>NC_141104.1:29798888-31246388 GCF_041138505.1 Cibotium barometz
AGAAGGTAGCAGTGATGAGGGTATGTGTCTACACAAGAGTACTGGGGAGTTTCACTATATGTAAACTCTCTATATCACATGTGTTCAAGGCCTAATTTAAAAACCCCTTATATCACATGAATAAAACACACTCTTTTTCTATTAAATCTGTACATACCCCCTTTAAATGGTACCCTTTTGCATGTAAAAAATGTATTAAAAAGAGATTTTAAAAATCTCTTATGTTGAACCCATGTGCTACGTATACATATTTTTGAGTGACCCCCACCCCTCCCCCTCGAGCAAGAGTATCAAAATATTTATTGTAATAGAAAGTGTTGTTTAATGGTAACCTTTTATGAGACTCATAAGCACCTCTATGGTTTTAATGTTAGTCACTTCTTATCCAAACGCTTTTTCAATATTCAATGTACACCACACATTCAACAGTGTGTCCAATATACGAAGTCATATTGCTCGGCCTTACCTATCATGTTTGTCACTTAATACATTGTACCAATGACAATAAGGGAGCCAGTGGTGTCATCAAGGATGGTCTCACAAATCTTGAGCAATAAAGGCTGGTCTCCATCTACGTGACATTGATGTGAAAACATGAGAATTTGTGCCTTAGTTTACATAGTAACACGTAAGGTTTTATTGTTGAACAATTCCTCTTAATCACTCACATGTACAGAGATTCCATGGTGGGAGAACGTCATTGGGGAAGCCATAAATAGAACCATGTGTGGGAAACCTCACTATAATACAATCACATCCTGTGCTTATATTGATATTAAAGGTCCAATTTTTATCTTTCACACTTTGTAACATATCTTGAAGACATGCTAGCTCCTCTTGACTCTTCTGGTTTTGAATTGCACGTCCTATCTTAAAAGGATCCCTTAGAAATGCTCTCACCTTCATAAAAGTATCTACTGCTACACCATGTTGAGAAGAGTTTGTTAAGAATGATATAAAAGAAACACATTACATGTTATTACACATGTGATGCACACATGATTAGTATGCCTGTGTGAGTGCATAGGTTTCTACAACAATAGAGAAACTTGCACTTTGATGTTGTAATACATGTTAAGAACACCGAGGACTACTGTACTTATCATACCACGAGACACTTCTACAAATCATACATTTTGTAAGTGCATTCACTTCACATTTAAATTACATTGTCGTTACTATTTAGTAAAATCATACCTAGTAAATTCATTTATATTAGTGCCAAAACACCTAGGTTAGGTGGAGTTGTGTTTCACCTCTAACCAAGCTTATCTACATCCATAACCAAATTATGTAAGTTAGTAGTCCAACTATTTATTAAAGAAAGCAATCAATTACGATTAAAGGAGTCGTCTGCCTGTGTTGTAGCATGATTAGCTTCCTCATTTTTTGGTGGTGTCTTGATGGGCAGAATCTTATCCTAGGGACCACTATCATTGTACTCTGATGCAATGTCAGCATCCTCGTCATCTTTTTCCCCTCTTGCATTTACTTCTTCTCTTCAGTGGTGGCATCCTTATCTCGCACTCTCACTTCATTATCATCCCCTTGATCCTCTTCATCTTCATTAGCCTCTTGATCTTCCATAATCTCTTTGCCATTTACTTTAAGATGTATTGGTCACGTAGAATTCGAACCTTCATAATATAAAATCACGAATCAATAGGATATAATATTAGATATTTATCAAAAATATAATTACAAGCATGGGTAGATATATAGTACATACCATCTTGGATTGCTTGAATTTACAAGCTCGAGTGTACATATCCTTCTCGCTCTCCTAGGAAATTTTCCTCTTGGAAAATCAAGGAATAGTAAACATCTCTTGTGCACCCCTGCATCCTAAAGTTCATAAACTTGTTGCTGTGTGTACATTGTGTTCTCATGTCCAAGATCCCACCACTCATTTACGATGGCTGGTAATTCTTGGAATGGCACTTATTACGAAACCATCTGCATACAATTGTTTCTGTTCAAGTTAAGAATACAACAACATAAAAAAGTAGTGAGTGGTCTTTCTAGATTGTTTCACCTGAATACAACATACTTAGTAGCTTTGATGATATAAATGTCAAACAGTCATGCAAGCCCCTTGTGAGTGTCAGTTCATGTTGAGCTTAACATCTCAACACTCTCCCTCAAGCTCAACTCTAGCTCATGAACTCCAAGTATATCTCAAAATCTGCGGAGCTTCTCAGCTTCCAAGGCCTTCGTTTGATTGAAGATATGTCGGTCGATGTCGCTTGCCAAGACTCTTTCCCTGATGAAGTGGTAATGTACTTCAATGTGTTTCGTTTTTGCACATGAAAAACTGGGTTCTTGGCCAACTGTATATTGCTAAGATTGTCACAATATTAAAGAGAATGTGGGAGAGAGAGAGAGCTTTAAACCCTAGCACGCAAACACACACACACACACACACACACAAGAGAGAGCAAGACCACACAAGAGAGAGATGGATAGCTGAATTTTCTTCTATCTTCTTCTTCTCTACTCAACCAACATAACATAAAGATAAGAGTACACACTATATGGGTTAGTACTCAACTACTACAAGGGTCGGTTCATAATGTAAAACCGACTAAATCAGTTGCGCTGTAACTATGCCAGTCTCTAGTAATCCAAAACGGCTGTCACATAGCTTGTCATCCCACAGGCCACAAATCACCCATAATCTCACCAACCATGCCAGTGGTGTAAATGCGGAAGCTATCACCCAAGCGGGCCGTCATCAATGTTCACCGTAGCACTAGTTGAGCCCGATATCTCAACACTCCCCCTTGAGCTCAACTCCACACACTGCACTCCAAGTAAGCTCCTAAACCTGTGGACCTTCTCTGTGTCCAATGCCTTTGTGAAGATGTCAGCCACACCTGATCCTCTGACATATACCAGATCTACATCTCCTACTAGAACCTTCTCTCTCACAAAGTTATAATGTACCTCAATGTACATCTCCTACTAGAACCTTCTCTCTCACAAAGTTATAATGTACCTCAATGTACATCTCCTACTAGAACCTTCTCTCTCACAAAGTTATAAAGCACCTCAATGTGCTTCGTTTTAGCATGATATACTGGGTTAGTGGGGCCAACTGTATGATGCTGCTCATGTTGTCACAATATATGACAACTTTCCTATCCACGGCCCTCCCATGTCACGAAGTAGCTTCTGAAACCAAGATATCTCACACGCTGCCATAGCAGCACCCCTGTACTATGCCTTTGTACTCGACAAGGCAATTGTTGGCTACTTCGTACTGCTCCAACTCACAGCAGCACTCCCAAATGAGAACATAAAACCACTGGTAGATCTCCTTTCTGCAATACTACCAGCCCAATCAGCATCTGTGTACCCATGCAACTATATCTCTGTACTAGCCTCATAGAATAGTCCATAGTCAACTGTGGACTTTATGTACCCATGCAACTATATCTCTGTACTAGCCTCATAGAATAGTCCATAGTCAACTGTGGACTTTATGTACCTGAGGATCCGTCTAGCCGCATCCAAGTGTGGCTTCCTAGGGGCCTGCATAAACTGACTCACAAGTCCAATAGCATAGCTCAAGTCTAGCCTCGTAATGGTCATGTAGATCAAACTACCCACTATGTGCCTGTATGTAGTGGGGTCCTCCAAAAGCTCACCTGTATCTATGGAACGGTTTGTGTTCTGCTCCAATGGCACTGAAATAGGCTTACAGCTTGTCATACCACTTATTTTTTAAGTCTTCCACAAAACATCCTTGAGGATTAAACCTCACTTGTAGACCCTGCTCAACCATCTATCTAACAGAAACCATGTTCTTTGTAATATTCAGAACATGAAGTACATCAGCCAAGTACTTCATTTTACCATCCTGCATAGACAATGGCACTTTACCAACATACGCAATGGGATGGGCATTATCATCACTTGTTTCTACATAACCTCGTTTTTTCATTTTTTGCATATCTATAAACCACTTAGCATGATTGGTCATGTGGTTAGAGGTGCCATAATCCACATACCATATATCTTGAGATCCTAACACATCCCCTGCTACTATGGAACTAAGCATGTGCTGAATCACAAACAACTGCTCACTTTTGTTATCACCTCCATGTTTGCTAGATGATGCATAGTTGCCTTGCTGCTCTGCTGCAACTTCCCACTTTTAATGTCATTCTGCTTTTTGTAGCAGTCCTTTGCCATGTGTCCTGGTTTGCCATAGTAATAGCAGTCTATGCTATTTGCATTTTGATTTCTTTGCCAACCACCTCGGCCTCTTTGACTCCCGCTGCCTCTAGACTGGCCTCTTACACTTGTGTATGATTGCTGCTATGAATCATTGGACTATTGTTGTCCAAAATTTTGATTTCCTTGTCGACCACCACCTTGGCCTCACCGCGGCCTCTACCTCTGCCTCTGCCTCTGTCTCTACCTGAATTAGAGTAGAAGGCCTGTTTTGATATGTTCTTGCTTTGTGAAGAAGAATCCTCACCTAAAGCCTTTTCTTCTATGATTAGCATAGATATCAAGTCTCGAAAGTTGGAAATATTCTCCCTAACTGCAATGGAGGTCTTGAATGGCTTGTACTCTTTACCAAGCGCATTCAGACAGATGCTCACCAAATCATCATCCTCCATTGATACATTGATAGACCCAAGGGATTCAACAATGCCCTTGATCTTTAAGGCATATTCATTGATGGATATTCTTTTCTTTTCCACAGTATACAACTCTTGCTTTTAACTGCAACTTCCTTGCCTTTGTATTAGTTTGGAGGAACATCTGAACCTGATTCTGCCATGCAACCGCTGGAGTGTTTGCATCCTGTATGTGTCCTATCATCATAGTGTATGTGACACTAATTGAAAGCGAGTACATGACTTTTCTTGCACCCTGATTCCAATCCTTGAATGCCTTTATATCTGCGCAAGAGTGGCATTCTCCTCAGATAACTCTGGAGGCTCCTCGTTGTCTCCTATATAATCCCAAAATCCTTTACCCATTAGGAAATTGGTGATTCTGAACTTCCAGGCATGGAAGTTATTCTTATCTAGCTTCTCACTTCTAACAATCTGGTTAATTTTGTCAGACATTTTTTTATGTAGCAATCAAATAACCTATAAAAACAGACAACTTCTGTATGCAACTTGTAATACAGGAGTATCTCCTGTAGCTGCTGTGGAAAGCAGCGGTACTTCAGCATAACCTGTGTATCACCAAATGTGACCAGAGTACATGTACATACACCCAATATCAACAATACATGTGCAAATCCTATCTGCACTTCCAAAATGCACTCTTGCACTGCAATAATCAGATTTCGAGCAGAAACAGTTCTCTACCAGAACTTCCAAAAACTATTAAAAAAACACCTTACAGTGACGAAATGGGGCTCGTAACGCACCCGAAACGCGAATCTGGCACAAATTTTTTTGTTCAATGGGACAAAATACTTGCCCTGTAGCTCCGCTCTCACGAGACAGCTCCTCAATCGGAGATGTGTAGCTCCAAGAGCTACTGAGAGGGTGTTGTACCTAAACCAAAAGGGGAAAGAGATGATGGTGCTCTTACCTGTGTAGTACCGCTTCCTTCCTTACTTGTTCTTGCCTCTTTCTTACCTCCTTAGCTCTCACACGAACCAAGCTCTGATACCATAAAAAGAATGTGGGGGAGAGGGAGAGCTTCAAATCCTAGCACGCAAACACACACACACACACACACACACACACACACAAGAGAGAGCAAGACACAAGAGAGAGATGGATAGCTAAATTTTCTTCTATCTTCTTCTTCTCTACTCAACCAACATAGCATAAAGATAAGAGTACACACTATATGGGTTAGTATACTCAACTACTACAACATACATGGGTCGGTCCATAATGTGAAATCGACTAAATCAGCTGGTGCTATAACTATGCCAGTCTCTAGTAATCCAAAATGGCTGTTACATAGCCTGTCATCCCACTGGCCGCCGCCGCAAATCACCCACATAATCTCACCAACCATGCCCGGAAGCTATCACACCGAGGCGGGTCGTCTCATCAATGTCCACCATAGCACTAGTTGAGCTGGATATTTCAACAAGTATAGCGTAACCAAGCTACCTCACATGTTGCCACTGTAGCTCCTCTGTACTCTGTCTTTATGCTCGATAAGGCAACTATGGGCTGCTTCTTGTTGCTGCTCCATGTCACAGCAGCACTTCCTAATGAAAGCATAAATCCACTACTGGTAGATCTCATGTCTGAGATGCTACCTGCCCAATCTGCATCTGTGTACTCATATAGCTCCAATGGTACACGTGTTGCATAAAACAATGCATAATCAATAGTGGCCCTCAAGTACTGAAGTGTGCGTCACACACTGTCAAGATGTGGTTTGCACGGAACTTGCATAAACTGGCTCTCTAAGCCAATAATGTAGCTCAAATATGGCCTACTGATCTGTTGAAATTAGGGCATTGTGATGAGCTATGGTGGATCAAACACTAGAATCAATATCATTAACAAAGTGATTAGCAAATAATTAAGATGTAATTAGTAGGTAATTAGCAAATAGATTAATGTAGGCATGGATACTCAAAAACCAGCAAATTCTCATTAGGGCAATGCCTCAATTTATAGAGTTTATATCAAGCATCTAATCCCACTGATTTCTCCATGATTCACTCCACCTCTTTTCCTTGATTCTCTCCACGTCTTCACTTTTCCCAGAATATCTCCACACTTCCTAAATCTTCTCATGCTACCCTTTATTCTCTCCCAGTAGATTCTTCTCACCTTTTCACAGGTTCTTTCACATTTACTCATTCTCTTTTACAGCCTCTAACCAAGGGCTTGTTCCCGCACACACCCTATTCACTTGTATATTTCAACACCTCCCCTCAAGTGAATAATCCTAGCACACCTAGACCCTATACGAAGTTTGCCTCTTACTTGATAGCCCGCGACCAGTGCCTCAAGTCCCTAAACTCCATAGTCCTTGACACTCTCTCTCTCTCTATGTGTCCAAGGCTACTATAAGTGCCCGCAACCTTGACTAAAGTGCTCACACATACATCTACCACGTGGCCTACATCATCGGTGGCTCAGAGGTGGTTTTACTTTGTTGGGGCAGGTTACATTGGGTTGTGGGGTCTCTCTCTCTCTCTCTCTCTCTCTCTCTCTCTCTCTCTCTCTCTCTCTCTCTCTCTCTCAGAAAAGATGATCCGACTCCACTTCCTTTGGAGCCTCCATGAAGTTTGCCGATGTCGTTCCTTCTCCACTGGGTTTGCTGTAGCAGTCTCTCGCCATGTGTCTTGGCTTTCCACATTTGTGGTGGGTGGGTGGCAAGTGAAGGTCCTTCCTCCTACTCTGCCTCTGCCTCTTCCTCATCCTCATCCTTGAGAGAATCCTCCTCGGGTGAAGAATGCTTTTTCTTCTCCTGCTGTTGAGTCGAGCCATTTCTTCTCTTTGTCTCTGCTCTCTTGCTCTAGTAGAGCTGCTTCTATCTCGTGTAGCTTCAATTCAAGTACATTCTTTAGTGTTGCTACAATATTTTCATAATCACCTTTGTCCACACTCTTCAGAAGCACTGCTAGTGCCTCATCATCTTTTACCTTTTTGCTAATAGCTGCCAGCTGTTGCTTAATGCTTTTATATTTGTTCAAGTGTGTGATTAAAGGTTCACTTTCCTTCATGTCCAATTTGTAGAATTGCATTAACAAAATTATCTTTGAATTTTTTGCTTGTGTACCAAATAATTTATTGAGTTCATCCCATGCATCTTTTGCCCATTGTATCCCTGTGATGTGATGAATGATTTCATCATTTAAACTGAGTGCAATAAGTCCCAATGCTTTTTTATACTCATTTTTCCCTCTCTCTGGGCATTCATCTCTCCCTTCAACTAATCCCCACAAATTTTTCCTCATGAGCAAATACATGGTTTTTGTCTACCATGTGTAAAACTGCTCCCCATTAAATTTGGCTATTTCTTGTGCCGTACTCATGGTGATGTGAAGGGGGTCTTACCTCTTGATCCAATTTCAAGATTCAAGGGCAGTGTCTATACTTTTACAACTCAATCTAGTGTTTAAGAGATGATTACAACAAATTTATCAGCATAAAATAACCAGAAATTACAGTAAATCAAGGGTAACCAATTTGTACGGAATGGTTGGAGTGTCAAACCAACTCCGAATTGAAATCTGAAGTTAGAGGAATCTGTATCAGATACCTAATGGTTAATTTGAACCCTCAATTGTACCAAAATACAGTGATTAGTACTGATTAATCACTGATTAGCAAATTAATCCACTGTTTTGTGTGTAAAAAACAGAGTATGCAGAGAGTCCAGATCTGGTGCCTTAGACTTCAAATGAGCTCAAATGCTTTCAAAGGCATCAATAGCAATGAGTCTAGTAGAGGATTAAGCCAATAAACACAAGATTTGACCAAATATTGAAAGCTTAATCTCTGTTTTACCAAAGTCACCTGCAAATTTGATGAAGAGCTTGGATCTCACTGTAGACTTGATCAAATTGAATTCTGTCTTCACTAGCTTGTAGAGCATGCTTGAAAACACCTTGAGCTAAGAGGAATTAGAGGCATTTGAATTGAGCAAGCAGAAATCTCAAATCTCCTTCAGAAAAACGGTGCCTGCCTGGTAAAACGACGATTTCTACTGCATCCATCGGCGGTTTTTGCTGCGTGGAGTTGATGAGCTTGAAGAGTATTGAGGTGGCTACCATGTGCTAGAAGGGTTTGACCTAATTGTGAGTGTGCAAGGTGAATGAGTTCCTCCACCAGTTGGGGGTGAAGAGGTGAAGTGAAAAATAACTAAAATTTTGATTATTTTCTAATTATCTACTAATCTTGATTAATTAAATAATAGGCTCATAAACTTGATATTCTAGGCATGGCTCTAATAGCATGTTGAAATTAGGGCATTGTGATGAGCTATGGTGGATCAAACACTAGAATCAACATCATTAATAAAGTAATTAATAAATAATTAAGACGTAATTAGTGGGTAATTAGCAAATAGATTAATGTAAGCATAGATACTCAAAAACCAAAAAATTCTCATTAGGGCAATGCCTCAATTTATAGAGTTTACATCAAGCATCTAATCCCACTGATTTCTCCATGATTCACTCCACCTCTTTTCCCTGATTCTCTCCACCTCTTCACTTTTCCCAGAATATCTCCACACTTCCCAGAATATCTCCACACTTCCTAAATCTTCTCATGCTACCCTTTATTCTCTCTCAGTAGATTCTTCTTACCTTTTCTCAGGTTCTTTCACATTTACTCATTCTCTTTTACAGCCTCTAACCAAGGGCTTGTTCCCGCACACACCCTATTCACTTGTATATTTCAACATGATCCCCATGACATAGATAAAACTTCCCACAATCTTCATGTACATAGAGGGATCCTCTAACACATAACCTGCATCTATACTAAGCTTGCCATTTTGATCTAATGAAACTGAGATTGGCTTACAATCAGCCATCCCATACTTGGACAACTTGTCCAATGCATTGGACAACATGTCCAATGCATATTGTCTCTGTGTGAGGAGCCAAATACTCTCAGGTGTGCGAATGACCTCAATTCCCAAAAAGTACCACAGATCTCCTAAATCCTTAATCTCAAACTTCCTTTTGAGAAGACTTTTCACATGCTCAATCTCTTCCAGGTTGTCATCCCTAACAATAAGATCATCTACATAAATGGTAATGATCACAATACCCTTTTCACTCTTGCACACATATAAAGAGTGATCTGCATCTGCCATATTAAATCCAATAGTGATCTGCATCTGCCATATTAAATCCAATAGTGATAAGATACTCAGCAATCTTGTCATGCCATACTCGTGGAGCTTGCTTCAGCCCATACAAGGCCTTACAAAGCTTACACACATACTTTGGGTGACCTGTATCCTCAAAACCTGGTGGCTGATCCATATACACCTCTTCTTGCAAGTCACCATGCAAGAGTGCATTTTTGACATCCATCTGATGTAAAAACTAGCCTTTGGTTGTAGCCACCACTGCAATCACGACTCTCATAATTGCCATCTTTGCAACTGGGGCAAATGTCTCCTCATAATCAATCTCATGTGTCTGCGCATATCCTTTGGCTACCAATCTAGCATTGTACCTACTTATGCTACCATCACTGTTATGTTTCACCTTATACACCCACTTACAGCCACAATAGCTTTCTTGCCCCTTCAGGCAATGGCACCAAATCCCAAGTCTCATTTCCATACAATGCATCCATCTCTTCATCCATAGCTTTCTCCCAACACACATTTCCAATAGCCTCATCAAAACATGTGGGTTCTACAACCTGCACAACTTTTTCCATATATGCATAGTGATGTGCCACATAACCACCATAAGTCAACCTCTGCATACGATTTTTGGCTCTTCCAAATCTTCGTAACTTTGCATTCATGGCCTGGTGTCCTCATTGGTGGAATCCCAAGCTCGTCTCATCAAGGCTCATCTCTCGAGCCACTAGAATCTCCATCAACAAGAGAATGCCCTGCAAATATATCAGGCATACCAAGGGGCTCAACCACTTTTTCTTTATCTTTTTGTGACGTACCAACTACATTTTTAGGACTGGTATTATGACGCAGCCTGCCACCATGGTCTATCAACAAAACCGCTGGATGAGGACTCTCATGGTCCATTCAATGATTGTGATTTGCTGACTTGCATTCTGTGTAACCACATTTCCACTTATATTAGCCCCAACAACATCCTTTTCAACAGCATACCAGCTACTCATCTCATCAAATACAACATCCCTGCTTACCCTCAATTTACGTGTAGTAGGATCATAATATCTATATCCCTTTTGCTCAAGGGAATACCTAATAAACACACATTTTTCTGCTTTTGGATCTCTAACTTGGTACGTAACTCATTTGGCACATACACATACGCAATACATCCAAAAACTTTCAAGTGAGACAAATCAGGTTTCTTGCCAGTAAACTTCTCCTCTGGTGTAACATCATGTATGGCTAGAGTAGGAGTCCTATTCATATCATAATTTGGCGTAGGCACAGCCTCAGCCCAATAGCTATGTGGCATATTCTTCTCAGCCTCATTAATGCTCATGCTATCTCTATAATGTGCGTGCTTTTTCGCTCAACAACTCTATTTTATTGCGGAGTGTATCTACATGTAAATTGTCTCTGAATGCCATTCTTTTGTAAGAATTCAGAGAACTCATTGGAGAAGTATTCTCCCCCTCCATTTGACCTTAGGCACTTTACATGCTTTCCTGTCTATTTTTCAGCCACCATAATTTTGAAATTCTGAAAATGAGTGAACACTTCACTCTTCTCCTTCATGAAGTACACCCACACTTTTCTCGTGTGGTCATGAATGTTACGTAGTACTTGCAACCACCCATAGACATAGTCTTTGCATAGGATCCCATACATCTGAATGCACACTATCTAGTACATTCGTGCTCAAATTTCTGCCATGTGAAAATACACGTTTTGTTTGCTTTCTAAATTGACATGCTTCACAAACTTTCTGCATACCTCAACTTTAAACTTAGGCAGCCCTGTCACAATTTGTCTAGTCTGCATAGACTTCATTATTTGCACATTGACATGCCCAATTCTCTACAACAACTCTTGAACCATTTACAAACATTACAGCACTCACTTCAGGCATATTTACATTCAATGTAAACATTTTGCACACTATGTTGCCTTTTGCAACCTTTGCAACCAACCTGCAGTTATCTTTAAAGTCTTCTACATAACATCCATCAGGGTTAAACCGAACCTGCAAACCCTACTCAATGATCTAGCCAATAGAAACCAGATTCTTTGTAATGTTCGGAACATGAAGTACATTTGCAAGGTACTTTACCTTACTATCCTGCATAGATAATGGCACATCCCCAACACGGGCAATCAGATGAGCAGTGTCATCCCCTGTTTCAACAAAACCTGGTCTTTCACAAGACTCTTCATTTTCTTAAACCACTCACCATGACTTGTCATGTGGTTCAAAGCACCTGAATCAACATACCATACGTCATCCTTATATACTGCTACATCATTTCCAGACACAGCATTAACCACATGTTGCATAACAAACAACCTCTCATTATCCTCATTATTTCTGCTAGAGGATGCATAGTTGTTTTGTTGCACTTTTTCATTTCTCATGTCACTTTGTTTCTAATAGCAATCTGCCTGCACATGTCCAGTCTTACCATCATAAAAACACCCTCGTGTATCATTATGTTGCCTTTGCCAATTACCACGACCTCTTTGATTCCCCCTGCCTCTAAACAAGCCTCTTCCACCTGTATGTTGTTATTTGTGAATCCTAGGACTGTTACTGCTGTGCTGACCATAATTCTGATAACCTATTCGGCCACCACCTTGGCCATGTCCACGACCTCTATATCGTCCTCTACATGCACTTGTGTAGAAGACCTACTGCTGTAGTATTTTTGTTTTGTGTGAAGACTGTTGATCTTCACCCAAGTTCTTCTCTTCAATGATCAACATGGACACCAAATCTGTGAAGTTGGGAATGTTTGCCCGAGTTTGGAATAGACGTCTTGAATGCCTTGTATTGTGGCCCGAGAGCACGCACACACTTCCACCTTATTAGCATCATCCACAGAAACACTAATTGATGCAAGGGATTCCACAATGCCCTTGATATTGAAAGCATAATCATTCACAGACATATTCTTCTTTTCCACAGTATGAAGCTCATTCTTCAACTGAATTTTTCGTGCCTTGGTGTTGGTTTCATACAGCTTTACCAAGGTGTCCCATGCCTCCTTAGGTGACTTGGCATCTTGTATATGCCTAATCATAGTGTCCTGTATGCTGATAGAAAGACAATACATAAGTCTCCTTGCTTCTTGATTCCAATCCTTGAATTTGTTTATATCTGCAGTAGTTGGATTAATCTCCGGTATCTTAGGTGTCTCCTTATGTTCACCTTCAATAATATAGTCCTAGTAACCTTTTCCTATCTCAGGAAATTTGTTAATCTAAACCTCCAAGCATGGAAGTTGTTCTTGTCAAGATTCTGAGTAAACAATCTGATTCATTCCATCATTCGACATCTTTTCTACTACAACATAAATTTACCAATAAAACAGCACTCTTGCTTGACCTGTACAAACTGATGTATTCTCTGTAGCGGTACTATACTGTACCTAAACTGTCACAACCAGTGACCCTACTTTGTATACATACACTTAATGGCAACTTTGAGACCTCTTTGTAGCATACACAATGTTTGCACAACCAATCACCCTTCCTGTAGTTCCAAAAATAGAGTTTTGTAGAGAATCAAAACTTATCCTCGCAGTGCTTGTGAACGCCTGCAAATTGAAAAATGGAGGTCCAAACACGCCCGAAACGCATTTTTAGCCTGAAAAATGGTGCCCAAAGGATATATAGCATAATTGTTTCTTTGTTTGCTAATCCGAACGCTCTAATGAGGCACACCTTGTCTGCAAGAGACGATGAAACACAACCCATATCATTCATCCTATGACAAAAAAGATTATAAGTTATGGCGAATGAAAAAACATATCCCCCCAAGTCAAAGAGATTTAAAACAAATGTTTTCATAATGTATATGTTGCCTTACCTATTTAAGCGTGATATAACGGTGAGAACCTCTCCCTTTCTATCCTCATTAAATTCAATTTAGGATAGCGTCAACACGTGGATGTCTTGATACAACATTCTTGAATGCTACATTCATTATGAACCAAGTTAGTCCATTTCTATTTAAAAAAAACTAAACACCACTTTCAAAGAGTTAGCATGTTAGGATGACTCACATTTTCTTATCTCCTCAGTCCATTCAACGCAATGATTGCCATCCCACATAAAACATCTTCTTTAACAAGAATGCCCACTCTGTGTCCTTGATCAAATCTTCGAACTCCTTGTTTTTCATCCGCCATATGTCATCCCATCTATTAATATCATCCTGTAATACTTCTCTTAACAGGATTATAGGATAAGGAGATAGAGCAATATATCTCCACCTATCGATAACATCACCATTTGTATAGAATTCCCTTGCAAGCTTCTTGTACCTAAATTGCACTCTTTTTATGGAGGGGTTAGACATAAGTCTACACAAGGGAATAGGTGGTAAAAGAGTGAATATTTTTACCTATAATGTACATAAAGAGTTTGTGCTTGTTACTATAACAAGACTTTTTGCAAAATTAATTTTAATGTGGATAACACTTACCTTTAATCTATTTAAGCTATCTTATAGAAGTTCAAGCGGAAGACAAGTTGTATGTGTAACCGTTCTTTCTCGCCTTTTTTCTCAATACTCTCTTCTACCTCTTCTACTTCCTTTTTTTTTTTTTCATAGATTTTGAAGATGCAACTTTTTTTGTAGATTTGGATGATGGTTTCGGATTTCTTCAAGGAGGTACGCAATCGTGTGTCATTTTATTAACATTTTTTTCCCTCCCGCTGCGGGCCCGGACAGCCTTCCTCCTCATCATATAAAAGAATTGCAATCAGCAGCAGGCAGTCTCTCAACCATTACGATCATCCAACCACCACACACAAGAAGCCGTCGGCTGCAGCAGGGCAGAGCACACGCCTTCATCAAATCGGCCATCATCGCATATGATCAACGTCACCAAACGACTGCAGCCGCCGGAGCTTCACCCACAAGCCAGTGCTCTATCTCCTGCGTATCCTACAACAGTAGCAGCATAGCTAGCTTCTTGATCTATATCAACCAACATATTGCTCATCGTCTACACCAACTGAACCTTCATCAACGCATTCAGCCTTGCGCATCGCTTTCAGCCACCGTCGGCTCTACCACAGCACAAGCTCGGCTGATCTACGCGCACATCATCATCAACTCTACTCCTGCATCGTTTATACTCCATCAGCTTTCAGCTTCACACCTGCATCTGCTACACTCCTGAGGTTGCAGCCTTCTACCTCTAATTCCTCACGGAGTGCTACCATTGTCTCCGATATGCGAGCCTTCGTCATTGACTGATCCTCTTGCTTTGACTTCGTCTTTGCTTCTTCACCGGCCTACTACGCAGCATCAGCTCACATCAGAGGGCCTCTTGTACTGCATTACTTCATCATTATACATACACTCATCCATCCATTTCATGCTACATTTCATGCTACATTTCATGCTATGTTGATTTGCTCTGATCTTTTACACATCTGGTTATTTCATCCTTTTTCCCTCACATGGTATTAGAGCTATTGTGAGTAAAGGGATTGAAGACCTTGAGAGCACACAGCATGGATTGTCTACTCGTGATTCTAGAGGACCATCCTTTCTCACCAGAAGTTGATTCTCTTTACTCAGATCTAGAACACGAGAAGGATGGGATTTCTTACTTATTGGAGAGTCCCGTTCATGGTCTTACATTGGGAGATGACTAGCTTGCTGTCTACACCTACTCACCCTCTACACCTTTGACATTACAACCTTTCTCTCTAAGCTTATCAAACTTTTTTTCGAGAGGGGGATAGCCAGTGTGCCAGTACACGACCCCGGTATCCAACCTCATCTCTGAAGAGCTCTGCTGTGCAGTCTAGCCCAACAGCCTAAACTTCGGTTTGGGACATTCTCTCAAGGGGGATACGTACCACCATGGTTGTCCGGAGATCCATCGTCATCAACTTAGCCGAAGACCATGTCAAGTTCGTATGTACCATTGAGTGCATATGTGCCTAACACTACCTGGGTGTCTTCTTTAGCATATGGTACCAACTACTACCCTCGATCCCTGGACTAATGTGAACTTGAATAGAGGAGGGTCTAAGAGCAACATACGCTCTCAAATGATCTCTCAACACTATGCCCACTAGCACTGTGTCTCAACCCGGCATTCTAGGATATCAGGTAGTTTATCAACCCATCCTCACAGGCACTACTCTAGTACCAGCTTATATGCCTACTCAAGGATTTGTGATTCCACATGCGCCTAGACTTATATCTCTTCTTTTGGAGTACCTTCACTAGGTCAGATACCTATGCCGGGTATTAGTGTGGTTATTCTGGAGTACCAACTAACCCTCTACACTTCGGATATGGGTACCAGCCATCCTAGACCCCACCATCTCCTTCCCTCCATGTCTCTATGTCTAGAAATGCCTTCATAGAAAAAAATTGTTTTCAATGGGTCTAATTACACCACCTAGGCTAACCTTATGGAATAGATTTTCACTTCCCAAGGTTCTTGGAGCCTAGTGAAAGGACTTGAACGGAAATGCCACCCCTCACTAGCACCTCCTGAAGTCATCTGCTATTGGGAAGCTAGGAATGCCATTGCCATAGTGGAGCTCATGCAAGGCCTTTTGCCAGAGTTAGATTTTCACTTCCCAAGGTTCTTGGAGCCTAGTGAAAGGACTTGAACGGAAATGCCACCCCTCACTAGCACCTCCTGAAGTCATCTGCTATTGGGAAGCTAGGAATGCCATTGCCATAGTGGAGCTCATGCAAGGCCTTTTGCCAGAGTTTCATTCACAACTCTAGCACTTCCCCTATGTCTCTGACAGATGGGCACACCTTGCAGAGAGATATACAGCATGTGATCACACGTGTCGTATTGATCTCAAGCATCAAATCCAAAAAATCTCTATTAAAGAGGGGGACGACTTGAAAGTCAAGGTTGCTTTGTATTGGCACCTTAACGCAGAGCACGGTCTGCCAAGTCTCAGGAAGACCAGGTCATCACATTATTAAACAAGTTCCCACCTAGTTTCTTTACTTTTTCACCGCATAGACCATTAGTTTAGAACCTATGCCTAACCTGTATGAGTGTGAGTGCCAACTCTTGCAACGCTTGGTTGCATGAACAGTTTCACCCCCCCAAGAAGCCATCTTCTTCCTCCTCTACCCAAGAGGTGTCCCTTGTTTCCACAATACCAGCTCTATATAAGGGAAACAACAATCCAAGTAATCAAGGCAAACTTCAAGGCAACAACAATGATCCCAAAAGACCTGCCTTGACACCCGTTCCCTACTGGCAAAATATTTTCAAAAAGAATAGGTACTGCACTCGCGAGATGTTTGGACATGTAGATGATGAGTGTGGCATCAAAGCCAAGGAAAATAGAGGTAACAACCCCACCACCAATAACTTGAATCCCCAAAACAACCAAGGTGGCATCAATGCTCAAAATTTGTAGTCCAGAGGGGGTAATACTCTAGCACATACTTTGTAGGTTGCCCCACTAGGGAACTAGAAACAAGGCACTGGTACAAATTGGCCTAGATCTTCTCAGTAGAAAACCATTGGTTAGGTTGCTCCCTAGTCAGTATCCTTTGCCACCCTGGAAGGGATGTTTGATTGGTCATCACCTACACCATATCCCGGCCCCTTAGCCAATGTTGCTCAGGCCACATCTGAGTTAGGACTTTGGCCACTCTTTCAAAAGGAAGTAAAAACATTGGGCTAGATGAGGTAGTAAGCATATGGATGCTTCTGCCCTTTTTTAGATCTATAAGCTACTTGATGATCAATCTATGCCAATCCTCGAAGCCCACCCAACTCTTCCTTGTGGCCATCCGGTTACTTGGATAGTTGACAATGGAGATACACATGGAGATACACACCATATGGCATGCAATGCTCACATTTTTATCTCTTAACGTCCTGCTAAGGGTGAAGTTCGTTGTGGCAATAATACATTGATGCCCACCAAATCTATTGGCACTGTTTTTTTTGACACCACCACAGGCCCCAATTAGGCAAACTTGGACAATGTCTATCTTGTTACTAACTTGGTCCTTAACTTACTTTCTATATCCTATTTAACCCAACTCGATTGTGGACTTTACTTCAACAAATTGAGTTTTCAAGGTGATTGATGAGACTATCGGTCTCGTTGTTGCCTGAGGTCAAGCTCAGAAGGATGGCTTATACTGGATGTCTACTTTTCTATTTAAGCCATCCTTTGAGGGCTCTGAGTTTCATCAGGTTTGTGCCTATGTGATTAGAGCTTCTTTGGACACTGAACTATTGAGATTCAAGCTCGATGTCAGCTTGTGCCAACTGCACCATGTGCTGGCATATTAGGTAGTAACGGCTTATAAGGGTGCTTTTTTAGCAAACTTATTTTCAGCTTTTGGACCTATTTTGGCTTGGTTTTGGTCCCTTTTAGGTCGTTGTCCATCATTTTGCAGGTTTTGGACAGCCCTCTCTTTGCCTTGAAATGAGAGTTTAGCCTTATTGGATCGACTCAATTTGAGTTCCAATTGCTCGGTGTGGCAGTGGCGGCTATGATTAATTGGTGTAAGGTATGACTAGGATACATTTGTAATTCTGCTTTGTACACGGGTTGCAATCCCGATTGAAACCTTCTCTTCTTTTTCGCCTCGGTGACATGCAAATAAAGGGATTTGACATATTTGGTATGTACGCATCTTGGTTGGTGTTGATATGCAACATTAAGCTTGTTTAGGTGTCAATTCAAGTTATCCACACTTGATTGAACCACTACATTGCAATTTGAAGCCTTGAAAAGCGTGCCAAAATACGGTACCTTGGACTGTGTATGCCAGTTCATTTTGGATGCAATCAATTTGATTTTCTACATCAAAAGTGAAGTTTGTTGAGTACTTTGGAGTATCTAGAACACTCATTAGAGTGTGGTTGAGCTGAGGAAGGCTCGTTTATAGATTTGGACGTGTACGGAAGGTGCATTTGCACATTGAGCAAATATGTCAGATAACCCAGTATAGATTGTGGGTGAAAAGTTGGATAGGAAGAACTTCCAGGCATGGAAGTACAGGATTAAAAGCTTTCTGAAGGAAAAAGGTTTTTGGAACCTTGTTACAGGTGCAGAGCCAGAGCTGGAACTACCTCGACAACCTACACAGCAACAAGTTGTAGCTCATAAGCAATGGTCCGAAAGAGCATACAAAGTTTTGCATTACCTGTCTATATGTATCTCGGATGATATACTCATACATATACATGATGCTGAGAATCCAAAGGATGCATAGGATACATTGGTAAAGCTGTTTGATACAGACACTAGTGCTTGCAAGTCTCAGTTTGAGACAACAGATTCATAATGTGAAACGGAAAGGAAGGAGCATCCATGATTATGTACAAGAGATAAAGAAGTATGCAGATGCATTGGCAACAATCAATGCCCCCATGCCTGATGATGATTTGGTAGACATTACCTTGCGTGGTCTTGGCAAGGAGTTTAAGTCTTTTGATACATCTATCACGGTTCGGAGTACAGGTTTACCAGATTTTGATGAGTTGGTTTCACTCTTGCTTGTTGAGGAAATAAAACTCGGTGACTCTTTTCATGATGCATCTACTAGCCATGATGATAATGGCAGAAATCAGGCTTTCTATTCACAAAGGGGATTTAGAGGCAGGGGGAGATTTGCATCACGTGGCCGTGGTAATGGTCGTGGATGGCAGGATAGGTCACCACAATAGAATTTTCAGTCTACATATGGTGCTAGAGGTGGTCATGGATATACACCTCAGAGAGGTAGAGGTAATCCTCGTGGTAGAGAGGACATTGGCAAGGCCAACAAACATCGATGCAAAATATGGAATGCCATTACTGTGAAAAATTTGGTCATATGGCACGTGATTGTTTCCGCAAACAAAATGATTTGAGAGGGGGTAGAGCACAACATGGTGGACATTATGCACAACATGGTGGAAATTATGCATCAAGGAGTAATGATGGCAGCGCAAATCACTTGTTTGTCCCCATGAAATATGTTGTGGGATCTATGATGACAAATGGTGACAGTGATGATACTTAGTATATGGACTTTGGAGCATCAAATTATATGAATTGTCATGGCGAATGGTTTGAGCATACGAAGCCTATGGATGTGAAAGGCTATGTGGAAACAGGAGATGATACCCAACATGCTATCACACATGTACGAAGTTTACCATTGGTTATGCACAATGGTGAAACAAAGTCTATGGGGGGCAGATGTCTTGTATGTGCCTTCTATTACAAAAAGTTCGGCCTCAGTTGGTCAAATGGTGGAACAGGGTTTACAGGTTCCTTTCAACAACAAGCATGGTTGCTTCGTTGAGGATTTCAAAAATGGATGTAGAGTCATTACCAAAGGCAAGAAAGAAGGCAGGTTATTTAAGTTGGATGCTGGGATTTCTGAGTTTAAAACTAGCCATGTTCTCTAAAAGTTGAAATGTGGTACAGGACATTGACATGTGGCATAAAAGGATTGGACATGTGAACATACAAAGGTTAAAGAACATGCAGGCAAGAGAAATTGTTAGTGGGCTGCCTAGATTCAAGTATGATGGGAATATGCATGTCTGTGATACTTGCCAGCTTGGAAAGCAAGCAAGGTTGCCATTTCCTAAAGAAGGCAACATGAGTAGCAAGCCACTTGAGATAGTTCATAGCGATGTATGGGGTCCTGCACAAAACCCATCCATTAAAGACAGCTTGTATTATGTGACATTCATTGATGATTTCAGCAGAATGACTTGGATTTACTTTCTCAGAGAGAAAAGTGAAGTGTTGGGAAAGTTTATGGACTTCAAAGCTTTTGCAGAGAAGCAATATGGCTCTTGGATAAAATGTTTGAGGATAGATGGAGGTGGTGAATACATCTCACATGCTTTTGAGAATTTCTTGAGAAAGCATGGCATAAGAAGGCAGTTAACTTGCAGGTACACACCTTAGCAAAAAGGTGTTGCTGAGAGAAAGAATAGAGTCATTTGTGATGTGTCCAGGGCAATGCTCAATGAAAAGAGCATGCCAAACTATTATTGGGCAGAAGCGTGTGCCTGACGAGAGAGAAGGAGGAAGTTGGATACCAAGGCAGAAAAGTGTGTGTTTGTTGGGTATGCACAGGATCGCAAGGCATATAAATGTTACAATCCACAAACTAGGCAAGTGGTTATCTCACGAGATGTGGTGTTTGATGAACTTGCTAGTTGGTACAAGATAAAGGATGAGGGTGTCATTGATTCCATTGATGCTGATGTGCATGTGAACTTGCCACAAGCAAGTTCTATTTCTATGTCTTATCTAGCAGAGTCTGAGAGTAGCACTATACGTCCATGGTCAGGATGCTTGAAACATGAGAGTGTGAGCACTGGGAGTAGTGCTGTGGATAAAGGGAAAAAGAAGGTTGAAGGAATTGGCATTACAGGTTATGAGTCGTCAAGTTCAGAAAGTTTGGATGAGAAACTTGGCATACCAGTTTTACGCACACCTGGTGCAAGGCAGGATAGATATGTCCCTCCACATGGTAGAGTGACAGGTGTTCAGAGTGATCTGCATGCATTGTGGAGATCCCAAAGGGTCAGGTATCCAGTTGACAGGTTGACATATCATGACTTTGCTATGCATTATGCATATATGACCTCTTTGGTGAAGCATGTGGAACCTACATGCTATACAGAAGCTATTGGGAAGCATGTATGGGAGAAGGCAATGGATGTTGAGATGGATGCATTGGTTCATATGAAACATGGGATTTGGTTGCCTTACCACAAGGCAAAAATGTCATTAGTTGCAAATGGGTTTATAAGGTGAAATGCAAATCAGATGGTTCCATTGAGCGACATAAAGCGCGATTGGTAGCTAAGGGTTATGCACAAACCCAAGGCTTGGACTATGATGAAACATTTAGTCCAGCTCTGCAAAGATGGGAACAGTGAGAGAAGTCATTGCTATGGCTGCACAGCCAATGGTTGGGAAATGCATCATCATGAACAAGTATAGCACTATCACTATGACACGCTCTATGAGTTGTCTAGTGACCAGTTGGTTGAAGGTATACCCCCCTTGAAACTAACTAAGGATGTCTACCACCCATGTTAAATGGGTAAGCAGCATCGCACACCATCTCATAGCATGCTACTCATCATGCTCAAGGTATCCTCAAGTCGATTCACTTCGACTTGAGTGGGCAATGCCCAACCCCCTCTTTGAATAGGTCACTCTACTACTACATGCTGATTGTAAATGACTATTCGAGGTAAAAATGGGTGTATTTCTTGAAGCATAAACCAGATGCTTTCCAATAATTTATCACCTGGGTTTGGTTAAGCACTAACCAAATGGGCGTCTCAATTGGGATTTCTCGCGTAGTGACAATGGTAGTGAGTTTATCTCCCATCAATTTGCCGAGTTCTTGCAAGAGCAGGGCATTCATCAGCAACTCATCTCCACCAACTCCCCCTCAAAAAATGGAGTGGTCGAGCGCAAGAATCGTACCATGATGGATATGGCATGCTCCATGCTCTTTGTAGTAGCAAATCTACTTGAACACCTTTGGTCAGAATTGGTCAACATTGCGGTGTACCTTCTGAACCATTGCCCTATAGTTGTGAGTCCCTCACAAGACCCCGTTTGAGGTATTTTATAGCAAGAAACCGACTGTTTCCCATCTATGTGTCTTTGGGTGTTGTGCTTACACACACACAGACTTCGAATGACATGAGGGGGAAGCTTGAGCCAAGGAGTGAGTTGCTCATTTTTATGGACTACTCTTTTGAATCAAAGGCCTACAAAGTCTTTGATCCAAGATCGAATAAAGTCTTTGTTTGTCGAGATATTTTCTTTGATGAGTAGGACTTACTTCACCTTCTGCTGCCCATATCACCGGAACAAGAATCTCTGACTGTGCCACATGAACCCAATTAGTCAACTATTACCCCACCACTTGAGGAGACTTCCTCCTTTCGATGGCCACCAAGGGACCCTTTACCATGTTGGTACCAAAATAGACCATGAGGGATTCAGGCATATGCTTCCCAGCAATACCCCCTTGGACGGTCCTCGTCAGTTCACTAGGCTTAATCCTCGTGCCTCATTTGCCTCTATTTTTTCAACATACTATGTGGTGCATGATGAGCTAACATCATGGAAAGTGGCAATCAAACAGCCAACCTAGAAATATGCTATGGAACAAGAACTTGAAAGCATTGACCGTAATGGCACATGGTCCCTTGTCATAAGAAGGTCATTGGAGCCAAATGGATTTTCCACACCAAATGTAAAGATGGTATCTTGGACAAATACAAAGGAATTGATTGCGAGACCTTTGCACCTACAACTCAAATGATTACCATCCGTCTCTTACTCAATCTGACCACACACCACAAATAGCCAGTTTACCAGATGGATGTCAAGAGTGCCTTTCTAAATGGCATTCTTGAGAGGAGGAAGTCTGTGTTGACCAACCTCCGGGATTCTTGCTCCTCGGGCATGAGGACAAAGTCTTCGGTCTATATAAATTGCTTTATGGGCTTAAGCAAGTCCTTCGAGCATGGTATCATCACATTGACAAATTTCTATTTTATTAAAAGATTGTCTTACGCTAGAATGTTGGAAGGAGCATTTGGTATATGTTTTTCTAAGGGAAGTTTGGTTGCAACAGCTGGTGGGGAGTATTCAAAGGACAACTCACGCGGCAAAGCTTGCCTAGGACCAGCCTCGGTAAGGTTAAAATGGTGCGCTTCCGGTACAATGGATGAGGGCCGACAAAGCGGTCCCTAAGTGAAGTGCCAGGACACCTAAGGAGGATCCTGGAGGGTTCTGACCAGGCGATGCACGGGGGCTCGCGGTGCCTAGGACACCCATGCGTATGTTGTGGGGAAGATATGTATGATGGACGATGTAAGATTCCTAGCTTTTGAGGTGTACAGGTGTAAGAACCTCCCCTTCTGATCTTATAATTATTCCCCTCTCTGAAATAAAAGAAAGATTCTGTTTTGACCTAGAGAGAGAGAGAAAATGTCTAGAGAGAGGTAGTCTAAAATTGAGATATTTTTGGATATAAAAATCCTCCTAGTGTCTAAAATGGGTTCCCCTAACACAGAAATTCAAAAAGAACTTTCCAATGTGCAATTGGAATTAATTAGAAA
Source organism: Cibotium barometz (assembly GCF_041138505.1). Taxonomy (NCBI): domain Eukaryota; kingdom Viridiplantae; phylum Streptophyta; class Polypodiopsida; order Cyatheales; family Cibotiaceae; genus Cibotium; species Cibotium barometz. The sequence goes on from NC_141104.1 coordinate 29,822,798, forward strand.
TGGGTATAAAGGACCTTAGCCTAAGGGTCTAGATTTTTAAATTTTTTTGAATTATGGTCCAATTAAGATTCCTATGGGACAATAAGATCAATCCATGTGTGGGGAGGAGATAAATCCAATTTATAAAAGAAAAATACCCAAAAATGAGTAAATGCCCACATAAGATGAAGAGTTGACTGAGTACAAGGTTTATTAGTAAAAAACTGAGTATTACTAAAAAAATGAGATATTTTGGGTATAATGATTCATTTTTGACACATGTGTAAGGAAAAGGGGACCCTTCAAGGAGGTGCCTATTTCACATGTGTGGTGGAGTTTTAAACTCAAAAATATTGTGATATTTTTATCTCTCCTCTCTCTTGGATGATCAAACCAAATCAAAAGGAAACCAAACTAAGTCCAAATCTTGTCCAAATTCAACCAAACTGAACCTAGAAAATTCTAGAAATTAGTTGGACTTGGTTAGAGGCCTCCGTCACCTATAAATAGATCCTTAGTCCTTTGTAAAAAAATATGAGAACTATACTATGCCAGTATTATGCTAAAATAATGATATTTTCTATTATCCTCTAAAAACCTCTACAAAATTGAAGAGATTGGAGCTTCTCTCTCTCTTCAATCTTCCTTGGTGACTCCTACAACATACCAAACCAATTGATTGGTTGGGGGCCTCTACAGTGATCAAAGAATCAAGTAAATTAGAAGAGCTAAAGTGTGGATTATTATCTTTTTCTTATTAAAACTCCAAATGCTTCTTTTCTCAGCTTTAATTTGAATGGCTTTTGATTACTTTTGAAGTTCTTTTATGAATTGTAATAAAGAAACACATAAATTTCTATTTATGCTTAATTTTAATGGTTTTTAAGCAATTCTCTCTCTCTCCCCCCAAAGAAAGTTCATTCCTATGACCTATTCTCAATCCAAATGAAGCTTCTCATGAAGCATTTCTCTAATCCAAAAGTAATTTCTATGCTTGTCTAATTGGAGGCCAAAATAATAGCTTTTTAATGCTTTTATGATATTTATTTCATAGAGAAATTATGGATCAATCCATAATTGGATAATGATCCAGTTAGTGGTCATTCTAATCATATCAATAATATTAAACTTCATTCTTTCAATTAAATTGAAGCGAAGCTATGGCAAATTTTTTGTAAAATAAACACATAAAACATTTTCATTCATAATATGAAAAGAGAACTTCCTACAATATTCTAGGAATTATCATCCTAGATTAATTGAATGAAATTGATTTTTATGTTTATTCTTAATTAATAAATTAGAAAAAAGAGAAATTCTAGTAATTTATTTTTATGTTAAAAGAGTAATCTCCATGATAATGAAAATCCATGTATTCCAAAGAATTAAGAGAAAAAAATTGGAATACTAATATAATGTATATTTTATGTAAAAATTAAAGAAAGATTTTAGTTAAATTTATCTTTTTGTATAGATAAATTTTCATGATGAAAGAGGAATTCCCACCATATTGGAATTAAAATAATTAAATAAGAAAAGTGTAATTCCTAGTGTCAAGGAATTAATGAAGATTTTTATTTATTTTTTAAGAAAAAATTTAGTTAAATTTATTTTTTTTGCATAGATAAGTTTAAATGATAAAAGAGGAATCTTACTACATTTGGAATTCCATCAATTGGATGGGAAAAGAGAAACTCCTATATTGGAATTATTGGATAATTTGTTTAAATTTAAAGATAAATTTTTAGATAATTTTATTTATCTATGAGAAATAATTAACTGTTAAAAGAGGAATTCCTATTACATTTGGAATTCCATCATTTGCATGGGAAAAGGGAAATTCCTAGTATATTGGAATTATGGGATAATTTATTTAAATTCCTAGTATATTGGAATTATGGGATAATTTATTTAAATTCAAAGATAAATTTTTAGATAAATTTATTTATCTATGAGAAATATTTAAATGTCAAAAGAGAAATTCTTATGACATTTGGAATTCCATCATTAAGACGGCAAAGAGAAATTTCTAGCATATCAAAATAATGGATATTTTAATTTACATAAATTTATTTTATGAGAAATAATTGATGGGAAAAGAGAAATTCCCATGACATTGAAATGTAAATAATTAAATGCAAAAAGAGGAATTCCCATGGTAATTGGGATCCAAGAAATTAAATGGGAAGAAGAAGAATTTTTAGTATAATTCAATTTATGATTATTTACCAAAAGTGAAAATATGGATAGAGTTGATATCTACAAATCCCATGAATTCTTTTATTCAAAAGAAGACTATTCAATATAATTCAATTGAGAAATTGAGAAGGAATATGGAAATAGTTGTCAAAAAAAGAATCTTTAATTAGGCCAAGCAATTGGCAAAAATTTAGAAAAAGTCCTATTATCGGTTCAATCTAGAAAAAGCTATTAAATTGGAATAGCATGTGAATGGATGTGATAAGATTTGTATGGGATGTGATAATATGTAAATGGGATGCGATAAGATGAGTATGGGATGTGATTAGATGTGAATGCGGATGTATATATATATGAAAGAAAGGGTATGCATGTGTATGAGAATGAATAAATGTGGATATGGATGTAGATGTGTATGTGAATGTATGGATGTAGATGTATGGATATAGATGTATGGATGTGGATGTGTATGTGGATATGGATGTAGATGTACGGATGTGAATATGGATGTGGATGTGTATCCACGTGGATATGAATGTGGTTTGGATGTGGATATGAATGTGGATGTCTGGATGTGGATATCTAGATGTGGATATGGATGTAGATGTATGGATGTGGATGTGTATGTGTATGTGGATATGGATGTAGATGTACGGATGTGTATGTGTATGTGGATATGGATGTAGATGTATGGATGTGGATGTGTATGTGGATATGAATGTAGATGTATAGATGTGGATATGGATATGGATGTATGGATGTATGGATATGGATATGGATATGGATATGGATATGGATGTGGATGTATGGATGTGGATATGGATATGGATGTGGATGTATGGATGTATAGATGTGGATGTGGATATGGATATGGATGTGGATGTATGGATGTGGATGTGTATGTGGATATGGATGTAGATGTATGGATGTGGATATGGATGTGGATGTATGGATGTGGATATGGATGTGGATATGGATGTGGATGTGTATGTGGATATGGATGTGGATATGGATGTGGATGTATGGATGTGGATATGGATGTGGATATGGATGTGGATGTGTATGTGGATATGGATGTAGATGTATGGATGTGGATATGGATGTGGATGTGTATGTGGATATGGATGTAGATGTATGGATGTGGATATGGATGTGGATGTATGGATGTGGATGTCGATGTCGATGTATGGATGTGGATGAGTATGTGGAAGAATGAATATAGATGTGTATATGGAAGAATGAATGAGGATGTGTATGTGGAAGAATGGATGTGGATGTATAGATGTTGATGTGTTTGTGGATGTATGAATGCGGATGTGTATGTGAAGAATGGATGTGGATGTGAATGTGTACGTGGAAGAGTGGATATGGATGTGTATGTGGAAGTTCGAATGTGGTTGTGAATGTGGAAGAATGAATGAGGATGTGTAAGTGAAAGGATGTGATGTGGATGTGAGTGAATGGATGAGATGTAATGTGATGTGAATCATGATGAGAATGAATGAGATGTGATGTCATGTGAATCAGAATGTGAATGAATGATATGGGATGTGAATGGATGATATGTGATGCGAATGAATCTGATGTGATGAGATGAAAAATGATGTGATTCAATCAGAAAGGGTACACATATGAATTGGACGTGGATTAAGTAATATGGATTGATGTGGAACAATGTGGATTAAGTAATATGGATTGATGTGGAACAATGTGGAAAGACGAGAGTTCATTATAGAAATTGTATTTGTGACCTGTTTGTAAATGACTGTTTTATGTCAAAAATGTTGGGGAAGCATTTTGACTGTCTTGTGAATAAGGTCGTGGGAGACCTAACTGATAAAGTTGCAACAGCTGACGGAGAGTCAACGGAGGATGTCTCGCGTAGCATGGTCGGTCGAGGTCTTAACCAGCCTAAGTTTGATTTAAATGGTGAGCTTCCCGGTATGGTGGATGAGGGACCAAGGAAGCAGCCTAAGTGAAGCGCTAGGTAACCTACGAAGGATCCTAGAGGGTGCTGACCATACGGTGCTCGGGCTCTAGGTTGCCGAAGATACCCACACGTGTGTCGTGGAAGATATTGGAACAAGGAGTAAGAATTCTGAAATCGGGCATGGATCTGGTTGATTGACCTTGCTGGTCCTCAACGAATGAGTCCATGGCTCTTTTATATGGATCTGTTGGTTAATCTTGCTGATCTTCATCAACGGAGATTCCATCTTGAATTTTTTATAAGTGAATATATTTCCAGGTACTATGAGCTAGGAACTATTGAAAAGGCCCCTGAGTGGATAGGTGGTGAGCGTTCTGGTTGCCAATGATGCCATAGATACGAGTCCGATGAAGGAATGATTAGAAATTAAGATTCAATCGGATATTTTGGAGGATTGTGATCAATGATACTATGGCTTCATTAAATGATACTATGGCTTCATTAAATGATTGTTTTAAAGATAGCTGAATCTGTGAAGAAAGCAATTTCATATTAGGTGTGTAAGTGGTGTGACTAGCTTTAAGTTTGCATGAACATCCTGCTAGGGGGCCTGGGAACTCTTTTCCCCTGGTACCCAGGACAAAACCTAACCAAATTCTTAATTGGATTCCATCACTATAGTGGTTGGGCCGTTGACTAACCCATGGGACTGGATGGGGTAGGCTGGACTGATGGATCTGTAAAATGAGGCTCAATTTCTATTGTAGTATACTAGATGAAGTAAATCCGAGATAGTAATTGTTCTATGGAAAAAGGAATCAATGGCTGTGCCTCTCTCGATGGGGAAAAAAGCGTTGATCTCTATGATCCAAGTGTAAGTTTCTTCCTTGATCTGACCAAGTGACTTTAGGCTCAGTCGGATCAGTTTGGTCAGTAATGACCTTGACTATGTTAGAGTAAAAATATCATGGAGGAATCGCCCATGCTTTCCGGGCAAATGAAGTTTTTTCGGGTTCGGTTTTGGAAGAAACGAGGGATTAGTCTCCTGTCCGGATATCTGTGACTTGGTGGGCGAGGCCCCAAGTGAGAGGACCCTGCACCGTGCAAGGAGTACTACTTCCGCTACTAGCAACCCCGAATCCGTTGCGCAGAGGGGGAGGGATCTTTCAGCTGGTATCAGAGTAAATTGGCTATAGTGGACCAAGTGAGAAGCCAAAAATGTCAAAAATTTATGAAGTAACATCAGTAAAAGCTTGGAATTATGTGATGAAATTCATACAAATTGATATTCTAACTCAAATTCATAAATTGGTAAATGGGTCTTCAAATGGAAGTACCACAATTGTATGGAATCCCTGACTTGCTTGAGGCCTAGACATAATGGTATTTACCTTATAATTCCAAGGACCGTGACTACCCGTATATACCGAGGGTATAACTACAGCTCTTTTACTTGCAATATATACGAGTAAATCTAAGACTTGGATAACTTATATAAATTCAAAGATGAATTTTTAGATAAATTTATTTATCTATGAGAAATATTTAAATGTCAAAAGAGGGATTCTTATGACATTTGGAATTCCATCATTTAGACGGGCAAAGAGAAACTTCTAGCATATCGAAATAATGGATATTTTAATTTAGATAAATTTTTTTTATGAGAAATAATTGATGGGAAAAGAGGAATTCCCATGACATTGGAATGTAAATAATTAAATGCAAAAAGAGGAATTCCCATGGTAATTGGGATCCAAGAAATTAAATGGGAAGAAGAGGAATTCCCATGGTAATTGGGATCCAAGAAATTAAATGGAAAGAAGAGGAATTCTTAGTATAATTGGATTTATGATTATTTACCAAAAGTGAAAATATGGCTAGAATTGATTTCTACAAATCCCATGAATTCTTTTATTCAAAAGAAGAATATTGATTATAATTCAATTGAGGAACTGAGAAGGAATATGGAAATAGTTGTCAACAAAAAAAGAATCTTTAATTAGGCCAAGCAATTGGCAAAAATTTAGAAAAAGTCCTATTATCGGTATCAATATAGAAAAAGCTATGAAATGGGAATAGCATGTGAATGGATGTGATAAGATGTGTATGGGATGTGATAATATGTAAATGGGATGTGATAAGATGCGTATGGGATATGATTAGATGTGAATGTGGATGTATATGTGAAAGAAAGGGTATGCATGTGTATGAGAATGAATAAATGTGGATATGGATGTAGATGTATGGATGTGGATGTGTATGTGGATATGGATGTAGATGTATAGATGTGAATATGGATGCAGATATATGGATGTGGATGTGTATGTAGATATGGATGTGGATGTATGGATGTAGATGTATGGATGTGGATGTGTATGTGGATGTATGGATGTGGATGTGTATGTGGATATGGATATAGATGTATGGATGTGGATGTGTATGTGGATATGGATGTAGATGTATGGATGTGGATATGGATATGGATGTATGGATGTGGATGTGGATGTGGATGTATGGATGTGGATATGGATGTATGGATGTGGATGTGGATGTGGATGTGGATGTATGGATGTGGATATGGATGTGGATGTATGGATGTGGATGTGTATGTGGATATGGATGTAGATGTATGAATGTGGATATGGATATGGATGTATGGATGTGGATGTGGATGTGGATGTGGATGTATGGATGTGGATGTATGGATGTGGATATGGATGTGGATGTGGATGTATGGATGTGGATATGGATGTGGATGTGGATGTGTATGTGGATATGGATGTGGATATGGATGTAGATGTATGTGGATGTGGATGTGTATGTGGATATAGATGTAGATGTATGGATGTGGATGTATGGATGTGGATGAGTATGTGGAAGAATGAATGTAGATGTGTATGTGAAAGAATGGATGTGGATGTGTATGTGGATATATGAATGCGGATGTGTATGTGAAGAATGGATGTGGATGTGAATGTGTACGTGGAAGAGTGGATATGGAAGTATGAATGTGGAAGAATGAATGAGGATGTGTAAGTGAAAGGATGTGATGTCGATGTGAGTGAATGGATGAGATGTAATGTCGATGTAAGTGAATGGATGAGATGTAATGTCGATGTAAGTGAATGGATGAGATGTGTAAGTGAAAGGATGTGATGTCGATGTGAGTGAATGGATGAGATGTAATAAGATGTGAATCGGGATAAGAATGAATGAGATGTCATGTCATGTGAATGAGATGTGATGTCATGTGAATGAGAATGTGAATGGATGACATGGGATGTGAATGGATGATATGTGTGATGTGAATGAATCTGATGTGATGAGATGGAAAATGATGTGATTGGATGAGAATGCGTACACATATGATGATATGTGATATGAATGAATCTGATGTGATGAGATGGAAAATGATGTGATTGGATGAGAATGCGTACACATATGATGATATGTGATGTGAATGAATCGGATGTGATGAGATGGAAAATGATGTGATTGGATGAGAATGCATACACATATGAATTGGACATGGTTAAGTAATATGGATTGATGTGGAACAATGTGGAAAGACGAGAGTTCATTATAGAAATTTCCAATCATTCCTTCATTAAAGTTAAGTTGACAAAAATCTCGTTTTGTCAGAATCATGAGACGCACGGGCCGTGGTAGGCAACCGGATCCTCTTACTGATGATGAAGAGTTAGATCCAGACGTTCGTAAAGCCCTGCACCAATCCAAACCTGGTCCCTTCAAGGGTGAAGGGAAACAGTTAGGAGAAATAGTGAAAAAATAGATCGAGGCAATGGAAGAGTATTTTGATGTAATCAGTAATAATGAGAGGAGCAAGATGGCTCTCGTTTGCCAGAGTGAAAATTATGGAAACGGCCAGGGTCGCATGGAGAAACCATTGTGAGACAAACCGTCTCGACCAAAATAACCAGACCTGGCCACATCTTAAAGCTTACCTCAGGAAGAGGTTCTATCCTCCGGGTTTCTTGGAAACCAAAATGAATGAGTTCTTGGAATTGAAGCAGGATAGCCGGACAATTGAAGAATACCATTAGGCATTTGCCCTTCTCCTCAAATATTCTCCACTTTTGGATATGAAGAGCAGCTGATGGTCAGATTCATTCGAGGGACGAACGAGCCATTTGATACTTTAGTGAAAAATGCCAAACCAGTCTCAATGGCAGAAGCTATCAGAATGGCAAAGGACTTTGCCAAAGCATTTGTTGTTAAGGTCCCGCCAAAGCCTGTACCCTCAAACTTTAAAAGGTTCCAAACCTCGGGAAGTGCTTCAAACTTTCCACCCCCAAAGAGGCAGCAAGGCCCTAATCATAATCAAGATGCTGGGAGATTCAGAAGTGAAGGAAGACCCTTCCCTTAGAACACTTTCTCAGGAGCCCCACCTTTTCAAGGATTCAGAGGGATGAGCTTAGAAGTGAGAACAAGTGTTTTGGGTGTCAGGGTTTCGGTCACCAGCTTAAAGACTGCCCGACTTCTGGCATGTCAAGAGGACAGGGAAGTCAAGGACCCAGAGTGCAGAGACCAACCCCTTCGTATCAGTCAAATCAAGGTCCCGTCTCGCCAAAATCAGGGCAATCCGAGGAGGACTCCAGCTTAGCCATCTGCCTCTATTCAGAGTAATCTTAGAACTCCCTCCCAGAACTAGGGTAATCAAAGAGAAAGAGTTTCGCCCCAATCTAGACTAGCCAAAGTAGTTACGATAGCAGAAGTAGTGGAAGAGAAAAGAGGTCAAATTTATGCTGCAATTGAAAATCAAGGGCCAAATCGTCAATTCTCTATCATCCATACTCCAACTGAGTATAAGGGTAAGCCATTTAAGCTTTTGATTGATTCAAGCAGTACTCATTTATTTATTTCCCGAGGATGCTTGCGTAAGCTAGTCTTAGAACAGAAATTAGGGAAACCTATGCAAGTTGAATTGGCGAGTGGAAAGATTCTTTTTACTCACCATGAGACAGATCGTATTCAGTTTAATCTAGATGGGAATGTAACTGACCTGCTAGTTCAGAGTCTTACCTTTGGGAGTTTTCGATGGAATCTTTGGAATGGATTGGCTCCACAAAAATCAAGCTGACATTCACTGTCATAATGGAACCATTTCCTTCCATGACCTTCACGGGAACAAAGTTCAAGGAACTGGAATTTCTGAATCCCCAGATCTGCAATCAGTAAAAGCTTCTAGGTTACTAAAAGGACTTAGAAAAAAGCAGCTCATTTATGTTGTCAAAATGAATCCGGTAGACACAAAGTTGAAGAGGCTAAAGAACCAGAATGGTTAAGTGAGTATGATGATTTATTCCCTGCAGAGCTAACTGAGATGCCTCCCTGAGATGCCTCCGATTCGCGAAGTAGATCATGAGATAAAATGTGTCTTTTACCAAAGAATAGCAACGACGTGTAAAGAATTGTATCAATGAGTTTCGTACTCCCACTAGTTATATGGATTGCTTGAAGGGAGAATTCACAAAGGATGAAGAGCTTAGTGGATTGAAGTCTCATGACTCGCACAAAATCTTATAGTTTGTGCTGCCAATAGCCATTAAGGATTGCCTCAGTGAAGACATAAGAGTGACAATATACAAGATTAGTGTAGTGGTACGATGGATGTCAAAGAAGGATATTAGAAGAAATACGTTGAAAGCATCTCGTCTAAACTCCATTGAAGCAATTACAATGTCGAAGAAATTCTTTCTTCCAACAAGTTTCATGACCATTCAATTGCACCTACTTGCTCATGTGGTTGACGAGGTTTCTATAGCAGCAGGTGTTGTTGATAGCTGATGGATGGTTTTCCTCGAGAGATTTATGAAGACACTGAAAGGTTTTGTTCGTAAAATAGCTCACCATGAGGGCAGTATGGCAATGGGATGGCTTGTTCAAGAATCTCTTGTATACATAATAGAATTTCTTAGTACGTCAGACCTAGATATGCCATGATTTTAGACACAAGAAAAGGATAATCGGTTCGTTGGGGAAGATCCTCAAGGACAAGGGCTTCAGAGAACAATGGATATGGCATTGCAAGAGACGATTAATAAATTTTACATCCTCAACTCAAGTGCTATGGAGAAATGGATCGAGAAGTATAACCTAGCAAAGAGGGAAAGACATTGAGATCATTTGAATTTTAGAAAGATTCTAACAACTAGAGCATTGCCATACCTAGATTCACTCGCTCAACTTCCAAAATTTTCTTCTTGTAGATGGATTCAGTAAACCATACAACAAGCAAAACATAGTGGCGAGATTATAAGCAATGAGGAGGAGGAGCTTTTATATGGTTGTGATTACCATGTAAGTGAGTGTTAATATGCACACAAGAAATTGCAAGACATAGTCTTGTATAAGTTCTTATTCTTGATACAATTTCATGATCTTCTTTTACTTGCAGTATCCCAAATTTGTTGCACTTTGGTCACGTGGTAATCACTTTAGAGTGAATCAAACCAGTAAGAAGCAAACAACATTTGATTGCAGTGTCAAAGCAAATTTCATACAAGACAGTTGTTCAAGTGCAAGTGACCTAAGTAGTGAAGTTGGCATGCTTGTAGTCATGCACATCATTCAAAGAAAAACTCCTTTCACCTCCATATCACGCCTATTTGTCAGCATTAAGACATCATGCACTTTGATAACTCGCCATAGTGTCTCAAGCTCCTCAATCAAAGGCTTGAGGTGCACATCCATGTTCGCCACCTTATACTTGCCTCGTAAAGAAGGAGAGCAAGCATGATATGACTTTTCTTGATTGCCACCCATGGAGGGAGGTTGTAATTCACTAATACAACAGGCTAAGTACACCATGATGTGGACTTGAAGACAAATGGGTTAACACCATCCATGCCCAAGCCAAGACATAAGTGACGGGGCTCATATTTAAACTCTGGCCATTGATGCTCCACATGTTCCTATGCCGATGAATCAGCTATGATCCTCATGATGCCATTGGTTGAGAAATGAGTTGCATGCCATGTTATGAGTTCTCCAATACCTTTACAATAAAATATGTGTTGTGATGAGAGGAATGATAGGAAAGTGTCTCAATACCTTTTGGAAATTTTTGTCACCTTTCAAATCATCTCTCTATCCACTCTCTCCATATTATAGAAATTGTGTTGCATCTTTATTAACCTCTAAATAGCATGCAATCATTAGGACATGCATGTATTTTTGTATAATACATACCTAGTATAAAGAGCAATAGAATAATTATTTTTTCTACACAAAGCACTTATCCATGCATTTGCTTTTCTAAATTTAGGAAATATGGAAAATCCCTTTTTTCATTTAGTGTGATGTATCTATAAATATGGCCCATGGCTCTTACTCTAACCCTCACTCCCCTATCTCATTGCCTCCCTTTCCCTCTTATTGTATTTGTATCCATCCCTATTTATCCTTCTTTACTTTGATCTCCCTCACCATCATTCTCCACCTAAACAACCCTCACCATCATCCACTAATCTTTTTTTATCTTATTATGTCTTCTTCTAATGGCCCCAACTATGCTCTCAAGGATACCCTTGTTGTTGTTTGCAAGGTCACATGGAGATGCAAAAGAATATCTAAAACTCATAACAAAGGCTCATAATCTTTGGAGAAAGAAGCTAGCAAATCAGACCATCTATATGTTTAGAATATGAAGATTGGAAGTGCCATCAACACTTGGTGGAGTTACGAGTACATTGGTGAATAAAAGGAGCAATCCCTTCGAGAGGAGTTGAAGAATAGAGTAGCCATAAAATCACATAGGTGTAGGAACCCTTAATGTAGTTATGGCAGTTGTCTTATGTAGTTTCGTGAGGTTGTCATGTTGTTTGGAATATGAAGATTGGAAGCTCCATGAACACTTGCCGGAGTTACAGGTACATTGTTGAAGAAAAGGAGGAGTACCTTCTAGAGGAGTTGAATAATAAGTATCCGTAAAATCACATCGATGAAGTTATATCCCTTATGTAGTTATGGTGGAGTTGAATAATAAGTATCCGTAAAATCACATCGATGAAGTTATATCCCTTATGTAGTTATGGTGGGTGAATAATATTTAAGGTTGTAGCCCTTACAAGTACTTAGTTATGGTGGGTGAATAATATTTAAGGTTGTAGCCCTTACAAGTACTTAGTTTTAGGAGCCCTTATGTAGTTATGTGAGGTTGTCATGTTGTCTTTAGTCTTCGCTTGCAAGGATGCTGTAACAACAGTTTTAGAATAAAGTCTTCTTTTAACTATAATTTTCCTTGTCATCTTTATTAATTGCCTTGTCAAATTTTAAGTTGTTTGTTGTTTTTAGGAAACAATATGTGATCCTGATGTAATTAATATTTTTAATATGCGGAAGAGAACAAACATTTTTTGCTTACTTTGTGCCTTCACCCCGGAGGATAAGTGATGCCGCCCACCATAAAAGTAAATATGATGGTGTATATAAGAGTTGTATTTGGAAGTTTTATGTGAATGAACTTGGTTTTATTCCCACTTGGAAGAAGCAGTAAACTCGATCTTGAGCATGTAATGTTATCATGTTTTTTTCTCTTTCACTCCCTCCCGCTCTCTCTATCACCCTCTCCCTCTCAAATAATTATGTTATACCTCTCTTTCCCTCTCTCTCCCACTCTCTTTTCCCTTGTCTCTTGATGGAGGGGGGATGTAGTCTCTTGATTTCAAAACAATGAGTCGGAGAGAGAGAGAGAGAGAGAGAGAGAGAGAGAGAGAGAGAGAGAGAGAGAGAGAGAGAGAGAGGGAAGAAGGTGGGAGGGAGAAATGAAAGAGGGTGGGAGAGGGAAGGACAAAGGTAGGTGGGAAAGGGAGAAATATTGGAAGAGAGGGAAAGAGAGATGATGCATAGTAAGGGTGAGGGAGAGGGAAGGAGAGATTATGCATACGAAGAGTGAGGGAGAGGGCAAGGAAGGAGAGAGGCAAGAGGGTGCGATAAGGGGAGAAAGAGGGAGATGGAGAAATAAAGAACGAGGTTGGGAGAAGGAAAGAGAGAGGATGTGTAATATTTTCTCTACATGTGCGTACCAAAAAGAAATGAAGAGGTTGGGAGAAGGAGAGAGGGAAGGGGGTGGGAGAGGGAGAAGTAGAGTGAGAGAGAGAGAGATAAAGGGACAAGGTTGGGAGAGATAGAGATAGAGGGAAGGAGAGATATTGAGAGGGAGGGCAGATAAAGGAGAAAGAGTGAGAGGGGGAAGATGGTGGGAGAGGGAGAGACAGAGGGAAGAGGAGAGCAGAGACTATGCAGAGGGAGGGAGAGGCATAGAGAGAGAGAGAGAGGGGGGGAAGGGCATACGGAGAGAAGAGACAAAGAGAAGAGGAGAGGAGAGATTAGGCATAGGGAGGGAGAGGGAGAGAGAGAAGGAGAGGGAAGGAGAAGGAGAGAGGGTGGGAGAAGGGGAGAGAGAGAGAGAGAGAGAGAGAGAGGAAGAGAAAAAGGAAAGATTCATAAAGAAAAATATATTACTAATTAGATGCCAAAGGAGTGAGACTTTTAGAGATCAAGTTAATAATGAAGCTGCTTAATAGGTGCGAACTTCTGAATTGGACAATACAAATCATTCTGAGGCCATGTAACTTATACAAAATGTTGCTTGTACATCCTTTTTTTTTGAAAGACCTTCATAAGAAAAACATTTTTTATTTAACTCATAAAAAGTTAGAGAAAAAAACAATTTAGAGAGAGAAAGTTGTGACTAGAAAAGTGTCTGGAGGGAAAAAAATTAGTTCCTAGAGTTTGCACGCATGTAAAAAGAAAACTCAAATCAAACTTCATATGGAGATGAAACTCAAACCAGACTCCATATGGAGTCGATGAAAACTCAAAATTGTGGGAAGGGACTTATGGAGATGAAAATGTACTAAAAATTGAAGGTAATTACTAGATCATAGATGTCCCTTTTGGAAAGCTAAGAGATACACATGATTTGGTATAAATCAATTGTACTACTCTATGGAGAAGGGATGAGATATACATTGACCTATAAATTGATTGTACTACTAGTGTTTAAAAAAAGGACATTTATAATGTTTTTTTACCAAATAGAATAGAGCTAAGGAAAACTTGTTGGTATTAAATTCCATATATTCTAGTTATAACATCCACATTTAAGTAATTTTTGGGGCTAAAAACCAATTACATTGAGGAGTTGCACTCTCTACTACTCCAATGCTAATGGGAACCCTCTTGTAGGAGGGAGGAAAAGAAGATAGAAGCTAAAACATGAATGTGAGAGTGCTGGAAAAGATGTACTCGATAATAATAAAATGAAAGTACAAAATGAGAGTACTAAAAAGCCTAGGGCTAAGAGCACACAAGAGTGCTCTTAGCCTAGGGCTAAGAGCACACAAGAGTGCTCACAGGGGGAAAAAACCTATGTCCAGCCACATGAAAAAATGCCCACCATGGGTAAGCCGGATTCACACCTGAACTAGCTGTCATGCCAATGTAGGATAAGACCTAGCAATATCTCATGTCAAATCCATCAATATTTCATCTATAATCACTTGTGCACGTGCCCATGGATGGAGTGATTCACATGCTCACTTGTGCTAATTCTCTAGTGACATCAATTATGCTCAATCTCTTTTATCTCCTCAATACAATGATAAAGTGGAATTTTGTGTGGTTATATGTTTTGTATTAAATGTTTGGAGCTATTAAATATTCATTTGGGGTTTTAGCATGGTGTATTCATATGGTGTAGGCTTTCTACTGGGGAAGTATGCAGGATTCTAGGGTAGTCTTATAATCATGGAGTTTAGGCAGGTATGATATACACATTTAGTGTAGTTTTTTAGGTTTTAGCATGTTCTATATTTGTTGAATGATGCATGTGCTATATGTACTGAAACCTACCATGTTCTATATGTCTTAAATGCTACCATGTTCTATATGTGCTTAAATTATTTTATTTTTGGGAAGTATGCTATACACATCTAGTTTATCTTTTTAGGGTTTTAGCATGTTCTATACATGCTGTGAATGATGTCTAGTTTTATCTTTGTTTCCTTCAATGACTTTTAAGTTTTAAGAATTTTCACATTCATGTTAATTGTGTATTTCCAATTTACATGTTAGCGGCTACTTAATATTGTTGGATGTATGTGCTTGCCAACTTTTACTTCCGATTTTATTGTTTGGGGTTTTAGCATGTTGTATGTCATGCTTGTCATTTTGTTACTTCTAATTCCTTTTCTAATGTTGTATTCATGTATTGTAGGCTTCTAGAGTAGGCTTATATTGTATTTTCTTTTTGGGAAGTATGCCATACCCATCAAAGGTAGTTTTTTAGGGTTTTAGTATGTTCTATATGTGATGAATACTTCCAAGTTTTATCTTTGTTTCCTTCCACAACTTTTAAGTTTTAAGAAATCTTACGTTCATGTTAATTGTGTCTGTTCAATTTACATGTTGGTGGCTACTTAAGATGATTGGATGCATGTGCTTGTCATTTGTTACTTTAGATTTTGTTGTTTTATGTTTTAGTGCTTAATGCTTTAGGATTTAGTGATAAGATAGTGCTTTATTGATAATATACTTGATATTCACTCGAGAAAATATTAAACTCAGTTTGTTTTATGCTTTAGATTTTTTTTGTTTAATACTTAGAATTTAGTTCACACCCACTTGGGAAAATACAAAACTCGCAACCTATCTTATAGGTTGGTAGAGCTATCACTGAAAAAAGATCAAAATACAAAATCCAAACACTTGGCATTTGAAAAATCAAATACCAACTCACAATCCACTCACATAACATGACAAAGACATACAAAACAACTACAACATCATAGCATCACTATACGTGTTCGGGCCAATACGTATCACAAATCCATACCCAATATAAATTTACTTATTGAAATTCTTCAAGAAAGAATATTAATTAAACTCATCATTTTCAGAGACTTTAACATTGACACATATCAAACAATCAAAGCAACTAGAAGTTTGCAAGTATTCATGAAAAATATCAAACGAAAGAACTGATTTACTGATCCCACAATAGCACACATATCTTTGAATAGACTACATGGGAGCATCTTTTGCCTATATCGGAGGGACCATTCAGCTACTTCTTATTTATATAATAAAAAGGTAGCAACACAATCATAGCAAAATGATTAGTTTTTTACACACTTAGCAAATACAATATAATTCCAATTCCACATATGAAACTTGTTAGTGGGAAATATAAAAAAAAGGTAATTCCATAATCAATTAACCAAACAAAAGAATTTACAAACACTTAGAAAATAACATATAAAACTTCTTAGTGGTAGGACCAAATTCCACGTTTGAAGTAATGAACTTTTATTTGAAGCTACACAAGTCAACTCGCCTTCTGTAAAAGTGTGGTAGCTCTCTCTTCCTTCTCACACAGTCACATACATGCACACACACACACATCCACAAATTCACGAGACATGGGTGTAGGAGGTCGTAAAGCTACGATGCTTGTGATAGTTACATGGCTGGTGATTGCCTTTGCTTATGCCAAATCAACAGGCCGACACCTAGGTACATGTAATAATAATCTTCATTCTCAAGTATTGTAGGATATGCATCTATATTAGATACGTATAAATAGTCAGGTGTGCAGACAATGCGGCCAAACAGGTCTTACAAGCTCGGATAGGCTACGTTAGGGCTAATCTATTGGGATATTAGCACATACTAGGGCACCCTAACAACTTCTCATATGTGGCAGGTTTGCATAGGGAAAGATTTGAAGACTAGATACCCTAGATTTCAGCCCAAAACCAAGAGATGGTAACAAAAGGAGAAGGATCAAATTTGTAATTTACTTAAATAGGGAGTGGGTTTAGGATGGATGTGGTGGGTGTAAAAAAGGACATTCTGTAGATGGCAGCTTTTGTCTTATTAATATAAATACTTATTGTTTCGGGAGAAAAAGAAGCTAAAAAGTGTGAAGTCTTTTAATGCACGGGATGTAATGTGTTGCTACTTTTGGGTATGAGAAGGTCAAATCTATAGAGATATTATCATGATTCTATAGAGGCCATCTGTTGGTGAGTTTAACCATGTGTACCTTTGCCTCCTTGAGATGATCTTTGCCTCCTTAAGAGGCCATCTGTTGGTGAGTTCAACCTTGTGTACCTTTGCCTCCTTGAGATAATCTTCCTTATGAAACCGAAAATTCCGTCTAGAATCTGCTGCGCTCTCTATAAAAAAAATTCCATAAATTCAAAGCACTTTCTCCTAAAACCAAGGCAGCTCCAGCGCCTTGGTTTGTAGAGGCCCTGAGTTCTAGTCATTCAGCTCAGGGCTCCCAGCAGTAAGCGAAAGCCAAAAGGAAGGAGAGTGCATCTACTAGTGGTGAGAGATGAATTGTGTTGCTGTAGACAAACCTCCTTGTGCGAACATCATCGCCAATTTTCTCGTGAGTTGAAGTTGAGGTAAAAATGCTATGAGACCACCAATTTTCGACTTAGGTTGCTTGTCAAACGGAAGGATTGCCCCCACCTTTCAGTGTGTGTTGTAATCATGCCATTTATTCCAGCTCCACCATTCATTTTATAAAAGAATGAGGCAGTCTTCAAAATTTTCACTGTGTAAACCTGCCACATATTAGAAGTTGTTAGGGTACCTTAGGATGTGCCATCAGAAGTGGTTAGGGTACCTTAGTATGTGCTAATATAATATCCCAACAAATTGGACCTAACTCAACCTATCCCATGTGCCATCAGAAGTGGTTAGGGTACCTTAGTATGTGCTAATATAATATCCCAACAAATTGGACCTAACTCAACCTATCCCATGTGCCATCAGAAGTGGTTAGGGTACCTTAGTATGTGCTAATATAATATCCCAACAAATTGGACCTAACTCAACCTATCCCAGTTTGTAAGACCTGCTTGGCCATATTGTTTGTACTCAACTGTTTATACGTATCTAATATAGATTCATATCCTACAATACTTGAGAATGAAGATTATTATTACACTTACCTAGGTGTCAGCCTGTTGATTCGACGCAAGCAAAGGCGATCACCAGCCATGTAACTATCATGAGCATCTTAACTTTACATCCTCCTACACCCATGTCTCGTGAATTGGTGGATGTGTGTGAGAGACCGAGAAAGTAAGAGTGTGTGCACATGTATGTGACTGTGTGGGAAGGAAGAGAGGGCTGCCACGTTTTTATAGAAGGTGAGTTGGGTCATGTAGCTTCAAATAAAAGATGATTACTTCAAATGTGCAATTTGTTACTACCACTAACAAGTTTCATATGTTATTTTCTAAGTGTTTGTAAATTCTTTTGTTTAGTTAATTGATTGGGGCATCACTTTTTTTTTAAATTTTACCACTAACAAGTTTCATATGTCTAATTATATTGTATTTACTAAGTGTTTGTAAAAACGTAATTGTTTAGTTATGATCATATTATTACCTACTTACAAATATTATAGGAAGTAGTTGAATGGTCCCTCCAATAGGCAAAAGGTGTTCCCATGTAGTCTATTAGAAGATATGTGTGCGGTTGTGGGATTAGTAAATCAATGATTTCATTTGATATTTTTCCATGAATGCTTGTAAACTTATAGTTTCTTTGTTTGTTTGATATGTGTCAATGTTAAAGTCTCCGAAAATGATGAGTTTAGTTAATATTCTTTCTTGAAGAATTTCAATAAGTAAATTTATATTGCGTATGGGTTTGTGATACATATTGGTCCAAACACTTAGTGATGCCATGATGTTGTAGCTATTTTGTATGTCTTTGTCATATTATGTGAGTGGACTCCAAGTTGGTATTTGATTTTTTAAATGCCAAGTGTTTGGATTTTGTATTTTGATCTTTTTTGCAGTGATAGCTCTACCAACCTATAAGATAGGTCGCGAGTTTATATTTTCCCAAGTGCTTGTCAACAACTAAATGCTAAGTATTAAACAAAAAAAATCTAAAGCATAAAACAAAAGGAGTTTTATATTTTATCGAGTGAATATCAAGTTTATTATAAATAAAGCACTATCTAATCACTAAATCCTAAAGCATTAAGCACAAAACTCTAAAACATAAAAGAACAAAATCTGAAGTAACAAATGACAAGCACATACATCTAATAATCTTATGCAGCCGCCAACATGTAAATTAAAAATACACAAGTAACATGAATGTAATATTTCTTAAAACCTAAAAGTTGTTGAAGGAAACAAAGATAAAATTAGGAAGTATTCATCATATATAGAACATACTAAAACCCCCAAAAACTACCCTAGATGGGTATCACATACTTCCCAAAAAGAAATACAATATAAGCCTACTCTAGAAGCCTACGCTACATGAATACAACATAAACAAAAAAATCTGACATAACGAAATGATAAGCACATACAACATGAATACAACATGCTAAAACCCCAAACAACAAAATTTGAAGTGAAAGTTGGCAAGCACATACATCCAAAAATCTTAAGTAGCCCGCTAACATGTAAATTGGAAATAAACAATTAACATGAATGTGAAAATTCTTAAAACTTAAAAGTTGTTGAAGGAAACAAAGATAAAACTAGGCATTGTTCAGCACATATAGAACATGCTAAAACCCTAAAAAGCTACACTAGTAGATGCGCATAGCATACTTCCCAAAAACAAAACAATATAAGCAAATATAGAACATGGCAATATTAAATACATATAGCACATATATAGAACATTCTAAAACCCAAAAAACTACACTAGATACGTATTTCATACTTCCCAAAAACAAAATGCAATATTTGCCTACACTCCATGATTATAAGACTGCCCGAGAAGCTTGCATAATTCCCCAAAATAAGTCCTACACTATATGAATACACCATGCTAAAACCCCAAATTTAATAGCTCCAAACATTTAATATAAAACATATAACCACACAAAATTCCACTTTATCACTGCATTTAAGAGACAAAAGAGATTTAGCATAATTAATTTCGCTAGATAATTACTTTGTTCAGAGCACAAATGAGCATGTGAATCACTCCATCTGCACGCAGGTGCACAAGTGATTGATAGGTCTTGTCCTACATTGGCATGCCTTTAGCTTCTATCTTCTTTTCCTCCCTCCTACAAGAGGGTGCCCATTAGCATTGGAGTACTATAGAGATAACTCCTCAATCTAGTTTGTTTTTACCCCCAAAAATTTGTCTAAATGTGGATTCTATAACACGAATATATGGAATTTAATACCAGCAAGTTGTCCTTAGCTCCATTGTATTGTAAAAAAACATTGTAAATGTCATTTTTTAAACACTAGTAGTATAATCAATTTATAGGTCACATGTATATGTCCTCCCTTCTCCATAGATTAGTACAATTGATTCATACCACATCATGTGTATCTCTTACCTTTCCCAAAAAGACATCTATGATCTAGTAATTACCTTCAATTTTTAGTGCATTTTCATTTGTAGGTTCCTTCCCATGATTTTGAGTTTTCATGGACTCCATATGGAGTCTGATTTGAGTTTCATCTCCATATGGAGTTTATTTTGGGTTTTCTTTTCATATGAAGACTCTAGGGACTAAAATATTTCTTTTTCTTCAAACACTTTTCTAGTCACAACTTTCACCCTCTAAACTATTTTCTTTTTTGTAACTTTTTATGAGTTAAATAAAAAATGTTTTTCTTATCAAGGTCTTTCCAAAAAAAGGATATACAAGAAACATTTTTTATAAGTTACATGACCTAAAAATTATTTGAGCTATCCAATTTAGAAGTCCACACAAATTAAGTGGCTTCATTTATTAACTGGATCTCTAAAAGTATCACTCCTTTGGCATCTGATCAACCATCTGATCAACCATCTATTTTTCTTTACGATTCACCCACATCAAAAGAGAACTTTTGGTTCAAATAATATTTCAAACTAAAATTTCTCTCTCTTTAGGTGAAGTTTTATCTCTCTAGATTATACTAACAAAATTTAGGGCTTCATCAAACTTGGAGAGAAGTATAACATTTAGGTTAGTTTTTCTCTCTCTAGATTATACTAAAAACATTTAGGACTTAATCAAACCTGGAGAGAGGTGTAAGGGAGGGATCTACATCCTCCCCCACTAAAAAGTTTGAGATTCCCTCCTCTCTCAAACTGGGGGTAGTTCCTTTGTGAATCTCCCAAGTGGCTTCTTCTACTTCATCGAGTTTCCACTTGACCTAGGACTCCCTTAAAATCTCCACTTGACCTTGGTGGCATATTTTGTTTGGTTGAATTTCCACTTGACATAGCACTGCCTTAGGATTCTACTTCTTATAAAGACTTTTATATTGTATCCAGTATAGATTCTGGTTCTAGATCAAACTGTCCTTGGATTAATGAGATGGTTTGTTCGTCATCTAAAATATGAATAGGGTATTGTAGATATTTCGTTAGTTGACATGAAACACATTATGGACCTTCAAGTGTGGAGGTAGCAATAATTCTTATGTCTAGTTTTCCCCAACACATCTCATGTGATCAGATACAACCCACAGTATTTAGGAGAGCTTCCTATACTTCCCTAAGAATAAACTACTTCTTATGTCAAGTGTGGAGGTAGCAATAATTCTTATGTCTAGTTTTCCCCAACACATCTCATGTGATCAGATACAACCCACAATATTTAGGAGAGCTTCCTATACTTCCCTAAGAATAAACTACTTCTTTTGGGTTGAGCACGAAGAAATACCATGTCTATCTCCGTATATTGTTTTTGGCTGTCCTAAGTATCCTTGATATCATTTTTTTATTATTACTATCATTTCATGATCCATCTCATCTAACATTTTCTTAGACACCTCGACCCTGATCATCAATGGGTCTGACCAAGCTAAAGATGTGAGACAATCCTGTCCATAGAGTGCTATCTATGCATATTTTTCACTTTATGTGAAAAAGACAGATAGAGGGATCATGTTGTTATTATTTTATGTGGATGGATTGATTATCATCCTGATGTTAGTGATGCTGACATACATGATGTCATGAGACTTTTGAAGCAAAAGTTTGAGATGAAGGATTTCAATGAGCTACAATATTTCTTGGGCATAGAGGTGGTGAGATCACCTTATAGTATTTCTTGGGCATAGAGGTGGTGAGATCACCTTATAGTATTTTATTGTTATAGAGGTAGTATATCTTGGACATGCTGTCTAAGTATGGTATGATAGGTCGTTTCTAGTGCTATTTTGAGTAGAGCACAAAGCTTTCCCCAAATATAGGACCTGAGTTTTTGGAGGAACCCACTATGTACAGGTAGCCTGATCTACATGACCATTACTAGGCCATATTTGGGCTATGTTGTTGGACTTGTGAGTCAGTTTATGCAGGCCCTAGGAAGTCACAGTTGGATGTGACTAGAGGGATTCTCAGGTACATAAAGTCCATAGTTAATTGACTTTTCTATGAGCCTGGCATAGAGGTACAACTACATGGGTACATAGATGGTGATTGGGCTGGTAGTATCACATACAAGAGATCTACCCACAGTTTTATGTGTTCTTTTAGAAGTGCTACTCTAAGTTAAATTAGTAAGAAACAACGTCATTTTCCTTATCGAGTACAAAGGTAGAGTACAAGGATACTACTATGGTAGCCTATGAGATAGCTTGGTTCCAAAAGCTACATGGTGAAATGAGTGACCTTGTGGATAGGGACATTATCATTTATTGTGACAACATGAATAGCATACATCTGGCTAGTAACCTAGTGTCTTTGATCAGGCACGATTCCTCAAATACTTTGTTAATTGCAAACTATTTGATTTTCTCATTGACCTGGACAACATAGCATGTCCATGTAAGTGTAACATGTTGTACCCTATACCACCCATACATATGTCCTAGATAAGTTAACTGCACCTAATAACCATGTTTGGAAAACATGCTTGCACCTACTTTTAGAATGGAGTAAGCTATGGGGGGTTACCTTTGGCACTGAACTTGAACCTCCTACTGCTCCTGCATATTTTCATGAAGCTTGGAAGAAGAAGGATTTTTATTTCTACATGGAAATCCTCATACATCTAGGGGATAGAAAAATTCATGTTGTACGAATATTGACCACTTCTAAGGCCATATGGGATAACTTCAAATCCCTCATGAACACAACGATCTGATGACTCAAGTGACATCACTAAAAAAATCAATTAATCACACAATGTCTGAGAGTAAGCTGTTAGCAAGTTCTTACATGAGTGGAAGAGTATCTTGGATGATAATATCATCTCAAGGTTAGCCCTACCTGAAACATGTCACTGTAATAGGGCCCATGCCACCTACCCTCAAGGTAGGACATATAGCCAAACTGGTAATGCAGATCATGAACCTATTCAAGCTTATACCACAAGCATGTAAAACGTTTTGGTTGGCTATGACCTTTGTTATTTTGTTACCAGGGCCAGGTACGACATGTACTATAATAAGTCTAGGCTACCTATCTCTTCATACCGATTTAGGTGCTTTTAGGAAACAATAGTCTCAAATACGCAACCGGTTATGGCAAGGTGATAAGAAGATTACCTAATGGTGACTACATTAACCTTCACCGAGTGTATTATGTACCATACCTTGAAAAGAATATGCTCTTAGTTAGCACAACCACAAAAAATGGAATTATAGTTGAGTTTCATCACAACTACTGCATTATTCAGCAAAGACTAGCATATGGCATTTCCACATATCCATAGAATGTGAAAAGCAAGGTTGACTTTACCAATTTAACACTAGTATAGTCCTTGTTGTAGCAACCCTCAACAGCACAAAGAATGGATAGTGACCTTGTAGATACCCTCAAATAGCATAAAAATGGATAGTAACCCTGTAGATACCCTCAAATGGCATTACCAACTCGGCCACTAAAACATCCAGTCTATGAAAGCCATGCAAAGTAGACAGTTAGTTCACGGCTTTGACCCATCACTTTGTTGACTTGATTTCTGTGAAGGTTGTTTATTAGGGAAATCTACTCAGACCACAATCCCCATGTCAACATCTAGAGCTATCCATCCATTACAGCTAGTACACTTTAAACTTTATGGTCCCATGCCTGTTAGATCACTTAAAAGCCAATCTCTACTTTTTCACTTTTATTGATGACTACACAAAATTCACATTTTGGTCCTTATTCTTAAGAGTAAAGCTAATGCATTAGATAATTTTAGAGCTTATCATAGCTTCATAGAGCATCAATTGGGTCACCCATTACAAATACTTTAATTAGATATTTCACTACAACACGTGGGGGATTTCAGGCCATTTTGTTTCTACTCAAACGAAATTTCATTGTGCCCATAGTAGAAAACAATGGTAGCAAAATTTTATGGGTATTTTCATTGCTCAGCAGTGAAATTTTGATGACTATAGTAGCAAAGTTTCACTACTATACTATGTTTTAAAATTTCAAAGAGTTGTTGAAGATTGAAATTAGGTTATACATGTGACATACATATAGAAAATGATGATATTTAAAAAAAACATCCATTAGAACGCTTAATGCCCTGTTTTGGAAAAAAAAGATAGTTGAAAACTTTTGAAGGGAAATAATTATAGAAACAATGTCAAAATTATGAATCTATCCTATCTTGTAATAGATCCATTTGTTTGGGAAAAAGAAGATAGTTGAAAACTCTTGAAGGAAAATAATTATAGAAACAATGTCAAAATTATGAATCTATCCTATCTTGTAATAGATCCATTTGTGGTGCTTCATCAATCTCTATATCTAATGAAGCTCAATGAAACGATGGGGTTCCATATCAATATCACTATCATTTTTCAATAAAGCATTGTCATGATCGATAAGGTGACTCATCATCTTCTTTGGACTGATATTCCTCATGCTCTTGATCGGCATTCTCTAAATTGTTTTCTTCATTTTTATCATCCTCTTCTTCCAATGAGTCGATTTGAGGTAGTACTTGCACCTCACATTCATAAATTCAGCCTCAACATCTTGAGCTTGAAAGATATGTTTTAGAGAGGGGAAAATTATATAACATACCACCACTTTGGATTAATTTGATAGGCATGAAACACAATCTAAAATCACAAAGAAAAGGAGTTACACTTTCACTATACTACATCAAGATTTATTGATGGTAATTGGTTGGGTTACTAACATGTTGAGGTAGTACAAAAGTATCTTTCTCATCATTCCAAAACTTGGTAGAATCAATTTAAAAAAACGCATTTGGATGTTTCTTCATGGTTTCTTGAGAACCTCTATATATCACCTTGAACCATTTGACATCAAAGAGATGAATAGACTAAATGCTCTTAACCCAACCTCAAGAATATGTTAGTTCCACAATACTCAAGATCGTCCTCTATGACATTGGTATCATGTCTACTAGCTCTACTTTCTTGATCAAAATTTGCCATCACAATACTCAAGATCGTCCTCTATGACATTGGTATCATGTCTACTAGCTCTACTTTCTTGATCAAAATTTGCCATCACAACACATTCAATTTTCTTTTAGAATCCACATGCTCCGTGCAAAATTGCCTTCCCTCTGACCATATTCAAATATATAGTTTGTACTGACATTAAATAAAAGCATGCTATTTAGTATAGTGCATTAAAAAAGGTATGTAATAATCAAAGCATGAGACAAAGATGAAGAATATACTTACTTGAGGGTCACATCCTTGTGCATATTCATGCTTTTTTGCTTGTTATCATCTCTCTATTTTTTGATGCCATCGATATTACCTTACAAAGCCATTCTATATTGATCACATTTGGGAGAGGTTTTAAGCCGAGAGGGAATGGCAAGCATGTATTGATCACATTTGGGAGAGGTTTTAAGCCGAGAGGGAATGACAAGCATCTACTTTCTCTTTTGAAAGATCTTCTCTCATCCTTTTGTCTATTGATTGCATCCTTGTAACCCCCAATCGATTTCTCCATGATGGGACTATTTAGAATGCATAATTCATTTAGCTTTTAGCATAATGCTTCATCCAATCTTTGTTGCCTTCCTTTTACTTGTGGCACATTAGTGATTAGTCAGTCATCCTCCTCATTGATCTACAGTCGTGGCATGGAAGAATCTATGTGAGAGAGTTGTTTTGAGATTTACAAAAGAGACTCTTGCATCAACCATATCTTTACCACGCTTGCTTCTAGCCTCTCTTTGTCTCATAAAGTCCTTTAAGGTTTTTAGGAACCTTTCAAGAAAAAAATCAATCGAACATGAAAAACACCAAAAAGTGTCACTTCATCAAACAAATTCACCATAAGTGGCTATTGATAATTTTCTAGGAAAGTTTTCCATGATCATACACACTACCTGAATAGCATTTAGATGAGACATCTCAATGGATGTAGGATCTATATCCTTTAAGAATATGTACCTACATACATAGAAATCATGTGTACTATTTGTTATACATAACTTGTGATTGCATGAGAATACCAAATATTAAATATAGCTTACATAGTGAATTCAAGAGAAGATTTATACCTCATCAAGCTTCCCATTTTGTAAATAGCATGTATCATCTTCTTGTCTCCACAAAAAACTATAGCTATTCGAAGTTAGTATATGAGACTATAAATTATATGACATAGAGGGAAAATATATAGAAGAATATGTGAATACCTATAATATCTTATGCCAATCATGTGTCTTGAGGCCATGTAATTGTAATATGTAAATACCTGTAATATCTTGTGCCAATCATGTGTCTTGAGGCCATGTAATTGTAATATGTAAATACCTGTAATATCTTGTGCCAATCATGTGTCTTGAGGCCATATAATTGTACCTCTCCTTTTTTTATAGTCTTTGTGAAGGCACCCTTCAATGAATGCATTACTTCCGTTGGTTTCCAAAAAGAGGCAATCACACTTCTCACCTTATTTTGCTCCTTCTTGGGTAATACCCATGGTGCCTTTTGTAAGACCATGTTTCCACTCTCATCTACAATTGGCCATGCACTTTGAAGGCATCCCCAATATTTTGTAAGTCATCCCTTTCACCCTTGGTATCTATTTTACTAATCAAATGGTCCCAAATATTTGTTACCACATTCTTGAAGATATGAATGGGGTCTAAGAGATGATTGATCTTCAACTCATACCAATATGGAAGTCGAAAGAAGATTGAGTGTCTTGACATCATCCCATCGGATGGTGGATTTGGGGTGCTTCTCCATGCCTGAAACAAATCTCTACCTCTCATCACAAGTGGTGAGACATCATGTGGCACATACTTGGGATGTGAAGGAGGGAGAAATCGATGATGTTTGTCATACACTACCTTCTTTAGTGTAGAGGGTCTTTTTGAAATAAGTGATGGTCCAAAAATTGGACATGCATGATGTTCAAAGGGTGCCAACCCTATTTTAAAATTGAGATGATTGAGAGGTAGAGTAAGACAAGTTTAACGTTTAAAGTTATAATGTGCAAGTATGTACCTTAGCACTCTGAAATCCCGAGATAGTATGCATTATCCAAAGAAAAATTGTTTTCACCTCCTTATCATGCCTATTTATTGGCCTTGAGACATCATGAACTTTGATACCTCCATATTATGCCTATTTATTGGCCTTGAGACATCATTCAGTTTGATATCTCACCCATAGTGTCTCAAGATCCTCAATCAAAGTCTGAAGGTACACATCTATGTTTGCCAACTTATACTTGCATGTACAAGGAGAGAAAGCATGATATGACCTTTCTTGATTTCCACCCATGGAGGGAGGTTGTAACTCATCACAATAGAATAGGCCAAGTAAACCATAATGTGGATTTGAAGCCACATGGGTTAACACCATCCATGCCCAAGCGAAGACGTAATATAGGAGAATCACCTTTACTCTAGCCATTAACTCTCCACATACAGTTGCCATGCCGGTGAATCAACCTATGATCCTCATAATGCCATTGCTTGAGTGATGAGTTGCATGCCATGTCATGAGTTCTGCAATCCCTTAACTTTAAACATGTCTTGGATGTATGGAATGATATGAAAGTGTCTCGAAACCTTTCAGGAACATTTTCTCCCCAGCCTCTTAGGATGTCCAGTATATTCTCCTGTAGTCAAATCCCTCTTCAGTAATATAAAAGATCTTATTTCTACCAGTTTTGGCCTAGAGACAGAAAATCTTCTAGAGAGTGGTAATTCAGTTTTTAAATATTTTTGGATGGAAAAATATCTCTTCTTATTAAAATAAGTTCCCCCGAAATAGAAGTTCAAAAAGATTTTCAGAAGGTGCATTAGAAATCAAGTATAATCAAGAGGCCTTATCTTGAGGGTCAAGATTTTTTTTAAAATTTTAAATTAAGGTTCCTATGGGCCAATAAGATTCATCCAAATGTGTGGAGGAGATAAATGGAAGAAATAAAGAAAATCCTCCCAAAAATGAGTAAATACTCACATAAGATGAAGAGTTGACTCTAAGAACAAGGTAAACAGTTAAAAAAGAGAGATATTTAGAAGAAATGATGCATTTTTGACACCTCAGTATGGGGAAATTCCCCTCATTAAGGAGGCATCTATTTCACATGCTTGAATGAGTTTTAAACTCCCAAATAATGAGATATTTTTATCTCTCCTCTCTCCTGTTTCAACTAGATCCAAAAAGTGAGCTAAACACCTATAAATAGAAGCCTTCCCCTTTGTTGAAGCTTAATAGTGTTTTTTGCACTGTTACCCTGCTTCTCCCAAGAGCCAAAAACTGTGAATTTACTCATAATTCATTAGTTTTTGACCTTCCCTCTTCTAAAGATTGGTGGCCACTCTTGTTTCAAACAAGAGTAGATACCTCAAACCATCAAGCCAAAGGAAAGCTCTCAAATTCTCCTTGTAAGTTGCAGATTCTTCTCTTTTCTATTTCATTTTATGGTTTTTATGATTTTTATCTTCTCTAAAATGATTATGATGTTATGCCTCATTGAAAAAAGGCATTCCCCTCTCTTCTTTAGTAAATCCAACCATTCTTTATCCTAGATGAATGATTAATGGATAGAATCAAGTTTTTCATAATTTTTTTCTTAAATAAGTAGAAATTGTTTACATTAGAATGATTTAAATACTCTTAGTGAAATTCTAGTTGATTTTAGAGAGTTAAAAATTGAAAAATGGTTAGCCATACAAAGGAGGTTATGGCAAAATTTTCTAAAATTGTGTAAAATAATTTTTATTTTTTTAATTCAAAAAGAGTAATTCCCATCGTATATGTATTCTTAAAGTGTTAATTTTCATCCTAGGTATAAGAAAATACATACTAAAAATATCTTATTAAAAAAGTTACTTTCTTTAGAACTAAGTTCTATGCATAGAAGGAAGTATATTGAAATTGTTATTCTGATTATAAAAGTGAGATTTTCATCATAAATGATTTTATGCATAAATTAGATGCATAAAAGAAATTCTTTTATATTAAAAGAGTGATTTTCATCATAAATGATTTGTATGCATAAACACATGCATAAAAGATATTTTTTATATATTAAAAGTGTGATTTTTATCATAAATGATTTTATGCATAAATTAGATGCATAAAAGAAATTCTTTTATATTAAAAGAGTGATTTTCATCATAAATGATTTGTATGCATAAACATATGCATAAAAGATATTTTTTTATATTAAAAGTGTGATTTTCAACATAAATGATTTTATGCATAAATTAGATGCATAAAAGAAATTCTTTTATATTAAAAGAGTGATTTTCATCATAAATGATTTGTATGCATAAAAGATTTTTTTATATATTAAGAGTGTGATTTTCATCATAAATGATTTTATGCATAAATTAGATGCAGAAAAGAAATTCTTTTATATTAAAAGAGTGATTTTCATCATAAATGATTTGTATGCATAAAAGATATTTTTTTATATTAAAAGTGTGATTTTTATCATAAATGATTTTATGCATAAATTAGATGTATAAAAGAAATTCTTTTATATTAAAAAGTGATTTTCATCATAAATGATTTGTATGCATAAACATATGCATAAAAGATTTTTTTTATATTAAAAGTAAAATTTTTATCATAAATGGATTTTATGCATAAATTAGATGCATAAGAGAAATTCTTCTATTCTAAAAGTATAATTCCTACTAAATTGGATTTATGCATGGAAAGATGCAAAAAGAATTTATTTTAACCCAAAAGTGTTATTCTCATCAATTTTGATTTTATGGATAGAAAGATGCATAAAGAAATCTATTTTTAGTTCAAAAGAGTTATTTTCATCAATTTTGATTTTATGCATGAGAAGATGCATAAAAGATTGAATTTTAATTCAAAAGTGTCATTCTTATTTAAAATGAATTTATGCATAGGAAGATGCATAAAAGATTGAGTTTTATTTCGAAAGTGTTATTCTCCTTAAAATAGAATTTATGCATAAATAGATGCGTAAAGAAATCTTATATCAAAAATAAGAATTTTCTTGTATTCTATAAATAGATTTGAGGATGTGAAATGAATCAGATAGATGAAAATGAACGAAGAATGGATGGAGATGTATGTATGTGAAAGAATGGATGTAGATATATGTACGTGAAAGAATGGATGTAGATGTATGTATGTGAAAGGAAAGATGTATGTATGTGAAAGGAAAGATGGATGTAGATATATGTACGTGAAAGAATGGATGTAGATGTATGTATGTGAAAGGAAAGATGTATGTGTATGTGATCAGTATGGATGTGAATGTCGATGTGATAAGTATGGATGTGTGGATGTGGAAATGGAAGTTTGGATGTATGAATGTAGATGTGGATGTGGATGTATGAATGTAAATGTGGATGTGCGGATGTATGAATGTAGATGTGGATGTGGATGTATGAATGTGAATGTGGATATGGATATGGATGTATGAATGTGAATGTGGATGTGTGGATGTATGAATGTAGATGTGGATGTGGATGTATGAATGTGAATGTGGATGTGGATGTATGAATGTGGATGTGAAAATGGATGTATGGATGTGGATGTGGATGTGGAAATGGATGTGGATGTGGATGTGGATGTATGAATGTGGAAGTGGATGTATGGATGTGAAAGTACGAATGTGGATGTGTATGTGGAATAATGAATGCGAATGTGTATGTGAAATGATGTGACGTCGATATGAGTGAATGGATGAGATGTGATGGCATGTGAATTGGGATGTGAATAAATGATATGTGATGTGAATGAATCTGATGTGATGAGATGAAAAATGATGTGATTGGATAAGAATGAGTACACATATGAATGGAATGTGGAATAAGTAATGTGGATTGATGAGGGATAATGTGGAAAGACGAGAGTTCATTATAGAAACTATTTTGTAACCTGTTTGTAAATGACTGTTTTATGTCAAGAATGCTGGGGAAGCATTTTGACCGTCTTGTGATTAAGGTCGTGGAGATCTAACTGATAAAGTTGCAACTGCTGGACGGAGAGTCAATGGAGGACGTCTCGCGTAGCAAGGTCAGTCGAGGTCTTGACCAGCCTTGGTTCGATTTAAATGGTGAGCTTCTGGTACGGTGGATGAGGGACCAAGAAAGCGGCCTATGAGTGAAGCGCTAGGTGACCTTCGAAGGATCCTAGAGGGTGCTGACCATATGGTGCTCGGGCTCTGGGTCGTTGAAGATACCCACACGTGCGTCGTGGAAGATATTAGAACAAGGAGTAAGAGTTGTTTTATGAAACCGAGTATGGATCTGGTTGATTGAAATTGCTGGTCCTCAACTGATGAGTCCATAGCTCTCTTATATGGATATGTTGGTTGATCTTGCTGATCTTCAACGAGGATTCTATCTTGATGTTTATAAGGGAATATTTGCCGGGTACTATGAGCTAGGAACTATCAAAAAGGCCCCTGAGTGAACAGGTGGTGAGCGTTCTAGTTGCCAATGATGCCATACATACTCCGATAAAGGAATGATTGGAAATTAAGATTCAAGTGGATACTTGGAAGTTTATGATCAGTAATACTATGATTTCATTAAATGACTAATTTAAATACATTTGAATCTGGGAAAAAGGTAATTTCATATTGGGTGTGTAAGTGGTGTGACTGGAGTTAAATTTGCTTGAAAATCTGGCTAGGGGGCCTGGGAACTCTTTTCCCTGGTACCCGGGACAAAACCTAACCAAATTCTAAATTGGATCCCATCACTACAGTGGTTGGGCAGTTGGCTAGCCCATGGGACTGGATGGGGTTAAGGCTGGGCGGATGGATTCGTAAAATGAGACTCAATTTTTATTGTAGTACGCTAGATGAAATAAATCCCGAATAGTAATTGTTCTATGGAAAAAGGAATCAACGGCTATGCCTCTCGATGGGGAAAAAAGCGTTGATCTCTATAATCCAAGTGGAAGTTTCTTCCTTGATTTGACCAAGTGACTTTAGGTTCGATTGGATCAGTTTGGTTAGTAATGACCCTGACTACGTTAGAGTAAAATTTTATCCTGGAGGAATCGCCTGTACTTTCCAGGCAAGGGAAGTTTTTCTAAGTTCAGTTTTGGAAGAACCGAGGAATTAGTCACTGTCTGGTTATCCGTGCGAGGCCCCGAGTGTAGGACCTTGCCCCGCACAAGATGTGCTACTTCCGCTGCTAGCACCCAGAATCCGTTGTGCGGTGGGGACGGGGATCTTACAGTTGGTATCAGAGCGAATTGGCTAATGAGAATCAACCGAGAAGCCAAGAATGTTAAAAATTTATGAAGAAGCACTAAAAGGTTATAGTTGTGTGATAAAATTCATACAATTTGATATTCAAATTGAAATTCGTAAATTAGTAATTGGGTCTTCAGATGGAAGTACCGCAATTGTATGGAATCCCTGACTTGCTTGAGACCTAGACATGATGGCATTTACCTTATAGTTCCAAAGAACCATGACTACCCGTATATACCGAGGGTATAAGTGCAGCTCTTTACTGGCAGTATATACGAGTAAATCTAAGACTTGGAATTATAAGCATTAATGCTATCCAGATGATGAATTCGAATGTGGTTGATATGATTTTTAAATTCTGGTTGAGAACTGATGAGTTGATTTGGATTCTGATTGAAAAATGATGATTCCTGAAATTTGGTTGAAATGTAATAAGCTGAGCGAAACCGCAATTTGGATGAATGGGATGAGTCCCTGTGATGATGTTCATAACTGGAATGATGTTAATAACTTCAGCAAATCACTATGAGATTAGTGGATTGTACTGGCAGATTACTGCTATTAACTTTTGATCAATGGATCCAGTTAAGGATTGATAAATTAAAAATCTAAAAAATTGAAATCCCCATGGAGGATTGTTCAGATAGAAAAATTCAGTCTGATGGACCATTATTGTGTTAAAGATATGAATGAGATATTCTGAATGAATTGTCAACTGATAATGCGTTCTATATGAGTATCTTTATCCCTTGATTCTGTGGGGAGCCGACCTATTTAGAGAACCCCGGAATCAGTTGAATCAAAAATCAGATTGAATCATAAATAAAGAGACTTAACAAGAATTTTCATATTGATAGGAACATGGATTGAGTCGTCGTGGTAGAAATGTTAACCCCCAACTCGATGAAGAAGAGCTTGACCTGGATGTTCATAAAACTCTTCATAGTTTGCAGCCTGGACCTTTCAAGGGTGAAAGGGAAAACTTGGGCGAGGCTGTGGAGAAGTGGATCGAATCAAGGGAAGAATACTTCGATGTCACCGGGTACAATGAGAAGAGCAAAATGGCTCTTGCAAGGCTGAAGATATTGGAGATAGCTAGAGTGGCATGGAGAAACCAATGCGAGACAAACCGTCTTGACCGAAATACCCAAACCTGGACCGATCTCAAGGCTTACCTCAGAAAGAGGTTTTGTCCCCCAGGCTTTCTTGAAACTAAGATGAATGAGTTCTTGGAACTAACAGGAAAGCCGGACAATTGAAGAGTACCATCAGGCTTTTGCCCTTCTCCTTAAATATTCCCCTCAATTGGATGAAGAGCAGCTGATGGCCAGGTTCATTCGGGGAATGAACGAGCCATTGGATACTTTAGTCAAGAATGCCATACCTATTTCCATGGCCGAAGTAGTTCGGATGGCGAAGGATTTCGCCAAAGCCTTGGATGTCAAAGTCCCGCCAAAGCCAGCACCATCACCTTTCAAAAGGTTTTTATTCCCAAAAGATGATTCCAACCGTTTTTATTCCCAAAAGATGATTCCAACCTTCCTCCACCTAAGAGATATCAGGGTCAAACCTAGGATATGGGAAGTTCCAGAATGGAAAAAATGTCCTTTTTTCGAAACTCAAATCCCTTGGATTTCAACTTCAGAAGTTCTTCCACCCTTGAACAAGAGAGTGAAATGCTATAACTGTCAAGGATTTGGACATCGCAGTATGGATTGCCCAACTCCTTTTGGATCGAGGTTTTCAGGGCAGGGAAATCAGGGATCAAGATTCCAGACTCCAACCCCTTCCTTCCAGAGTAATCAGGGTTCTATTTGCCAAAATCAGGGAAATCCCAGAAGTAGACCCTCTATCCAGCCTGCAGTTTCAATCCAAAGTAATGCAAGACCTCCACCTCAAAATAGGGGAAGTCAAAGAGAGTTGTTCCCAAATCGCCCGTCCACTTCCAAGGCAGTAACACTGGAAGTGATTGAAGAAGAAGAAGGAGATGAAAGAGATCATACTCCACCTGCGAGATGAGGACATCTCACGTTTTTCAAGTAGGGTAGAATGTAAGATTCCTCCCTAGCCTCTCAGGATGTCCAGTATATTCCCTTGTAGTCAAATCCCTCTTCAGTAATATAAAAGATATTGTTTCTACCAGTTTTGGCCTAGAGAGAGAAAATCTTCTAGAGAGTGGTAGTTCAGTTTTTAAATATTTTTGGATGAAAAAATATCTCTTCTTATTAAAATAAGCTCCCCCAAAATAGAAGTTGAAAAAGATTTTCAGAAGGTGCATTAGAAATCAAGTATAATCTGTAGAAGCCTTATCCTAAGGGTCAAGATTTTTTCGAAATTTTAAATTAAGGTTCTTATGGGCCAATAAGATTCATCCAAATGTGTGGAGGAGATAAATGGAAGAAATAAAGAAAATCCTCCCAAAAATGAGTAAATACTCACATAAGATGAAGAGTTGACTAAGGACAAGGTAAATAGTTAAAAAAGAGAGATATTTAGAAGAAATGATGCATTTTTGACACCTCAATATGGGGGAATTTCCCTCATTAAGGAGGTGCCTATTTCACATGCTTGAATGAGTTTTAAACTCTCAAATAATGAGATATTTTTATCTCTCCTCTCTCCTGTTTCAACTAGATCCAAAAAGTGAGCTAAACTGACCTAAAAATGGTTAAAAATTGACCGAACTGATCTAGAAAATTCTAGAATCAGTTTGCTTAGTTAGAGGCTCATTTTTTCCTATAAATAGAAGCCTCCCCCTTTGTTGAAGCTTAATAGAATTTTTTACACTATTACCCTGCTTCTCCCAAGAGCCAAAAACTGTGAATTTACTCATAATTCATTAGTTTTTGACCTTCCCTCTTCTAAAGATTGGTGGCCACTCTTGTTTCAAACAAGAGTAGATCCCTCAAACCATCAAGCCAAAGGAAAGCTCTCAAATTCTCCTTGTGAGTTGGAGATTCTTCTCTTTTCTATTTCATTTTATGGTTTTTATGATTTTTGTCTTCTCTAAAATGATTATGATGTTATGCCTCATTGAAAAAAGGCATTCCCCTCTCTTCTTTAGTAAATCCAACCATTCTTTATCCTAGATGAATGATTAATGGATAGAATCATTTTTTCATAATGTTTTTTTTAAATAAGTAGAAATTGTTTACATTAGAATGATTTAAATACTCTTAGTGAAATTCTAGTTGATTTTAGAGAGTTAAAAATTGAAAAATGGTCAGCCATACAAAGGAGGTTATGGCAAAATTTTCTAAAATTGTGTAAAATAATTTTTATTTTTTTAATTCAAAAAGAGTAATTCCCATCGTATATGTATTCTTAAAGTGTTAATTTTCATCCTAGGTATAAGAAAATACATACTAAAAATATCTTCTTAAAAAAGTGTTACTTTCTTTAGAAATAAGTTCTATGCATAGAAGGAAGTATATTGAAATTGTTATTCTGATTATAAAAGTGAGATTTTCATCATAAATGATTTTATGCATAAATTAGATGCATAAAAGAAATTCTTTTATATTAAAAGAGTGATTTTTATCATAAATGATTTGTATGCATAAACATATGCATAAAAGATATTTTTTATATATTAAAAGTGTGATTTTCATCATAAATGATTTTATGCATAAATTAGATGCATAAAAGAAATTCTTTTATATTAAAAGAGTGATTTTCATCATAGATGATTTGTATGCATAAACATATGCATAAAAGATATTTTTATATATTAAAAGTGTGATTTTCATCATAAATGATTTTATGCATAAATTAGATGCATAAAAGAAATTCTTTTATATTAGAAGAGTGATTTTCATCATAAATGATTTGTATGCATAAACATATGCATAAAAGATATTTTTTCTATATTAAAAGTGTGATTTTCATCATAAATGATTTTATGTATAAATCAGATGCATAAAAGAAATTCTTTTATATTAAAAGAGTGATTTTCATCATAAATGATTTGTATGCATAAAGATATGGGGCCATTCAATGAATCCAAACACAACTCTGAGAGACTTATATTACAAACCACCAAGTAGGATCTCTTTGGGCTAGATGAAATACAACCTAAAAAGAAGAACCACAAAATATTTATAAGAAAATATATAAAAAGTGTTTATTTTATCTAGAAATTCATCAAATTTAAAAATCAAGTAGTACAAACATGTTCACAGTGTTGTGGTAGAATGTATGTGTCTATTAAATCTTGCCATAATTTAGTTGACTCAATTGCAAAAATGTTTCTTGGATGCTTCTTGACAGTTGCTTGAGTATCTCTATATACCACTTTTAACCACTGAATATCTCAAAGATAAACACTCTAAAAGCTCTAAATCCAATCTATAAGATGTCTTGAGTTGTTCCACAATATTCAAGCTTTTTTGAAATAATGTTATTATCTCTTCTACTAGCTCGAACATCTTGGTTAAAACTTGCCATTACACCACAATCATGTGTGATTCTCTTGGAGTTCGCACTTTGAGTGGGAAAATGTTGACCTTCTGACCACATTGCATTATGCACTTTATATTGTAACCCAATCAAAAATCTTAAATATAGCTTATATTGAAGAAATTTAGTATTCAACATTGTATTTCTTGCATCTTCATATTTCTCAATTTGCTTTTTCATCACAAAAGTGTTAAGAAGTAAAAATGTAATGACCTTTTTGCGCATGGACTCATCCATGTTTCGAATGCGTCCTTTTCCATGTGGCACATGTAACACCATTTGTTCATTCTCATTGTTATGCATGAAACAATGCCACATGTAGCCACCTGATCTTCAAAATGTACTAGAAGGTGTAATTGAGTTGTCAGTATGCTTCTTGGAAAGCTTTCTTCAATCATACACACTGCCTCAACTAAATCAACTCAAACCTTCTCAATGGAATCTTCTTTGTTTACTCTCCACTTATTCAGCAAAGGAAGAAATGATAAATTAAAGAAGAATAGATAATTTCAAAGCTATATGTTATACCAAAAGCATAAATCTAGAGTTTTGACTAGAAATCACCTTGCCAGCCCACCTGATTTATAAATGGTTTTTCGAGCTTTCTCTTCTCTGCACCCACCAATTGGTATTGGAAGTATGGACTAGTGTAATAAATTTTAAAAATAATAAAAGATCAATTTAGAGTTCACACAACATAAACCGAGGATGCCCAAAAATAGATATAGTTATGTATGTACCTACATCATCTTGTGTCAATTATGTATGTACCTACATTATCTTGTGTCAATTATAGTTATAGATATAGTTATGTATGTACCTACATCATCTTGTGTCAATTATGTGATTTGAGACCATACAATTGATACTTACCCTTCTTCTTTGTTATTGTACATGCACCCTTTATTGAGTGCATTACACCAGGTGGTGTATGAAAAGATGAAATTTGATTCTGGACATTCTTTTCCTCTTGAGTTGTCAACATCCATGGCATCGTTGGTAAAACCACGACTACCTTTGGCCATGTCCTTTCCATGGGTTAGGAGAAAGACAGACTCTCTATTTTTTTCCTTTAGGGGTTTCTCTCACTTCTCTCTCTCTAGAAAAAGATTAAAAAAATAAGGTTATAATATTAGCTCTTGTAGAATCAAGGAGATCTCTTTATATTGTTTTTAAAACACATTCACCTATTATTTTATTGTAGTATTGTCCCATGTCCAAAGTTAGGACCACCTGTCCTCAAAATTCTCAAATCTGAAATAATAATAATCTATTTGATCTAAAAACGTGAAGCATCTAAGATGTGACACTCTTACATATCCACATGACTTTTTAGATTCTAAATCCTTCCAAATAGATTTCATTTATGTATTTGAAAATGGAAGAAATTAAAAAACAAAATAACTTGATATAGACATCACATTTTCAAATTTCTTTTTACCCATGCCTATTTCTTTGCTCTAATAGTGTGACTGTTAATTTTCGTCATTTTTCATTAAGTATATAGGGGTTTATGAATTTTTTCTTCATTTAGAGACTTCTCTAGATTTTTTAGAACAAGAAAATTAGGGTTTTCAGTTTAGGGCGATGTTAGTTTGCTTTGATGAGATATTTCTTTAGGTTTTTCACTTTCCCTCCTTTGTAGAGAGAAAATTCAAATCTGTGTTTGTTTTCTTTAGTAGCTATGCTCAAAAGCTTTCTTTCTCTTCTAAACCACATTAATGAGTTTAGATCTTCTCACTCATGGGGTTTCTTCTCTTCTATAGTAACACAGAAATTTAAGGGTATGTTGATTATTTGGTGCAATTTAGTTGGAACCACATATTCATCTTCCCTCCTTCAATCATCTTTCTGTTCATTAATATCTGCAAAGTAATCAAAGAACAAGAGAGAAATGGAGGTATGTCCATCTTGTTTTTATCTGTTATGTTATTTTGTTATGGTTTAAATTTGTCTGAGTTATTATATTTTCTTTTCTATTTTGACCATATTATTGTTCTAAATGTGATTTAGGCATGTGTGAAATAGAAAATAATAGTTGAGTTTAATGATGTTGTTTCTATGCTATTTGGATTGGTCATTTTACTGAGTTTCTGAGTGCAACAAGTGTGAAATATAATTGTTGATTAATAGTATTGATTTAGTTTTGGAAACAAGAGGGTAAAAGAATCAAAGAACAAGAGAGAAATGGAGGTATGTCCATCTTGTTATCTATTATGTTGTTTTGTTATGGTTTAAGATTGTCTGAGTTATTTTGTTTTCTTTTCTATTTTGACCATCTTATTATTCTAAATGTGATTAAGTCATGTGTAAAATAGAAGATAATAGTTGAGTTTAAGTATGCTATTTCTGTGTTATTTAGATTGTTTATTATAGTGATTTTCTAAGTGAAACAAGTGTGTAAAATATAGTTGTTGATTAATAGTTATGATTTAGTTTTAGGATATATTGAAGTCTATATGTTATATTCAATAATGTTCTTTCTCATTTATAATGTTATTTTTGTGTTATTTGGGTGAAACAAGTGTGTTATTTTGACTACAAGTTATGATTTAGTTCTATATTATATTGAAGTTATATCTGGTTAAGGTTGTGTTCAATAATGTTATTTTTGGTTAAAGTTTTGAGTTGTACAAATGTATAAAAGCTACTTTTTTGTTAATAGTTGTATTTTGTCCATAGCTAATTTTTGGTTAATAGTTGTGTTTTGTCCAAATGCTAATTTTAGGATGTAGGTCGAAACAAGAAGAGAGACATTCACTTCCAATTGAAGGCCGAGTATACACCGCTAGATAAGAGAATGACAAGAAAAAGCAACCAGAGATAATGCAACAAGATAGAAATGCAACCAGAGATAATGCAACAAGACAAAAATGCAGGGAAAAAACATGTTGATCTTTGGGTTGAGGGGTGTATTTATCCACCAGATACAATTACCCAAAGACCTCCACAATTTAGTGGGCTTACATCTTTCATTAAGTATGTGTGTGAAGGTAATGCAGGGTTATTGGGATACACTAGCAGGCTAGCAATGTAAGCTCATAATATTTACACAGTGCACCATGATGGGCATGGATGCAAGGATTAAGGAGCTCACAAAATCACTAAGTGAAAAGAAGAGAGAGTATCAGAGTCTATAAGACGCAATGCATGTTATGGAAAATGCGGTGCATGTTGTCGAGGTAGACAATGAAGAACTGCATTGCAAAATGCAAGGTTTGGAGAAGGACAACAAAAACATG
Organism: Cibotium barometz; assembly: GCF_041138505.1. NCBI lineage: Eukaryota > Viridiplantae > Streptophyta > Polypodiopsida > Cyatheales > Cibotiaceae > Cibotium > Cibotium barometz. Next base: position 29,863,238 of record NC_141104.1, read on the forward strand.
GCAGCAATGCTTGCAAAGACTGTTGTTGTTGCTGCTGGACCCTCAACAAAAACCAAACAAGCACATGAGTGTGTGAGGTTGCTCAAACTACTTCATGAGTTGACCAGAGGGAGTGGGCAATATAATCGGTGAGTCTATGCACAATGTGCAAACATGAAGAATATGTTTTCCAACCCAAGTGAAGAGGTTGATGATGCAATTGCAAAGGTATTAAGCAAAGGTATGGTGAAGTATGCATTGGAAAAATACATACGACGCTGGAGAGATCCTCCGAGAGAGGATCTTTAATTTTATTTTTGTATATCTTGCATGAATGTAATTCTCAAAAGCTATGTAAAGCTCGATGTATATCTTTAAAAAAAAACTCTTATCTTGTGTTGAAATAAGTCTCTTTTAATTTGAGTTTATATAATTTGTTGATTTATATGCGTCTTCGAATGGATACAATTTTTATTCGAGTTATGTGTGTAATTTGAATTTATTTTCTTGAGTCAACTAATAAAATACATTACAAGACATGTATTAAACAAAAAAACTATGCAACCCAAATTTTCATTCATAGCATAAAAAATTACATAGCCATCAAAGTTACGTAATCATCATAGCTATATCCTAGGCTTCTTACTACTAGGCTCTCCAGACTTTCAACCCGCCTTGATGGTGGCTGGAATCAAAACATGGACCCCTTCAAGATCTCTCTTGATGAAAGTGGGATCCTATATCCCCGCAATGCCACGGGCCACCACAGAATGTAAAAGCCCTGACCTTTGAGTTTAGAACAAGTAAAGTAACTTTGAGCGTCAAAGTAGAACAACTTTTTTTAAACTCGATTTAGTCGGAATAATTTTGAATGAAGCACCCTTTGTAAGTTCTTTAATCTTCAAAAAGTTTTCTACATACCTCGGAGAGAAAGTCTTGTGGAAGACTATCACATCATTGGCAAGTTTGCCAATGTAATCCTTGAGTGCAGAGTCCTGAACCCTTCCTTGGCCCCCAGATCTTCCACACTGTCTCGTTGCAAGTTTATCAAGATACACAATTTCTCGCAAACCAATAAAATTGATGTCAGCAGCATCGATCATGAAATGCATGGGAGAGGATGATTTTTTTTAAAGAATGGCCCCACATTTGATATTTAGGGCCTCTAGGTCATGTAGACCCCACATGCACGATCCCATGCCCATCAGAGGCTGGTAAGTGCACTGTTCAAAGGCTCGCATGGGAAGCTCTGATTTTTGCAGATTCAGGGCTTCCCACACGAGCCTTCAGATAGTGCACTCCCCAGCCTCTGATGGGAATAGGATCATACATGTGGGGTCTTCATACCCTAAAGGCCCTAAATATAAAATCTGGGGAGCAACTGGTAAAAGGAAATACCTTTTAGCTTCGTCAAGCTCCTTCTGCAAGGGTGCCTCCAGATCTGCTCCTCCTGGAATGGGTCTGCCATTGTCTGGACCTCAGGTGTCGCATGTTGTGGTCAAGGTCCGAAGAGTTCATTAAGCGCTCAAACTCTTCATCTGACATCTCATATTGAGGAGCTGCATCCTCAATCTGCTTCTGGAATGGCAATGATAGCAGAGATATCATATACACTACTTTCATCATATTGCCCTATCTCATCAACCTATGGTAGGGCTTCTTGGTAATCAAAGTCCCAGAATTCATCACTGGCATTTCTCACAAGTATACTATATAGTTCCTCCTCCCTTAAGTCCAAGAGCTCTAACACATCCTACATGAGGAGGTACTCCACCCCTTCGATGGTGAGATGGCACTAAATGAAGCTAGTGGTGGGTCATGACTTGCGTTTCATTAGGCTGGATGGATGCAAGCACCATGCGAGAGCTCTCTATAGCCTCAGCCTTAACTATCTTTTGTATTCCGACCGAACCTGCAGGTCACATGGCCAGTTCAAAGGAGGAACTTGTACTTGGTTCATAGAGACCAATGCTTTTTCCCCCATCAAAAGAGCCACAACCGTTGACTCTTTTCCACAGAACAAGGAATTATCATGTGGCTTACATCAATCTATCATAACTAGAGCAGAATTGAATTTATCATGTGACTTACTTCAATCTATTAGAGCAAAATTGATTTTTATTATAGGAATCCATCGATCCACCAGCCTAACCCCAACCAATTCCATGGGTTAGCCAACCGCCCAATAACTGTATTGATAGGATACATTATAAAAATTTGGTTATGTTTTGTCTCGAGTACCAGGGAAAAGAGTTCCCAGGCCACCTAGCTAGCTCTCCTGCAAAAATTAAATAGACACACCACTTACACACCTGTGATATGAAATTACCTTTTCTTAGATTCAACTATTTCCAAAACAAAATTGCAATAAAACCACAGTGCCATCATAATTCTCAGTATTCCAATTCCAGGTCCAATTTCCAACTTTTCTACTTTCCAACCATAAAATGCAATTTCGGTCATTCCTTCCTCAGCGTACCTATGGCATCATCCGCAACCAGAACGCTCACCACCTGCTCACTCAGGGGCTGTTTCAATAATTCTTAGCCCATATTACCTAGGAGTATAATCACATAAAAACCATATGAACTCTCCATTGAAGATCAAGGAGATCAATCAACAAGATCCATGTAAAAGAGCCATGAATTCACCCGTTGTTGTGAAGACTAGCAAGGCCAATCAACTTGATCCATGCCTGTGTTCAGAAAACAACTCCAACTCATTTTCTTCCTCGTCGCACGCGTGGGTATCCTGGGTGACCCAGAGCCCGAGCACCGTATGCTCAACACCCTCTAGGCTCCTTCGCAGGCCACCTAGTGCTTCACTCATAGGCCGCTTCCTTGGTCCCTCATCCACTGTACCGGAAGCTCAACATTTTAACCGAATCGAGGCTGGTCAAGACCTCGGCCGATCTTGCCACACGTGAGACGTCCTTCTCTGACTCTCTGTCAGATGTTGCAACATTTTCCACGTAGGTCCCCACGACCTCATTCCATAAGATAGTCAAAATGCTTCCCCCAGCATTCTTGACGTGAAACAATCCTTAAAAATAGGTTTCACATACAATTAAAGTTTTCAAACAAAATTCCTATCTTTCCATATCATTCCTCATCATTTCATATCATTACTTCACGTCATTGCTCATCATTTCTCATCATCCCTTATTCGTCGACATTATTCCACATCATTCAACATCAGTCCACATTAATTCACATCACCTCACATCATCCCACATCGTTTCCACATTCATTCACATCGTCCCACATCGTTCCCACATTCATTCACATCATCCCACATCATTTCTACATTCATTCACATCATCCCACATCGTTCCCACATTCATTCACATCATTTCTACATTCATTTACATCATCCCACATCATTCCCACATTCATTCACATCATCCCACATCATTCCCACATTCATTCACATCATCCCACATCATTTCTACATTCATTCACATCATCCCACATCGTTTCCATAATTATTCACATCATTTCTACATTCATTTAAACCATCCCACATCGTTCCCACATTCATTCACATCGTCCCACATCATTCCCACATTCATTCACATCTTCCCACTTTCGCTTTAAGTGAATCAGGTTTGATTATCAACTTTCCTTGATCTAGTTATCAGAATCTTTGCTCCACCATCAACCAGGTTAAAAGTACACTTACTTTATTTTTCATACTGATAGAACTTCCTAAGTTTCTGCCATTACTTGGCTCAGTTAAATGCAATTTCTTCTCGACTCAATTTTATTAAATCTAAGTTTCCATTTACTTTTGGATCCTCGATCCTTTCAAGTATTATAGATTCCTTTCCCAAGGAATCTAGGAATAATTTAGTTTCACAAGTAATTACATTCATTCACTAAGCATGTTTCTGATCTTTTTCAGATTAAAAATTATCCATGTTTTCTTGATGCATTCCTATGAATATTTTCACATTCTTTCTCAAATTTCTCAAAATAAATTATGTTCAATATTCTTCTTTTTGAATAAAAGATTGATGCAAGCGGCCTTATGGGATTTCCAAAATCCATTATACCTATATTTCCTCTTTCAGTATAAACACTAATTCATTTTTATCTAAATGAATCATTTTCATAATTCTCATAAATTGAATGAATCTAAAAAATTTGTGCATTACCTTTTTTATTTTTCAAACAAATAAATAATGCTCAAAACTCCACTTTTAGCATAAAATCTATTATGCATAAATTCATTCTCTAATGATATAATTTTTTCCAAAGCTTTCCCACATTTTCTATGAGATGATAATACTCAAAATTCCACTTTTGATATAAAAATTATTTATTCATAAATGTCATTTTCTAATGATAAAGATTTTTCCATAACTTCCCCATATTTTCTATAAAATGAGAATGCTTAAAATTACACTTTTAGAGTAAAATATATTCTATGCATAAACTCATTCTCTAATGATGAAGACTTTGCCATAGTTTCCCCACATTTTCTATGAAATGAAAATGCTTAAGATCACACTTTTAGTATAAATATTAGTCTAAGCATTTACCTAGGCTTAAACATAAAAATTAATTAATCATAAATCAAGAAAAACATGGTTTTAAGAGAAAAACCATAAAATAAAATGCTTCCCAAGCATGAGGGAGGTTGGGAAGAAGAAGATTACCATTAAAGAAGAGAATAAAACACCATTGTTTTAGGCTTACCCTTCGTTTTTGGCTTGATTCTTTAGAGATAAGTGAAGCCCACAAGAAGAAGCTTAGCCACCTAGAAGAAGAGAGTAATCTCCAAGAGAAGATGAGGATTAGTGAAGCTCCAAGCTTCACAAAGGAGGGGCAAGGTAGAGAGATAATGGAAATACACTAAACTGAAAATTACACTAGCATAGAGTTACTCTAATATGAAAATACAAAAGATTGGGGGTCTATTTATAGGTGAGGGAGGCCACCAACCAAGTCCAACTGGAATCTAGAGGCTTCCAGCCTCAGTTTGATCCATTTTAGACAAGTTTTGGACTAGTTAGGCCCACTTTTCTGATGTAGTTTGAAAAAGGTGAGAGGAGATATGAATTATCTCATTTTTTAAATTAAAATTTTGGATTAATGATTCTTATTCTAGGCTCCTCCTTCATGAGCTTGTGAGGTTTCAAAATTCTAAATTTTTACTAATAAACCCTCATTTTTTTACTATTAAGTACTAGTACTAGTCAACTCTTCATCTTATGTGAGAATTTACTCCTTTTTTGGGGGATTTTCTTTTATTCTTGCATTTTTCTCATTCCAATACTTGGATTAACCCTATTGGCCCTTTAAAACACTCTTTGGACCTTAATCCATAATGTTCTGAAAATGTCGACCCTTAGGCTAAGGGTGTCTATGCACATATTCAATGAGTTTCTAATGTATGTTAGAAAACTATTTTTGAACTTCTGTTTCAAGGGAATTCATCTTAAATAAAAGGGATAACTTTATATCCAAAAATATCTCAAAACTATATTTCTCTCTCTAGAATATTTTCTCTTTGTAGACCAAAAACAAAGAAAAATAATGTTTTCTTGCATTCTGAAATAGGGGATGATACAGGGGACTGAGAGGAGAACTTATATATATTTTAGGGGCTAAAGAGAAACCTTACATCCATTCAAAAGGGGGGGAATGATTACAAGAGATTGAAAGGAAGGTTCTCATATCTTTACATCTCAAAAGCTGGAGGAAGGAATCTTACATGTATAAGAGCTTATGCTTGCCTTATGCATAAGAGCTTATGCATAGATCTTGTGCATGAGAGCTTATGCATATATTACGCATAGAGCGTATGTAAGCTTTATGTATAGAGAACAGATAGACAACTTCCCATGACACATTAGGGTAGGGTTTCCTTAACGTGTTTGGCTCCATTGCCGAGGAGCGCCAATCCTTTACTTGTCTACATCATCCTTTATTTAAATCCGACAGAGCCTCCATAGCATGGTGCCATGTAAGCTCTTTGACATGTGGTTTTTTTATTTTTTATTGTATTTTGATGTTTTTCTTGGTTTTTTTGATGGTTTTGTTGAGATTCATGTATAGATTTGTATTCAGAGTAGGATTATCACTTGTTTGAGTGAAAGAACTTGAGATTTGAGTGATTAGAGAGCCTAATTAAGAGGGTTTTTACTTAAACCTAAATTGTTTTTCTTAATTTTTAGCTTAATCTTTTTTCTTTTACTTAATCCCTTAGCACACGTAGGTTAGCATTACTAGACATAACACTAATCAAATAAAAAACTTAAAAAAATCATAAACTATCTCTGAATTTTTATAAATTATCACTAATCTCGTGTTAGTGTGATTAGTGGACTTAAGAGAAAAAAAACCAAAAAATTGAGTCTAATTATTTATAATTAGATTAATTAGAGTGGCATTAGTGTTCTAAACACTTACCTTAGCTCAAATCTATGTTTAGTCCACTCGATTAGGCCTTAATTAGCAACAATTAGCACTAATTTGGTCTCTTTTGTCTAACTTTTTCTCTTTTGAGTGGATTAATTAGAGATCTAATTAGTGAAATTATTTAAGGGTAATAACATCTTTGGATTAGCCTAAACATTGCTAATCCACCTATTAAATCCCCATGCTTAAACTCCTTCAACAATTAGAAGTAATTTGAGAGCAAAGAAGAGGGTTAAGGAGTGATTAATAGTGGGATTAAGGAGATTAATCTTTAGTTAAGTTAGAGTGCCTCTAAATTAGTAGAAATCCACCAATTTAGAGGTAGCCTCTAACTTTAGCTCTTTTCCACCTACCTAGCATTAATGAGGGGTTCTTCGTTGTCTCCCACTCACCTCTCTCCAATTTGAAATTCAAATTCAAATTACAACGTGCCACCACCGTTCCACATTTTTGCCACAGTCGTACCAACCTAAAGCCATAGGCATACGCTTATAAGCGTACAGCCGTACCAAAAAATAACTTTTAAAAAAAAATAAAATAAAATTTTCTTTTTTCCTGATCGTTCCACATTTGCCACACTCGTATTAACCTAAATCCATGGATGTATGCTTGTAAGCGTACGGCCATACAAAAAAAACTTTTTTTTAAACCGGTCGTTCCATACTAAAGCCACAGGCGTACTGTAAGATTCCTCCCTCCAGCTTTTGATATGTGTAGGTGTAAGAACCTCCCCTTTTGATGTTATAATTATTCCCCTCTTTGAAATAAAAGAAAGATCCTGTTTTACCCTGTTTTGGCCTGGAGAGAGAAAATATCTAGAGAGACGTAATTCAAAATTGAGATATTTTTGGATATAAAAATCCTCCTAGTGTCTAAAATGGTTCCCATGAAACAAAAATTCAAAAAGAACTTTTCAATGTGCAATTGGATTTAATTAAAAATAGGTATAAAGGACCTTAGCCTAAGGGTCCAGAATTTTTAGATTATGGTCTAATTAAGGTTCCTATGGACCAATAAGATTAATCCAAATGTAGGGAGGAGATAAATTGAAGAATAAAAGAAAACCCCCCCCAAGATGAGTAAATGCTCACATACATGAAGTAAGTGCCTTTTTCTCATCATTATCCCCAAATTTTAATCAATAAAATGAGATATTTTCATCTCTCCTCTCTCCTATTTCAAAACTAGATCCAAAAAGTAAGCTGAACTGACCCAAAAATGGTCAAAAATTGATCAAACTGATCTAGAAAATTCTAGAACCAGTTTGCTTGGTTAGAGGCTCACTTTTTCCTATAAATAGAAGCCTCCCCCTTTGTAAAACCTTAACGGTGTTTATGCATTGTTACTCTGCTCCTGTCCTGAGCCATCTACATTGAATTTTTTAATAATTCAATTGTTTTTGGCCTAATCCTCTCCAAAGTGAATTGGTGGCCACTCTTGCTTCAAACAAGAGTAGAACTTTCAATCCCTCAAGCCAAAGGAGAGCTTACAAGCTCCATGTAAGCTAATTTTCTTACTTGTTTAATGAACAATCTATGTTTTTCTTAATTTTTATGTTTTGCAGATGTTGAGTTAAATTCAAATGCTATGCCTTTGATAAAAAGGCCACCCTCTTCTCCTCTTTACATTCCAACCTTTCTCGATCCTAGAAAGATTAACTAAAGCATTAATTAAGCTCTCCTTATTGTTTACTCTCTTGAATTTAGAAAATTATGTAGATTAGAGTTCTATAAATCTATTTTGAGTTAATTTAAGTTAAATAAAGAATTATAAAAATGAGAAATGGTCAGCCATACAAAGGAGATTATGGCAAAATTTTCCAAAATTTTGTGGAAAAGAAAGTTTGTTTCTATGTTATTCCAAAAGAGTAATTCCCACCTTTTTTGCATCCAAAAGAAATATTCTAATTACTCCATGTACATATTCACCTATGAATATGCATGCATATCATTGATATTAATTATGAAATTTTATTTTTATGCATAGAATAATGCATAAAAGAATTTTTTTATTATAAAAGAGTTATTCTTATTAAATTTGATTTTTATGCATAAAAAGATGCATAAAGGAATTTTTTTATTATAAAAGTGTTATTCTTATTAAAATTGATTTTTATGCATAGAAAGATGAATAAAAGAATAATTACAAAAGTGTTATTCTTATTAAATGAAGGAGAAAAAGGAGATAGAGAGATAAAATCATCTCAATGAAGGATAATACCTAGCCATCTCTCATGTCAAATGTTATGATATTTCATCTGCAATCACTTGTGTGGATGTAGATGGAGTGATTCACATGCTCACTTGTGCTTTGTACAGATTAATTCTCTAGTCAAATCAATTATCCTCAATATCTTTCATCTCTCAAATACAATGACGAAGTGAAGTTTTGTATTGTTATATGTTTTAAATTAATTATTTGAAGATATTAAATATTATTTTGTGGTTTTAGCATGTTGTATTCATGAATTTTACGCTTCTAGGATAGGCTTATGTCGTATTTTCTTTTTGAGAAGTATGCAGGCTTCTAGGGTAGGCTTATAATTATGTAGTGTATGCATATATTTTATTTTATTTTTGGGAAGTATGATATACACATCTAGTGTAGGTTTTTAGGTTTTCAACATGTTTTGTATGTGTTGAATATTGCATGCTCTATATGTATTGAATAAGACATTATGTTCATGTTCTATATGTGTTGAATAGATGCCATGTTCATGTTCTATATGTATGTTGCCAAGTTTTATCTTTGTTTCCTTCGATGACTTTTTACGTTTTAAAAATTTTCACATTCATGTTAATATTTCCAATTTACATGTTGGTGGCTACTTAAGATTGTCGAATGTATATGCTTGCCATTTTTTATTGTCGATTTTTTTTAAAAAAGAGTTTTAGCATGTTGTATGTGCTTATCATTTTTTACTTTAAATTTGTTATTCATTAGGCAAATTTTGGACTTAAAAAGGGGCCCTCTAAGAAAAACCATATCATTTTTTAATTAAAAAATGGGTTGATGGTTCATTTTTTATAAATGAAATCAAAATTTATCTCACAGGTCAGAGATTGGAAATCTACTCTTTGATATCTTTCCAATGATATATAGCATGATCCACAATTTCACCTTTTCAAGAAGTTCCAAAATTGGTAATGACGGCATGTAATATGCCATGTTATTACCAATTTGAGAATTTTTACATATTCATGAAGTTCTAAAATTGGTGAATATTAATCTAATCTACATCAAATGTTAAGGATGGACACACTCAACACATGTACAAACAAGCTATGAAGAAATGGTGTCCAAATCTCCAACTTGGATGGGTACTCATAAGGATCCGACGGATATTTAATGGTGTTTCTCGCTCCAAGAGTGTGTGATAGTGAGCTAGGATGTGCTCCCTAGTGTTATGATGCATAAATGTATTATGAGATAAAGCAATGTACAAGCAATAGGAAAAATAGATGCTTTGGGTACTTGCCAGGCCATAGTTTAAGTATGTATGAACACTCATGGCCATGTACATAAGGTGATTTTTCTCATAATGTAGGGAAATTCATCGGATTCATTCACTTCACATAACATCCATTCCTATCTTTCTTAATTTACATTACGTCTCATCACATCCATTTCTCATTATATCTCATTCGTTCAGATCTTATATTATTCATTCACATTCTGATGATTCACATGACATCTCATCTCATCTATTCGCTCATATCGACTTCATATCCATTCACATTCAAATTTGCATTCATTATTCCACACACACATCCACATTCGTACATCCACATTCACATCTACATTTATACATCCATTTTCACATCCACATTCATACATCCACATCCAAATCCACATTCATACATCCACATCCACATCTACATTCATACATCCACATTCACATTCACATCCATACATCCATATCCACATTCCACATCCTCATTCACATTCACATACATCCACATCCACATTCCATATCTACATCCATATCCCCATTCACACATCCACATTCATAATCACATACATCCACATTCACATTCCATATCTACATCCATATCCCTATTCACACATCCAAATTCACATTCACATTCACATCCGGACATCCATATCCACATTCCACATCCTTATTCACATAAACATACATCCACATTCACATTCACATTCACATTCACATCCAGACATCCATATCCTTATACACATTTACATACATCCACATCCACATTCCATATCTACATCCATATCCACATTCACACATCCACATTCACATTCACATTATCATTCATACATCCATATCCACATTCCACATCTACATCATTTCTTTCACATACATATAACTACATCTATTCTTTCACATACATACATCTCCATCTATTCCTCGTTCATTTTCATCTAATTGATTCGTTTCACATCCTCATATCTATTTATAGAATAGAAGAGAATTCTTATTTTTGATATAAGATTTCTTTACGCATTTATTTATGCATAAATTCCATTTTAAGGAGACTAACACTTTCGAATAAAAATCAATCTTTTATGCATCTTCCTATGCATAAATTCATTTTAAATGAGAATGACACTTTTGAATAGAAAATCAATTCTTTAATGCATCTTCCTATGCGTAAAGTCAAAATTGACAAAAATAACTCTTTTGAACTAAAAATAGATTTCTTTATGCATCTTTCTATGCATAAATCCAATTTAGTAGGAATTACACTTTTAGAATAAAAGAATTTTTCTTATGCATCCTATCTATGCATAAAATCATTTATGATGAAAATCACTCCTTTAATATATAAAAATATCTTTTATGCATCTAATTTATGCATAAAATCATTTATGATAAAAATCACTCTTTTAATATAAAAGAATTTCTTTTATGGATCTAATTTATGCATAAAATCATTTATGATGAAAGTAACACTTTTATAAAAAAATAATCTTTTATGCATACTTCTATGCATGAAAATCAAATATGATAAAAGTAACACTTTTATAATAAAATAATAATCTTTTATGCATACCTCTATGCATGAAAATCAAATATGATAAAAGTAACACTTTTATAATAAAATAATAATCTTTTATGCATACCTCTATGCATGAAAATCAAATATGATAAAAGTAACACATTTACAATAAAATAATAATCTTTTATGCATACCTCTATGCATGAAAATCAAATATGATAAAAGTAACACTTTTACAATAAAATAATAATCTTTTATGCATACCTCTATGCATGAAAATCAAATATGATAAAAGTAACACTTTTACAATAAAATAATAATCTTTTATGCATACCTCTATGCATGAAAATCAAATATGATAAAAGTAACACTTTTATAATAAAATAATAATATTTTATGCATACCTCTATGCATGAAATTCAATTATGATAAAAGTAACACTTTTATAATAAAAACATAATCTTTTATGCCTAAAAATTCATTTTGATGAAAGTAACACTTTCATAATAAAAGAAAATTATTCCTTTATGCGTAAAAATCTAATTTGATGAAAGTAACACTTTCATAATAAAAGAAAATTATTCCTTTATGCATAAGAATAATAATAATCAATATGTATCTTCTATGCATGAAAATGACACTTTTAGAGTATAGAATTGATAGGAATTACTCTTTTATCATAATAAAAGATAATTCTTATTTCCAAAAGTTTTGCCATAATCTCTTTTGTATGGCTGACCATTTTTCAAAATTTTCTACTTAATTTTGTCTTAAAAATTAACTCTAATTGATTTAAAGTAATCTATACTAATCAACATTCACTTATAAAAGAGAAAACATAATAAAAAGTTTAATTTCAACAATTTTCACTTAACTAGGATAAAGAAGGGTTGATTCTAAAGAGAGAGAGGGAAAAAGCCTTTCGATCAAGGCATAACATCCATTTATCACTTCAAACAATCATAAACATTAGAAAAACATAAAATCAATAAAGAAAAATACAAGATTCTCTACTTACATAATTTCTTGGAGCTTTCCTTTGGCTTGATGGTTTGAGGGTTCAACTCTTGTTTGTAACAAGAGTGGCCACCAATCTTTGGAAGAGGGAAATGTCAAAAAACTAGTGAATTATTAATAAATTCACAGTTCTTCTTGGCTTGGGAGGAGCAGAGTAACAGTGCATAAAACACTGTTATGTTTCAACAAAGGGGAGGGCTTCTATTTATAGGAAAAAGTGAGCCTCTAACCAAGCCAACTGATTCTAGAATTTTCTAGATCAGTTTGGTCAATTTTTGACCATTTTTGGGTCAGTTTTGGTCACTTTTTGGATCTAGTTGAAACAGGAGAGAGGAGAGATAAAAATATCTCATTATTTGGGAGTTTAAAACTCATTCAAGCATGTGAAATAGGTGCCCTCTTCATGAGGGAAATTCCCCCATGCAGAGGTGTCAAAATGCATCATTTCACCTAAATATCTCTCTTTTTTAACTATTAACCTTGTCCTTAGTCCACTCTTCATCTTATGTGAGTATTTACTCATTTTTGGGGGATTTTCCTTTTATTTCTTCATTTATCTCCTCCCTACATTTGGATGAATCTTATTGGTCCATAGGAACCTTAATTTAAAATTTTGAAAAAATCTTCACCCCCAGGAATATAATGCCTCTTGAACAGATTATACTTAATTTCTAATGCACCTTCTGAAAATCTTTTTGAACTTCTGTTTCACGAGAACTTATTTTAATAAGATGAGGTATTTTTCTATCCAAAAATATTTAAAATCTGAATAACCACTCTCTAGAAGATTTTCTCTCTCTAGGCCAAAACTGATAGAAACAAGATCTTTTATATTTATGAAGAGGGAAATGAATTACAGGGGACACTAAACTTGCAAACCATCTATGGATGGAGCAATGCAAGTTTGAATGCATTACTCAAGTAAGCTTTAAAGTCTATTTTGCAAACATGGTGAATTATGCTAGTGGGTCAATTACTCGAATGATTTTCCTTTTTTTAAGGTCTTCACGTGTAGGCTATTGTGTAAAATGCTTCCAAGGGAGAATAAATTACCGATCTCAAGAGATATGGCAAGGCAACATGTGACCTCTCTTGGAGGATTAGATTACAAGCGCATCCATGCATGCGTCAACGACTGTGTTTTGTTTCGTGGACTACATAAGGATGCAAGAGATTGTCCTACTTGTGGAGAGGCAAGATATAGAGTAGATCTCAAAACTTTGGATGTGCCTCGTAAGGTTCTGCGACATTTTTCCATAATCCCTCACATCCAACATATGTTCAAGTGCAAATCCATTGCAGAGCTCATGTCATGGCATTCCTCCCATCGATCAACCGATGGCAAGTGGAGAACTCCCACAGACACTCTTGCATGGAAGCATATTGAAGACACATGGCCAAGCTTTAAGGAAGAACCTAGGAGCTTGAGACTTGGATTGGGTATGGACGGTGTGAACCCATTTGGTCTCAAAAGCACCTCTTACAGTGTATGGCCAGTGATATTGGTGAATTATAATCTTCCACCCTCTATGGCGATTAAGAAAGGACATGTTATGTTATCCCTTCTAATTCCAGGGAAACATAAAGTCAAAAATCCTGATGTTTATTTGGAGCCTTTGATTGATGAGCTAGAGATACTTTGGAGAGGCATCGAGGTGCATGATGTGAGCAGGTCTCCCTCGTCCTCACGAGACTTCAACTGCAAAGCAATCTTGATGTGGACGATGTGCATGACTTCCCAGGCTATGGCGAGTGTTCAAGTAAGCATTGCACTTCTAATTATGAGTAGGCAAAGGATGTGGCACCCTAAACCCACCTTCAACTCTTAATTGCGTTTGTTCAGGTCTCACTACATCGGGTTACCATGCACGTCCTGTTTGTGGTCCTTCGCTTGTTGCCTCATATGCAGGCGCATTGAATAAGGTCATGTATGAGAATCACCATCGATCCTCCCACTTGATCATCCTAGATATGTTGCCCCTTAGAATGAAGTCCTCCCACAATCACTCACAGCGGGAGATTGGATGAGAATTTGGGATGGTTCCACGACTCCTCCACCACTTGGCATGAGCCGGTAAGGGTTTGTAACTATTGTGTGCTATATTGGCAAGAAATAAAGACGCTAACACCAGCTTTTGTTTAGATACTCCATCTTTTATCGTTTACCATATTGGTCCCACCTCAAGATCAATCACCTACTTGATCCCATGCATATCTTCAAGAATGTGGCATCTACCATTTGGGAACATTTGAATGGGACATGAGATTCCGTAGGCATAAGGGAGGATCTACGTACCACCACAGGGAGTATGCATGAAGCTTGGCCACAAGAGAGACCAAATGGGCGTTTTTTTAACCTCGTGCACCGTGGAGGTTATCAAAGCTAGAGATGGTCGCGGTGAAGCGTGCTATTACTACAATTCGTACTCCCACTGGATGCATGAGGTGTTTGAAGGGGGCCTTTACAAAGAGCAAGAAAAGAGGTGTAGAGCAATTATATGGCTTGAAATCTCATGATTGGCACAAGATGCTCCAAGTAAGTATTTTATGTGCATAATATCTTTTTCCTTTCAAATTTGTGAGTGAATTAGAAGCAACTAATCAACCATTCCTCGTGTGTTTAGTTCATACTACCTACTAGCATTTCTTGTAGTGCATCAAAGGACGTGAAAGATTGTATTTACAAGATGGCGAGCTTGTGAGGTACTTTACATGATACAAAATGTGATGCGTATCAATGCTCCATGCAAGGTGTGCATATTGCTACTATGGTGTACTTTTTCATTTCTAGGTATGTGAGCTCAAAGGAAATAGATTCCACCACGCTTGAGAATGCTCGAGTTATGTCAGTGGAGGTGGTTTGTTTAGTGGAGGAGACATTTCCATGTTCTATTCTCACAAGCCAACTACATCTCATAGTGCATTTGGTGGATGAGATTGCTATATGCAGTACTATACATGCACGATGGTTGTTCTTCCTCGAGCGCTTCATGAAGACCTTGAAGGGTTTCGTGAGACAAAATGCAAGACCCGAAGGTAGCATGGTGGGTTGGTTGATACAAGAGTCACTTGTATATATTTCTGAGTTTCTTGTTGATGTGGATAGCTCTCTCCCGCAACTATGGAGAGATGATGAAGACTTAAGGATGACCTCTATTGTGCCTCAAGGGAAAGGACGCAAAAAAGTAATAGACACAGAGTTGCTTAATAATAGGGTATATGCATGAATAGGTGGTACACTAGCTACCACATTTTAGGGTTGGGAGCTAGGAGGTAGCTCAGTTGGTAGCCATAGGAGTGTTGGGAATTTTAAAAGACTTCAATAAGTTTTTTATTTTATTCAATTCAGGGTGCAAAGGAGTGGGGGCACTACCTTTGCATGTCCCGCAACCATCATGAGGAGTGTACGTCGGTTGTTGCAGCAGAGCAGGGGCCCTCGTTTGGGGGGGAAGCCTGCCAGCGTGGAAATTTGAGGAGTGCCCGTCAGTTGCAGCAGCAGGGGCCCTCGTCTGGGGGGGAAGCTTGCCAGTGTGGAAATGCTAGAAGCTTGAGAGCAACAATAAAGCAGCCACCCCGAGAGGGAGGTCTGACACACCAGGACACAGAGGGGAAATGCTACAGGCAAAACTTTCTCTCCCACTTCTTCTCCTGCTTCCTCAGGATTTGAATCTTCTCCAGAGCCATCCCCAGCCAGGAAATTTTGCAGGGTGCTAGCTTCCTCCTCTCCTTCCTCAGCTGCACAGCAAAGGCCAAAGGAGCTATAAGAAAGGGGCATTATCCTCTTTCACCCAAATCACCTACTACACCAAGCAAGAGGTTCAACATGCAGCTGGGCTCAGATGCCACTCCAAGCACAAAGGTGAGTATCTTTACACATGTGCAGCCAATTTTTGTTCAGGTGCCTGGCTTGTGTGAATTTTTCTAGAGGTGTGTTGCACATGCATGCTAGGGTATTACCATGCTGTTCCAGGGGGTAATGGAGTGAGTGTGCCGCACAATGTCATCCATGAAACAATGTCCCTATTGAATACCTTACAAAACAAATTTTTTGCTTCAATGTTGACTTCTCACTTGTCGTGTATTGTAATAAGTGTGTTGCATACCAAAACATCCCTAGAAAAATTCAAGTTGTGGGCAATAGTGCTTTATTGAGTTTTAGTGACACTACATTGCATATTGCATGCTGACAACACACTGGAGAACACATTTTCTACACCTTTGATACTCCCACACTTTCTATACATGCGCACAAGCATTGTTAACATAAGCATACTTGTAGCCTCATGCATATATATGAAAGGTGCATGTCCAAAGCAAGGAGGTCATACATGAAAATATGTTAGCAAAATGTGTTGGATTGATTCTAGTTGTGCTATGGAATGTTGCAGGGCAAATCGCGTTGGTACCCTCCATATGTCCAGTTTGAAAGAAAGTCAGTTTTCTATATGACCAAAGCCCAAGCACATGAAGTCTACGGTCTTTCAAATTCTGGAGTGGATGCGTGAACATTGGGTGAGGCTAATTTTACAGATGTAGATTGGCTATCATGTTTTGATGAGGTGCCAAGAAGGGGCAATAAAGTAAAATGCAGGACTTTGAAGCTAGAGTTGTGGCCCAGGTCCTACACCCTTTTTACTTCGGTATATCAGGAACCTCCCAACCAGTAACTATGGGATGGAGGTGACCAAGGAATTTGCAAGAGGTTTTCTGCATGAGTGTACAAAAGGGCCACAGTCGATTGGGCTTTATTTTCTGAGAGCATGATAGCGGCTATGGATGCAAAGAAGCTACAAGCAAAGAAGCACCGATGGTCTATTTTCCATGCTTCCTCTGCACCGCATACCTCCAGGTTTGAACAGGTGAAGCCTCTTGAGCAATCAGAGACAGTACAAAATATGCATGTGGACTCAGAGGCAATTGCTGTGTTGGACGGAATAATTGAGGTGCTTGAAAGGAAATATGCTCATGCCCTGTCAGAGCTCAATGAAGCTACGAGAAAAGTTGACAAGTACAAAGCGGATATGCATCGAGATGAAGGGGCACAGCTCCTGGTTAGTAGTTTGAAAAGACAGCTGGAAGATGCACAATCTGAGTTGCAAAAGGTTGAAAATGCGTTAGACCCAGCACATGCTGGGAAGTTACAGTAGCTGAGGATGAAAGTGGATAGATTGTCGCTGACCATCCAAACTGTGGATGGAGTTGTTATGGGTACTGTTCCTGCTAGTGCGCGCTGTGAAAGTCAAGAGTTTCTAGAAAATACAAAACAAATAGAGATGCATGTGCGTGCTCAGGTGGATTTTGTGAAAGACATACAGGCAAGAAGGAACAAAGTGTTCCTATCCTTGCCAACACCTAAATTACCACATGCAGATCTGGGCTTATCGGATGTGCACAATATTTGTTCTGCTTGTGGATTGGTCATGTATGTTGCAGATGGTCTTTGCATGTTTATACCTCCTTGTGGCCATGCTTATCATATTTATTGTTTTGCTCACCTTGCTACAAGCAAAGAGATTTGCATGGCTATGGGATGCATGCAATGATCTCACCTGCTCTACAAGGTCTTTGGCTGATGCTTGGCCACATTGATGCCCCCGGTTATGCAAGGGAGTCACGAAGCACAGTACCCTCCATGCTTCCAAACACTGCTGCCAAATCGTGCTTTTCCCACGGTATGTAGCATACCGTTATGCTCTCTAACCCTTATCTTCATTACTGGTTTTTTTGTGTACCTTTTTGTAAGGTGGGTGAGGGTAAAATCCATGTGGATAAATGGTACTACCTAGAGTTGTCATCTGTAGCATGGCAGCTGATTCTGGTAGGTAGCAAGGTAGCTATCTTATGCTGCTTGGGAGCTACTTAGATTCCTGGTAGGTACCTGGCTACTTGGAAAGGCTGTCAGCTACCCTTAAAAGCCTGATAGCTACCCTTTCAAGCCTGATAGCTACTCTTTGAAGACTGGTGTTAACCCTTGAAAGCTTGGTAGCTACCTTCAAAGCTTGTCAGCTACCCTTAATATCCTAAAAGTTACATTTGGAATCGTGGTAGTTACCTGGTAGCTACCTTCCAACTTTTCAGCTACCCTTAAAATCCTGAGAGCTTCCCCATGGAAGCCTGGTAGTTACCTGGTAGCTACCTTCAAAGCCTGTTAGCTACCCTTAATATCCTAAAAGTCACATTTGGAATCGTGGTAGTTACCTGGTAGCTACCTTCCAGCTTTTCAGCTACCCTTAAAATCCTGAGAGCTTCCCCATGGAAGCCTGGTAGGTACCTGCTATCCTTGAAGCCTATCAACTATCCTTAAAAGCCTGTTAGCTACCCTTTAAGCCTGGTAGCTACCTTAGGAAGCCTAACAGCTACCCTTGGAAGCTTGGTAGCTACCTTGGTAGCTACCAAGGGATGCCTAAAAGCTACCAAGATATGCTTGAGTCTTCCATGCTAAAAGAGCTACCAAGGGATACCAAGATGTTAAGGCATGCTGAAAGCTACCAAGGCCTGGGAGGTTTGAAGGTAAGTATGATAGCTTCCAGTATGTAACTTTTGTAGCTAGAATCGGTAGAGCTTATGTTAATTTGTGAGGGTTTACTTTCAATTTGGTATGGTTTACTATCTACTAAGGTGGAAAAATATTTTCTAATGATTGAATTTATTGCAGATAATGATGAGGATGCCAAAAACATTCAGCCAATGGATGAAACACCAGGTTGTAATGTAGAAAATTTACAGTTGGACATGGAACTTGAGACCGTGGTAGATTTCTATGGAAAAAACAAGGAACCTGATCCAAAGAATGACACTATCAAGGAGAGAGAACTTGTGGACTTGGGTGTAGAAAGTCCTGTAGATAGTGACATGGACAAGGAGAATCATCAAAAAGAGAGTCCTTCACTGCTACAAGCCTTTAAAATGTTGAAAAGGGGAAGAAAGAGGAAAACGAAAGGTTGTGTTCACTTTTATAATTGAATGTAGACTAATATGTTTTCACTTGCTAATGATTGTTTTCCATGTAGGAAGATCTTCTAGCCAGCATCCTCCAACTTCAAGCAATAATAAGGACCTAGATAAAGCTTCCAATATAACAGATGATCAACCGGACAAGGAGGAACCTGCCAATATCTCTGAAGGATCGGGACGAAAAGGTGATACTGCCAAAGTCAGAAAAAGATTGCAACCCTAAATTCTGCTAGTTCTCCCCATGATGCATGTCAACCCCCTTTTTTGGGTTTGTCCCATCAATAGCCATTCTGGCTCTGTAACCAAATTGTTGATATTTTCTATTTAATGAATCAAAAGAGTCCGACTATTTTGTTTCTTATATCTTTCATTGTTATGTATTTCATTCAGTTCTTTTCCAATGTATGAAATTTATCATTGCAGACACTGTCAGTGTGGATGGACTAGCTGAAATATCTGGCAATGTCCTCACAAGCCAGAATGGTGATACACTGCAAGATACTGATAAAGTGCATGATGGTGTAAATAAAGTGTAGGATGGTGATAAAAAGCAGGATGGTGGTGATAAAGTGCAGGATGATGGTGAAAAAGTGCAGATGGTGGTGATAAAGTGCAGGATGGTGATAAAAAGCAGGATGGTGGTGATAAAGTGCAGGATGATGGTGAAAAAGTGCAGGATGGTGGTGATAAAGTGTAGGATGATGGTGAAAAAGTGCAGGATGGTGGTGATAAAGTGTAGGATGATGGTGAAAAAGTGCAGGATGGTGGTGATAAAGTGCAGGATGGTGAAAAAGTGTAGGATGTTGATACAGTGCAGGATGGTAATAAAGTCACAGAGGAGGATAATGATGTCTGGGAAAAGACGGGTTTTTGGTGTTTTGTCCAGACATCATGCCTTGCAGCCATAGCCTTGCAGCCATAGTACAGAATGCAAGGAAAACACGGGATTGTGGTGTTCCTGTGAACAATGCTGCTGACATGCTAAAACAGATTAAAGCACAAGCTGTTAGTTTTTATGATGCATTTCAGGGGAAAAGTGAGGTAAAAGGTGAATGTGGGACTGAAAAGGACAGCTCTCAGAGCTCAGGAAATGACCCAGCAAAGAACTATGTGTTCAAGGAGCATTATGAGGCACAAGACACAGCTTCAGTGGAGGGTGATGTAAGTGCCTATATTGCTGTTGATCAGAAAGCATCAGAGTTGTTTGAAAAGCATGAGAGTAATCAGAGAACTGAACTGAGAGATGATATCGAATCGATTGCAGCAGGTAGTGTGAGACATCCTAATTCAAAGATGTATCATGCCTAGGAGGATCCAACGAGCCCTTCATTTCAATTACGGCTAGCTTTAATTTTGGATCTCAATGGAGTGCTACTCACAACGGTTGACTGCAGATATGCACAAACCCCCCTATTGGAATTTGCTTGAAGTGACAGATATGGGTGGCAGGAAGCTGTTAGGGCAAAAGCATGATGCTGAGAGGTTTGTGCAATGGTGCTTGGAACGCTTTGATGTCTTTATATGGACTTGTGCTAACAAGGTCAATGCAAACAGAATTTTGAGGTGCTTTATGCCTTTTCACATCCATTGGTTCAAAGGCGTGCTTACGCAAGAGTTCTGCACAAAAAGGAGACTAAGTTCCAGAGAATTACCAAGAAACCAGTGTTTTATAAGAAGTTGACCATGTTTCGGGAGGCTTATCCTCAGTATTCACCAACAAACACTATCATGGTGGATGATAGCCAGAAACTTTATGGAATCCTCAAGGAACCGCATGTATAGTAAAGAAAATGGAAGATCAAGACCCTGGGGAAATGCAGGATTATCTTACGACAGTCCTAAGAGGCTGGCTTGATACACGGCTTGGTGTCGAGGATCACGTCACCTATACTATAGATACGCCGCTACCAATCATGAAAGATGATGACAGCATAGCTTTGCGAAGGAGGTGGATGGACGAACATATGAACGAACTGTAGTATAGCAAGACTTGTGATCAGCCCATTATGTTCCCAACAAACTAAATGTAAATTTTTATCATGGAGTCCACTTTGGAACCTTGTATATGTTGTAGAAGTGTTCTAACTAACATAATGCGATGGCCGTTTTTGCACTCTTGCTAAGCTGTAGACTGGATATATAAGTTATTGTCTTGATTACAGTTGACATGTGACTTCCTAGAGCACCTCCTCCAAAGGCCTTGCATACAAGAATTCCAAAAGCATGATAGCTGCCTGCATCTGAGAGCTTTTCCATTTGTTAAAGAGTAACCTGAGACACAATATATCCCACGAGCGCCATCCACAGATTTGCAGTCCCACTTCTTGCTTCTATCCACATCGCCTTCCTTAACTTCCCAAAACACCCTGGTAACTGGTCTTACTTTGGATGCATATGTGGCAGCAGCCCCATACAACATGGTTTGTCTTAAATTGGCAACCACATCCTCTGCACATTGCAATTTTCTACGGCCTGGATTAAGCTGCTCTTGAGTCAAATGTCTTTTGATAATAGCACATGCACCATTGTGGTCACCCTTCCCATGACCAGATCCCGAGAAATGATGTGTCATCTTTAACCCTGTGAGAGTCCCATACCGAGCAACAAAGTAGAAAGGCCTCTTTGCCTTAAACTGCGAGGCTTCCCTGTCTGACCACACCCAATGCTCCTTGAGGGATAAGCCTAGCTCTTTCAACCATCCATGATGGAGCATGAAGCAATGTTGAACAAAAAGAGTATCATGAGTTTTATCATCAGAAATGTAAAAATGATAATACTTTTGAAGACTTCCTGCAATCTGCACATATGTGATATGGACAAATATTGTAACTTAGAAAAGAAAACCAATGCATTGATTGAATCTCATTTTGTTCTTTGAATGTATAATTTTCAGCAAAGTCTACAATTGAAACAACCACATCGTCTCAGGAAATACACGTAGATGCTCTTTAAATTGCTCAGCTTGCCATCTGTAGATAAAGTTGTGCTTTATGAACTTTTGTAAGTGATCCCTAAAGAGGTCAAATAGTTCCCCAGGTTGCATCTCCTTGTGGGAGAGAACTTTTCTTTTCTTTTTCTTGCCAGAATCTGTTTCACCAACTTGAATGTCTTCAAAAATCTTCACCTTTATTGTGCGTATGCTACTTGATTCCTCCATAGGACATGTCGAAAGCTTCTTTGAGGGTCCACAAGATGGGCACTCTCCCATCAAACACTTCAAAGCAAAGAAGTCTGAATTGCTAGGCTTCAAACACAATACTGATTCCCACAAATTTGTAAGGCTTGAGTAAGTTTGTGTGTGAGCTGTGCATTTTTCTCCAACACCACAAATGTTACATTGACATAGACACTCTTTTCCATGCACACCTACACACCTGGACTAGCTTGGCGTAAATGGTTGGATAGCATCTCGTAAGAATGACATCTGGACATGTGTGATGCAACAACAACTGTACCGATCTCGAAGCTTGCGTACAAAATAAGGCTTCAGCTTTTCAAATGCTCTTTGGTGAATCTGTACCTCTGGATGACCTTTTTTGAAAGCAAGAAAGAATTCTACCTGCAATAAATCAGCCTATGAACAACATATATAGCTTATAGAAGTCAAAGAATTAGAACTAACTTGGTAATTTAGAAATTTTTCATGCCAAAAATAAACAATAGCTTTTAGGTTAAAGGTTTGGAACAATAGCTGCCATGTTAAGAGTGGTAGCTATTTGGTTAGAGTGGACGCCACCAGGTAGATAAGGTAGCAACCATGTTAAGAGTGGAAGCTACTAGGTGAACAATGGTGGCTTTTAGGGACAAAAAGGTAACTACCAACTTTGGAACAGTGGTAGCTACCTATTAAGAGTGAAAGCCACCAGGTAGGTAACGTAGCAATCATGTTAAGAGTGGAAGCTACCAGAATGACAATAGTGGCTTTTAAAGACAGAAAAGTAACTACCAGCTTTGGAACAGTAGCTGCCATGTTAATAGTGGTAGCTACCTATATAGAGTGAGAGCCACCAGCTAGGTAAGGTAGCAACCATGTTAAGAGTGGAAGCTACCAGGTTGACAATGGTGGCTTTTAAAGTCAGAAAGGTAACTACCAGGTTTGGAACAGTAGCTGCCATGTTAACAATGGTAGCTACCTGTATAGAGTGAAAGCCAGTAGGTAGGTAAGGTAGCAACCATCTTAAGAGTGGAAGCTACCAGGTTGACAATGGTGGCTTTTAGGGATAGAAAGGTAACTACTAGCTTTGGAACAGTAGCTGCAATGTAAACAGTGGTGGCTACCACCACTCTTAGCATAGTACCTATCATCAAGATACCACCTGAATCACTCCCAGTGTCATGCCTATGAGCTCCAAGCTTGGTAACTGAGCTCCAAGCCTGGGAGCCACCACTCTTAGCATAGTAATGAAGATACCACTCTTATCAGCTCCCAGGCTTGGAGTTCATTGGTATGACAAAAATCCTAACCTGATGCTTCTAGCTGCTGGCTAATAACATATCAGCTTGAGCAAAACCTTTGCTACCAATCTGTGAGCCTACCACCACCTTGGTGGCTTCCTTTGCTAGCCACCTTTACGGTGAGGATGAAATTGTAATTGAAAGTGGTATCTACAAGGGTTACCATGATAGACTAGTATTACACACTATGAAGCTGGTGCCTAACTTCAGCCCTGCACTACCGACCAATGTACAACCAAGAGGTAATTAGGGACATTTAAAAAGTATGGCATAACAAGGAAGACAAACCTGCGGTTGTTCAAGCAGATGCATCGAATGCTTCTCATATAGCTTTCGTCCAACACGCTTTCGACATACATCCTTTTTGTTCATCGACATGTGTATTGTTTGTCCAATATGCAATGACTAAATCTTTCACTTCCTCTGTGATTATACTTCTACGTTGTCGTTGTCGCTCACACAAATGCAATGGCAGCTGTGAGTCATGTTGCTTCATTTGAGATCTAGCTGCATAAAAATTCCTTCGATGAACTCCAAGTAGCCTTGATACAGCTGCTATATTTGGTTTTCTACTTGTGGAATTCATGACCATCATGATACTTGCCCATTTAACAAACAATTCCCTAGAGCTTTTTGGTCTTTTGATGATAGCCTTGAGGGTATTGTGTAATCCATGGAGCAAGAACTTATGATCCTGTGTGGATTCCTCAGCTTTGTGACAATTAAGAGATGCACAATTAAATTGTACCTCTTAAAGCGCGATGGTTGAGTATACTTGTGACGATCTCACCCTTAGCTTTATTGTCAAGACCCTGTGTGTAATCCGTGAAACACTTAATCACTTTTGAAGTAATCACCTTCTGTTTTGTGATGCTGAGCCTGACTTGTTTCATTGTTGACTTCCTTGACTTTAATTTCTCACGATAAGCACGCTTCCGGCCTGTTTCGTACTCCTTGATTAATTTTGATTTGCATGGTGCACACTTGAAGGAGCCAGCACATGTACATAAGCTACTTTGAACATCTTCTACTTGTGCAATTGGAACTATTTCCATGTTGAAAAAACTCCTTTTGATCAGTTCAGCAAGTCGAATGTGCTCACTTTGTGGATAGCATGAGGCTCTTAAGTGAGTCAGACCTGTCCATCAAAACTTTGAAGACACTGTAAGATGAGATGAAGGTAGCTGTCCACAAGCCCCGTACGCAGCTACTGCAATGCTTCTAATTTCTAAGAAGGGCTGCTTGTAACATTGTCTATTTTTTCGATCTGGCGGGCTGCGGACTGGTGGCTTGGGCCACCCTGGCTTGGCTGGTGCCTTGGTTGGCTTGTTGGGCCCTCAATTAAGAAATCCAAGAAACTTGCAATGCAAAAAAACACACAGACATGAAGTCGCCGTGGAGGCTTGTTTAAAGCAAAGAGAGAGAGAGAGAGACTGGGAGGGTGTGCGTGAGTGTGTTTGGGATGGGGTATGTCTCCTCAGTGGGCGTGGAAGAGGAGAATCTGCATGCTGTCTCGCCGGACTCGCAGGCGTAGACGACAATGGAGTGACATGGATACTTGGGGGTGGGGTGACCATACCAGGGAATCCAGGAGGGGGATGGGCATACATATAGTACTCTGTAAGCTCAACTGGACTAGGATGGCACCCAAAATGATTTAGCATCTCCATCATCCAAGTGCCGTACACAAATGGATCGGATGAAGAACCTGGATCCATGAAGAATCTGCAAAAATAAAAGTATGTACATGAAGGATCCATGAAGGGGATGGCGATAAGAGCTACTATGAGAGGCGATAAGAGCTACTATGAGAGGCGATAAAGGGGATGGCGATGCCGAGAAACACTCTATGTATCAAAGCACAGTTTCCATGAAGGGAATCACTCTATGTATCAAAGCACAAAGATGAAGATTGTAAGCACAAACTTTATGCAGCATCTTGATCAAGGTTGTTCCTATACATGCTTGATGATTTCCCATGATGACAACTAGCTATGGAGTGGCTTGGAAACTGCTTATTTACAAAATGATTCCTCATGTACGATGCTAGGTGGCCGAATTAGTAACAAAATGCTACAAAACTGATGCATCCTCCTACTTGATTAATGCCCATAGGTAGGTAGTAACAAAATGCTAGGTAGTGGATCATCTCTTTCTTGATTGGATCGGCAATCTCTATGCTTTGGAGGACCAAACATGCAAGCTAGCACATATGATTTTGTGAAGCAAGCCATATGCAGATGGGATCATCTCTCTCTTGAGCTGGATCGAGAATCTGTATGCTTTGGATGACCAAACATGGAAGCTGGACAAGAGGACAAGCAAGACACGCAAGCATGGGTGAACTTTAAGGACAAACACAATCGTGTGTAAAAACCTGTCCAAAAATGCGTGTATCTGCACATGAACAATCTGTGCAAACAGGGTACATGCAGACATACACGCACTCGTACACGCGGCCTGCGTAAAAACTTTTTCGAAAACAATAGACCACTGACAAATCTTTCTTAAAAAGAAATCCCAGACTGTCACTATCGTTCACAAAAATAGTGAAGCAGGCACGACCAGAGAAGGACGGAGACAATTGCATAAGGAAAAGAGACAATCGCAAAAACAAATGGAAGGAAAGAGACAGGACAAAGGACAAACTGACTCACCTCTGGAAAAGTGAGTCTTCTTTTTGGCTGGTTTCCTTCACCCTTGTCTGCTCCTTGCACCCGTGTCTGCTCCTTGCAGTTGGCTTTAGTTCTCTGTTGGAAGAGGGAAGATTTGGCGGCGACGAAGGAGAGGTGCCAGTCGGGCGGACAGTGTTGAAGCATTTAATGCACTATAGGTTGGCCCACCAGCAGTCAACCAGTATGCCATGCTATACTATAAATCCCATCATTTGACACATAAGAGGTTCTTGGTCAGTTGCCTAAACCATAGAGAAAATCCTTGTAACTATGTTTTGGGCGCCTCGGGTCACTTACTCCAAGAGGCAGCCTAGTGGGAAAAGGCCTAGAACTATAAAAGCCAATTTCTCTTATTTGTAACTCGATGTCCCATGTGTGCAATAGAAGTGGAGTGTTCACTCACACTCTCTCTCTCTTGCAACTCTAATCTAACATGTGTGGTGTGCTTAGGGTTAGGGTTTGGAAGATTAGTGTGTTAATCACTTGTTCCCTCATGCTTCCCTCTCTTGCTTCCTCTCTCTCTCTCTCTCTCTCTCTCTCTCTCACACACACACACACACTAACCAATGCGATCCTCTCGATGGAGAAGATCCCACACGATCTTTGCATGAGAGCTTGCATCACTCATTGGATTAGAGCAACCGCCTCGGTGTGATAATCACTGCGGGAGGATGGCGGTGATGAGCGGTTAGACTAAAAACTCAAAAATTAGCCATGCTCGAGCTCGGCAAATAGGAACCTTCCCACGACACATTAGGGTAGGGTTTCCTTAACATATTTGGTGTTGCTTCTGCTGGGAAATACCATCTTTGATTCGAATCCATCAAAGCCCCCATAGCCCGATGCCAAGTAGGCTTTTTGCATGAGGTTTTTTTATTTTTTGTTGTATTTTGATGTTTTGCTTGGTTGTTTTTGATTTTTTTTTAAGATTCATGTATAGCTTTGTGTTTAGAGTAGGACTACTACTTGTTTAAGTAAATAAACTTGTGAATTGGGTGATTAGAGAGCTATCAAGAGGGTTTTTGCTTAAACCTAGACTCTTTTGGTTAATTTTTAGCTTAATCTTTCTTTTTTGCTTAATTTCTTTGCATAGGTAGGTTAGCATCACTAGATAGAACACTAATCAATTAAAAAAACACACAAAATCATAAACTATCTCTTAATTTTCACTAATTATCACTAACCTACTAGTTAGTGTGATTAGTGGACTTAAAAAGAGCAAAAAACTAAAAACTTGAGCCTAATTGCTTGTAATTAGACTAATTGGAGTGGCATTAGTATGCTAAAACTTGCCTTGACTCAAATCTATGCTTAGTTCATTCCAATTAGGCCTTAATTAGCAAGAATTAGCACTAATTTTGTCTCTTTTATCTAATTTTTCCTCTTTGGAGTGGATTAATTAGTGGCCTAGTGGAGAGCATGTGGTTTCGATAAAATTGGTGCTATGGATAATGTCCTTAGAGAAGGGCAATATTGATTATTTTGGGATAATCACATGTTTGGATTAGCATAAACATTGCTAATCCACCTATCAAAATCCCCATGCTTAAATTGCTCACCAATTGAGAGTAATTTGAGGGCTGTGAGATCCCTACCCCCTCTGCGCATCGAGCTCTAGAGCGCTGGCAGCAGAAGTAGCAACCTCTCATGTAGGGCATAGCTTCCCACTCAAGGCCTCGCCCACAAATGTCCGGACAAGAGACTAATCCCTTGCATCTTCCAAAACCGGACCCGGAAAAAACTTCCCTCGCTCAGAAAGCATATGAGATTCCTCCATGAAAATCTTCTAATGTAGTCAAGAGCCTTAACTATCCTTTGTATTTCGACTGAATCCACGGGTCACATGGCCAGTTAAAAGGAGGAACTTGCACTTGGTTCATAGAGATCAATTGAATTATATTATAGAATCCATCAATCCAGCCTAACCAACTGCCTAACCACTGTATTCATAGGATCCATTATAAAAATTTGGTTATGTTTTGTCCCGAGTACCAAGGAAAAGAGTTTAGGCCCCCTAGTTTGCTCTCATGAAAAAATTAAATAAACACACCACTTACGCACCCAATATGAAATTACCTTAAATAAGACTGAACTATTTTCGAAACAGCATTGCAATAATACCACAGTGTTTCCATCATAATCCTCAGTATTCCATTTCTAGGGTCCAAGTTCCAACTTTTCCACTAAATTCACTAATATGGTGTTTCTTCATCTTATGTGAGAATTCTCCTTTTTGGGGGATTTTATTTTATTCTTGCATTTTTCTCATCCCAACACTTGGATTAACCCCAGTGGCCCTTTAGAACACTCTTTGGACCTTAATCCATAATTTTTTGAAAATGTGGACCCTTAGGCTAAGGTGTCTAATGCGCATTTCAATTAACTTATAATGCACATTAGAAAACTCTTTATGAACTTCTATTTCAAGGGAATTCATCTTTAAAAAAAGAGAACTTTATATCCAAAAATATCTCAAAATTGTATTACCTCTCTCTAGAATACTTTCTCTGTCTAGGCCAAAAACAAAAGAAAACAATTTTTTCTCGCATTCTGAAAAATAGAGGATGATTACAGAGACTGAAGGGGAGGTTCTTACACCTTTACATCTCAAAAGCTGGAGGGAGGAATCTTACAAGGGCCAAGAAGAGGAGTGATTAATAGTGAGATTAAGAGAATTATTCTTTAGTTAAGCTAGAGTGCCTCAAAATTAGTTGAAATCCACTAATTTAGAGGTAGCCTCTAACTTTAGCGCTTTCCCACTTGCCTAGCATTGATTAGGGGGTATTAGTTGTCTCCCACTCACTTCCCTCTAATTTGAAATTGAAATTGAAATTCTAAATTTTAAATTCAAACTCAAACTCCAACTTGCCACACGACCGTTTCACATTTGTACGGCCGTTCCATCCTAAAGCCACGGGTGTACGCTTGTAAGCATACGGCCATACCCAAAAAAAGTAAAAATTTTAAAAAATGTTAATTAAAAAAAATCTGTATGGCCGTTCCACAGTTATTGTGATCGTTCCATCCTAAAGACGTGCCCGTACGCTTGTAACCATATAACCGTATCCAAAAGAATTTAAAAAAAAATAAAAAATAGAAAAAAATACTTAAAAAAATCAAAAATATGTATGGCTGTTTCACACTTGCCAACCGTTCCATCCTAAAGCCATGAGTGTCGTTACTGCCATGCAAGCTGCCCCTTCATAAGCTTTCAATACATGTGATATATCTACTCCTCATATGCAAATGCTTGGACCAAAGCTGCATCAAACATCATATACATATCATAAGTCTACTAAAGCATGCCTCATGCTTGCACTCCCATAAGAGGTAATCATTGACTCGGCCCATCGATACCATAGAGAAGCTACTACACATCATGCACATGGGTAGCCATTTACATCATTAACATAACCCTTTGGCGAGCCACTCATACCATCATTTACATAGCCACGCAGACCATGTATATAACTGAGTGTTTCCAACTTACCCATGAGGTCTAAGTAACAGCAGAACCACCACCACCATACTCACAAGAGTCATCTTGAAATAGCTCTCACTAGCATAGTTGCCACTAGGTTCACCATCCATGGGCATGAAGATATTATTGAAGGGATCATTCTGCCTATGAGGATACACAAGAACTTTGAATGTGTGTAGTATCTTATTGAAGTTCTTCTTGTTTTGCTCATTCCACGATATCTCCAAAGGGTATTCTTCAAAACCAATCCTCATATCATACATGCTCTCACATTTCCATACATGTTGAGAAGGGTGTTCCCTACTGCAAGGTCTACCATAAGCATAAGGCTCCATATTTCACACCACACTCATATACAAAAGCTTCGAGACCAAACTCAGCCTCGGCTCGTCTTATTGAGCCTCATTTACAATATGAACATATGTACATGGTCATCATATAATGACTCAAGTCGTGGCACTTAATCCCATGCATCTGGATTTGCATTTAATGGCCTCATATGCATGGTTTCACACCATAGACATGCCATGACACAACATCCACCCCCTCTAAACCTGCACATCCTCTGGTATGTGCCAAATTATCATCAAGATCCACATATAACTGGATGCCATCTTCATCTTCTACATTACCAGGAAGATCATCCTCTTCCTCTTCAACCATATCCATATTATCACTGTCAAGCCTCTCATCCTGAGTTTCCTGTGAATCAAAAGGATCATTGTCATGCCTTGTTTTAAACATCTTGATCCTTTTGCCTGCTACAAGATTCTTTATCTCTGTTCCATCAAGCTCACACAGGGTATACGTGGCATTTCCATGCACATGCTTGACAATGTAAGGGCCAAACCATCTTTTTGCAAACTTTCTTTGAACAGTGAACTGGTTGTCAAGGCTACTATCATACATTCGGACCCAATCACCTTCTTCAATAGGTTTTGTCCGGAGTCTGTGTCTTCTATCAAATCTTTACCTTGCATCTTTCAAACGAGCTTTAGCAAGCTCTACATCTTCAGGTCTCCTCTCCAGCTGCCTTATTCGCAATGCAAGGAGGTCTTTCCTGTTCAATCCTTCCACCCAGGGTAATACATTCCAATTTGGAACTACTTCTTCAACTGGCATTACTGGCTTCTGACCATACATTAATTCTGCAGGCATGTATCCTGTCTCACTGAGCTATGAGTTGTATGGTCAGCCCACAAAGCATATGGTAGCAGCCTTGGCCACTCTCGCATTCTTTCTCTGCATGCCTTAGCCAAAGCTTTAATGATTGGAGGATGTCCTCGCTCACTTTTACCATTGCCCTCAGGATTGTAATCACATGTTAGGGACAGTTTGATGCCAATTCTAGAGAAGAATTCCCTTGCTTCTTCAACATCTAGCTCACCCCTATCAGCTGTTATTTTCCCAACACAACCATACTGGCAAATCACATATTCGAAGAGAAATTTGCATACTGTTTCCGTACTCTTTGTTCTAAGAGCACGCCCCTCTATCTGATTTGTCAAATCTTCTCTTGCAAGTGCTATGTACCGCATCTGCCAGATTCCCAAAGGCATTGTAACTAGATCCACTACCCATTTGTAGTGCATGGCAGGTGGGTAGGTTGGTTGCAAGCCATCACGATGCCGCACATTTGAGTACATTTGACATACCATACATGTTTCCACATATTGGGAAATATCCTTGTACATTCCTTTCCACCAATATCTTTCCTTTATTTTGGTAAAGGTGGCCCACACACTTCGATGTCCAGCCCCCAGAGACTCTCATGGAATTCTTTCATGAACTTCCCTTGAGTCTCTTTATCACATATGACTCTCTGTGGCATAGCATTCCTCTGCTTAGGATGCTTCCACAGGTACATCCTTTAGAAAATACCCATATGCTTTTCTGCGGATCCTCTTAAATTCTGAGTCAGACCAATTTTCTTGTCTTGTCAGAGTACTCAAGTATTGACCAATAAGCAACCAATCTCCTTCATACATTTCCTCAGTAAAAGACTCAAGTGCATTTGATAGGCAAGTATGGTCACCTTTTACATATGCAATAGTGTAGAACTTTGTACCTACATCATCAATGTCACTAATCATCCCTTCTTCATCTTCATACCTGGCTCTTGATAGCATATCTGCAACTGGGTTATCTTTTCCTGCAATATGCTCAAACTCAGGATTTAGTGACTTGATATAGGCAATCCACCTAAGCATAGCGATATCTGGAGTGGTGCAGCTTGCAATCATCCCACAAGTACAGATGCCCCAATAAGATATTCTTTTTCACATTTTAAAGCAGTGACTATTCCCCATAACTCTCTCTTGATCTGCGGATATTTTCGTTGACGAATGCTTAATACCTTTGCCCCAAATCTGATTACATACCTGTGATCATCCTCATCATCTTGCCCTACTGCCCATCCTATCCCAGTAGGACTAGTATCAACTGTAACAATCATAGGCTTGCTACACTCATAATCTGCCTTCCTTAGAGTAGGTGATGATTGGAACAAACATTTCAGCTTCCGCATAGCTTTAATATGTACTCCACTTCACAGAAATTTTTGATTTTTCCTCAAAAGTTGATAAAGAGGATCTGCTACATGTGCATAATGTGGGATCCAAATAACATAAAAGACACATGCACCAAGAAATCTCCTCAGCTCTGTAACATTAATGCATATCTCTTTCATTCTTTGTATTGCATCTATCTTGGCTGGACAAGGTCGGCGTCCACTAGTACTACAAAGATGTCCCACTATTAGCACTTCACCAATCCCAAACACTGATTTCAGTCCAGATAAAGAAAGATTCACCTCTTCAAGCCTGGATAGAATCATATCACAATCCTTTATATGATTTGCCACAAACTTGCGGCACCCCTTTGAATCCAAATCCCCATCTTTGTCTTTCTCATCACAGCCTTTTATTGGCACATCATCCAGAAAAGGCATAGTTATTTGTGGTATGAAGTCTCGCAAGACTTTATTCATTCCATTCATCATATGCGCCACTGAGTTGGTGGCTCCCTGTGGTAAGATACACATCCTTACCAATCCCAAAGGAGTTTTCATTGTGGTCAAGTCCCTGCTTTGTATGTCCAGCTGGAACTGATCATATCCCAAATACAGATCACCCATAGAGTATATAGCTTTCCCTGCAAATGCTTTTGCAAACTCATCCACAATCGGACCTGCTCCCACATTCCTGATTGTGACTATGTTTACAGGTTGCATGTCTTGAATGAAGCGCAATGTTCCATTTTTCTTTGGCACGGTAAACCATCTGTTGGAATATGGAGCGCATGATGGCTCCAAAATTCCCATCCTGATCTTTTCTTTTAGTAATTCCATCAGCTTTGGCAAGAGAGCCTTTGGTACTGGAATCGGCCGCGCAGGTTTCAGGGCACATGTGGTACAGTGAAGATCACCATTGGCGCTGTTACACTTGGATCAACACAGCCTATCTCATGCGGCTGAAAAGCAAAGGCTTTCCCATGTTTTACAAGCATCTCCTCAAAGCATTCCCTTTCAATTGGCAACAGAAAATCCTTTTCACCAATCTTCAGCTCTTTTAGGGTTTCCTGTGTAAACTTATGCCCAATTTTCTTTAGATCTCTGAGATTCGGTTGCATAGAGGCTTCATCTAATTTTTCCTTGCTTCCTGGTGGCAAGGGCAAGGCTGTTACCATATTATAGTAGTGATGTGTGTGAACACACTTAGGACCGCCGGGGCACTTTTTCCCTCACTAGGAGGTTTTTTCCCCCGTGCATTGTATATACGCCCATTATCTTCTAGGGCTTGTTATCTTTCATTTTTGGCACTCATAATACACTACTGTGTTGTGCTCAAGCTTCCTCATCTTCTTGAAGTTGTGTGTGCATTCCTGCAACCCTAATTCCAACAATTGGTATCAGAGCAGGCTTCCTCCTCCCGGGCAGCATCACCGGCACCTGCCGCTTCATCTCCTCCGATTGCGACGAGGTTTCACGAGCGTCTGCAGGTTAGTATATGCCGTGGTTGCCTCCCCTTGTGACGATGCTAAAAAAAGACTACACCTCTATAGAAAGGGAAGGACTCTCTATGGTCTATGTGTAAAACAATACCACCATTATCTTTCGGGTAAACAAATTTGTATTTTTCATACACCATCACGTGCTTCTCTACAATAAGCCTCACGGCTACGGGAAAGATAACCCGATGGCTCCTAATTCTACTAGAGTTTGATTTCACAGTGATGACCATGCAGAAAGTCTCACAGCATCTATATGCCGATCACTTGTCGTGTATCCCCAATGGAGAACCCCTAATCGAAAAGGAGGATAAAGTACTTGATGACGTGTTATTCAAACTCTCCACTGTTTGGAAAGGGCTGAAGATATTTCTCATTATTTGGCTAGGGTTTTTCCCAAGAGAGACCCCTCAATCCTCGACAAAGCATGGCGCCTTATCGAAAAGGGGGCCCCTTACTCCAATTGGTTGCAGGAGGGTAATTGTACAAATTAGGCCAAGATGGGATCGTGAGGCACTATCCTTTGGAATTTAAATATGTCAATGTCCTTGAGCAAACCCACTCTAGCATAGATGGGGGGGTATTTCTCAGTAGACACCACCGCAAAAAAAAATTGTTATGTTAGTAGATTTGTGGTGGCCCACTTTGTTTCGAGATGCAATTGAATTCGTAAGAGGTTTCCATGAATGTCATCAAGATTTGTTAGGGTTCACAAACCTTGCATCCTTTAGTGTCTCTACAACCATTTGAGAAATGGTGCATTGACTTTTAGTCCAGTACCTCGAGGAACTAAAGCATGATTTATCATCACTACTAAAACGAACTAATGTACTACCAAATGGGTTGACGCATGCACTACCACAAAGACTAATGCTAGTACAAAAGCCAAATTCCTTACAAAAATATAATTACTAGATTTGGGTGTCCACTCAAACTAGTAGGCGATGGAGGGACTCACTTTATTAATGATATAATCAAGTTCTTGTTGAGTGAATTCATAGTAGTGTATTACATATCCTCACCCTACTACCCCCAAGCCAATGGCCAAGATGAGAGCACCAATAAGATTACCTATGCTATCCTGACCAAGATAATGGAAGCCTCACATAATAATTGGAAACAGAAGTTACTAGATGCTCTCTAGGCTTACATAACGGCCTACAAGCACAACATCATCCAGAAAAGTCATTTCGCCCTCCGTTTTTGCATTCCAAGTACTGCACAGGCAAAATCGTCCTACTGTGCAGATTTTCTGTCAAGATTAAAATCTGCAGGACAGGTGCCCATTCGTCTGTTTTGGGCTGTGCTACATAGCACAGGTCGATTTTATACAGGTTTACCTCTTACAGACAGCATTTACATCTAGTAGTACAGTCATTGGCCATGGCTGACAACAATGATGTATTCCGCATGTTGGCTGCTGAGGATAAGTTGGATGGCACCAACTATCCATTGTGGGCATATATGATGCGACATGTATTGGTAGCAAAGGGGTTATGGAACATTGTGCAGGGTATTGATGCACGTCCTATTGTGGCTGGGAATGCTGCAAACACATCAGAAACAGGTACTGTTGATGATGGTGCAGGCACAAGTGCTGTAGCAGCTGTTCGAGAACCACCACTTTCAGCAGAGCAGATTCGTTGGGATGGTAGAGATGCGCAGGCTCATGCCTTGATTGCGCTGTCTGTCAAACGTACCATTATCCCACATATTCGCTCCTGCAGGACTTCTAAGGATGCTTGGGATGTACTTGCCACATTGTATCAGGCAAGAAATGAGGCTCGTGTTGCTTACCTCCGAAAACAGTTGGAGAGTGAGCATATGAACGAAGGTGATTCTATGGATAGCTTTTTGACAAAGATCAAGGATTTCAAAGAGCAGCTCATTTCTGCAGATGAAATCCTGTCAGACAGTTCACTTGTGCAGACTGTTTTGAATGGTCTACCAGATTCTTATCAGGGTTTTGCTTCCACTCTTCGCTTGATGATGAAAGGCAATCCCAATGCCTTATCATTTGAGGAGTTAGTTTCTGTTTTGCTGCAAGAAGACCAGTCAAGGCAAAACAGGAATATTATGCGTGTCGCAGATCAAGCTTTCGTTGCTAGTCAGAGAAGCGGGAAAGGTAAAGCTGGCTTTTCTTCTAGTAAGCAGAAATCTGCAAATGCTGCGCAACCAAAGAAGGAAGACAAAGATGAGAAGAAGGGTGACAAACAGAAGACATTTTGCAAGTACTGTAAGGGAAATGATCATGTCATCAAAGCGTGTCCTAAGCTGGCTGCGAAAGAGGCTAAGAAGAAAGAGGCTGGTATGGCTGTTGCAGATGCCTCTCCTTCTAACAATGAATCTGCTAATGTTGTTCAAGATACAGAATGGGCATTCAATGCGCAGTGCAGTTATGACCCATCTTTGCATGACACATGTATGTCTGCAGTAGATTCAGATGTATGGTACTTTGACAGTGGTGCCACTAAGCATATCACCTCGCAGCGCAGTTTATTCACTTTCCTTGAGTCTGCTCCCACAGGGAATACTGTCACTTGTGCCAATAACTCCTCTTATCCCGTTAAAGGAGTTGGACAGATTGTGCTGAATGTTGCAAATTGCAACACCTTTACACTTTTTGATGCATTGTATGTGCCAGGTGTCAAAAAGAATCTGCTGTCAGTCTCCGCATTTGCCAAAACAGGTTTGGTTGTAAAATTTGTGGATGACAGATGTACTGTTCATGATCTCTCTTGTGGTGACATCATTGTAGCATCTGGTTCACTATGTCGAGGGCTGTATAAGCTCAATATGGATGGCAAATGTGTAGAGGATTCAGCATGTGCTATTATGGATACGCAGGCTATTTCAAATGCAAAACTGTGGCATGCACGTTTTGGTCA
This sequence comes from Cibotium barometz, assembly GCF_041138505.1. Lineage (NCBI taxonomy): Eukaryota > Viridiplantae > Streptophyta > Polypodiopsida > Cyatheales > Cibotiaceae > Cibotium > Cibotium barometz. The sequence continues at coordinate 29,900,084 of NC_141104.1, forward strand.
TCTGAATTTTGCAAGTTTGCTGCGCCTGCAGAAATCTGAAATGGTGTCTTCTTTGCCTAAGCTTGAGGCACCTGTCAAGCATGTTTGTGAGGGCTGCATATTGGGTAAAATGCAGCGTGCTTCCTTTCCCAAAGATGGATCAGTGAGAGCTGAACGCAGATTGCAGCTTGTTCACAGTGATGTTTGTGGTCCCATGCAAACTCCATCATTTGGAAACTACCTTTACTTCGTGACTTTCATTGATGATTTTACCAGGCATGCATGGGTATATCCTTTGAAGGCAAAGTCCCAAGTGTTTTTGTGCTTCAAACAGTTTTTGGTTATGGCTGAAAATGTGTCAGAAAGTAAGATGGGCACCCTCCGTTCAGATCGAGGGGGGGAGTATATGTCTTCAGAATTTAATGCATTTCTGGCTGAGCGTGGGATAAAACACCAATGTACAGTGCCGTATACACCACAGCAAAATGGTGTGGCTGAGAGAAAAAACAGGTCTCTCATGGAAATGGCAAGATGTATGGTTAAGAGTCAAAGTCTACCACATGGTTTTTGGCTTGAGGCTGTCATGTGTGCCACTTATGTACTAAACAGGTGTCCCACCAAAGCATTACAGGTTGTCACTCCATATGAGGCTTGGCATAGCCGCAAGCCATCTGTTGGCCATTTACGTGTTTTTGGTTGCCTGGCATATGCATTAGTGCCTGTGCAACATCGCAGAAAATTGGATGACAAAGCTGTCAAATGTATTTTTGTTGGATATAGTGCTGAGAGCAAAGGCTATCGTTTGTATCATCCACAGACAAAGCGCATTTTGGTTAGCCGTGATGTTGTATTTGTGGAAGATGCAGTTCAGCCCTTGGTTTCATGTACTAAGGAGACAGATATCAGCTCACGTGATGTCTATGATACATTGTTGCCTCTTTTCAGTGGTGCACAGTCAAGTGCAATACCTCATGAGGCAGTTTTTCAGCCTATGCAGGTTTTAAATGATGGCACAGATCAGCCTATATCTGATGCAGATGTGCATGATGCACTTGAGGATGAGAGACAAGAGATTGAGGGCTCTAGGAACATGCCTAGATGGCTGGTGCAGACTTTGCGTGACAGCAAGTTGGATGCCCCTTTGTCTAGTCGCACTCGTTCTGGCTCTCATGGTGCCTCTTATGCGTCAGATTGTTATGCATTGGCTGTTTCTAGTATGTGCGATGAAAGTGAGCCTGTTTCATTTGATGAGGCACAAAGTTCAGAAAATTGGATGGCTGCTATGCAAGCAGAATACGATGCTATTATGAAGAATAGTACATGGTCTTTATGTGACTTGCCCCCTGGCAAGAAGGCCATTGGCACTAAGTGGGTATACAAATTGAAGCGTAAGCCTGATGGCACAGTGGATCGCCATAAGGCTAGGCTTGTTGCAAAAGGTTATGCTCAAGAGAAGGGCATTGATTTTGATGAGACTTTTGCTCCCACATGTCGTATGACCACTGTTCGTAGCATCTGTGCATTAGCAGCTCATAATGGTTGGAATGTACATCAGCTGGACATAAAGACTGCGTTCTTAAATGGAGATTTGCATGAGGAGGTGTATGTATCGCAGCCTCGTGGTTTTGTTCAAAGAGGGCAGGAAAACAAAGTGTGCAGGTTAAAAAAGGCTTTATATGGTTTAAAGCAAGCTCCACGAGCTTGGTATGAAAAAATACATGCATATTTGACTGCACATGGGTTTCAGAATAGTCCAACAGAAAGCACTTTGTATGTTAAACGTGTGGATGGTGTACATCTAATCATTGCTCTCTATGTCGATGACATGCTGCTCACAGGACCAAATGAGAGTCATATTGCTGATTTTAAGGCTGATTTGAATGCCTCTTTTGAGATGTCAGATTTGGGGCATTTGCATCATTATTTGGGGATACAATTTAAGCAGTGTGATGGAGGTATTGCTTTGTGTCAGACAAAGTATATTGAAACATTGTTGCGGAGATTTGGCCTTGAAGACTGCAAGCCTATTGCTACTCCAATGGAGACAGGTTTGAAGTTGAGTCTTCATGATGCTGGAGATTACTTTGATGTCACACTCTATCAGACAGCTGTTGGTTGCCTCATTTATGTATGCATTACGAGGCCAGACATTCAGTTTGCAGTCTCACAGGTGAGCAGATTTATGCATAGCCCAGGCATTAAGCATTGGCAGGCAGTGAAGCGTATCTTTCGCTATTTGAGTGGTACTCGGCATCTTGGGTTGTTTTATCCCAAGGGGGGATCATTGCCGCTAGATTTACATGTTTTTTCAGATTCTGACTGGGCTGGTTGTTATGACACACGCGTGTCCACGAGTGGTTTTTGCTTCATGCTTGGAAGCTCATGCATATCATGGTTGAGCAAGAAGCAGCCTACTGTGGCCACTTCTAGTTGTGAAGCTGAGTACAGGGCAGCTTTCACAGCTACGGTTGAGTGTGTGTGGCTCAGACGCCTTATGGCTGATTTGGGTGTTGGGCAGCCATCTGCCACCACCATCTTCACTGACAGTCAGAGCGCATTGGCAGTTGCGCGGAACCCAGTGTTCCATGCTCGTACGAAGCACATTGAGGTGCACTACCATTATGTCAGGGAGAGACTCTCTGCAGGAGAGATCAGTTTGGCTTATGTGCCAACACAGGATAACCTTGCAGACCTTTTCACAAAGGCTCTGCCTCGTGAGAAGTTCGAAGCTTTTCGCAAAGCTTTGGGCTTACTCCCTTTTGTGGATTCGTCCACATAGCTAGACACTTCCCTATACATGAGTGCTAGCTCTTGTTCACCGCATCACTCCAGGGGGGATTTGTTACCATATTATAGTAGTGATGTGTGTGAACACACTTAGGACCGCCGGGGCACTTTTTCCCTCACTAGGAGGTTTTTTCCCCCGTGCATTGTATATACGCCCATTATCTTCTAGGGCTTGTTATCTTTCATTTTTGGCACTCATAATACACTACTGTGTTGTGCTCAAGCTTCCTCATCTTCTTGAAGTTGTGTGTGCATTCCTGCAACCCTAATTCCAACAAAGGCAACTGGTTTCACCTTCTTTGCAACTGTTTTATACTTTGTATCAACATGAGCATCCATCTCGCAATTCATGTTTTTACATTCCACCCCCTCAAATTCTCGGATTATATCATACATCTCCACAGATGACACCTCTATCATCTCATTTCCACCCTGTAAGCATGCTCTTCCCATATCAAAAAGCACATCCATAGTATCTACAAATGACACCTCATCAAGCACCCCTGAAATAAACTCATTCTTCTCCAAAAGACCACACTGCTCAAGACTTTTTTGTTCATTTTGTACATGTCTACGCATGCCACGCTTCAAATCCTTGCTTTTTACAAAGACCAGTGACCCATAGCTAGAAAATCCCTGAAAATTTACTGAAAAGTTATTTACATTGATTGAGTCCAGCGAGAACTCATTTTCCCTTGTACCATTGGAATCCCGCTTTACAATGGCACCTGGCCAAAATATCTCATCTCCCTGTAGTTCATGAATTCTCTATTTATCTTTGGGAGTGACTGTGCTCGAAGAGATTCACGGTTCCTTTCATGGTTAATGCAAACTGTCAAGAACTGAACAGCTTTCTTGCCATCTTTACTCCTTATTCTTGCATATGCCGAGCCATCATCCAAAACTTTTGTTTCCATCCTCACAGCTGTAATGTAGGGTTGCCCAAGGATGAGTGATTACATTCCACCACATTTTCTCTCTCTTCCTTTTACTGTACCTGTACTCCATGAGTCTTGGAAGTGCTTGCCTCCCCTTGTGATGGAATAGATTCAATTATGGACTGCCTTTTTCTTCGTATAATATCAATTATCTCATCATGGAATTCTTTCTTTGCAATCCCCAAGACTTCCCCTAGTGTAAATTCTACCTTGCTGTTTAGAATCCTCTCTTCAAGCACCTTTTTGAGATCTGCTCTTGCGGCTTCAATATCAGATTGAAGCTTGTAGAGTGGACTTTTCCCTTTACCCTTCTCCTTCTCATGCTTCATTTTTGTTGGCACTTCTTCCATTGATACTTCCTGTGGAGGTTTGCTATGCGGTGGAGGCATATGTGATGGCCCAGGATCCTTCTTTTCACTACCACGAGTGACCCTTTTTGATGGCCCTCCTTCATCATATTTCCTCTTACGCTTTTCCACTACCTGTGCCTCATTATTCTGGCATTTTGCAATGTATTCATGAACAGATAAAGAATCCACAGGCTCCTCCCAGCCAGTCTCAAGACATATACAGTCACCTGCCTCATGCAAAGCTTGCTTAGACACCTTCTTTGACGCAATTAACTCCATTGTTGATGGCCAAAAATCTTCATTCTCATAATCTTCATCATTCTCAGATCCCTGCTTTGATTGACCAGCCTTTAACCCATAGGTTGCTGCCTCAACCATAGAGATAGCATGGCTAGCAGCCATATCCTCAACCAGCTTTTTCATCCCTCCTTTCCCAAAGTTTGTGCTTAATGGAAGACTAGTCTCTGTAAGGTGGATTTTCCCATCTTTGAAAAACACAAGTTGATTTCTGAGGGCTTCTTTATAGCTAGCACAGTCTTTCTTTGCATGTTCTGGGTCATCACACCATATACATCTGAATGTAAACCCTTCTTTGCTTTGAGGCCTTTGCATAGAAGCCTGCCCTAATGGTAGCCCTTTTTCCTCAATCCTGGACATCTTCAATTTTAGGTCTCGCATACCCTTAATAAGCTCATCCATCGGCCCTCCTACCTTTGGGATTGTAGCAGCTGGTTTTGGTAGATTCTCAGGGGTAACAGTAGTTATAGGAGTTGCCGAGCTCATCACCATTTTATCCCTCCTTCGCTGCCGCTTTGCTAGCATGGTAACCGCATCCTCGACATCATTCCAATCATTCTTTAGCCCCTGCTCTGTATCCTTATCCTCAAGGAGGATTTCTAGTTTCTCTTGGAGATCTTTCCCAGCTGCTTGTAAGAAGAGCTCTGTTTTTTCTCTGTCCAAAGTTGTGCGCTCTATCCTTGACAGCTGGGCATAGCGCTTCTCAAACTCTCTTAGCAACTCTGTGGCAGAAATTCCCATTTTGGGTTTTGTGACCCATTCCAAGAAAGTTCGTTTGGTCACTCGCTCGGAATCCTCCATGAAATATTCATCCTTTAAAGCAAGCTTGAACTCCTCCCAATTTCTGCCACCATGTGCTGTTTGCAATCCTCTTATACGCTCTCTTATTTTAGGAACACATACCAGCTCAAAGCTTCGAACCATATCCTCCTGAGTCACCCTGTTTAGCTCCATTTCCTTTGTGTAATTGCGCAGGTACTTTGTGATATCCTTACCATCAAATTGATCCACCTTTTTTACAATTGATTGTAGTGCTTTGGTCGTGGAAATTTGTCCCCTCTCAGCAGCTTGCTGTTGTTGCATATACATAGTAAACATCTGAAACATTTGCATAACTCCGGGGTCAAAATGAACCCCCTGACCCTCAGGATTCTCAGCCATAGCTTCCCTGTGTATTTCACCACACTCTCACCCCAGCGGGTTTCACGTCGGGTTCACCAAAAAGCTGTCATGACGTGGACGGTGTCGCTGGGAAAGTACGAGACTTCTAGCTGTGAGAGTAGCTTCTAATCCCAACAAAGAAACTCTCACACATAACTCTCCAAGGAGCATAGGACATCTCCATTTTTGATGACATAAACATGTGCCAATTCACCTCAATACATTCTCGAATTCAACCTGATGATTGCACATAAATTGTTTATCCAGAGCATGTCCCGTTCCAAGCATAGATTTACTGACTTCTTTTCCCAAATGCCTCAAACCAAACACATGTAGGCATAACATAATCTTCAAAAAAAAATCTCACATACATGTGACCATTCACATCACATACATCAAGTGACACCAATTCCATCATTTCAAGGTGTCTCTTTATCTCCTGAAAACCTACCTTTAGATTCCAACAACTCACAAACAAAAGATGACATATGGCATATCTACAACATACTCATGTGTTTTAAGGAAACTCCATGACTTGCATTCCAAAATCCAATCAAGTAGAAAATAAAACCCAAATTCCAAAGGAATCTTATTGTATTTTTGATGCTTTCTTATTCCAAGATTTTCCAAATCCAAAACCTTCTCATTTCCCAAAACCTTAAAGGTTTCATAGGCTATACAATTTTTCAAATCGTAATAAGTGGTAATAAACTTTCACTTATCTGAAAGGAAAAAAAAAGAGAATCTTTCTTTGATTTCGCTATTTCCCTCACGGCTGATTCGCCGACTACGCAAGGAGCAGAGTACATATAATACGAAAATCATCTCCTTTGATAGTACCCCATTTTCTCTTTAATTCTAGCCCCAACAAGCTTTATACAGTAGCTGCAGATTTGATTTTAAAATTACTGGTAGAAGACGCCCCTGGTTCTCATTTTTCTGCACACACATCATATGCGCCCCCCCTTCTCTGGTTTTTCTCTCCTTCCCCACAAGGAAATCGGGCGCACGCCCTTTCGCAGCAAAAATTTCATATTTCCCAAGTTCGAAAAACACTTGCGCCACCTTTTTTTTGCATTATTTTCGGATATCTCTTTTTTCCTTACTGCCACGCAAGCTGCCCCTTTATAAGCTTTCAATACATGTGATATATCTACTCCTCATATGCAAATGCTTGGACCAAAGCTGCATCAAACATCATATACATATCATAAGTCTTGCTTTAGAAGCATGCCTCATGCTTGCACTCCCATAAGAGGTAATCATTGACTTGGCCCATCGATACCATAGAGAAGCTACTACACATCATGCACATGGGTAGCCATTTACATCATTAACATAACCCTTTGGCGAGCCACTCATACCATCATTTACATAGCCACGCAAACCATGTATATAACTGAGTGTTTCCAACTTACCCATGAGGTTTGAGTAACAGCAGAACCACCACCACCATACTCACAAGAGTCATCTTGAAATAGCTCTCACTAGCATAGTTGCCACTAGGTTCACCATCCATGGGCATGAAGATATTATTGAAGGGATCATTCTGCCTATGAGGACACACAAGAACTTTGAATGTGTGCAGTATCTTATTGAAGTTCTTCTTGTTTTGCTCATTCCACGATATCTCCAAAGGGTATTCTTCAAAACCAATCCTCATATCATACATGCTCTCACATTTCCATACATGTTGAGAAGGGTGTTCCCTACTGCAAGGTCTACCATAAGCATAAGGCTCCATATTTCACACCACACTCATATACAAAAGCTTCGAGACCAAACTCAGCCTCGGCTCGTCTTATTGAGCCTCATTTACAATATGAACATATGTACATGGTCATCATATAATGACTCAAGTCGTGGCACTTAATCCCATGCATCTGGATTTGCATTTAATGGCCTCATATGCATGGTTTCACACCATAGACATGCCATGGCACGACAACGGACCAATGTTTAAACATGGTACTGGGACTTAGAAAAATTTCTAAGCCCCAAAGCCGGATGACCAGCTACCGGGGTCAATGGGGTGCCATGTATTGAGGCACACCGAAATCTACCTAAAGCCACTAGATCACCACTAAGAGAGACATAGATTAGTCGCAGATAGCGACTTGCAAACGGAAGAAAGGTGTGAACATCTTTGCAGTACTGTTCACACCTTTCTTCCGTTTTTGCAAGTCGCTATCTGCGACTAATCTATGTCTCTCTTAGTGGTGATCTAGTGGCTTTAGGTAGATTTTAGGGTGCCTCAATACGTGGCACCCCATTGACCCCGATAGCTGGTCATCCGGCTTTGGGACTTAGAAATTTTTCTAAGTCCCAGTACCATGTCCAAACATTGGTCCGTGCAAAATGGTGCGAGCATATGTAGAGACACATGTCTAGACATCACGGGTATAAATATGTGAGAGGTGGGATTCAAATCCAGCAGCTCCCTCATCTCAAGCACTTGCCTTACCAACTCTACTATGGCACAACCGTAACAAGCCCATGTTTGCATATGTATATAGCCCAATGTCTATACATAGGCACCCATACTCGTGGGTGGGTGCAGGCTACTGGTAGTGGGCGCGGTCCAATGGGGTGCCACGTATCGAGTATGTGTACTTCTATGATGCAAGATCTTGTATGATGTCCTCTTGGAAAGTTTAAGGAGATTTTGATCTTGCTTATGTGTTTGATCCTCCAAAATGCATGTGCTCGGGAGGCTCCTACTTCTCTTGATGGTTGCACATTGCAATGCTTTGCTAGATGCTCATGATGGGGGTAGCTTCCTCTATTAAGTGTAGAGCTTTTTCTGTCTCTCTCTTTTCTATGTACACGACTAGTACCTTACTGCTCACACAAATCTACTTGAAGACTCTTTCTTCTTAGCCTTCGAGACTTTTCTCTCTCTCTCTCTAATCTCAAAGGCAGCAAGGATGGGAAGCTATGATGAAAAGAGACAAGGATCCTAATTCGAAAAACCCTAATCACACTAAGAACTTCTAATAACAAAGATTAGTACTAAACTAAGGTAGGAGAGAAAAACCAAGCTCTGAAGAATTATAGATCAAGATTTCCTAATGACAATCAACTACCTAACGAGATGCTAATCTTACTCTAATGATGACATAATTAACATGACTAATCTAAGGTGGGTGATACCTACGTAAACTCATGATGGTGAGTGTGTGCTAAAAAATTACACTCAAGTTAATTAGACTCAAAGATAGATTAAATTGGACATATAGAGAAACTTGAGATAAGTGCAAGTGATATGATTTCGTTTCTTGAAATGGCCCCTTTTTATATGAGGAGGTACACCCTTGGGCTTGTACATCAATGTGGGATAAATCCCTTTGCTCATATGGCTTCATGCTAGGCTTTACACTTTCTTTGCTTACTCAACTCACTCCCTATCTCTTCCTTGTGCTCTTTGGCACCACATTTCTCAACATTCATCACCAATTTTGGAGCTTTTTGAATATGAAAAATTTTGCATCATACTATATATCATTGGAAAGATGTTGAAGAGTAGATTCCTAATCTGTGATCTATTTTTATTTGATTTGCAAAAAGTAACCACCAACCCACTTTTCAGATGAACATGATATGGTATTTCTTATAGGGTCCCTTTTTGACTCCAAGTTTTTCCTAATGAATAATAAAATTTGAAGTAAAAAACAATTAACACATACAACATGAATACAATGCTAAAACTATAAAGAACAAAATTGATTCTAAAAAATAGCAAGCACATACATCCAGCAATCTTAAGTTCCCACCAACATGTAAATTGAAAATACACAGTTAACATAAATGTGAAAATTTTTAGAATATAAAAATTTATTGAAGGAAACAAAGAGAAAACTTGGCAGCATTCAACACATATAAAACATGAACATGGCATCTTATTCAGCACATATAGAACATGAACATAGTGTCTTATTCAACACATATAGAACATGCTAAAAACCTACAGTAGATGCATATATCATAGTTCCCAAAAAGAAGATACAATATATGCATACACTACGTAATTATAAGCCTACCCTAGAAGCCTACATACTATAAAAAGGAAAATACAACATAAGCCTATCCTAGAATCCTATTATGAATAAAATATGTAAAAATACCAAAATAATATTAAATAGCTCCAAATATTAATATAAAGCATATAACAATAAAAAAACTCCACTTCATCATTGTATTTGAGAGAAAAGATATTGAGAATAATTGATTTCACTAGAGAATGAATCTCTCTAAATCACAATTGAGGATGTGAATCACTTTATCTCCATCCACACAAATTATTGCAGATAACATATCATGACATCCAACACGAGATATTTCTAGGTCTTGTTCTTCATCGGCATGCTTTTATCTCTTTATCTCCTTTTTCTCCCTCCTATAGGAGGGTGCCCACTAGCATGAAAGTAGTACACAGTGTAACTCCTCAATATATTTAGTTTTTACTCCCAAAAAGTAAAAAGCTAATGTATAAACTTAATGCAAATGGATTTTTCATAAATCCTTTGGTAAATGCATAAGCTTTATACAAAAAGCTAGTACATAAGCTTAATGCACAAAACTTTACACATAAGGTTATGTGTATACGTTTACTAACATATATATTTTCTTAAACTTGTATATTGATGCTTAATATATAAATTTAACTTTGCAACACAAACTCTACTTCTCTTCTTCAAGATAAGAGTCCTTGTCTTTTATCATCCCTTTCTTTACTTGTTTATGGTGAACACCCGGATCCTTGGGAGCATTTATTTCATTCTTTTATTAATCAAAAAGACTAATCAGAGTAATCTCTATCGTTTGTGTATTCTAAAAGTTTCATTTTCATTCATGCATAGAAAGATGCATATTGATTATTTTTTTATTATAAAAGAGTGATTTTTAATAGAATTAAATTATATGCATAGAAAGATGCATATTGATTATTATTTTTATTATAAAAGAGTGATTCTTAAAAGAATTAAGTTCTATGCATAGAAAGATGCATATTGATTATTTTTTTATTTTAAAAGAGTGACTTTCATCTTTATTGATTTTTATGCATAAATAGATGCATAAAAGAATATATATATATATATATATATATAAGTGTTACTTTCATCATTATTTATTTTTATGCATAAAAGAATATTTTTTTAATTATAAAAGTGTTACTTTCATCATTATTGATTTTTATGCATAAAATGATGCATAAAAGATTTTTTTATATTATAAAAGTGTTACTTTCATCAAAATGGATTTGTATGCATAAATAGATGCATACAGAAATTTTTATATCAAAATAAGAGTTATCTTTAATCCTTGTTTAAATCCCATGAATATGGGTAAATGAATTAAGTAAATGATGTCTAAGGCCTTTCCAATGTACATTGCAAGCAAATGTGGTTTGATGGTGACCAAATATTTCAAGAGTGAGGGTAGGGTCTACATATACACTCTTATAAAGTTTGTTCACACCTTCAGACCACATTTGTGTGCAATGTGCGTGCTAAAGGCCTAATTTTCAATGTGGTGTGGCTTTAGAGAGTGGCCTTAGAGAGTCGAAAATTAGGTATTTCCAATGCACATTACAACCAAATATGGTCCGATTGACCAACCTTTGCAAGAGTACACATATACACTCTTACAAACTTTGGTCACCATCGGACTATATTTGTGTGCAATGTATATTGGAAAGGTCCATTTTTCAATGTGTTGTAGCCTTATAGAGCCCCCTAAAATTGAACATACTATGTGCATTAAAATCAACCACAGGACCATACTATGTGCATTAAACTAAACCCCATGAGAATCCATGGCATCCTTGTTTGAGAGTGCTCTTTGGCATAAAGCATCTCAGCAAATAGTGGTCCACCTTCTCCTCATTTCCATCAGGGGAAATGACAACAAAGACATCATCCATGGTCAATAAATCTATAAGCTCATCGTAGTCATCTCCAAACATGTCTAACATCAAGTGCCGTAGGGTACAACAACATGCATTGAATGCTCAGGTGTAATCACTTGCTCAGTCCAAGTATATGCCCATGTAGATATATCACACTCACCCCAATCACCCTCAAGGCATGCTTCATGGAAGCATACAAACCATTGTGTAAAGATAGTGGGGTTATTGTGAGAGGTTCTACAAATGGAGTGGAAGTCCAAAGTGCTTGGAATTGTCTAGCAGTCAAAGGCCACCGAGTGATCGATAGTGCTACCATCCATACATCATAAATATCTCTTGACCATCCTCCATCATGACATGAGGGGTAAGAAGAGGTTGTCCCACTCAAGTTCCCTGTATATCACTCTAGAACCTATTTTGCGTCTCTTAACCTATCTGCATCACATTGAAGATGGTGATGTTATAAAGCGTGCTTCGTGCACGCACCAACACCATCATGTTTCCCTTTCACATGACTAATCTCAAAAAAGCTCCTAATGACCTTTTTGCCAATCTCTGAGTGCCATTTGTAAAGATAATAAAACTGCCTCAAAGACTTGAACTGACCACCATATCCGTTAGACAAAATCTATCGATCATGCCATGTGACTCCATGATCCATCACATAAATGCATCATGAAGGGAGAAATAATGCTGTTACAAAATGTGCATCATGTGAGTGATCATCACTAATGTAAAACCGATACTCCCTGATAATAATACAAGCCTTGGGGGTGCTTGCAACTCCATCCAAGTGTATCTCTGCAGGACGGTAGGCTAATATGCACCAAAATATTCATCTAAGGTGAAATACCATTTCATCTTAATACAATGGTCAAAAGTGATCTATTGCATCACAAAGTAATTGAAGACTCCCACATGACCCCTTAAGAAAACCCATCTTACCACAAATTATGTCCAGCGTAGGGATACTCCAGGTTTATGCACCATAACTCAGTAAAGTAGGTAACGATGGAATTATGGCCCTCATTAGGAGTAAAAGGCACTATGTGGCATAGTTGAAAGAGATGCTAATCTCTTGAATACTCATCTTGCAGGTCTCTTGGGGATAAGGATTTTCACTTTTATTATTCACAGATGCTACAAGAGATGGAGAAGAGAACAGAATCCTAAGCAAAGGGGAGGGTATAAAATTGTAGATGAAGACACATTAGTATAATATGAAGGATGGTATGGGAAACATTCATACCAGAGAAAGACGTGGTTGACCAAAGATCATTACTCAGATTTATATGTTAGTGCACCTCTCTCCTAAAGAATTGAACCCACATATATGCTACATGAGAGAAGATGGTCAAGTTTAAAGTTCTATAGGCTCCAAAATCAGGATCCCACCTTTACTATTTTCCATGCTTCTAATCAATGCATTTTTCCTCTTTCAAGGATTTTTGCCCTTACATATTGGCACTACTTCTTTTGTGGAAGGGTACCCTTCTTTTGTGAAAGCCTCACCATCATCCTTATTGTTGACAATAGACAATCCATATCATGGGAAAATTTGTGATCTCAATGAAGGCCCGACATGGATTATATCGCCTTGAGTATTATCATTTGTAGTACTTGCCAAAGTACTATTATGCCACATTTAAAGATATGATCCCAACACACTTTTGGAAACCCTAGTACCTTTGTATCATCACCATACCCCTATCCTAAGTCATTGGCTGCAATGTTTTGTAAATAATCAAAAATCATAAATAGCATAGTTGTCGAATCCCACCTAGCCCACACAGAGGTGGAGAGTTGTTTGTTCGATTGTCTCATATATATTTTTTCATGTCCAAGTCACGTGTGCCGGATAGATGTGTATAAGAGTATAAGTCAAGTTCCTTATGTTGGATAGCAAAGCATAAGAGTCAAATCATTATTTTGTCATGGAGGGACAAGAATATCATGTAAAAATTTCTTAAAATTATACACCACCCACACACAATACACTAAAATGCACACACTTTTTGCACCATACTTCAAACCTCAATATCAAAATACCTCCTAGCATTAACTCTTTATTGCATTGCATGTTGTTCTATTTTGTGATGCATATAGGTAGGTAGGTCCTTGCACAATTCACTCACATGCATTAAGCACCCTTCTTTGTTTTTCTTAGGCACATACATTCACACCGACATATGTACCCTTTTTGATGCATCACTTGTCATGTGACATGCATGGTGCATGATTATGTGGCACGTCATGGTTTTGGTGTATGGCCCTTAGATGCTAGAGGTACTCTTGCGCATGGCATATTGGATTTATGTTCTGTATTGATGGATATACCAATGTGCTTTCCTTTGACCCAGGTATATGTGCTTTGCTTTAACCTCGATATATGTGGTAGCCAAATTGTATGGGTTGGAGATTAAAATAGCTATCCATTTGATTCGGATGGTTACTTGTCCTTGAGGAAGTTTGATTGTTGGTCTTTTGGGTTTCCTTTTGATCTGAGAGGTCAAAGCTTTTGATAGGCTATCATTCGACTACCTTTGACGGATGTATGGGTTGCTAGAATATTTGAAAATCACTATTTGAACAATCCTATACCTTTTGGTTTTGGATGCAAAATGTGTGGAAGCTTCACGAAGTGCAAATGTCATTATGAAGTACATTATATGGCTTGATTTGAGGGCATTGGAGGCATTTTATAGCCATACACATGTCTTCCTGGCTCCAACATACATGGCTCACGCATGAGCATGCTACTCGACACGAGTCCTTGATGGTATACTACATCCATGTGCAACTTTGTACATGTATACCAATGCATATGGTTTATGCACAAGCTTAATGCATAAATCCTTGTCCTTAAGGTTTATCCATAAAGCCATAATGAATGCACCTTATTATTTATAAAAATGAATCTAATGCATAATGGGTTTACTGGCAGAAAACCAGATTTGTCTCATCTGAAAGTCTTTAGATGCATTGCATATGTGCATGTGCCAGAAGAGCTGAGAACTAAGCTGGATCCAAAAGCTGAAAAATGTGTGTTTATTGGATACTCCCTTGAGCAAAAGAGATACAGGTGTTATAACCCTGCTACACGTGAGTTGAGGGTAAGCAAGGATGTTGTCTTTGATGAGATGAGCAGCTGGTATGCTACTAAAAAAGAAGCTGTTGGGGCTAATGTGAGTGGAAGTGTGGTTGCACAAAATGCAAGTCAGCAATCACAGTCTTTGAGTGGACCAGGAGAGTCCTCATCTAGTGGGTCTGTTGATAGACCATGGAGTGGCACGCTGCGTCATAATACCAGTCCTACAAATGTGATTAGTACATCACGTAAAGGAAAAGAGAAAGTGGTTGAGCCCCTTGGTATGCCTGACATTTTTGCAGGGCATTCTCATGTTGATGGAGAGTCTAGTGGCTCAGATATGAGCCTTGATGAGGAGCTTGGGATCCCAGCTATGAGAACACCTGGTGTAAAGAAAGCTATGGAAGCCATGAATGAAAATCTGCGAAGATCTGGGAGAGTGAAAAATCCTGTGCAGAGATTTACCTATGATGGTTATGTGGCACATCACTATGCATATATGGCAAAGGTTATGCAGGTTGTTGAGCCCACATGCATTGATGAGGCTATTGGAAATGTGTGTTGGGAGAAAGCTATGGATGAGGAGATGGATGCACTATATGGAAATGAGACTTGGGATTTAGTGCAATTGCCTGAAGGCAAGAAAGCCATTGGATGCAAGTGGGTGTACAAAGTAAAACATAACAGTGATGGAAGCATAAACAAGTACAAGGCTAGATTGGTAGCCAAAGGGTATGCGCAGACATATGGCATTGACTATGAGAAAACTTTCAGCCCAGTTGCCAAGATGGTAACAGTGAGAGTTGTGATAGCAGTGGCTGCGTCAAAGCAATGATCTTTACATCAAATGGATGTAAAGAATGCATTCTTGCATGGGGATTTGCAAGAAGAGGTGTATATGTTATACTAAGCCACCTGGTTATGAGGATGTGGGTCACCCCGAGCATGTTTGCAGGTTGAAGAAAGCCTTGTATAGCTTAAAACAAGCACCAAGAGCATGGTCTGACAAGATTTTTGAATATTTTATCACTATTGGCTTTCATGTAGCCAATGCAGATTTCTTGCTGTATGTGAGACATGGTGATAGAGGGGTTGTGCTTGTTGTCATCTATGTAGATGACTTTATCATTATGGGGGACCATGATGCAGAGATCTTTGATGTAAAGATCTTGCTTAGACAGAAGTTCGAGATGAAGGATCTGAGAGAGCTCAGATATTTCTTGGGCATTGAGGTGATTAGGTCACCACATGGTATTGGATTACTGTAGAGACAGTATAGCTTGGACATGTTGTCCAAGTATGGTATGACAGGCTATAAGCCTATTTCGGTGCCATTGGATCAGAATGGCAAGTTGAGTGCAGATTCAGGAGAGATCTTGGAGGATCCTACTATGTATAGGTGCATAGTAGGAAGTTTGATCTACATGACGATCACCAGACCAGATTTGAGCTATGCTATTGGGTTGGTGAGTCAGTTTATGCAGGCTCCACGAAAACCACATTTGGATGCAGTGAGACGCATACTGAGGTATGTGAGGTCTACTTTGCATTCTGGACTATTCTGTGAGACTGGGATAGAGATATGTGTACATGGGTACACAGATGCTGATTGGGTCGGTAGTATCTCAGATAGAAGATCTACCAGTGGATTCATGTTTTCTTTGGGGAGTGCTGCTGTGACTTGGAGCAGCAAGAAGCAGCCTACGGTTGCTCTATCCAGTACAGAGGCCGAGTACAGAGGAGCTGCTATGGCAGCTCCTCACATGCTGCTATGGCAGCATGTGAGGTAGCTTGGTTGACAAAGCTACTTGCAGATTTGGGTCTATCAGTGGATAGACAAGTTGTCATTTTTTGTGACAACATTAGCAGTATACACTTGGCCAGGAACCCAGTCTTTCATGCTCGCATGAAGCATATAGAGGTCCACTACCATTTCATCAGAGAAAAGGTCTTGGTAGGAGACCTTGACCTTGTTTATGTCAGCACAGAGAATCAGGTAGCTGACATCTTCACCAAAGCATTGGGTACAGAGAAGCTTCGCAGATTCAGGGCTTCGCTTGGTGTACATGAGATGGAGTTGAGCTCGAGGGGGAGTGTTGAGATATCGAGCTCGTCTCTAGTGAGGCGGTGTGGACACTGATGACCTGGGGGATAGGCCCCACACTTACACCATTGGCATGGTTGGTGAGATCTTGGGTGATATGCGGCCAGTGGGATGACAGGCTGTGTGACAGCCATTCTAGAGACTGGCATAGTTATAGCGCCATCTCATTTAGTCGGGTTCACACTGTAGAGAACCTGTGTATGTATTTGGTTGAGTACCTTTCATATTATGAGTACTCTTATTGTGTATATGGTGTGTTGAGTATTGTGTGAAGAAGAAGAAGATTTTCAGCCTCTCACCTTGTGTGTTCTCTATTAGGGTTTTGTGAGTGTGTGTGTGTGCTTGCAAGAGCTCAAGCTCTCTTCCCCCCTGCATCTTTTCATTCTTCCCTAACCAAAATACTGCGAGGAGTTTTATATGTTCTTGATTTACAAAGAAACTTACTTTTGGTTGTGCGGCTTGTGGATCTTGGTCTATTTGTTGGATTTGATAATACAAAGTGTCGCATCGAAAAGGATGGCACCACTATTGCAGTTGCTCCTCGACATGGTAATCTCTTTGAACTTTCATTAAATGAGGATGTTACAAATGTTATTATAGCTCTAGGAGATCTGGATTGTAAGATATGGTATCATCGGTTTGCTCACTCAAATTTCTTAAATCTTCTTGATATTCATGATCTTGCGAGAGGTATGGACCTCAAATCTCACCCGCATATGGGGATATGTGAATATTGTGCTCTAGGCAAACATCATCTCGTAAGCCATTTCCAATGTCTACAAATACTCATTCAAATAATCTTTTGGATCTCATTCATACTGATATTTGTGGACCCTTTCCTCCATCCAAGTCTTACTACCGTTACTTCATTACTTTTATTGATGACTATTCACGGTATACAAATGTCTTTTTGTTACGACATAAATCAGAAGCATTGGGAATATTTAGGAGGTACCAAATATCTGTGGAGAATCACACTGGTCAAAGAGTCAAAATTCTTTGAAGTGATAATGATGGTGAATATATCTCCAACTTATTTCATGATCATAGCATCAACCATGGCATCCACCATGAGTATACCATTCCATATTCTCCCCAACAAAATGGAGTTACAGAGCAAAAGAATCATACAATTTTGAATGCAATTAGATGCATGCTTATTCATTCTAGATTATCTCGCTCTTTTTGGGTAGAAGCAGTATTGACAGCTATTTTTGTTCAAAATCATCTTCCAACTACTGCACCCTCTGGTAAGATTCCAATCAAAGCTTGGACAGGCCAAACTCCTTCTGTTGCACATTTGAAAGTCTTTGGATGTATTGCTTATATTCATGTCCCAAAAGAGACATGACACAAGCTAGAACCTTCAGGTTTGAAGGTTATTTTTATTGGTTATTCTGACAACTCAAAGGGTTACAAGTTTTATGATCCAAGTTCTCAAAAGGCAATTGTTAGTCGAGATGCTATATTCAATGAGCAATTGATGGGAGGTTCGTGGGTCCACAGATGATGTTGATGATATAAAAACATTACTCACTTCTTTTTCTTTTCCACTTTTGGACAATGATTTGCGTGATAACAACACTCTTTTGATGGATATTGGAGACAAGTCTATTGATGTTCATCCTACGGTTTCAAAGGAGACTGTTACAGATCTTGATATCTATGTTGATCTTCTTATTGAACTTGAGCATGGTGCAAATCATGTATATGATGATGATCTTGAAACCTTTAATCATGTATTGGTTGTTTGTGAAGATCCTTCAACTTATGCAGAAGCTATGTCCTCTCCACAAAAGGAACAAGGGAAGGAAGCCATGGAAGCTGAATATGAGTCTTTGATCTCGAAAGGTACATGGGTTCTTACCAATCTACCTTTTTATCATACTCCTATCAAATGTAAGTGGGTTTACAAGACTAAAACAAAGGCAGATGGATCCTTTGATAAATTCAAAGCTCGTTTAATTGCAAAGGGATACTCACAAATTGCAAGGATTGACTATCATGACACTTTTTCACCCGTAGTTCGTAGCACAAGCATTCGAGTACTACTAGCTTTTGCAACTCAGTTTGATTTCGAAATACATCAAATGGATGTTAAGACGTCTTTTCTTAATGGAGACTTAAAGGAGGAAATATATATGGAGCAACCTGAAGGATTTACAATTCCCGAAAAGGAACATCTTGTATTTTCCAACTCCACTGTGCTTTGTATGGACTAAAACAAGCTTCACAATCATGGTACATCAAGATTGATCAATTTCTCACATCTCAGGGGTTTGTTTCTTACTTCTCTGATCCAAATATTTATATCAAGCGCAATGTGGATAACCATTTTGTGATATTGGCCCTTTATGTTGATGACACTATACTTGTGTCTAATAATCTATCTTTCACGTAACAAGTAAAAAAGGTTTTATCCTCAGCCTTTGATATGGTAGATCTTGGTGACATCCATTCATGCCTTGGTATTCAAGCTCAAAGGTATCGTCACAATGGTATTTTGCTTCTTTGTCAAACAAAGTTTATCCAAGATATTGTTCAAAAGTTTGGATTGGCTACTGCACATTCAGAAAACACTCCTTATCTTGCAACTCTACTAGGAGTACTTCTGCAAATATTGAAGCTGAATTATTAGCTTTAAATCTACCCTATGCTAATCTTGTTGGTTGTCTTCAATTTGTGGGCATGAGCACTTGTCCTGATATTTTTTTTGCAGCAAAATGTGTTAGGACAATACTTGTCCTCTCCATCTACAAGACATTGGTCTCAAGCTAAACATGTTTTGAAGTACTTGAAGGGCACTGCAGATTTCGGACTTGTATATCACCGTCAAGAAAACATATCTTCATCAACTTCTCTTAATCTTTTGGGTTATTCATATGTTGATTCGGAAAGCTCTAACTTGTCCATGTGATCCACCAGTGGTAATTGCTTCTTTATCAATGGCTGTTTGGTATCTTGGGCTAGCAAGAAACAACGCTCTATTGCAGTTTCTACTACAGAGTCTAAATATGTAGCTGCATCTTTAGCAGCTCGTGAATTGGTTTGGCTTCGATAATTGCTTGTTGATATTGGTCATTCTCCTTCCTCAAGCACTCCTCTTAGATGTGACAACCAAAGTGCTATTACTCTAGCCAAGGACTATGTGCAACATAGCAAGTCCAAGCATATTGCAGTTCATTATCACTATGTTCGACATGAAGTAAGGAAAGGAGCAATAATGGTAGAACATTGTCCAACTGATCAAATTATTGCAAACATTCTCACCAAAGGACTCCATGAAGATCGGTTTACACTTTTGCGATCAGAACTTGGAGTTGCGGGGCAGCCTCTCTTTTTGGAGATTAGCACATCTCACGTCATGTCAATTTTGTCTCTAGACTTCTACGTAGCCTATAGACTTTAGGACACTTCACACATTACTTCACATCATGCACATTTATTCTTTGTACTTTGTATATAGAAGCACATTGCGCATGGACTTTAAGGTGGCATTGTACATTTATATGTAGGAGCTCGGGTTTTTCCCTTGTGCTCCCAAGGGTTTTTTTAGCTGGAGACCTTTATTTGAGTGGGGGTGTTAGAGCTATATATAGCTAGCCCTAACTCACTCTAGGTCTTGCCTATATATATGTGACTTGTGACTAATATGATTCATTCTTATGGAGCGTATGTGGTGTCTCTTGTCTCGTCTCTCTCCCTCTCTCAACAAGAAGTGGATTGATGCCACTCACTGTTGCCAAATCAATTGGTGTGAAAAAATAGCCACCATAGAAATCAATGACCAGAAGGCCAACGTCCTCTTGTGTCCTCAAGAGGAAATCATCGACACACCCTTACCCTCAACTGCCCTTCTCCCCCGTATGCCCCATACTCATCACTAGAAGTCTCTCATGTTCCCATATCCCATGACTCATGAAAACTGATCGATTGGCCATTGTCGACACCATCCATCAATGACAATGAAGCCTCGTTGTCCAGATTTCCCCTCAGCTCTACAACCCCGACCACCCACATTGCAAGCACCCAGACCTCATATCTTTATGGTGATGAAAACCAATGGTAGGTGCCAAAGAATCTTCTTTCCGCTTAGGGATTCTATGATGGCTAGACAGAACTATGGATCCCCAGATGTCCATCTCTAAAACCCAAGTGTAAAAAGCCAATAAGCCAAAAAACACCAACCCTAAGACAAAGCTTCAACGTTGCCTAGTCCCCGACCACATGCAAGCAAAAGGCTAATATGAAAGCAACACTCGCATGCTTGGATAGCGAGCCACAAGTGTTGCTTTCATACTAGCCTTTTTCTCGTAAAACAGGTGGTCAAGGACTAGCCAACGTTGAAGCTTTGTCTTAGGGTTGATGTTTTTTGGCTTATTTGACTTTTTGTGCTTGGGTTTTAGAGATGGCCATCTGGGGATCCATAGTTGTGTGTAGCCATCATAGAATCCCTGAGTGGCAATAAGAAGATTCTTTGACACCCACCATAATGAAAACACACAATCCCCTTTGTGCATACACATTCACATCCATTCTTCTCATACACATCCACATCCATTCTTCACATACACATTCACATCCATTCTTCACATACACATCCACATCCATTCTTCACATACACATCCACATCCATTCTTCTCATACACATACACATCCACATCCATTCTTCTCATACACATCCACATCCATTCTTCTCATACACATCCATATCCATTCTTTCACATACTCATCCACATCCTTTCATTCATTTACATCCCGATTCACATGACATGACATCACATCTCATCCATTTATTTACATCTATCTGATTCACATGTCAATACATGTCATCACATCTATTCACATCTTATCTCATTCATTTATTTACATCCATCTGATTCACATGTCATCACATCTATTCACATCTATTTGTCATCACATGTTATCACATCTATTCACATCATATCTCATCACATCTATTCACATCACATCCCATTACATCTATTCACATCACGTCCTATCCATCCATTCTGGCGTAAGACAGTCCTTTAGGGAAACAGGGTTTCTATGCTAGTTTTGAGTTTGATTTTCTCTTGAATATACAAGGAGTATTTCTTGAATCAGTATTCCCAAAACTTCTTGATCGAAATTCTGAATTTCATACCAGAATTCCTCGAGTTCTATAGCCTTGATCCACAGATCAATTTGAAGGGTCTCAAACTTAGTTTCAGATTTGGCTTAGTTTTGTGTGCATTTTTCTAAACTGGTCATACCTTTTTTCCTTGAAACTGACAAAAGAGTTTGGTCTTGGTCATAGTTTGATTCAAGGTTCGAGTTGGATAAGATTGATTCAAGGTTCGAGTTGGATAAGTTTTTTTCTGAACTATCTTTCTTGAAAAGGTTTGATAATTCAGTTACTATTTTACTAAATTTCTTTCTTTGAATATTCACTTAACTGATTTCTAAAATTAGATATGAATTCCAATGAGGAGTAAATTAATTATTTATCTGAATATTTGGATCTCGATAGATTTCTTGAATTTTCTTCTTACAATCCGTGTGAATATAAAATGATAGAAATTTCTCTCTTAGAGTATTTAATTATTTATTTTTCAAATACTCATAGAATTTAAATATAGAATTTAAGAAAATTCTAATTTTGATATAAAAGAAATTTATGCATCTATTTATGCATAAAAATCAACTTCAATGGGAATAACACTTTTATTAAAAAAATCCTTTTATGCATAAAATCTAATTTGATAGGAATAACACTTCTAAAATAAAAAGAATTTCTTTTTGCATCTATTTATGTATAAAAATCAATTTTTATAAGAATAATGCTTTTATAATTTAAAAAAATTCCTTTATGCGCCTTTCTATGCATAAAAATCAAATTTAATAAGAATAACACTTTTGTAATAAAAAAGGTTCCTTTATGAAGTTCTCCCGTGAAGTTCTCCCATGAAGCTCTCCCGTGAAGGTCTCCCGTGAAGTTGAAGATTTTTACATATTTGCATGACAATGAAGGTTGTTTTTATTTGTTTTCTATACCTTATGTTTTCATGCAGTTTTTTTTGTGGAAGGCGGATTTGCATTTTACATTTTCATTTATTTATCAGTCCATGAATCGGCAATCAAAAGAGATATACTTTAAACACCCGTCCCAAAAACTTTATACATTCTGTAAGATTCCTCCCCAGCCCCTCAAGATGTCCAGTTTCTTCCCCTATAATCAATCCCTTTTAGAATAATACAAGATCTTGCTTGTTTCTACCTGTTTTGGCCTAGAGAGAGGTAATTCAGTTTTTAGATATCTTTGGATGGAAAAATATCCCTTCTTATTAAAATAAATTCCCCTGAAAAGAAGTTTAAAAAGAAATTCCTAAGGTGCATTAGAAATAAATTATAATGTGCACAAAAGACCTTAGCCTAAGGGCCCCTGTTTTTAAAAAATTTAGGATTAAGGTCCAAACAAAGTTTTGACAGGCCAATGAGATTAATCCAAATGTAGGGAGGAGATAAATTGAAGAATAAAAGGAAAACCCCCCAAAAATGAATAAATGCTCACATAAGATGAAGAGTGGACTAACGACCAAGAAAAAGAATTAAAAAACTGAATTTTGACACCTCAGTGTGGGGATCTCCCCTCATGAAGTAGGCGCCTTTTTCTCATCATTACCCCTAATTTTTAATCAATAAAATGAGATATTTTCATCTCTCCTCTCTCCTGTTTCAAAACTAGATCCAAAAAGTAAGCTGAACTGACCCAAAAATGGTTAAAAATTGACCAAACTGATCTAGAAAATTCTAGAACCAGTTTGCTTGGTTAGAGGCTCACTTTTTCGTATAAATAGAAGCCTCCCCATTTGTAAAAGCTTAATGGTGTTTATGCACTGTTACTCTACTCCTGTCCTTAGCCATCTACATTGAACTTTTTAATAATTCAATTGTTTTTGGCCTAATCCTCTCCAAAGTGAATTGGTGGCCACTCTTGCTTAAAACAAGAGTAGAACCCTCAATCCCTCAAGCCAAACGAGAGCTTACAAGATCCATGTAAGCTAATTTTCTTACTTGTTTACGAATTTTAATAAAAAGTCTATGGTTTTCTTGATTTTTATGTCTTGCAAATGATTGAATTCAATTCAAATGCTATGCCTTTGATGAAAAGGCCACCCCTTCTCTTCTTTACATTCCAACCTTTCTTAATCCTAGAAAGATTAACTAAGTGATTAATTAAACTCTTCTTATTGTTTACTCTCCAGAATTTAGAAAATTGTGTAGATTAGAGTTCTATAATTCTAAATTGGGTTCATTAAGTTAAATGAAGAAAGATAAAAATGAGAAATGGTCAGCCATACAAAGGAGGTTATGGCAAAAATTTCTAGAATTTTGTGAAAAAGAAAGTTTGTTTTTATGTTATTCCCAAAGAGTGATTCCCACCATTTTTGCATCTAAAAGAAATATTCTAATTACTCCATGTATATATTCACCTATGAATATGCATGGATATCACTAATATTAATTATTAAATTTGATTTCTATGCATAGAAAGATGCAGAAAGGAATTTATTTTATTACAAAAGTGTTATTCTTATTAGATTTGATTTCTATGCATAGAAAGATGCATAAAGGAATTTTTTTAATTACAAAAGTGTTTTTCTTATTAAATTTGATTTTTATGCATAGAAAGATGCATAAAGGAATTTTTATTATTATAAAAGTGTTATTCTTATTAAAGTTGATTTCTATGCATAGAAAGATGCATAAAGGAATTTTTTATTACAAAAGCGTTATTCTTATTAAATTTGATTTTTATGCATAGAAAGATGTATAAAGGAAATTTTTAATTATAAATATTTTATTCTTATTAAAATTGATTTCGATGCATAGAAAGATGCATAAAGGAATTTTTTTAATTAAAAAAACTGTTATTCTTATTAAAATTGATTTCTATGCATAGAAAGATGCATAAAGAAAATTTTTTATTATAAAAGTGTTATTCTTATTAAAATTGATTTCTATGCACAGAAAGATGCATAAAGGAAATTGTTTTATTTTAAAAGTGTTATTCTTATTAAATTTGATTTCTATGCATAGAAAGATGCATAAAGGAATTTTTTCTTTTATAAAAGCGTTATTCTTATAAAAATTGATTCTTATGCATAAATAGATGCATAAAGAAATTTCTTTTTATTTTAAAAGTTTTATTCCTATTAAAACTGATTTTATGCATAAATAGATGCATAAAAGGATTTTTTAATAAAAGTGTTATTTCCATTGAAGTTGATTTTTATGCATAAATAGATGCATAAAGAATTTTTACATCAAAATTAGAATTCTCTTAAATTCTATGAGTATTTGATAAATGATTAATTAAATACTCTAAGAGAGAAATTTTTATCGTTTTATATTCACACGGATTGCAAAAAGAAAATTCAAGAAATCTATCGAGATTCAAATATTCAGATAAGTGATTAATTTTTTCCTCATTGGAATTCGTAAGTAATTTAGAAATCGGTTAAGTGAATAGTCAAAGAAAGAAATTCAGTAAAATAAGTAACTGAATTATCAAACCTTTTCGAGAAAGATAGTTTAGGAAAAATCTTATTCGACTCGAGCCTTGAATCAGACTATGACCAAGACCAAACTCTCTCGTCAGTTTCAAGGAAAGAAAGTGTGAGCAGTTTAGAAAAATACACTCAAAACTCCTGCCAAATTTGAAACTAAGTTTGAGACCCTTCGAATTGATCTGTGGATCAAGGTTATAGAATTCGAGGAATTCTCGTATGAAATTTAGAATTCTCATCAAGAAGTTTTGGGGATACTGATTCAAGAAATACTCCTTGTATTAAAAAAAAAATCAAACTGAAAACTTGCATAGAAAGCGTGTTTTCTTAAAGGACTATCTTACGCCAGAATGCTGGAGGGAGAATTTGGTATATGTTTTTATAAGGAAAGTTTGATTGCAATAGCTAGTGAGAAGTGTTCATCAAAGGACGGCTCACACGAAAAATCCTGCCCAGGTCTTGACCAGCCTCGGTAGTATGGTTGAAACATGGTGCGCTTCCGGTACGATGGGCAAGGGATGACGAAGCGGTCCCTGAGTGAAGTGGCGGACACCTAAGAAGGATTCTCGAGGGTTCTGACCAGGAGATGCACGGGCTCGCGGTGCCTACTATGACACCCATGCGTATGTTGTGGAAGATATGTATGATGGACGGAATGATTATTGTAATCTGTTACTGGATCTCGTTTTTGTTGCTGACCAGTTGGTCTCAATGGAGAGTCCAGAGTGATACTGGTTTTTTGAGAAACAAGGGACTCGATGGAATTTTTTAGTTATGACATCTGTAACCAATAACTGTTTGTCAATGGATTATTTTATATGTTAAAGTTTTAAAGAGGAGTGTGTGCGTATCTGTATTCAAAAGCAAAAGTTAAGAAAGGCATTCAATTATGGGTGGGTGAGTAATTGTCTAGTTCTACCGATTCCAGTGGTTGGGTGGTGGCTAACCCATGGGCCGGATAGGCTAGAATTAGTGGAGTTTTAATAATTAAATTGAAATAATAGGAATACGCTTAGAATGTGAGTAGTTAAATAAAAACCTGAAGAATTTTTCAAATGGGTAGATCAATGGCTGCGTTGATTTTCTCAAATGATTAGATCAACGGTTGTGCCTGATTTCGGTTAAGAAAAAACGTTGATTTCTTCAAACTAAGTCAGTGATAGTTTTCCTTCTATCTAGTTTAAGCAGGTGAAGGATATTTTAGTCTCTTGACCCGTTAGAAAATTCGTTAAGAAAATCAAAAAGGTGGAATTGTACCCATCTTTTGGGCAAGGAAAATTTTCCCGGTTTCAGTTTCGAAATGACCACCAGATTAGTCTCATTTTCGGACATTCGAGGGTGGAAACCTTGCCCCGCGCAAGAGGAAGCTACTTTCGCTCTGCTAGCGACCGGGATTTTGGTACGTGGAGGGGGCAGAGGGGTCTCACACATTCAAAAGAAACAACAATAAAAACAAAGGATAAAAAAGGTAGGAAAGGAAGGGTATATCTCCTCCTTGAGAAGATGCAAAGGTGATGTCGGGAGCAAAGAGTCAAAAGCGTGCAAGGAATCGATAAAAGAGAACGCGTAATCACAAGTGAAAGTGACGAAATTAAGTGAATAATCACTTTTATAATGTAGCCATGGGACATGGCAACTACGTTAAATAATCAATCCACATGTCAGTTTGTGATTGGTTTCGCATTTTCTACCATTTCATGGCATGAACTTCTTGTACTTTTTCGCGACGTGAAACACTAAAATGGTTCACGTCATGAAACAGTTAGGGGTTTTTCATGGCGTTAAACATAAAAAATAGTTCACGTCGTGAAACATTTTGGGTACATGTCGTGAAGTATTTTTCTTTTGTTTCACGTGAAGTTTATAAAATAGAACTTTTTGTACTTAAACACACCTGCATGCACATGATGATGCATTGATTTTTTTCTTTTAATTTTACCATGGAAACCAAAGGTTCTCTCTGGTATTTTTAGGCATTGTTTGATGAAATTTTTTTAATTCTAATTGGGAGATTTTTAGTGTTCCTTCCACCCAATTAAATATTTTTGTTGCAGTGTCTGGTTGTGTATTGCTTATACTGGGGACACCCTTGTTTTTTCCTTCACATATTGTTCAATTCTTTATTTACTGTGGGTATTGTTGTTGCTTGAGTCATTCTCAACTCAAGTTACTAAATTTGCTTTCTTCTCCACACAAGTGCAGGTGGGGGCTTTGTCCTTTTGGGGAGTTGATGCTGAAAGCTCTTACTTTCTTTTGTATATTGATCCAAACCTATTGTGGCATCTGTCATCGATTTTCTTTTAGGTAACCATATTGTTGTATTGCCTTGATAGTAGCCTTGTGCTCGCAGTAGGTCCTTTTGGATCTATTGTTGACAACAGTCATGATGAGGCTTCTTCAAGTTCTTGACCTTCTGCCACTTTGTAGGTGGTGTCAATGGTTGACTTTTGAACTGGGTTCTCTTATGAGAAAGTTCATCATTCATTGGTTCCTTCCTCTCAGGTTGACCCTTTGGTTGAATCTTGGGTACCCATTTGTATGTACTCTTGTATGTTGGGCTTTGTGTAAGCAATTTGGACATGGTGGGTGTAGATTCTGGTTTCTGACGTACCGCTTCTGCAAGGATTTGTTTGCCCTGATTTGCCAAGGTCCATAATGGTATGGACATTACTTTTGTACCGATGTTTAACGATGTTGTTCTATCTTCCCATTGGATATTGCACCTGTTGGCCTAGATCCAAGATCGTCCTAAGATCACTTCCTCTTCCATTGTACCTGTAGGCAATACAAACACCTTTCCAACCAAGGAATTATAACTGATGGAAATGTTAACATTTAAATACCCAATAGCCTTTCTAGTTGTTAAGTGCACACTACAAACTTTTGCATCCATGTGTTCGAGGTTTGTTTTGCCTAAGGCTATCCAAGTATCATATGAGATTAAGTTGTGGCTCGCGATCCCGTATCTATCAATGCAACACTTGTTGCAATGCCCTTATTTGTTGTGAGTCCCAACTTGAGTCTTGCTGGTTCAATGTTTAGATCCTCTCGTCCCACTAGGGTTATGGATGCCATATTGACATGAATCAAGTCCCTCTGCATTTTAATTTTTACTTGCCTAGCTTTAGCCACATCTTGCTCTTATTGGATCTTTTCTTTTGCTAATTGTTTCTGTTTTTTAAAGAGGTGTTCTTGGAAGAACATCTTGTGGGTTAATGGTCTAAAGTATTTTTTTAGTTTAATCCCATTGACATAGCCCTCCATTTGGATGCCGTCAATTGTCTCGATTCGGACTAACCCTTGAGTTGTGATTTCTGATACATGGAATAGTCCCAGACTGTGGTATTTCAGTTTCTTTTTCCTGGCGCTTCCCACACCATACATGAGGACAAGGTCCCCTGTTTTTAACTCTTTTTGCTTGAGGTTTCTATCAAAGAATTGTTTTCTGCACAACTTTTCAACCATGAGTCTATTTGATGCTATCAACTGGGTTTCATCCAATTTTTCCAAGTCAATTAGCCTTTCAGCTAATGCATTTTTAGTTAGACATTCTTGTATAGCAATTCTTAAGCTAGGGACTAAAGACTCCATGGGCATAATCGCTTCAACACCATAAGCTAGACGGAAAGGAGTATATCCTATTGCCAACTTATAGGATGTGCGGTAGGCCCAAAGAGCTGCTCTGTAAGCTTATGCTCCCAATCTATTCGACTTGCTTCCACAGTTTTTGTCAAGATGGTACACAAAATCTTATTGATAATTCCTGCCTAACCATTTGCTTGAGGGTAGCATGGTGACGATTTACGATGGATTACCAAGAATCCTGCAAACAATTGATTAATCACCTCATTAATGAAATGTGAGCCGCGATCACTCACCAATTCCAATGGGCATCCATATCGTGATATAATTTGCTCATATACAAATTTTGCAGTTATTCGTGCATCTGCTTTCTTTGAAGTTCTAGCCTCTGCCCACTCAGTGAAATAATCAGTGGCTATGACTATGTAGCGGGCTTGTGATGGATTAGCCTGGACTTATAGGCCCCACAAAATCTATTCCCCATTTCTCAAATGGTTGTCTGACAATGATGGGGGTTAGTGGCATCTTGTCTCTTTTTTGCAGGATCGCGAAACGTTGGCATTCCTCACATCTTTTGGCAAACTCATTGGTGTCCCCGAATAACGTAGGCCACCAGAGTCTAGCTTGGAGCACCATCCGAGCTGTAATTTCTCTGACAAAATGCCCGCCTACTATCCCGGAATGTGACTCTTCCAGTATAGTCATGAATTCATCCTCCCTTACGCATCGTCTGAGCACATTGTCTTTGCCCAGTCTATACAACTCACCAACAATCAATTGATATGGTGCTGCAATCTTGATAAGCCTTTGCATCTTATCCTTATGTAACGGTATGTTCTGAGGGAAGCCATAATCCAAATACTCTAAAATCTCTTTGCTCCACTCTGGTATCATATCCAATTTAAATAGACAAGCGTCAAGGAGGTCATCGTCTACACTAGTACTGGTTTTTCTTTTGGAACTCTGGATAGGTGATCGACCAAAACATGTTGTTTTCCCTTCCTTAGCATGACAGTAAAGTCAAATTCCAACAACAATAGTAGCCAACGTGTAATTCTTCCCGTGGTACAAGGTTTATTCACCAGATATAGAAAAGCTTGATGGTCCACAAAAAATATGAATTTGTTAGCCAAGAGATAATGTCGATATTTCTTGACTGCATAGACCATGGCCAATCCTTCTTTTTCGGTAGTGGTATAGTTCACCTCTGCATCATTCAATTGACAACTAGCAAAGCAAACTGGATAGTCCTGAATTCACTAGGTTGTGGGCTAGCACGCAACCAATGGCAAAATTTGACGCATCGATGTGTATATAAGATCCCAATTGGGGGGCTACAAAATGGGTGCGCTTGCCAAGGCTTTCTTCAGACGATCATAAGCCTCTTGATATTCCTTGGTCCACTCAAAGACAATGAGAAATTTATACAAGGTTCTGGCTATCTCCGCATAAAATATGATGAAGCATCGATAATAACCCGCATGACCCATAAAACTTTGCACACCTTTGTAGTTGGTGGGCGATGGTAGTTCCAAGATTAACTTGACCTTACTATCATCAGTATATGCCATTTTTTGAGACTATGTGTCCTAGTATCACACCATGCTTGACCCCGAACTGGCACTTCAAAGGGTTTAGTGATATCCAATATAATCCACAATGTTCAAACACATTCCTCAGACAGTTCAAAGGATCTTTCCATTGAGAATGTGCACATAGATCATCAATAAACACTTCCAACCACTTTTGCAACAAGTAGTCCTTAAAAGCGGTGCACATCAATCTTTGAAAGGTTGCTAGGGCATTTGTAAGACTGAATGGCATGACCTTGTAAGCAAATGTTCCCAACATGGTATTGAAGGCAGTCTTATGTTGGTCTTCTGGTGCTATGGACACCTGATTGTACCCTAAAAACCCATCCAAGAAGCTGTATGCTTTCCTTCTAGCCACTCTTTCCAGGACATGTTCGGTATACGGCAATGGGTAATGGTTCCTTCGAGTGGCTGCATTTACTTTCTTAAGATCGACACATACTCTCAATTTTCCATTCTTTTTAGACACTATCACGATGGGTGATAACCAATCCGTATGTTCGATTTCGTAGATAAGTTAGCAGCAATGAGCTTATCAATTTCATGCTTTACAGTTGGTGCATACTTTGGATTCATCTGGTATGGTTTCTGCCTGGTAGGCTGTGATCCTTCCATAATTGGAATGGTTTGTTGTAAAACCTTGAGCGGTACCCCTTTCATTTCCTTATAGTTCCAGGTGAAACAATCCTTGTATTCCTTGAGAAGAGCAATAAGCTCTACTTCTTATGTAGAGGTCAAATCTTTGGCAATATATACGGATCTTGATTCTTCCCTTGATTCCGCAATATCAACCTCCTTGACTTTTTTCGGGCCATCATATGATGTTGACAGGCCTTCCTCTCTTAACCTAGTGGCTGTTAACAGGGCCACTCTTCGATCATCAATTGTATAGTTCTTGAAATGGTTAGGCACTGAGAGTACATCTGTTTTGTCCTCATTGTCTTTTTTTGTTTCTTCCGTGATTTTCTTGGCCTCACGTTCTGCCTCTACCAAAGCTTTGTTGCGTTATCTACGTCCTATTTTTGTAAGTTTGGGTGTATCAGTTTTCTTAAGGGTGTTTTGCTCTAGATTCCTCCCTTCCAATGATGTTTTACTCAACTCTTCACCCCAATCCTTAGAGAACTCATCATGTACCCTTGTAGCCTCAAGGTATCTCAACCATTGGGCATCCATTGTGGTTTGCTTTTTTGCAGTAATGCATTTCGCCGGCTAGGTACCATTTTTGTTTCTACCAATACCTGATGCACTGACTATTGGTTCAAATTCATGCCATGATATCTTTTGTACTTGATGTCTCCTCCATTGACTCTCCATCTATGGTTTGCCAATCAACAATGCAGATGGAAGTCGTAGGGATGTTTCTAGAATCCAAATACTGGGTTCCCTTAGGTTGCATTACATCAATTGTGACCAACACATGTATCCAATTCTAATGGAAATCCGATTGAGGTAGTGATGCATACATCTCCATTTCCTCCTCATCCTTGGTTTCCCCCTCTGTGAGCTAGCATATCTGTAGGGATGTGGTTTTCTCCATTGTGACCAAGTCGTTACCGAATAATTGCCCTTCCATGGGGTTTGCCTTCCATGCTCTTAGATCAAACTTTAATGTTTGTGAGTCCCTGCTGCATACATATACATGATCTAAAGCCCAATCATGCACCAACTTGGATTCCTTCATGAAAGGTCGTCCCAATATTATGTCATATGTATTAGGTTGGCGTAAGAAGTCCATGATCACAAATGTATGACGATATTGAAACGTAAAGAGTCTGAACTTCACATTTTCCAAGAGCCCAATGGGTCTTGAAAATGTTCCATCAGCCATCTTAACGATTAGATCTGCTCTTTTTAGATCAGGATTACCCTAATTTTTCCATCAATGTTTGGTAATGACGCTAACACTTGCACCACCATCCAGGATGGCTAATGCGTGTGGTATCCATTATGATGAATCGGAATGGCAGCATTTGTGTCGTCACTCTCATAGTAGTGTCCCAGTTGGTTAGTTGGTATCTTAACCACTCGTGTTTCCTTTGCATGCCTCAAAGGTCTTTCTTCCAAGGGTGGTAGAGACTCATCCATATTCTTTGCTGGCCTTAGACCTCCCTTGACCCATTCTTTTACATCTGTCCATAGGGTGGGTGAATTGTGTAATAACTGACCCAAGGGCATCTAGACAGGCATGGATAACACCGCTGCTAGGCTTCCTATATCTCTGGGTTCCTTAGATATAGAGTGTTCTTCCCATCAAGGTGTCTCGTATTCCTCCACAGGGAAAGAATGAATGGATCCCCCTAACTCATTTTCCTCGAAAAGTCTAGTCATTGTGTTTGTTTAGGAGTCTGCTTCAGTTTCTTTCGGAATTAGGGTGGGTAGGTTCAAGGCCCTATTGTGGGGTGGTACATCCAGTGATAGATGGTATCCCTTACTTGACTGGCCCTAGACTCAACTTTATAAATTTGTTGGTATTTTTCAACTAGGGCATTGGCACCTCCTTACTTCCTTATTTCTTTGTTAGCATTAGGATATTTACCAAACCCCCTTGGGGTTGCTGGTTGTTCTCCTTGTTTTTGCCGGTCTAACCCTTCTAGATTGATCCCTTGACCCCCCTCTTCCTTTGATCGCGTGGATCCGGTATCAATTGTGTCTTCTTCGGATCCATCTTGGATTGTAACCCATGTGTCCCTCTTTCCTAATTTCTTCACTCTTCTCCTGCGATACCAGATTTGGAAATAGTAGCATCCGTCCCGTTCCTCCCTTTGTCACCCAATTGTTTCTCGTGGAGAGCATCATCGACAAGCGCGCAAAAGCTTTGTCAACATCAAGCAAGAAGTGGCTAGATAAGATCTTTCTCTTTTTCTCATATAAAAGCTACATAAATTTGCTTTACGAATCAAACACGCGCACATCAAATTCAATATACAAGGCACATTGCACATTATATCTTGCATTGTTCATTGGTGTCGTAGTGTCATCTCGCTCTTTTGTCATTTAACACAAAGCTTGTTTAACATTTGTGTGTGCATACATTATCAGCACCCCATTATTGCAACGTCGTATTTGTAAGAAAGATCCATAGCACATATTCCTATCTACTAGTGCCTTCTCCTTTGGGGTGTTGGGAGAGTGTAGCTCCATTCTTTGTTGGATATCTGGGGGGGTTGTTGGGTTTTGTCCTCTTTGCCTTGCTTGTCCAGATATTTCCCCGACAGTGGCACGCCCGGTGGGACCTTGACTTGGTCTTGGTTCCGTGACACGAATCTACTTGGAAAGGGGACTTATGCAAAGTGCCAAAGATTGGTAAGATAGCTTGAGAGAGAGTGACCGAGCTAAGAGATACCATAAAAGGGAGAAAGCCAAGCAACACCTACTTCACTCTAGCCCCACTAGCACTTTTCCATTACAAAGTTCACCTCCTTCGCCATCATCAGGGGGGAGTTCACCTGGAATCGTAATTTCTATTTCCAATTATGGCTCAACCCCACCACTTCCTCCTCCATTCGCCATTCAATCACCTTTGGTTTTGCCACCAAATTTGGCCCCGTCCTGATGCACCCCTCATCCCATTCCCCACAATCTATGGGACACCGTTGGAGGATCCCACCGCTCATCTAAACAATTTCAAAATTGCTTGTTTGACCTCACACATTGTGAGGAAGGACATGTGATGAATTACTTTAGCACTACACTCAAAGGTGAGGCCTCAAAATGGTTTGCCAAGAAACAACCAAACTCCATCCCAAACTTTGCCGATTTTGAGCAAAAATTCTTGGCTGAATTTTGCAAACCTCCAAACTTCTTCGCATTTTTTGAGCAATTACGCTCATTTAAGCAAAATCACCCACATGAGACCGTGGAATAAGCAGCCACAAGGTTTAGGAACTTTGTTGATCATTACACTCCCATTTTTAACATCGACCCGCTCACCATCATGGACTCGTTTCTACGAGGCTTACACCCTAGCATCCAAATTTTGGTTAGAGCTCAAGCCCCAAATGACTTGAATATGGCCATCACTTTTGCCATTAATGTGGAGAGCTCTTATTGATGTGTTTACGAGCCACAACAGGCCATGACTCCATCTCCCTTGTATGATCCATCGCTAGCACCACATACTCCCGTTTTGCTCTCCCTGCAACAACCTTGGCCAACCCCATCGTATGTGCCTCAACTTCAACCAACTCAACCATTCCAATTTTCACCCGTTGTACCACCTCACCTTCAAGTGACCTCACCACCTCTTTGCCTTTAGCACCCCACCTTCTTCTAGCGTCGTGGCTCCCCTAGCCTCTTCACAAAATCATGTTCCTTCCCCTCATGCTCCATCACCGTATGTGACTTACCCTGATTCTACTTCTACCACTCCACCACTAGCACATCACAAGGGGGGGGATGGGTATGAAAGCACCGTGTCTAGTATTGGAGATTTGAAAAACATGATGACAAATTACATGAACCAACTTAATGAAAACGTGAAGGGTATGACTCTTGATGTGAATTTTCTAAAGTGCCAACAAAACTTGTTGTCTGCATGTCGCCCTGAGCCTAATCCCACCAACATGGTGTGTCGATCTTGTCATGTATCCGGCCATCTTTCCAAAGATTTCCCCACTGTTACTTGCACTTATGAGAAATGTTTGGGTAGGGGGCACACAGAGGATATGTGTTATATTAAGATGCGCCATTTGATGAATAGGAGCACCACTTTGCCACCCCCCGGCCCCATTAATCATCGTATTGGTGCTGAGAAACCCCCGGGCCCGAGTTGGACACTTCTTCAAAGGGGCTCTCCTCGTTCTCTAGCAGTTGCTTTGTCTAGTGCACCACCTACCACCACACCTACCACCACTGAGAACCCTTCAATCAATATGATTGAGTTAGATTCATCACCCGTGCGAGCCATTACACGAAAGGGGAAAGACAAGGTTGTTGATGAGGAGGGAGATCCCGAACCTGTTGTTGCTACCCACCCACCCACCCATGTCGCTGTTCCTGTTGCCGACCCTTTACCTCGACCTCGCCTCAAATGCATCCTTTTCCATGTGACACATGTGACACCATTCGTTCATCCTCATCTCATTATGCATGAATCTAGGCATATATGGATCAATTTGTTTCAAATATTTTAATATGTATACGATGGATTCTTGCACCAAACATTCCTCTTCCATTCTTTCTTTTGGTCTTTCCCTTTGCCTCACAAATTCCTTCAAGGTTTTTGTAAAGTAGTCAAGAAAGGACATCCACCAGCTATGAACAATGCCACATATAGCCACGTCATCTACCAAATGTACTAGAAGGTGTAATTGATTTGTGAGTATGCTTCTTGGAAAGCTTTATTCAATCATACGCACGACCTTTAACACTAGTATCCACCTATTCAACAAAGGAAGAAAGGAAAAATTAAAGAAGCATAGATAATTTCTAATCTATATGTTATACCAAAAGCACAAATCTATAGTATTGACTAGAACTCACCTTACCCTAGTCTACCTAATTTATAAATGGCATTCTGAGCTTTCTCTTCTCCGCATCCACAAATTGATACTGAAAGTATGAACTAGTATAATCAATTTTTGAAAACAATAAAATATCAATATAGAGTTCACACAATATAAACATCAAAGTGACCAAAAAATAGATATAGTTATGTCGTACCTGTATCGTCTTATGCCAATCATGTGATTTGAGACCATACAATTGATGCTCACCCTTCTTCTTTGTTATTGTAAATGCATCCTTTAATGAGTGCATTAAATCGGTTTTTATACAAAAAGATGGAATCTAATTCTTGACATTCTTTTCCTCTTCCCTTGTCAACCTCCATGGCACCTTTGGTAAAACTACCTTTTCATTGACTACCCTTGGCCATGCTCTTTCCATGTGTCTGATGTCCTTTAGGTCATCCCTTATTGCATTGGTGTCTTTTTTACCAATAATTTGGTCCCAAATCATTTATACCACATTATTAAAAATGTGCATTGAATCCAAAAGATGATTTATTCTTACACATCCTCTCTGTCAGAAGTTTGAAAGTTAGGTGTGTCTTCCTCACCCTTGCTTTAAAAAAAGTTCTTACTTGACCTTGCCAGCTATGGAAACCCTCGCCATCAAACTTCTTAATCGGGGCTCCAATCTCCTTTTACATGATTGATAGGGGTAGGAGAGGTCTTACCACTCGCAAAAACAAGGATAGTGTCTAACTCCATTTACAAGGTAAAAAATAATTCAAGTTTTGAAGAGTGTTGTGCTTGAAGCGAGTTTAAGGATTTACAAAGTCACCTTGCACTTTGATGTGCAAGAGTGAGTGGAAAACACCTTGGCAGTCCTTTGAGAGAAAGGGTTGAAAACTTTAAAAGAAAAACGTTTGAAACCTTAGATAAGGTTTTAAAAGAAACTTTAAAAGAGAGAGGTTTAAGAAAAACCTTAGAAAAAAAGGTTTAAAAGCAACCTTTAAAAAAACCTTTGAAATTATTTGATGATGATTTTTTTTTCTAAGAAGAAAAACGGAGAATGTCTGCATTGTGCTCCTCTTGCCCTGCGTTGTCGGATGACGCGTTGTTTCTTGCCCTAGTCGCCTACTGCTATAGGTGAAGATGGTTGTGTTTTGTTGTGCATAAGGAGCTTATGTTAGCCTAGTTGCAATATTGTTGCTGTATGACGGACGACATCGGACGGACTGCACCTCCGTCACCATCGACGAATGGTGCTGCAGATACCACCAGCCCAGCAGAGGCTTCCTTTTAGATGGGTTACTTCCTTTGAAAAGGGGCTAAGAGGATGCACCCAACACCACTTTAGAAGCACATTCGGTGACCCACGCCTTCAAAACTGAAGGACTTCAAAGATGATTGATGACTAATTCTTTGATGAAAAATCAGACGAAACTTCTTCCTGGCCATGAGGATCGTTTTCTTCATCTTCTTCCAAGCTTCAAGAGCTTGTTGGTGATGAAATCTTCTTCTTGATTAAGCTCTTCAACACTACATTTCTCCTCCACTTCTTCTTTGAGTTTCTCTCCTTCTTCTACCACCTCCTTCTTGATTGGGAATAGTTTATGAGAGAGACAGAGAAATAAACAAGGGGATTAACCTTAACAAGGCTCTGATACCATGTTACGAATCATGGGTATCTAGAGCATGCAACACGAAGTAATGGAAACAAGAGGAGAGAAAGAATGAAAGAAGCATAAACAACTTACTGAATCATCACCATAGCTTGAGAGGACACAAGATGTATAGAAAGCTTCTTGTATTACTTTCTCTTTCAGCCACTCCAAATTGGCTTACCCTTTTCCTTCATGTGTTACTTGTCTTGTTACAAAACATAGGGTATCCTTCCCTTTATATAGGGTCCACCAAGGGCTAGGGTTGGGCCAACCCTAGATTCCTTTTTCACCCACATGCTAACTTTATTTGAGTGTGTTCACACCTCCATTAACTCTTCCTCTCATCCTTAACCTTGTACATTATATATTTTAACAATAAAGAGCATTGAGTGTTATTTCATCCTTGTGACAAAACGGAACCACCACTTCATTGTTGGAAATCTTCATGGAACATGTATGAAGTTTAGTATAGCTTGCACCAAGGTAGCCCAATCCCTTCCTAGGATAAAATCCTCTTCTAGGACATAATATAATACATAAATATTACATTTAAAGGGTTTACAGTCCGCATAAACAATCCATTCAAAATATCCTAGACATGGCATGCCTTGAGTGCCAGTCTACAAAATCCATTCATGAGCTTGCAAGCTTGGATCGCCTATACAACACCATAGCTCATATGTCATGAGATTGCTTTGCTTGTAGGGATAGTTTTGAGATTGAATGGTTTGGACTCCCAAGCTCGTTTAAAATCCATTTTTTATTCTAGGAATCCATTGGAATGGTTCATGTTTTGGAGTCTTGGGTTCTAAACTTCAAGTTCTTGTGCTTCCAATTGTTTTTTCCTTTGCAAGAAGTGTTCAGGCTATACAGTCTCACTTTCAAGAAAGGGTTTTGTAAGAGAAATGTGAAGAATTTTTCGCGAAACTCTTAGAAGATATTTTTCTTTCTTTCATCAATGGAGTACTAGGTGTTGTCTATTGGCCGAGCCGCCAAATAACCGTCGCTGGTGGACTGCCGCCCAACCGTTGAGCCAAAGTGGCACTGCCAAATGTCTTTGTAAATCCATCGTGGTCAGAACACGGTGATATCTATGTACTTCACTATGACTACAAATGAGTAGTATAAAAGGATGCAAGCCGAACATTATAAAGGTTGTTGTTGATAAGGCTTTAAAGACAGTTGTCTCTATATATTTCCATCTCTTTACAGTAAAGGAAGATCACTTCTTTTGTATCATTCTCTCCATATCTCCTGGGTCCATATGTCTGTTTTTGCGTCTTGTCTTTTATCATTATTAGTGATTTTATATGTTCAGTCTTTAGATATTTCTGTTGTGCAAGGATTGGGATCCTTCACAGCACGAGTTGAGTAGTCTTAGTAGTCAGTTTTGTTTGGATAGTTTCCTATAGCCGATCGACTGTGAGACTGTTTATCTGTTTATCTCGAGATAATGAACAGTACCCATCGACAACACTTTGGAAACCACGATGCATCTTGCTACCTCTTTCTTATGCTATTTTTCTTACTGCTTGATTGTTTTTGTGCTTGAATAGGAAAGATGAAAATCTTGATTTCCATCATCGCTAGTAAGGTGTAAAATCCGTCCCGACCCAAAGTTACCGAGGGAGTGAATATGTTGGAAGGTTTATACCTTGATGAAGAGGAAGAGTATCTCTAGCAGAATGCCAACTTAATCACCCTCTTCAAGGTTGATGTAGTCTAGACAATGAAAAGATACAGGCTAGATAGTCAGCACAAAAGGAAAGTGGCCACGGATCAGTCTCCTGATCCACTGAGAAAAGATAAATCTCCTAATGATGAGGTTGAATTTTTTTTTGAAGCCTTAGCCAATGATGATAGTACCCCATGTTTGTAGCGGATCATTGTAGCAGAGAAATCTTTTAATAGGGACCTCAAGTAGTCCAAATGGGTAAAAGAAGATGAGCTAATGGAGATGAACGTGGGAACAGAGGACGACCCAAAGATGGTTTGCGTCAGTGCCAAGTTGGATGCTCCATTCCACAAAGAAGTATGGGTGTTGCACACGTCCTTCAAGGATGTGTTTCATGGAGCCATACAAAAATGAAAGGGATCAATCCCTGTTTCTATCATCACCGGATTAACCTCAAGAAAGATGTTGTCACTATCGCAACAAAGGTATATGAAAAATCCTAATTATGCCAAAAGTGTAAAAGAAGAACTAGATTAGCTCTTACATCTCGAATTCATCTATCCAATTGATCGGGAAACATGGTTGTCCCTGATCAAGATTGTTCCAAATAAAAACTAGAAGCTCAGGGTCTATGTAGATTACCAGAAGTTGAATGCAGCCACCATCTCAGATCCTTTTCCTTTACCATTCACGGATTCTCTGATGGATACTGTAGCCGAACATGAAATGTACTCCTTCCTAGATGGATTCAGTGGCTACAACTAAGTCCAAATGGCACCCAAATATCGGGAGAAAACAGCCTTCATTCGGAATGGGGAGTCTTTGCATCTAATGTCATGAACTTCGGGCTCAAGAATGCCTGCCATGTTATAGATGGTTATGAGATCTTTGCCAAATTTCTGACCTCCTTCATGTGGGTATTTATAGATGATTTCATTGTCTTTGGAAAATTCTCCCAGTATCTGACGCACCTGCAGGTGTGTTTGGCCAAGTGCTGAGTGTCCAGGCTAAGCCTGAATCCTACCAAATGTGCCTTCATCATCTAGAGTGGTATGGTCATTGGCCACATTATTTCTCAGGAAGGCATTGCAGTAGACCCAACCAATGTGGAAGTGATCCAAAATGCTCCGATTCTGACAAGTGTGTGAAGGATCTATGAAGTTTTTTGGGGCAAGTGAGATGGAAAAGCCAAATGCTCTAATACAATGCCCACGTAGCAGTCCCCTTGAACCAAAAAATGGCGCAGATCAAAGTGCCATTGACCCAAAAATTGAGACAAGCCAGCTTCGACTAGTCAGAGGAATGCAACATCGCATGTCTGAAGCACCCGTAGTTAAATCCTTGAATTGGGAGTTGCCATTCCATGTTTTTGTGGATGCTTCAGATGTGGCCATAGGTAGTGTTTTGATGAAGGAGATCGAGAAGAAATGGTTTCAGCCTGTTTACTACGCCAGTTGGTGCCTCTTGAATGTCGAGAAAAATTATTCCACCACTCATAGGAAAGCCCTTGGCATGATTTATTCAGTGGGCAAGTTTTGCCACTACTTACTAGGCAACAAATTTATCTTCCATGTGGATCATTCCACCCTTCTCTATCTTGTGGATAAGCATTAGGGGAAGGTTGAGGTCTATAGGGGCCCTTTAAGCTGCCATATTATGATTTTAATGACTTTTTGTTAAAATGTTAAGTTTCTTTGACTTTAGATACCTTCTTATTCTTCAAATGACTAGAAGTTTGAATTTCAAAGTTTCCCCCCAAAATTGAATTTAAAATTGAGTGGGCAAAACCATATCATGTGACATATCTATGGAAAGAGCTCAGCGAGTAGATTCTGGATCTCTAATCTCTGACAAATTTTGAGCTCATATGTAGAAATTATGGATGTCCAAAATTTCAAAAACTTTCCCCCCACTTTTTGGGAATGAAAAGTACAAAAAGGCATCTTTTAGAGAACACCTTTAATCACCCAACATTTTTGTATACATGGCATCACATGATTGGCCCTTTTCCTTAATAACCTTTTAATCACATGGCATCTTAAAGGGCCCCTATAGACCTCAACCTTCCCCTAATGCAGAGTTTGGAAGGTAAGATGGCATGGTGGATGTTGATCATGCAAGAATTCTAGTTCACCATACTACACAACCTAGGTGTGTATCATATAGTGGGCTGATTTCCCGTCCAAACTAGAATGTTGTAAAGCCCTCATTAGAGTAGCGGATGACCTACCTGCGTGCATAGCTGTTCACAGGTGAAGTCGTCATCCCGATTCCACAAACATGGAAGGATGAAATACTGGCGTTTGTCACCACCGGTCTAATGGAGTATAGCCTTTCTCGGGATCAAAGGAAATGGATTGTTGTCCAAAGTTGGTCTTTCTAACTGTTCAAGAAAGGCATTGACCAGATCCTCAGAGGTGCATTCCACATCACCAAACAAGAAGCTGTTCTCAGCTAGGCCCATCAAGAAATTAGTGGAGGACACTTTGCATGACAAGTCACAGGACAAAGGTTCCTCTAGGCCAATCTCTAGTGGCCATTGATAATCGGCAATGCCTACAAGTGGGCCAAGAAGTGTGATGTTTGCTAGAGTCTCAACCAACAGAGACTGCATGCCACATAACCTAATCCTTCCCCTCGACCTGTTCGAGAAATGGGCTCTTTATTTGTTGGGACCATTCAAGCTGCCACCCCGCTTCACTAGGAACAAATATATTGTGGTGGCAACAAACTACAGCACAAAGTGGTGGAAACCTGAGTGCTCCGGGACAATTCAGCCAAGTTAATAGCTAAGTTTCTCTTTGAAATGATCATCATCCATTTTAGCTCCCAATTGAGCTAATTAGTGAGACCAAGGCAAGCACTATGTCAATGATGTCATCTCCAAATTTGGTCAACATCTCATCATCCACAAGAGATCCACGGTGTACTATTCTCAAGAAAACGATCAGGTGGAATCCACCAACAAAATACTCTAGTGGATCCCAACAAATCTAGTCAATGAAAACCGCACCGACTCAAATGAGAAGCTGCACTTAGCATTGTGTGCATTCCGCATCACCTACAAGGTCTCCACACGGGAATGAGTCCATTAAAATTGGTATCGGACATAGAAGCAGTGGGGCCAATGGAGTTGCTAGTGCCAAGCCTTCAAATTGCCATCGTTGAGAAACCAAGCCCGAAAGAGTCTCTACAGCATCGTCTGGATCAGCTCCTTGAGCTAGATGAAGATCACTTCAAGAGCTTCTTCATCACTGTAGTGATCTAGAAGCAGAGAAAGAAGTGGGTCGACCGCCACCACTCCAAGCTCTGATTCTTCAAGGAAGAGGATCCAGTCCCTTTGTTCCCAATTGGGTCTGCATCCGGTGAAGCTCAAGCTAAGGTTAACTAGACCATTTTGGATTGTGGAGAAATTATATGATAGACCTTTACTCCTCGGCATGCTCACAGGGGAGCTCTTGAAGAAGCTCGTCCAATGACTACCGTGTGTGATCGTACAACGGGCCAATGCCATCGAATCCATTCATTTATGTGATGGTGTCACTCACCCCTTACCTCGGAATCCATCACATTAACTTCGGTGCCCCTCTCCGAACAATCATCGCAGAAGTCGAGCGATGTGAGCCCACATCATCATGATTATTCGACGACGATGCAGTAATCATGCATGACACATAGCACCGTAACTAAATTTGGGTTATCACTAATTATAGTTAATTATATTGTATCTATCTATTTACATGCAACCACTTTTTTCACTCACAACTACGACCTTGCACTTGCGCAACCCTTTGCTACATTTGCATTTCCTTCTCTTCCCTCTCGCCCCAACCACCACCTCCCTTGTTTATAATCATGGTGACCTTTCACCTGTGCAACCCTTTGCTACATTTGCAAATCCTTCTCTTTTCTCTTGCCCACCACCTCCCTTGTTTATCATCATGGTGACCTTCGAACCCTTCACCAGTATCGCCACCACTAATAGCACAAAAGTGAAGGCATGGCTAGAGATCACACGCCTTGCCGAATTCCTCA
Organism: Cibotium barometz; assembly: GCF_041138505.1. Classification (NCBI taxonomy): domain Eukaryota; kingdom Viridiplantae; phylum Streptophyta; class Polypodiopsida; order Cyatheales; family Cibotiaceae; genus Cibotium; species Cibotium barometz. The sequence continues at coordinate 29,943,243 of NC_141104.1, forward strand.
ACATCCCTTAGCACACAATGCCTATACACCTCAACACAAACCACCTTGTGCTCCAACTACACGTCAATACCATAATCACCCTGTGTGGTGATGAAACCACTCTAACAGAAGCCTGGTTGGCCAACTGCTTAAAGTTGCCCCCCCTTATCAACCTCATAGAAGTTGCCCCTGCCAAGAACAAATTCCTCGTACACACCTTTGGTGACCGTGTGAGAGCGGGCAACCTAAGCCACCAACATTCTGTGCTATACAATGTTTTGGAGACCATATGGCTTCAAAACAAGACCCATCACATCTCTGTAGCCACCATGGGCTGGCTCTATAAAGCGAAGAAAGGCGAAGACTTGAGCAACCCTCTTCTTCAACATAGTCCTGCGAGATGCCAACTTCCTATAGAAAAGCAACACCCACACAAAGATGGGACAACTCCTCACCCACATGTTTCCGTTCTCGGCGTAGTGCTTGTACCAAGCTCGGCCTTGGCCATCAAAGTCGCAACATTGTCCCCACCTTCCCTAGTGTGTCCAGAAGTGTAAAACCCTCCAGAACCCCAGCCTAAATACCAACCGGTGCCTTTTCCCATTGCAATTGCCAGCTCTGAGCAAACCACCAGCCTTAACATGGAGATGGGTTGCACTCGCATTTCTTCCATGGCATCGTAGTTCAAAAGGAAGCTGATCTTGGCCTCCAATAGCTCCAAAGAGAAGAAGCCATGTGTCCTTCTAGAGTTTCTCTCCACTCAGCTGTGCTGTCGGAGAACCCTCTTCCTATCCTAATCACCCCAACTCAATCTTTGGTATCCTCCCGACATCCCCACATCCCACCAGCACATTGAATACCTGGCCCAGTGCCTCTAAGGAGAAGATCCTTTTGGCACCCGCCAAGAAGCCACCTAGACACTTCGCCTGCAAGACACCATCACAACCGCCTCTAGCAAAAGAACAACTCCCTTCGAGATCGGATGGTGGATATGTAGTAGGAGCTTACTATGGCCAAAGAGGCTAAAGCTCGAGCCGCCTCGCAGCTCACTAGTTTTTTCAACTCCCTGCAAGCACAAACCCTCAAGGAGAAAAACCAAATCACGTTTCCTTATGCCTAGCTCAAGTCCCACATAAATCCCTTCCCTGACACCGTCCACATCGACATTGGTGTTGTCATGGGACCCTTTTGTACTTCTTGATGAATTAATTACAGCATAATTTGAACAAATACTTGAATTGAAATTGATAATTAAATAACTTAGCATAACACAAGGGAAAAGAATTAGAATAACATCACCATCAGAAGAAAGTAAAGGATAGAGAATACCACACAGTAAACCACATTGGGTGCAATCTCCCTCCTCAAGCATGTAGCTCCCTTCCACGACTTGAGTGTTTAGATAATTTTATTCATAAAAATAGTCCAAGGAGCTAAGAATAGATGAGCATACAAATTGGGCTTGCTTTTCCCACTTTTGGGTTACTTCTTTACATATTTTAATCATATCAAAATCCCCAAGGTTTGTACATATAAAAACCTTTGCCCAAATATAATTGTTAGTGGGCCTTGTTACATAAAATGACTTTGTGCACATTTGCATATATATTAATCTTATGCTCACTTGCACATTCCATTAAGCTGAAACTTGCACAAATTAAATTAAACATATTTTTTTAAGATTTATTAATTTATAAAAAATATGATAAAATATATATCTGTAGTAACAGTCCTCCCATTTGAGGAAGCGATTGTCCTTAGTTGCATAAGAAAAATGTCAATAGAATACGATTATGTTTGTAGGAATTGATGTCATAACCTGCAAGGTAAACTCAGAGGTCCGAACATGGCTCAGAGGCACAAAGGCATATGTACAGAAAATTTAATACATGATTCACAAAATAAAAATGATCATCATCTTCACAGCACCTCTCCCATATGACACCTCAAACGGTACCCTCACACGTCTCATGCAGTGCGAGACCTCAATCGGTACCCTCGCACTTCTCAGTGCTATACTTAGACACTATCCACATTAGTTAAATAATTAATTGAACACATCAATTAATCCCAACGTCGTCTTGAGATATAGACAACCCATAAATAGTCAAATAGCCACACACATGTTTTCCAAGCGCAAGTACCCCAAAAATCACCCCTCCATAAACGAACCAATTGAAACAAACAATGAATGCCCACAGCATACCATATATGGGCGCCCCCCATATACACTTGCATAAACACATGAGAGGATGGCTTCATGATTGGTGTGGAAGACTAAATTTACACAAAATGCATATGCAATAAACCAATCAAATGAATGTATTTAAGACGAGTCTAAGTGTCCCATACCACATAGGCGCATTGTATACACACACATAGGATGGTAAAAAGATAGAAGACATAAATGTGTCTTGAGTAAGTATATGAAAGCAATCTGATGTCCCATACCACCAGATTAATTCCATACATCACTTCCTTAAAATAGAAGTTTGAGGCGGAATGGCCAGTTCCCTCTGAAACTTAAATTCCGAAACAAATTTTCTCTATCTAGAAATTTTATTTAAGTTACTAGACTTGAAATAACATTAATGTTGAATCTATAATTTATTAATTAGGTTCTAAGGTTGTAAAAATAGTTATGAAAAGTTGTATAAAATGAAATGAATATATACATATACATACCTCCATCATTGTGGTGTAATTGAAAAAATTTGTCAAAAATAATATTAACACTCGAAAGAGGTGAGTTATTATCACTTTTATGAGCCATGAATTGCCTAGTAGCATTGAGTAGGCACCTTTAATATCCTCCATCCAGAGCACCACCACTGCGATCTGAAAACTAAATCTAGCTACCTCCAAATGTGAGCTCATGGATCAATCCGAGTGGTTGTACTCGGTGAATGGAGTGGGTTCCCATATGCTCAAATTGAGCATTTGACAGGTCATATCCGAGAGTATGTTGACTCCATAATTGCTATCCAGCTGAACTTTTTCTATATCCACTCCATCCAACTTGACCTGGATCATCGGGATGGCTTCATCATAGACAAGGGCTTCCCTCAGCGGGATTTCTTCTCCTCCTGAGGTAGCATGTGGCAGAGCAGCTACTCTGTGAAGTTCAGAATGAGCGTTCGGAGCTGTTCAACTGACATATGTAAATTGAATGCTGCTTTAGATCTTCCCACGGATTGTACTTTGAAGATTCCACTTCTGCAAGTTAGCGTTCACTTTCTTCTTCCTACTTCGATTCTTCTTCACTGCTTTTTGGTGGCTTGTTTCCGCACCTTGCTTTGGCCTCAATAGCTCTGCTGGTGAGGACACTTTGCCTTCCTTCTCCGAGTTGATCTCTGGTAAATTTACTTTGGGTTGTTCTGGTCAACATAGCGGCTTTTGCCTTTCTAGCTCCTTTTTTTGCAGTGCCTCTCTAGCTTGCTACTTCTCCACTGAGTCGGACACTTCCATTTGGACCTGGTTCTGCTCCTGCCAAGTGACAAAATTTTTCTTCCCCTTCTTATCTAAGATCAAATCTTTGGTCGCCACTAGAGACTCGAGTTTCATTGACCATGTCACTGCCATGGTTGATGATTCAGCCAACTTTTTGGTCGGCTTGACTTCTTCTGGCTTCTCTAGACCTTGGATTTTGACGGCATTCACTACTGGAGGTCCAAATGTTGAAGCCTGGGCTCCTTCCACCTCAACCTTGTGCTTCCTCCAAATGTCACATTTTGACTTGTGGATGGCCCAGGGAATGGCAATAAAAACATGTGAAAATGGGGCGTGGTGCACCAAAAACATCCCTGGGAGGAAAATTTCCACAGGGACAGAATTGGGGTCTGCGGTATGGATCAAGCATAGCCATCGATGGTGGGCGGGTTGGACGACTACCACTATGGGGGCTTGGATCATTGTGGCTACTGTGGAGGTGCTCTCCTCCCATTGTACCGGCATGCTTCTGTGGTATGAGTGGCAGTTCAGCATGACATACCAAAGATCATTTAAGTTGCACTCTTCAACTTTATGTCCATGATTGGGACACCTCGCACACCAAGTACCTGACCGGACATAGGAGGGGATTTTGCGCCATGGCTGTAGCCAGTTCCTTGGGTGTCTTTCTTGTCTTCTTGCTCTTTAACTTACCTGCAATCTTCCTCCTCCGATTCTGATGAGTTATTAGAATAATCTTCCTTATCCAAAGATTTAGAAGCAGACATTTTGGACATCTTTTTGCTATTGCTTCTTTCCTTGCTTTTGAGACGAATCCTATAAGCACACGCTCGGCCCTGAGAACTGATTCTACCAGGTGCTCTAGAGTCATGGTGGTAAGATCTACACCGGCTCTACTGCCCATTTTAGTTGTTTAATGAGGCCCTTCATGAAGTACAAGTTGAAGATGTCCTCTGCGGGCCGATTGGCTGCATCCAATCTATGGAGAAGCTTTTGAATTTTGGTAGCATATTCCTCCACTGTCAAGTTTTTCTGATTCATCAAGCATAGGTTATCAAGAACATGCATGGAAGTCTTGTCTTGCCAGAATCTTTAGATGAATGCATCTCTAATGGTATCATAGGTGGGAAAGTGGGTGTACTCATACTGAGCAACCTAAAGGGTGTCACCCTTCTGGAGAGTCAGGACGAAGGTGGCTTTCTTTAGATTTTGGTCATTAGGGCTGAGGACATTCAGCCATCTAAAGCACCTATAGTTAAAGCCCTGAATTGGGAGTTGCCATTCCATGTTTTTGTGGATGCTTCAGATGTGGATGCTTTAGATGTGGCCATAGGTAGTGTTTTGATGAAGAAGGTCGAGAAGAAATGGTTTCGGCCTGTTTACTATGCCGGTTGGTGCCTCTTGAATGCCGAGCAAAATTATTCCACCGCTCATAGTAGGAAAGCCCTTGGCATGATTTATTCAGTGGGCAAGTTTTGCCACTACTTGCTAGGCAACAAATTTATCTTCCATGTGGATCATTCCACCCTTCTCTATCTTGTGGTTAAGCAGAGTTTGGTAGGCAAGATGGCATGGTGGATGTTGATCCTGCAGGAATTCTAGTTCAGCATACTGCACAACCCAGGTGTGTATCATATAGTGGCCGATTTCCCATCCAAACTAGAATCTCGTAAAGCCCTGATTAGAGTAGAGGATGACCTAGTACCCGCCTGCATAGCTGTTTACAGGTGAAGTCATCATCCCGATTCCACAAACATGGAAGGATGAAATACTGGCTTTTGTCACCACCGGTCTAATGGAGTATAGCCTTTCTCGGGATCAAAGGAAATGGATTGTTGTCCAAAGTTGGTCTTTCTAAGTAATAGCCGGCCAACTCTTCAAGAAAGGCATTGACCAGATCCTTCAGAGGTGCATTCCACGTCACAAACAAGAAGTCGTTCTCTCAGGGAGGCCCATCAAGGAATTAGTGGAGGACACTTTGCGTGACAAGTCACAAGACAAAAGATCCTCTAGGCCAGTCTCTAGTGGCCATTGATAATCGGCAATGCCTACAAGTGGGCCAAGAAGTGTGATGTTTGCTAGAGTCTCAGCCAACAAAGACTGCATGCCACATAACCTAATCCTTCCCCTCGAGCTATTCGAGAAATGGGCTCTTTATTTGCTGTTTGGGACCATTCAAGCCGCCACCCCGCTTCACCACAGGAACAAATATATTCTAGTGGCAACAAACTACAGCACAAAGTGGAGGAAACCTGAGTGCTCTGGGACAATTCGGCCAAGTTAATAGCTAAGTTTCTCTTTGAAATGATCATCAGCCGTTTTAGCTCCCAATTGAGCTGATTAGTGACCAAAGCAAGCACTATGTCAATGATGTCATCTCCAAATTTGGTCAACATCTAGAGATCCATGGTGTACTATTCTTAGGAAAACGATCAGGTGGAATCCACCAACAAAATACTCCATTGGATCCCAACAAATCTACTCAATGAAAACTGCACCGACTCGAATGAGAAGCTGCACTTAGCATTGTGTGCATTCCGCATCACCTACAAGGTCTCCACATGGGAATGAGTCCATTAAAATTGGTATCGGACATAGAAGCAGTGGGGCCAATGGAGTTGCTACTACCAAGCCTTCAAATTGCCATCGTCGAGAAATCAAGCCCCGAAAAAGTCTCTACAGCATTGTCTAGATCAGCTCCTTAAGGTAGATGAAGATCACTTCAAGAGCTTCTTCATCACTGTAGTGATCCAGAAGCAGAGGAAGAAGTGGGTCGACTGCTACCACTCCAAGCTCTGATTCTTCAAGGAAGAGGATCCAGTCCCTTTGTTCCCAATCCGGTGAAGCTCAAGCTAAGGTTAACTAGACCATTCTGGATTGTGGAGAAATTATATGATAGACCTTTCCTCCTCGGCATGGTCACAGGGGAGCTCTTCAAGAAGCTGGTCCAACGACTACTGCGTGTGATCGTACAACGGACCAATGCCATCGAATCCATTCATTTATGTGATGGTGTCACTCACCCACTACCTCGGAATCCATCACATTAACTTGGAATCCATCACCCACTACCTCGGAATCTCACCCACTACCTCGGAATCCATCACATTAACTTGGGTGCCCCTCTCCGAACAATCATCACAGAAGTCGAGCGATGTGAGCCCACATCATCATGATTATTCAATGGCGATGCGGTAATCATGAACGACACATAGCACTGTAACTAAATTTGGGTTATCACTAATTATAATTAATTATATTGTATCTACCTATTTCATGTAACCACTTTTTTCACTCACAACTACGACCTTGCACTTGCGCAACCCTTTGCTACATTTGCAACTCCTTCTCTTCTCTCGCCCACCACCTCCCTTGTTTATCATCATGGTGACCTTTCACCTGTGCAACTCCTTCTCTTCTCTCTCGCCCACCACCTCCCTTGTTTATCATCATGGTGACCTTTCACCTGGCAACCCTTTGCTACATTTGCAAATCCTTCTCTTCTCTCTTGCCCACCACCTCCCTTGTTTATCATCATGGTGACCTTCAAACCCTTCACCAGTATTGCCACCGATAGCACAAAAGTGAAGGCATGGCTAGAGACCACACGCCTTGCCAAACTCCTCAACATCCCTTAGCACACAATGCCTATACACCTCAACACAAACCACCTTATGCTCCAACTGCACGTCGATACCACAATCACCCTATGTGGTGGTGATGAAACCACTCTAACAGAAGCCCGGTTGGCCAATTGTTTAAAGCTGCCCCCCTCATCAGCCTCATAGAAGTTGCCCCCGCCAAGAACGAATTCCTCATACACACCTTTGGTGACCGCGTGAGAGCGGGGAACATAAGCCACCAACATTATGTGCTATACAATGTTTCTGGAGACCATATGGCTTCAAAACAAGACCCATCACATCTCTGTAGCCACCATGAGGGGTTGGCTCCATAAAGCGGAGAAAGGCGAAGACTTGAGCAACCCTCTTCTTCAACATAGTCCTGCAAGATGCCAACTTCCTATAGAAAAGCAACACCCACACAAAGATGGGACAACTCCTCACCCTCATGTTTTCGTTCGGCGTAGTGCTTGTACCAAACTCGGCCTCGGCCATCAAAGCCGCAACACCGTCCCCACCTTCCCTAGCGCGTCCAAAAGTGTAAAACCTTCCAGAACCCCAGCCTAAATACCAACCGGTGCCTTTTCCCATTGAAATTGCCAGCTCTGAGTAAACCACCAGCCTTAACATGGAGATGGGGTGCACTCGCATTTCTCCCATGGCATCCTAGTTCAAAAGGAAGCTGATCTTGGCCTCCAATAACTCCAAAGAGAAGAAGCCATGCGTCCTCTTGGAGTTTCCCTCCACTCAGCTGGTGTCGGAGAACCCTCTTCCTATCCTAATCCCCCCAACTCAATCTTTGGTATCCTCCAGCACTACGGGAGGCTATCATCGCCCATCGACATCCCCACATCCCACTAGCACACTGAGTACCTCGCCCAGTGCTTCTAAGGGGAAGATCCTTTTGGCACCCTCCAAGAAGCTACCTAGACACTTCGCCTGTAAGACACCATCACAACCGCCTCTAGCAAAAGAACAACTCCCTCCGAGATTGGATGGTGGATATGTAGTAGGAGCTTACTATGGCCAAAGAGGCTAGAGCCCAAGATGCCTTGCAACTCACCAATTTTTTCAACTCCCTCAAATCACAAACCCTCAAGGAGAAAAACCAAATCGCCTTCCCTGATGCCTAGCTCAAGTCCCACACAAATCCCTTCCCTGACACCATCCACATCGACATTGGTGTTGTCATGGGACCCTTTTGTACTTCTTGAAGAATTAATTAAAAATCTCATAAATTACAGCATAATTTGAACAAATACTTGAATTGAAATTGATAATTAAATAACTTAGCATAACACAAGGGAAAAGAATTAGAATAACATCACCATCAGAAGAAAGTAAAAGATAGAGAATACCACACAGTAAACCAGATTGGGTGCAATCTCCCTCCTCAAGCATGTAGCTCCCTTCCACGACTTGAGTAGTTAGATAATTTTATTCATAAAAATAGTCAAAGGAGCTAAGAATAGATGAGCATACAAATTGGGCTTGCTTTTCCCACTTTTGGGTTACTTCTTTACATATTTTAATCATATCAAAATCCCCAAGGTTTGTACATATAAAAACCTTTGCCCAAATATAATTGTTAGTGGGCCTTGTTACATAAAATGACTTTGTGCACATTTGCATATATATTAATCTTATGCTCACTTGCACATTCCATTAAGCTGAAACCTGCACAAATTAAATTAAACATAATTTTTTTAAGATTTATTAATTCATCAAAAATATGATAAAATATATCCCTGTAACAGTCCTCCCATTTGAGGAAGGGATTGTCCTTAGTTGCATATGAAAAATGTCAATAGAAACGATTATGTTTGTAGGAATTGATGTCATAACCTGCAAGGTAAACTCAGAGGTCTGAACATGGCTCAGAGGCACAAAGACATGGTTTAGAGGTTCTTATGGACATGGAATACTAATCAAGAAAAACTCTTGTGACACCAAAATTGGTGATCATCCACTGATCAAAAATAATATGCACAAAAAATTTAATACATGATTCACAAAATAAAAATGATCATCATCTTCACACCACCTCTCAATCCACAAGCCATATGACACCTCAATCGGTACCCTCCCACATCTCATGCAGTGCGGCACCTCAATCGGTACCCTCCCAGTTCTCATTACTATACTCAGACTATCCACGTTAGTTAAATAATTAATTGAACACATCAATCAATCCCAACGTCATCTTGAGATATAGACAACCCATAAATAATCAAATAACAGCCACACACATGTTTTCCAAGCGTAAGTACCCCCAAAATCACCCCTCCATATACGAGCCAACTGAAACAAACAATGGATGCCCACAGCATACCATATATGGGCGCCCCCCATATACACTTGCATAAACACACACATGAGAGGATGGCTTCATGCTTGGTGTGGAAGACTAAAAAATTTACACAAAATGCATGTGCAATAAACTAATCAAATGAATGTATTTAAGACGAGTCTAAGTGTCCCATACCACATAGGCGCATTGTATACACACACATAGGATGGTAAAAAGATAGAAGATATAAATGTGTCTTGAGTAAGTATATGAAACCAATCTGATGTCCCATACCACTAGATTTATTCCATACATCACTTCCTTCGAATAGAAGTTTGAGGCGGAGTGGCCACTTCCCTCTGAAACTTAAATTCCGAAACAAATTTTCTCTATCTAGAAATTTTATTTAAGTTACTAGACTTGAGATAACATTAATGTTGAATCTATAATTTATTAATTAGGTTCTAAGGTTGTAAAAATAGTTATGAAAAGTTGTATAAAATGAAATGAATATATACATATACATACCTCCATCATTGTGGTGTAATTGAAATAATATGTCAAAAATAATATTAACACTCGAAAGAGATGTGAGTTATTATTACTTTTATGGATAGGATATATAAAGTTAAATCTTATGAGAAATTTTTCATCATAAAAATGAAACTTTAATTGGTTATGGATATAAGGATATGAAGATGCTAACCTTGAGTTGGAAAAGTTGTTTCAGTAGGGAATGGGAGATTATAAATGAAAAATGAATAAATTTGATAAAACATGAATAACTAGTAATGATTCTTATAACCACCTTGATTAAGTGAACAAGTATGGATGATGAAAGATTAATTTACTTTTTAAGTTGAAATAATGAAATTTAGCAATTATAAGATCGAGTTAAGCATAAGAGAGTCATACCTTTTATATATTTGATTGCAATGATGCTCTACATTGAGAAAAATGAGAAACAATGCGAATGGATTGAAATATGATAATTCTTCCAAATGTAGCTAGGGTTATTTTTAATTATGACTTTATAAGAAATAGAACTTAGAGTAGTATGAATTTAAATTCTATGCATAATTATTTAAGCATGATCATTATTGTAAGAATAGGTGTTTGAGTCACCATCTGAAAGATAAAACTTACATAGAAATATTGGAAACATTATTTAAAGGACACAAATTTCATAAGCATATGTGATTGTTTAAAAATTATGGAGAATCCATTTGCTATGGGCATAAAGATAATGAAATACCACTTCCAAAATAGAAAACTTTAATATAACAAGAGAAATGAATACAAAAAGTTTGATTAAAATTTACATCCTTATAATGATGCGGACGTATTAGTATCTTATCAGGGGGTAATTTGGTCCTAGGGTAACGTAATCGATTTATGAATTCTCCTTCCATTTATAGATGAGTCATCTTCTATAGTATATTTCCGCTCCTCCCCCAGAAGGTGGTAAAAATGAATGTTTGGAGTAAAAACCGTGGTGTTTCCAATAGGTATGAAAACAAAGCATCCCTCCTCGTGAATCAAGTATCCAGAGCTTTGACCATTCATCTTGTTGCTTGTTGTTGAATATCCATAGTAGTTGTTGAAAAATAGCATGGTTTCACTTACATATATATGCTAAACGGGTTCATTGTGTCATGAGTCGCATGAGTTCTGATTGTGTAAGTGGATCATGGGGTGATGACCGAGTCATAATGCTATAATCATCAAAATTAATAATGTGATATGAGGATGTTATGATGTACAATCAGTTTTGGTTTTAGTGAGGGAGTCTTGAGGTTAAGCACTATTATAATTTTTAATACAAAGAAAACTAATAGCAATCTAAATAAATGAAAAGAAGTAACACAATTACAATCTAAAGAAATGAAAAGAAGTAATAGAACTACTGAAGTTTATGTTTTGTAGGTCTTGCATTGTTGTCCCCTCCTTCAGCTTGATAATAAAGAGGTAAGCTCTCTTACTCATGTAATCGGTCGTTAATACAGGCTCTATGTTTATTTCACTCTTGCGTGTCGGGTCTAGGGTTTGTCTTAGTGCATAAATCGTATGCACAAGCTTCATGTAGCTCCTTATGCATAAAGGTCTATGCATGCTTTAAGCTTTATGCATAAGGGTTAAAGCATAGAGCTTATGTGTAAGGCTCTATGCACAAGGTATGCATAACATTCTATGTATAGAGCCTTATGCATAAGACTTAAATCATAGAACGTATGCATAATACCCTATATGCACAAGCCTTATGCATAGAGCCTTGTGAAGGCTATATGCATAAGACTGTATGCATAAAGTTTTATGTAAGATTTATTCATAGAGCTTATCCGTAAGTATTAATGGATAGATCTTATGCATAGATCCTTATGAAGCTTTATACATAAGGATTATGCATATAGCTTATGTGTAATGATCTATGCATAGAGCTTTATGCATATGGCTTATGCATAGAGCTTTATGCATATGGCTTATGCATAGAGCTTATGTGTAAGTCTCTATGCATAGAGCTTTATGCTTTATGTGTAAAGTTCTATGTAAGGCTTTATGCATAGAGTATTATGTAAGCTTTATGCATAAGGATTTATGGATATGGCTTTATGTGTAGATCTTAATGCATGCATAAACCATAGAGCCTTATGTTATTTAAGCTCTAATCATTTTTGTGTTATTTAGGTGAAAAAGGTCTACATCCTATCTACAAACCGTTGACTTGAATACCCCGAGAATCATTCCATATAAAGTCCAAATCTTTTGATTTATATTTATTGCACCCTTGGGTTCCGGGGTTTAAATTTTTATATGCATCTAGTTTATTCCTAAGCTTAGTGCATGCATGCCTAAGCTTATACATAAAGTATAGAGCTTATGTATCAGGTGGTTAATCCAAATTCCTAATAGTAAGGGGAATCATGTCAAAGCATGCATGCATCATCTGATAAATTTTGAGTTCGAAAATACTTGGGGCTATAATTGGTGAAATCAAGATGATGCAAAAAAACAAGACATTCTAAGTGTATTGAAGAAAGAAATTTCTTGCGCTACACCTTGACTTATAGTTTAATGACCTTAAGATGCTGGATTGTATGCAAGGACATATGAGTCATAGGAAATCATTGATTGATAAGTCCATCAAGCATTGTGGCCTCAAGGTGTGAGGAGAATTAGATAAAGATTAAAAGCAAGAAAAAATAAATATCGAGAAAACCTCGATGTATTCAAGTAAGAAAGAGAAGTAGCCAGAGTACGACAACATAAGATAGGGCTTGTCATCTTGGATTGAGTGGAAGGCCATCTTTCCTTGCTAAATTTGTAAGTATTTCTCACCTTGTGTAACGTACTCATATATATGTAGTTTTGGGTCCATTTGACTCGGTGATTTTTTAGCATATACATTTAATGTTGAAAAGTGGGAAATACTTAGAGGACATAAAATATTAAGTTTGGTCACAAATTTAGTAATTTTAGAGATGTCAATTTTGGGGCTTTTAATGCATGTTTTGTGGTGTCATTTGTAAGCAATTTCTATTCTATACTTAACCATGTTAGATAATGTATAAGAGGGTCATAGTGAGTAGTTTAGCCTAAAGGAAACTCATATGGGGTTTTACATCTCTAATTTCTATATGTAGCATCTCTAATTTGGTTCAAGGTCGTGTTTTTAGAAGGGATTTCTATCTTTATTGTTTTTCGTGCATGATAATCTACTAATTCTCATGGGATTTTTTTGGTTTCTTCTAGAGCCTTGAGTTGAGTTTTGTGCAGGAGAGAGAGAGAGAGAGAGAGAGAGAGAGAGAGAGAGAGAGAGAGAGAGAGAGAGAGAGAGAGAGAGAGACTTTGAGATTTGGGCATCGATCGTCCTTAGATAGGGAACGCCGGATAGAGAACGTGATTTATGCCTCTGGGAGCCATTTGGTAGAACCCAAAGTGGACAAGATTTAGAAGAGGCATACCCAGCATAGCCGCGACGTCCAACGTGGTGGTTGGGTGGACAGGCGTCGAAGGAAAGCCCTATTGGCTATATTTTTTTGTTGGTAATTCTCTCTCTGATTTTTAGATTTTGTATTAGCGATTATTATTGTTACTTTGGATTTTCAAAAATTGTGGTTTATTGCAATCTCTTTGCTTTTTGAAGTATGATGTGATTTTTCTTTAGGTTTTGAGAAATTTTCTCCATAGATCATGGAAAAGAATATGGGTACATTTCACCTGGCCATTTTGTATTAAACATTTTGTTTTACATAGAATTTAAACTTATATAAATTGTTCTTTTTTAATGTGTGTTTAATGTAGAAAAATGTAGTGGGGCGCTCTCCTTCTCATGAGGAGTATGACTATCCTTATTGTAATGGAATCTCGGATAGGTTTTGAATGGTTGCATCAATAATACGGTGTCTCTTTGAACTATGATGCTATGCCCGTTGTGAAAGTTACTTGTTTGAATAAGTTTTAAAAGTTTAAATTATTTTGGTTTTAGAAGCTTTAAAAAATGTAACTGATTTGTATTTTGATACTACTTAATCTTATGTGATATAGGAAGATGAAGAAGAGGCAATAGGCGACGAGGAGGAGGAGGAGGAGGAGGAGGAGGATTATGAGGACGAGTAGAGACCGTTGGCCTACTATGTTTTACATTTGTCTTTGTGTATTCCATGTTATGTAACTTGAGACTCGATGATGTAGCTTTCCTATCATGGCATTTTGACTTTTCTACAAGATGTAACTCACCTTCTATGGAATTTTGGATTTAATACAAGCAAGTTTTAAGGAGCTAATATATTTCAAATGTATGTTTCACAAGCATTTTGATATGTTGATATGTCCGTGTATACAATCTAGATCTGTCTTCAGCATATTGAATTAAAACGTGGTAGATTGGGGATAATACGTCAATTTGCCAAAAAAAACAAGTTCTCAATGTCGTTGAGCAGTGATTATAGCATGGGTTACAACGGTGCTTATAGCGTGGATTCTACCAGCATTTATAGCATGGGTTACAACGGTGCTTATAGCGTGGATTCTACCAGCATTTATAGCCTGAGTTATAACAATGCTTATAGCATAGAAAAAATAGTGTCCCTTATAGCGGCACTTATAGTATTGCTTACACCCCGACATTTATAGTATCTGCTACCCCCTCTTTTTGTTATAGTGTTAGGACTCACCACATGCATGATTTTTAGAGTCATGGTGGTGAATTTTTATGAAATTACAAAAGAATGGTTTCTTGGATTGGAAATATGATGAAGAATCACTATGGACATGTGTTTGCACATTTGAGTAAGTTTCAGCTTCCGTGATTTTGTTGGTGGTAGAAATCACAACTGTCATTGTTGAAGAATCATGGTGATAAAAAACCTTTATTTACAACAAATGATGATTGATATGCATTAAGTGCAAGGGAAACACATGTTAGAAATGAAAAACTTTTATGTATACCAACTATTGATTGATATGCATTAAGAACAAGGAGAAACACATGTTAAAGATGGTTTTGATAACATTTGAGAGAGCCAAGTTAGTAATAGATCTATATACAATTCCCCATTAGAGGATGTGTAGGAACATCAGGTGGTTAATCCAAATGCCTAATAGTAAGGGGAATCATCTTATAGCAAGCATGCATCATTTGGTAAATTTTGAGTTTGAAAATACTTGGGACATTAATTGGTGAAATCATAATGATGCAAAAAAACAATACATTCTAATTGTATTCAAGATAGAATTTCCTATGCTACACCCTAACATATAGTTTAATGACCTTAAGATGTTAAAGCGTATGCAAAGACATGTGCGGCATATGACATCATTGATTGATAAGTCCATCAAGTATTGTGGCCTCAAGCAGCGAGACGAGGATAATTAGCTAAAGATTGAAGGAAAAAACATATTGAGAAAACCTCGATCTATTCAATCAAGAACGAGAAGCAACCGGAGTATGACAACATAAGATAGGGCTACTCATCGTGGAAGGCCAACTTTCCTTGCTCAATTTGTAAGTATTTCTCACATTGCCATTTTGTATTCAAAATTTTATTTTACATAGAATTTAAACTTATATAAATTTTTCTTTTTTAATGTGTGTTTAATGTAGAAAAATGTGGTGAGCCACTCTCCTTCTCATGAGAGGAGTATGACTATTCTTATTGTTATGGGATCTCAGATACATTTGAATGGTTGTGTCAACAACACGTGTCTCTTTGAACTATGATGCTATTCCTATTCAAAGTTACTTGTTTGAATAAGTTTTAAAAGTTTAAATTATTTTGGTTTTCCATGATTTTAGAAATTTACCTGGTTTGTATTTTAATATTACTTAATCTTATATGATATAGGAACATGAAGAAGAGGCAATAGGTGAGGAGGAGGAGGATGATGATGAGGATGAGTAGAGACCCCCTGCCTACTATGTTTTACCTTTGTCTTTGTGTATTCCCTGTTATGTAACTCGAAACTCGATGTAGCTTGCCTATCATGGCATTTTGATTTTACTACAAGATGTAACTCGTCTTCTATGGAATTTTGGATTTAATACAAATAAGTTTTTTCAATATAATATATTTCAAATGTATGTTTTATATATATTTTGATATGTCGATATGTTTGTGTATACAAATTAGTTCTGTCTTCAACATATTGAATTAAAATGGGGAAGATTGGGAATAATAAGCCAATCTACCAAAAAAAAGGTTCTCAGTGTGCCACTTAGAGCGACAATTATAGCATGGGTTACAAGGCACTTAGAGCGTGGATTATACCAACATTTATAGCCTCGGTTATAACGGTGCTGATAGTGTGGGTTGTAATGGTGCTTATAGCATAGAAAAAATAGTGTCGCTTATAGTGGAAATTATAGTATTGCTTACATCCCGACACTTTTCCATTTCCCTTTATACAAGTCATGTTATAAACTCTGCTACCCCCTCTTTTTATTGTAGTGTTAGGTCTTAACCACAGGTAGGATTTAGAGAATCATGGTTGTGAAATTTTATGAAATTAAAAAATAATGGTTTCTTGGATTGGAAATATGATGAGGAAACACTATGGACGTGTGGTTGCACATTTGAGTGAGTTTTTGCTTCCATGATTTTGTAGGTGGTAGAAATCAAAACCGTGATTGTTGAAGAATAATGGTGATAAAAAACTTTATTGACAACAAATGATCATTGATATGCATTAAGTGCAAGGGAAAAAACATGTTAGAGATGAAAAACCTTTATATATACCAAATGTTGATTGATATGCATTAAGAACAAAGAGAAACACATGTTATAGATGGTGTTGATAACATTTGAGGTAGCCAAGTCAGCATGATTATGTAGCAGAGAAGATAAGAGTCACGGGAGTGCTTCTTGGAAGAATCACAATGATAATATAGCATATAAACAAAGAGGAGATGACTTTAGTAGTTTGCAAATGATGAGAGAATACCAAAATACCATGCAGTTGAACACTTGGATGAAGATTTGTTGGCATGATTATGAGGAATCACGGGCACGATTCTTAGAAAAATCATGACCATGAGAATTAATGCAACATATGAAATGAATGTAAAGTATGCATATGAAGTGCATTTTTCAAGTATTGGTGATGATTTAAGTGTATTTCCACATGTTTTTGAAGTCGTGATTTTCAGGTGAAGAAATCACGGGGGATGATTTCTAGAGAATCACGGCAATGAAAGCTTATTGAAATGTAGTGAGAGTGATCATTTTTTTATTTTTGGAATCATGAGCATAAATTCTAGGAAAATCAGGGAAAATGATTTTGTGATTTTCTTCATCCATAAGAAGATATGTTAAGCATGGGTAGCATCTTTATGATGGCAAATGATCAATTCTGATGACTTCCTTTAGGCGTGATTGGGGATCATGTCTGTGATTGGCATGATTGTAAAATAACCGCTAACCAAACTTTTTGGGTAGTGTACTTTTGGTGAATTTACCTCTCCAGAACCCACTAAAAACTAGAGAATTTTGGGTGATTTAAAATTCTCTTGGTGTAATAGCTGGATAATATGAAAGACCCTTCGAAAAAAGCCCTTGGGCTAAAAATAGCCCCTTATTTTTTCCTTCAATGAAACCTATTTGGGTGGGAATGGTTTGTAACGTGATAGCCTATGGGCGTGAGTCTTGTACATATGAATTCATGTTTGGGCCAAAGGCCAAGGGGCATAATTGTAATGAGCCAATGGGTTGCATGGTCATGTGTGAAGGCCAAGAAGTAATTTAGTGTGAAATGGGGGCTAGATATAAAGGAAAATGGGCCAAACCCCTAAGTACCCTTTATGAATGATAATCACACTTTGAGAGCTTTTTCTCGAGCTTCTATGGTGGTAGTGCCTTTTAGTGCATGTGGTGGTCCATCATGACCGCAAACCTCTCAGTCTCTCATTCCATCCTCTCTTGCAAACTCCTCATGTTGAAACCTAGTGTGTGATATGTGACATAGTTTTATATTGTTTTGGTAAGCACACACACTTTTATATTTCCTTGTTGAGAATTTAATTAAGGACATGACAAAGGTGAGGTGATGTGCCATGAGTCGTGTGAGAAGGAAACTTTTTGACTATAGTTGACTTGTATGATCGCATTGAAACAAAAGAAATGGGACATGAACCCCCCATAATGGCCTCCTGCTATGCATAGAGAGTTGCATACACTTTCCTTTGTTTAATATATTTCTGTCGTGTGGGGGGGAAGGAGCACACATGGAGGTCGTGTTATCTATAAGAGCGAGTACAAGCAATCAAGACTTAAGACAATAACATATTGTACCGCATGGCACAAACAACGAGTTAAGGGGGGGGGAGAGAGAGAGAGAGATTAGATGAGAGTAAATCTATAAGAAATGGGAGAACATTATATATCCATGAGCATAACAATGTGTACTAGACCATTTCTCTTGGCTACCTCGTATTTTATTATATATATAAGAAATGGGAGAACATTATACACCCATGGGCATAACGATGTCTACTAGACCATTTCCTTTCCTTAGCATATTTTTCCTTGCAAATATGCTTTCAAGGGATTCATTTGTATATAAATGCACCAAAAAATCATGCATATTATCAATATCTTGTGCATATAGTTCAGCAAATGATATTTTTGGGGATTGAAGATTTTGTTTTTCTTTGCAAGGTCCACAATTGCAACTGCATAGGAAATTATTGCAGACTGTGTCTATAAGAACACTAATTTCAAAGAAACTAGACGTGCTTATAGACGCGTTTATAGACGCCAGTATAGATGCAATCGTAACATACGCATCTATAAGAGCGTTTAATTTCAAAGGAACTAGACGTGCTTATAGACGCGAGTATAGATGCCCCATAACTTGCGCGTCTATGCAGCGCATTTATGCCTACTTTATGTTGTAGTGCGAGCTTCTATGGTGGTAGTGTCTTTTAGTGCATGTGGCAGTCCATCATGACCGCAAACCTCTCAGTCTCTCATTCCATCCTCTCTTGCAAACTCCTCATGTTGAAACCTAGTGTGTGATATGTGACATAGTTTTATATTGTTTTGGTAAGCACACACACTTTTATATTACCTTGTTGAGAATTTAATTAAGGACATGACAAAGGTGAGGTGATGTGCCATGAGTCGTGTGAGAAGGAAACTTTTTGACTATAGTTGACTTGTATGATCGCATTGAAACAAAAGAAATGGGACATGAACCCCCCATAATAGCCTCCTGCTATGCATAGAGAGTTGCATACACTTTCCTTTGTTTAATATAATTATGTCGTGGGGGGGAAGGAGCACACATGGAGGTTGTGTTATCTATAAGATCGAGTACAAGAAATCAAGACTTAAGACAATAACATATCGTACTGCATGGCACAAACAACGAGTTAAGGGGGGGGGAGAGAGAGAGAGAGAGAGAGAGAGAGATTAGTTGAGAGTAAATCTATAAGAAATGGGAGAACATTATATACCCATGAGCATAACAATGTGTACTAGACCATTTCTCTTGGCTACCTCGTATTGTATTATATCTATAAGAAATGGGAGAACATTATACACCCATGGGCATAACGATGTCTACTAGACCATTTCCTTATACAGCCATATTTTATTTTATTCGAGGAAGCAATGCTCGGAAGAGGCTTGAGAGATCAATCGTACTCCAACATGGCCTGCGCATGTAGAAAACCAGAGGGAACATGTGATCAGAAGAGAAGAATTAGCCACACACAGAAACGTATTAGGAGGAGGATGAGGAGGCCCTTTATACACTTTCTACACAGAGAGCATCTCTCCACTGCAGCTGCAGCTGTGTGAAGAATGATAAGGTGAGAGCATACTCACTTTGCTTCCTTTGCACGACGGTACACACCTAGTAGCAAATGCCAACAGGAGAAAGCAAGAACAAGCAACCCATTGAACCACAGCAGCTCATTGGATGGAAAGTGCAGATTCCTCCTCTTCCTATGCAATCGTCGTTTGGCTGCAAATTGTCTATGCTGCCTGCTGCCGCCATACGCATGTCATCGGGGCTGGTTGACACGCCCGACTGTTCGGCCACATGATTGTCTGCATCCGCCGATCGTAGGTGGTTTGTACGTGTATATAATATACATGTATATGAGGATTAATCTTATTATTACACGTACCTAGGTGTCGGCCCGTTGATCCGGTGCAAAAAAAGGCGATCACCAGCCATGTAACTATCACAAGCACCTTAGAAGCTTTACGTCCTCCCGCACCCATGTCTCGTCAATTGGTGGATGTGTGTGAGAGGCCGAGAAAGTGAGTGCGCGCGCGTGTACGTGACTGTGTTGTGGGAAGGAAGAGAGGGCTGCCGCGGTTTTATAGAAGTCGTGTAGCTTGCTTCAAACGTGCAGTTTGGTCCTACCACTTATAACGTAGAATTATATTGTATTTTCTAAGTGCTTGTAAATTTTTTTGTTTGGTTAATTGATCGTGGCATTACATATTTACCACTAATGTAGAATTATATTATATTTGCTAAGTGTTTGTAAAGAAAAATTGTTTAGTTAATTGATTGTGCCATTACCTTTTTATAATAGATATGAAGACTATTATAGTAGCTCAATGGTCCCTCCAATAGGCAAAAGATGTATATTCCCATGTAGATTTGTTTAGTACATTACTCCATATGTAGTCTATTAGAAGACTGTGTGCCATTGTGTGGGATCAGTAAATTAATTGTTTGATATTTTTCCCTGAATGCTTGTAAACTTCTAGTTGCTAATTTGTTTGTTTCATATGTGCCAACGGTTAAAGACTCTGAAAATGATGAGTTTAGTTATTTTTTGTTGGCGAATTTATATTGAGTATGAGTGTGTGATATATGGCCCGAACACTTAGTGATGCCATGACGTTGTGGCTATTTTGTATGTCTTCATCGTATGTTTTTTCAACGAGCTCCTTATGTTATGTGAGTGGACTATGAGTTGGTATTTGATTTCTTTAATGCCAAGTGTTTGGATTTTGTATTTTGATCTTTTTTGCACAACCTAAAAGATAGGTAAGGAGCTTTATATTTTCCCATGTGGGTGTCAACTAAATGCTAAAACATTAAATAAACAAAATCTAAAGCATAAAACAAAAGGAGTCATATATTTTCATGAGTGGGATATCTAGTATAATATAAATAAATCCCTATCGAATCACTAAATCCTAAAGCATTAAGCACAAAAATCTAAAACATAAAACAACAAAAATATGAAGCAACAAATGACAACCACACACATCCACATATGACAATCGAACGTACTCATACGTACGTATTTTTGGGTCCATGTGACTTAGCGACTTTTATCATCTATATTTAATGTTGAAAAGTAGGAAATACTTAGAGGACATAAAAAATTAAGTTTGGTCACAAATTTAGTAATTTTAGATATGTCAATTTGGTCAATTTTGAGACTTTTTATGCATGTTTTGTGGTGTCATTTGTAAGCGATTTCTATTCTATACTTAACCATGTTAGATAATGTATAAGGGGGTCATAGGGAATAGTTTAGCCTAAAGGAAGCTCATACGGGGGTTTACATAGTGAATATAACTACAAATGGGTGCCCGAAACAAGACTGGGACACCAAATTGGTCCTTAGTTTTCAGTAACGGCCTCGCATGAGGTGTAGATAACTCTATTTGTGAGAGAGACGTATTACAGAAAGTTAGTTCATCATAGGAAGAACAAAGTCCGTGTTCAGGACATTGTGGCTATTACCGTAGATTCATCTACATGTACGCTGTCCTAGCCAGACCATTATATGCTCTTCTTGTAAAGTTTAATTGGACATAATTGGGAGATTCCGCATGGGGTGGCCGGTATTCTCGAAACGAATCCGCCATCACCACTTTCCAGTGTTATATATATATATATATATATATAACGTATCTTCTTCAATTTGGTTCAAGGTCATGTTTTGAGAAGGGATTTCTATCTTTAACGTTTTCGTGCATGATAATCTACTAATTCTCATGGGCTATTGTTTTTGGCTTCTTCCAAAGCCTTGAGGTGATTTCTGTGTAGGATAGAGAGAGAGAGATTTTGACATTCGGACTGGCCGTCCTTAGACAGGGAATGCCGGATAGAGAACATGATTTACGCCCTCTAGGAGCCATTTTGTAGAACCCAGAGTGGACGAGATTTAAAGAGGTATACCCCAGATAGCCGCGACGTCCAGCATGGTGGTTGGTTTGATGGGCATCAGAGAAAGGCCTTATTGGCTAGATCTTTTGTTGGCGATTCTCTCTCTAATTTTGAGTTTTTGTATTGACAAATATTATTATTACTTTAGATTGTAAATGATTATGGTTTACTGAAAATCTCTTCATTTTTTGAAGTATGATGTGATTTTTTTGTAAGTTTTTAGAAATTTTGTGCTTAGATCATGGAATAGAATATGGGTACATTTCAGACAAGCACATACATCCAACAATCTTAAGTAGCTGCCAACATGTAAAGTTGAACTACACAATTAACATGAATGTAAGAATTCTTAAAACTTAAAATTCGTTGAAGGAATTAAAGATTAAACTTAGTAGTATTCATCACATATAGAAGATGCTAAAACTCCAAAAATTTACATTAGATGGATATGGCATAATACTTCCAAAAATAAAATATAATATAAGCCTACTTTAGAAGCCTATACTACATGAATACAACATGTTAAAACCCCAAAAAAGAAAATCTAAAGTAAAAAACACGACAAGCTAAAACATCACATTAGGTAAAATTTGGCCTTAAAAAGGGGGACCTCTAAAAAATGCCATGTCAACTTTCTCTTAAAAATGGGTTGATGGTTAAATTTTTATAAATCAAATCAAAATTTGTCAGAGATTAGATTGGGAATATACTCTTCAAGATCTTTCCAATTTTATATAGCGTGATGGACAATTTTGTATATTCAACAAGTTCCCAAATTGGAGATGATGTGGTGTGACATATCATGTCATCATTGCCAAAGGCTAGGAGATATCTTCAAGGGAACCACTCACCTTTACTCCTCTCAATGTGTTGTGGGGATCTTTCCGATGGTCAAGCTCATAACCCTTGAGGTCTCAAAGACCAATCACTACTACATGATAGCCTAATACCGATGCTTATACCGACGTCACTAAACGGGGTCTAAAAAAGTCCCGTCATCGGTATAAACGCCGGAAAGATGACATCGGTATAAGCGTCGAGGATTAATACCGGCGCCTATATCGGTGTTACACCAGCGAGCATACCGACGTTACCACCGGCGAGCATACCGGCACATATACCGGCAACTATACCGGCGCCTATAACGGTACCTATATCGGGGAATATACTGACGCTATAGTAGAATTTTTTTTTAGATAGAATGGTGTTGCCTGGCTGTTGCCTGGCTGCCTGCAATGAACAGGACTCAACAGCAGTAAACAGACAGCACCATTCTGTCTAAAATAGAGCACAAAAGACAACCGTGCTCATTTTTTTATTTTTTAGATAAACAAGAAATTAAATTAAACATTAATACTCAAGAATCTTTTGATCATATACCAATAGTTTGAAGGTCATCTTACATTATGGTAATGCCTCCCAATTGACGGTCTCTCCCTCTTCTTCAAGCATCTCAAATAAGGCCACAAGGCCATGTTTGTGAGCATACTTCTCTTCTCGCCTACTTGGTGGGCGATTCATGGCCAACTCCTACACAAACGATTAACAATTACAACTTTTAGAAATCAACATTTAGCCCACATACATACATGTAGATAAACAAAATTGCTACAAATACTTACGAATTCATGGCGCATGGTTTCGTAACCACCACTCCCAAGATGAGAAGCCCCTACTGTTTGGAGTCTTGCCCTTGCCGCCTCTCTTTGTTGTTGAAACCTCTCTGGTGTCTCTGTGAGCTCCTGAGAAATGGCTTCCCACTCCCTGTCATCTAGCCAAACAAGTTTCTCTTTCCCCTCTCTAAATGCATCCCTCGCCTCTGACCTACGATGCCCCATCAAAATGCGAGCTGTATACTGTATCCACTCATTAGAGATAACATTCATAGGGTCAGATGGCTGAAACTCTTGCTTTATCTTTGTATTTATGTAATTTTTCTTCTCCTTATCTTGCTGATCCCATTTAGTCATGTGACAGAGTTGTGAAACTGTATAGTGCACAATTGTCAAATTCGTGTCTTCATTGCCTTCCCTGCACTATTCATTATTTAGGCCCCATTCCTAATTGTGTATATCTTGCTGTTGTCATGGTCATGTGCACCCTAGGGAGTGGAAGGTGAACCTATAGGTGTGCTATCAATAGATGAGAGCGAAGGACGACGCTCACGTGGTGGTGGTGTCACAGCATCTGTGGCACTACCACCACAACAACCTCCCCCTGAAGACCTACTACATGAGCGACGTCTATGTGAAGAGGTGGTAGATCGAGCTGTAAGAGGAGTGGAAGGCTGTGTGGTATGAGGTGTGGGAGCTGCTGTCGTACCTACGGGTGTGGGAACTGGCGTCGTGAAGCCAGATGGTGAGGCAGATGTCCCTGCTCCAAAACCCCAATAACTTTGAGCCATGGCTCTCTGCTCTGGAGTCATGGATGAGAGAAAACCATATAACTGTTGGGGACTCATGCCTTGCGGTGTAGGGTTAAATGAAAAATCAGGACTGTAGAGTCGAGCGGCGGTGAGTCATCACCGATGGCCTGTTGGACAAAAAACCATATGACAAACTTATGCGAAATGAAAATTACACGGTCTATGGATAGGCCTTATGCATAAATAGTTATTCATAGAGGCCTTATGCATAGCTCTATTCATAAATAGCTATTTATAAAGGCCTTATGCATAAATCTCTATGCATAGATTCTACAAATAGAGCCTACACATTGAGCTCTATGCATAGAAGCCTACACCTAAAGCTGAACGCATAGAGCCTTATGCATAAAGCCTATGCATAATGATCTATACATAAGCTTATGTGTAATGCTCTATACGTAAGTCTTATGCAAGCTTTATGAATAAGGTTTATGCAATCGTATGCATAGTAAGGCTTGCAAGCCTTAAGTATAAGCTTGCATAATAAGGCTGCAAGACTTATGCATAAGCTCTATGCATAAGCCTTATGCATAAGTCTTATGCATAAGCTCTATGCTATAAACTTTATGCACTATGCTAACCCTTAAACCCATCACCCAAGGGTGTAATAAACATGATCTTGTCTTACATGGATAAGAGATCTTACCTTGATAATGTCAAGCTGAAGGAGGCGATAACAATCTAAGACCTACAAAACATAACATGAAAAAAAGTGATTAGTAACACACTATGTCTATAAATATATAAACTCTATGAATAAAGAGAATACCTTATGCATAGAAAAACAGAGCATAAGAAATATATGTTATATGTATAAGAGAGTATAAACATTCAAAAAGCTTATGCTCTCCATCCATGCAAGGCACTCTACATCAAAAAAAGCTTTATGCATAAAAACATAATGCATGAAGCCTTATGCATAAAGCTCATCCATAAGATTTATACATAAAACATTATGTATTAAGCTTTATGCATAGATCTTAATTCATGCATTCAGCTAGATTCATATAGCTCTATGCATAAACTCTATGTATAGATCTTGCATAAGCTTACAAGACCTATGTATAGAGCTTTCATAATCTTACAACCTCTATGTATAAAGCCTATACATAGAGCTTATGCATTAAGCTTACAAGAAGGCTATGCATAGAGCTTTCAACAACAAGAAGGCTATGCAAAGATCTTGAAAGAAGGCTATGCAAGCTCTATGTATAATGTCCATGCAAGCTTTCAAGAAACCTATGCATAGAGATTTTATAAGCTTGCAAACTCTATGCATAAAGCCTATGCATAGAGCTTATGCATAGAGATTTTATAAGCTCGCAAGCTCTATGCATACAAGCCTATGCATAGAGCTTATGCATAAAGCTTGCAAGAAGGTTATGCATAGAGATTGCAAGCTTATAGATAGGTTTTATGCATAGATCTTGCAATAATCCTATGTATAGGCTTGCAAGAACCCTAAACTAACCCTAAACCTGGCACCCAAGGGTGCAATAATACGTAGAAAAAAGCATAAACAAGGAAAATCGAAAGAGGGACTACCTCTTTTTTGCGAAGCTGAAGGAGAGGATTGGTGAAAGATTGGTGAAAGACCTGCAAACCAAAATATTAAATAAAGTAATTAGTAAATTAAACATAAGAATAAAAACTAATACACAAGTAATTCAAAACCCTATTTAATCTCTATGCATGCATTAGGAGATCTATGCATACATAGAGAGCTCTCAACATGCATAGAGAGCCAAAAAAATCACAAAACCCTAAACGCCCTATATCCTAAAAAGCAAAAGCAAGAGCATATTAGTAAAAGCAAGAGGATAAGTTAAAGTGGAAAAGGAGAAGAGGAGAAAAACACACAACAACAACAAGAGTGGGTTGAATGTAAAAAGACGAAAGCTTGAAGGAGATGAACGGATGCATACCTTCTCTGGATGCAGTTCGACGCCGCGCAAAACAGAGAACAATAGGTTCTCGGCTGTAAAAAAACTTACGAGCGTCGGTATATTCGTCGGTATACGCGTCGGTATATGAACTTTTGAAAATTGCCCGCCCGACATTTTGCCTCCAAGTTTACGACGGGCATACCAACGTTCGACATTTGCATCGGTATTTTAACGTCGGTATGCCCTAAACCTCTAGTACTGAATACCGCCATGTGTAGCTTACCATTCTCGTTCTCTTGCGATCATTTCACACCGTCTGTTTGTACTATGGACACTTCTCTCACATCAAATCACTCACACACACTCACTATCATACATTAGAGATATGATTAGAAAGAGGTTTAGCGAGAGGGAAAGCTCAAGTGTCCCTGCATTATAAGAGGAATTGCCTTATATACATGGCCATAAGTGTTCACACACACTTAAACTCTAGCTGGGTATGTGCTCGAAGCTTCTATTTATCTTGCTTCATCTCATAACACATTAATGAATTATAACACTAGGGAGCACGTCCTAGGTCACTACCACACACTCTTGGAGCAGGAAACACCATTAAATATCCACTGGATCCACAAGGTGCCCATCCAAGTTTGAGAGTTGGACACCATTGCTTCATGGCTTCTTTGTACATGAGTTTAGTTTTTCCATCCTTGACATTTAATTTAGGTTACTCATGATTTAACATATATTTGGGTGTGGCAAACCTTGTTAACGCTGAAATGGGCTAGCATCCCCGCCTTTCTAATGTTGATCGGGTCTTCATGATCGATTCAAGACTCTGTCAAGGGTACTTGTATGCTTGGTGCTGATAAGTAGATGTTGCATGTCTTTGATCCTCTAGAGGAATGAAGAATATAGTTAGTAAATGAAAATATCAAGAGAATATGGGGTCCTAATGGTGGTGGGGGCTGTTACATGTGATTCACGCTTGGTTGCTCTTTTTTTGGTTTTCCTTTTTTGCACTCATATGCAAGGTTACAAGATTAATTGAGGTTAGTGGGCATGCTATGGCTATTAATAATGATTAAAGAAGAGAGGTAGAGGTATGGAAGAGCATTGAGAAGAAATCCCTATGAGCTCATCTGCTTTGTTTAATGTATCCCTTTGCAAACTACTTTATTACCCATGTTCTTTTTTATGTAATAATAATAATTAGGTGCTCTTTAACCATTGGTAAAGCCAATACATAATGAAGTAAAAAATGTTGATTCTTTAAATTCTTATTGGAGCTATTGTATCAAAATATTTGGAGAGGATTGAAAAGATTTAGTCGACTTCCGAGGTTGTGGAGCCATTTTATGTAAAGAGCCAGAGGCTATTTGAATGAGATCATTGGCTAATGGTGGAAAGGCTAAATTTTAAGGAATTCAAGGTGATGAGTCTTACAATGGGTTATGCATACACCCACCATGGTCCTCCCATCTAGAAATGTACTTAGAAGTTGTCAATGAAACAAGGTTTCCACTAGTGGTGGTGGGTAAGTAAAGGTGTACTCATTAAAAGGATGCTTCCTTTGATTGTAGTAGACAAGGATGATTGGCCAGTTGTTTGAAGAGTATTGTTCTTTATGAATGAACCACATGCATGATTTTGAGAATCACGGTGGTGAAATATCTATGAAATTGCAGAAGAACGATATCATAGATTGGAAATATGATGAGAAAATAATGTGTCCATGTGATTACACATTTGGGTGAGAACATTTTCTTTGATTGGAAATATGTGGTTACACATTTGAGTGAGTTTTAGCCTCCATGATTCTGTAGGTGGTTGAAATCACGTCGTGATTGAAGAATCTTAGTGATGAAAAGACACAACTTTTACGTATTTGGAAGAAGATTTGTTGGCGTGATTTTGAGAAATCATGGGCATGATTTCTGAGATAATCATGGTTAACAAGCTATAGTATCGATTTTATGAAACTTCTTATCTATTATAATGTGGAACCATCAGTACCACCTTATTTGTTTGTACACTGAGTTTTTGTAGATGTGATTTTTGGACTCATGGTAGTGGTTTTGGGAGAATCATGGTAGTCAATACTTTCATTATCTATTTTATTCCATCTGATGCTTGAAGAATTTGATGGCAAGGATTTGTATACCCACTAGTCCAATTCGACCTTGAAGTATTTGATGGCAAGGATTTGTACATCCAATAGTCCAATTCAACCTTGGTAGCATCCACATGGGTATTGATGAATTCTTTGACCTTTGCACTCCTTCTAATGATGATTCACCAGATTGTGCTTCTGAGACATTCTTGTGGCATTCTACCTTTCCAAGTAGTGGTTCTTGTGGCTTCGTGGCATTTGTTTTACCACCATGTGATCAAAAGTTTCTTGTGTTTATTTACCTTTTGAGGAAAGTAGGTTCTTGTTTCTGCCACAACACTGAGCTTCTGCAACTTCTTCTCTACTCGTTCAAAGAGTGTGTTTATGTAGATGATCTATGGGAACATCTTTGATTGTATCCCGTCAATGGATGAAGTGATGGTGGGCAATTATTCTTGGTGTCTAGAAGTAGAGTTTTTCATGTGGTTAGCCTATGTTTGCTTTGTTCTCCATACCATATAATTAGTATGTTTTCCTTGAGTTGAAATTGATGATGAAACCTAATTAATCTTAACAAGTTTAGGCACCCATATGATGGTATTGCTTACAGAGTATCCATGAGCTTGAAGTAGTTTTGTAGGTACCCATATTTGATGAATTCTTGGGTATCTAGCATATCTTTTTTGTTGGGTTCTTTGTTTTGGTGCAAACTTCTTCCTTGGTGTATACCTCTTCTTATTTGGGAGTATGGTTTGCCTTTTTGGGATCCAAACTTGGGTTTCACCTTTATGATATCCTTTGGTTTGTAGTATTACCTTTGGAATCCATATTTCCTTTACTCAAGCATTCTCTTGTGTGTTTGCCTTTGATACCATGGTTGAGATTGCCTTATTTTTGTCTTCTTGTCAGGCCTTTGAATTTCTACATGTGAACGTTTTTTGGTCTAACTACGTAGCTAAATAGCACTAGCACCCTCTCATATAACCCTTGTACTTGGAGAAGACCCTTTTTCACCCATCTTTGGATGATTTGCAAATGCTTTGATAATCTTCTTGGTGGAGAAGAATGAGCTTTCCTTGCTAGAATGAAGCTTCTGTACCTATGAAGCTTTTGTACCTATCTTGATATGACTTGGTGATGTTTTAATGTTGGGTTCTTGTGAGGCATTGATGAGTGACAAGGCTAGGGTCTTCAATAAATAAGGGGCTACCGATGTTGAGGCTATGTCTTGGATTTTACCAAATCCAAATGTGGATTTGGTCTCTTTTGTGATTCTAGACTTAGGGACTTTAGCAAGAAGGATTGTCATTTTAGCAAGCTCACCATGAGAGCTTTCAATGATGATAACCTTGGTTGTCATGGTCAAGGATTGTGCATTTGGAAATAGAGGGATTATTGATGAGATGAGGATACCATGTGCTGTGATTCTTTTCTTT
This sequence comes from Cibotium barometz, assembly GCF_041138505.1. NCBI lineage: Eukaryota > Viridiplantae > Streptophyta > Polypodiopsida > Cyatheales > Cibotiaceae > Cibotium > Cibotium barometz. The sequence goes on from NC_141104.1 coordinate 29,973,087, forward strand.
TATTGATGATGTTGCTTAGTATTTTTTCTTTTATTATAGAAACTTCAACACCGGGTTCTTTGTTACATAGGGTTTTGATCATTGGTGTTTGGGAATTGTTTTCTAGTGGCTATTTTAGATGAGGTTTTGTGGTTTAGATCTTGATGCTTCCTTGGTGACACTAGAGGTTCTTGAGACATGGTGGTTGTTTCCTGGGCAACTCTTTATATAAAAATATGTTGCCCTTATTCTTAGCCTAGGTGAAAAATAATGGTCAAGTTCATCATGGATATCTGCATTTGAGGGCTTTAAATATGTAGATTTGGGGTTGGGTCCTTTTTTGGGGATGGTTGATTTAGAGAGTCCATCACAAAGAATTGTCCATGGAGAGGGTGGGTATTCACCAAGTGTATGTTCTAATGTAGAGACTAATCGATGCTTTTGGACAAGGTCATGAATGTTAAGAATCATAGGTATCTAGAGCATGCAACAACATAAGCAATGTAAACAAGACGAGAGAAAGAATGAAAGAAACATAAACAACTTACTAAATCATCATGAAGACACCATAGCTTGAGAGAACACAAGATGTATAGAAAGCTTCTTGTATTACTTTCTACTTCAGCCACTCCAAAGTTGGCTTACCCTTCTTCTTCATGTGTTACTTGTCTTCCTACAAAAACTAGGGTCTCTTGCCCTTCATATACAGTCCACCAAAGGGCTAGGGTTGGGTCAACCCTAGATCCCTCTTCCACCCACATGCCCACTTTAGTTGAGTGTGTTCCCACCTCCATTACCTCTTCCGCTCATCCTTAACCTTGTACATTAGATATTTCAACAACCCCTCTCAATGCCACCATGGGACAAGGTGAACATTGTACATACAAGTTCAAAAAAGACCCCCTCTCAACCATACGATAGAAGATAAGGTAGGTATCCTTTATATAATAGGAGCACGGCAATAGCATCATCTTCTTCAACTTTGGTGTCAATGCCTGCAAGTTGTCCCATGATTCTATTCATCTCACTAATGAAGTATCCAAGAGAGCCACCCTCCTGCATCTCAAGGCCAAAAAAAATCACCTTAAGTGCAATCTTTGAGTGCTTTCCCTTGACTCCATAAAGCTTCTCAAGATCATCCCAAACCTCTTTTGCTGATTTCATACTTGCCACAAGATGGCTTAGTTTTTTATGCATATGAAGTGAAATGATATCATGAGCCCACTCATCATCTTCTATCACCTTCAAATCTTCAAGGTCCACCTTCTTTGTGCCTTTTACCAAAGGCCATAAACCTTTTAGCATTAGCATATATCTTACTTGACCTTGCCAACTATGGAAACCCTCGCCATCAAACTTCTTAATCAGGGCTCCAATCTCCTTTTACATGATTGATAGGGGTAGAAAAGGTCTTACCACTTGCAAAAACAAGGATAGTGTCTAACTCCATTTACAAGGTAAAAAATAATTCAAGTTTTGAAGAGTGTTGTGCTTGAAGCGAGTTTAAGGATTTACAAAATCACCTTGCACTTTGATGAGGTTTTAAAAGAAACTTTAAAAGAGAGAGGTTTAAGAAAAACCTTAGAAAAAAAGGTTTAAAAGCAACCTTTAAAAAAACCTTTGAAATTATTTGATGATGATTTTTTTTTCTAAGAAGAAAAACGGAGAATGTCTGAATTGTGCTCCTCTTGCCCTGCGTTGTCGGATGACGCGTTGTTTCTTGCCCTAGTCGCCTACTGCTATAGGTGAAGATGGTTGAGTTTTGTTGTGCATAAGGAGCTTATGTTAGCCTAGTTGCAATATTGTTGCTGTCTGACGGACGACATCGGACGGACTGCACCTCCGTCACCATCGACGAATGGTGCTGCAGATACCACCAGCCCAGCAGAGGCTTCCCTTTAGATGGGGTACTTCCTTTGAAAAGGGGCTAAGAGGATGCACCCAACACCACTTTAGAAGCACATTCGGTGACCCACGCCTTCACAACTGAAGGACTTCAAAGATGATTGATGACTAATTCTTTGATGAAAAATCAGACGAAACTTCTTCCTGGCCATGAGGATCGTTTTCTTCATCTTCTTCCAAGCTTCAAGAGCTTGTTGGTGATGAAATCTTCTTCTTGATTAAGCTCTTCAACACTACATTTCTCCTCCACTTCTTCTTTGAGTTTCTCTCCTTCTTCTACCACCTCCTTGATGACTAAGAACGCTCACGGAATTCTTTGATGAAAAATCAGACGAAACTTCTTCTTGGCCATGAGGATCGTTTTCTTCATCTTCTTCCAACCTTCAAGAGCTTTTCGGTGATGGTCTTCTTCTTGATTAAGCTCTTCAACACTCCATTTCTCCTCCACTTCTTCTTGGAGTTTCTCTCCTTCTTCTACCACCTCCTCCTTGATTGGGAATGGTTTATGAGAGAGACAGAGAGATAAACAAGGGGATCTTAACCTTAACAAGGCTCTGATACCATGTTACGAATCATGGGTATCTAGAGCATGCAACAGGAAGTAATGGAAACAAGAGGAGAGAAAGAATGAAAGAAGCATAAACAACTTAATGAATCATCACCATAGCTTGAGAGAACACAAGATGTATAGAAAGCTTCTTGTATTACTTTCTCTTTCAGCCACTCCAAAGTTGGCTTACCCTTCTCCTTCATGTGTTACTTGCCTTGTTACAAAACATACGGTATCCTTCCCTTTATATAGGGTCTACCAAGGGCTAGGGTTGGGCCAACCCTAGATCCCTTTTTCACCCACATGCTAACTTTATTTGAGTGTGTTCACACCTCCATTAGCTCTTCCTCTCATCTTCAACCTTGTACATTATATATTTCAACAATAAAGAGAATTGAGTGTTATTTCATCCTTGTGACAAAATGGAACCACCACTTCATTGTTAGAAATCTTCATGGAACATGTATGAAGTTTAGTATAGCTTGCACCAAGGTAGCCCAATCCCTTCCTAGGATAAAATCCTTCTAGAACATAATATAACACACAAATATTACATTTAAAGGGTTTATAGTCCGCATAAACAATCCATTCAAAATATCCTAGACATGGCATGCCTTGAGTGCCAGTCTACAAAATCCATTCATGAGCTTGCAAGCTTGGATCGCCTATACAACACCATAGCTCATATGTCATGAGATTGCTTTGCTTGTAGGGATAGTTTTGAGATTAAATGGTTTGGACTCCCAAGCTCGTTTAAAATACATTTTTTATTCTAGGAATCCATTGGAATGGTTCATGTTTTGGAGTCTTAGGTTCTAAAGCTTCAAGTTCTTGACCTTCCAATTGTTTTTTCCTTTGCAAGAAGTGTTCAGGCTATACAGTCTCACTTTCAAGCAAGTCTCACTTTCAAGAAAGGGTTTTGGTCATAAGAGAAATGTGAAGAATTTTTCGCAAAACTCTTAGAAGATATTTTTCTTTCTTTCATCAATGGAGTACTAGGTGTTGTCTGTTGGCCAAGCCGCCAAATAACCGTCGCTGGGACTGCCACCCAACCATTGAGCCAAAGTGGCACTGTCGAATGTCTTTGTAAATCCATCATGGTCAGAACACGGTGATATCTATGTACTTGACTATGACTACAAATGACTAGTATAAAAGGATGTAAGCCGAACATTATAAAGGTTGTTGTTGATAAGGCTTATAAGACAGTTGTCTCTATATATTTCCATCTCTTTACAGTAAAGGAAGATCACTTTCTTTTGTATCATTCTCTCCATATCTCCTGGGTCCGTATGTCTGTTTTTGCGTCTTGTCTTTTATCATTATTAGTGATTTTATATGTTCAGTATTTCGATATTTCTGTTGTGCAAGGATTGGGATCCTTCGCACGAGTCGAGTAGTCTTAGTAGTCGGTTTTGTTTGTATAGTTGCCGATAGCCGATCGACTGTGACTATTTGTCTTGTGCCGTATCCGACTTGTGTATGTTGCATGCATAACCAAAGCCACTTAGGAAGTTTCTCGGGACAATGATCAGTACCCGGCCACCGACAACACTTTGGAAACCACGATGCATCTTGCTACCTCTTTCTTATGCTTTTTTTTTACTGCTTGATAGTTTTGTGCTTGAATTAATATCTTTTTTGTTCGAATCAATCTTTGGTTCAAGGGGACTGCTACGTGGGCATTGTATTAGAGCATTTGGCTTTTCCATCTGACTTGCCCCAAAAAACTTCATAGATCCTTCACACACTTGTCACAATCGGAGCATTTTGGATCACTTCCACATTGGTTGGGTCTACTGCAATGCCTTCTTGAGAAATAATGTGGCCAATGGCCATACCACTCTGGACGATGAAGGCACATTTGGCAGGATTCAGGCTTAGCCTGAACACTCAGCACTTGGCCAAACACACCAAGTGCTTCAGATACTGGGAGAATTTTCCAAAGACAATGAAATCATCTATAAATACCCGCATAAAGGAGGTCATAAATTTGGCAAAGATCTTATAACCATCTACAAAATGGCGGGCATTCTTGAGCCCGAAGGTCATGACATCAGATGCAAAGACTCCCCATTCCGTGATGAAGGCTGTTTTCTCTCGATATTTGGGTGCCATTTGGACTTAGCTGTAGCCACTGAATCCATCTAGGAAGGAGTACCTTTCATGTTCGGCTACAGTATCCAACCATCAGAGAATCCGTGAATGGTAAAGGAAAAGGATCTGAGATGGTGGCTGCATTCAACTTTCGGTAATCTGCATAGACCCTGAGCTTCTAGTTTTTATTTGGAACAATCTTGATCGGGGACAACCACGTTGCCCGATCAATTGGATAGATTAATCTGACATGTAAGAGCTAATCTAGTTCTTCTTTTACCCTTTTGGCAGTGACAACATCTTTCTTGAGGTTAATCCGGTGTTGAAAGAAGCGGGGATTGATCCCTTTCATTTATGTATGGCTCCATGAAACACTCCTTGAAGGACGTGAGCAACACCCATACTTCTTTGTGGAATGGAGCATCCAACTTGGCACTGACTCAAACCATCTTTGGGTCATCCTCTGTTCCCACGTTCATCTCCATTAGCTCATCTTCTTTTACCTATCTAGACTACTTGAGGTCCCTATCAAAAGATTTCTCTGCTACAATGATCCGCTACAAACATGGGGTACTGTCATCATTGGCTAAGGCTTCCAAAAAAATTTAACCTCGTCAGGAGATTTATCTTTTCTCAGTGGATCAGGAGACTGATCCCTGGCCACTTTCCTTTTGTGGTGACTATCTGGCCTATATCTGTCCATTGTCTAGACTACATCAACCTTAAAGAGGGTGATTAAGTTGGCATTCTGCTAGAGATACTCTTCCGCTTCATCAAGGTCTAAACCTTCCAACATATTCACTCCCTCGGCAACTTTGGGTCGGGACGGATTTTACACCTTCCGCTGACTAGGGACGAAAATCAAGATTTTCATCTTTCCTTGCCGGATGGTTATCCTGTCCGCATCCCAATCTTGCTTGATTCTTGCCTGATGGAGCCATGAATTGCCTAGTAGCATTGGGTAGGCACCTTTAATATCCTCCATCCAGAGCACCACCACTGCAATCTTAAAACTAAATCTAGCTACCTCCAATGTGAGCTCATGGATCAATCCGAGTGGCTGTACTCGCCATTTTGACGGTGAATGGAGTGGGTTCTCATCTGCTCAAACTGAGAATTTGACATGTCATATCCGAGAGTATGTTGACTCCATAACTGCTATCCCTAGCAGAACTTTTTCTATATCCACTCCCTCCAACTTGACCTGGATCATCGGGATGGCTTCATCATAGACAAGGGCTTCCCTCAGCAGGGTTTCTTCTCGTTTTGAGGTAGCATGTGGCAGAACAGCTACTCCCTGAAGTTCGGAATGAGCGTTAGGAGCTATTCAACTGACATGTAAATTGAATGCTGCTTTAGATCTTCCCACGGATTGTACTTTTAAGATTCCACTTCTGCAAGTTGGCATTGGCTTTCTTCCTACTTGGATTCTTCTTCACTACTTTCTGGCTGTGGTGTCTCCGCACCTTGCTTTGGCCTCAATAGCTCTACTGGTGAGGACACTTTGCCTTCCTTCTCTGAGTTGATCTCTGGTAAATTGACTTCGGGTTGTTTTGGTCAACATAGCGGCTTCTACCTTGCTAGCTCCTTTTTTTGCACTGCCTCTCTAGCTTGCTACTTCTCCACTAAGTCGGACACTTCCATTTGGACCTGGTTCTGCTCCTGCCAAGTGACAACCTTTTTCTTCCCCCTCTTATCTAAGATCGAATCTTTGGCTGCTGCCACTACAGACTCGAGTTTCATTGACCATGTCACTGCCATGGTTGATGATTCAGCCAACTTTTTGGTCGGCCTGACTTCTTCTAGCTTCTCTAGACCTTGGATTTCAACGGCATTCACTACTGGGGGTCCAAATGTGGGGGTCCAAATGTTGAAGCCTGGGCTCCTTCCACCTCAACCTTGTGCTTCCTCCAAATGTCACATTTTGACTTGTGGCTAGGGAATGGCAATAAAAACATGTGAAAATGGGGCGTGGTGCACCAAAAACATCCCTGGGAGGAAAATTTCAACAGGGACAGAATTGTGGTCTGCGGTATGGATCAAGCATAGCCATCGATGGGCAGGCTGGACGACTGCCACTACGGGGGCTTGGATCATTGTGGCTACTGTGGAGGTGCTCGCCTCCCATTGTGCTGGCATGCTTCTGTGGTATGAGTGTCAGTTCAACAAATGACACACCAAAGCTCATTTAAGCCGCACTCTTCAACTTTATGTCCATGATTGCGACACCTCGCACACCAAGTACGTGACTGGACAGGAGGGGATTTTGCGCCATGGCTGTAGCCAGTTCCTTTGACTGGACAGGAGGGGATCTTCTTGCTCTTTAACTTACCTGCAATCTTCCTCCTCCGATTCTGATGAGTTATCAGAATAATCTTCTTCATCCAAAGATCTAAAAGCAAACATTTTGGACTTTTTTGGCTATTGCTTTTTCCCTTGCTTTTGACAGATCCTACGAGCACACGCTCGGCCTTGAGAAATGATTCTACCAGGTGCTCTCTAGAGTCATGGTGGCGGTAAGATCTACACCGGCTCTACTGCCCGTTTTAGTTGTTTAATGAGGCCCTTCATGAAGTACAAGTTGAAAATGTCCTCTGCGGGCCGATTGGCTGCATCCAATCTATGGAGAAGCTTTCAAATTTTGGCAGCATAATCCTCCACTGTCAGGTTTTTCTGATTCATCAAGCATAGGTTATCAAGAACATGCATGGAAGTCTTGTCCTGCGAGAATCTTTGGATGAATGCATCTTTGATAGTATCATAGGTGGGAAAGTGGGTGTACTCATACTGAGCAACCTAAAGAGTGTCACCCTTCTGGAGAGTCGGGACGAAGGTGGCTTTCTTTAGATTTTGGTCCATAGGGCTGAGGACATTCAACCATTGGCCCAAAAATTGAGACAAGCCAACTTCGACTGGTCAGAGGAATGCAACATCGCATGTCTGAAGCACCCGTAGTAGTTAAAGCCCTGAATTGGGAGTTGCCATTCCATGTTTTTGTGGATGCTTCAGATGTGACCATAGGTAGTGTTTTGATGAAGGAGGTCAAGAAGAAATGGTTTCGGCCTGTTTACTATGCCAGTTGTGCCTCTTGAATGCCAAGCAAAATTATTCCACCACTCATAGGAAAGCCCTTGGCATGATTTATTCAATGGTGGGCAAGTTTTGCCACTACTTGTTGCTAGGCAACAAATTTATCTTCCATGTGGATCATTCCACCCTTCTCTATCTTGTGGATAGGCAGAGTTTGGCACGCAAGATGGCATGGTGGATGTTGATCCTATAGGAATTCTAGTTCACCATACTGCACAACCCAAGTGTGTATCATATAGTGGCCGATTTCCCGTCCAAACTAGAATCTCGTAAAGCCTTGATTAGAGTAGTGGATTACGTACCCGCCTGCATAGGTGTTCACAAGTGAAGTCGTCATCCCGATTCCATAAACATGGAAGGATGAAATACTAACATTTGTCACCACCGGTCTAATGGAGTATAGCCTTTCTTGGGATCAAAGGAAATGGATTGTTGTCCAAAGTTGGTCTTTCAACACCATATTAGGGAATATGGGAATTTCCCACAAGTTTGGGACACGTGGTCAAAAGTTTGGATTAACCATAACTTGAACACCACTAATCCAAAATGAGCGCTTTATAGCTCTTTAGATTCCATTTTTCAAGCGCTTTCCAATGATAGGTCATATGATAGGGTTTTGAGAAACTTACAAACATGTTATCCATGTCCCCTTTTTTAAGTATTCAAAAATGGGAATTGGAAAATTCCCAAATTCACTAATATGGTGTTTTTCTAAGTAATAGCCGGCCAACTGTTCAAGAAAGGCATTGACCAGATCCTCCAGAGGTGCATTCCACATCACAAACAAGAAGCCGTTCTCAGGGAGGCCCATCAAGGAATTAGTGGAGGACACTTTGCATGACAAGTCACAGGACAAAAGATCCTCTAGGCCAGTCTCTAGTGGCCATTGATAGTCGGCGATGCCTAGAAGTGGGCCAAGAAGTGTGATGATTGCTAGAGTCTCAGTTAACAAAGACTGCATGCCACATAACCTAATCCTTCCCCTCGAGCTGTTCGAGAAATGGGCTCTTTATTTCCTGGGACCATTCAAGCCGCCATCCCGCTTCACCAGGAACAAATATATTCTAGTGGCAAGAAACTACAGCACAAAGTGGTGGAAACCTGAGTGCTCCCGGACAATTCGGCCAAGTTAATAGCTAAGTTTCTCTTTGAAATGATCATCAACCGTTTTAGCTCCCAATTGAGCTGATTAGTGACCACCAAGGCAAGCACTATGTCAATGATGTCATCTCCAAATTTGGTCAGTATCTCATTATACACCACAAGAGATCCACGGTGTACTATTCTCAGGAAAACGATCACTTGGAATCCACCAACAAAACACTCCAGTGGATCCCAACAAATCTAGTCAATGAAAACTGCACCGACTTGAATGAGAAGCTGCACTTAGCATTGTGTGCATTCCGCATCACATACAAGCTCTCCACACGGGAATGAGTCCATTAAAATTGGTATCAGACATAGTGCGGATTTCTCCAAGCCTTTCACTATTAGAGAGCGGATGCATGTGGAAGAGGACTTCATGTGCAGTGTTGTATCAAGACCATGTAGTCATTGCTTATGAAAGCCACAAACTTGATTACAAAGAGATGGATATGTATGTGTATGACCAAGAGATGATTGCTATTTTGCATGCAATCAAGAAATGGCATCACTATCTTTATGGAATAAAGTTTTATGTGTGAAGTGACCATAGGGTTCATCAATTCTTCCTATCTCAATCAAACCTCTCACCTAAGCAAAGAATATGGTTGGCTACTTTTCAACAATATGAATTTGAGATCACATATATGAAGGGAAAGGAGAATGTGGTGGCGGATTCACTCTCTAGAATGTAGGCGTGTTCTTTATTAGCCATCACAAAAGTGCATCATGATTGGGTTGAGGAGATTCAAGAGGAATATATGGTTGATGATGAAGATTCAAAAATAGTGCAGAAATTACAACATGGTGTTTGTGATGATTTACCTCAATTATTATAACAAAACGGTCTCCTCTATCACAAGGAAAGTTTGTATCTTGTACCCCTCTAATCCTTCAAGAAAAATGTCATGGATGAGATGCATTCTAAGATGCCATAAGGAAAAGTTTCCATTGAAAAGGCCTATGGAGGGAAGTCAAAGAAAATGTTGCTAAGTGTATGCCTTGTCAACTCAACAAGGATCCCACACACAAGCCCGATGATTTTCTTTAGCCTTTACCTATTCCGAAGGGTAAATGGACACATATTGTTATGGATTTCATTACCATCTTGCCTTCTTCCAAGAGGGGATGGGATAGAATCTATGTAGTAGTTGACTAGTTGACAAAAGTTGCCCATTTTGTACCAACAAAAGTGAGACACTCGGCATTTTTGGTGGCACACCAATTCATGAAAAATGTGTTCAAGTTGCATGGTATGCCACAACAAATGGTGAGTGATAGAGATGTGAAGTTTATGGGCACATTTTGGCCTACATTGTTTTATAGCATGGACACTAAGTTGACTCCTAGTATGGCCTATCATCCAGAAACCGATGGTCAAACCGAGAGGATCAATAAGTGACTTGAGACTTACTTCAAGCATTATTGCTATGAAACGCAACATGCATGGGACGATTGGTTGTATTTGGCGGAGTTAACCTACAATAGTACCTATCATAGTAGTATTGGAATGTCTCCTTTTGAGGCTATGTATGGCTATAAGGTGCATGTACCAATCGTAGTATTCAAAAAAGAGAATGCAAATCCACATGCAAGGGAGGAAGTGGAAATAATGTAAACTCTTTTGCAACATTAAAAGAGAACATCAAGAAGTCTTAAGAGAAGATGAAGCATTATGAAGATGCACATCAAAGGCCATTGGAATTCAAAGAAGGGGACTTTGTGTTCTTGAGGATACCTAAGACTGGATATGGATCTATCAAAGGTATTACCAACACAAAGCTTGCACACCGTTATTATGGTCCATACAAAGTATTGAGGAGAGTTGGTGAAGTGGCTTATCAATGGCTGCTTCCATCTACTACATGAATACGTGATGGCTGCTTCCATCTACTACATGAATACATGATGTCTTTCACGTATCACATTTGAAGGCATATGTTGGTCTGGAGGTGCAAGTATTGAATGAGATTCCACCCATGAGTTAAGATGGAATGGTGAAGTACATACCTGAGAAAGTGTTGGGAGAAAGAAAGAAGGTGTTGGGCAACCACACTTTGTGTGAATACCTTGTGTGGAAAGGTTTACCTGAATATGAAACATTTTGTAAGCCCACCTCTATGTTGGAGGGGATGGAACACCTTTTTGATGCATCCGAGTAGAATTCTTGAGTTAAAATAGTAAAAACAAGCTTGCTGTAATTTACTATTATGAGGCATAAAAGAGGTTCAAAGGGATGCAATCAACATATACACTTCTTAGCCATGATTGGCAATGAGTTCAGGAGCATTTCATGAAGTTTTGAAGGTCTCAAAGGCTTAAATCATGATCTTTTAGACAATTTTGGCAAATAAGTGTGAAGTGATTTATGTTGATGCTTATGAAAACCATCCATACTATGGTTCTATTTTGAGTATGTTTTGAGGATGAAACATATTCGGGTTGGGATGGTTTGTAATGAAGCAGTGGACACAAGTTGTACATATGAGGCCAGGGGCCAAGCATAAGTTGTATTGGACCAAAGGGCAAAGTGTAAGTGGGGGACATAGGCTTATGGGCCAAAGGTCAAGTAGGGTGGACATTAATAAGTATGTGTGAAAAGAGGGGCATGCTATATAGGGAAAATTTATAGCTAATCATAATTAATTCGTAATAATCAAAATTACAAGCTAATAAGCTTCCATGGCAATCTTTCCTTTCTCCTTGCTCATGGATAGTGCTTCTACACCCATGTCATCACTCCATGCCTTGAGTGATCATTGCTAGTTCATTGCAATTATTTTTCATTGATCTTTCACATACTCAAGCGATGATCCATTCTCTTGAATTAATTAATCACTGAATCTAGCATTATATCTCTCTAATTATAATTAAAAACTATTATTTCAAGTAATAGACATCACACATAAGAAAAATTGTTGAAAATTAGTATCTTGTCTCTTCCTTTCCAGATGTTGAAATTGAGCAAGACGAAAGTCATTATGGAGTTTTTTAGGGGGAAGGAATATGAGCTCACACGACTCATGGAACATCACCTAATCTGTTTTAGGTGCTTAAATAAACTCTCAACAAGGAAAAATAAAATTTTGTATGCTTACCAAAGCAATATAAAACTATGTCACATATCACACATTAGGTTTCAACATGAGGAGTTTACAAGAGAGGAGGAAACGAGAGAGAAGAGATTTGCAATCATGATGGACTACCACATGCACTAAAAGGCATTACCACCATAGAATCTTAAGAAAAAGGTCTCAAAGTATGATTATCACTCATTAAGGGTAATTAGGGGTTTGGCCCATTCTCCTTTATACCTAACCTCCATTTCATACTACAATACTCTTTGGCTTTAACACATGACCATGTAGCCCATTATGCCCCTTGGCCTTTGGCTTAAATATGAATTCATATGTTCTGGAGATAAATTTACCAAAAGTACACTACCCATAAGGTTATGGTTGGCAATTACCATCACCTCTGGTTCATGGCCATAAGTGTTGCATACGATCACTTATTTGTAAATCTTCCCTTTGGCCCTTTCTCTCTGTGACCGCATTAATAGTCTTCCATATAACTACGACTATATTTTCAAAAATATGCATAGGGTAAACTAAATGGTTAATTAGAAGACCTTCCCAATATGGTAGTTGGTAAAATATGGACATTCGCTTCAGTCCAGGGGGTGGAGACCCTTCGTTGTCCTCCCATGATCTCTTCCAACAATCGCTTGCCTTTAGTGTTTGTAGAAGGAGGTCGACCCAAATAGCCCTCACGTAGCTCATGGTCCTCTGGTAGATACTTCTTATGACCCTCATACACCGTATTTCTCAAGCCTCTTGAATGACAAGAATCTAGTCTAGGTCCACACAAAGGGCCTGCATTATATCCAGAGATTGATAGTCTTGTATTAAAGCAAATAATATTACACAACCATCCATGTATATATCAATAGCTATTACATAATAACAAAATAGCTTACCACTACTGCATTCTTTGTAGCCTGGACAATCATGCATACTCCACATTAGTATTCCTCGTAATGAGAACTCCCTTTGTCCAAACCTCTTTGACATGTCATGAACATCAATTTCTTCCCACAAACTTTGTAGCTCCTCTATTAACAGGGCTAAGAACACACCCATGTTGGCCACCTTGTACTTCTGAGGGACTATTAATGAGAGAACTTTAGTACTAACCACGGTGGAAGATTGTAGTTCACAAGACAAACTGGCCATGTGCTCTATGTTGAAATTTTAAGACCAAACGGGTTCACACCATCCATAGCTAGCATGATGAATATTACGAGGTTCCTCATTATAGTCTGGCCACTTGTCTTCAATGTGTCTCCATGCAACGCAATCAATGGGCACACGCATAACATCATCCGTGGATCTACTGGTTCGATGCCAAGACATCATAGACACCATGCATTTACACTTGAACATGGTTTGAATTTGTTGAACAATAGGGAAATGCCTGAGTACTTTTGTAGGAATCTTTTCTCCTTGGACATCTTTCTTAAAATCTAGATTCTCCACACTGTGGACATTGTGCAATGCCTGCATGATCCTGCTGATAAAGAACACAATCATTTTGGACAAGCGTGGTAGGAATTGTAGCCCATACCAATGGATTGTAATCTGGATTTTGCACGTGTACAGTCCACATGCATCTCGTTGCTTTCTAGAAATATTTGATCTCCCAATGACCTATCATATTGACAACGCTAATTTAAAAAAAAGGTAAAAGAAAGAGATTAAAAATGAAAAGGGTGATAAGTACTTACACAAAAAGTTTTGATACACTATTATCGGACCATCCAAATATTGATTGCAAGTTTAGAATTGAGAGGAATGTACACAAAACAAATATACGTGCACCATGATACTGCAAAGATGTACGAGCCAGCCTACGCAACTTTTTCTCCTCTTGAGGCCTACTCCGTACGTCGATGGACACCGCCCATCTCCTGTGTTATTTCTCACTCGATATTAGGAGCATTCTTTTAGGAGCGTTCTTTTACCGATGTTATTTTTGACCATATTTTTGATGCATATTCCGACACTGGAAAAAATAACAAAGCCAAAATGCGGACTCTGTTTTTCTCATTTTTGGGTTCTCTTCTTTTATGCACGGTGAGTTAATATCCCATCTCCCCCTATTTGCATGTCCTCTCTCTCTGTCTCTCTCCTACATCCCTACACTCTCCTACTCTAGCATCTTGCTTCGTTCTTAATTTTTTACAGATTAAATGTTCTAATCTATTTGTTTTGGGTTTTTTTTGCAAGTTGCATATCTTCAACCCCCTTCCCCCGGGTGAGCTTTTGGTTTCTCTTTGTCTCTCTCTACTACATCTCTGCACTCTCCTATGTTTCCGTCTTTCTTGCTTTCATGTTTTCTTAAACCTAGGTTTTTTTTGTATTCTATTTTTTGGTTTTTTGGTTTTTTTTTGTAGGTTTTATATCTATACTATCTATCCCTAATCTCTCAAAGGTAAGCCCCTTTTTTCTTTCCTTAATCTCTCCATATTATTTTAATTTTATGCTTTTAAAATGAAGTTTCATATCCACCATATCCATGCACATATGCAAATGGAGGACCATACATATAACCCGAAAATCACCCACGACATTACCCCAATCAATTGTCCCACCTACTCCATGTGTCATGAGCCCTAACAAATTTATTACTTTCATTACACAAGCCATCCCCGAACCATGGCTAAAGCCTATTTTACCCATGGTGAGTCGGCAGGTGTAGGCCCATCCTCAACCACCACCATAGTCACACCTACACCCATACCATCCCCTACTCAACCTCCACCCTTGGGCTGTTCCTCCAACTGTAGTCCTGGTACGCCTCATAGGGGTAGTGGTGCTTGTTGTGGTGGCAGTAGTGGGGCCGATTGATACTGTTTTGGGGTGTGATTGGCTATCAACTCTTTGAACCTTCTCCATGAATTTGCAACAAGGCTTTTTGAGATTTATGCATGGGAAGGAGACCATTACATTGCATGGTTTTGGCACCTCAAATTTAACCTTAATCAATAGCACAAAACTCAAGAGGAAATTCAAGAAGAGTGGTTATATGTACATTTTGCAACTTCATAAGGATGCGTACAATGAAAAAGAGAGCAAAGTGACACATGTAGGCATTAAGAAGCTACTTAAAGAATATGAAGATGTGTTTCATACGCCCAAGTGCTTGCCACCCCCACCGATAAGGGAGATTGATCTTGCCATTAAGCTGGAGCCAAATGCAAGGCCGATCAACAAACGTCAATATAGGTTGTCAAAAGTACAAAAGGATGATGTGGCAAAGAAAGTTAAATAGCTCATTGATATTGGTTGGGTGGAGCCAAGTCAATCGCCATTTGCATCACCCGTTTTTTTAGTGAAGAAGAAGGATGGGACTTTTACAATGTGCATAGATTGTCAGGATGTTAACAAAATCACCATCAAGAATAGGTACCCAATCCCAAGAACTCATGATTGTTTAGATAAATTGAAGGGTGCCAAGTTCTTCACCAAGATTGACTTACGGTCCCCAGCTACCACCAAATAAGAATGAAAAGTGGGAATGAGCACAAGATGGCATTTGGTACCAAAAGAGGTCTCTATCATTTCATGGTGATGCTGTTTGGTTTATATAATGCACCAACCACTTTTAAAACATTAATGAAAAAAGTGCTACATCCATTCCTCTTCAAGTTTGTATCGGTGTTTTTTGATGACATATTGGTGTATAGAAAGAGTGATGAGGAGAACTTGGTTCATGTGAAGGAGGTATTTGATGCATTGAGAGCCAACCACTTGCATGCCAAAGAAACCAAATGCACATTCATTGGCAAAACATGTGGAATACCTTGGTCACATTGTAAGAATCAATGGCATAAAGGTGGATCTCAAGAAGGTGGAATGTGTCAATAATTGGCCTACTCAAACTAATCTCACTCAATTGAGAGGATTCTTAGGTATCTCATCATTCTATTGCCAGTTCATTTAAGAAGTATGCACATATAGAGGCTCGTTTGAGACGGATAAGTTGAAGAAAGAGGCATTCTTTTGGGATGTAATGGCACAAAAGATTTTTGATGAGCTGAAAAGAATACTTAGTTTGGCGGCTATCTTGGTATGCACGGATTTATCCAAGCCTCTCACTATTAGAGCGGATGTATGTGGAAGAGACATTGGTGCCGTGTTGTATCAAGACCCTATAGTCATTGCTTATGAAAGCCACAAACTTGATTACAAAGAGATGGATATGTATGTGTATGACCAAGAGATGATTGCTATTTTGCATGCAATCAAGAAATGGCATCACTATCTTTATGGAATAAAGTTTTATGTGTGAAGTGACCATAGGGTTCTTCAATTCTTCCTATCTCAATCAAACCTCTCACCTAAGCAAAGAATATGGTTGGCTACCTTTCAACAATATGAATTTGAGATCACATATATGAAGCGAAAGGAGAATGTCGTGGCGGATTCACTCTCTAGAATGTAGGCACGTGTTCTTTATTGGCCATCACAAAAGTGCATCATGATTAGGTTGAGGAGATTAAAGAGGAATATATGGTTGATGATGAAGCTTCACAAATAGTGCAGAAATTACAACATGGTGTTTGTGATGATTTACCTCATTTATTATTACAAAATGGTCTCCTCTATCACAAGGAAAGTTTGTATCTTGTACCCCTCTAATCCTTCAAGAAAAAGGTCATGGATGAGATGCATTCTACTCGGATGGGAAACATTTGAGTTTGTTCAAAACCTAAGATGCCATAAGGAAAAGTTTCCATTGAAAAGGCCTATGGAGGGAAGTCAAAGAAAATGTTGCTAAGTGTATGCCTTGTCAACTCAACAAGGATCCCACACACAAGCTCGGTGATTTTATTTAGCCTTTACCTATTCGGGAGGGTAAATGGACACATATTGTTATGGATTTCATTACCATCTCGCCTTCTTCCAAGAGGGGATGGGATAGAATCTATGTAGTAGTTGACTAGTTGCGACAAAAGCTGCCCATTTTGTGCCAACAAAAGTGAGACACTCGGCATCTATGGTGGCACACCAATTCATGAAAAATGTGTTCAAGTTGCATGGTATGCCACAACAAATGGTGAGTGATAGAGATGTGAAGTTTATGGGCACATTTGGCCTACATTGTTTTATAGCATGGACACTAAGTTGACTCCTAGTATGGCCTATCATCCAGAAACCGATGGTCAAACCGAGAGGGTCAAGAAGTGGATTGAGACTTACTTAAGGAATTATTGGTATGAAACACAACTTGCATGGGATGATTGGTTGCACTTGGCGGAGTTCACCTAATAGTACCTATCATAGTAGTATTGGAATGTCACCTTTTGAGGCTATGTATGGCTACAAGGTGCATGTACCAATCCACATGTGAGCAAGGAGCTGGGAAGAATGCGAACTCTTTTTCAAACATGAAAATCCACATGTGAGGGAGGAAGTGGAAAGAATGCAAACTCTTTTGCAAACATGAAAAGACAACATCAAGAAGTCTCAAGAGAAGATGAAGCATTTGTGAAGATGCACATGGAAGGCCATTGGAATTCAAAGAAGGGAACTTTGTGTTGTTGAGGATACCTATAACTGGATATGGACCTCTTAAAGGTAGTACCAACAAAAAGCTTGCACACGGTTATTATGGGCCATAGAAAATATTGAGGAGAGTTGGTGAAGTGGCTTATTAATTACTGCTTCCATCTACTACAAGAATACATGGTGTCTTTCACATATCACATTCGAAGGCATATATTGGTATGGAGGTGCAAGCATTGAATGAGATTCCACCCATGAGTGACGATGGCATATGTTGGTTCGGAGGTGCAAGTATTGAATGAGCTTCCACCCATGAGTGACGATGGCATATGTTGGTCCCAAGGTGCAGGAATTGAATGAGATTCCACCCATGAGTGACGATGGCATATGGAGTACATACTGAAGAAGTTGTTGTTGGGAGAGAAAGAGAGAAGGTGTTGGGCAACCACACTTTGCATGAATACCTCATCAACAAGTGGAAAGGCTTACCTTAATATGAAGTAACATGGCAACCGGCCTCTATGTTGGAGGGGATGGATGTAACATACCTCTGAGATTAACCAAATTATGATGAAAGATAATCCTAAGTTTTGGATGCTATAGATTTCAGTAATGAATTCCAGCAGGTTTTCAGTGGTTTTTCAGTAGTAAAGATTCTCAGTGTTAAAATTAAGGAAAAGTTTAAGATTGAGTTTTCACTTGGTTACTATACTCAAAGGAATCCTTTAAGTGTGTAGATGGACATGCAAAACGAAATTTGAAAAAAATAAAACGTGACCTATTTTTGAGTTGACTTTCACATACAATAGATTTTAGCGATTCCGCCCGTGCTAGGTTGTAGACCGCATCATGTGTTGTGGTAATTTTAAGTACCCCCATAACTAGTATCTGATAATTGTGTGCAGAGTTATACCTATTGTTGCAGATTACAGCCCTGAGAGCAGATCTGAGCGGCTTGCCAAATCTATAAGCAGCTCTTCCACAACTTCTAGAGAGTAGACATGGATTCCCAATCAATCAAGACATTAGAAAATATATCACGGAAGTACACAAATACTCTTTTTATTATTTTGCTTTAAATTCTTTTGAGATTAAATAAATATATCGGTAAGCGTGTATATGGAAGAATGTGAGAGTGAATGATTCCTCCAGGTGTTTTCCCTTCATAATTCTCACAAGAAATTCACCTCGAGTAGCTCCATGAGGCTCAACGTGGCATGCTTAGCTATGGCAATGATGGGGAAACACCGCAAGAAGAGGAGAGGGGGGGTTTCCCACAAAGAACTTTTATTGATTGCCACAGTCCGACCCATAGAATAAACACTTTTGAAGTTAAAGAATTAGAAGATAGAATATTTGACTAGTTTGTGACTAGATTCTAGGTATAACCTTCATTAGGGACTGTTTTACAAAGCATTTATCTTTTCGTATATTTAGAATCAGGTTTTGACAGTTTCATGCTGAGAAACACAACTTTGGCTATTTCGAATGCTCTCAAAGAGACCTTAGAACTCATTTTTAGAGAACCATCACTTAGACATGCTTTATAGAGCATTAGAAGTCCTAAAACTCTATAGTTTTGACTTTTCTCTAATTCCAAATAGATTGGAGGATATTATTCTCCCAAAGAGACCAATTATTAGGCTTTGCCTTAGAAATTGCTATCAAGATTGACTATCTTATCTATATAGACCGGATGGACTAACGCATAAGCATAGTAGACTATTTAAATTAGAAGCTTGTTTTATACTTGAAATTGATTGTGATTGATTTGAATATGCATGCCTCGAAAGACTATGGACTAGAGATGAGTGTGAGATGATTTTTTTGAGTTATGATTGCTTTGTTTTGAGATGAATGATTGATATGCACGCGTATGACTGATTGATATGCATGTGTATGATGAGACTCGACATGAGATTTTGAGATTCTGGCCAGCCATCCTTAGACAGGGAACGCTGGACAGAGAATGTGATTTATGCCCTTTGGGAGCCATTTGGTAAAACCCAGAGTGGACGAGATTTACTAGAGGCATACCAGGGATAAGCGCAATGTCCAGTGAGGTGGTTGGGTGGACGCGCATCAGAGAAAGCCCAGACTGGCTGGATTTTGGTCATTATGACTAACCATGTTGTCGAGCATGGTGATTGTGATAGTATCTTGAGATAGACACATACATTGTGATTGATTGAGATGCTATGTTGTAATTGATAGAGATTTATATCATGTCAATGTTTGTTTGAGATTACATGATTCTTTGCTTATGTGATAAGAACCTTGGATATCGCATGCATGCTTGTTTGCTATTTAAGAAGATTGATGTAATTGTATTGCTATATGCAGAAATAGCATGATTGAGTTTAATGTTTTCTTAGATCTAAGTTGTATGATTAAGATATGGCTAGATTTAGGTACGTCACAATGGAACACCTTTTTGATGCATCTGAGGTGAATTCTTAAGTCAAAATAGTAAGAAATAGCTTGTTGTAATTTACTCTTACAAGGCATAAAAGAGGTTAAAAGGGATGCATTCGACATATACACTTCTTAGCCAAGATTGGCAATGCGTTGGGGAGCATTTTTATGAAGTTTTGGAGGTCTGAAAGGCTCAAATCATGATCTTTTGAACAGCTTTGGCAAATAAGTGTGAAGTGATTTATGTTGATGCTTATGCAAACCATCCATACTATGGTTCTATTTTGAGCACGTTTTGAGGACAAAAACTATTTGGGTGGGGATGGTTTGTAATAAAGGAGTGTGGACACAAGTTGTACATGTGAGGCCAGGGGCCAAGCATAAGCTGTATTGGGCAAAAGGTCAACTAGGGTGGACATTAATAAGCATGTGTGAAAAGGGGGGCATCGTATATAGGCAAAATTTAATAGCTAATCTTAATTAACTCATACTAATCAAAATTACAAGCTAAGAAGATTCCATGACAATCTTTCCCTTCTCCTTGTTTATGGATGGTGCTTCTACACCCATGTTATCACTCCATGCCTCGAGTGATCACTACTAGTTCATTGCAATTAGTTTTCCCTAATCTTTCACCTACTCAAGCAATGATCCATTCTCTTGAATTAATTAATCACTTGATAGTAGTTCCTAATTATTCTTAGGATTTTTGGGTATGGGGAATCTAAATCTAGCATTATATCTCTCTAATTATGATTAAAAGCTATTTTTTCAAGTAAAAGAAATCACGGATAAGAAAAATTCGTTAAAATTAGCATTGTGTCTCTCCCTCTCCAGATGCTGAAATTGAGCAAGATGAAAATCTTTTTGGAGTTTTTTAGGGGCGAGGAATATGACCTCACACGACTCATGGCACATCACCTAATCTTCTTCATGTGCTTAATTAAACTCTCAACAAGGAAACATAAAAGTTTCTATGCTTACCAAAGCAATATAAAACTATGTTGCATATCACACCTTAGGTTTCAACACCAGGAGTTTGCAAGAGAGGAGGGAGCCAGAGAGAGAAGAGATTTGTAGTCATGATGGACTACCACGTGAACTAAAAGGTACTACCACCATAGAATCTTAAGAAAAAGGTCTCAAAGTATGATTATCATTCTTAAAGAGTAATTAGGGGTTTGGTTCATCCTCCTTTACACCTAGACTCCATTTCATACTACAATACCTCTTGGCCTTAACACATGATCATGCAGCCCTTTGGCTCATTACAAGTATGCCCCTTGGCCTTTGGCCTAAACATGAAATCATATGTTTTGGAAATAAATTTGCCAAAAGTACACTACCCATAAGGTTATGGTTGGCAATTATTTTACAATCACGACAATCACAGCCATGATCCCCAATCACGCCTAAAGAAATTCATGATAATTGATTATTTGTCATCATAAACATGCTACCCATGTTGCTTAACATATCTTCTTATGGATGAAGAAAATCACAAAACCATTTATCGTGATTTTCCTTAAATTTATGCTCATGATTCCAAAAATCAACAAATGATCACTCTCATAAAATTTCAATAAGCTTTCATTGCCGCGGTTCTCCCAGCAATTATCTCCGTGATTGCTTCACCTAAAAATCATGACTGTAAAAACATATGCAAATACAATTAAATCATCACTAATACTTTTGATAAATGCTTTATATGCATGCTCTACATTCATTTGATGTGTTGCATATAAATAAGAGGATATGACTTTAGTAGTTCACACATGATGATAGAATGGAGTGCAAAGGTCAAAGAATTCATCAATACCCATGTGGATGCTACCAAGGTTGAATTGGACTATTGGGTGTACAACTCCTTGCCATCAAATACTTCAAGGTCAAATTGGACTAGTGGGTATACAAATCCTTGCCATCAAATTCTTCAAGGATCAAATGGAATAAAATAGATAATGAAATTATTCACTACCATGATTCTCCCAAAACCACTACCATAAGCCTAAAAATCACATCAAGAAAAACTCAGTGTACAAACAAATAAGGTGGTACTAATGGGTCCACCTTATAATAGATAAGAAGTTTCATAAAATCAATACTATAGTTTGTTAACCATGATTATCTCAAAAATCACGCTCCTGATTTCTCAAAATCATTCCAACAAATCTTCTTCCAAATGCGTAAAAGTTGTCTTTTCATCACTGTGATTCTTTAACAATCATGACGTGATTTCAACCACCTTCAGAATCATGGAGGCTAAAACTCACTCAAATGTGTAACCACATATTTCCAATCTAAGAAAACGTTCTCACCCAAATGTGTAATCACATGGCCACATTGTTTTCTCATCATATTTCCAATCTATGAAATCGTTCTTCTACAATTTCATAGATATTTCACCACCATGATTCTCAAAATCCATCATGTGGTTCATTCATAAAGAAGAATATTCTTCAAATAACTGGCCAATCATCCTTGTCTACTACAATCAGAGGAAGCATCTACTTAGTGATTACACCTTTACTTACCCACCACTAGTGCAAACCTCATTTCATTGACAACTTCCAAGTACATTTCTAGATGGTAGGACCATAGTGGGTGTATGCATAACCCATGGTAAGACTCATCACCTTGAATTCCTTAAAATTTATCCTTTCCACCATTAGCCGATGATCTCATTCAAATAGCCTCTAGCGCTTTACAAAAAATGGCTCCACAACCTCGGAAGTCGACTAAATCTTTTCAATCCTCTCCAAATATTTTGATTACGATAGCTCTAATAAGAGTTTAAAGAATTACCATTTTTTACTTCATTGTGTATTAGCTTTACAAATGGTTAAAGAGCGCCTAATTATTATTATTAGATAAAAAAGAACATGGGTAATAAAGTAGTTTACAAAGGGATACATTAAACAAAGCAGCTCATGGGGATTTCTTCTCAATGCTCTTCCATACCTGTACCTCTCTTTTTTCATCATTATTAATAGCCATAGCATGCCCACTAATCTCAATAAATCTTGTAACCTTGCGTATGAGTGCAAAAAAAAGGAAAACCAAAAAAAGAACGACCAAGCGTGAATCACATGTAATGGCCCCCCACCACCATTAAGACCCCACATTCTCTTGATATTTTCATTTACTTACTATATTCTTCATTCCTCTATAGGATCAAAGACATAAAACATCTACTTATTAGCACCAAGCATACAACTACCCCCCCTCGATAGAGCCTTGAATCCATCATGAGGACATGATAAACATTAGAAAGGTGGGGATGCCAACCCATTTTAGCATTAACAAGGTTTGCCACTGTAAGATTCCTCCTCAGTCGCCTCAATAACAAATAAGCCTTTACTTCAATCCCTTGTAATCATTCTATGTTTCTGAATACAAGAAAATATTATTTTTCCTTGTTTGGCCTAGTGAGATAAAAAATTTCTAGAGAGTGGTAAATCAACGTTGGGATATTTTTGGATAAATGAATTCTACAAATATCAAAAAAATGTTTCCTTGAAATAGAAAATCAAAATAAATTTTCCAAGGTGCAATTGAAATTAATTAAAAATGACTTAGAAGACCTTAGCAAGGGTCAAGATTTTCTAAAAACTTTGGATTATGGTCCAATTAAGGTTCATATGGACCAAAAAGATTAATCCAAGTGTTGGGATAAGATAAATCCAAAGAATAAAAGAAAATACCCAAAAATGAGTAAATGCCCACATAAGATGAAGAGTTGACTGAGTACTAGATTTATTAGTTAAAAATTATGAAGTATTAATAAAAAAATGAGATATTTTGAAGTAATCATTCAATTTTGACACATTGGTTAAGGAGAAGGGGACCCTTCAAGGAGGTGCCTATTTCACATGTGTGGATGAGTTTTAAATTAAAAAATAATAGGATATTTTTATCTCTCCTCTCTCCTGGATCAAACCAAATAAAAAATAATAGGATATTTTTATCTCTCCTCTCTCCTGGATCAAACCAAATCAAAGAGGGAGCCAAACTGGTCCAACCTTGTCCAAATTCAGCCAAACTGAATTTGGACAAACTGAATTTTCCAGCTTCAGCCAAACTGAAGCTGGAAAATTCTAGAACTTAGTTGGACTCAGTTAGTGGCCTCCCTCACCTATAAATAGACCCTCATTCTTTTGTATTCTCATCTGTGAACTAAACTATATCAGTATTACTCTAAGATAAGGTTATTTTCTATTATCCTCTAAAAATCCTCTACAAATTGAAGAGATTGGAGCTTCTCTCTCTCTTCAATCTTCCTTGGAGTGTTCATCAACATACCAAACCAATTGATTGGTTGGGGGCCTCTACTTCGATTAAAGAATCAAGCAATCTAGGAGGTAAAGTGTGGTTTATGGTCTTTTTTTTTAATCTCCAAATGTTTCTCTCTTCTCAACCCCTTTCAAGCTTGAGAAGCATTCAATTGAATGGCTTTTTAATACAATTGAATTTCTTCAATGAATTATAGTGATAAAACACATAAATTTTCATTTATGCTTAAATTATAATATTTTTTAAAGCATTTCTCACTCTCCCCCAAAGAATGGTCATTCCTATGACCTATTCTATATTGAAATGAAGCTTATCATGAAGCAATTATTAGGAAACAAGTCCATAATTGGATATTGATCCAATTAATGGTTATTCTATCATATGATATTACTAAACTTTATGTTTTCAAAATTATTGAGAATTATCAGTAATAGCAGCGGAGCTATGGCAAATTTTTTGAAAACTAACACATAAATCATTTTCATTCGTAATATGAAAAGAGGACTTCCTACCATATTCTAGCATTAATCATCCTAGATTAATGGAATGATTCTCATTATAATCATGGAAAATTTGATTTTTATGTTTATGAATAAATAGTTAATTAGTAAAAAGATAAATTTCTAGTAATTCATTTTTATGTTAAAAGTGTAATCCCCATGACAATGGAAATCCATGTATTCCAATGAAGTAAGAGAAAAATTGGGGTGCTAAAATAATTTATATTTTATCTAAAAATTAAAGAAGGATTTTAGTTAAATTTATCTTTTTACATAGATAAGTTTAAATGATGAAAGAGGAATTCCCACCATATTAGAATTCAAATATTTAAATGAGGAAAGGGTAATTCCTAGTGTAAATGAATGAATGGAGATTTTTATTTAAATTTTAAGAGAAAACTTAGTTAAATTTATCTTTTTGCATAGATAAGTTTAAATGATGAAAGAGAAATTTCCACCATATTGGAATTCAAATATTTAAATGAGGAAAGTGTAATTCCTAGTGTAAAGGAATTAAGGGAGATTTTTATTGAAATTTTAAGAGATAATTTAGTTAAATTTATCTTTTTGCATAGATAAGTTTAAATGATAAAAGAGGAATTCCCACCATATTGGAATTCAAATATTTAAATGAGGAAAGTGTAATTCCTAGTGTAAAGGAATTAATGGAGTTTTTTTTTTAAATTTAAGAGAAAATTTAGTTAAATTTATCTTTTTGCATAGATAAGTTTAAATGATAAAAGAGAAATTCCCACCATATTGGAATTCAAATATTTAAATGAGAAAAGTTGAATTTTTAGCTTAATGGAATTAATGGATATTTTTATGTAATTTTTAAGAAGAATTTTAAATAGATTTAATTTATGATAAAAGAGAAATCCCCATGATAATTGGATTGCACTCATTAAAATGAGAAAAAGAGGGATTTCAAGTTTATTCAAAAAAAAGGTATGATATTTAGTTAAAAAGAAGAATTTTTATGATAATTAAGAAAAGATGGATTTGAAATAAATTTTAGTGTCAAAAGATGAATTTCGATCATAACTCTACCTAATGAATTAAGGTTGAGAAATTATGTGATAGAAGGAATATCTTTGGATATTTTAATTGGTAAGATCACTAAATGGATATTAACCCAAAATTAGATGTTTATTTGAAGGGAATCCTTGTAGAATGGTTAGACTACGAGAGGGATGGATAGTAAACCTACTTGTCGATCTCTCGATCTGAATCAAGTAAAAACTTCGTGGACCAATTCGAGTTTCTAATCACAAAGAATAGACTATCGAAACTAAACTAGTTTTTCTTGACCAAACTCACCAAGAATCTAGTTGGACAATCAGACTGAATGATGGGTAGATTACCCTGATGAGAGATCAAGGATCCTCATTATGAAACTGGGAATTATGGAAAAAGGGTTTTTGGAACCAATCTCAAATTAGAATTTTACTTGCATTAGAATCTCTGTTTTTTTTAAATTCAAAGGATTGTTTTGTGCGAGAATGCTGGAGGAAGCATTGGGCTTATGTTTTTCTAAGAATAGAGTTATTAGAACAGCTGGAGGGGGTCGTAAAGGGACGTTGCTTGCGGCAAAGCTTGCCGAGGTCTTGACCAGCCTCGGTACGGTTACAATGGTGCACTTCCGGTACGATGGCCGAGGACCAACGAAGCGGTCTCTCAGTGAAGTGCTAGGACACCTAAGGAGGATCCTAGAGGGTTCTAACCAGGCGATGCACGGGCTCACGATTTTTGCTAGGACACCCATGCGTACGTCGAGGAAGATTTCGGATGGACTAAAAGGAAAGATTTTTGGGAACCAAATTTTGATACTGGATCTCGTTGGCTGGCCAGTTGGTCTTCAACGAAGAGTCCAAAGGATATTATTGTAATACATTGGACTCGGAATTTTGGAAAATGATGAGATCAAAAATATTATGATTTCTATTGAAGGATTGTTTTAAAGCCAGTCGAATCTGTTATAAATGGTAATTTCATATTGGGTGCATACGTGGTATGCCTACCTTAGGTTTTGCATGAATCGCTGGCTAGGGGGCCTAGGAACTCTTTTCCTCGGTACTCGGGCAAAAACACAACCAAATATTTATAAAGGAATCCCACAAATACAGTGGTCGGTGGGTGGTTGGCTAACCCATGGGCCTAGGCTGGATCAGAGGATTCTTGAGAAACAACTAGATACGATTAGTTACGTTAATTAGATCCTTAGAAGACCTTGTTTTGTGGGAGGCGATCAACAGGCTGTGCCTCGTAAATGAGAAAAAAAGCGGTGATTCCATGGACCAAGTGCAAGTCTCTTCTTGATCTACTGACTATGTGACTTTAGGCTCGGTCAGATCACCTTAACTAGTTAGGACTTTGACTCCTTAGAGTAATTCCCCGTTAGAAGATTTTTCCCATGGCAAAATCACTCGTGCCTTCCGAGAAAGGGAAGTCTTCCGGGCCCGGTCTCGGAGGGACCGCCCAGGCTAGCCTCTCGTCTCGGACATCCGCGGGCGAGGCCTCGAGTATGGGTCCCCGCCCTCCTGGGCGGGAGGCCGACTCCGCTTTCGCCGCCACCGGCACGGCACCGTGGAGGGGGCCGGGACCCCATAGCCACACCTAAATATATGTTAAATAATGAGTAACCTAAATTAAATGTCACGGATGAAAAAGCTAAACTCATGTACAAAGAAGCCATGAAGCAATAGTGTCCAAATCTCAAACTTGGACGGGCACATGTGCATCCAATGGATAATTAATGGTGTTTCCTTCTCCAAGAGCGTGTGGTAGTGACCTAGGATGTGCTCCCTAGTGTTATAATTCATTAATTTGTTATGAGATGAAGCAAGACAAATAGAAGCTCCGGGCACATAGCCAGCCAGAGTTTAAGTGTGTGTGAACACTTATGGCCATGTATATAAGGGGATTTCTCTTATAAATGAAGGGACACTTGAGCTTTTCCACTCGCTAAACCTCTCTTTAATCGTATCTCTAATGCTGCATAGTGAGTGTGTGTGAGTGATTTGATGTGAGAGAAGTGTCCATATTGCAACCAGATGGTGTGAAACAATCGAGAACGAGAATGGTAAGCTACCCATGGCTGTTTTGGTCTTTGAAGCCTCAAGGGTTATGAGCTCGACCATCGAAAAGATCCCCACAACACATTGAGGGGAGTAGAGGTGAGTGGTTCCCTTAAAGATATCTCCTAGACTTGGCAATGATGACATGACATGTTACACCACATCATCTCCTAGCCTTTGGCAATGATGACATGGCATGTTACACCACATCATCTCCAATTTGGGAACTTCTTGAATATACAAAATTGTCCATCATGCTATATATCATTGGAAAGATCTTGAAGAGTAGATTCCCAATCTATAATCTTTGACAAATTTTGATTTGATTTGTAAAAATTTAACCATCAACCCATTTTTAAGAGAAAATTGACATGATATTTTTTAGAGGGCCCCTTTCTAAGGCCAAATTTAACCTAATGTGATGTCTTAGCTTGCCGTGTTTTTTACTTTAGATTTTTTTTTTTGGGTTTTAACATGTATTTATGTAGTATAGGCTTCTAAAGTAGGCCTATATTATATTTCATTTTTGGGAAGTATTATGCCATATCCATCTAATGTAAATTTTTGGAAAGTATTCTGCCATATCCATCTAATGTAAACTTTTGGGGTTTTCGCATGTTCTATATATGATGAATACTGCTAAGTTTAATCTTTAATTCCTTTAAGGAAATTTAATTTTTAAGAATTCTTACATTCATGTTAATTGTGTAGTTCAACTTTACATGTTGGCCGCTACTTAAGATTGTTGGATGTATGTGCTTGTCTGAAACGTACCCATATTCTGTTCCATGATCTAAGCACAAAATTTCTCAAAACTTACAAAAAATCACATCATACTTCAGAAAACGAAGAGATTTTTAATAAACCATAATCATTCACAATCCAAAGTAACAATATTAATCATCAATATAATAACGCAAAATCAGAGAGAGAATCACCAACAAAAGACTTAGCCAATAGGGCCTTTCTCTGATGCCCATCAACCCAACCATCACGTTGGACGTCGCGGCTATCCTGGGTATGCCTCTTCTAAATCTCGTCCACTTTGGGTTCATCCAAATGGCTTTTAGAGGGCATAAATTATGTTCTCTATCCGACGTTCCATGTCTAAGGACTGCCAGCTCGAATCTCAAAATCTCTCTCTCTCTCTCTGTCCTGCAGAGAAATCACCTCAAGGCTCTTGAAGAAGCCAAAAACAAATGCCCATGAGAGTTACTAGATTATGATTCACGAAAACATTAAAGATAGAAATCCCTTCTAAAAATATAGCCTCGAACCAAATTGAAGAAGATACATTATATATATATATATAACACTGGAAAGTGGTGACAGAATCGTTTCGCAAATACCGGCCACCCCATGCAGAATCTCCCAATTATCTGAACATGACCTTTTTTCTTCCTGTAAACGAACTAACTTTCTTTAATACGTCTCTTTGACAAATAGAGTTATCTACACCAGAAAAGTTGAAGTAGAAAACGGGGATAGCATGGATTGCAAAATGATTTGCAAAAATGTGGAATTGATGCTCTCAAATGTGGAATTGATGCTCTCAAAAGTTCCACTTGCAAAGCTAAATTTTTAGTGCTCAATATGGGGCCGATTGATATGGTTTTGAGGTGTGATTAGCTATCAACTCGTTGAACCTTCTCTATGAATTTGCACCAAGGCTTTTTGAGGTTTATGCATGGGAAGAATATCATTACATTGCATGGTTTTGGCACCTCAAAGTTAACCTTGATCAATAGCATACAAAGCTTAAGAGGGAATTGAAGAAGAGTGGCTATATGTATGTTTTGCACCTTCATAAGGATGAGTACAATGAAAAAGAGAGCAACATGACACATGTGGGCATGAAGAAGCTACTTAAAGAATATGAAGATGTGTTTCATATGCCCAAGTGCTTGCCACCCACCGATGAGGGAGGTTGATCATGCCATTAAATTGGAGGCAAATATAAGGCCGGTCAACAAACATCCATATATGTTGTCAAAAGTTGAAAAAGGTGAAGTGCCAAAGCAAGTTAAATAGCTCATTGATATTGGTTGGGTGGAACCAAGTCAATCGCCATTTGCATCACTTGTTTTACTAGTGAAGAAGAAGGATGGGACTTTTACAATGTGCATAGATTATCAGGATGTTAACAAAATCACCATCAAGAATAGGTACCCAATCCCAAGAATTGATGATTGTTTGAATAAATTGAAGGGTGCCAAGTTCTTCACCAAGATTGACTTACAGTCCGCCGGCTACCGCCACCAAATAAGAATGAAAAGTGGGGATGAGCACAAGATGGCATTTGGTACCGAAAGAGGTCTCTAACATTTCATGGTTATGGTGTTTGGTTTATGTAATGCACCAGCCACTTTTAAAAAATTAATGAATAAAGTGCTATATCCAATCCTCTTCAAGTTTGTATTGGTGTTTTTCGATGACATATTCGTGTATAGAAAGAGTGATGAGGAGAACTTGGTTCATGTGAAGGAGGTATTTGATGCATTGAGAGCCAACCACTTGCATGCCAAAGAAGGTGGAATGTGTCAACAATTGGCCTACTCAACCTAGTCTCACTGAATTAAGGGGATTCTTAGGTCTCTCATCATTCTATTGTCAATTCATTAAGTAGTATGCACATATAGAGGCTCCTTTGATGGATAAGTTGAAGAAAGAGGCATTCTTTTGGGATGTAATGGCACAAAAGAGTTTTGATGAGCGGAAAAGAATGCTTAGTTTGGAACCTATCTTGGTATACGTGGATTTCTCCAAGCCTTTCACTATTAGAGCGGATGCATGTGGAAGAGGCATTGGTGCCGTGTTGCATAAAGACCCTATAGTCATTGCTTATGAAAGCCACAATTTTGATTTACAACAAAGAGATGGAGATGTATGTGTATGACCAAGAGATGATTGCTATTTTGCATGCAATCAAGAAATGGCATCACTATCTTTTATGGAAGCAAGTTTTATGTGCGAAGTGACCATAGGGTTCTTCAATTCTTCCTATCTCAATCAAACCTCTCACCTAAGCAAAGAATATGGTTAGCTACCATTTAACAATATGAATTTGAGATCACATATATGAAGGGAAAGGAGAATGTGCTGGCAGATTCACTCTCTAGAATGTGGGCATGTTCTTTATCAGCCATCACAAAAGTGCATAATGATTGGGTTGAGGAGATCAAGAGGAATACATGGGTGATGAAGAGGCTTCACAAACAGTGCATAAATTAAAACATGGTGTTTCTGATGATTTACGTCATTTTTTATCACAAAATGGTCTCCTCTATCATAAGGAAAGGGTGGATCTTGTACCCCACTCATCCTTCAAGAAAAAGCTGATGGATGAGATGTATTCTAGTCTGATGTGGCAGGACATTTGGGTTTGTTCACAACCTATGATTTCATAAGGAAAAGTTTCCATTGGAAAGGCCTATGG
This sequence comes from Cibotium barometz, assembly GCF_041138505.1. Classification (NCBI taxonomy): domain Eukaryota; kingdom Viridiplantae; phylum Streptophyta; class Polypodiopsida; order Cyatheales; family Cibotiaceae; genus Cibotium; species Cibotium barometz. The sequence goes on from NC_141104.1 coordinate 30,004,142, forward strand.
AGGTAAGTCAAAGAAAGTGTTTCTAAGTGTATGCCTTGTCAACTCATAAAGTATCCTATACACACGCGCGATGGTTTTCTTCCACCTTACCTATTCCTAAGGGTAACTGGATGCATATTTCTATGGATTTCATTATCGTCCTACCTTCTACCAAGAGTGGATGGGAGAGAATCTATGTGGTAGTTGACCAGTTAACAAAAGCTTCCCATTTTGTACCAACAAAAGTGAGACACTAAGCATCTATGGTGGCACACCAATTCATGAAAATGGGTTCAAGTTGCATGGTATGACACAACAAATAGTGAGTGATAGAGATGTGAAGTTTATGGGCAAATTTTGGCGTACATTGTTTGATACCATTAACACTACATTGACTCCTAGTATGGACTATCATCCGAAAACTCATGGTCAAACCGAGAGGGTCAATAAGTGGATTGAGACTTACTTAAGGCATTATTGGTATGAAATGCAACTTGCATGGGACGATTAGTTGCATTTGGTGGAGTTCGCCTATAAAAGTACTTATCATAGTAGTATTGGAATATCACCTTTTGAGGCTATGTATGGCTACAAGGTGCATGTACCAATCCACATGTGAGGGAGGAACTGGAAAGAATGCAAACTCTTTTGCAAACATGAAAATCCACATGTGAGGGAGGAAGTGGAAAGAATGCAAACTCTTCTGCAAACATGAAAAGAGAACATCAAGAAGTCTCAAGAGAAGATGAAGCATTGTGAAGATGCACATTGAAGGCCATTGGAATTCAAAGAAGGGAACTTTGTGTTCTTGAGGATATCTATGACTGGATATGGATCTCTCAAAGGTAGTACCAACAAAAAGCTTGCACACCGTTATTATGGGCCATAGAAAGTATTGAGGAGAGTTGGTGAAGTGGCTTATTAATTGTTACTAACATCTACTAAAAGAATACATGATGTCTTTCACATATCACATTTGAAGGCATATGTTGGTCTAGAGGTGCAAGCATTGAATGACATTCCACCCATGAGTGATGATGTCATATGTTGGTCTAGAGGTGCAAGTATTAAATGAGCTTCCGCCCCATGAGTGACGATGGCATATGTTGGTCCGGAGAGGTGCAAGAATTGAATGAGATTCCACCCATGAGTGACGATGGCATATGTTGGTCTGGAGGTGCAAGTATTGAATGAGCTTCCACCCATGAGTGACGATGGCATATGTTGGTCCAGAGGTGCAAGCATTGAATGGCATTCCACCCATGAGTGATGATGGAATTTGTTGGTGTCCGGAGGTGAAAGTATTGAATGAGCTTTCACCCATGGTGGAGTACATACCCGAGAAGGTGTTGGGAGAAAGAGAGAAGGTGTTGGGAAACCACACTTTGCATGAATACCTTATCAAGCGGAAAGGTTTACCTTAATATGAAGCAACATGGTAGCCCACCTCTATGTTGTAGGGGAACACCTTTTTGATGCATTTGAGGTGATTTCTTGAGTCAAAATAGTAAGAAACAACTTGTTGTAATTTACTCGTACGAGGCATAAAAGAGGTTCAAAGGGATGGATTCGACATATACACTTCTTAGACAAGATTGGCAATGCGTTGGGGATCATTTTATGAAGTTTTGGAGGTCTGAAAGGCTCAAATCATGATCTTGGACAGCTTTGGCAAATAAGTGTAAAGTGATTTATGTTGATGCTTATGCAAACCATCCATACTATGGTTCTATTTTGAGTATCTTTCGAGGACAAAACATATTTGGGTGGGGAAGGTTTGTATTAAAGCAGTGGACACAAGCTGTACATGTGAGGCCAGGGGCCAAGCATAAGCTGTATTGGGCCTTATGGGCCAAAGGTCAACTAGGGTGGACATTAATAAGTATGTGTGAAAAGGGGGGCATGGTATATAGGTAAAATTTAATAGATAATCATATTAAACTCATACTAATCAAAGTGACAAGCTAATAAGCTTCCATGTCAATATCTCCCTTCTCCTTGCTCATGGATGGTGCTTCTACACCCATGTTATCACTCCATGCCTTGAGTGATCACTGCTAGTTCATTGCAATTAGTTTTCCCTAATCTTTCACCTACTCAAGGGATGATCCATTCTCTTGAATTAATTAATCACTTGATAGGAGTTCTTAGTTGTTCTTAGGATTTTTTGGGTATGGGGAATCTAAATATAACATTATATCTCTCTGATTATGATTAAAAACTATTTTTTCAAGTAATAGAAATAACGAATAAGAAAAATTGTTGAAAATTAGCATCGTGTCTCTCCCTCTCCACATGTTGAAATTGAGTAAGACGGAAGTCATTTTAGAGTTTTTTAGGGGCGAGGAATATGACCTCACGACTCATGGCACATCACCTAATCTTCTTCATGTGATTAATTTACCTCCCAACAAGGAAATATAAAAGTTCTAAGCTTACCAAAGCAATATAAAACTATGTCACATATCACACATTAGGTTTCAACATGAGCAGTTTGCAAGAGAGGAGGGAGCGAGAGAGAAGAAATTTGTAGTCATGATGAACTACCACATGGACTAAAAGGCCATACAGCCATAGAATCTTAAGAAAAAGCTCCTGATTGTAGGATTATCATTCATAAAGGGTAATTAGGGGCTTGGCTCATTCTCCTTTATACACCTAGTCTCCATTTCATACTGCAATACTCCTTGGCCTTAACACATGACCATGTAGCCCTTTGGCTCATTACAAATATGCCCCTTGGCCTTTGGCCTAAACATGAATTCATATGTTCTGGAGATAAATTTGCCAAAAGTACACTACCCATAAGGTTATGGTTAGCTATTATTTTACAATCACGACAATCACAGCCATGATCCCCAATCATGCCTAAAGAAAGTCATGGATGAAGAAAATCACAAAACCATCCGTGATTTTCCTAAAATTTATGCTCGTGATTCCAAAAATCAACAAATGATCACTCTCACTAAATTTCAATAAGCTTTCATTGCCACGATTCTCCAGAAATCATCTTTGTGTGGTTGCTTCACCTAAAAATCATGACTGTAAAAACATATGCAAATACAATTAAATCATAAGAAGCATGCCCGTGATTCCTCATAATCATGCCAACATCCAAGTGTTTAAGTACATGGTATTTTGGCATTCTCTCATCATGTGTGAACTACTAAAGTCATATCCTCTTAGCTATATGCAATATTATCACTGTGATTCTTCCAAGCATCATTCCCATGGTTCTTATCTCTGTTGCCTAATCACGCTGACTTGGATATATCAAATTCCATCAAAACCATCTCTCTAACTTGTGTTTCCCCTTGTTCTTGATTCATATCAATCATCATTTGGTGTACACAAAGGTTTTTCATCTCTAATTTCCCTTGTAATGAATGCATATCAATCATTATCTGCTGTAAATAAAAGATTTTTATCACCATGATTCTTCAATAACCATGGTTGTGATTTCTACCACTTGCAAAATCATGGAAGATAAAACTCACTCAAACGTTTCCTCATCATATTTCTAATCTAAGAAACCATTATTTTGTAATTTTGTAAAAGTTCACCACTGTGATTCTCAAAATCATGCATATAGGTGAGTCCTAACACTAAACAAAAAGAGGGGATAGGGGCGTTTATAGCATGGCTTTTATAAAGGGAAATGGAAAAGTGTTGTGTAAGTTGCATCATTATAAGCATCCCTATTTTTCTATTCTATAAGCATCGTTATAACCCAAGCTATAAGTACTGCTATAACATACGCTATAAATGCCAGTATAATCCATGTTATAAGCATCGTTGTAACCCATGCTATAGTCACTGCCCCACTAGCACTGAGAATACTTTTTGTTTTAGGCAGATTGGGGCATTGTCCCCAAACTACCCCATTTAATTCAATATGTTGAAGACAAATCTAATTTGTATACACACGAATATATCAACATATCAAAATACATGTGAAACATACATTTGAAATATATTAACTCTTGAAAACTTGTTTGTATTAAACCCAAAATCTTATAGAAGGTGAGAACTACATCTTCTAGTAAAGCCAAAATGCCATGATAGGCAAGCCACATTGAGTCTCAAGTTACGTAACAGCAGGTAATACACAAAGACAAAGGTAAAACACAATGGGCCAGAGGTCTCTACTCATCCTCTTCCTCCTCCTCATCATCATCCTCGTCCTCCTTGCATATTGCCTCTTCTTCATCTTCCTATCTCACGTAAGATGAAGTAATATTAAAATACAAATTAGATAAACATGTAGAAGCTTGTAAAACTAAAAGAATTTGAACTTTTAAATCTCATTCAAACAAGTTACTTTCAATGGGCATAGCCTTATAGCTCAAAGCGACACCCTGTAGATGCAACCATTCAAGCGTATCCAAGATCCCATTGAGATAAGAATAGTCGTACTCCTTAGGAGAGAAGGAGAGCGGCCCACCACAATTTTCTAAATTAAACACACATTAAAAAATCTAAAATTATATAAGTTTAAATTCTATGTAACCGAAAATTTTGAATACAAAATTGCAAGGTGAGAAATACTTACAAATTGAGCAAGGAAAGATGGCCTTCCACCCGATCCAAGATGAGAAGCCCTCTCTTATGTTGTCGTACTCGGGTTGCTTCTCTTTCTTGCTTGATAGGGGTTTTCTTGGTATGTGTTTTTTTCTCCTTGCGATGCCATTACAAAAAATCAAGGGTCAATTTGGTGTCCGAGCCTTGTTTCGGGCACCCGTTGCGGTTAGATTTACTATGTAAACCCCCATATGAGCTTCCTTTAGGCTAAACTGCTTCCTATAACACCCTTATACATTATCTAACATGGTTAAGTATAGAATAGAAATCGCTTACAAATGACACCACAAAACATGCATAAGAAGTCCCAAAGTTGACCAAATTGACATATCTAAAATTATTAAATTTGTGACCAAACTTAATCTTTTATGTCCTCTAAGTATTTCCTACTTTTCAACATTAAATATAGATGATAAAAATGCCTGATTCACATGGACCCAAAAATACGTACATATGAGTACGTTACATTGTCATATGTGGATGTGTGTGGTTGTCATTTGTTGCTTCATATTTTTGTTTTTTATGTTTTAGATTTTTGTGCTTAATGCTTTAGGATTTAGTGATTAGATAGGGCTTTATTTATATTATACTTGATATCCCACTCACGAAAATATATATGACTCCTTTTGTTTTATGCTTTAGATTTTGTTTATTTAATGCGTTAGCATTTAGGTGACACCCACTTGGGAAAATATAAAACTCCCGACCTATCTTTTAGGTTGGTAGAGCTATTCCTGCAAAAAAGATCAAAATACAAAATCCAAACACTTGACATTTAAAAAATCAAATACCAACTCATAGTCCACTCACATAACATAAGGAGCTCGTTGAAAAAACATATGATGAAGACATACAAAATAGCCACAATGTCATGGCATCACTAAGTGTTCGGGCCATATATCACACACTCATACTCAATATAAATTCTCCAACAAAAAATAAATGAACTCATCATTTTCAGAGTCTTTAACCGTTGGCACATATGAAACAAACAAATTAGCAACTAGAAGTTTACAAGCATTCATGGAAAAATATCAAACAATTAATTTATTGATCTCACAACGGCACACAGTCTTCTAATAGACTACATATGGAGTAATGTACTAAACAAATCTACATGGGAATATACATCTTTTGCCTATTGGAGGGACCATTGAGCTACTATAGTCTTCATATCTATTATAAAAAGGTAATGACACAATCAATTAACTAGACAATTTTTCTTTACAAACACTTAGCAAATATAATATAATTCTACATTAGTGGTAAATATGTAATGCCACGATCAATTAACCAAACAAAAAAATTTACAAACACTTAGAAAATACAATATAATTCTACGTTATAAGTGGTAGGACCAAACTGCACGTTTGAAGCAAGCGCTACATGACTTCTATAAAACCGCGGCACCTTCCCACAACACAGTCACATCCACCAATTGACGAGACATAAAGCTTCTAAGGTGCTTGTGATAGTTACATGGCTGGTGATCGCACCGGATCAACGGGCCGACACCTAGGTACGTGTAATAATAAGAGTAATCCTCATATACAAACCAAAATTAAGGGGCTATTTTTAGCCCAAGGGCTATTTTCGAGGGGTCTTTCATATTGTCGAGCTATTACACCATTTTCGAGGGGTCTTTCATATTGTCGAGCTATTACACCAAGAGCGGTTTAAATCACCCAAAATTCTCTAGTTTTTAGTGGGTTCTGGAGAGGTAAATTCGCCAAAAGTACACTACCCAAAAAGTTTGGTTGCGTTTATTTTACAATCATGCCAATCATAGCCATGATCCCCATTCACGCCTAAAGGAAGTCATCAGAATTGATCATTTGCCATCATAAAGATGCTACCCATGCTTAACATATCTTATGGATGAAGAAAATCACAAAATCATTTCCCCTGATTTTCCTAAAATTTGCGCTCATGATTCCAAAAATCAAAAAATGATCACTCTCACTACATTTCAATAAGCTTTCATTGCCGTGATTCTCTAGAAATCATCCCTCGTGATTTCTTCACCTGAAAATCACGACTGCAAAAACATGTGGAAATACACTTAAATCATCACCAATACTTGAAAAATGCACTTCATATGTATACTTTACATTCATTTCATATGTTGCATTAATTCTCATGGTCATGATTTTTCTAAGAATCATGCCCGTGATTCCTCATAATCATGCCAACAAATCTTCATCCAAGTGCTCAACTGCATGGAATTTTGGTATTCTCTCATCATGTGCAAACTACTAAAGTCATCTCCTCTTTGTCTATATGCTATATTATCATTGTGATTCTTCCAAGAAGCACTCCCATGACTCTTATCTCTGCTGCATTTTCACGTTGACTTGGCTATCTCAAATGTTATCAACACCATCTATAACACGTGTTTCTCCTTGTTCTTAATGCATATCAACATTTGGTATATATAAAGGTTTTTCATGTCTAACATGTTTTTCCCCTTGCACTTAATGCCTATCAATCATCATTTGTTGTCAATAAAGTTTTTTATCACCATGATTCTTCAACAATCAAATCACGGTTGTGATTTCTACCACCTACAAAATCATGGAAGCTGAAACCCACTAAAATGTGCAACCACATGTCCATAGTGTTTCCTCATCATATTTCCAATCCAAGAAACCATTATTTTTTAATTTCATAAAAGTTCACCACCATGATTCTCTAAATCCTGCCTGTGGTTGAGACCTAACACTACAGCAAAAGGAGGGGGTAGCGAAGTTTATAACATGGCTTTTATAAAGGGAAATGGAAAAGTGTCGAGATGTAAGCAATACTATAATTTCCACTATAAGTGACACTATTTTTTCTATGCTATAAGTACCATTTCAACCCACACTATAAGCATCGTTATAACCGAGGCTATAAATGTTGGTATAATCCATGCTCTAACCGCCTTGTAACCCATGCTATAATTGTCGCTCTCAGTGGCACACTCAGAACCTTTTTTTTTTGGTAGATTGGCTTATTATTCCCAATCTTCCCCATTTTAATTCAATATGTTGAAGACAGAACTAATTTGTATACACAAACATATCGACATATCAAAATATATGTGAAACATACATTTGAAATATATTATATTCAGAAAACTTATTTGTATTAAATCCAAAATTCCATAGAAGACGAGTTACATCTTGTAGTAAAATCAAAATGCCATGATAGGCAGGCTACATCGAGTTTCGAGTTACATAACAGGGAATACACAAAGACAAAGGTAAAACATAGTAGGCACGGGGTCTCTACTCATCCTCATCATCATCCTCCTTCTCCTCACCTATTGCCTCTTCTTCATGTTCCTATATCATATAAGATTAAGTAATATAAGCGGAAAGAAGATTTTGGCACCCACCATTGGTTTTCATCATAAAGATAAGAGGTCTGGGTTCTTGCAATGGTAAATTTCTAAAATCATGGAAAACCAAAATAATTTAAACTTTTAAAACTTATTCAAACAAGTAACTTTCAACAGGAATAGCATCATAGTTCAAAGAGACACTGTGTTGTTGACACAACCATTCAAACATATCTGAGATCCCATTACAATAAGAATAGTCGTACTCCTCTCATGAGAAGGAGAGTGGCTCACCACATTTTTCTACATTAAACACACATTAAAAAAGAAAAATTTATATAAGTTTAAATTCTAAGTAAAACAAAATTTTGAATACAAAATGGCAATGTGAGAAATACTTACAAATTGAGCAAGGAAAGATGGCCTTCCACCTGATCTAAGATGAGTAGCCCTATCTTATGTTGTCATACTCCGGTTGCTTCTCTTTATTGATTGAATAGATCGAGATTTTCTCAATATGTGTTTTTTCCTTCCTTCAATCTTTAGCTAATTATCCTCGCAGCTTGAGGCCACAATACTTGATGGCCTTATCAATCAATGATTTCATATGCCGCACATGTCTTTGCATACGCTTGAACATCTTAAGGTCATTAAACTATATGTTAGGGTGTAGCATAGAAAAATCTGTCTTGAATACAATTAGAATGTATTGGTTTTTTTGCATCATTTGGTTTCACCAATTAATGTCCCAAAGTATTTTCAAACTCAAAATTTACCAAATGATGCATGCCTGCTATAAGATGATTCCCCTTACTATTAGGCATTTGGATTAACCACCTGATGTTCCTACACATCCTCTAATGGGGAATTGTATATAGATCTATTACTAACTTGGCTCTCTCAAAAGTTATCAAAACCATCTTTAACATGTGTTTCTCCTTGTTCTTAATGCATATCAATCAACAGTTGGTATACATAAAAGTTTTTCATTTCTAACATGTGTTTCCCCTTGCACTTATTAATGCATATCAATCGTCATTTGTTGTAAATAAAGGTTTTTTATCACCATGATTCTTCAACAATGACAATTGTGATTTCTACCACCTACAAAATCACGGAAGCTGAAACTTACTCAAATGTGCAAACACATGTCCATGGTGATTCTTCATCATATTTCCAATCCAAGAAACCATTCTTTTGTAATTTCAAAAAAATTCACCGCCATGATTCTAAAAATCATGCATGTGGTTGAGTCCTAACACTACAACAAAAAGAGGGGGTAGCAGATACTGTAAATGTTGGGGTGTAAGCAATACTATAAGTGCCGCTATAAGGGACACTATTTTTTCTATGCTATAAGCATTGTTATAACTCAGGCTATAAATGCTGGTAGAATCCACGCTATAAGCACCGTTGTAACCCATGCTATAATCACCGCTCAACGACATTGAGAACTTGTTTTTTTGGCAAATTGACGTATTATCCCCAATCTACCACTTTTAATTCAATATGCTGAAGACAGATCTAGATTGTATACATAAACATATAACCATATCAAAATGTCTGTGAAACATACATTTGAAATATATTAGCTCCTTAAAACTTGCTTGTATTAAATCCAAAATTCCATAGAAGGTGAGTTACATCTTGTAGTAGTAAAGCCAAAATGCCATGATAGGAAAGTTACATCATCGAGTCTCGAGTTACATAACATGGAATACACAAAGACAAAGGTAAAACATAGTAGGCCAATGGTCTCTACTCATCCTCATAATCCTCCTCCTCCTCCTCCTCCTCGCCTATTGCCTCTTCTTCATCTTCCTATATCACATAAGATTAAGTATTATTAAAATACAAATTAGTTACATTTTTTAAATCTTCTAAAACCAAAATAATTTAAACTTTTAAAACTTATTCAAACAAGTAACTTTCAATAGGCATAGCATCATAGTTCAAAGAGACACCATATTATTGATGCAACCATTCAAAACCTATCCGAGATTCCATTACAATAAGGATAGTCATACTCCTCATGAGAGAAGGAGAGCGCCCAACTACATTTTTCTACATTAAACACACATTAAAAAAGAACAATTTATATAAGTTTAAATTCTATCTAAAACAAAATATTTAATACAAAATGGCCAGGTGAAACGTACCCATATTCTTTTCTGTGATCTATGGAGAAAATTTCTCAAAACTTAAAGAAAAATCACATCATACTTCAAAAAACAAAGAGATTGCAATAAACCATAATTGTTGAAAATCCAAAGTAACAATAATAATCGCTAATACAAAATCTAAACACCAACAAAAAAATATAGCCAATAGGGCTTTCCTGCGATGCCTGTCCACCCAACCACCACGTTGGACGTCACGGCTATGCTGGGTATGCCTCTTCTAAATCTTGTCCACTTTGGGTTCTACCAAATGGCTCCCAGAGGCATAAATCATGTTCTCTATCCGGCGTTCCCTATCTAAGGACGATCGATGCCCAAATCGCAAAGTCTCTCTCTCTCTCTCTCTCTCTCTCTCTCTCTCCTACACAAAACTCAACTCAAGGCTCTAGAAGATACCAAAAAAAAAATCCCATGAGAATTAGTAGATTATCATGCACGAAAAACAATAAAGATAGAAATCCCTTCTAAAAACACGACCTTGAACCAAATTAGAGATGCTACATGTAGAAATTAGAGATGTAAAACCCCATATGAGTTTCCTTTAGGCTAAACTACTCGCTATGACCCTCTTATACATTATCTAGCATGGTTAAGTATAGAATAAAAATTGTTTACAAATGACACCACAAAACATGCATTAAAAGCCCCAAAATTGACCAAAAATTGACATCTCTAAAATTACTAAATTTGTGACCAAACTTAATATTTTATGTCCTCTAAGTATTTCCCACTTTTCAACATTGAATGTATATGCTAAAAAATCACCGAGTCAAATGGACCCAAAACTACATATATATGAGTACGTTACACAAGGTGACAATACTTACAAATTTAGCAACAAGGAAAGATGGCCTTCCACTCAATCTAAGATGACAAGCCCAATCTTATGTTGTCATACTCTGGCTACTTCTCTTTCTTACTTGAATACATCGAGATTTTCTCGATATTTATTTTTTCCTTCTTTCAATCTTTCTCTAATTCTCCTCGCAGCTTGAGGCCACAACGCTTGATGGACTTATCAATCAATGATTTCCTATGACTCATATGTGCTTGCATACAATCCATCATCTTAAGGTCATTAAACTATAAGTCAAGGTGTAGCGCAGGAAATTCTGTCTTCAATACACTTAGAATGTCTTGTTTTTTTGCATCATCTTGATTTCACCAATTATAGCCCCAAGTATTTTCGAACTCAAAATTTACCAGATGATGCATGCATGCTTTGACATGATTCCCCTTACTATTAGGAATTTGGATTAACCACCTGATGTTCCTGCACATCCTCTGATGCGGAATTGGAAGTAGATCTATCACTATGCCCAAAATAACTGTCACAACCACCCCCCCTAGAACAACGCGATGAGAAGAGACGGACCTCCAATCTAACAAGGATGTGGTACAAGATCGTAGACTAGGTGCCACACAGAAGAAAGGGGAGTGGGCTAGGTGACCTACATGAGAAGGCCTAGCACCTTTAAATGGGAGAGATCCTCTAATGGGCGTGGATAAGGGCATAGGAGTGCGTAGCCCAAGAGTAGAACCACCCATCAAAATACCCCCCGTAGGTGTAGGGTTAACCATGGAAGGAATTGAGGGTGGAGCAAAAATGTTCCACAAATTCTCTCTACCATACCCATGCGACACATGCGACCAACTCTGAGAGTCACTCCATATCTTGATCATCAATGATTACCACCAAGCGATGGGCTGTTGGGTCTTCTTAATTCTAGATCCTCCCCCCAAATGTCTATATTATAAAAACAATGATATCATGTGTATACAATAAATAAGAAGAACTTTAAAAATATATCTATTATGTGTATACCTTATGCATGTATAGAGCTTTATGCATAAACTTATGCATAATCTTACTTGTGCTCATATCAGAGCCTTACAATATCTTTAGGACTACCTCTCACTAAATAGCTTAGGAGCTTCTAGTGTCCATCCTCTTCTGGTAATTGTCCTTAATGTATGTATTAAATGTGATTAATACAGGTTGGTGACATCTTTTATACAGGATGAAGGGCCAGCACACATGGAACTGAGAGAGAGCATGTACACATGGTGCATCTTGCACAATTGGAACCTAGAGCAGCTATAGTGCTGGAGCGTGAGGAAGAAGACCATGTACTTCTTGGACATGGTAAACATGAAGTCTATGTACATCATGTACATGATGAGCATCAAGCTCAACCATGGCAGCTAAGGCGTGGGGATCTAAAGAGCTGCATTTTTTTTAGAATGCATGCTTGTTATTTTTAGAGCATATTGTAAATAAAAGCGAGAGTAGCAGGGGAACATAAAAGGGGCAGTCCACGCATCACTTGAGCATAACCTGGGGGCAGAGTAGCTTTTGGCTGGCCTCTATGCACCTTGGTTTCACGACTTTTCCTCTGAGAAAAAAGTTGACGTGTACTTGCTGGCTTTTTCAGCACTTCCTTAGTTCTTGCCCAAGCACATAACTGTGTTGTCCTTTACGCATGATCTCTTTTGGCTCTCTCTTTCTCATGAGTTGACTATAATTTTTTTTCCTTGAAATAGCTATGGCTGAGCAAGAAAAGGCTCCCCTCTTGATGGTCATCAAGAGGATCTTGAGACAAATGGCGGTAGACAGAGAGTCCATCCAGGAGGATATGATTGAGTACGCTGCCATGACTGTACCCCAGCTTGAGTTAATCATCACTCACCTCTCGACACTAGTACGGCCAGTAGCCTTTGGGGAGGGCTCTTCGAGGGATCCTATTCCCGGAGGTGGCGGCACACCCCAACCCGTGCATACACTTTTGGTGCAGACGCAGGTGCAGCAGACGCCGGGCCCCAATGTTTTGACACAGGCTGAGGGCACTCCCTTGGCACAGAGGCGCCGCCGTTCGAGGTATGCATTAATCTACTCCGTGTCTAGGTGTAATTTTCATGAAACCATCCAAAATGAATCTTAAAAATTATGTGTGTTTTTTGTGCAGTAGTAGTAGTCAGCCATCACCATCACCAGTCCCTTCACCATGTGTGCCTCCTTCTGCACCTCCACCTGCCACCTCGGAGCTTCGCATGCTATCGGGCAGGATGCCCATTAGCATTCAAGTGGATCAGAGTGGGCGAGTGCAGTATGTAGACGGTGGGGCACTTTTCCGTCGCCGCTTGAGAGAGCTCGTGCACACATACATGCCCAATATACACATCCACTGGTGTACATTAATATCAAATGATAAATCTAACTAAAGTGACTTTTTTTTCAAATTGTAGGGATCAAGATGATAATGACAAGAAATATGTGTTGGCAATCCTCGCGCAGGAGTTCGGCGTTGGTTGGGACGAGACCGTTGTATTGCATGAGATGCAAACGCTTCTAAAGCATCGACAAAACAATGCACGGTACTACAATTATTTTCTTTGCTATGTTATTCAAGTCTACTTCTTTCTTTGAGTAATATGGTTGAATTATTGTTAAATTAAATAAAGAAAGTTTGGAACGTCAAACACCTGAAACGTTCTCTAGAAAGTTCACATACTCTCGCACTTACACACACACAAATCAGCCCACCAATTCTTCTTTTTGTGCATAGCTCTTCCTCGCTATCTGAGGAAAAGGGTAGCTTTACTGGTCAAAAAGGCCAGCTTCTTCTAGCAGAAGCGAGTTCTTTCTAGCATAAAGCAGGTATAAAGGGTATGAGCAGTTTTATACCCTCTCTCCCCTACTTGTCTCTCGGAAACCTCTCAAGTCCAGCCTTGCTAACTAGATTCTTGCACACCCTAACTAGATGTTGCTAATTTGCCACCTCAGCTCTTGATGCCACATCAGCATCGTCAGTTACATCATCAGCCATGTCAGCTGCTCATTCCGCATTAGCTTCAACGATCAACTCTTTTCACAACACTTTTGCCTGTAAGACAAAACACACACACGCATAGTACATGGACTCATGACTATAGAACACGAGCCTAAGGGGAATCCAACCCCTAAGTAGCAGCATAAGGCCACTCTAAGACCAAGAGGCTCCCCCTACCACCCCACCCTATAGTTAGTATCATGTACAATCAAAACAAGCCATGAAAAAAAAGGATATCGAGATAGAAACACATTACCATTTTCTTTTGAATTGATGAGCCAAGCTGTTTATGAACAATTGGAAACTATGCCTCGCCAAAGATATCAATCTCTAAGAACACCTCGTCGTTGTTAGCCATAGCCTCTTGAAGTTCCATCTCTGTTAGGCATGCCGAGTCCTGGAGCATTGTTCGAGGTGGATTCTGAGATTTTCTCTCAATGTCAGCCTCTTGTAGATCTTCCCCTAGATCATCCGATAAATCTTTACCCAGATCATCCCCTTCATCATCTGTTGAGGGTGGTGTGACATTTTTTTGTGAAAAACACCATATTGAGGAATATGGGAATTTCCAGGTAGTTTGGTACACGTGGTCAAATCTTTGGATTTATCATAACTTGAACACCGTTACTCCAAATTGAGCGCTCTATAGCTCACTAGATTCCATTTTCCAAGCGCTTTCCAACAGTAGGTCACATGATATGGTTTTGAGAAACTTATAGGCATGTTCTCCAGGTCCCCCACCTTTTTAGTATTCAAAAAATGGGAGTTGGGAAATTCCCAAACTCATGAATATAGTGTTGAAATCAAATTTGCTTCTCTAATGCGAAGAATTGTATCTCCTTGCCCATGTGATATAGAGGTCATTGTTGTGTCTGGTGTATTGTCGGGCTCTGTAGAGGTCATTGTTGTGTGTGGTGTATTTTCACGCAGTAGAAAAGGTGGTATCAAACAATCTTCGGCTTCTAGGGTTCACATGAACAATTTGCCACCATGGATTGCCAGTTGGATTTTTGTAAAAGAAAGCTTGTTGTGCATGCATCGGGAAGAGATAGGGCTCTTTGGTTGCTCGTAGGAGCTTCGATGAGTCAACGGACCAGAAGCCGCTTTGCTCGTGCCTCCAGGTGGCCCTTCTTCCTTTGTACTCCGCTCGAAACCAATGCACCTTCAAAATTACCTGCAATATTATAATGTATATAAACTTGTTACTCAAAGATGCTGAATATTTCAATCATTTGGTTTGCATAATATTTTGAAACGAATCATGTGTACCTGTTTCATAACACGATAGTTAATTTCGTATATGCCCTCCAGATCCCCTACGTAGCCGAGCTCATCCTCAATCAAATTTGTGTCACAAGCACTTGCATGAGAGAGTTGATGAAAGGGCGCAACGATGCAAGAGTCCTGAGTAACACGAAGATCATCAATCCTCTTGACGCGGAGATGCTGACCACACACCCACATGTTGTTGTGAGCTCGGACCTAAAACCGCATGGGAACCACATGAACATGTATGGTTAGAATCCAGAAAAACATGTAGTATTATTCAAATTAAAATATAACATTGGAGTAACCATGGTGTTCTTCTCTCCAACCAGGAGGAGCTTCGTTATCCACATGTTGCAAGTACTCGGATAGACAATACATGCACTCGTGAAGCAACCATCCCTCTGCCATGGATCCCTCGGGTCTTGCTCTCTGGCGCACAAATCCTTTCAATACGCCCATGTACCTTTCAACCTAGAACATCCATCGTGTACTCATGGTCCCAGCAATCTCTATCTCTTCAACGAGATGGATCATAACATGGACTTGAATGTCAAAAAAGGAGGTAGGTAACTCCTTCTCCATCAGACAAAGGAACTCAATACACTCTAGCTTTCGTTGCGGGATATCACGTGAGTCGATCTCTTTGGTTGTAATCCATCTATAAAGAGAAACAATGTGATTAGCATAAGATTTTTGTGACAAAGAAGTAAGAACAATATGATGTTGCATTGTCAATACCTTGTCAATGATCCTAATCGATATATAACATCCCTAATACCCTCAGTCAAACAACCATCGATAACAAGTGGCAAGACGTGCTGCACACAGACACTACAAGTGGCAAGACGTGCTGCACACAGACACTACAAGGGATCGGGCTCATACCCGCGCTCCTAGCCACTAAAAATGACTTGTGAAAAAAAGTAGTGGGCCCGTGTATCAGCGCGTGTATCATCGCGGCCACAGACATGCGTGTAAAAGCGCGTGTATAGGACCTGCCAGACGCACTCATACACGGGTGTATAGCCGCGTTCAGTTCAGTTCAGATGTACTCAGACGCGTTGATACATGCGTCTATACACGCATTTCTTTAATTTAGATGCGGTTATACACGCGTAACTGTCAGTTTTGACGCGTTAATACACGGGTATTTTACAGATTTTCCGCGTATATACACGCAATTTTTAGCAGTTCTGACGCGTTTATACACGCGAACAGAGAGCAAAAAAAAAATCCAGAGAGTGCTATTTGGTGCCTGAATACTGTTCCAGCATTCCAGCACCCAATAACACTCTCTGGATTTTTTTTTTTTGTGCATTAGACCATCCACGAAGAACATATGCACGAGGGAGATTAAGACAAGAACAACATGAATGCATACATTGTCAATACACGATTCAAGACAGACATGAATGTAATACTATCGATTCACGATTCAATATTACTATCAAAATTTCATACATGTATACAAGGGAGTCCATATCTCGAAGTAGCCCATGGCTTCAGTTTACAAAAAAATATATACAACCACATCCTCAATATGGAATGTGATACTATAAATCTCAGTACTACTCAGACCCAGATGATGACTCGGTGCTCCCTCCATGCTCAGATGAGCTCACATCGGTCGGAATGTCCGATGAGTAGTGCTCACGTCCACCCTCTGCAGTGGCGGCGGGTGGATCATCAGCAGCTTGTGCCTGTTCAAGTAATATATAGTATATAAGTATATATATATGTAATTAAATAAACCAAAATCATTCGTTTAGAATTTTCAAGTACCTGTCGACCGTATGGTCTCATGGCCATCTCAAATTGCGCGTCCGTAATACGTCCCTCGGCTCTGAAGATGGTCCACGTGTCACGTCTGCTATGCCGGCGAGCATACGCAGTATCGTGGGTTGTGGGCTTCCTCCCCGTAACCCATCGCTGTATCATAATCAACACAATTTGTAAGATTAAAACAATCATAGAATCAATGAATTAAGTAAACAATCAAATAAAGTGGCAAGATACTTACGAACTCTGCCTCCCATGACTCGACGCCGCTAGATCCAAAATGCGAAGATCCAATGGTCTCCATCTGGATCCGTCGTGCCTCCACATGCTGCCTGCTCTTCACGCCACCCTCTGCTCGTTTCTTTGCCTCCTTCCACTCGCGTTTGTGCGCAGTGGCAGGTTTCTCGGCAGGATAGCCACCCGCAGCCGGTCATCGTACGCGAGTTTTTTAAGGTGAGATCTTTTATTACTTAAGATCTCCCTTATTCGCGTCCTTCCCCATACATCCGAGAATGTAGCATGTGGGGGATTGGGGTACCGACTATGTACAGCCTCTATCACCTCCCCAACTAATCGGCTATTTTGATCTTTAAATTTAATAAAATAATTTCTATATGAGTTTGATACTACCCCACGCATGTACTCCATTACCTCCCTCCCCCTCGCATCCATCACTATCCCGCCCCTATCCGTCACATCATAGCAGACCACTCTCTCCATCTCTCTCATCTCCTCCTCTTCCAAACTGTCTCCTCTAACTCTTCTCCCTCTATCTCCTCTCTCACCGCGTGCCCTACTACCTCCCCCACCTCCCCCACCTCCCCCACCAAAGCACCCGCCGCATCCTCCACTCCCACTCTTCCTACTGCTGCGGGTGGAGTCACAACTGGGGGATTGTCTACGTGACGGTGTGGCTGTGAGCCCTAACGTGACGGTGGCTCTGAGGGAGCACATGATGGTGGCTGTGAGGGTGTGCGTGAGTGTGTCTGGGACGAGGTATGTCTCCTCGGTGGACGTGAAAGAGGAGAAGCTGCATGCCGTCTCGTCGGACTCGGAGGAATAGACGGCACTGGAGTGCCCTGGATACTCACGGTAGGGGTATAGACACCAGGCAGGGAAGGAGGGGGATGGGCATACATATACTCTGTAAGCTCAACTGGACGAGGATGGTGCCCAAAATGATTCAGCATCTCCATCAGCCAATTGCTGTACGCAAATGGATCGGATGAAGAACTTGGAATATCCATAAAGAACCTGCAAAAATAATCCTCATGTACATCATGGGCTATCTCTTGACTCACACAAATATCATCATTCAAGTCAGTTGTGTTGCCTGCAAACCATAGAAACAGGAAACGCAGTCTCGTGTATACACCCGTGCAGAAATGCGTGTATACACCCGTCCAGAAATGCGTGTATACACCCGTCAAAAAACGCGTATATACACCCGTCCAGAAACGCGTGTATATCCGCATGAACAGACTCTACAGACAGGATACACGCGCTTTTACACGTGTTTCTACACGCGACCTGCGCAAAAAAAAATTTCAAAGGGACCGACCTCCGACAAAGACAAAGTGTCCTTATAAAAGGACCATTGTCGCCCCTGTCTCAGAATCATTCACCCAATCGTGTGCACAGAAGCAAAAGGACGGAGACAAACCCAAAAAGCAAAGAGCAAATAGTCTGAGGAAGGAGACAAGGCACAGGACAAACTCACTCACCTCTGAAAAAGTGAGTCTTCTTTCTTGCTCGGTTTCCTCCCGTGTGTGCTCCTTCTCTGCTCCCTCCTTGCACTTAGGTTTCGTTTCTGTTGGAAGAGGCGAAAACGAAAGCAGTGTTAGTTCAAAATCTATATTTGGGAAAGGCGGGCTATTTTTAGTTTAAACAGACCATCGCGTTTATAAACGCGTGTATGTTCGCGTGTATGATATTTTAGCTGCGTTTATACACGCGTTTTGCAGGAATTACCCACGTTAATACACGCGATTTTTAGGAAATAGCCGCGTTAATACACGCAATTTTTAGGAAATAGCCGCGTCAATACACGCGATTTTTTTACTTTCATTAAAAACATATTATGATTTTGTGTTTTCTGGTTTGTACATAGGATGTCATCAACCTCTTCAAGTAGTTCTGGGGAAGATGAGACAATGCGTCATCGTAATCGCGATGTGTGGTTGGGACAAAGGATCAAATGTATGTGTAATCGATGTCAAGGATGCATTGTACGAGCACGTCGAATTACCTTGAATCACATCTCCATGTATGGAGAATGGAATCAAACAGGTTTAGAGGTGAGTAGATGTAAATTGATGGTATTCAAATGACTCATGGTATCCAAATTAAATTAATAGAGTTGTAATATATAAACTCTAATTGAAGCAGGATGCAGTACCACACCCTAACATGGTACCCTACGCGCGACGAGAGCATGCAAAGCGTCGACGAGATGATGCTGGAGCTTCGGGATCTATTGTCAGAGATGAGTGGGAAAGGGATGACAATAGCCCTGCACCCCACGAAGTTGTGGAAGAGGAGGTGCTTGATGATATGGTGCGGAATCTTTTTAAGGATGATCCCAAAGGTATGGACGACGATGATATAGAACAAGAGAATCTTTATAAGGCTTCATCGACACCGGTGTTTGAAGGGTGCACATTCTTTGTTTTACGTGCTTCACTTGAACTACTCAATATACAAACAGTTTATGGATGGAGCAATGCAAGTCTTGACGCATTATTGAAGTAAGCATTCTAACTTACAAATTTGAATTAGTGGTTTAAGGTTTAGGATTTAAGACTAATTATAATTGATGATATTGGATGCAAGCTATTATCAAACATGCTTCCAAAGGAAAATAGACTACCCACCTCAAGAGACATAGCGAGGCGCTATGTAACATCTCTTGGAGGACTGGATTATGATCGCATACATGCATGCGTCAATGATTGCATTCTCTTTCGTGGGACGCATAAGGAGGCTCGACATTGTCCCACTTGTGGTGAAGCAAGGTATAGAACAGATATGAAGAGTTTTGATGTACCTCGTAAAGTCTTCCGACACTTTCCTATAATTCCTCGCATCAAACACATGTTCAACTGCAAATCCATAGCAGAGCTCATGTCATGGCATTCCTCACATCGATCGGATGATGGCATGTGGAGAATTCCCGCAGACACTTCTGCATGGAAGCATATTGAAGATGAGTGGCCCAGCTTTAAAACAGAGCCCAGAAACTTGAGACTTGGCCTAGGTATGGATGGAGTGAATCCATTTGGTTTCAAAAGCACCGCATACAGCGTGTGGCCAGTTGTGTTGGTGAATTACAACCTTCCACCATCAATGGCGATCCACCACACTTCGTGCAAAAGATTGGAAGCATATTTGGGAGTCTACAACTATTCTTCCTCCAGATGGCATGAACAGGTATAGTAATGTTTTTTCAATCTTGTTTTGTGCAGTCTCTAATTGGATTAAAGGTCACATAGAGCAATCCCTTGTGTAGGTACTCCATTTTTTTTCGGCTGCCATATTGGACCCATCTTAAGATCAACCATCTTCTTTAGGTCTGCCCTTACAGCCTCTGTATACTTGAAGCCCACAAGATGATTCCAAAGCGAGTGTGCAACATTTTTAAATATGTGCATGGGATCAAGCAAATGAGTTATTTTTAGATCTTTCCAATACTCCAACGTATACCATATGGAGGAATTTTGTGCCATTGATTTCTTGCCTCTCGACGACTACCGCAAATCATATTTGTCATCGTTATCGCTTGCAAGTTCTGCCTCCGGATCTATTAGAGGTCTGTTTGTCCACTTGACGTACCAATCTCTTGGAGTCATTCGCGTTGGACAACGTCCATTCTCCACTTTGCCATTAAAATGTCTCCCATTTGCTTTGGAACGTAGCACATGATCTGGAGGCAGAAATCGTCGATGTCGAAGGTATATATTTTTACTCAAACTTTGACTATATTTGGAGCGTAGCCAATCACCGCATGGTGGACATGCTTTGTAACCCTTTGTTGATAGGCCTGCTTTGTTTTTATGTTTTCAACATCCAAATTTTTTGATTGTATAAACAAACAAACAACTAAAGAGCCCTGCTGTACCTGATGCAAAGCCATAGGCAGGATAGTCATGTATTGTCCATGCTAAAATGCCACGAACCTTGAAACTTCTATTACCACAGGTTTTGACATATCAATAACATTTACTCCTTTCCATATTTGTTGCAAGTCATCAATGAGCGGTGTAAGATATACGTTAATGTCTTTAACTTGCTGCTTCCCTACATTGATGCATCGTTTAAATTTGACATTTTTCAAATAGAAATGAGTGTGCTATTTAGAAATGAGAATATTTGTCACATACGAGGAATCAACAAAGACAATATTAAATGCTCTTTCTTAATTGACATGAATGGTGGGATGTTGTAGTTGATAAGAACTACGGGCCAAGTTGACCACTTGCTCGATCGCATGGAAAAGGGATTGATTCCATCCAAGTCAACTCCAAATTTTATATGGCGAGGCTCCCAATGAAACTCTGGCCATGTAGCATCGATATGCTTAAATGCTTTGCTATCGCTTGGAATCCTCATGACTCCATCTATACTTGCATTTCTCGAACTCCAATCCATAAGCTTGGCTTTTTTGGGGCTGCGAAACATGTGTTCAACTCGTGGTGCCAAGGGAAAGTGTCGCAGAACTTTCATAGGGACATTCAAGGTTCCTGCCTTGAAACGAGCAACACCGCATTTGGGACAAGTGGTTGCATTTTCATACTCTCCACGATACAAAATGCAATCATTGACACATGCATGAATTGTGTTGTATTGGAGTCCAAGGGATGCGATCATTTTCTTTGCCTTGTCCCTCGACTTTGGGATCACATTGTTTGATGGTAGAATCTTGTTCGAAAGAAGCCTACCACTCAATTGTAATAGTATTTAATGAGGCACAAAAGTGATTGAGAGCGGTGTCCCAGAGGATGACCCGGAATCTGCATTCATAAAATATTAATGTCATATTAATATCATTAAAAATCAAAGAAAACTTGAACAAAAATAATACACATACAAAATCATCCTAGAAGTGTTTGTAAATGCTATGGTAGCGCACAATGCTTATTTGCTTATCCCCAGGTAAGGAATAATGTTCTTCCCTCAGCAGAAACTAGTTAATTTGTAATCATATCTTCTTACTGTACTTATGTCCATATTAGAGGCTTACAGTAACCTTGCACAAAATAGTTCTTCAAGGTGTAATTGACATGCACCCAAATGCGTTAGCATAGCATATACGGACCGTCGGCTCGTCTGTATGCACTATGGATGTGCAATTGGTCCATTGAGAGAGCCAGTACGCTCTCCAAATGCACCCAATTGAGCATCCATAGCGCATACAAACCGCTACATTTATCTATTTATCTATCCACCTACCTATGTATATGTGTTTATATTCCATCTATATGCTTATTGATCATAAATTGTGAAACCTTGTAATAACACACTGTTGTTAAATGCTTAGGAAATTTGTGATCGTCCCTGAGCATACACGCCCACTTGCGATGTGCAGAGATTCTTGGCGGCACTTCAGGAAAGAGATTCGCTTGAGAGTGACATGGCCTCAACAGAAGGTACACAAAGTTAATTCACTCAATGCATATGATAGGTACTTCTCGAATTGCATTAATTATATGATAGGTACTTCTCAAATAGCATTAATTATATATTCATATAAAAGCGCATTTAATTTGGTACTTCTCGAATAGCATTAATTATATGATAGGTACTTCTCGAATAGCATTAATTATATATTCATATAAAAGCGCATTTAATTTGCAAGAGGCAGCACAGGCTCGTGTCCAGTCAGGGCACACCTCTCGGCTTGGCCGGATGGGCTCTAGTGGCTTTCGAGCACTCTTTGTAAGTGCACAAATTTTTTGTTCGTCTATCTATAGCTATTTGTATATATATATATATATATATATCCATGTATCTATAATCTCATATACATTCAATTCACTTCTTACTCATATATATGCAATGTTTAAATGACAGAGAAAGGATTATGGTCGAGCACCATCTGCAGACGAGATACGGAGAGCCACAATTTATGGCTACAGAGTGCTACAGAAGGAGATGCCGACACCCGATGCTTTTGTAAGTAATTTTATCAAATATTATTTTATACCAATCAAGATCTGCATGTGTTATATGTTATGTGGTTTTTTTTATACTCAAATAGCTAATAGATATTTTTAATTACAGGAGCAACATGGTGAGAACGACATGCACGAGGTTGCTCAACAGGTAGCAGCAGGGTTATCATCGCAACCACCCAAGAATGTACAAGAGGAGGACTCTTCCTCCAATGACTCCGATTAATGATAGAGCCATTTAGTGCTAAGTTTGTAGACATAATTTTTTGGTACATATAGTCGCTCATTCAGAATGATGGCGCTCTTTCATTAACATTTTCTTTATGTATGTGTGTTTTTGGCCATGATGCACATGTGTTACATCTATCAAGAGTTTCTTGAAGTGTCTACCTCCTAAATCTACAGATTTAAATGTTAATTATTGTAAAATTTAATTTATACTTACCGTAATCGATGTCGGCCATTGCTTTTTCAAAAGTCGATGTATGTCGATTCTTGGGTCTTTTGTCGTACACGAATGCGCGTGCGTATGTGTGTGTGTGTGTGTGTGAGAGAGAGAGAGAGAGAGAGAGAGAGAGAGAGAGAGAGAAAGAGAGATTTTTTATGATGTTTGTATACGTACGGATGTGTGTGTGATAAAGAGGCAAGTGTGTATGAGAGAGAGAGAGAGGGAGAGAGAGAGAGACCAATGTTTATGTGAAGTGTGTGTGTATGTGTGAGAGAGAGAGAGAGGGAGAAAGAGAGAGAGAGAGAGAGAGAGAGAGAGAGAGAGAGAGAGAGACTAATGTTTATGTGAAGTGTGTGTGTGTGAGAGAGAGAGAGAGAGAGAGAGAGAGAGGGACAAAGAGAGAGAGAATGTGTGTGCAAGAGACACAAGTGGAGATAATGTGTATGAGAGAGAGAGAGAGAGAATGCGCATCGGCTAAAAAAAAACGTTCAAAACAAAGGTCTTTTAAGCGACCCCAACGGCTAAAAAAAATAACACAAATTAGGTTGCTTATGCCACCCAAACTTGGGTGTTTATGCCAATCAAAAAAGGTCGTTTATGCCACCTTTGTAAGGTCGTTTATGGCACCCCAATAGGGTCATTTATGCCACCTTTGTAGGGTCATTTATGCCACTCAAAAAGGGTCGCTTATGCCACCCAAACTTGGGTGTTTATGCCACTCAAATAGCGTCGTTAATGCCACCTAACAACGTGGTTTATGCCACCCTCGAAACGTCGTTTATGCCACCCAAACGCGATGTATATGCCACCCTAAAAAAGTGGTTTATGCCACCCAAAAAGCGTCGTTTATGCATCGCAAAAACGTCGCTATAGAGGTCGTTTAAACGATGGTCAAGAGCGACCTTTGGAACGACTTCTGTAGCGACCCCCGTAGTAAGGGTCGCTATAGGTTTCTACTCTTGTAGTGATTATGGGAGAGTTATTGAGCATAATAGACACTTGATTGAGGCTTTGGAGAGGAAAGACCTGGGCGGCGATTTCATGATTAAAGAGCCAAGAACTAGCTAATCTCATGCCTAAATGCTTCATTAAGCATAGCAATGGACTATTCTACCAATTTCTACTCTTTTGAAAGCCTATTTCTTGAGATATGAAGCCCACACACTCTCCAAAAGCTGTAAAATAGAGATCCGGCTAGAAAAATAACTCACCTAGATACATAAACAACTAGGTATCCGAGCTGGAATATGTACAAGAGTACAAGCAATATACTCCAAAATTACGTGCAAAAAAAACGAGGGTAAATGCTATCTTCAAAGCACATGATATTGTCCAAAAGATCAAAAAATCCTCATAAACCATGGATAAAAGCATAAAAGCTCCTCAAATCCATGAAAAGCATAGCTGATCATAAAAATCAATGCATACCATCTAATGGTAATTAATTATGCCAAAAGAAGCAATAAAATTGGTGGCCAACTCATCAATCTGGAGTATATGGACGTGGTGTCGTTCAAGCAAAACTCCAAAGTAAGCAAGTGAAACACATGTGTGTAACACTCATTAAAAACCCCCTAGATACAAGTGATCTAGGCAGAACCTGATGAGTCCCTATAAAATGTGAAAAACATCCAATAAAATCTACCAAAACAAACAGATCAACTAACCCATGATAGAATTTGTCTTAGGCTTAAGAAATTAAGCATGGACCACACTTAAACAAGTGTTAAAAAAAATAGTATGGAAAAGTGTCAAATGTGAGATACACTTTGAACGTAGATTCTAGCCATCATTGAAAAAATTAAGGATCGTGTCCAAAAAGAATGGCTAAACAATGGTAAAAAATCATGAAGATATCATTTATTAGAATTAATCCAAATAAAAATATCTACTAATACGAGGTACAATCGTATTAATAATATGCGAATAACCCGCATCTATCTAATGTCAGCACTAGAAAACGTACTTCAACATTAAATAACCTCCTAATTTAATAGGGCCTCAAAATATGATAATTTTGAATTACACCAAATCTATCTTATGGCATTCAAAAAATATATTTTTTTTCAAAAAAAATAGCAAATAGATTTGCTAAAATACCATTAATATTTTAAAAATTACCAATTTCTAGGATTTTTAAAAATAATTTCTAGAATATTCCTTATTTTTCCTGAGAATCCCATCGTTCATGAAATTTCCAATTCCGCTCGACAATTCTCCAATCCAATGAAAATTTATAATTTAAATGGATTTTTTAATTTTTTGGGTCAGGAAATATATTTTAAAGGAATTTGAATGGTCACGGCGGGCACCCGAATGGACACACCACATGCCAAACACCAACCCCACATTTTTTCAAAATTTAAAATAACCTTTTTCTAGTTTTTAGGAATTTTTTGAAATTTACCCAGAATACAAATGGTTAAAAATTTTGGAAACCGAACGGTATTTCCGGAAAATGGAAAGCCAAATTTTTTGGGAAAATGAAAAGACAAAAAAAATTGGAATGTGAAAGGTCAAAAGTTTCCGGAATCCGAAAGGTCAAAAGATTTTCCAAAATTCAGAAAGCCAAAAGGTTTCTCCACGAATGCGGAAAGCCAAAAGGTTTCTCGGAAGATGAAAAGCCAAAAGGTTTTAAGAGAAAAAAATTTAGAAATTTCCAGAGATTTTCTTTTTCAAATGTCAAATTTCCTCTATTTGTAAGGCTTTTTTTCCAAGATTTTTTTTTTGAAAAAAATTCAAAAGCTTTATTTTTAAAATAAAAAAACTCATTTAAAAAAAACAAAGCTTAAAAGCTTTAATAGAAGCTTATGGAAATTGCTACGCGAGACATCCTCCAGCAGACAGGCGATTCCTCTAGGATATTTTTATTCTAATGTAGTCAAGAGCCTTAACTAACCAAACTGATCGGACCGAACCTGTAAGTCACATGGTCAAATCAAGAAAAATACTTGCACTTGGATGATAGAGTCCAACACTTTTTTCATCATCAAGAGACATAGCCGCTAATTCTTTTCCATAGAACAAGGGTTATCCATGATTTACTTCAACTATTGTAACTTAACAGAAATGAGTCTCATTTTAAGGATCCATCAGTCCAGCCTGACCCCATCCAATCCCATGGGTTAGCCAACTTCCCAACCACTGTAGTGATAAGATCCATTTAGAAATTTGGTTATGTTTTGCCCCGGGTACCAGGGAAAAGAGTTCCCAGGCTCCCTAGCTGGCGCTTCAAGCAAAGTTCAAGATAGTCACACCACTTACACATGCAATATGAAATGGCCTTTTTTCACAGATTCAGTTGTCTTTAAAAAAATCTTTTAATAAAACCATAGTATCACTGATCACAATCCTCCAAAATATCTAGTGTTAAAACCCTAAGATCTCTCTAGATAAATGTTATGCATAAACATGCATAAATAAGGCATAAACTCATCCATCTGACCACCCCCGAGCCCGAGGGATGTACACATGAAATATAATGAAATACATCATACCTTTATCTTGATGTCCCATACCATAAAGAGATATAACTCCAATCCAATAACATGTAGCTATAGTGTGAAATGGTAGGTGAGTAGATATGATTCTCTACACAAGAGACCATAGCCTAAGCCCCCATGCCTTCAAGCCTCCAAGCCTCCAAGCCTCCCTTGAGTGTGCCCCGTGCCCCTATTATATAGGAGGGCCCTCAAGTGACTCTTGACTCTCCATTTCCCATGTGTGACCCTTTGATGCCTGACCCTAACCTTAACCCTTAAGGGTAGTCCTAACCCATGCTCCACTAGAGCTTGTTCCCATGCTCCCATGCTCACAAGCCTAATGTGGGTTAGCCTCCTAGTATATGCACACGTAATGTGCATATAATATACTTCTCCTAGTAATGTGCATATAATATACTTCTTCTCTCTCAAAACTTTGCACTCTTGCAATGAAAAGAAGGAGAAATGCACTGAGCAATATCAATCGACTCCCAAGTCGAATCCTCTATTTCCCTATCTTTCCACCTAATTTTAACCTCAGGGATTAGTCAACTACAAAGTTTCATTTCCCTGAATTCAAGTGCCTTATCAGGTTCATGTGGAACAAAGGATAGTTCTGCGACTTCAAGGAGTTCTTGAGGAGTAACTATGTTATCCTCAGCTCCAAGTTTCCCTTTCAATCTATTGATATGAAAGCCTGGATGAACTCTAACATGTGGAGGTAGTTTAAGTTCATATGCAACCATGCCAATCCGATGTATAACTCAAAATTGACCACAATATCTAGAAGATAAACTCGAGCATTTTCCTATTGACAAAGTCTGAGAATCTTTAGAAACTTTTAAATAAACCAACGCTCCTAGTTCAGAAGACCCAGTTGAGCGTCCTCTATCAGCATAGATCCGTGCCCTATCCTGAGCACTCCTGATAGAATCCCGAGCTTCGGTCAGCATTATTTGCATATCACGCAAGAAATCCCTTGATGCATCAAGCTAGATGTCCTTAAGAGAGACATCAATAGGTGACCTAGGTTGATACCCATACATAAGCATGAACAGACTAAAACCAATAGCCGTATGTTTAAAACTGTTACAGGCAAATTCCATCATTGGAATATATATTTCCCAATTTGATGCTTTTCTAGAGACATATGCATGAAGCATATCCTCTACAATCTGATTCATACGCTCTGTTTGCCCCATCAGACTGCGGATGATCAGAGGAATTCATAATCAAAGTAATTTTCTCATTGTAAACCATTCGGAATAAAGTAGGAAAACATGGCATTATAGTAGCAGGAACCAACGATTCATCGATGCCCCGACTTCCCACATATGCACATGGAATAATCGACGTCTCGAGTTACCCATATCAACATAGAGAGTCATCAGCATCTCGATGAGTCACATATGTCCATCCACCATCAGGTTGACTGTATAAATCACCTAAAGTACAAAACTAGAGAAAGAAATGCCAACAAAGGAAGAAATCCAAATTTCCTTAATCCAAACACAAAAACATAAACTAGTTGAACTCTAAAGAAAGAGATTTCAACAAGTGAAAATGCCGAGGAGATTACACTCATCAATACATGCAGGCTATAGATAAAAGAAGTTTATCTAGAAAATGCCCACACTATAACTTCTAATGAATTTAGAAAATGAGATTGTCTTTGGATGTTGAGGTCAACCCCTAGATACAAGTGATCTAGGCAGAACCTGATGAGTCCATATAAAACTTAGAAAACATCCAATAAAATCCACTACAACAAACAGATCAACTAACCCATGATAGAATTTATCTTCGGCTTAAGAAATTAAGCATAGACCACACTTAAACAAGTGTAAAATAAAATATCATGGAAAAGTGTCAAATGTGAGAGACACTTTAAACGCAGATTCTAGCCATCATTGAAAAAATTAAGGATCATGTCCAAAAACAATGGCTAAATAATGGTAAAAATATGAAGACATCGTTTAGAATTAATCCAAACAAAAATATCTACTAATACGAGGTACAATCGTATTAATAATATGTGAAGAACTTGCATCTATCTAATGTCAGCAGGAGAAAACATACTTCAACATTAAATAACCCTAAAAAAAAATAAATTCTCGAGAAAAAAAATTATCATGATTTTTTTTTCTAATTTTTTCTAATTTAATAGGGCCTCAAAATACGATAATTTTGAATTACACCAAACCTATCTTATGGCATTTGAAAAAAAATTTACCAAAAAAAAATCAGCAAATAGATTTGCTAAAATACCATTAATATTTTAAAAAATACTAATTTCTAGGATTTTTAAAAATAATTTCTAGAATATTCCTAATTTTTCCTGAGAATCCCATCGTTCATGAGACTTCCAATTCCGCCCGACAATTCTCAAATCCAATGAAAATTTACAATTTAAATGGATTTTTTTAATTTTCTGGGTCAAAAACTATATTTTAAAGGAATTTGAATGGTCACGAGCACCCGAATGGACACCACATGCCAAACACCAACCCCACATTTTCTTGAAATTTAAAATAAACTTTGTCTAATTTTCAAGAATTTTTTGAAATTTTTAATTTACCCCGAACGTATAAGAATACGAACAAGCAAAAATTTTGGAATCCGAACGGTTTTTCTGGAATATGGAAAGCCAAAAGTTTTGGGAAAATGAAAAGACAAAAGAAAATCGGAATGTGAAAGGTCAAAAGTTTCCGGAATCCAAAAGGTCAAATGATTTTCCAGAATTCAGAAAGCCAATAGGTTTCCCGGGAATGTGGAAAGCCAAAAGGTTTCCCAGAAGATGAAAAGCCAAAAGGTTTTAAGAGAAAAAAATTTAGAAATTTCCAAAGATTTTTTTTCTCAAATGTCAATTTTCTCTATTTTTTAGGGTTTTTTCCAAGCTTTTTTTTAAATACCAAAAACTTTTTTAAAAAAAAATAAAAAAAACTCATTTAAAAAAAAACAAAGCTTTAAAGCTTTAATAGAAGCTTATGGAAATTGCTACACGAGACGTCCTCCAGCAGACATAGGCGATTCCTCTAGGATATTTTTATTCTAATGTAGTCAAGAGCCTTAACTAACCAAACTGATCTGACCGAACCCGTAAGTCAAATGGTCAGATCAAGGAAAAGACTTGCACTTGGAGGATAGAGTCCAACACTTTTTTCCTCATCAAGAGGCATAGCCGCTGATTCTTTTCCATAGAACAAGGGTTATCCATGATTTACTTCAACTATCGTAACTTAACAGAATTGAGTCTCATTTTAGGGATCCATCAGTCCAGCCTAACCCCATCCAATCCCATGGGTTAGACCATTGTAGTGATAGGATCCATTTAGAAATTTGGTTATGTTTGCCCTGAGTACTAGGGAAAAGAGTTCCCAAGCCCCCTAGCCGGCGCTTCAAGCAAAGTTCAAGATAGTCACATACACACGCAATATGAAATTGTCTTTTTCACAGATTCAGCTGTCTTTAAAACAATCTTTTAATGAAACCATAGTATCACTCATCATAATCCTCCAAAATATCTAGTGTTAAAACCCTAAGATCTCTCTAGATAATTGTTATGCAGCATAAACATGCATAAATCAGGCATAAACTCATCCACCCAACCACCCCCGAGCCCAAGGGATGCACACATGAAATATAATGAAATACATCATACCTTTACCTTGATGTCCCATACCATCAAGAGGTATAACTCCAATCCAATAGCATGTAGCTATAGTGTGAAATGGTAGGTGAGTAGATATGATCCTCTACACAAGAGACCATAGCCTAAGCCCCCTTGCCTTCAAGCCTCCAAGACTCCCTTGAGTGTGCCCATACCCTCAAGCCCCCTTGCCTTCAAGCCTTCAAGCCTCCAAGACTCCCTTGAGTGTGCCCCATGCCCCTATTATATAGGAGGGCCCTCAAGTGACTCTTGACTCTCCATTTTCCATGTGTGACCCTTGGATGTCTGACCCTAACCTTAACCGTTAAGGTTAGTCCTAACCCATGATCCACTAGAGCTTGTTCCCATGCTCCCATGCTCACAAGCCTAATGTGGGTTAGCCTCTTAGTATATGCACACGTAATGTGCATATAACATCTAGCTTGAATTTTAATTTCCAATCATTCTTTCGTCGGTGTACCTATGGCATCATTGGCAACCAGTATGCTCACCACCTGTTCACTCAGGGGCCTTTTCAATAGTTCCTAGCTCATAGTACCCGGTAATATAATCACATAAGAAAATCCAGATGGACTCTCCATTGAAGATCAGCAAGATCAACCAACAGATCCATATAAACGAGCCATGGACTCATCCGTTGAGAGCCAGCAAGGACAATCAACTAGATCCATGCTCGAGTTCAGAAAACAACTCTAACTCCTTGCTCCATTTTCTTCCTCGATGCACGTGTGGGTATCTTCGGTGACCTAGAGCCCGAGCACCGAATGGTCAACACCCTCTAGGCTCCTTTGCAGGTCACCTAGCGCTTCACTCATAGGCCGCTTCCTTGGTCCGTCATCCACTGTACCAAAAGCTCACCATTTAAATTGAACCGAGGTTGGTCAAGACCTCGGCCAACCTTGCTACGCGAGACGTCCTCCGTTGACTCTCCGTCAGCTTTTTCAACTTTATCACTTAGGTCTCCACGACCTCATTCACAAGATGGTCAAAATGTTTCCCTATCATTCTTGACATAAAATAGTCATTTAAAAACAGGTCATAAATACAGTTTCTAACGAACTCTCATCTTTCCACATTATTCCACATCATTTCTCGTTATTCCACATTCTTCTACATCAGTTCACATTGCTTATTCTACATCCAGTCATATGTATTCCCATCGTCTTCATCCATTCTCATCCAATCATATGTATTCCCATCGTCTTCATCCATTCTCATCCAATCAAATCATATCACATCTCATCACATCTATCCACATCACATCACATTCATCCACATCACATCTCATCACATCCAATTACATCTATTCAGATCCTCATCACATCACGTCACATCCATCTTCATCACATCTCATCCATTCACATCTACCTATATCCACATCACATCCATTCATATCACATTGCATCCATTCACATCTACCCCAATCCACATCACATCATATCATATGCATTCACATCTACCCCAATCCACATCACATCATATCATATGCATTCACATGACATCTCATCCATTCACATCTACCTAGATCCACATCACATCACATCACATCTATCCATTCACATTACATCACATCCATTTAGATCTCCTAATATCACATTCACATCCATTCACATCTGATCGCATCCATTCACATCTCATCACAGCCATTCATATCTCATCACATCCATTTACATCGCAGCACACCCATTCACATCCATCACATCCATCACACCCATTCATATCCATCATACCCATTCAAATCCATCACACCCATTCATATCCATCACATTCATTGCATCCACGTCACACCCATTCACATCCATCTCACCTATTCACATCCACCACACCCATTCACATCCATCACATTCATTGCATCCACATCAAATCACATGCATTCTATCCACATCTATCCTTATCACATCACATTCATTCCATCTATCCACATCAAATCACATGCATTCTATCCACATCTATCCTTATCACATCACATTCATTCCATCCATATCACATCTATCCTTATCACATCACATTCATTGCATCCATATCACATCACATTCATTCCATCCACATTACATCACATCCACATCTATCCACATCACATCTCATTCATTCCATCCACATTACATCATGTCCACATCTATCCACATCACATCTCATTCATTCCATCCACATTACATCACATCCACATCTAACCATATCTCATCACATCCATTCACATCTCTTCATTTTCATCCACATCCATCCATTCATTCACATGCACACTCATCACATCCATTCAAATCTCTTCATTTTCATCCACATCCATCCATTCATTCACATGCACATTTATCCACATCCATCCATCCATTCACATGCACATCTATACATATCCATCCATCCATTCACATGCACATCTATCCACATCCATCCATTTATTCACATTCACATCTATCCACATCTATCCACATCCATCCATTCACATTCACATCTATCCACATCCATCCATTCATTCACGTTCACATCTATCCACATCCATCCATTCATTAACATGCACATCTATCCACATCCACATCTATTTACATCACATCATATCTCATCCACATAAAATCACATCCACTCAAATCTTATCATATCGCATTCACATCTTATCACATCGCATTCACATCTTATCACATCACATTCACATCTTATCACATCACGTTTACATCTCCTCTTATCACATTCACATCTCATCTAATCACATCGCATCCATTTACATCCCGTCACATTCTCTTACATTCATTTGGCTCTACATCACATCTTATCACATCCACATTTAGTACTGTTTTCTACTTTCGATATACGGATAGGGCTTTTCTAAGTTTCTACCAATTGCTTGGCCTAGTTAAAGATACTTTTTCTCGATGGATATTTTCATATTCTTTCTCACATTTCTCAAGTGAAATATATTCAATATTCTTCTTTTGAGTAAAAGATTCATGGGATTTACAAAAATCAATTCTACCCATATTTTCCAATAAAATTAATAATGCTCAAAATTTCACTTTGATAAATACTCATAATTTGAATTATGCCAAAAAATACTCTTTTACCATTTAATTACTTGGATATCAAATATCATGGAAATTTCTCTTTTTGCATAAAAATAAATTTACCAAAAATTCATCCTTTACCATTTAATTACTTGGATCTCAACTATCATGGGAGTTCCTCTTTTTGCATAAAAAAGAATTTACCAAAAATTCCTCTTTTACCATTTAATTACTTGGATCTCAATTATCCTGGGAATTCCTCTTTTTGCATAAAATAAATTTACCAAAATTTACTCTTTTCTCATAATCAATTAGTTACGCATAATTACAGAAAACTTATTTCTCATGAATATGATGAAAATCATTCTTTTTGCATAGGATGTCCAATCCTAGAATATGGTAGGAAGTCCTCTTTTAGCATTAGGCATAAACATAAGATATGTATTATTTTATGAAAATATTGCCATAGCTTCGCTGCTATGATTGATAATTCTCAAATTTTTCTAAAGATTAAAAACTTGTAATGGAAATATGATAGTAGTTCCTTTTTTATGCTTAAAATCAAATTATGAATTCAAATCATAATTTTAGCCATAATCATAAACTTAATTATGATTATTCTACTAGATTAGGCTAATTCCATTATTTCTCTTTTTCCAAATTGATAGGATAATCTATTTCTCATTTAGAATCAATCAAAGTAGTTTTTAACTACTTATAAATAATCTAAAAGAGATAGCCATTATTTTGTTAACACAAAATCATAAAAATATCATTTTTTAAATCTCTAGCTTATCAAGCCTAGAGTTTTACTGTGAATTAAGAGACTATCAATTTGAAGCATCCTTTTTCAAAGGATTTAGACATAAAGATGGATATTCTTTTAGAGAGAGAGACTTTCTTAAAGAAATCATTACAAATAAGCATAAAGATTAACTTTCTATAAATTAAGCATTAAGACGTTAAGGGAAAGTTTGATTTGAATTAAAACAATTATTTAGAAAGCTTCTCAAGCTTGAGAGGGGCCGAGAAGAAGAAAGTCATTGAGATAAATAGGAAAAAACCATAAAACTTTATTTTACCTCCAAGTTTGGCTTGATTCTCTATTAGCAGGGCAGTGAAGCCCCCGGCCAATCAATTGGTCCACCAAGAGGAGAAGAGAAACTCCAAGAGTTGTTATAGAGGGAGAGAGCTCCAAGCTCCCAAGAGAGAGAAAAATTTAAGGGATAATAGAAAATATGATTATTTTAATATAATAGTGGCATGGTATAGCTCCAATATTTGTTTACAAAAGACTAAGGGTATATTTATAGATGGGGGAGGCCGCTAACCATACTGGCATGGTATAGCTCCAATACTGGCATGGTATAGCTCCAATATTTTTTTACAAAAGACTAAGGGTATATTTATAGATGAGGGAGGCCGCTAACCAAGTCCAACTAGGTTCTAGAATTTTCGAGGTTCACTTTGACTCAATTTGGACAAGATTTGGACTAGTTTGGCTCCCTTTTTTATTTGGTTTGATCCAAGAGAGAGGAGAGATAAAAATATCACAATTTTTTTGAATTAAAAACCATTCCACAGATGTGAAATAGGCACCTACCTCAAGAATCCCCCTCTCCTTACCAAGGTGTCAAAAATGCATCATTATTCCAAAATATCTCATTTTTTTAGTAATATCTCATAATTGTTAACTAATAAATCTTGTACTCAGTCAACTCTTCATCTTGTGTGAGCATTTACTGATTTTTAGGTATTTTCTTTTATTCTTTGGATTTATCTCATCCCAACACTTGGATTAATCCAATTGGCCCATTGGAACCTTAATTGGACCATAATCTAATTTTTTTTGAAAATGTAGACCCTTAGGCTAAGGTCCCTTATACCATTTTCAATTAATTCCTAATGCACATTGGAAAGTTCATTTTGAACTTCTGTTTTAGGGGAATCCATTTTAGACACTAGGAGGATTTTCATATCCAAAGATATCTAAATTTTTTATTATCTCCCTCTAGATATTTTCTCTCTCTAGGCCAAAATAGGGTAAAACAAGATCTTTCTCCTATTTCAGAGAGGGGAATAATTTCAAGAACAGAAGGGGAGGTTCTTACACCTTTACATCTCAAAAGCTGGAGGGAGGAATCTTACATCCTACCCCACTTAAAAAATGTAAGATGTCCTCATCTCGCAACAAGCAGGAGGAAAAACTCTTTCACCTTAAGATCCAACTGATTTTGGGGTTCCTTATAATCTGTTCAACCGACGCAGAATCCTGGGATAAAGATCCCTTCTACAAGAAGAACACACAGAACTCATTATCGGAGAACAATTCATTCAGAACATATCATTCATATCCTTAACACAATAATGGTCCATCATACCAAAATTTTCATATGAACATTCCTCCACGAGAATTTCAGTTATGCAGGTTCTCAATTTGTCATCGCTTAATTAGATCCACTGGGTCAAAGGTTAACAACAACAATTTGTAAGCACAATCCACTAATCTCATAGTGATGTGCTAAAGTCATAATCGTCATTCCAATTACTAACATCATCACTAGGATTCGTTCCATTCATCCTCATTGTGGCTTTGTTCAACTTATCTTCTTTCAACCCGAATTCAAAAATCATCATTTTTAAATCAGAATCCAAATCAATTCATCAGTTCTCAACTAGAATTCAAAAATCATATCAACCAGCATTCAAATTCATCCTCTGGATAGATATTTTGCTTATAACTTCAAGGTCTTAGATTTACTTGTATATATTACCAGTAAAGAGCTGCAGATATACCCACAGTATATGCGGGTAGTCATGGTCCTTGGAGCTATAAGGTAAATACCATTATATCTAGGCCTCAAGCAAGTGAGGAATTCCATATAATTGCGGTACTTCAATCTGAAGACCCAATTTTCAATTTATGAATCTTCATTCTCATTATCAATTTGTATGAATTTCATCACATAATTACAATCTTTTACTGGTACTTCATAAATTTTTGACATTTCTGGCTTCTCAGTTGTTCCACTTTAGCCAATTCGCTCTGATACCAGCTGAAAGATCCCAACCCCCTCTGCGCAACAAATTTCGAGGGTGCTAGTAGCAGAAGTAGCACTTCTTGCGCAAGGCAGAACCTCTCACTTGGGGCCTCGCCCATGGATATCCGGACAAGAGAATAATCCCTCGGTTCTTCCAAAACCGAACTCACAAAAACTTCCCTCGCCCAACAGGCATAGGCGATTCCTCTAGGATATTTTTATTCCAATGTAGTCAAGATCCTTAACTAACCAAACTGATCTGATCGAGCCCGTAAGTCACATGGTCAGATCAAGGAAAAGACTTGCACTTGGCTCATAGAGTCCAACGCTTCTTTCCTCGTCAAGAGGCACAGCCGTTGATTCTTTTTCATAGAACAAGGGTTATCCGAAATTTACTTCAACTATCATAACTTAACAGAATTGAGTCTCATTTTAGGGATCCATCAGTCTAGCCTAATCTCATGGGTCCAACCACTGTAGTGATAGGATCCATTTTGAAATTTGGTTATGTTTTGCCCTGGGTACTAGGGAAAAGAGTTCCCAGGCCCCCTAGCCAGCGCTTCAAGCAAAGTTCAAAATAGTCATACCACTTACACACCCAATATGAAATTGCCTTTTTCACAGATTCAGGTATCTTTAAAATAATCTTTTAATGAAACCATAGTTCACTGATCATAATCCTACAGAATATCTAGCTTGAATTCTAATTTCCAATCATTCCTTCATCGGTGTACCTATGGCATCGTTGGCAACCAAAACGCTCACCACCTATTCACTCAGCGTACCCGGCAAAATAATCACATAAGAAAATCCAGATGGACTCTCCGTTTAAGATCAGCAAGATCAACCAATAGATCCATATAAAAGAGCCATGGACTCATTCGTTGAGGACCAACAAGGACAATCAACCAGATCCATGCCCGAGTTCAGAAAACACCTCTAACTCCTTGTTCCATTTTCTTCCTCGATGCACGCGTGGGTATCTTCGGTGACCCAGAGCCCGAGCACCGTATGGTCAGCACCCTTTAGGCTCCTTTGCAAGTCACCTAGCGCTTCACTCATAGGTCGCTTCCTTGGTCCCTCATCCACTGTATCGGAAATTTACCATTTAAATCAAACCGAGGCTGGTCAAGACCTCGACCGATCTTGCTACGCGAGACGTCCTCCGTTGACTCTCAATTAGCTATTTTGCAACTTTATCACTTAGGTCTCCATGCCCTCATTGACAAGATGGTCAAAATGCTTCCCCAGCATTCTTGACATAAAACAGTCATTTAAAAACATGTCATAAATACAGTTTCTAACGAACTCTCATCTTTCCACATTGTTCCACATCATTTCTCGTTATTCCACATTCTTCTACATCAATTCACATTTCTTATTCAACATCCAATCATATGTATTACCATCATCTTCATCCATTCTCATCCAATCATATGTATTACCATCATCTTCATCCATTCTCATCTAATCATATCATATTACATCTCGTCACATCATCCACATCACATCACATTCATCCACATCACATCTCATCACATCCAATTACATCTATTCAGATCCTCATCACATCACGTCACATCCAATTACATCTATTCAGATCCTCATCACATCACGTCACATCCATCCTCATCACATCTCATCCATTCACATCTACCTATATCCACATCACATCACATCACATCACATCCATTCACATCACATCTCATCCATTCACATCTACCCCGATCCACATCACACCACATTATATCCATTCACATCACATCTACCTAGATCCACATCACATCACATCACATCACATCACATCACATCTATCCATTCACATTACACCACAGCCATTCAGATATCACCATATCACATTCACATCCATTCACATCTCATCACATCCACTCACATCTCATCACATCCATTCACATCTCATCGCATCCATTCACATCTCATCACATCCACTCACATCTCATCACACCCATTCATATCTCATCACACCCATTCACATCCATCATACCCATTCACATCCATCACATTCATTGCATCCACATCACACCCATTCACATCCATCACACCCATTCACATGCATTAGACCCATTCACATCCATCACATTCATTGCATCCACATCACACTCATTCACATCCATCACACCCATTCACATCCACCACACCCATTCACATTCATTGCATCCACATCACATCATATACATTCCATCCACATCTATCCTTATCACATCACATTCATTCCATCCATATTACATCACATTCATTTCGTCCACATTACATCACGTCCACATCTATCCACATCACATCTCATTCATTTCATCCACATTACATCGCGTCCACATCTATCCACATCACATCTCATTCATTCCATCCACATTACATCACATTCATATATATCCATATCTCATTACATCCATTCACATCTCATCACATTCATCCACATTCACATCTATCCGCATCCATCCATTCAATCACATTCACATCTATCCAAATCCATCCATTCATTCACGTGCACATTTATCCATATCCATCCATCCATTCACATGCACATCTATCCACATCCATCCATTCATTCACATGCCCATCTATCCACATCCATCCATTCATTCACATGTACATCTATCCACATCCATCCATTTATTCACATTCACATCTATCCACATCCATCCATTCATTCCCATTCACATCTATCCACATCCATCCATTCATTCACATGCACATCTATCCACATCCATGCAATCAGCCACATGCACATCTATCCACATCCACATCCAGTTACGTCACATCAAATCTTATCCACATCTTATCACATCCACTCACATCTTATAATATTGCATTCACATCTTATCACATCGCATTCACATCTTATCACATCACATTTACATCTTATCACATCACGTTTACATATCCTCTTATCACATTCACATCTCATCTAATCACATCGCATCCATTTACATCCCATCACATTCATTCACATTCATTTGGTTCTACATAACATCTTATCACATCCACTTAGTAGTGTTTTCTACTTTTGATGCTGATGGGACTTTTTTAAGTTTCTGCCAATTGCTTGGGCTAGTTAAAGATACTTTTTCTCGATGGACATTTTCATATTCTTTCTCAAATTTCTCAAGTGAAATATATTCAATATTCTTCTTTTGAGTAAAAGATTCATGGGATGTATAGAAATCAATTCTACCCATATTTCCCAATAAAACTAAAGATTCATGGGATGTATAGAAATCAATTCTACCCATATTTTCCAATAAAACTAATAATCCTCAAAATTCCACTTTTGATCAATACTCTTAATTTGAATTATGCCAAAAATTACTCTTTTACCATTTAATTACTTGGATATCAAATATCATGAAAATTTCTCTTTTTGCATAAAAATAAATTTACCAAAAATTTCTCTTTTACCATTTAATTATTTAGATCTCAATTACCATGGGAATTGCTCTTTTTGCATAAAAATAAATTTACCAAAAAATCCTCTTTTACCATTTAATTACTTAGATCTCAATTACCATGGGAATTCCTCTTTTTGCATAAAAATAAATTTACCAAAAATTTCTCTTTTACCATTTAATTACTTGGATCTCAATTATCATGAGTTTTTTTTTGCATAAAATAAATTTACCAAAAATTACTCTTTTCTCATAATCAATTAATTATGCATAATTACAAAAACATTATTTCTCATGAATATGATGAAAATCATTCTTTTTTCATAGGATATCCAATCCTAGAATATGGTAGGAAGTCCTCTTTTAGCATTATGCATAAAAATAAGATATGTAATATTTTTTGAAAAATTTACCATAGCTTTGCTGCTATTACTGATATTTCTCAAATTTTTCTAAAGAATAAAAACTTGTTATGGAAATATGATAGTAGTTCCTCTTTTATGCTTAAAATCAAATTATGAATTTAAAACATGATTGTAACCATAATCATAAAATCAAATTATGAATTTAAAACATGATTGTAACCATAATCATAAACTTAATTATGGAAATATGATAGTAGTTTCTCTTTTATGCTTAAAATCAAATTATGAATTTAAAACATGATTGTAACCATAATCATAAACTTAATTATGATTATCCCACTAGATTTAGCTAATTCCATTATTTCTTTTTTCCCAAATTGATAGGATAATCTATTTCTCATTTAGAATCAAAGAAAGTAGTTTTCAACTACGTATAAATAATCAAAAGGAGGTAGCCATTATTTTGTTAACACAAAATCATAAAAATACCATTTTCTTAATCTCTAGCTTATCAAGCCTAGAGCTAAGCTTTGAATTAAGAGACTATCATTGAGAAGCATCCTTTTTCAAAGGATTTAGCCATAAAGATGGCTATTCTTTAGAGAGAGAGATTTACTTAAAGAAAGCATTACAAATAAGTATAAAGATTAAATTTCTATACATTAATTAAGACTTTAAGGGAAAGCTTGATTTGAATTAAAACAATTATTTAGACAGCTTCTCAAGCTTGAGAGGGGTTGAGAAGAAGAAAGTCATTGAGATAAATTGGAAAAAACCATAAAATTTAATTTTACCTCTAAGTTTGGCTTGATTCTCTATTAGCAATGAAACCCCCGACCAATCAATTGGTCCACCAAGAGGAGAAGAGAAACTCCAAGAGTTCTTGTAGAGAGAGAGAGCTCCAAGCTCCTAAGAGAGAGAAAAATTTAAGGGATAATAGAAAATATGATTATTTTAATATAATACTGGCATTGTAAAGCTCCAATATTTTTTTACAAAATACTAAGGGTTGTTTTATAGGTGAGGGAGGCCACTAACCAAGTCCAATTGGGTTCTAGAATTTTCCAGGTTCAGTTTGACTCAATTTGGAAAAGATTTGGACTAGTTTGGCTCCCTTTTTGATTTGGTTTGATCCAGGAGAGAGGAGAGATAAAAACATCACAACTTTTTTGAATTAAAAAACCTTCCACTCATGTTAAATAGGCACCTACCTC
Source organism: Cibotium barometz (assembly GCF_041138505.1). Classification (NCBI taxonomy): domain Eukaryota; kingdom Viridiplantae; phylum Streptophyta; class Polypodiopsida; order Cyatheales; family Cibotiaceae; genus Cibotium; species Cibotium barometz. The sequence goes on from NC_141104.1 coordinate 30,045,866, forward strand.
AAGAGTTCCCCTCTCCTTATGTGTCTTGAGTAAGTATATGAAACCAATCTGATGTCCCATACCACTAGATTAATTCCATACATCACTTCCTTCAAATAGAAGTTTGAGGCGGAGTGACCAGTTTCCTCTGAAACTTAAATCTCGACACAAATTTTCTCTATCTAGAAATTTTATTTAAGTTACTAGACTTGAAATAACATTAATGTTGAACCTATAATTTATTAACTAGGTTATAAGGTTGTAAAAATAGTTACGAAAAGTTGTATAAAATGAAATGAATATATACATATACATACCTCCATCATTGTGGTGTAATTGAAATAATCTGTCAAAAATAATATTAACACTCGAAAGAGATGTGAGTTATTATTACTTTTATGGATAGGATATATAAAGTTATTAATCAAAATCTTATGAGAAACTTGTCATCATAAAAATAAAACTTTAATTAGTTATGGATATAAGGATATTAAGATGCTAACCTTGAGATGGAGAAGTTGTTTCAGTAGGGAATGGGAGATTATAAATGAAAAATGAATAAATTTGATAAAACATGAATAACTAGTAATGATTCTAACCACCTTGATTAAGTGAACAAGTCTGGATGATGAAAGATTAATTTACTTTTTAAGTTGAAATAATGAAATTTAGCAATTATAAGATTGAGTTAAGCATAAGAGAGTCATACCTTTTATATATTCGATTGCAATGATGCTCTACATTGAGAAAAATGAGAAACAATGCGAATGGATTGAAATATGATTATTCTTCCAAATGTAACTAGGGTTATTTTTAATTATGACTTTATAAGAAATAGAACTTAGAGTAGTATGAATTTAAATTCTATGCATAATTATTTAAGCATGATCATTATTTTAAGAATAGGTGTTTGAGTCACCGTCTAAAAGATAAAACTTACATAGAAATATTGGAAACATTATTTAAAGGACACAAATTTCATAAGCATATGTGATTGTTTAAAAATTATGGAGAATCAATTTGCTATGGGCATAAAGATAATGAAATACCACTTCCAAAATAGAAAGCTTTAATATAACAAGAGAAATGAATACAAAAAGTTTGATTAAAATTTACATCCTTATAATGATGCGGGTATGGTCATGTATTAGTATCATCTCAGGGGGTAATTTGGTCCTAAGGTAATGTAATCGATTCATGAATTCTCCTTCCATTTATCGATGAATCATCTTCTATAGTATATCCATGTACGATCTCCATCCGCTCCTCCAGAAGATGGTAAAAAGGAATGTTTAGAGTAAAAACGAATACTTGGAGTAAAAACCGTGGTGTTTCCAATAGGTATGAAAACAAAGCATCCCTCCTGATCAAGTATCCAGAGCTTTGACCATTCATCTTGTTGCTTGTTGTTGAATATCCATAGTAGTTGTTGAAAAATAGCATGGTTTCATTCACATATATATGCTAAACGAGTTCATCGTGTCATGAGTCGCATGAGTTCTGATTGTGTAAGTGGATCATGGGGTGATGACTGAGTCATAATGCTATAATAATCAAAAATAATAATGGGATATGAGGATGTTATGATGTACAATCAGTTTTGGTTTTAGTGAGGGAGTCTTGAGGTTAAGCACTATTATAATTTATAATACAATGAAAACTAATAGCAATCTAAATAAATGAAAAGAAGTAACACAATTACAATCTAAAGAAATGAAAAGAAGTAACAGAACTACTGAAGTTTATGTTTTGTAGGTCTTGCATTGTTGTCCCCTCCTTCAGCTTGATAATAAAGAGGTAAGCTCTCTTACTCATGTAATCGGTCATTAATACAGGCTCTATGTTTATTTCACTCTTGCGTGTCGGGTTTAGGGTTTGTCTTAGTGCATAAATCGTATGCACAAGCTTCATGCAGCTCCTTATGCATAAAGGTCTATGCATGCTTTAAGCTTTATGCATAAGGGTTAAAGCATAGAGCTTATGTGTAAGGCTCTATGCACAAGGTATGCATAACATTCTATGTATAGAGCCTTATGCATAAGACTTAAATCATAGAGCTTATGCATAATACCCTATGCACAAGCCTTATGCATAGAGCCTTATGAAGGCTTTATGCATAAGACTGTATGTATAAAGTTTTACGTAAGATTTATTTATAGAGCTTATCCGTAAGTATTAATGGATAGATCTTATGCATAGATCCTTATGAAGCTTTATACATAAGGATTATGCATATAGCTTATGTGTAATGATCTATGCATAGAGCTTTATGCATATGGCTTATGCATAGAGCTTATGTGTAAGGCTCTATGCATAGAGCTTTATGCTTTATGTGTAAGGTTCTATGTAAGGCTTTATGCATAGAGTATTATGTAAGCTTTATGCATAAGGATTTATGGATATGGCTTTATGTGTAGATCTTAATGCATGCATAAAGCATAGAGCCTTATGTTATTTAAGCTCTAATTATTTTTGTGTTATTTAGGTGAAAAAGGTCTACATCTTATCTACATACGGTGACTCGAGTACCCCGAGAATCATTCCATCTCTTGAGGTTAAATCCAAATCTTTTGATTTATATTTATTGCACCCTTGGGTTCCGGGGTTTAAATTTTTATATGCATCTAGTTTATTCCTAAGCTTAGTGCATGCATGCCTAAGCTTATACATAAAGTATAGAGCTTATGTATGCATAAAACTTTATGCTTAAATCTTATGCGTAAAGATTTATGCATGATTAAGCTTATACATAAAGCATAGATCTTATGCATAAATAAAACTTTAAGCTTAAATCTTATACATAAAGCTTTATGTGTAGAGCTTAATGCTGTGGATTGCTGTGGATTAACTCCTCGCAGCTTGCTGTGCATTAACTCTTCTACAATTTCCTCAGTATGGAAACCTAAAGGCCACTAGGGCAGCCCATGTCCGTAAGGCATATGATAGAGAGAGAGAGAGAGAGAGAGAGAGAGAGAGCATAAGGGCTGGGGGTGCGTGTTAGAGCTAGATCTAGCCTACAAAGGAAATCGCACACCAAAACTTGCTAAGGTCATTTATAGCTAAGAATCGCCTTTAGACACCCCCTCGGAGCCATGCCCTCACGACCCCCCCGGCCGGCCCCCCGCGGAGCCGTGCCCGAACACCCACCGGCCGGCCCCCCGGAGCCGTGCCCAAACACCCTCCCCGGCCGTTCCCCTGGAGCCGTGCCCGAACACCACCCGGTCGGCCCCCCGGAGTTGTGCCCTCATGCCCCCCGGCCCCCGTGGTGCCGTGACCGAAAACCCTCCCCCGGCCCCTGCGGTGCCATGCCCGAACACCCCCCGGCCGTCCCCCACGGTGCCGTGCCCTGAACACCCTCCCCCGGCCCCCATGGAGCTGTGCCGTGCCGTCACCCCGGTGAGCCCGATCACCCTCCCAGCCCCTGTGGTGCCGTGCCCGAACACCCCCCGGAGCCGTGCCCTCACGCCCCCCCCTCGGCCGGCCCCCCAGAGCCGTGCCCCCCAGTGCCCTCACACCTCGGTGCCGTGCCCTCACGCCCCCCCGATCGGCCTCCCCCGAGCCGTGCCCTCATGCCCCCGGCCCCCAGAGTGCCGGAGCTGTGCCCTCATGGCCCCCCACCCCCCCGCGGTGCCGTGCCATCGCCCCCCCTCGTGCCGCACGGTGCCGTCATGCCCCACAGCCCCCCGGGTGCCATGCCGTCACGCCCCGCAGCCCCCCTCCTCGTGCCGCGCGGTGCTGTCACGCCCCGTACCCCCCCGGGCCGTGCCGTCGTGCCCCCGCAGCCTGCCCCCCGCCGGGCGGTGCCGTGCCATCATGCCCCGTAGCCCCCCCCGCGGTGCCATGCCGTCGCGCCCCCGCAGCCCCCCCCGGGCCGTGCCGTCACGCCCCCGCAGCCCCCCCTCATGCCGCGCGGTGCCGTCATGCCCGTCCCGTAGCCCGCACTAATCATGAGAATCGGGTTACTGTTCCCAGCCCTCTTGGTGTAGAAACGCTAAAGGAACACCCTGTTGGATGCTGAACTGTATCCCCCTTTGCTCCTAGGAAGGAAAACGCTGAAGAGATTGAGATGTCTATGCTGAAATGATGCGTTTCTTTATATATGGGGAATTGGTGCTGGTCGGCCAGCTTGCGGCCAGCTCTGAATATGCTCACGACTACCATTTAAATGCCATAAATGATTTCAAGGCTGGTCGGCTGACTTGAATGCTATCGGTTGCCTCCACAATCTATGGTACAAAAAAGTACATGTCTGCAGCCCTTGGCTGCCTTCTTGAAAAGGTGATAACACCCCAAAATTCAGTCCCAAACTAGGACTCCTACTGACTCAAACCCCTAGTGGGCTGAATGATTTAAAAAAGTACCAAAAAGTACATGTCTGCAGCCCTTGGCTGCCTTCTTGAAAAGGTGATAACACACCAAAATTCAGTCCCAAACTAGGACTCCTACTGACTCAAACCCCTAGTGGGCTGAATGATTAAAAACAAGGAGCACTTGGGCTATTTATAGCCCCTTTAAATGCATGGGGAACTGGCCGACCTGCTGGTCGGCCAGTTCATAAATTTATTAATGCTCTTTTAAACACAGTCGACTGGATCACTCCTGCGCATGCTGCTGCCCGACTGCTTTCTAGTCCACACACACCCTAGCGCCTGCTGTGCTGCCTCTATGTACTGGTTCAGCCGACCAGGGCTATGGGCAGCCGACACCTTCTGCAACCAGCCTACTCATCTCTTGTCCTGCTGATGTCAGGTGACAGTCCTTTCTGGAACCAACCGACTGCTTCTTGCTCCAAGTCCTGCTCCATGTCCACCTCAGATGTTACACCTGAAGCTCCTACACTCTGGTTCTACCTATCTTCTACTGGTTCATACTCTTTATCTGGTTGCCTTTTCTAGATCTAGCCCTGAGAATGTCCATGGCATCTATGATGCACATGACATCCCCCTCTGCTAGACTTGATGATGGGAATCCAACCTGCTCTTGGATGACTGTCATCATCCCAATCTTGTCCCGAAGTCCATCTGTCATCATCCATTTGCTGGCAAACCTTTTTCTCTGAAAACCCGGCCTGTTCTCCAAACCACTCTGTCTCTGATGAAGATCTATGCATCTTCGCTTCCTCTAGTCCACAATCCATTCCTGCCCTGACTCTGAACACGATCTTGGTCTTCATTCCTGGAACTGAGTCTGGCACTCTCACATCACCCTTGGAGGATCAACCTCCCTTGGGACCATTACTTGAGAACCTATCTGGCTCACGGAACTGCCATCCCCATCTAGCACTGTGGAACACCACCAACAAACCTCCTGGGAGTTCTTCCCGATTTGTGTTCTTGCCTTGGGCTTCGAATCCGTGTACTTTCCTGTACCTTGGACCTGTACACCATCATCTAGGACTGATTCAGTTTTTAGCTTTACTGAGCCTGATGCTCTGATACCAATGTAACACGCGGAAGCTCTGGGTAGTCTTCTTTCAGCCCTAAACACTCTTGGAAACCATCTGATGCAAAAACGCACCATCTGATGCAAAAACGCAGATATAGAGAGAGTGTAGAGAGAGAGAAGTGCTGGAAATTCAGTATAATCTATGGTACAAAAAGGTACATGTCTGCAGCCCTTGGCTGCCTTCTTGAAAAGGTGATAACACCCCAAAATTCAGTCCCAAACTAGGACTCCTATTGACTCAAACCCCTAGTGGGCTGAATGATTAAAAACAAGGAGCACTTGGGCTATTTATAGCCCCTTTAAATGCATGGGGAACTGGCCGACTGCTGGGTCGGCCAGTTCATAAATTTATTAATGCTCTTTTAAACACAGTCGACTGGATCACTCCTGCGCATGCTGCTGCCCGACTGCTTTCCAGTCCACACACACCCTAGCGCCTGCTCTGCTGCTGCCTCTATGTATTGGTTCAGCCGACCATGGCTATGGGCAGCCGACACCTTCTGCAACCAGCCTACTCATCTCTTGTCCTGCTGATGTCAGGTGACAGTCCTTTCTGGAACCAGCCGAGTGCTCCTTGCTCCAAGTCCTGCTCCATGTCCACCTCAGCTGTTACACGTGAAGCTCCTACACTCTGGTTCTACCTATCTTCTACTGGTTCATACTCTTTATCTTGCCTTTTCTGGATCTAGCCCTGAGAATGTCCATGGCATCTATGATGCACATGACAAGTGGTAGCAGGGGTTGCAAACAGTTTCTGAAAATAAGAAAAGCATTCATGTTGGAGCTCTGAGAAAGATTGAGTCCATTTACCATCCAGTTTACGGACTCTGAGGCAAGAGGTCTTCCTCCTGTAAGCATGTAACCCTTGAAAGAAAGATTTTGAAGAGCAGCCTTTATCCATGAATTGAGTCATCCTTGCCCGAACCTGCCACTTGGCCAATTTTCGTCGGTCAATAGCTTGCAAGAGAGCAGTTGACTGAGAGAGAGTGTCCATTTGTTGAGAGGAGAGGGGCTGCAATTGGGAATGTGCAGTCAAGGACTGAACTACTGCTTTGGCATGCTGAACTTTAGCTCTCCAGTCAGGCATGAAATTACTCCCATATTCATGAATAGCATGCTGAAGCCTGTCCACAAGGCGTTGCAATGCAAAATTACAGTCATAATGGACATGGGCTGTAAGAGGAATTATGGCATATCGGATCAATTGTTGAAATTTTGCATGCTGCAGGTATCCTTTATTGATATGTTTCATCCGAATGGAATGTAAAGGCATGTCATCCCAGGGCTGCCAAACTGAATATTCAGCCATAAAGGAGCATGGTCAGAGAGACCAAGAGAGTGATCAACCTCAATATGAAAACTGAGATTTGTATATTGTTGAGCATGCAGTAAATACCATCTATCCAAGCGAGCCCAGTAGTTAGTAAAGGCATTATGATGATAGGTGTAGCCCACTATTCGAGTGTGCATGGCTGTCCATAAATCTTGTGCATGTGTCGTGGTAAGTAACTCCTCCCATGATCACTTTTCAGAAGGGATCATATGAGATCTATGAGTAGTGTTGTCTGATGGCATGGGAGAGTTATTAAAGTCTCCGCCAAAAAGAGCACAAGATCGCCATGGGTAAGAAGCAATTGTGACATGTGAGGCTTCGACCATAGTAATCACAACCTTAGTCTAACTAAACTGCACTTAGTGATGTTTAAGAGATAGACAAATATGTGTCAATGCAATGCAGCTATATTAGATGATGAATGCGGTTACAATGAGATCCAAAGGGATCTATGTTGTCCTAGATGATGTCTACCCCCCTGGAAGAGAGGGAAACATGCTGAATAATGATGAAGGATGGCTGAAAGATGACTGTCCTGACTCCAATGCTGAGTTCCACCACTTGTATGCTGGTATCCCTCTATGTAGGAGTTGGGAAGATGGCTGAATATGCTGATGCAAGGATGCGTTGCTGTTCCCAGCCCTCTTGGTGTAGAAACGCTGAAGGAACACACTATTGGATGCTGAACTCTATCCCCCTTTGCTCCTAGGAAGGAAAACGCTGAAGAGATCCAGATGTCTATGCTAAAATGATGCGTTTCTTTATATATGGGGAATTGGTGCTGGTCGGCCAGCTCTGAATATGCTCGCGATTGCCATTTAAATGCCATAAATGCTTTAAAGGCTGGTCGGCTGACTTGAATGATGTCGGCTGCCTCCACAAGCCCCAATGCTTTTGTCTAGATGGTTAATATGATGCTACAATGCTGAATCCAACCCATACCATGTGGTACATGCTGAAAACATTCATTTAAATATTCATAAAATGCCTGATAAATCTTGATTAAATGCCTGATGATGCCATGCCATAAAATAATGCCATGTCACTGTACACCTGAATGGTGTGCACGTGACATTCCCCGCTGCTAAACTGCTGGGTGGTATACCTGGCAACCTTTGACTCCTCTGTGATCCTTCTCCTCCGAACCGCTGCCCCCTTCTGTCTTCTGCTCTGTCGGGAGTGAGGTCATCTACAGGAGTGAAATCCTTTGAGCCAAGACTCTATATACTGCGGGAACTGAACGGCAAATGCTGCTAAAACTGCTTGGAAATACCTGAGTCACCCCTGACCTGCCTGTGGAAACCTTTCACCTACCATCTCCGTCGTTCTTGAAGCTCTGAACCTCCTGAGGCGATGTTGGAGCAAACTTCCGTCTTCTGTGGAAGAGAAACCCCATGCTGCTGCCAGTTGAAGCCCAAAACTTATGTCCTCCTGAAGCTCTGAACCTCCTGAGGCGATGATAGAGCAAACTTCCGTCTTCTGTGGAAGAGAAACCCCCTACTGCTGCCAGTTGAAGCCCAAAACTTGAACTTGACACTTTTGAAACACAAGTCTGAGGTGTTCTATATGATCATCACGCTCTTGTGAGTGAACACATAAATCATCCATGAAGATCTCAAGAAATTGCCTAAGGTACTCCTTGAATACATGACTCATTAACCACTGAAAGGTTGCTGGTGCATTTGTTAGACCAAATGGCATAACACGATAGGCAAAGATGCCATCTTCAGTAGCAAAGGCTGTCTTGTGTTGATCCTTTGGATCAATTGACACTTGATTGTAACCAGAGAATCCATCCAAGAAACTATATGCCTTTCTCCATGCAACTCATTCCAAAACATGATCCGTGATTGGAAGGGGGTAATGATCACGTACAGTAGCTGCATTTACCTTCTTGAGGTTTACGCATACTCGAAGTTTTCCATTTTTCTTGGGCACCACTACAATAGGGGAGACCCATTCAGTGTGTTCAATCTCATAGATAAATTCTGCCTCTAAGAGCTTGTCTATTTCTTCTTTTATCTTTCGTGCAAAATTCTCATTGTAAGTATAAGGACGTTGCTTGGAAGGCTTTGCATCCTCTTGCAATGGAATTGTATGCTGACATATGCTTGGATCAACTCCTTTGAGGTCTTTATAACTCCAAGCAAAAACATCGCGATACTCCTTTATTGTTTGAATTAATAACTTCTCCTCATCTAAGGACAAGTCTGTGGCAATCCACACATAGCGAGGCTCTTCTCCTGGCTTAGCGATATCAATCTTTTTTGCATCTTCTGGACCATCATATGAAACCCCTGGCATGCTTGGCTTTTGTTGCATGGGCTGTTGAAGAACAATCTTCCGATCTTGAAGAGTGTACTGTGTGAAGTTGGGGGGAACATTGAGACCTTGTTCTTGTCCACTTGAGTCATCACTAATTGAAGACCATGCGGTTTTGAGCTCTCTTTTGCAATCTTGCATCAGAGTTTTTTGTTCAACCGTTACCTTTGCACTTCCGACACTTTCTTTTGAATCGGTTTGAGACTTGAGTTTTGGTTTTGGTTTCTTCATTTTTTTTCGATTTTTGCTAACAGTTTTTAGCTTTTCTCCTGGCTGGAATCCATCGATCGTTTTACTTGGTCTTTGATACTATCTTGTGCTTGGACATAGTATAGATATCCATTCTTTCCTGAGAAGTGAGGTGGTGGTCGTCGCAAGTGTTCATTCTTAAACTCCTCGTCTTCTTTTTGTTTTCTCTCACATCATTCCCTCTCATATTGTTTACGAATTCTCTTATGGCTCTTACAGCATTTACGTTTAGGTCGGCTTCGAGGGATCTCTACTTGAACCTCCCTTCTTCTCAAGAGTAGGCATGCCTTTCCTAACTCTTCCTCGGGGATTATCACATCATCATCAAAATCAGAGTCCCATCCGTCTTCCTTATCAGCATCATTAGCAGATTCGAGTGTTAAATCCTCCACTGAGACTTCCTCTACATGCAGTGCTGTTGTGGATGCATCCCCATAGTACAAATCATCTAGAAGGTCACGTGGTTGTACCATTTGTATAGGAATAATGTCATATCCATCTGAGTCACAAAATTGAATTGGCTTAGGTAAAGCACATGTCAATAATATTGCAAGGACATGACTCCATTTTAGGGGATCAATTAAGTGCTCAGGGAAGGGTTGTGGAATGTATGCCTCATCTGATACACTTCGATTACCCTTAAGTCTCTCAGTGTTGAAATCCCTACATGAGGCTCCACACATCCACAGATCTTCTCGCCCATCTGACAATGTAACTCTTGAGCCCTTAGATGAAGCAGAATCAAACTCATCTATTGGAGACCTTGTTACATCACGATATGAGTGATTCTTTAGGTTGACCCTTGTGATGACAGAATCATGTCGGAGGTACAAATAATTGTATCCCCAATCTTGAATCATTTGAAATTGTCGCATGAATGGTCTACCCAATATCACTTCATAGTTTGGATGTTTTCCAAAATCCACTATTGCAAATGTGTGCTCATATTCAATCCCACATGTGGTGACCAATATGTTCTCTAGCAGCCCAATGGGATGTTCTAAGCTTCCATCTGCCAGCCTGCAAGCGCATTCTGGTACTCCTAATAGCTGGTTTGCCCCACTTTTCCCAAATGGTCCTTGTCACAATGCCCACTCCTGCACTCCTGTACCACTGTCAAGTATTGCAGTTGAAGCTACTTTTTGTACTTCTAATGGGAGGGTAGCATTTTCCTGATCATCCTCACAAAATTTTCCTACTTTGTTGATAGAAACTGGCATAACATGCTTTGTCTCAGGGTGTATAGTACAATGATGGTGACCCTTTTGTAGCAATACCTGCTCTGATAAACATGTGGCAATATCATTCCACAACTCAGGTTGAAGCTTTATCAAATCAAGCAAAGGTAAGGTACAAGCCACTGGTGCTGACAAAATAGCTTGCACGATACCCATATCCATCTCCTTTGTCAACCTTCTATGCATGGAGGGTATCCTCAAGGTTTGAGAACAGTTCTTATATTCTCCCAAATAAGATGGTAAGGTTTTCATTGTATGCTTACTTCTAGGAGAAACAATTGTTTGAACTTCCTCTCCTGGATTCTTGGGCATCTAAAGTTGTTTTCAGTGCCCCTAGTAAAATCCACTTCAGAGAATGGAGGTGAAATAATAGAGGACATATTCTCATTAACCTTCTCATGAACTGCTGCCCACATCTCATTTGCCATGTCCTCGTTAGCATCAATAACTTCATCATTGCATGGGAAGGAAAGGCTAGGTGGTGGCAGAATACCTTCTTTAAATGGGGTGGCAATTGTTGCAGACTTCTCGCTCTATGAGCTTGTGAGATCAGCTCACTTTTCATTTCCCAACTTGATGACACTTCTGGTATGGTTTCTAATGTTGGCTTAAGAGAGGTTGGGCCTCGAGGGATAGGTGGACGTGGGCCCTCAAGTATTGATTGAGCTTCCCTAATGAGTTGCTGATGTACAGCTAGATTGATCTTCTCCTCTCACGAGGGTTTGGGTATTCTTGAAGCTTCTTGGGTAGCTCAGATAAAGCTACAATGCGACTTCTATGAGCATCAATGATGGCATCTAGAGTCTCATTCACCTTATCCACAAAAACAGAACCCCCAGAACTATCCTCGGTTGTACTAGCCTCATCTTGTTTAGCACTAGGCCCAGGTTGAGGTTGATGCTCCTCATGCACTTCTTGGGATGTAAACGCTTGATCCTTCATGTTTTGTTTAGAGACTTCTTGAGAACTAGTGGATGCATTCTTAGTTTACTTGTTGCGGTTCTTTTTCCTCCTAGTGGTCCTTTTTCTATTGGAATGTAGGGTCTTGTCCACTAGATTTGCCTTTGCATCCCTAGTTCGAGGTGTCTCATCAATCTGCATTTCGGCATTTCGTGTCTGTGATCTAGTCACGACTCTAAGTGGCACGACATCCTCATTCTCTGATGAAGGTGGTGATGGAACTGCCCCTACAAAGTTGAGTGAGACCTTTGGTTGAGAGGTGCCTTCCTCATGTGGTTTCAGCCAAACAATCCTTTGGAAAGTGTTCTACACAACACCGTAGACAATATCTTTCAATTGGTGGAAACTGTGGTACTGTTGTATTGGATCGAGCTGCTTGCCTTGGGCGATGTGGACAATCACGAGCCCAATCGGGTTCTCCGCACTCATAACAGGGGCCCATTAGTTTGGCTTCTACTTTCCTTTGCTGCCATTGACCTGAGGGGCCTGGAGTCCTAGGTTGGTAGCCGCCTGGCAACATATCAAAGAATTTTGTTCCCCTGGCCTCCAGTGCTTGGCTTGGATATGCAAGACTTTCAAAGAGATTTTCCTTGGATGAATATGATGCATATTCCTCCTCCACATAGCCTGGGTTTACCAAGTCTCTACACATATTTGAATTGTCGTAGTCAACAACCCTCACAGGAGCTGTCCTAGGAGCAGGAGGTTGAGCTCCAAGTACAGGTCGTGCTTGCTCTTGTGCCATCAGTGGCTTACGTTCAAAACTAGTATACTGTTGATGCATTTGTGGAGCCACTGCACCCCTTTGCTGCTCACGCTCCTGTCTCATTCTTACAATGTGAGTACATTCCTGTGTGGTGTGGGTAAAGTTCCAAGCACAGGCCGGCACCACTTCTTTGTGGGTTTGTTTGTGACTAGAGGAGAAAAGGTATTACATTCTTCGGTTTTATGGTTACCGCCACATGCTCCACAAAGATGAGAACCTGTAGTAGGTAGTAGTACACTCCTCATTCGCTGCTGCTGTTGTTGTGGCTGCATGGGTGGGCGATAGGTTTGTCCCAATCTCCTTAGTACTAGGTTAGCTATGTGGTCTGGATTTACTAGCGCGCTTGACCCTGAACTTTGGTCATCACCCCACTGATCTCTAGGTTTCACCTCAAGGCCAGTACCATCTTGGAATTTGAAGTTATCTGTGAAATCCATAGTATCATGGCAACACTCATTGAAATTTGTATGCTTCTTTGCATAGAGATGTGTGTGCAGTGTTGAATTTTTGAGTCCTTTTAAGAAGAGAGAAATTAATTGACTCTGGGTGGGCTTCTCATCTTCTGGGCAACGATTAATGTACTGCTTTATCTTATTTACACAGTCTCTAACACCCTCAGTCTCGCCTTGCTTGAAAGAGTAGATGTTTGCTACCGTGTCATGTTGAATCCCCATCAAGGAAAAAGCAGCAATGAATCTCTCTTCCAAAACTCGTAAAGAAGATTTGTCTGAAGCCTCTAGTGCCTGAAACCAAGCAAGGGCCTTTCCCTCAAGAGTGAGCCCAAATCCTTCAATTTGCGTATGCTTGTCAGTCAGCTCGAACTGCTTGCCTAAATGCTACTACATGGTCATATGGATCTCCCGACCCTTCATACTTCTTTACCAGTTTCTGAAGAGTTGATGGCCTTACTTGTCTTGAATACTCATCATAGGGTCTACGGCCTCTCACTCTCAGTGGGAACTGTTCCTCTCTTTGGTAAGATGGTCCACATGCATCCCAAATCGGTGTGGGTACCCTATTACCTGCCTCACCAACCCCCTCCAAAGATCTTGTTACCTGCATTTCAGGAGGTGCATTTATGGGAGGCCGAGTTGGCTCCCCTACCTTCCGATTGTCATAGTGAGAGAAACGTTGTTGTGGTGTGATCTGTGGTGGTCGCACTTTTGGTGTAGGATAATATCTTGGTGCTAGAGTTGGGCTACTTGCAGTGGTCCACTTTGATGTTGAGGGTCCCTCTCTAGTGAACTCTCGTAGGGGAGGGGGCAACAGTTTCTAACACCATATTAGTGAATTTGGGAATTTCCCAATTCCCATTTTTGAATACTTAAAAAAGGGGACATGGATAACATGTTTGTAAGTTTCTCAAAACCCTATCATATGACCTATCGTTGGAAAGCGCTTGAAAAATGAAATCTAAAGAGCTATAAAGCGCTCATTTTGCATTAGTGGTGTTCAAGTTATGGTTAATCCAAACTTTTGACCACGTGTCCCAAACTTGTGGAAAATTCCCATATTCCCCAATATGGTGTTTTCTCCAAGAAATGCTATCTCTCCTGGTTTAGCTGTATTTTTTGAGAACACTTCCATGAATTATGGTTGTCCTTTCCACGTGAGCTCTCGAATCTCCTTCCAATCTACGGTTCGGTATTCATTGGCCCATTTATCAACGATTCGGTTCATGTGTCCTGCAAGCTTCTCGACTACCACCACAAGTGCTAGAGGAAGATCTAGCTCTGGAAATCTAGTTGTGGCATAATATCCTTCTAAAGAGTCCTTATAGACCTCTTGAAGTGGGTCATCCTGAAAGACCTTTGTCACTGGAATTTGTCGTACAAACTCCCATTGGTTCTCAGCCCCCTAATCCATTTTGCTCTTGCCTTTCCTGTCCCTTTCCAAATTTAGATCTACACAAAGTAAATCATCTATGGATGGCTTTGAGGACTGGGCATTGGATGGTCCAGGCATGTCTGGCTTAATGAGCCAATCATCTCTAGACTCCCTTGCTCTGGAAGGCTTTGATAAGTCTAAGAACTCACTTTTAGAGAGCTCCCCTAATTTTTTCACATTCTCTGGATGATAGGTGACTTCGTAGAGCGAACACCATCTCCACCCATGTACATGTTACCCTGGTCATTGACTAGAGGTGCTCTGAGAAAAAGTCTGCAATCTTAAAATGAGATACCGTTGTTGTGGATCCCTAAAAATCTCAACTTCTTTACATATTTTTAATCATATCAAAATCCCTAAGGTTTGTACATATAAAAACCTTTGCCCAAATATAATTGTTAGTGGGCCTTGTTACATAAAATGACTTTGTGCACATTTGCATATATATTAATCTTATGCTCACTTGCACATTCCATTAAGCTGAAACCTGCACAAATTAAATTAAACATGTTTTTTAGGATTTATTAATTCATCAAAAATATGATAAAATATATACGTGTAACAGTCCTCCCATTCGAGGAAGCGATTGTCCTTAGTTGCATAAGAAAAATGTCAATAGAATACGATTATGTTTGTAGGAATTGATGTCATAACCTATAAGGTAAACTCAGAGGTCTGAACATGGCTCAGAGGCACAAAGGCATGGTTTAGAGGTTCTTATGGACATGGAATACTAATCAAGAAAAACTAGTGTGACACCAAAATTGGTGATCGTCCACTGATCAAAAATAATATGTACAAAAAAATTAATACATGATTCACAAAATAAAAATGATCAACATCTTCACACCACCTCTCAATCCACAAGCCATATGACACCTCAATTGGTACCCTCGCACATCTCATGCAGTGCGACACCTCAATCGGTACCCTCGCACTTCTCATTGCTTCACTCAGACACTATCCACGTTAGTTAAATAATTAATTGAACACATCAATTAATCCCAACATCGTCTTGAGATATAGACAACCCATAAATAATCAAATAACAGCCACACACATGTTTTCCAAGCGTAAGTACCCCCAAAATCACCCCTCCATATACGAACCAACTGAAACAAACAATGGATGCCCACAGCATACCATATATGGGTGCCCCCCATATACACTTGCATAAACATATGAGAGGATGGCTTCATGTTTGGTGTGGAAGACTAAATTTACACAAAATGTATATGCAATAAACTAATCAAATGAATGTATTTAAGACGAGTCTAAGTGTCCCATACCACATAGGCGCGTTGTATACACACACATAGGATGGTAAAAAGATAGAAGACATAAATGTGTCTTGAGTAAGTATATGAAACCAATCTGATGTCCCATACTAGATTAATTCCATACATCACTTTCTTCGAATAGAAGTTTGAGGCGGAGTGGCCAGTTCCCTCTGAAACTTAAATTCCGAAATAAATTTTCTCTCTAGAAATTTTATTTAAGTTACTAGACTTGAGATAACATTAATGTTGAATCTATAATTTATTAATTAGGTTCTAAGGTTGTAAAAATAGTTAGAAAAAGTTGTATAAAATGAAATGAATATATACATATACATACCTCTATCATTGTGGTGTAATTGAAATAATATGTCAAAAATAATATTAACACTCGAAAGAGATGTGAGTTATTATTACTTTTATGGATAGGATATATAAAGTTATTAATCAAAATCTTATGAGAAACTTGTCATCATAAAAATAAAACTTTAATTGATTATTATTCCATGGAAACACTCACGGGAACACGGATTATGGAAGGAGGCCGGAAGCAATTAATGCGAGAGAGCGGGATTACAGCCATGGGAACATGAAGACGCATATAATTTTTCTATATTTTTGTGCCGAAGTGCAATGTAAATCGTTTTAGGCCAATATGGGTTCTAAATGAGAGTTCTAAGTGTATTAAGCAAGGCTCACTTATGGGGTTGCCCGCCCATGTGTGAAAGAGGCCTAGGGTTAGGGTTAGTGACCTCTCTACAAAAGAGAGGTTAGCTAAAGAAAGTGGACATTTTTGCCATTCTCATAAGCTATTGAGTGAAGCTCTTGAGCTCTCAAGCTCTGGCAGCTCTCTAACTCTCTCTCTATTGTACTCTAATGAGCATCAAGCTCCAATGAGTATAGCTCCACTTCTTTCTCTTAATTTGTTTTAGCATCATTGAAGTAGAATAATCTATGATTAGTTGAATGCTTCTTTCTTTCTCTTGTGTATGCTGCATGCTTGTAGTGTGTGTGTGTAGTCTCCATTGATGCAAGCTCTTGCCCACTTCTTTGGCAACATGAGTTATTCATGGACAGACTCTCTCTATGAGCTTGTGGGTTTGTGAATGTTACATTCTCTGCTTGCTTAAGCTTGTGGGTTAGTAGATGCACGCTTATGGATTTGCAGGCATTAGGGAAAGCTAAGATTTAATCAATGTTTGAATGGGATTAAGAGAGTGCTATGCATTGCTTGTTGTCTTGATTAGTGTAGTGGATTTAAGGGATTGAGAGATTGATTGAGGTGTTGAATGGTTGAATCGTCAAGTGGTGGTTTGTGTATGTGAACTCTCTCTCATGGGATAAGCCTTCATGCACTAATCGGGTCGAGTCCTCGGATTGACATTGTGTTTCTTAACACATTTGTTGATTGGTAGTACTCTATGAGCACTATATTGCACGGTAGAGAGAACCGCTCTACAATGGCGCCGCTGTCAGGGAGCGAGTGCCTACATTAGTTGAGCACCGTACACACACTACCACTCCTTATTAAGCTCCAATCTGTTGGAAAACTGTTGGATAGGAGAGGAGGCTTTGGGACTAATTTTGGTACTTATTTAAGACTAATTTGCTGTTAAATTCTCTTTATTTGTCTTGCAATTTGAGTGTGATTGGCTGGCTACACTTGTCCCCTCGAGGTCAGGACAAGGATTCAACACATGGGAAGGATTGGAGGTAGGCGCTAAACCTGCAAATTTCAATTTGTGTGCGAAAAACAGAGGCCTGTTTTTGCATTTCTGTCATTCTGTTTAAGGAAATTTTTTACAGTTTCAGTTTTTTGCATGTTCGTTTTATTTTCTGTTCTTAGCTTAGCTTAGTTCAGTTTTCTGCATCATTAATTTTGTGCATTTGAGTTCTCTGTTAAACCTGCATTTTAGTTCTCTGTTAAACCTGCACCGGTAGAGGAACTGAAATCTGTACACACACATGAAGATTGAACATTTCGAATTTATTGCACATGCATTTAGTTCACTGCACACGCATTGAATTCGCTGCAAATCTCACAACTGTACACGCATTTAGTTCACTGCACACACACTTCAAAAAAAATATGGATAATAAAAGAAGGCGGTTGTGTGTGGACAGCACACCGCGCGGAGAGACCCACACACCGCACCATAAAGACCGCCACCGCACCGGATAAGGGGGTCCCAAAAAAAAGTCTGAAAAAATTTTCATTTTCTGTTGCAAAAATTTGGGAGGTTATCTAACTTTTCGAGAGGTTAGATGACACCCATTGTCAAAATTTCGGTCCCGGAACCATTTTCCCATAGTGAGTCAGTATGGGAAACTGGTAAATTTTAGGCGATTTTCGATCCGAAAAAATACGCTATTTTTTGGCCTAATGTGTTCGAGGGGGTTCAAAATGGGTTCTGGCAAGGTTTGAGCCAACTTGAAAATTTTTGGATTTTTTTGAAAAAAAATATTTGTAAAAAAAAAAACTTAAAATTTGACCTTATGCACTTGCGGTCGCGACGTCATATAGACACTGCCATAGGGCCTAGGGCACCTTCTAGAGTACCTACGCAGGAAAGTGGGACCCAATCGGTAGGAAATTTGGCAGATATTACTGAAACCTTTTCCGAATCCCAATCTGATACCCTTTCAGGACAACTAGCTCATTGTCTATGGACAATCTAGGGCCATCAAATAGTCATCCCTTAGGCCCAAATAGGACACCCACAAGATCTTTTAATCCATTTGAAGCCAACACCATGGGGTTACCACTCAATGTGAGACTTCAATATGTCTACACGAATGCTCAAGGAGCAACCCAAAAGTGGAAAAAGCAAGCCCAAGTTGTATTCTCATCTATTCTTAGCTGCTTGGACTATTTTTATGAATAAAATTCTCTAAATACTCAAGTCGTGGAAGGGAGCTACATGCTTGAGGAGGGATATTGCACCCAATTTGGTTTACTTTGTGGTATTCTCTATCCTTTACTTCTGATGGTGATGTTATTCTAATTCTTCTCCCTTGTGTTATGCTAAGTTATTTAATTATCAATTTCAATTCAAGTATTTGTTCAAATTATGATATAATTTATGAGATTTTTATATAATTCTTCAAGAAGTACAAAAGGGTCCCATGACAACACCAATGTCGCTGTGGATGGTGTCAGGGAAGGGGTTTGTGTGGGACTTGAGCTAGGCATCAGGGAAGGCGATTTGGTTTTTCTCCTTGAGAGTTTGTGATTTGAGGGAGTTGAAAAAATTGGTGAGTTGCAAGGCGGCTTGGGATTTATCCTCTTTGGCCATAGTAAGCTCCTACTACATATCCACCATCCAATCTTGGAGGGAGTTGTTGTTTTGCTAGAGGCGGTTGTGATGGTGTCTTGTAGGCAAAGTGTCTGGGTAGCTTCTTGTGGCGGGTGCCAAAAGGATCTTCTCCTTAGAAGCACTGGGCGAGGCACTCAGTGTGCTAGTGGGATGTGGGGATGTTGATGGGCGGTGATAGCCTCCCGTAGTGCTGGAGGATACCAAAGATTGAGTTGGGGTGATTAGGATAGGAAGAGGGTTCTACGACACTAGTTGAGTGGAGGGAAACTCCAGCAGGACGCATGGCGTCTTCTCTTTGGAGTTATTGGAGGGAAAGATCAGCTTCCTTTTGAACTAGGATGCCATGGGAGAAATGCGAGTGCACCCCATCTCCATGTTAAGGCTGGTGGTTTACTCAAAGCTGGCAATTTCAATGGGAAAAGTCACCGGTTGGTATTTAGGCTGGGGCTCGGGAAGGTTTTACACTTCTAGACGCGCTAGGGAAGGTGGGGACGGTGTTGCGGCTTTGATGGTCGAGGCGGAGTTTGGTACAAGCACTACACCGACGAACGGAAACATGAGGGTGAGGAGTTGTCCCATCTTTGTGTGGGTGTTGTTTTTCTATAGGAAGTTGGCATCTTGTAGGAGTATGTTGAAGAAGAGGGTTGCTCAAGTCTTCGCCTTTCTCCGCTTTATGGAGCCAGCCCCTCGTGGTGGCTGTAGAGATGTGATGGGTCTTGTTTTAAAACCATATGGTCTCCAGAAACATTGAATAGCACATAATGTTGGTGGATTATGTTCCCCGCTCTCACGCAGTCACCAAAGGTGTGTACGAGGTGTGTACGAGGAATTCCTTCTTGGCGGGGCCAACTTCTATGAGGCTGATGAGGGGGGCAACTTTAAGCAGTTGGCCAACCGGGCTTCTCTTAGTGTGGTTTCATCACCACCACACAGGGTGATTGTGGTATCGACGTGTAGTTGGAGCACAAGGTGGTTTGTGTTGAGGTGTATAGGCATTGTGTGCTAAGGGATGTTGAGGTGTATAGGCATTGTGTGCTAAGGGATGTTGAGGAATTCGGCAAGGCGTGTGGTCTCTAGCCATGCCTTCACTTTTGTGTTATCGGTGGCAATACTGGTGAAGGGTTCGAAGGTCACCATGATGATAAACAAGGGAGGTGGTGGGCAAGAGAGAAGAGAAGGATTTGCAAATGTAGCAAAGGGTTGCACAGTTGAAAGGTCACCATGATGATAAACAAGGGAGGTGGTGGGCGAGAGAGAAGAGAAGGAGTTGCAAATGTAGCAAAGGGTTGCGCAAGTGCAAGGTCGTAGTTGTGAGTGAAAAAAGTGGTTGCATGCAAATAGATAGATACAATATAATTAACTATAATTAGTGATAACCCAAATTTAGTTATGGTGCTATGTGTCATTCATGATTACCGCATCGCCGTCGAATAATCATGATGATGTGGGCTCACATCGCTCGACTTCTGCAATGATTGTTCGGAGAGGGGCACCCAAGTTAATGTGATGGATTCCAAGGTAGTGGGTGAGTGACACCATCACATAAATGAATGGATTTGATGGCATTGGCTTGTTGTACGATCACACACGGTAGTCGTTTGACTAGCTTCTTGAAGAGCTCCCCTGTGAGCATGCCGAGGAGGAAAGGTCTATCATATAATTTCTCCACAATCCAGAATGGTCAAGTTAACATAGGGACTGGATCCTCTTCCTTGAAGAATCAGAGCTTGGAGTGGTAGTGGTCGACCCACTTCTTCCTCTGCTTCTAGATCACTACAGTGATGAAGAAGCTCTTGAAGTGATCTTCATCTAGCTTAAAACGGCTGATGATCATTTCAAAGAGAAACTTAGCTATTAACATGGCCAAATTGTCCTGGAGCACTCAGGTTTCCACCACTTTGTGCTGTAGTTTGTTGCCACTAGATTATATTTGTTCCAGGTGAAGCGGGGTGGCAGCTTGAATGGTCCCAGGAAATAAAGAGCCCATTTCTCGAACAGCTCGAGGGGAAGGATTAGGTTATGTGGCATGCAGTCTTTGTTGGCTGAGACTCTAGCAAACATCACACTTCTTGGCCCACTTATAGGCATCGCCGATTATCAATGGCCACTAGAGACTCGCCTAGAGGATCTTTTATCTTGTGACTTATCATGCAAAGTGTCTTCCACTAATTCCTTGATGGGCCTCCCTGAGAGAACGACTTCTTGTTTGTGACATGGAATGCACCTCTGGAGGATCTGGTCGATGCCTTTCTTGAAGAGTTGGCCAGCTATTACTTAGAAAGTCCAACTTTGGACAACAATCCATTTCCTTTGATCCCGAGAAAGGCTATACTCCATTAGACCAGTGGTGACAAATGCCAATATTTCATCCGTCCATGTTTGTGGAATCGGGATGATGACTTCACCTGTGAACAGCTATGAAGTGGAATCTTCAAAGTACAATCCGTGGGAAGATCTAAAGCAGCATTCAATTTACATGTCAGTTGAACAGCTCCTAACGCTCATTCCGAATTTCATGGAGTAGCTGCTCTGCCACATGCTACCTCAGGACAAGAAGAAACCCCGCTGAGGGAAGCCCTTGTCTCTATGATGAAGTTATCCCGATGATCCAGGTCAAGTTGGACGGAGTGGATATAGAAAAAGTTCAGCTGGATAGCAGTTATGGAGTCAACATACTCTCGGATATGACATGTCAAATGCTCAGTTTGAGCATATGGGAGCCCACTCCATTCACCGTTAAAATGGCGAGTACAGCCACTCGGATTGATCCATGAGCTCACATTGAAGGTAGCTAGATTTAGTTTTCATATCGCAGTGGTGGTGCTCTTGTTGGAGGATATTAAAGGTGCCTACCCAATGCTACTAGGCAATTCATGGCTCATAAAAGTGATAATAACTCACATCTCTTTCGATTGTTAATATTATTTTTGACATATTATTTCAATTACACCACAATGATGGAGGTATGTATATGTATATAATCATTTCATTTTATACAACTTTTCATAACTATTTTTACAACCTTAGAACCTAATTAATAAATTATAGATTCAACATTAATGTTATTTCAAGTCTAGTAACTTAAATAAAATTTCTAGATAGAGAAAATTTGTTTCGGAATTTAAGTTTCAGAGGGAACTGGCCACTCTGCCTCAAACTTCTATTCGAAGGAAGTGATGTATGGAATTAATCTAGTAGTATGGGACATCAGATTGGTTTCATATACTTACTCAAGACACATTTATGTCTTCTATCTTTTTACCATCCTATGTGTGTGTATACAACGCGCCTATGTGGTATGGGACACTTAGACTCGTCTTAAATACATTCATTTGATTGGTTTATTGCATATGCATTTTGTGTAAATTTAGTCTTCCACACCAATCATGAAGCCATCCTCTCATGTGTTTATGCAAGTGTATATGGGGGGCGCCCATATATGGTATGCTGTGGGCCTCCATTGTTTGTTTCAGCTGGTTCGTATATGGAGGGGTGATTTTTGAAGTACTTGCGCTTGGAAAACATGTGTGTGGCTATTTGATTATTTATGGGTTGTCTATATCTCAAGACGACGTTGGGATTAATTGATGTGTTCAATTAATTATTTAACTAACGTGGATAGTGTCTGAGTATAGCAATGAGAAGTGCGAGGGTACCGATTGAGGTGTCGCACTGCATGAGATGTGCGAGGGTACCGTTTGAGGTGTCATATGGCTTGTGGATTGAGAGGTGGTGTGAAGATGATCATCATTTTTATTTTGTGAATCATGTATTAAATTTTTTGTGCATATTATTTTTGATCAGTGTGACGATCACCAATTTTGGTATCACACGAGTATTTCTTGATTGGTATTCCATGTCCATAAGAACCTCTAAGCCATGCCTTTGTGCCTCTGAGCCATGTTCGGACCTCTGAGTTTACCTTGCACATTATGACATCAATTCCTACAAACATAATCGTATTCTATCAACATTTTTCTTATGCAACTAAAAGTTTACAAGCATTCAGGGAAAAATATCAAACAATTAATTTACTGATCCCACACAATGGCACACAGTCTTCTAATAGACTACATATGGAGTAATGTACTAAACAAATCTACATGGGAATATACATCTTTTGCCTATTGGAGGGACCATTGAGCTACTATAATAGTCTTCATATCTATTATAAAAAGGTAATGACACAATCAATTAACTAAACAATTTTTCTTTACAAACACTTAGCAAATATAATATAATTCTACATTAGTGGTAAATATGTAATGCCACGATCAATTAACCAAACAAAAAAATTTACAAGCACTTAGAAAATACAATAAAATTCTACGTTATAAGTGGTAGGACCAAACTGCACGTTTGAAGCAAGCTACACGACTTCTATAAAACCGCGGCAGCCCTCTCTTCCTTCCCACAACACAGTCACGTACACGCGCGCGCACTCACTTTCTCGGCCTCTCACACACATCCACCAATTGACGAGACATGGGTGCAGGAGGACGTAAAGCGTCAGTATATTCCCCGATATAGGTAGCGTTATAGGCGCCGGTATAGTTGCCGGTATATGTGCCGGTATGCTCGCCGGTGGTAACGTCGGTATGCTCGCTGGTGTAACACCGATATAGGCGCCGGTATTAATCCTCGACGCTTATACCGACGTCATCGTTCCGGCGTTTATACCGATGATGGGATTTTTTTAGACCCCGTTTAGTGACGTCGGTATAAGCACCGGTATTAGGCTATCATGTAGTAGTGATTGGTCTTTGAGACCTCAAGGGTTATGAGCTTGACCATCGGAAAGATCCCCACAACACATTGAGAGGAGTAAAGGTGAGTGGTTCCCTTGAAGATATCTCCTAGCCTTTGGCAATGATGACATGATATGTCACACCACATCATCTCCAATTTGGGAACTTGTTGAATATACAAAATTGTCCATCACGCTATATAAAATTGGAAAGATCTTGAAGAGTATATTCCCAATCTAATCTCTGACAAATTTTGATTTGATTTGTAAAAATTTAACCATCAACCCATTTTTAAGAGAAAGTTGACATGGCATTTTTTAGAGGTCCCCCTTTTTAAGGCCAAATTTTACCTAATGTGATGTTTTAGCTTGTCGTGTTTTTTACTTTAGATTTTCTTTTTTGGGGTTTTAACATGTTGTATTCATGTATTATAGGCTTCTAAAGTAGGCTTATATTATATTTTATTTTTGGAAGTATTATGCCATATCCATCTAATGTAAATTTTTGGAGTTTTAGCATGTTCTATATGTGATGAATACTACTAAGTTTAATCTTTAATTCCTTCAACGAATTTTAAGTTTTAAGAATTCTTACATTCATGTTAATTGTGTAGTTCAACTTTACATGTTGGCAGCTACTTAAGATTGTTGGATGTATGTGCTTGTCTGAAATATACCCATATTCTATTCCATGATCTAAGCACAAAATTTCTAAAAACTTACAAAAAAATCACATCATACTTCAAAAAATGAAGAGATTTTCAGTAAACCATAATCATTTACAATCTAAAGTAATAATAATATTTGTCAATACAAAAACTCAAAATTAGAGAGAGAATCGCCAACAAAAGATCTAGCCTATAAGGCCTTTCTCTGATGCCCATCAAACCAACCACCATGCTGGACGTCGCGGCTATCTGGGGTATACCTCTTTAAATCTTGTCCACTCTGGGTTCTACAAAATGGCTCCTAGAGGGCGTAAATCATGTTCTCTATCCGGCATTCCCTGTCTAAGGACGGCCAGTCCGAATGTCAAAATCTCTCTCTCTCTATCCTACACAGAAATCACCTCAAGGCTTTGGAAGAAGCCAAAAACAATAGCCCATGAGAATTAGTAGATTATCATGCACGAAAACGTTAAAGATAGAAATCCCTTCTCAAAACATGACCTTGAACCAAATTGAAGAAGATACGTTATATATATATATATATATATAACACTGGAAAGTGGTGATGGCGGATTCGTTTCGAGAATACCGGCCACCCCATGCGGAATCTCCCAATTATGTCCAATTAAACTTTACAAGAAGAGCATATAATGGTCTGGCTAGGACAGCGTACATGTAGATGAATCTACGGTAATAGCCACAATGTCCTGAACACGGACTTTGTTCTTCCTATGATGAACTAACTTTCTGTAATACGTCTCTCTCACAAATAGAGTTATCTACACCTCATGCGAGGCCGTTACTGAAAACTAAGGACCAATTTGGTGTCCCAGTCTTGTTTCGGGCACCCATTTGTAGTTATATTTACTATGTAAACCCCCGTATGAGCTTCCTTTAGGCTAAACTATTCCCTATGACCCCCTTATACATTATCTAACATGGTTAAGTATAGAATAGAAATCGCTTACAAATGACACCACAAAACATGCATAAAAAGTCTCAAAATTGACCAAATTGACATATGTAAAATTACTAAATTTGTGACCAAACTTAATTTTTTATGTCCTCTAAGTATTTCCTTTTTTTCAACATTAAATATAGATGATAAAAGTTGCTAAGTCACATGGACCCAAAAATACGTACGTATGAGTACGTTCGATTGTCATATGTGGATGTGTGTGGTTGTCATTTGTTGCTTCATATTTTTGTTGTTTTATGTTTTAGATTTTTGTGCTTAATGCTTTAGGATTTAGTGATTCGATAGGGATTTATTTATATTATACTAGATATCCCACTCATGAAAATATATGACTCCTTTTGTTTTATGCTTTAGATTTTGTTTATTTAATGTTTTAGCATTTAGTTGACACCCACATGGGAAAATATAAAGCTCCTGACCTATCTTTTAGGTTGTGCAAAAAAGATCAAAATACAAAATCCAAACACTTGGCATTAAAGAAATCAAATACCAACTCATAGTCCACTCACATAACATAAGGAGCTCGTTGAAAAAACATACGATGAAGACATACAAAATAGCCACAACGTCATGGCATCACTAAGTGTTCGGGCCATACATCACACACTCATACTCAATATAAATTCGCCAACAAAAAATAACTAAACTCATCATTTTCAGAGTCTTTAACCGTTGGCACATATGAAACAAACAAATTAGCAACTAGAAGTTTACAAGCATTCAGGGAAAAATATCAAACAATTAATTTACTGATCCCACACAATGGCACACAGTCTTCTAATAGACTACATATGGAGTAATGTACTAAACAAATCTACATGGGAATATACATCTTTTGCCTATTGGAGGGACCATTGAGCTACTATAATAGTCTTCATATCTATTATAAAAAGGTAATGGCACAATCAATTAACTAAACAATTTTTCTTTACAAACACTTAGCAAATATAATATAATTCTACATTAGTGGTAAATATGTAATGCCACGATCAATTAACCAAACAAAAAAATTTACAAGCACTTAGAAAATACAATATAATTCTACGTTATAAGTGGTAGGACCAAACTGCACGTTTGAAGCAAGCTACACGACTTCTATAAAACCGCGGCAGCCCTCTCTTCCTTCCCACAACACAGTCACGTACACGCGCGCGCACTCACTTTCTCGGCCTCTCACACACATCCACCAATTGACGAGACATGGGTGCGGGAGGACGTAAAGCTTCTAAGGTGCTTGTGATAGTTACATGGCTGGTGATCGCCTTTTTTTGCACCGGATCAACGGGCCGACACCTAGGTACGTGTAATAATAAGATTAATCCTCATATACATGTATATTATATACACGTACAAACCACCTACGATCGGCGGATGCAGACAATCATGTGGCCGAACAGTCGGGCGTGTCAACCAGCCCCGATGACATGCGTATGGCGGCAGCAGGCAGCATAGACAATTTGCAGCCAAACGACGATTGCATAGGAAGAGGAGGAATCTGCACTTTCCATCCAATGAGCTGCTGTGGTTCAATGGGTTGCTTGTTCTTGCTTTCTCCTGTTGGCATTTGCTACTAGGTGTGTACCGTCGTGCAAAGGAAGCAAAGTGAGTATGCTCTCACCTTATCATTCTTCACACAGCTGCAGCTGCAGTGGAGAGATGCTCTCTGTGTAGAAAGTGTATAAAGGGCCTCCTCATCCTCCTCCTAATACGTTTCTGTGTGTGGCTAATTCTTCTCTTCTGATCACATGTTCCCTCTGGTTTTCTACATGTGCAGGCCATGTTGGAGTACGATTGATCTCTCAAGCCTCTTCCGAGCATTGCTTCCTCGAATAAAATAAAATATGGCTGTATAAGGAAATGGTCTAGTAGACATCGTTATGCCCATGGGTGTATAATGTTCTCCCATTTCTTATAGATATAATAAAATACGAGGTAGCCAAGAGAAATGGTCTAGTACACATTGTTATGCTCATGGGTATATAATGTTCTCCCATTTCTTATAGATCTACTCTCATCTAATCTCTCTCTCTCTCTCTCCCCCCCCCCTTAACTCGTTGTTTGTGCCTTGCAGTACGATACGTTATTGTCTTAAGTCTTGATTGCTTGTACTCGATCTTATAGATAACATGACCTCCATGTGTGCTCCTTCCCCCCCACGACAGAATTATATTAAACAAAGGAAAGTGTAAGCAACTCTCTATGCATAGCACGAGGCCATTATGGGGGGTTCATGTCCCATTTCTTTTGTTTCAATGCGATCATACAAGTCAACTATAGTCAAAAAGTTTCCTTCTCACACGACTCATGGCACATCACCTCACCTTTGTCATGTCCTTAATTAAATTCTAACAAGGAAATATAAAAGTGTGTGTGCTTACCAAAACAATATAAAACTATGTCACATATCACACACTAGGTTTCAACATGAGGAGTTTGCAAGAGAGGATAGAATGAGAGACTGAGAGGTTTGCAGTCATGATGGACTACCACATGTACTAAAAGGCACTACCACCATAGAAGCTCGCACTACAACATAAAGCAAGCATAGATGCGCTGCATAGACACGCAAGTTACGGGGAATCTATACTCGCGTCTATAAGCGAGTCTAGTTCCTTTGAAATTAAACGCTCTTATAGACGCCTAAGTTACGGTTGCATCTATACTGGAGTCTATAAACGCGTCTATAAGCACGTCTAGTTTCTTTGAAATTAGTGTTCTTATAGATGCAATCTGCAATAATTTCCTATGCAGTTGTAATTGTGGACCTTGCAAAGAAAAACAAAATCTTCAATCCCCAAAAATATCATTTGCTAAACTATATGCACAAGATATTGATAATATGCATGATTTTTTGGTGCATTTATATACAAATGAATCTCTAGAAAGCATATTTGCAAGGAAAAATATGCTAAGGAAAGAGAAAAGAAATAGGTATAAATTGAGTAATGTGGTGAAAGGGATGGATACATGCAAAGGTTTAGGTATATCAAGTAATGCCATAAAAAACAATCCAAAGGACAATGATTAAGTAATGCCACAAAAAGCAACATATCACAGTAAATATATACATGTGATCTCAAAAAGGCATGAATCTATACATGTAATCTCAATCAATCAATCACCAATCACAAACAACCAAAAGCAAGACCATAGCCATAATAAAAGTACAATGAAAGAACTAGAGTTCAACCTCATCTTCAATGAGGTCAACCCTTGCTAAAGTATCTATCTCAATGTCCATGCCTATATCCAAAACTACAAAGAGATCCATCCCACTACTAGTGTAACATACCTCCAAGATTAACCAAGTTATGATTAAAGATAAATCTAAGTTTTGGATGCTACAGATTTCAGTAATGAACTCCAGCACGTTTTCAATGGTTTTTCAGCAGTAAAGATTCTAAGTGTTAAAATTAAGTGAAAATTTAAGATTGAGTTTTCAATTAGTTAGTATACTCAAAGGAAGCCTTTAAGTGTGGAGATGGATATGCAAATCGAAATTGGATAAAAAACTAAAACGTGATCTATTTTTGGAGTCGACTTTCACATACAACAGATTTTAGCAATTACGCCTAGGTTGTAGACCGCACATATTCTGATAATTTTAAGTACCCACACAACTAGTATCTAATAACTGTACGCAAAGTTATACCTGTTGTTGCAGATTGCAGCCCCTGATAATAGATCGGAGAGACTTGCTAAATCTACAAGCAGCTCTTCCACAACTTCTGGAGAGTAGACATGGATTCCCAATCAATCAAGACATTAGCAAATATATTGGAGAAGTAAACAAACACTCTTTCTATTATTTTGCTTTAAATTCTTTTGATATTAAATAAATATATCGATAAGCATGTATATGGAAGAATCTGAGTCGGTTTATGGCATGCTTAACCATGGCAACGATGGGGAAACACCGTGAGAAGATGAGAGGGGGGATTTTCCGCCAATAACTATTGTTGAATACCTTAGTTTTACTCATAAATTAAACACTATTGGAGTTAAAGAATTAGAAGATAGAATATTTGACTAGTTTAAGACCAGATTTTAGGTCTAACCTTCATTAGGGGCTAATTTGCAAAGCATTTATCTTTCCATGTGTTTAGAATCAGAGATTTACATAAAGACAAAAGTTTTAGAGGACAAGAAACTCTACATGAGTGTATGAGACTATAGAAAAGCCAAATCCCTTTCGTTTTTGAGTTATTTGAGCGCAAAGTGAGACACTTAGCTGTTTTTGGTAGTTTTATGCTGAAAACACAACTTTGACTATTTCGAATGCTCTCAAAGAGACCTTAGAACTCATTTTTTGAGAACCATCACACTGAGACATGCTTTATAGAGCAATAGAAGTCCTAACACTTTTTAGTTTTTGTTTTTCTCTAATTCCAAATAGATTGGAAGATATTACTCTCCCAAAGAGACCAATTATTAGGCTTTGCCTTAGAAATTGCTATCAAGATTGACTACCTTGTCTATATAGACTGTATGGACTAATGCATAAGCATAGTTAAGACTTAGTTATAGTGACTAGAGATGACTTTTCTCCTTAGAACATGATAATTGATTATGTTAAAAACAAGGATTCTCATGTGACTTAAAAGATAAAGAGAAGTTAAAGACTCTTTAAATTAAAAGCTTGTTTTATACTTGAAATTGATTGTGATTGATTTGAATATGCATGCCTTGAAAGATTATGGACTAGAGATGAGTGTGAGATGATATTTATGAGTTATGATTTCTTTGTTTTGAGATGAATGGTTGATATGCATGTGTATGACTAATTGATATGCATGTGTATGATGAGACTCGACATGAGATTTTGAGATTCGGACCGGCTATCCTTAGGCAACGTCGAACAGAGAATGTGATTTATAAACTGTGGGAGCCATTTGGTAGAACCCAGAGTGAACGAGATTTACTAGAGGCATGCCCGGGATAGCTACAATGTCCAGTGTGGAGGTTGGGTGGACGAGCATCGGAGAAATCCCTAGATTGGCTGGATTTTGGTCATTATGACTAACCATGTTCTCGAGCATGGTGATGATGATAGAATCTTAAGATAGACACATACATTGTGATTGATTGAGATGCCATGTTATAATGATAGAGATTTATATCATGAGAATGTTTGTTTGCGATTACATGATTCTTTGCTTATGTGATAAGAACCATGGATATGGCATGCATGCTTATTTTGCTATTTAAGAAGGTTGATTTGATTGTGTTGTTATGTGGAAATAACAGGATTAAGTGAGTTTAATATTTTCTTAGATTAAGTTGTATGATTAAGATATGGCTAGATTCAAGACCGTCACAACTAGAATCATCGAGAGGCAATATCATCATCTCCAATGGCACGATCATCATCTCCAATGGCACGATCATCATCAATGTTTTCCAAGCTATCTCCCTCCATAGAGTAGTTGACATGGTCCTCCATATGCTCAATGTGGGTGAATGTACTATAAATGGCTCTTGAACGTGGTGAGATTTGGATTATATGGCACCATCTCTTATTGTCAATTATTGGTTGATACACAACCTATTCAAGCACAAAGGTACATCATACAAAAAAACTACATCTCTACTATTTGTAAATGCATATATTGTAATTACCAATAATTATATATACCTGTTCACAATGTTGTGGTAGCAATAGAGTCCCATCCTTTCCTTGCCAAAACTTTATAGAGTCAATGGTCACAAAGCCACTTGCATGATGCTTGATTGTTGCATTATGACCTCTTTCCACAATATCCTTAAACCACTTGACAATTTTGCAAGTTTAACATACTAAAATATGATTGAGAATACAAGTTTTTTAACCTTTTTAAAGCATCCTAGGGCATGCTCCCATGTGATATGCATGTTTTCGTCTTGCACCACTCTCTCCGTCTCCTCATGTAGCCAATCTACATTAAGATACTTGGAAAGTGATCGTAGGTGCTCGGGGTATGGCACACTACATCCATGGTGCCTATGGAACTACAATTAAATACATTAGTATAAAAAATAATTTCTTCTTATATATCTATAATGGAAGTAGACAATTTATGAAAGTAGAAAACTCACTTGAGAAGTGCATTCAAACTTGCAATACACTATCCATAGATTGTTTGCAAGTTGAGCAACTCGAGAGCAGCGCGTAGAATGGAATATGTGCATCCCTCAAAAAGTGGGGTCGAAGCCACATTATAAAGGTGATCATTTTCCATGGCCTTTTCATTTTCACTATGCTCATTGGCAAATAGAGAACGTACTATATCTTCTAAAACCTCTTCCTCCACCATCTCATGAGGAACGGGTGGTGGGGTTGAATCTCCATCATTCAAATCCTCCACCACTTCTATGTTTTGTGAAGCCTCTGCCATTTCTCTATGACACTTGGCCTCTTAATGCCGCCTATGAGTTAACATAGAAGGGTGCAACGCATTATCCTACACACGAGTATTTCAATGTGACTATCTGATCCCGATTTTGAACACGAAGGGACTCATCATCACTAGAAGAACTGATTAAGGACGACATCCTGCATAATCAAAAAAAGAATAAATAATTTTCATCTTTCTGTGTGTGTGTAAAAGCTTTTCTGTTTCGCGTTTATTTGCACGTCTATAAACGCGTCTACTCTGCATAATAGATGCGTTTATAGATGTAATTTTAGACGCGTGTACAAACGCACTTATAGACGTGCATTGTGGTGAAAAAGATCAAAAAATAAACCCGAGAGTGTTTTGCCAGTATTTTGGCAAAACGCAGTTCTTCCAAAAAACATCCCACCCTATTTCTAATCCTCTCTCACCCTCTTAAGCTTCTAACCCTCTCTCACCCTCTCAAGCCTCTGTCACTCTCTCAAGCTTCATAACCAGGCTGCAAATTTGCTTAACAAAGGACTATGAAGTAAGAGTGTACCTTGGTACATACCTTGGTTGTGGTGAGTCTCTTTCTCTTCTTCTTCTTCTTGCTCCTTTTCTTCTTGTTCTTCTTCTTGCTCTTGCTCTCGCTCTTGCTCTTGATCTTACTCTTCTTCTTGAACCCTTAATATTTTCTTGGTTTGTATGTATGCATTACTAAACTTTTTCTCACCCTTTTGTTAGTTTTGTAGGTCCTCTAATCCTCTCTTTCAACATCACGAAAAAGAGGTAAGTGCTTTCATATCTTTCTTCTATTATTATTGCACCCTTGGGTGTTGGGGATTTGTTTTATAGATTTGCGCATGAGCTTTATGCATAAGCCTTATATATGCATAAGTTCTCATGCATAAGCTTTATGCATACGCTCTCATGCATAAGGCCTCATGCATAGTTTTATGCTTAAGGCCTCATGCATAGCTTTATGCATAAGGCCTCATGCATAAGACTTATGCATAAGCCTTATGCTTTAAGCTTTATGTATAAGCCTTAAACATAAGCTTTATGCATTATGCATAAGCCTTACGCACACAAGCCTTATGCATAAGCTTTACGCACACAAGCCTTATGTAGAAGCTTTATGCTTTATGCTTTATCCTTTATGCTTTATGCTTTATCCTTTATGCTTTATGCTTAAGGCATTATGCTTTATGCATAAGCCTTATGCTTTAAGCTTTATGAATAAGCCTTATGCACATAAGCTTTATGCTTTATGCTTAAGCTTTATGCTTTATGCCTTATGCTTTAAGCTTTATGCATAAGCCTCATGCTAAGCTTTATGCATAAGACCTCATGCATAGCTTTATGCATAAGCTTTATGAAAAAGCCTTACACACAAGCTTTATACTTTACGCTTAAGCTTTATGCTTTATGCATAAGCTTTATGCCTTATGCTTTAAGCTTTATGCATAAGCTTTACTAATCTTTTTCTCACCCTTTTGTTGGTTTTGTAGGTCCTCTAATCCTCTCTTTCAACATCACGAAAAGGAGGTAAGTGCATACATATCTTTCCTCTATTATTATTGCACCCTTGGGTACTAGGGATTTGTTTTGTAGGTTTGCGCATAAGCCTTATGTATAAGCTTTATGCATAAGGCCGCATGCATAAGATTTATGCATAAGATCTCATGCATAAGGCCTCATGCATAGTTTTATGCTGCTTAAGGCCTCATGCATAGCTGTATACATAAGGCCTCATGCATAGCTTTATGCATAAGCCTTATGCATAAGCTTTATGCTTAAGGCCTTATACCTAAGATTTATGCTTAAGACATAGTACTTTAAGCTTATGCATAGTACTTTAAACAAAATGCCTCATGCATCGCTTTATGCACAAGCTTTACTAATCTTTTTCTCACCCTTTTGTTGGTTTTGTAGGTCCTCTAATCCTCTCTTTAAACATCACAAAAAAGAGGTAAGTGCTTTCATATCTTTTCTCTCTTTCCTGTATTATTATTGCACCCTTAGGTGTTGGGGATTTGTTTTGTAGGTTTACGCATAAGCTTTATGCATAATGCTCATGCATACTTAAGGTCTTATACATAGTGCTTTATTCATAAGGCCTCATGCTTAAGGCCCTATGCATAGTGCTTTATGCATAAGGCCTCATTCTTAAGGCCTTATGCATAGTGCTTTATACATAAGCCTCATGCATAAGCTTTATGCATAAGGCCTCATGCATAGTTTTATGCTTAAGGCCTCATGCATAGCTTTATGCATAAGCTTTATGCATAGGGTCTCATGTGCCTAGTTTTATGCTTAAGGCCTCATGCATAGTGCTTTATACATAAGCCTCATACATAAGCTTGCATAGCTTTATGTATAAGGCCTCATGCATAGCTTTAAGGCCTCATGCGTAGCTTTATGCATAGTTTTATGCTTTAAGGCCTCATGCTGCATAGCTTTATGCTAAAGGCCTCATGCATAGTGCTTTATGCTTAAGGCCCTATGCATAAGCTTTAATACATAATGCTTTATGCAAGGCTTGCATAACGGCTTACATAACGCATAGTGCCGAGAATGAGATGATTCCTGACTTGCATAACGGCTTACATGCTTTCTTAATATTTATTTATTTTTTGTGTTTTGAAGAATGAGATGATTCCCAGGGTCAATTGACTTAAAGAGCCAGGAAGTCTTCATTTCATAATATTTTTTTAATATTTTCTTTGTTTGTATAGATGTGGCACCTCACTATCATCATGGCTCTCATGAGAATGGCAGCTGTCTCGTAGGGAGGGTAGTCGTGGAGATAGTGGCGGTCGTACCTCACACCGTACTAGCACTGAGAGTGGAGGTAGAGGAGATAGAGAAGATAGAGGATGCCTAGGGCTGTGCTTTGGGAGGGTGGGGATAGTTCTTCAGAGTCACCACCACATCATGGTGATATATCATATTATGATATCACAAATGTGGGTGGCATAGTTGATGACTCTCGTGGGAAGGAGGTGGTAAACTACTTGCACCAAGTAGTTTTTGCACACTATAAAGACTGCTTTATACATTTTAAGCAGCAAAGGGAGAGCCTAGTGGATGATTGTCCATAAGAAGTATCCTAATTCTCATAACCAAAGCTGTCCATAAGAAGTATCCTAATTCTCATAACCAAAGGTTTAACAGTAGATGGGCGCAACACAAAATCAAAGACATACTTAAGAATAGGAGGTCTCTAGTAAGGAGACATGCAACGGAGGAGAAAGCTCAAATAGATGCTGGTCAAAATGGACACGACAAGCCCTCTACTGCTCATAGGGGAAAGCGGAAGAAAGCCAAGAAGGAGCTTCTAGAAGCCCTCTATTGCTCAAATAGATGCCGGTCAAAATGGACACGACAAGCCCTCTACTGCTCAAATAGATGCCGGTCAAAATGGACACGACAAGCCCTCTATTGCTCATAGGGGCAAGTGGAAGAAAGCCAAGAAGGAACTCCTAGAAGAAGTAGTGAACCAGCAACAAAGAGAGCGCGACAAATGCAAATGGAGCGATATGGATCGTCGCACTTCGGATCTAGCGATTATGCATCATGGGAGGCTGAGTTTGTATGTATAGTGCAACTTCATGTCTTTTCTTTGTATTCTCTGTATTTGAGTTGTGTTATAATATTTATCTTCTCATGTAGGGTGACATTGTGGGTAGATATCCTACCCTAGTAGAGACTGGCTACCACAATAGAGGAGATACATGGGATTACCTTCACGATGAAGGAATCATCTCCGATCACAAACAATAAAATTGAGTAAGGAGAACACCAATGCAGGTAATACTTCTTATTTTTATTTACAAAACATGTTTTGACCTTTATAATACTTTCTATTTTTATTTATATATATCTTCACTTTGACAAGACGAAGGACAAGATGACTCGGAGAGTGATGACTCCTCCGAGTAGTTTTCCTTGTAGTTTTTCTTCATGTATAGTTTTGGTTTATGCAACTATGTTTCTTTTTCAAGCCTCATGTGGCTACCATCATGTATGGACAATTTCTTGGATATAAGATGAAAGTTTTCATCTTCTTTATGTATCTATGTTTTTATTCAAGCCTTATATGGCTACAATCATGTATGGAGAAATGTTTGGATATAAAATATAATTTCTCATCTTCTTTAATTAATATTCGAAGTGTGTTCACAAATCTTTTTGTGCATATCTATCTTTAATTTAAGTTTTGATGTTGATATATTTGGTGATCTTGATTCGTATATGTACAAGTAAGCAAAACCTTAAACCAGAGCTACCTGTGCAGAAAATGCAGTTGCATGTGTAGGAAATGCAGCTGTACATTTTCTCTTTGGATTTTTTTTTAAAATTCCAGAGTGCGTTGTCGTGCCATGGCACGTCTATGATGTGAAACCGTGCATGTGAGGTCATCAAATACACATCCAGATGCATGGGATTAAGTGCCATGACGAGTCATTATATGATGCCATGTACATATGTTCATATTGTAAATAAGGTTCAATAAGACGAGCTGAGGCTGAGCCAGATCTAGGAGTTTTTGTATATGAGTATGGAGGATGATGGGTTTGCTGTTACTCAGAGCTCATGGGCAAGTTAGAAGCATCCAGTTATATATGATGGCATGAGGGCATATCAATGCACAAAGGAATGCATTTATGAAGACATGGAGAAATACTTGAATGAACAATTGGGGATTCTATAAATCACATGGGCCGATATGATGATTTATAAACTATGAAGGCGTCAAGAGTAATGGAGATTTAATGGACATCACAGTGCCGAAGAGTTTATTGAATGTGGAGGAATTAAATTAGATGAACCGCTTTGCATTGAGGACCTTACCTTAATGTTAAGGTTAAGAATACCACATTAAAGGGATAAGGGGCAGCATACGTGGGATTTTCTTTTAATTAGAATATTCTGGATATTAAAAAAAAAGGCATGCGCAGTCTTTTGGAAATGGGCAAGGCCGACTATTATGCTGCAAAAGGCGAGCAACGCCGCATTTCTTGCGGGAATCAGAGAAATATAACCAGTTCGTGGGGGGCGAAAGAAAACCAGTCTGCAGGAAATATAACCAGAGGGGATGATGACCAGTGCTCCTAATTTCTGGACGGCGGCGACTGTACATGATGTCTTGGGTCTCAAATTAAAGAGGAATTGAAGAGTGATAAGGAGATACGTTTTCCAGAAAAACCTTCAAGCTTCATGATACAATGTCCTCACGCCTACAGCGAGGTGGCGAGTAGAGGGAAAGAAACGAAATCAGAAACTCGTTTCTTTTCTTTTAAAGAGATAAGCGAATTTTTTTTAAAGGTTTTCAGGTGATAAAGTGCATCTCGAAATAATGGTTTTGATGGCACATGATGTAAAGGATGTAACTGGTCACATGTATATTGGAAAAATTGGAAGGCCTTGTTATGCCTACATGTGAATGGTTCAAAGGATTTCGAGAGAGAAGTCAGTGAGTAAAGGAACAAACACTTGGTATGCAATTTTGTGCAATCATCAGAATGAATTCAAGGATGTATTGAGGTGAATGAACACATGTACTTGTCATTGGAAATAGTGATGTTCAATACTCCTTGGGAAATTTTGTGCGTGAGTTTCCTTGCTAGATTTGACATTCACTCTCACAGCTAGAAGTCTCGTACTTTCCTGGCTGTACCGCACACTTCACGACATCTTTGGTGAACCCGACGTGAAACTGCTGGGGTGAGAGTGTGGTGAAATATACAGGGAAGCTATGGCTGAGAATTCTTAGAGTCAGGGGGTTCATTTTGACCCCGGAGTTATGCAGATGTTTCAAATGTTTACCATGTACATGCAACAGCAACAAGCTGCTGAGAGGGGACAAATTTCCACGACTAAAGCATTACAATCAATTGTGAAAAAGGTGGATCAATTTGATGGGAAGGACATTACAAAGTACCTGCACAATTATATAAAGGAGATGGAGCTAAACAGGGTGACTGAGGAAGATATGGTTCGAAGTTTCGAGCTGGTATGTGTTCCTGAAATAAGAGAGCGCATAAGAGGATTGCAGATAGCACATGGTGGCAGAAATTGAGAGGAGTTCAAGCTTGCTTTAAAGGATGAATATTTCATGGAGGATTCTGAGCAAGTGACCAAACGAACTTTCTTGGAATGGGTCACAAAACCTAAAATGGGAATTTCTGCACAGAATTGCTAAGAGAGTTTGAGAAGCGCTATGCCCAGCTATCAAGGATAGAGCGTGCAAATTTGGACAGAGAAAAAACAGAGCTCTTCTTGCAAGCAGCTGGGAAAGATCTCCAGGAGAAATTGGAAATCCTCCTTGAGGATAAGAATACAGAGCAGGGATTAAAGAGTGATTGGAATGATGTTGAGGATGTAGTCACTATGTTAGCAAAGCGGCAGCGGAGGAGGGATAAAATGGTGATGGGCTCTGCAACCCCCATAACTGCTGTCACCCCTGAGAATCTATCCAAACCAGCTGCTACAATTCCAAAGATAGATGGGCCAATGGATGAGCTTATCAAAGGTATGCGTGACTTAAAATTGAAGATGTCCAGGATTGAAGAAAAAGGTCTACCATTGGGGCAGGCTTCTATGCAAAGGCCTCAAAGCAAAGAAGGGTTTACATATAGATGCATATGGTGTGATGACCCAGAGCATGCAAAGAAGGATTGTGCTAGCTATAAAGAAGCTCTTAAAAATCAACTTGTGTTTTTCAAAGATGGGAAAATCCATCTTACAGAGACTGGTCTTCCATTGAGTACAAACTTTGGGAAAGGAGGGATGAAAAAGCTGGTAGAGGATATGGCTGCTAGTCATGCCATTTCTATGGTTGAGGCAGCAACCTATGGATTAAAGGTTGGTCAATTAAAGCAGGGATTTGAGAATGATGAGGATTATGAGAATGAGGATTTTTGGCCATCAACAATGGAATTAATTGCCTCAAAGAAAGTGTCAAAGCAAGCTTTGCATGAGGCAGGTGATTGTATACGTCTTGAGACTGGCTGGGAGGAGCCTGTGGATTCTTTATCCATTCATGCCTATATTGCCAAATGCCAAAATAATGAGGCACAGGTAGAGGAGAAGCGTAAAAGGGAAAATGAGGAAGGAGGGCCATCAAAAAGAGTTACACGTGGAAGTGAAAAGAAGGATCCTGGGCCATCACATATGCCTCCACAGCATAGCAGACCTCCACAGGATGTTTCAATGGAAGAAGTGCCAGCAAAAATGAAGGAGAAGGGTAAAGGGAAAAGTCCACTCTACAAGCTTCAATCTGATATTGAAGTTGCAACAGATCTCAAAAAGGTACTTGAAGAAAGGATTCTAAATAGCAGGGTGGAATTCACACTAGGGGAAGTCTTGGGGATTGCAAAGAAAGAATTTCATGATGAGATAATTGATATTATACGAAGGAAAAGGCAGTCCATAATTGAATCTATTCCATCACAAGGGGAGGCAAGCACTTCCAAGACTCATGGAGTACAGGTACAGAAAAAGGAAGAGAGAGAAAATGTGGTGGAATGTAATCACTCTGCTGATGGGGCACGACAAGTGCGCTTTGTGGAAGAGGATGATGAAAAAGAAGTTCTTACAAAGAGTCATTACTCCAGGAGCCATTGGGCAAGAGCAACCACTGAAACCCTTGTCAAGATAGGTGATTTGGAAGAGCCATATGTCGCTCTAATTGATCATGGGTCTGAAATAAATCTTATGGCTAAAAATCTCTACAACAAATGTAAGTGGCCAATGGATGTGGATCATGGATGGATGATTAAAGCAGCTAATAACTCATCTGGAGAGCTTTATGCAGCATGTCCAAATGTAAGGGTGACTATAGGGGATGTGAAGGATAATCAGAATTTCTTTGTTCAGGAGATGTCATCGTATCCCGTTATCCTTGGACAACCCTACATTACAGCTGTAAGGATGGAAACAAAGGTGTTGGATGATGGTTCAGCATATGCAAGAATAAGGAGTAAAGATGGCAAAAAAGCTGTTCAGTTTTTGACAGTTTGCATTAATCATGAAAGGAATCGTGAGTCTCTTCGGGCACAGTCACTCCCAAAGATAAACAGAGAGTTCATAAATTACAGGGAGATGAGGGATTTTGGCCAGGTGCCATTGTAAAGCGGGATTCCAATGGTACAAGGGGAAATGAGTTCTCGCAGGACTCAATCAATGTAAATAGCTTTTCAGCAAATTTTCAGGGATTCTCCAGCTATGGGTCACTGGTTTTTGTAAAAAGCAAGGATTTGAAGCGTGGCATGCAAAAACATATACAAAATGAACAAAAAAGTTTTGAGCAGTGTGGTCTTTTGGAGAAGAATGAGTTTATTTCAGGGGTGCTTGATGAGGTGTCATTTGTAGATACTATGGATGTGCTTTTTGATATGGGAAGAGCATGCTTACAGGGTGGAAATGAAATGATAGAGGTGTCATCTGTGGAGATGTATGATATAATCCAGGAATTTGAGGGGGTGGAATGTAAAAACATGAATTGTGAGATGGATGCTCATGTTGATACAAAGTACAAAACGGTTGCAAAGAAGGTGAAACCAGTTGCCTTGCCCTTGCCACCGGGAAGCAAGGAGAAGATAGATGAAGCTTCTATGCAGCCAAATCTTAGAGATCCGAAGAAAATTGGGCATAAATTTACTCAAGAAACTCTAAAAGAGCTGAAGATTGGTGAGAAGGATTTTCTGTTGCCAGTTGAAAGGGAATGCTTTGAGGAGATGCTTGTAAAACATGGGAAAGCTTTTGCCTTTCAGCCGCATGAGATAGGCTGTGTTGATCCAAGTGTAACAGCACCAATGGTGATCTTTACTGTTCCACATGTGCCCTGGAACCTGCGGCCAATTCCAGTACCAAAGGCTCTCTTGCCAAAGTTGATGGAATTACTAAAGGAAAAGATCAGGATGGGAATCTTGGAGCCTTCATGTGCCCCATATTCCAACAGATGGTTTACTGTACCAAAGAAAAATGGGATATTGCGCTTTATTCAAGACATGCAACCTGTAAATAAAGTCACAATCAGGAATGTGGGAGCAGGTCCAATTGTGGATGAGTTTGCAGAAGCATTTGCAGGGAAAGCTATATACTCTATGGGTGATCTGTATTCGGGATATGATCAGTTCCAGCTGGATATACAAAGCAGGGACTTGACCACAATGAGAACTCCTTTGGGATTAGTAAGGATGTGTACCTTACCACAGGGAGCCACTAACTCAGTGGCACATATGATGAATGGAATGAATAAAGTCTTACGAGACTTCATACCACAAAAAACTATGCCATTTCTGGATGATGTGCCAATAAAGGGCTATGATGAGAAAGACAAAGATGGGGATTTGGATTCAAAAGGGTGCCGCAAGTTTGTGGCAAATCATATAAAGGATTGTGACATGATTCTATCCAGGCTTGAAGAAGTGAATCTTACTTTATCTGGGCTGAAATCAGTATTTGGAGTTGGTGAAGTGCTAATAGTGGGACATCTTTGTAGTACTAGTGGACGCCGACCTTGTCCAGCCAAAATAGATGCAATACAAAGAATGAAAGAGACATGCATTAATGTTACAGAGCTGAGGAGATTTCTTGGAGCATGTGTCTTTTATGTTATTTGGATCCCACATTATGCACATGTAGCAGATCCTCTTTATCAACTTTTGAGGAAAAATCAAAAATTTTTGTGGAGTGCAGTACATATTAAAGCTATGCGGAAGCTGAAATATTTGCTCCAATCATCACCCATTTTGAGAAAGGCAGATTATGAGTGTGGCAGGCCTGTGATTGTTACAGTTGATACTAGTCCTACTGGGATAGGATGGGCAGTAGGGCAAGATGATGAGGATGATCATAGGTATGTAATTAGATTTGGAGCAAAGGTATTAAGCTTTCGGCAACGAAAGTATCCACAGATCAAGAGAGAATTATGGGGGATAGTCACTGCTCTAAAATGTGAAAAAGAATATCTTATTGGGGCATCTGTACTTGTGGAAACTGATTGCTTGCCACTTCTTGGGATGATAGCAAGTTGTACCACTCCAGATATTGCTATGCTTAGGTGGATTGCTTATATCAAGTCACTAAATCCTGAGTTTGAGCATATTGCGGGAAAAGATAATCCAGTTTGCAGATATGCTATCAAGAGCCAGGTATGAAGATGAGAAAGAGATGATTAGTGACATTGATGATGTGGGTACAAAGTTCTATACTACAGCATATGCAAAAGGGGATCGTATTTGCCTATCAAATGCACTTGAGTCTTTTATTGAGGAAATATATGAAGGGGATTGGTTGCTTATTGGTCAATATTTGAGTACTCTGACAAGGCAAGAAAATTGGTCTGACTCAGAATTTAAGAGGATCCGCAGAAAAGCATATGGTTATTTCCTAAAGGATGGGTATCTCTGGAAGCATCCTAAGCAGAGGAATGCTATGCCACAGAGAGTCATATGTGATAAAGAGACTCAAGGAAAGCTTGTGAAAGAATTCCATGAGAGTCTCTGGGCTGGGCATAGAAGTGTGTGGGCCACCTTTACCAAGATAAAGGAAAAATATTGGTGGAGAGGAATGTACAAGGATATTTCCCAATATGTGGAAACATGCATAGTATGCCAAATGTACTCAAATGTACGGCATCGTGATGGCTTGCAACCAACCTACCCACCTGCCATGCACTACAAATGGGTAGTGGATCTAGTTACAATGCCTTTGGGAATTTGGCAAATGCGGTATATAGCACTTGCAAGAGAAGATTTGACAAATCAGGTAGAAGGGCGTGCTCTTAGAACAAAGAGTACGGAAACAGTATGCAAATTTCTCTTGGAAGATGTGATCTGCCGATATGGTTGTGTTGGGAAAATAACAGCTGATAGGGGTGAGCTAGATGTTAAAGAAGCAAGGGAATTCTTCTCTAGAATTGGTATCAAACTCTTCCTAACATGTGCTTACAATCCTGAGGGCAATGGAAAAAGTGAGCGAGGACATCCTCCAATCATTAAATCTTTGGCTAAGGCATGTAGAGAAAGAATGAGAGAGTGGCCAAAGCTGCTACCATATGCCTTGTGGGCTGACTGTACAACTCATAGCTCAGTGACAGGATACATGCCTGCAGAATTAATGTATGGTCAGAAGCCAGTGATGCCAGTTGAAGAAGTAGTTCCAACTTGGAATGTATTGCCCTGGGTGGAAGGATTGAGCAGGGATGACCTCGTTGCCTTGCGAATAAGACAGTTGGAGAGGAGGCCTGAAGATGTAGAGCTTGCTAAAGCTCGCTTGAAAGATGCAAGGCTGAAAAATAAAGAAAGATTTGATAGTAGACACAGACTCCGGCCAAAACCTATTGAAGAAGGTGATTGGGTTCTAATGTATGATAGTAGCCTTGACAACCAATTCACTGTTCAAAGAAAATTTGCAAAAAGATGGTTTGGCCCTTACATTGTCAAGCATGTGCATGGAAATGCCACGTATACTTTGTGTGAGCTTGATGGAACAGAAATAAAGAATCTTGTGGCAGGCAAAAGAATCAAGATATTTAAAAGAAGGCATGATAGTGATCCTTTTGATTCACAAGAGGCTCAGGATGAGAGGCTTGACAGTGGTAGTATGGATATGGTTGAAGAGGAAGAGGATGATCTTCCTGACAATGCAGAAGATGAAGACGACATCCAGCTATATGTAGATCTTGATGATGATTTGGCACATACCAGAGGATGTGCAGGTTTAGAGGGGGTGGATGTCGTGCCATGGCACGTCTATGATGTGAAACCGTGCATGTGAGGTCATCAAATACACATCCAGATGCATGGGGTTAAGTGCCATGACGAGTCATTATATGATGCCATGTACATATGTTCATATTGTAAATAAGGTTCAATAAGACGAGCTGAGGCTGAGCCAGATCTAGGAGTTTTTGTATATGAGTATGGAGGATGATGGGTTTGCTGTTACTCAAAGCTCATGGGCAAGTTAGAAGCATCCAGTTATATATGATGGCATGAGGGCATA
Organism: Cibotium barometz; assembly: GCF_041138505.1. Classification (NCBI taxonomy): domain Eukaryota; kingdom Viridiplantae; phylum Streptophyta; class Polypodiopsida; order Cyatheales; family Cibotiaceae; genus Cibotium; species Cibotium barometz. The sequence goes on from NC_141104.1 coordinate 30,089,407, forward strand.
TCAATGCACAAAGGAATGCATTTATGAAGACATGGAGAAATACTTGAATGAACAATTGGGGATTCTATAAATCACATGGGCCGATATGATGATTTATAAACTATGAAGGCGTCAAGAGTAATGGAGATTTAATGGACATCACAGTGCCGAAGAGTTTATTGAATGTGGGGGAATTAAATTAGATGAACCGCTTTGCATTGAGGACCTTACCTTAATGTTAAGGTTAAGAATACCACATTAAAGGGATAAGGGGCAGCATACGTGGGATTTCTTTTTAATTAGAATATTCTGGATATTAAAAAAAAAAGGCATGCGCAGTCTTTTGGAAATGGGCAAGGCCGACTATTATGCTGCAAAAGGCGAGCAACGCCGCATTTCTTGCGGGAATCAGAGAAATATAACCAGTTCGTGGGGGGCGAAAGAAAACCAGTCTGCAGAAAATATAACCAGAGGGGATGATGACCAGTGCTCCTAATTTCTGGACGGCGGCGACTGTACATGATGTCTTGGGTCTCAAATTAAAGAGGAATTGAAGAGTGATAAGGAGATACGTTTTCAAGAAAAACCTTCAAGCTTCATGATACAATGTCCTCACGCCTACAGCGAGGTGGCGAGTAGAGGGAAAGAAACGAAATCAGAAACTCGTTTCTTTTCTTTTAAAGAGATAAGCAAATTTTTTTTAAAGGTTTTCAGGTGATAAAGTGCATCTCGAAATAATGGTTTTGATGGCACTGGATGTAAAGGATGTAACTGGTCACATGTATATTGGAAAAATTGGAAGGCCTTGTTATGCCTACATGTGAATGGTTCAAAGGATTTCGAGAGAGAAGTCAGTGAGTAAAGAAACAAACACTTGGTATGCAATTTTGTGCAATCATCAGAATGAATTCAAGGATGTATTGAGGTGAATGAACACATGTACTTGTCATTGGAAATAGTGATGTTCAATACTCCTTGGGAAATTTTGTGCGTGAGTTTCCTTGCTAGATTTGACATTCACTCTCACAGCTAGAAGTCTCGTACTTTCCTGGCTGTACCGCACACTTCACGACAGCGTCTATAAGCACGTCTATAACAAAAGGCTATAAAGGCGTCTATTTACGCATTTGTATGTGCGCTTTATAAAGCACATTTATATTAGTATAGATATGCTTACAGACCCGCATATAGATGCATGTTTGTAGACGTGATTTTAGACGTAATTATAAACGTGCCTGTAACATTTTAAAGCACGTTTTCAAAAGGTGTCTATAAACGTGCCTATGGTATCTTTTTCTTGTAGTGTCGAGAAAAAGATTTTTCTTGTAGTGTCGAGAAAAAGCTCTCAAAGTGTGATTATCATTCATAAAGGGTAATTGAGGGTTTGGCCCATCGTATATGCTTGAATCCTGATAAGTGCAAATTCATGGTAAGACAAGGGAAAATTTTGGGCCATATTGTTTCTCGCAATGGGATTTCAACAGATATGGATAAAATTGATGTCATTGTCTCATTACCTCGGCCTATCAACCCTAAAGGGGTACAAATATTCATGGTACATTGTGGCTATTATCGTTGATTCATCTACATGTACGCTATCCTAGCCAGACCATTATATGCTCTTCTTGTAAAGTTTAATTGGACTGATGAGTGTGAGGAATCCTTTGAAAAGTTGAAGCAAGCATTAGTGACTGCACCCATCTTACGGGCACCAGATTGGAACCAAATCTTTCATGTCAATATTGATGCTTCAATCTTTGCAATTGGATGTATTTTGGCTCAATCGGGAGAACATAATAAGGATTTCCCAATCTCATATGCTAGTCGACAGTTAAACAATGCTGAGAAGAATTATACCACAATAGAAAGAGAAGGTTTGTCCATGATATATGCAATGAAAAAGTTTCACGATTACCTTTTGGCAAACAAATTTATATTTTTTGTGGACCATCAAGCACTGCTATATTTGGTGAATAAGCCCTATGCAACTGGAAGGATTGTGAGGTGGTTTGTCATCCTTCTTGAGTTTGATTTTGAAGTGGCAGTCCGAAAAGGAACAACTCATCTAAGGGCAGATCATTTATCTCGAATCACCTCTGGAGAAGCTCCTGTGGGTGTGGATGATGATATGTTAGATTCAACACTTTTCCTTGTAGAGACAGCTCCTAAATGGTCTGAACCCATCTTAGAAATTTTGACAAGTGGGCAGATACAACTAGCAGGTCCTAATGTGGACCTATGGCGACCATTCAAGTTAATCTCAAGGAGATTATATCGTCAGGGTAATGATGGAGTGTTGCGGCTTATACCTAACCCTGACCAATATGAGGAGATCTTGGAATGGGCACATGAGGGTATTGGTGGAATCCATGCATCAGCTACTACTTGTGTGCGATGTATAACTCAGGATGGGCAATGGTGGCCTACCATGCATGCGGATGCTGAAAAATTTGTTCGTAACTGTGCTTCATATCATATTCAACAACCAATTCATAATGTCACATTATTCCAAATTTCAACTACACCAAGTTGGAGTAAGTATATTGTGGACTATATTAAGCATGGTCATACTGATCGAACAATTCCTAAACATCGAAAGCGTGCTATTGAAGTTGAAGCGGCCAACTATCTGTTGATAGAGAACCAACTCTACAAGAGGGGCAAGGATGGTAACTTGCGCATGTGTGTATGTGAAGTTGACTACTTGAAAATCTTGACGCATTCACATGCAGGTGTTCGGGGTGGACACTTTTTGGGCAATACCACAGCTAAGTTGATTAGGTGGTCTGGGCTTTGGTGGCCAACCTTACAAATGCCTTTGCATAGCACTATCTACCACTTAGTCTCACTTTGACTAGTCTTTACTCACTTCTTTTAGCACTCTTTAAAACTCTAATCGGCCTTTCACTTGCATGCTCACGTGTGAGATTGTCATTGATGGTTTTTTTTCTTCTTCTTTTTTTTCAATAAATGGCTTTACTTGTCTTCCATTGTTTTTTGTAGCTTTTTGCTTCTACCGTACCCGAGGACGTGCGCGATTTAGGAAGGGGGGATGTTCCATGGGAACACTCACGGCGAGAACACGGATTATGGAAGGAGGCCGGAAGCAATTAATGCGAGAGAGCGGGATTACAGCCATGGGAACATGAAGACGCACATAATTTTTCCATATTTTTGTGCCGAAGTGCAATGTAAATCGTTTTAGGCCAATATGGGTTCTAAATGAGAGTTCTAAGTGTATTAAGCAAGGCTCACTTATGGGGTTGTCCGCCCATGTGTGAAAGAGGCCTAGGGTTAGGGTTAGTGACCTCTCTACAAAAGAGAGGTTAGCTAAAGAAAGTGGACATTTTTGCCATTCTCATAAGCTATTGAGTGAAGCTCTTGAGCTCTCAAGCTATGGCAGCTCTCTAACTGTGAGATCCCTGTTCCCACCGCACAACGGATTCGGGGTACTAGCAGCGGAAGTAGCACTTCTAGCGCGAGGCAGGGTCCCACACTCGGGGCCTCGTCCACGGATATCCGGACAAAAGACTAATCCGTCGGTTTTTCCAAAACCAAACCCGGAAAAACTTCCCTTATCCGGAAAGCATGGGCGATTCCTCCAGGATAACTTTTTACTCTAACGTAGTCAAGACCATTAATAATGATCAAACTGATCCGACTGCACCTATAAAGATACTCGGTTAGATCAAGGAAGAAACTTGCACTTGGATCATTGGGATCAACGCTTTTTTCCCCATCAAGAGGCACAGCCGTTGATTCCTATCCATAGAACAATTACTATCCGGGACTTACTTCATCTATCGTAATAACGGAAATTGAGTCTCGATTTACGGATCCATCAATCCAGCCTAACCCCATCCGATCCCATGGGTTAGCCAACCGCCCAACCACTGTAGTGATGGGATCCAATTTGGAATTTGGTTAGGTTTTGTCCCGGGTACCAAGGAAAAGAGTTCCAAAGCCCCCTAGCCGGAAGTTCATGCAAACATAAAACTAGCCACACCACTTACACACCCAATATGAAATTGCCTTTTTCTTAGCATCAGCTAACTTTAAAACAATCCTTTAATGAAACCATAGTACCACTCATCACAATCTTCCAATTTATCTGGTTGATTTATAATTTCCCATCATTCCTTCATCAGAGTATCTATGGCATCATTGGCAACTAGAACGCTCACCACCTGTCCACACAGGGGCCTTTTCAATAATTCCTAGCCCATAATACTCGGCAATATAATCACTTATAAAAATTCAAGATGGACTCTCGTTGAAGATCAGCAAGATCAACCAACAGATCCATATAAAGAGCCATGGACTCATCCATTGAAGACCAGCAAGGTCAATCAACCAGATCCATGCCCGGTTTCACAAAACAACTCTTACTCCTTGTTCCAATATCTTCCACGACGCACGTGTGGGTATCTTTGGCGACCCAGAGCCCGAGCACCGTATGGTCAGCACCCTCTAGGATCCTTCGCAGGTGACCTAGCGCTTCACTCATAGGCCGCTTCCTTGGTCCCTCATCCACCGTACCGGAAGCTCACCATTTAAATCGAACCGAGGCTGGTCAAGACCTCGGTCGACCTTGCTACGCGAGACGTCCTCCATTGACTCTCTGTCTCAGTAGTTGCAACTTTAACAGTTAGGTCTTCATGACCTTAATCCATAAGACAGTCAAAATGCTTCCCCAACATTCTTGACATAAAACAGTCATTTACAAACAGTCACAAAATACAGTTTCTAAATTGAACTCTCGTCTTTCCACATTATCCCTCCTTAGTCCACATTACTTATTCCACATTCCATTCAATGTGTACTCATTCTCATCCATTTCCTCATATCGACGACACATTAATTCACATACACATTTCCATTCACATCCATACATCCACATTTATATGCATACATCCATTTTCACATCCTCATTTATACATCCATATCCCATATCCGCATTCATACATACACATCCATATCCACATCCATACATCCACATCCACATCCACATTCACATCCATACATCCACATCTACATGCATACCTCCATTTTCACATCCTCATTTATACATCCACATCCCATATCTACATTCATACATACACATCCATATCCACATCCATACATCCACGTCCACATCCACATTCATATTCACATCCATATATCCACATCTACATGCATACATCCATTATCACGTCTTCATTCATACATCCTCATCCACATACATACATACATCCACATCCACATTCCCATTCACATCTATATATACACATCTACATCCACATACATACATACATCCACATCCACATTCCCATTCACATCTACATCCACATTCATATACATCCACATCCACATTCCCATTCACATCTATACATCCACATCTACATCCACATATATACATACATCCACATCCACATTCCCATTCACATCTATACATCCACATTCATATACATCCACATCCACATTCCCATTCACATCTATACATCCACATTCATATACATCCACATCCACATTCCCATTCACATCTATACATCCACATCTACATCCACATACATACAAACATCCACATCCACATTCCCATTCACATCTATTCATCCACATTCCCATCCACATTCCCATTCACATCTATACATCCACATCCACATCCATATACATATATACATCCACATCCACATTCCCATTCACATCTATACATCCACATTCCCATCCACATTCCCATTCACATCTATACATCCACATCCACATCCATATACATATATACATCCACATCCACATTCCCATTCACATCTATACATCCACATTCACATACATCCACATCCACATCAACATTCACATTCATACATATACATCTACATGTATACATCCACATCACATTCATACAACCATATTACATTCATTCTCGTTCTAACACATCCCATATACATCTTAACACATCCTAACTCATCTTAACACATTCTATCACATCTCATACACATCTTATCACATCTTTTTACATCTCATACACCTCTTATCACATCCTATCACTTTCCATACGCATCTTATCAATTCTTATCACATCTCATACACCTCTTATCACATCTTATCACATTTCATATCTTTTTTAAGAGAATTCTTATATTTAGTATAAGATTTCTCTACACTTTTATTTATGCATAAATTCCATTTAAGGAGACTAACACTTTCGAAATTAAAATCAATCTTTTATGCATCTTCTTATGCATAAGTTCAATTTGGTAGGAATTACACTTTTAGAATAAAAGAATTTCTCTTATGCATCTAAGTTATGCATAAAATCCATTTATGAGGAAAATCACACTTTTAGTATAAAAAGAATATCTTTTATGCATACCTCTATGCATGAAATCCAATATGATAAAAGTAACACTTACAATAAAATAATCAACTTTTATGCATACCTCTATGCATGAAATTCAATTATGATAAAATTCACACTTTTATAATAAAATAATCAACTTTTATGTATACTTCTATGCATGAAAATTAAAAATGATAAAAGTAATACTTTTGATATAAAAAAATTTTCCTTTATGCATACTTCTATGCATGAAAATTAAAAATGATAAAAATAACACTTTTGATATAAAAATTTATCCATTATGCATACTTCTATGCATGAAATAAAAATGGTAAAAATAACACTTTTGATATAAAAATTTATCCATTATGCATACTTCTATGCATGAAATAAAAATGGTAAAAATAACACTTTTGATATAAAAATTATCCATTATGCATAATATTAAAATTCAATTTCTCCATGATTGTAATGAAATTCTTTCAATTAATCTAGGATGATAATTCCTAGAATATGGTAGGAAGTCCTCTTTTTATGCTTTGAATGAGATTATTTTATGCATAATTTTTATAAAAATTTTGCCATAGCTCCGTTGCTATGACTGATAAATCTCAATTTTTCTAAGGGATAATGCTTATCATTAAGGAAATAATTAAAATAATCTCTAATTGGATTATTAATCCATAATGGATTGAATCATTAATATACATAAACTAAAAGCATAGAAAAAAGCCATTAGTTTGGCCTCAAGCATAGCTTAATCTTGGGTTAAGGAAAAGCTTTATGAAAAGCTTGATTTGGATTGAGAACGGGTCATGAGTATGACCATTTCTTGAGTGAGAGAGAGAATTTACATAAAAATCGTTAGAATTTAAACATAAATGAAAATTAACTTCAATAGCATTATGTAACTCTTCACTACTATTCAAACTTCAATAGCATTTAAAAAAAAACCATACCAATTAAACTTCTCAAGCTTGAGAGGGGTTGAGAAGAGAGAAACATTGAGAAATTATAGAAAGATCAATATTCACTAATTACCTTACAACTTGCTTGATTCTTTGTTCACGGTAGAGGCCCCCAACCAATCAATTGGTTAAGTATGTTGATGGAGCCACTAATGGGGATTGAAGAAAGAGGGAAGCTCCAAAAACTAGTGAATTATTAAATGAATTCACAGTTCTTAGCTTAGGTGGAGTAGAGTAACGATGCATAAACACTATATATTTTTCAACAAGGGGGAGGCTTCTATTTATAGGAAAAATTGAGCTTCTAACCAAACAAACTGATTCTAGAATTTTCTAAATCAGTTTGGTCAATAATTGACCATTTTTAGGTCAGTTAAGCTAACTTTTTGGAACTAGACTTGAATGAGGAGAGAGGAGAGATGAAATATCTCAATTTTTATGAGTTTAAAACTCATTCAAGCATGTGAAATATGCACCTCCTTTAAAGAACTCCCCTTCCTTACATATGTGTCATAATGGAATCATTTTAATATTGCTCATAGTTTTTTTACTAATAAACCTTGTACATTTTCAACTCTTCATCTTATGTGAAATATGCACCTCCTTTAAAGAACTCCCCTTCCTTACATATGTGTCATAATGGAATCATTTTAATATTGCTCATAGTTTTTTTACTAATAAACCTTGTACATTTTCAACTCTTCATCTTATGTGAAATATGCACCTCCTTTAAAGAACTCCCCTTCCTTACATATGTGTCATAATGGAATCATTTTAATATTGCTCATAGTTTTTTACTAATAAACCTTGTACATTTTCAACTCTTCATCTTATGTGAGCATTTAAGGGACTCCCCATCCTTACATATGTGTCATAGTAAAATAATTATACCCAAAATATCTCATATTTTTAATATTGCACATAGTTTTTTACTAATAAACCTTGTACATTTTCAACTCTTCACCTCATGTGAGCATTTACTCATTTTTGGGTATTTTCTTTTTACAAGTTGGATTTATCTCCTCCCTACACATGGATTGATGCTATTGGTCCATAGGAACCTTAATTGGACCATAGTCTAAAGATTTCTGAAAATCTAGACCCTTAGGCTAAGGTTCTTTATACCTATTTTCAATTAATTCCAATTGCACATTGAAAAATTCTTTTTTGAATTTCTGTTTCAAGGAAACTCATTTGAATTAGAAGAGATATTTTTCTATCCAAAAATATTCAAAATCTGAATATTCTCTCTCTAGAATATTTTTCTCTCTCTAGGCTAAAACAGATAGAAACAAGGTCTTTATATTTCTGAAGAGGGATTGATTACAGGAAAAGATACTAGACATCAAAAAGGGGGTGGGGGAGGAATCTTACACTAACTCTCTCTCTATTGTACTCTAATGAGCATCAAGCTCCAATGAGTATAGCTCCACTTCTTTCTCTTAATCTGTTTTAGCATCATTGAAGTAGATTAATCTCTGATTAGTTGAATGCTTCTTTCTTTCTCTTGTGTATGCTGCATGCTTGTAGTGTGTGTGTGTAATCTCCATTGATGCAAGCTCTTGCCCACTTCTTTGGCAATAAGTTATTCATGGATAGACTCTCTCTATGAGCTTGTGGGTTTGTGAATGTTACATTCTCTGCTTGCTTAAGCTTGTGGGTTAGTAGATGCACGCTTATGGATTTGCAGGCATTAGGGAAAGCTAAGATTTAATCAATGTTTGAATGGGATTAAGAGAGTGCTATGCATTGCTTGTTGTCTTGATTAGTGTAGTGGATTTAAGGAATTGAGAGATTGATTGAGGTGTTGAATGGTTGAATCGTCAAGTGGTGGTTTGTGTATGTGAACTCTCCCTCATGGGATAAGCCTTCATGCACTAATCGGGTCGAGTCCTCGGATTGACATTGTGTTTCTTAACACATTTGTTGATCGGTAGTACTCTATGAGCACTATATTGCACGGTAGAGAGAACCGCTCTACAGTTATGGATATAAGGATATGAAGATGCTAACCTTGAGTTGGAAAAGTTGTTTTAGTAGGGAATGGGAGATTATAAATGAAAAATGAATAAATTTGATAAAACATGAATAACTAGTAATGATTCTAACCACCTTGATTAAGTGAACAAGTCTGGATGATGAAAGATTAATTTACTTTTTAAGTTGAAATAATAAAATTTAGCAATTATAAGATTGAGTTAAGCATAAGAGAGTCATACCTTTCATATATTTGATTGCAATGATGGTCTACAATGAGAAAAATGAGAAACAATGCGAATGGATTGAAATATGATTATTCTTCCAAATGTAACTAGGGTTATTTTTTATTATGACTTTATAAGAAATAGAACTTAGAGTAGTATGAATTAAAATTCTATGCATAATTATTTAAGCATGATAATTATTGTAAGAATAGGTGTTTGAGTCACCATCTGAAAGATAAAACTTACATAGAAATATTGGAAACATTATTTAAAGGAAACAAATTTCATAAGCATATGTGATTGTTTAAAATTTATAGAGAATCCATTTGCTATGGTCATAAAGATAATGAAATACCACTTCCAAAATAGAAAACTTTAATATAACAAGAGAAATGAATACAAAAAGTTTGATTAAAATTTACATCCTTATAATGATGCGGGTATGGTCACGTATTAGTATCTTCTCAGGGGCTAATTTGGTCCTAAGGTAACGTAATCAATTTATGAATTCTCCTTCCGTTTATCGATGAATCATCTTCTATAGTATATCCACGTACAATCTCCATCCGCTCCTCCAAAAGGTGGTAAAAACGAATGTTTAGAGTAAAAATCGTGGTGTTTCCAATAGGTATGAAAACAAAGCATCCCTCCTCATGATCAAGTATCCAGAGCTTTGACCATTCATCTTGTTGCTTGTTGTTGAATATCCATAGTAGTTGTTAAAAAATAGCATGGTTTCACTCACATATATATGCTAAACGGGTTCATTGTGTCATGAGTCGCATGAGTTCTGATTGTGTAAGTGGATCATGGGGTGATGACCAAGTCATAATGCTATAATCATCAAAAATAATAATGTGATATGAGGATGTTATGATGTACAATCAGTTTTGGATTTAGTGAGGGAGTCTTGAGGTTAGCACTATTCTAATTTTTAATACAATGAAAACTAATAGCAATCTAAATAAATGAAAAGAAGTAACACAATTACAATCTAAAGAAATGAAAAGAAGTAACAGAACTACTGAAGTTTATGTTTTGTAGGTCTTGCATTGTTGTCCCCTCCTTCATCTTGATAATAAAGAGGTAAGCTCTCTTACTCATGTAATCGGTCGTTAATACAGGCTCTATGTTTATTTCACTCTTGTGTGTCAGGTCTAGGGTTTGTCTTAGTGCATAAATCGTATGCACAAGCTTCATGCAGCTCCCTATGCATAAAGGTCTATGCATGCTTTAAGCTTTATGCATAAGGCTTAAAGCATAGAGCTTATGTGTAAGGCTCTATGCACAAGGTATGCATAAAATTCTATGTATAGAGCCTTATGCATAAGACTTAAATCATAGAACTTATGCATAATACCCTATGCACAAGCCTTATGCATAGAGCCTTATGAAGGCTTTATGCATAAGACTGTATGCATAAAGTTTTACGTAAGATTTATTCATAGAGCTTATCCGTAAGTATTAATGGATAGATCCTTATGAAGCTTTGTACATAAGGATTATGCATATAGCTTATGTGTAATGATCTATGCATAGAGCTTTATGCATATGGCTTATGCATAGAGCTTATGTGTAAGGCTCTATGCATATGGCTTATGCATAGAGCTTATGTGTAAGGCTCTATGCATAGAGCTTTATGCTTTATGTGTAAGGTTCTATGTAAGGGTTTATGCATAGAGTATTATGTAAGATTTATGCATAAGGATTTATGGATATGGATTTATGTGTAGATCTTAATGCATGCATAAAGCATAGAGCCTTATGTTATTTAAGCTCTAATCATTTTTATGTTATTTAGGTGAAAAAGGTCTACATCTTATCTACATACGGTGACTTGAGTACCCCGAGAATCATTCCATCTCTTGAGGTAAAATCCAAATCTTTTTATTTATATTTATTGCACCCTTGGGTTCCGAGGTTTAAATTTTTATATGGATCTAGTTTATTCCTAAGCTTAGTGCATGCATGCCTAAGCTTATACATAAAGTATAGAGCTTATGTATGCATAAAACTTTATGCTTAAATCTTATGCGACGTAAAGATTTATGCATGATTAAGCTTATACATAAAGCATAGATCTTATTCATAAATAAAACTTTAAGCTTAAATCTTATACATAAAGCTTTATGCATAGAGCTTAATGCAAGATTTAAGCTTATGCATAAGTTTATGCATAAAGATCTATACATGCATAAGGTATACACATAATAGATATATTTTTAAAGTTCTCCTTATTGTATACACATGATATCATTGTTTTTATAATATAGACATTTGGGGGGAGGATCTAGAATTAAGAAACCCCAACAGCCCATCGCTTGGTGTCCATCATTGTTGATGATCGAGATATGGAGTGACTCTCAGAGTATTAAGAAGCCCCAACAGCCCATCGCTTGGTGTCCATCATTGTTGATGATCGAGATATGGAGTGAGTCGTGACTCTCAGAGTTGGTCGCATGTGTCACATGGGTATGGTAGAGAGAATTTGTGGAACATTTTTGCTCCACCCTCGACTCCTTCCATAGTTAGCCCTACACCTATGGGGGGTATTTTGATGGGTGGTTCTACTCTTGGGTTACACACTCCTATGCCCTTATCCACTCCTGTTAGAGGATCTCGCCCATTTAAAGGTGCTAGGCCTTCTCATGTAGGTCGCCCAACCCACTCCCCTTTCTTCTGTGTGGCACCTAGTCTATGATCTTGTACCACATCCTCGTTAGATTGGAGGTCTGCCTCTTCTCATCGCGTTGTTCTAGGGGGGGTGGTTGTGATAATTATTTCGGGCATAGTGATAGATCTACTTCCAATTCCCCATCAGAGGATGTGCAGGAACATCAGGTGGTTAATCCAAATTCCTAATAGTAAGGGGAATCATGTCAAAGCATGCATGCATCATCTGGTAAATTTTGAGTTCGAAAATACTTGGGGCTATAATTGGTGAAATCAAGATGATGCAAAAAAACAAGACATTCTAAGTGTATTGAAGAAAGAAATTTCTTGCACTACACCTTGACCTATAGTTTAATGACCTTAAGATGCTGGATTGCATGCAAGGACATATGAGTCATAGGAAATCATTGATTGATAAGTCCATCAAGTGTTGTGGCCTCAAGCTGCGAGGAGAATTAGATAAAGATTAAAAGAAGGAAAAAAAATATATCAAGAAAACCTCGATGTATTCAAGTAAGAAAGAGAAGTAGCCAGACTATGATAATATAAGATAGGGCTTGTCATCTTGGATTGAGTGGAAGGCCATCTTTCCTTGCTAAATTTGTAAGTATTTCTCACCTTGTGTAACGTACTCATATATATGTAGTTTTGGGTCCATTTGACTTGGTGATTTTTTAGCATATACATTTAATGTTGAAAAGTGGGAAATACTTAGAGGACATAAAATATTAAGTTTGGTCACAAATTTAGTAATTTTAGAGATGTCGATTTTTGGTCAATTTTGGGGCTTTTAATGCATGTTTTGTGGTGTCATTTGTAAGCAATTTCTATTCTATACTTAACCATGTTAGATAATGTATAAGAGGGTCATAGCGAGTAGTTTAGCCTAAAGGAAACTCATATGGGGTTTTACATCTCTAATTTCTATACGATTCATCTCTAATTTGGTTCAAGGTCATGTTTTTAGAAGGGATTTCTATCTTTATTGTTTTTCGTGCACGATAATCTACTAATTCTCATGGGATAGTTTTTTTGGTTTCTTCTAGAGTCTTGAGTTGAGTTTTGTGCAGGAGAGAGAGAGAGAGAGAGAGAGAGAGAGAGAGAGACTTTGAGATTTGGGCATCGATCATCCTTAGATAGGGAACGCCAGATAGAGAACATGATTTATGCCTCTGGGAGCCATTTGGTAGAACCCAAAGTGGACAAGATTTAGAAGAGCCATACCCAGCATAGCCGCGACGTCCAACGTGGTGGTTGGGTGGACACGTGTCGAAGGAAAGCCCTATTGGCTATATTTTTTTGTTGGTAATTCTCTGTCTGATTTTTAGATTTTGTATTAGCGATTATTATTGTTACTTTGGATTTTCAACAATTATGGTTTATTGCAATCTCTTTGTTTTTTGAAGTATGATGTGATTTTTCTTTAAGTTTTGAGAAATTTTCTCCATAGATCACGGAAAAGAATATGGGTACGTTTCACCTGGCCATTTTGTATTAAACATTTTGTTTTACATAGAATTTAAACTTATATAAATTGTTCTTTTTTAATGTGTGTTTAATGTAGAAAAATGTAGTGGGGTGCTCTCCTTCTCATGAGGAGTATGACTATCCTTATTGTAATGGAATCTCGGATAGGTTTTGAATGGTTGCATCAATACTGCGGTGTCTCTTGGAACTATGATGCTATGCCCGTTGAAAGTTACTTGTTTGAATAAGTTTTAAAAGTTTAAATTATTTTGGTTTTAGAAGCTTTAAAAAATGTAACTAATTTGTATTTTAATACTACTTAATCTTATGTGATATAGGAAGATGAAGAAGAGCAATAGGCGAGGAGGAGGAGGAGGAGGAGGATTATGAGGACGAGTAGAGTCCATTGGCCTACTATGTTTTACCTTTGTCTTTGTGTATTCCATGTTATGTAACTCGAGACTCGATGATGTAGCTTTCCTATCATGGCATTTTGGCTTACAAGATGTAACTCACCTTTTATGGAATTTTGGATTTAATACAAGCAAGTTTTAAGGAGCTAATATATTTCAAATGTATGTTTCACAGGCATTTTGATATGTTGATATGTTTGTGTATACAATCTAGATCTGTCTTCAGCATATTGAATTAAAACGTTGTAGATTGGGGATAATACCTCAATTTGCCAAAAAAAAAGTTCTCCATTGAGCGGTGATTATAGCATGGGTTACAACGGTGCTTATAGCGTGGATTCTACTAGCATTTATAGCGTGAGTTATAACAATGCTTATAGCATAGAAAAAATAGTGTCCCTTATAGTGGCACTTATAGTATTGCTTACACCCCGACATTTACAGTATTTGCTACCCCCTCTTTTTGTTGTAGTGTTAGGACTCAACCACATGCATGATTTTTAGAGCCATGGTGGTGAATTTTTATGAAATTACAAAAGAATGGTTTCTTGGATTGGAAATATGATGAAGAATCACTATGGACATGTGTTTGCACATTTGAGTAAGTTTCAGCTTGCGTGATTTTGTAGGTGGTAGAAATCACAACTGTCATTGTTGAAGAATCATGGTGATAAAAAACCTTTATTTACAACAAATGATGATTGATATGCATTAAATGCAAGGGAAACACATGTTAGAAATGAAAAACTTTTGTGTATACCAACTATTGATTGATATGCATTAAGAACAAGGAGAAACACATGTTAAAGATGGTTTTGATAACATTTGAGAGAGCCAAGTTAGTAATAGATCTATATACAATTCCCCATTAGAGGATGTGTAGGAACATCAGGTGGTTAATCCAAATGCCTAATAGTAAGGGGAATCATCTTATAGCAGGCATGCATCATTTGGTAAAATTTGAGTTTGAAAATACTTGGGACATTAATTGGTGAAATCATAATGATGCAAAAAAACAATACATTCTAATTGTATTCAAGACAAAATTTCCTATGCTACACCCTAACATATAGTTTAATGACCTTAAGATGTTAGAGCATATGCAAAGACATGTGCGGCATATGAAATCATTGATTAATAAGGCCATCAAGTATTGTGGCCTGAAGCTACGAGGATAATTAGCTAAAGATTGAAGGAAAAAACACATATTGAGAAAACCTCGATCTATTAAATCAAGAAAGAGAAGCAACCAGAGTATGACAACATAAGATAGGGCTACTCATCTTGGATCAGGTGGAAGGCCATCTTTCCTTGCTCAATTTGTAAGTATTTCTCACATTGCCATTTTGTATTCAAAATTTTGTTTTACATAGAATTTAAACATATAAATTTTTCTTTTTTAATGTGTGTTTGATGTAGAAAAATGTTGTGAGCCACTCTCCTTCTCATGAGAGGAGTATGACTATTCTTATTATAATGGGATCTCAGATACATTTGAATGGTTGTGTCAACAACACAGTGTCTCTTTGAACTATGATGCTATTCCTGTTGAAAGTTACTTGTTTGAATAAGTTTTAAAAGTTTAAATTATTTTGGTTTTCCATGATTTTAGAAATTTACCTAGTTTGTATTTTAATATTACTTAATCTTACATGATATAGGAACATGAAGAAGAGGCAATAGGTGAGGCGGAGAAGGATGATGATGAGGATGAGTAGAGACCCCCTGCCTACTATGTTTTACCTTTGTCTTTTGTGTATTCCCTGTTATGTAACTCGAAACTTGATGTAGCTTGTCTATCATTGCATTTTGATTTCACTACAAGATGTCACTCGTCTTCTATGGAATTTTGGATTTAATACAAATAAGTTTTTTGAATATAATATATTTCAAATGTATGTTTCACATATATTTTGATATGTCGATATGTTTGTGTATACAAATTAGTTTTGTCTTCAACATATTGAATTAAAATGGGGAAGATTGGGAATAATAAGCCAATCTACCAAAAAAAAAGGTTGTTAGTGTGCCACTGAGAGCGACAATTATAGCATGGGTTACAAAGTGCTTAGAGCGTGGATTATACCAACATTTATAGCCTCGGTTATAACGGTTCTTATAGTGTGGGTTGTAATGGTGCTTATAGCATAGAAAAAATAGTGTCGCTCAGGGATTTCATTAACGTCTTCACAATTTCGTGATCACGTTAACAAAACCTGTTGTTAACATAAAAATTCTTGTGATCACAATGTATATTCACGGGCATTTTTTATGACCTGCAAAAACCTTCACTGTCAGTAATCCCGCCGGGAAAATTACATTTCCCGGCGGGCAAATTAAAAAAAATAAAAAAAATAAAAAAAAATAAAAAAATCATGTTCACAGTCATTCTTACCATTTTTGGGCCTTCTGGACTCATTTACAATGTCAAAAGTTCAAAATTCTTGGCACAAAAAAAAGTTTTGTATAATTTGCTGGCCTTAAAATCAATTGACACACCAATTAAATCTAACTATACTTACATCAATTGACTCAATTGTCCATGACATCATTGCACTCAATTGAGCCCAATTGGACTCAATTACACTTGATTTACACTCAATTGATATTAATTGGGTGTCAATTGATGTCAATTGTGCCTAATTCGACGCAATTGAGCCCAATTTACACCCAATTTGCATAAATTGGGTGTAAACTAAGTATCGATTGAGTCGAATTGGACTCAATTGATAATAATTGGATGTTAATTGATATTAATTAAGCCCAATTGACTTCAATTGGGTGTTAATTTATTACAATTAATGTCAATTTTAAGCTCAATTGAGCTCAGTTGACATCAATTGGGTGTCAATTGATATCAATTAAGCTCAATTGAGCTCAGTTGACATCAATTGGGTGTCAATTGATATCAATTAAGCTCAATTGAGCTCAGTTGACATCAATTGGGTGTCAATTGATATCAATTGAGCTCAATTGGGCTCAATTGCACTCAATTGACACTCAATTGGGTGTTAATTGCATCCTATTGTGCTCAATTGAGCCCAATAGGATGCAATTAACATCAATCGGGTGTCAATTGATCACAATTGATATCAATTGCTCAATTACACTCAATTGACACTCAATTGGGTGTTAATTGCATCCTATTGTGCTCAATTGAGCCCAATAGGATGCAATTAACATCAATCGGGTTTCTCGAAGAAAAAAAATACTTTCTCGAAAAAAAATTAACATCAATCGGGTGTCAATTGATCACAATTGATATCAATTGGGCTCAATTGCACTCAATTGTGTGATCGATTGTGTGTCAATTGATGTCAATTGAGCCTAATATGATACAATTGAGCTCAATTCACGCCCAATTGGATGTAAATTGAGTGTCAATTGAGCCGAATTAGACTCAATTGATAGCAATTGGGTGTTAATTGATATCAATTAATATCCAATTAATACAATTGAAGTCAATTAAGTCTAATTGACTTCAATTGGATAATTTGGGTGTCAATTGAGCTCAATTGGACGTAAATGACATCAATTGGGGGTCAATTAACATCAATTGAACGTTATTGACATCAATTGGGTGCCAATTAACATCAATTGGACTCAATTGACATCAGTTGGGTTTCAATTGAGCCAAATTGGATGCAACTGACATCAATTGGGTGTCAATTGATTACAACTGAGCTGAATTGGGCTCAATTGCACTCAATTGATATTAATTGGGTGTCAGTTAAACCTAATTCCATGCAATTGAGCTCAATTGACATCAATTCACATCAATTGCTCTCAATTGATATTAATTGGGTGTCAATTAATGTCAATTGAGCCTAATTCGATGCAATTGAGCTCAATTCACATCAGTTCATATCAATTGGGTGTCAATTGATGTCAATTGAGTAAAATTGAGTCTAATTGGGTGTCAATTGAGTCAAATTGACTATAATTGGGTGTCAATTGAGCCAAATTGAGTCTAATTGAGTCTAATTAGACTTAATTAAGCTAAATTGAGTCTAATTGGGTGTCAATTAATGTCAATTGAGCCAAATTGAGTCTAATTGGGTATCAATGGAGCCTAATTGACATCAATTGGGTGTCAATTGATGTCAATTGAGCCCAATTGAAGCTAATTGTGTATCAATTGACACACAATTGATGTCAATTGGGCTCAATTGACATCAATTGGATTCAATTGACACACAATTGATGTCACATGGTCTCAATTGACATCAATTAACACCTAATTGATGTCAATTAATATCAATTGGGTGTCAATTGATTATAATTGATGCTAAATTGAATGAATTGAGTCCAATTGACATCAATTAAGTCTAATTGGATATTAATTGATCAATTGGGCTCAATTGATATCAATTGACACCCAATTGGACTCAATTGACATCAATTGGACTCAAAAGGGTGTTAACTGATGTTAATTGAGCCCAATTGACATCAATTGGGTGTTAATTGAGCTCAATTGGACACAATTAACAATAATTGGGTATGAATTGAACTCAATTGACATCAATTAGGTGTCAATTGAGCCTAATTGCATCCAATTAAACTCAATTGACATCAATTGGACAAATTACATCCAATTTAATTCAATTGACATCAATTAAGCCTAATTACATCCAATTTAACCCAATTGGACTCAATTGAATCCAATTGGACTCAATTGACATCAGTTAGGTGTCAATTGAGCCTAATTGTATCTATTTAGACTTAATTGACATCAATTGGGTGTCAATTAAACCCAATTAGAGTCAATTGATATCAATTGGGTGTTTATTGATATTAATTGAGTTTAATTGACATCAATTGGGTGTTTATTGATGTCTATCGAGTCCAATTAGATGCAATTGGACTCAATTGGGTGTGAATTAGACTCAATTAATATCAATTGGGCTCAATTGATATCAATTAGGTGTGAAGTGATGTCAATTGAGCCCAATTCGATGCAATTGATATCACTTGGGTGTCAATTAGACTCAATTGGCACCCAATTGATGTCAATTGAGTCCAAGTGGATGTCAATTGATATCAATTGAGCCCAATTGATCAATTGATACCCAATTAGACTTAATTGATATCAATTTGACTCAATTAGGTGTTAATTGATATCAATTAGACTCAATTGGATGCTAATTGATATTAATTGAGCTCAATTACACTCAATTGACATTAATTAGGTGCTAATTGAGTGTAATTGATGTCCATTAAGCCCAATTTAGCTTAATTGACATCAATTGGGTATCAATTGACTACAATTGATGTCAATTGAGCTCAATTGACATCAATTGGGTGTTAATTAATGTCAATCGAGTCCAGTTAATATCAATTAGGTATCAATTAAGCCAAATTAATATCAATTGGGTGTCAATTGAGCCTAATTCACATCAATTGGGTGTAAATTGAACCTAATTGGACTCAATTAACATCAATTAGGTGTGAATTGATGTCAATTGACTCCACTTGGATGCAATTGATATCAATTTGGTGTCAATTGGACTCAATTGGCACCCAATTGATGTCAATTGAGTCCACTTGGATGTCAATTGATATCAATTGAGCCCAATTGATCAATTGACACCCAATTAGACTTAAGTGATATCAATTTGACTCAATTGGATATTAATTGATGTCAATTGAACTCAATTGGATGTTAATTGATGTTAATTGAGTCTCAATTGACATCAATTGGGTGCCAATTGAGTGCAATTGATGTCAATTAAGCCCAATTTGGCTCAATTAACATCAATTGGGTGTCAATTAACTACGATTGATGTCAATTGAGCTAAATTGACATCAATTGGGTGTTAATTGATGTTAATTGAGTTTAATTGACATCAATTGGGTGTTAATTGATGTCACTTGAGTCCAATTAGATGTAATTAGACTCAATTGGGTTTGAATTAGACTCAATTGATATCAATTGGGCTGAGTTAATTGGGTGTCAATTGAGCCCAATTGACATCAATTGGGTGTGAATTGAACGTGATTGGACTCAATTGACATTAATTAGGTGTGAATTGATATCAATTGAGCCCAATTCGATGCAATGGATATCAATTGGGTGTCACTTGGACTCAATTGGCACCTAATTGATGTCAATTGAGTCCAATTGGATGTCAATTGGTACCAATTGAGCCCAATTGATCAATTGACATCCAATTAGACTTAATTGATATCAATTTGACTCAATTAGATATTAATTGATATCAATTAAACTTAATTGGATATTAATTGATGTTAATTGAGTCTAATCGGACTCAATTGATATCAATTGGGTGTCAATTAAGTACAATTAATATCAATTAAGCTCAATTCGGCTCAATTGGCATCAATTGGGTGTCAATTGACTACGATTGATGTCAATTGAGCTCAATTGACATCAATTGGGTGTTAATTGATGTCAATTGAGTCCAATTAACATCATTTGGATGTCAATTGAGCCTAATTGACATCAATTGGGTGTGAATTGAACTGGATTGGACTCAATTGACATCAATTAGGTGTGAATTGCTGTCAATTAAGCCCAATTGGATGCAATTGATATCAATTGGGTGTCACTTGGACTCAATTGGCACCCAATTGATGTCAATTGATATCAGTTGAGTCGAATTGATTAATTGACACCCAATTATACTTAATTGATATCAATTTGACTCAATTGGATATTAGTTGATGTCAATTGGACTCAATTGGGTGTTAATTGATGTTAATTGAGGACTCAATTGACATCAATTGGGTACCAATTGAGTGCAATTGGTGTCAATTCGGCTCAATTGGCATCAATTGGATATCAATTGACTAGGATTGATGTCAATTGAGCTCAATTGACATCAATTGGGTGTTAATCGATGTCAATTGAGTCCAATTAAGCCCAGTTGTGTCCAATTGGGTGTTAATTGATTGAATCCAATTAAGTCCAATTAAGCCCAATTGAGTCCAATGGGGTGTCAATTGATGTCAATTGAGCCCAATCGATCAATTGACACCCAATTAGACTTAATTGATACCAATTGGACTCAATTGGATATTAATTGATGTCAATTAGACTCAATTGGAAGTATAATAAGATCTAATTGATGGTAATCGAGCTTAAGGTGATACATTTAGAGAGAACTTTTTTTGTACAAAGAATTTTGAACTTTTGACATCATAAATGAGTCCAAAAGGCCCAAAAATGGTAGGAAAGACTGTGAACATGAATATATTTTGACCATTTTTTTTAAACTTTTTTTCCCACCGGGAAAATGGATTATCCCGGCGGGCCCGCCGGGAAAAACAAAAAGCCCGGCGGGCTTCGGCAGGTTACCAGGTCACTGGTAACCTGCTATTTTGAGAACATGAAAACATGTGAACATGTGAATAACATGTTCACAAGTGTTATTAACAAAAAAAATCTTGTGATCACGTGAATATAAAATCCCTGGTGTCGCTTATAGTGGAATTATAGTATTGCTTACATCCCGACACTTTTCCATTTCCCTTTATAAAAGCCATGTTATAAACTCTACTACCCCCTCTTTTTGTTGTAGTGTTAGGTCTTAACCACAGGCAGGATTTAGAGAATCATGGTTGTGAACTTTTATGAAATTAAAAAATAATGGTTTCTTGGATTGGAAATATGATGAGGAAACACTATGGACGTGTGGTTGCACATTTGAGTGAGTTTCAGCTTCCATGATTTTGTAGGTGGTATAAATCACAACCGTGATTGTTGACGAATCATGGTGATAAAAAACTTTATTGACAACAAACGATGATTGATATGCATTAAGTGCAAGGGGAAAAACATGTTAGAGATGAAAAACCTTTATATATACCAAATGTTGATTGATATGCATTAAGAACAAGGAGAAACGCGTGTTATAGATGGTGTTGAAAACATTTGAGATAGCCTGTCACGTGCATCCCGCACTTGGATGCCACGTAGACATTTCTGTACAGAAGGTGCAGGACCTGGGATGGTGAACTGGTCCCATGTGAGCCTAGTCCGGGACGAGTCAGCCAGGGATCCATCTCAGTCGTCCGAGGTCAGGTGTGCACTGTCCTGCACATGAAGCAGTGCCAGTCCGCGCTGTGAGTCTCCCTCTGGAATGATGTCAGATGTTCTGTGTATCTGGTTTGCAACTGGATGCCAGGCCTCTGTAGGCATGTAGGTTTGCATGTAGAGATAGGGCCAGCCCATATGGCTACCCACCAGTGCAAAGATTTGCACTTGCACTCTTAGTGTGGGCATGGGGGAGGTGTAGAACCACCCCCAAGGGGCCAGGAGGGCCCAAGCTGTGCCCACCAGCCAAGGCATGGGTTGGAAGGGCTGTCGGCCAGCCCTAGGACTACTGGACAGGCAGCCGACAGGGTTCGAAACCCTACCCAGCAGGTCAGGCTAGGTGTAGGGGCAGTCCCACACCCATGTGCAGGGGTGCCCAGCCGCGTGATGCTGTCCCAGAAGGCTGCGGAGATTGGCCAGAATTTATTATAGTGTGAATTCAGTTTATTGGAAAATACCCAGTCGTGGAGCTTCATGAAGCAGGACGACTGGATGCAAAAGGGGGTATAAAAGCCCAGCCAAGAATTCATGAGATCATCTCAGTTTTCACCAAGTGCTCAAGCCAATCAAGGGCCAGTCAAACCAAGAAGATTGCCAAGAAAAGGGGTGGACTTCTGAAGGTCAAGGGCAGGATTTTCCAGCCAAGAAAAGGTCAAGTTTTCTGTATTTGTTTTCAGATTTTACATCATTCTAATAAAGCAAATACACCATCTGTGGTGGGGGTAATGGGGACCCAATACTGTGTCCTCTCCATCTCCCCCTTCTCTCTCTATTTTCTGCACATCTCCTTTCAGTTTGTGCGTTAATTCCGTCGCGAAAAGAGTGCTGATTTCTGAGTTTTGAAGTACCGGTCCTTCTCCGAAGCTTCCACATATTACAGTGGTATCAGAGCTCACTTCAAGGACAAAGATTCAGCAAAGAAAACCAGAAAATTTTCTCGCTCGTGTGGTTGGTTTTTAGACGCCGGTGGACTACCCCTTTCAGAATGACTCCTGTCCCTCGAAGGACGGTTGGTTTTTAGCCTCCGGAAGCCTCCGGAAGTCTCCCACACAGATAGTGGATGGTCAGATTGCGTTCTGGAAAGGAATTGCATTTTCCCGCTATGGCGAGTTTCGGCGACAAGAGAGAACCAGAACCATGAGACCAGAGTGCACCAGGCAGCCCAGCGAGGGCACCCGGCTTAAGTGTCACAAACATGTTCCAGCAGATGATGCGAGCAATCGTAGACCAGACAACCAAGTTGGATGAGCAGAAGGCGCGGATTTTGGCTCTGGAGGAGCGTTCTCGCTCTCCAGTGTCGCGTTTTCCATCTCCTCCTTCCTCTCCTTCCATATCCCAGATACCAGATCCTCATCTCACAGGGACCCTCTCGCGGGGTCAAAGCCGCAGCCAAGCTCCTTGCTTGAGATGCAGATGCGTGCATTGGAGATTCGACAACGAGAAGACAATGCCATGCGACGAGTGGAACACGAGCGTTACCTCAGAGCTTTGGACACCATATTGACACCGGCGGTGCCCTCGAATCATTTTCTCAAGAAAATGAATTTCAGTAAGTATAATAGTAAACTCGATCCCACTACTCTTTATTCATGGTTACATCAATTTGAAGCTTACTTTGCCGCAGTTAGGAAAACAGATATTGACAAAGTGATCTTAGCTAGTTGGTACTTGGAAGGTGAGGCCATTCCTTGGTGGACTCAGTGGGCTCATGCCCACACCAGAGCAGGTATGGCAGCTTATGTTTGGGATGAGTTCGTTCGCGACCTTAAGCACTCAGTGGGCTCATGCCCACACCAGAGCAGGTATGGCAGCTTATGTTTGGGACGAGTTCATCTGCGACCTTAAGCAGCGGTTTCTACCGCCCCACTACCTTGAGCAACTCGAAGACGAGTTCAGGGGAGCGCGTTAGAACGCGCAACCAGTCCTTCAGTTTGCTAATAAAATTTTGACCTTGTGTCTGCAATTAGGCTTATCTGATATAGACAAGAAAGGGCAGTCTTTGTATGGCCTGGACACGCAAATCCAATGGGAGGTGCGTATGTTTAGGCCAGCCACCTTTGAGGACGCACTCTCGCTTGCGCAGAGTGCAGAAACGAAACACAATGGCCAAGACTTCCCAGCCGGCTTCTCCCAAGGCTAACGCCTTGGGGGGCAAAAGCCAGAACCAGACGGGGTCTTCCCCAGGACGGAGCCCGGGAGCCTCTGGCTCCAAGAACTCGAACAATGCGTCTAAGCTTACTCCAGACCAGAAAGCGGAGGCAGGCAAGACAGGTGGCAAGTTGAGTGCTGAGGAGCTTTCTCAGTACAGGAAGGAGGGTAGATGTTACTTTTGTCACACAAAAGGACATACTTCTCGGGATTGTCCGAAGAAGCCTCCAAAGGCCACCGCCGCCTCCACAGCTTCCGTGGTGAGCACAGCTCCCACACAGACCCCAGCGGCTACCCCTAGTTCTTCAACCCCTGGTGCTTTAGTTGGAGCAATTATTAGCCGGGAGCTCAAAGATAAGCAGAAGGGTGCCCATGATCGAGAGTATGAGCGTAATGAATTGCTCAAGTCCTTTGGCTACATAGGTGGCCAGAGAGTTGTTATCTTGTTTGACAGCGGCAGCACGGGGGATGTGGTCACGGAAGAGGCCGCTAAGCGTGCCCGTTTCGAGCTGACTCTGGTGGACAAACAAGTTGAGGGTTTTAGCACAGGTATGACAATGAGCATCAAGTATGAAGCTCTAGGTGCTAAGTTAGTGATTCAGGGCATAGAGTTTGTGCGTGACTTTATGGTTGCCCCTCTTGTAGGAGCAGACATAATTTTGGGTATCCAGTGGTTTCACAAGTTTCTCCCAGATGTCAAGTGGGACAAGCACACGTTCCAGATTGATCGGAATGTGTCAAACACCCCGGTGACCATTAAGTGTGAGCCAGGTATTCCAAACTTTCTGCTCATAAGCCACTTGCAGGCTAAGCGAGCAGTCAGGAAAGGCGCACAGTGTGCGATGATTTACATCCTGACAGCCTAGACGGTGGCCAGTGCTTCCGAGAAGTACTTGGTTCTCCATGAAAAGTTTTAGAAGATTTTTCTTCGGGACTGTCTCCCTCCCTAGCTCCCCCCGTCCAGACTAGAGAATCACAAGATTGACCTCCTCCCAGGCTCGGAACCCTCGAGCAAGTTTTCGTATCGCCTTTCTAAGGCAATGGAATCGGAGTTGGACCGCCAACTCCAAGAATTGTTGCAAGCTGGCTTCATCCGCCCCAGCGTGTCGCCATTTGCAGCACCGATCTTGTTTGTCAAGAAGAAAGATGGGTCTTCCCGGTTGTGTGTCAATTATCGTGCACTCAACAAGCTGACTATCAAGAGCAGATTCCCGATGCCTCGAATTGACTATATTCTCGAGAGGCTGAATGGAGCTAAGGTGTTCTCCAAACTGGATTTAAAGAGTGGGTACCACCAGGTACGGATTGTAGAGGGGGACATCCCCAAGACAACCTTCCGTACAGAACGGGACCACTATGAATTTGTGGTTCTGCCGTTTGGATTGACGAACGCCCCAGCTACATTTAACCGCATGATGATGCGTATTTTTCGGGAGTTGATTGGAGTGTGTGTGTTCATATTTCTGGACGACATACTCATATTTTCAGCTACAGTTGAGCAGCATGACATTGATGTGGAGAAAGTCCTTAAGTTGCTGGAAACATTGGAAACATTGGAAACATTTCCTGTATGGCCGTGACTTCGAGGTTCGCACTGACCATCAGGCATTGCACTAGATTCAGACGATGCCAAGTGCACAGTGGAGTGATCGACAACACCGCTAGAGTCAGATATTCCAGCAGTTCGGTGGTATGATTGAGTACCTTCCAGGAAAGGCCAATCCAGTGGCCGATGCTTTGAGCAGGAAGGGACAAGTATCTGCGATTCAGACCACTAGACTTGACCTTGTTGGTACAGGACTAGAAGATTTGAAGCACACGTGATTCTGAGGAATTTGGTATGCAGTGGGAACAAGCATTGGATGCCACAAGACCATGCCATTTTTTGATACTCGATGGTTGGCTTTTCTACAAAGGCCGACTATGTGTCATGAAATCATTCCGGGCAACTCTTCTCCATGATGCCCATGACGCCATTACAGGTGGTCATAGGGGCATGAATTCGACTCTGGAGAAATTAGAACGGCAATACTATTGGCCAAAGATGAGGCGTGATGTGTTTACATATGTACAACGTTGTGACATTTGTCAAAAGGTGAAAGCTCCTCGTGGAAAGAAGATAGGGTTGTTACAGCCTCTGCCAATTCCTGAGGGTCCTTTCCAGGACATTTCGATGGACCTTGTCACAAATCTGCCTCCCAGTCCGAGTAAGCGTAATACACAGTGTTTAACTATTGTTGACAGGTTCAGCAAATTTGTTATGCTTATTCCTTGCAGGGCCAATATGACCGCCGAGGATGTTGCCCAGCTATTCATTCGGCATTGGTACCCGATTGGTGGGATTCCTAGGATCATAGTGTCAGACCGAGATGCCAAGTTTACCAGTCAGTTTTGGAGGGCATTGTTTGATAATTTTGGTACTAAGTTGAATTTTTCCAGTGCATTCCACCCACAGACAGATGGCCAGACAGAGATATACAACCAGTTGGCCTTTGATGTGCTGAAGTGTTATGTCCACGATCAGCAAGGTAAGTGGGAATCGTTTTTGCCTTTAGTTCAAGCTATTTTGAATGACTCTTTTTCTTCAGCTATTGGCAGGACTCCATATGAGGCAGCGTTTGGAAGGCCTTTCCAGTCATTGTTAACCTGGACTTCGTCTTCAGTACCGGAGGCGAACAGAGTGACGAAGTCTTACCAGGAGATCCTAGAGTCCGTTAAAGATAGATTAGCTAAAGCGCAAGAGGCCTACACTCGACAAGCCAATAAAGACCGAAAGGACATGAAGTTTTCGGAAGGGGATTGGGTGTATCTTCGGATTATGAAGCAAAGATTGAAGCGGGTGGGCAAGCGATGCCCAAAGTTGTCTTTCAGGAGCTTCGGACCATTTCCCATCCGAAAAAAGATTAATGAGGTGTCTATGCAGTTAAAGCTACCTCCGAGTTGGACTATGCACGATGTATTTCATGTCAGTTGGTTAAAGCCATATGCAGGTCCACCCCCTTCAGAGGTCAAAGACGAAACGGAACCAGACATTATTGATGAAGGAGAAGTAATGGTTCCAGAACAGATCCTTCTGCACCGTTTCAAGCATGGCTCAGGCCGAAGACTACGACAGTTCCTCACGAAGTTTTAGGACCGAGGAACTCATGAAGCGGTATGGCTCGACAAAGAATTTTTTGAAGACTATCCGGCATTATTGATGGATTATTTGGAGGCTATGGAGCTTCCGTCAAGTTAAGCAGAAGGGGATGTCATGTGCATCCCGCACTTGGATGCCACATAGACATTTCTGTACAGAAGGTGCAGGACCTGGGATGGTGAACTGGTCCCATGTGAGCCTAGTCCGGGACGAGTCAGCCAGGGATCCATCTCAGTCGTCTGAGGTCAGGTGTGCACTGTCCTGCACATGAAGCAGTGCCAGTCCGCGCTGTGAGTCTCTCTCTGGAATGATGTCAGATGTTCTGTGTATCTGTGGTTTGCAACTGGTGGATGCCAGGCCTCTGTAGGCATGTAGGTTTGCATGTAGAGATGGGGCCAGCCCATAGGGCTACCCCAGTGCAAAGATTTGCACTTGCACTCTTAGTGTGGGCATGGGGGAGGTGTAGAACCACCCCCAAGGGGCCACGAGGGCCCAGGCTGTGCCCACCAGCCAAGGCATGGGTTGGAAGGGCTGTCGGCCAGCCGTCTGCAGCTAGCTCAACAGCCACCGCATCAACTAGGCTCTCTCTTGCCAGCCTCACAACACACCAGTCGGCTACCTCCTCTTGTGTCTCCGCAGCGCTAGAAGGAGAGCGTCTGTGCAATCACCCGCCAGGTCTCAACACACTTCACGTACGTCTGCTCTCACACGGCTCACACCAGCTAAGTAGCCATACTCTGCGCCCCATCACCTTCCTTTGGCTTTGTCTTGCAGCTGCGCCGACTCTGCAGTGCTTGCGACTGTGCCCAAGAGCCCCCCGTTTGTCCTTGACAGAAGCCATGCCAACTCTTCGTCCCACTGGCTGACCCTCAAGGCCAATCCCTCCTGTGCCTACCTCTTCGCTACACGCTCACCTTGCTGTGCAGCTATGCCCCAAGAGTTCCCCCCATCAAAACAACTCGGCCGCTTCAGCAGCTTCACACACGGCTGCTCTCTCACCTCTCTTCCCCTTTAGAATGATGAGGCCCCCCTTCCTGCACTTAGCGATCCTCTACAGCGCCACACACACCGCTTCTGTGCCAGGCTCTTCCTTTTTTTTTTTGGTTTCCACCTTCCACACCTCCTTCACGCCGTCGCCTTCCTTCTAGATATCAAGCTGGCGCCCCCTAAAAACTCCCACGTGGCCATTAAAACTATTGGCCATGTGTATGGCATATTTATTATTATTTCTTTTAAAGCTCTAAAATGATGGCCACACTAGCAATAATAAGGCTCCTCCTCTCACATGACGATCCACAATTTTCCTGTGAGATCCCTGTTCCCACCGCGCAACGGATTCGGGGTACTAGCAGCGGAAGTAGCACTTCTTGCGCGAGGCAGGGTCCCACACTCGGGGCCTCGTCCACGGATATCCGGACAAAAGACTAATCCGTCGGTTTTTTCCAAAACCAGACCCGGAAAAACTTCCCTTATCTGGAAAGCACGGGCGATTCCACCAGGATAATTTTTACTCTAACGTAGTCAAAACCCTTACTGATCAAACAGATCCGACTGCATCTATAAAGATACTTGGTCAGATCAAGGAAGAAACTTGCACTTGGATCATTGGGATCAACGCTTTTTTCCCCACCAAGGAGGCACAGCCGTTGATTCCTATCCATAGAACAATTACTATCCGGGATTTACTTTATCTATCGTAATAACAAAAATTGAGTCTCGATTTACGGATCCA
This sequence comes from Cibotium barometz, assembly GCF_041138505.1. Lineage (NCBI taxonomy): Eukaryota > Viridiplantae > Streptophyta > Polypodiopsida > Cyatheales > Cibotiaceae > Cibotium > Cibotium barometz. The sequence continues at coordinate 30,118,499 of NC_141104.1, forward strand.
TCAGTCCAGCCTAACCCCATCCGATCCCATGGGTTAGCCAACCGCCCAACCACTGTAGTGATGGGATCCAATTTGGAATTTGGTTAGGTTTTGTCCCGGGTACCAAGGAAAAGAGTTCCAAGGCCCCCTAGCCGGAATTTCATGCAAACATAAAACTAGCCACACCACTTACACACCCAATATGAAAATTGCCTTTTTATTAGTATCGGCTACCTTTAAAACAATCCTTTAATGAAACCATAGTACCACTGATCACAATCTCCCAATTTATCCAGTTGATTCATAATTTCCCATCATTCCTTCATCAGAGTATCTATGGCATCATTGGCAACTAGAACGCTCACCACCTGTCCACACAGGGGCCGTTTCAATAGTTCCTAGCCCATAATACTCAACAATATAATCACTTATCAAGATGGACTCTCGTTGAAGATCAGCAAGATCAACCAACAGATCCATATAAAAGAGCCATGGACTCATCCGTTGAGGACCAGCAAGGTCAGTCAACCAGATCCATGCCCGGTTCCAAAAAACAACTCTTACTCCTTGTTCCAATATCTTCCTCGACGCACGCGTGGGTATCCTGGGTGACCCAGAGCCCGAGCACCGTATGGTCAGCACCCTCTAGGATCCTTCGCAGGTGACCTAGCGCTTCACTCATAGGCCGCTTCCTTGGTCCCTCATCCATCGTACCGGAAGCTCACCATTTTAATCGAACCGAGGCTGGTCAAGACATCGGCCGACCTTGCTACGCGAGACGTCCTCCATTGACTCTCCGTCAGCAGTTGCAACTTTATCAGTTAGGTCTCCACGACCTTAATCACAAGACGGTCAAAATGCTTTCCCAGCATTCTTGACATAAAACAGCCATTTACAAACAGCATTTACAAACAGTTTACAAATACAATTTCTATATTAACTCTCATTTTTCCACATTATCCCTCATACAATCCACATTACTTATTCCACATTTCATTTATATGCGTACTCATCCAATCATATCATTTTCCATCTCTTCACTTCAAATTCCTTCACATCACATATCATATATTCACATCCATATCCACATCCATACATCCACATCCACATCCACATTCACATCCATACATCCACATCCCATATCCACATTCATACATACACATCCATATCCACATCCATATCCGCATTCATACATACACATCCATATCCACATCCACATGCATACATTCATTATCACGTCCTCATTCATACATCCACATACATACATACATACATACATCCACATCCACATCCACATTCCTATTCACATCTATACATCCATATCTACATGCACATTCACATCCATACATCCACATCTATATCCTCATTCACATCCATACATCTACATTCATGCATCCACATCTACATGCCTACATCCATACATACACATTCACATTTACATCCATGCATCCACATCCACATCCTCATTCACATCCATACATCCACATTCATACATCCACATCCACATCCACATTCACATCCATACATCCACATCTACATGCTTATCTCCATTTTCACATCCTCATTTATACATCCACATCCCATATCCACATTCATACATACACATCCATATCCACATCCACATGCATACATACATCCACATCCACATTCCCATTCACATATATACATCCATATCTACATGCACATTCACATCCATACATCCACATCTATATCCTCATTCACATCCATACATCCACATTCATGCATCCACATCTACATGCTTATCTCCATTTTCACATCCTCATTTATACATCCACATCCCATATCCACATTCATACATACACATCCATATCCACATCCACATGCATACATACATCCACATCCACATTCCCATTCACATATATACATCCATATCTACATGCACATTCACATCCATACATCCACATCTATATCCTCATTCACATCCATACATCCACATTCATGCATCAACATCTACATGCTTATTTCCATTTTCACATCCTCATTTATACATCCACATCCCATATCCACATTCATACATACACATCCATATCCACATTCACATATATACATCCATATCTACATGCACATTCACATCCATACATCCAAATCTATATGCTCATTCATCCATACATCCACATCTACATGCATACATCCATACATCCACATCCACATTTACATCCATGCATCCACATCTACATCCTCATTCACATCCATACATCTACATTCATACATCCATACATCCACATTCATACATCCACATCCACATCCACATTCACATCCATACATCCACATTCATACATCCACATCCACATCCACATTCACATCTATACATCCACATTCATACATCCACATCCACATCCTTATTCACATCCATACATCCACATTCATACATCCACATCCACATCCACATGCATCTTATCATATCTTATCACTTCCCATATCTTTTATGCATACCTCTATGCATGAAATTCAATTATGCTAAAAGTAACACTTTTATAATAAAATATTCAACTTTTATGCATACCTCTATGCATGAAATCCAATATGATAAAAGTAACACTTTTGATATAAAAAAATTATCCTTTATGCATACTTCTATGCATGAAAATTAAAAATGATAAAAGTAACACTTTTGATATAAAAAATTTTCCTTTATGCATACTTCTATGCATGAAAATTAAAAATGATAAAAGTAACACTTTTAATATAAAAAAATTATCCTTTATGCATACTTCTATGCATGAAAATTAAGAAATGATAAAAGTATCACTTTTGATATAAAAAATTTTCCTTTATGCATACTTCTATGCATGAAAATTAAAAAATGATAAAAGTAACACTTTTGATATAAAAATTTTTCTTTTATGCATACTTCTATGCATGAAAATTAAAAATGATAAAAGTAACACTTTTGATATAAAAAAATTATCCTTTATGCATGATATTAAAATTCAATTTCTCCATGATTATAATGAAATTCTTTCAATTAATCTAGGATGATAATTCCTAGAATATGGTAGGAAGTCCTCTTTTTATGCTTTGAATGAAATTATTTTATGCATAATTTTTATAAAATTTTTGCCATAGCTCCGCTGCTATGACTGATAAATCTCAATTTTTTCTAAGGGATAAAGCTTATCATTAAGGAAATAATTAAAATGATCTCTAATTGGATCATTAATCTATAATGGATTGAATCATCAATATGCATAAACTAAAAGCATAGAAAAAAGCCATTAATTTGGCCTCAAGCATAGCTTAATCTTGGATTAAGGAAAAGCTTTATGAAAAGCTTCATTTAGATTGAGAGTGGGTCATGAGTACGACCATTTCTTGAGTGAGAGAGAGAAATTACATAAAAACCATTAGAATTTAAACATAAAAAAAAATTAACTTCAATAGCATTTATTAAATTATGTAACTCTTCACTACTATTCACCAATTAACTTTAATAGCATTTAAAAAACCATACCAATTAAGCTTCTCAAGCTTGAGAGGGGTTGAGAAGAGAGAAACATTGAGAAATTATAGAAAAGATCAATATTCACTAATTACCTTACAAATTGCTTGATTCTTTGTTCACGGTAGAGGCCCCCAACCAATCAATTGGTTAAGTATGTTGATGGAGCCACTAATGGGAATTCAAGAAAGAGGGAAGCTCCAAAAACTAGTGAATTATTAAATGAATTCACAGTTTCTGGCTTAGGTGGAGTAGAGTAACGATGCATAAACACTATATATTTTTCAACAAGGGGGAGGCTTCTATTTATAGGAAAAATTCAGCTCCTAACCAAACAAACTGATTCTAGAATTTTCTAAATCAGTTTGGTCAATATTTGACCATTTTTAGGTCAGTTAAGCTAACTTTTTGGAACTAGACTTGAATGAGGAGAGAGGAGAGATGAAATATCTCAATTTTTATGAGTTTAAAACTCATTCAAGCATGTGAAATATGCACCTCCTTTAAAGAACTCCCCTTCCTTACATATGTGTCATAATGGAATCATTTTAATATTGCTCATAGTTTTTTTACTAATAAACCTTGTACATTTTCAACTCTTCATCTTATGTGAAATATGCACCTCCTTTAAAGAACTCCCCTTCCTTACATATGTGTCATAATGGAATCATTTTAATATTGCTCATAGTTTTTTACTAATAAACCTTGTACATTTTCAACTCTTCATCTTATGTGAAATATGCACCTCCTTTAAAGAACTCCCCTTCCTTACATATGTGTCATAATGGAATCATTTTAATATTGCTCATAGTTTTTTACTAATAAACCTTGTACATTTTTAACTCTTCATCTTATGTGAAATATGCACCTCCTTTAAAGAACTCCCCTTCCTTACATATGTGTCATAATGGAATCATTTTAATATTGCTCATAGTTTTTTACTAATAAACCTTGTACATTTTCAACTCTTCATCTTATGTGAGCATTTAAGGGACTCCCCTTCCTTACATATGTATCATAATAAAATCATTATACCCAAAATATCTCATATTTTTAATATTGCACATAGTTTTTTACTAATAAACCTTGTACATTTTCAACTCTTCACCTCATGTGAGCATTTACTCATTTTTGGGTATTTTCTTTTTTACAAGTTGGATTTATCTCCTCCCTACACATGGATTGATGCTATTGGTCCATAGGAACCTTAATTGGACCATAGTCTAAAGATTTCTGAAAATCTAGACCCTTAGGCTAAGGTTCTTTATACCTATTTTCAATTAATTCTAATTGCACATTGGAAAATTCTTTTTGAATTTCTGTTTCAGGGGAACTCATCTGAATTAGAAGAGATATTTTTCTATCCAAAAATATTCAAAATCTAAATATTCTCTCTCTAGAATATTTTTCTCTCTCTAGGCTAAAACAGATAGAAACAAGGTCTTTATATTTCTGAAGAGGGATTGATTACATGGAAAGATACTAGACATAAAAAAGGGGGTGGGGGAGGAATCTTACATTTCCAAAAACTATATGAGAGCTGCCACCGCAATCATCATCAGCATCATCATTACCAAGACGGCCATTCCAAACCAGAAAAATTCTCAAAACTTAAGCATAAAAGCAATTCATATTTTGCTGGTATCCCTTGTAAATTTCAATAATTACAGTCTGAATTGAGCTCTCTCCACATAAACCAGCATGTCTACATTTATTTTCACCAGAGGCTCATCAAAACCCATTATTGATATCCACATGCTCATCCACCTCTTATTTACACACATCCCAGACACCTTCTTGATGACTAAAAAGCTCATACAAATAAAAACTCCAAGTCTCCAACAGCTGTTCCGAAGAAAATTGCATGCATTAAATCACTCCAAAGCCATTCCGTCTGTACACTTGCCAGGGCATTTAGGGCAAAGTTTTATTGCACACCATGCATCCCATATGTACACGGACTCAAAACACCTTTACAGAAAAACACCTGACACTCGGCATTCAAGAGGCACCAACTGGCATAGTAAACAAGCTGAAACCATTTCTTCTCAACCTCCTTCATCAAAACACTACCTATGGCCACATCTAAAGCATCCACAAAAACATGGAAGGGCAACTCCCAATTCAGGGCTTTAACTACGGGTGCTTCAGACATGCGATGTTGCATTCCTCTGACCAGTCGAAGTTGGCTTATCTCAATTTTTGGGTCAATGGCTGAATGTCCTCAGCCCTATGGACCAAAATCTAAAGAAAGCCACCTTCGTCCCGACTCTCCAGAAGGGTGACACTCTTTAGGCTGCTCAGTATGAGTACACCCACTTTCCCACCTATGATACCATCAGAGATGCATTCATCCAAAGATTCTGGCAGGACAAGACTTCCATGCATGTTCTTAAAAACCTATGCTTGATGAATCAAGAAAACCTGACAGTGGAGGATTATGCTGCCAAAATTTGAAAGCTTCTCCATAGATTGGATGCAGCCAATCGGCCCGCAGAGAGGACATCTTCAACTTGTACTTCATGAAGGGCCTCATTAAACAACTAAAACGGGCAGTAGAGCCGGTGTAGATCTTACCACCATGACTCTAGAGAGCACCTGGTAGAATCAGTTCTTCTCACGGTCGAGCGTGTGCTCGTAGGATCTGTCAAAAGCAAGGGAAAAAGCAATAGGAAAAAGAAGTCCAAAATGTCTGCTTCTAAATCTTTGGATGAGGAAGATTATTCTGATAACTCGTCAGAATCGGAGGAGGAAGATTGCAAGTAAGTTAAAGAGCAAGAAGACAAGAAAGACACCCAAGGAACTGGCTACAGCCATGGCACAAAATCCCCTCCTGTCTGGTCAGGTACTTGGTGTGTGCGAGGTGTCGCAATCATGGACATAAAGTTGAAGAGTGCGGCTTAAATGAGCTTTGGTGTGTCGTTTGCTGAACTGCCACTCATACCAGAGAAGCATGCCGGCACAATGGGAGGAGGGCACCTCCACAGTAGCCACAATGATCCAAGCCCCCGTAGTGGCAGTCGTCCAACCCGCCCATCGATGGCTATGCTTGATCCATACCGCAGCCCACAATTGTGTCCCTGTTGAAATTTTCCTCCCAGGGATGTTTCTGGTGCACCACGCCCCATTTTCACATGTTTTTATTGCCATTGCCTAGGCCATCCACAAGTCAAAATGTGACATTTGGAGGAAGCACAAGGTTGAGGTGGAAGGAGCCTAGGCTTCAACATTTGGACCCCCAGTAGTGAATGCCGTCGAAATCCAAGGTGGTCTAGAGAAGCCAGAAGAAGTTAGGCTGACCAAAAAGTTGGCTGAATCATCAACCATGGCAGTGACATGGTCAATGAAACTCGAGTCTAAAGTGGCAGCCAAAGATTCGATCTTAGATAAGAGGGGAAAGAAAAAGGTTGTCACTTGGCAGGAGCAGAACCAGGTCCAAATGGAAGTGTCCGATTCAGTGGAGAAGAAGTAGCAAGCTAGAGAGGCTGCAAAAAAAGGAGCTAGAAAGGTAGAAGCCGCTATGTTGACTAAAACAACCTGAAGTCAATTTACCAGAGATCAACTTAGATAAGGAAGGCAAAGTGTCCTCACCAGTAGAGCTATTGAGGCCAAAGCAAGGTGCGGAGACACCACAGCAGCCAGAAAGCAGTGAAGAAGAATCGAAGTAGGAAGAAAGCCAACGCCAACTTGCAGAAGTGGAATCTTCAAAGTACAATCCGTGGGAAGATCTAAAACAGCATTCAATTTACATGTCAGTTGAATAGCTCCTAACGCTCATTTCGAACTTCAGGGAGTAGCTGCTCTGCCACATGCTACCTCAAGACGAGAAGAAACCCCACTGAGGGAAGCCCTTGTCTATGACGAAGCCATCCCGATGATCCAGGTCAAGTTGGACGGAGTGGATATAGAAAAAGTTTTGCTGGATAGCAGTTATGGAATCAACATACTCTCGGATATGACATGTCAAATGCTCAGTTTGAGCAGATGGGAACCCACTCCATTCACTGTCAAAATGGCAAGTACAGCCACTCGGATTGATCCATGAGCTCACATTGGAGGTAGCTAGATTTAGTTTTCAGATTGCAGTTCTGGATGAAGGATATTAAAGGTGCCTACCCAATGCTACTAGGCAATTCATGGCTCCATCAGGCAAGATTGGGATGCAGACATGATAACCATCTGGCAGAGGAAAGATGAAAATCTTAATTTTCGTCCCTAGTCAGCGGAAGGTTTAAAATCCATCCCGACCCAAAGTTGCCGAGGGAGTGAATATGTTGGAAGGTTGAGACCTTGATGAAGAGGAAGAGTGTCTCTAGGAGAATGCCAACTTAATCACCCTCTTTAAGATTGATGTAGTCTAGACAATGGACAGATACATGCCAGATAGTCAGCACAAAAGGAAAGTGGCCAGGGATCAGTCTCCTGATCCACTGAGAAAAGATAAATCTCCTGATGAGGTTGAATTTTTTTTGAAGCCTTAGCCAATGATGACAGTACCCCATGTTTGTAGCGGATCATTGTAGCAGAGAAAACTTTGATAGGGACCTCAAGTAGTCTAGACAGGTAAAAGAAGATGAACTAATGGAGATGAACGTGGGAATAGAGGACGACCCAAAGATGGTTTGAGTCAGTGCCAAGTTGGATGCTCCATTCCACAAAGAATTATGGGTGTTGCTCACGTCCTTCAAGGATGTGTTTCATGGAGCCATACAGACATGAAAGGGATCAATCCCCGTTTCTATCAGCACCGGATTAACCTCAAGAAAGATGTCACTATCCGGCAAACAGAGGTATATGAAAAATCCTAACTATGCCAAAAGGGTAAAAGAAGAACTCGATTAGTTCTTACATGTCAAATTCATCTATCCAATTGATCGGGCAACGTGGTTGTCCCCGATCAAGATTATTCCAAATAAAAACTAGAAGCCTAGGGTCTATGTAGATTACCAAAAGTTGAATGCAGCCACCATCTCAAATCCTTTTCCTTTACCATTCACGGATTGTGTGATGGATACTATCGCCGAACATGAAATGTACTCCTTCCTAGATGGATTCAGTGGCTACAACTAAGTCCAAATGGCACCCAAATATCGGGAGAAAATAGCCTTCATCACGGAATGGGGAGTCTTTGCATCGAATGTCATGACCTTCGGGCTCAAGAATGCCTGCCATTTTGTAGATGGTTATAAGATCTTTGCCAAATTTCTGACCTCCTTCATGTGGGTATTTATAGATGATTTCATTGTCTTTGGAAAATTCTCCCAGTATCTGAAGCACTTGCAGGTGTGTTTGGCCAAGTGCTCAGTGTTCAGGCTAAGCCTGAATCCTGCCAAATGTGCCTTCATCGTCCAGAGTGGTATGGTCATTGGCCACATTATTTCTCAGGAAGGCATTGCAGTAGACCCAACCAATGTGAAAGTGATCCAAAATGCTCCGATTCTGACAAGTGTGTGAAGGATCTATGAAGTTTTTTGGGGCAAGTGAGATGGAAAAGCCAAATGCTCTAATACAATGCCCACGTAGCAGTCACCTTGAACCAAAAAATGGTGCAACCAAGGATTTCTCAGAAGAACTTGGGATACTTCATGGTGGCAGTTGGTCCACAAAAGCATGTTGTAGTTGAGAAGGCGGGGTTGGGATTTTGGGGGTTATGGTGGGGGTATGAATAGCAATGGGGGTGGGGTTAAATGAGGTTGTGGTGTTGAAGGTGCGGGTGGTGGTATGAACAGTGGTGGAGGCGGGGCTACCAGTTCTTCTTTGGATTCAAATTCCAAGTCTTCGGGTTCAAGTGCTGTGGGGGCTTCATTGGGTGTGGCGAACTAGAGATCCTGAGCTTCATGTCGGGTCAAGTAGTGCAGTTCATGTGCAAACATGAATGATTGATTCGAACAAAAGAGATATTGATTCAAGCACAAAAACTAGCAGTAAAAAAAAGCATAAGAAAGAGGTAGCAAGATGCATCGTGGTTTCCAAAGTGTTGTCGGTGGGTACTGATCATTGTCCCAAGAAACCTCCTAAGTGGCTTTGGTTATGCACGCAACATACACAAGTCAGATACGGATTGGGCACAAGACAAACAGTCACAGTCGATCAGCTATAGGCAACTATGCAAACAAAACTGACTACTAAGACTACTCGACTCGTGCGAAGGATCCCAATCCTTGCATAACAGAAATATCAAAATACTGAACATATAAAATCATTGATAATGATAAAAGACAAGACGCAAAAACAGACATACGGACCTAGGAGATATGGAGAGAATGATACAAAAGAAAGTGATCTTCCTTTACTGTAAAGAGATGGAAATATATAGAGACAACTGTCTTATAAAGCCTTATCAACAACAACCTTTATAATGTTCGGCTTACATCCTTTTATACTAATCATTTATAGTCATAGTGAAGTACATAGATATCACCGTGTTCTGACCACCACGATGGATTTACAAAGACATTTGACACTGCCACTTCGGCTCAACAGTTGCGGCAGTTCAGCGATGGTTATTTGGTGGCTTGACCGCAACAGACAACATCTAGTACTCCATTGATGAAAGAAAGAAAAATATCTTCTAAGAGTTTCGCGAAAAATTCTTCACATTTCTCTTATGACCAAAACCCTTTCTTGAAAGTGAGACTTGCTTGAAAGTGAGACTGTATAGCCTGAACACTTCTCGCAAAGGAAAAAACAATTGGAAGCTCAAGAACTTGAAGCTTTAGAACCTAAGACTCCAAAACATGAACCATTCCAATGGATTCCTAGAATAAAAAATGTATTTTAAATGAGCTTGGGAGTCCAAACCATTCAATCTCAAAACTATCCCTACAAGCAAAGCAATCTCATGACATATGAGCTATGGTGTTGTATAGGCGATCGAAGCTTGCAAGCTCATGAATGGATTTTGTAGACTGGCACTCAAGGCATGCCATGTCTAGGATATTTTTAATGGATTGTTTATGTGGACTATAAACCCTTTAAATGTAATATTTGTGTGTTATATTATGTCATGGAAGAGGATTTTATCCTAGGAAGGGATTGGGCTACCTTGGTGCAAGCTATACTAAACTTCATACATGTTCCATGAAGATTTCTAACAATGAAGTGGTGGTTCCATTTTCTCACAAGGATGAAATAACACTCAATGCTCTTTATTGTTGAAATATATAATGTACAAGGTTAAGGATGAGAGGAAGAGCTAATGGAGGTGTGAACACACTCAAATAAAGTTAGCATGTGGGTGAAAAAGGGATCTAGGGTTGGCCCAACCCCAGCCCTTGGTGGACCCTGTATAAAGGGAAGGATACCCTATGTTTTGTAACAAGACAAGTAACACATGAAGGAGAAGGGTAAGCCAACTTTGGAGTGGCTGAACGAGAAAGTAATACAAGAATCTTTCTATACATCTTGTGTTCTCTCAAGCTATGGTGATGATTGAGTAAGTTGTTTATGCTTCTTTCATTCTTTCTCTCCTCTTGTTTCCATTACTTCTTGTTGAATACTCTAGATACCCATGATTCGTAACATGGTATCATAGCCTTGTTAAAAAGATCCCCTTGTTTATCTCTCTGTCTCTCTCATAAACCATTCCCAATAAAGAAGGAGGTGGTAGAAGAAGGAGACAAACTCCAAGAAGCAACCATCCCCAAAAAAGGACCCAACCCCAAAACTACATATGTAAAGCCCTCAAATGCAGATCTCCATGATGAGCTTGACCATTATTTTTCACCTAGGCTAAGAATAAGGGCAACATATTTTTATATAAAGAGTTGCCCAGGATACAACCACCATGTCTCAAGAACCTCTAGTGTCACCAAGGAAGCATCAAGATCTAAACCACAAAACCTCATCTACAATAGCCACTCCTAGAAAACAATTCCCAAACACCAATGGTCAAAACCCTATGTAACAAAGAACCCGGTGTTGAAGTTTCTATAATAAAAGAAAAAATCCCAAGCAACATCATCAACAAAAGAAAAGAATCACAGCACATGGTATCCTCATCTCATCTCAATAATCCCTCTATTTCCAAATGCACAATCCTTGACCATGACAACCAAGGTTATCATCATTGAAAGCTATCATGGTGAGCTTGTTAAAATGACAATCCTTCTTGCTAAAGTCCCTAAGTCTAGAATCACAAAAGAGACCGAATCCACATTTTGGATTTGGTAAAATCCAAGACATAGCCTCTGTTGGCTATATATATAGAGACATTCTATATATAGCCAACAAAGGGGGTATATGGTGCGTTTTCGAGCTGTCTAGCATATTAGATTTATCAAATTCTACACCGATTGTAATCTGCAGCAGCAGACTGATAGCAATCTTTTGACCGTTGGCTATCAAAACTTCTGTCTGGACAAAAGAAGATAAGTGATTTAGTTTTCTCAATCTTTACAATGATTTATTGCTTGATTATGTGTATGTTATGCATGAGAAATTTTTTAGAGAAGATCTCGTTTATCCTTTATATGTATGATGTTCGTATTAATATCGTTTGTTTCTCATAGAAAATAAAGGTTTCTAGGAGAAAGAAGATCTTTCATGAGTATATGGTTGCATGTATATATTTCTTCATACTTGTGAAAGAGAATATATTGTATGTTTTTCATGGTTGCAAGATCCCCTCGAGAAGTTTTAGGTGAATTCCCTTGAATCATTTCAACTTTGAAGATAGTTTATAGGTTGATACGACGGCTTCTACAGTGGTTTACTTCCTACGATGGCTTCTACAGTGCAGTTTTATCAAAACTAAGAGAAAATTCATATTTAGCGTTAAAAGATCTCTCGCGTCATGCATAGAGTTTAGTCATCATCATGATGGTATTTGATATTGATGAGATGCATATTCCTTAGAGTTGTTTGTCCATGATAATCAACATATTTGATTCTTTCTTTCATGATGTAAGTTACTAAGAAGATCTTTCGTATCTTATGCAACTCACATTGATCATGACTTATGCCATGGTCTAGTATAACTCTTATGCTACCATGATGTACTTCTACAATAATCTTGATCTTTTTGATTGCTTCATGAGCTAATATGTTGTGATCTTGTTTTAGTGCTAGCTACAGGAATCACATGATTAAGCTTGGACTTTCATAATGTATTTATTGACAATCCAAGGTATTATCACATGATGGTAATTATGCCTTTCTTTTCGATAGACTGATGTTATGTATATGGATTTTGTTCATCCTGCCATGGTTTTATTTTGTGATGCTCATTATGATGATTTCTTTATATTCGTTGATGACGTTTCCATGGACTTTATCCATGATGTCATGGTTTTGGCTTGCTATCCTTTTGGTGTACGTCTGCTTGATATTACTTACATATCTGATGTTGGATCTTACTTTTTGAATGGTTACTCCTTCTCTAAATATCAATTCGTAGCCCTGTGCGTGTGAGCAAAAATCCCGCATACCAAACCAAAGGTGTGCATTAGTTTGTTTGAAATAGGTTGGTTCTAATTTGTGCCCATGAAATGCTTGTGGTAAATTCAATGATCCTGACTTCAGAATCGTTACAGTTACTTGCTCATGGTCATCTCGGTATCTGATAGTTTTAACTCATGATTCAGGAATCGTTATAGTTACTTGCTCGTGGTCATCTCGGTGACGATCTGATTGTTTTATCTCATGACTTCAGAATCGTTACAGTTACTTGGTCATGGTCATCTTGGTGATGATTATCTCATGACTTCAGAATCGTTACAGTTACTTGGTCATGGTCATCTTGGTGATGATCTCATTATCCTTTTATCTCGACGGTGATGTTGATCTCTCGTTTGATTGTTCTCACAAGGAAGTTGTGTATTTGTTCTTTCTATGGCTTTGAGGAAGTTTGTCTTGTGTGTAAAGAGGACTTTATTGATGCTTAGCATGCTGTTACTACTCGAGAGGCTTTGTAAGCATGCAACTATTTCTCAGGAGCCTTTGCAAGAAATAGTTAAAGGTGCCATGTGTTCTACCTTTGCTTGTTACATTACAACCAGCCTCACGGACTGGACAATTATTATTTTAAGCATGCAAGCCTCGGTTATTCTGACAGGTTTGGTGAGTTTGTAATTTTGGTGCCTTGGTATGATGCCATGGTGGTGATGGTTACACATTTTATTGATATATGTATATGTGTTCATTGCATTGATGTAATTCACTCACTACAATCCATGATGCCATGGTGTTGTTCCATGATGATGGTTACATGTTTCGTCAATGATGGTTGACTACGTTTCCATGGATTGTATCCATGATGCCATGGTGTTGTTCCATGATGATGGTTACATGTTTTGTAGATGATGATTGATTACGTTTCCATGGATTGTATCCATGATGCCATGGTGTTGTTCCATGATGATGGTTATATGTTTCATTGATGTTGGTCATTCCAAGCTATATGTTTTGTTGATGTTGGTCATTCCAAGCTACATGTTTCGTTGATGTTGGTCATTCCAAGATACATGTTTCGTTGATGTTGGTTCACTTGGCTAATCTATATTGGTTGATTGTGTTTCCATGGATTTTATCCATGATGCCATGGTGTTGTTCCATGATGATGGTTACATGTTTCGTAAATGAAGGTTGACTACGTTTCCATGGATTGTATCCATGACGCCATGGTGTTTGGATGCACCATGCCTTGGCTTTGGCTCATCAGATTGACTAGGTTTATTTAAGTCTATCAATGTCTTTTGTGGTCGACAATGCAACCATGCAGGTCTAAATGGCTATAATGGTGGTCAAGTCTTGGAATTCAATCTATGGCAACTAGCAAGAAATTCCGTCGAGCATATTTTTCGAGAGGTTTGATTTCTCGTCCCGTCAGCTTATGAGGTTTATGTTCACGTCATGTCATCCTAACTACATGATAGAGGTTTGATTTCTTGTCCCGTCATCTTACGAGGTTGGTTTACGTTCACGTTATGTCATCCCCTGACTACATGTCAAAGGTTTGATTTTTCTTCCTGTCAGAGGTTTGATTTCTCATCCTATCAGCTTATGAGCTTTATGTTCACATCATGTCATCCTGGCTACATGCTGCTTGTGGATGTCAAAGGTTTGATTTCTTGTTCCGTCATCTTATGAGGTTTACTATCCTGATTGTGAATGTCACACATTTGATTTCTCGGCCTATCATCTTATGAGGTTTACTTTCAAGTACGTCATGTCAAAGATTTTCTTTTTCATCCTGTCAGAGGTGTCTACATCCTAATTATTGTTTCATGTCAGAGGTTCGCTTTTTCATCATGTCTGGTTATCCTACCTATGGATGTAAGAGGTTTGATTTCTCGTCTTGTCATCTTATGAGGTTTACTTTCATATCATGTCATCTTGGAGGTTTGATCCAAGTTATAGTTGTCTCATTATCTTGACTCATAATATTGGAGGTTTGATCTTATGTCATAGATTTTTTCCATGGCAAAGATATGATTCTAGCTTTCCATGATATCCTTATTACTAACTAGAATGAATGTCATTTTCTATTTTAGTGACAGGTCAATCTTCCAAGTCAACTTCTCCAAGTAACCAGATTCCCTTACCAAATCTAGTTCATTTGCCATTGATTGGATGATCTTCCACAAGTTGACATTGTCATGCATGTCCTTGCGGATGGACTATATTCCTAAGCAACCATATAATAGATACCTTTATGTCTATTTCTTTATGTACATCTTTTCGTGTACATCTCATATTTCTATAACAAAATTATGGTTTTCCATTTGTTATGGAGACTTCTTCCATATTACAGGGTTTATGGATCAGGATTGTATTTGGATATTGCTGAGCTTCAATATAGAGAAGAGACTACAAAAATATTATTTGGCATCGTCACCCCACGAAGATAGACTCGCACCCAACCTACATGAATGGATCAAGACAACATGAAAATGGATGACCTTCAAAGCCTTTGTTTGGCTATTGTACACATAAGAGTGATGAAGTATATATGGGAGTGATGTAGCTCCTTCATGGCTATTGTATATATGGGAGTGATGTAGCTCCTTCGCAGCCTTCATGGCTATTGTATATATGGGAGTGATGTAGCTCCTTTGAATAATACTTTGTAACTATAAAATAATTTAATATAGCGGTAGGTGTATACTGTGGGTTTTTTCCTTGAGCCCCCAAGGGTTTTTTCATCCACAGTTAGAGACCCTTCTTTGAGCGGGGGTGTTGGCTATATATAGAATGTCTCTATATATATAGCCCTAGGATCTCCTCTATACATACTCATCTATTGTGTGTATTCCACACACCTTTGGGGATGCATATGACGTGTCTCTCTCTCTCTCTCACGTTGGTTCAACAGCCTCAACATCGGTAGCCCTTTATTTATTGAAGACCCTAGCCTTGTCACTCATCAATGCCTCACAACAACCCAACATTAAAACATCACCAAGTCATATTAAGATAGGTACAGAAGCTTCATAGGTACAGAAGCTTCATTCTAGCAAGGAAAGCTCATTCTTCTCCACCAAGAAGATTATCAAAGCATTTCCAAATCATCCAAAGATGGGTGAAAAAGGGTCTTCTCCAAGTACAAGGGTTATATAAGAGGAAGCTAGTGCTATTTAGCTACGTAGTTAGACCAAAAAACGTTCACATGTAGAAATTCAAAGGCCTGACAAGAAGACAAAAATAAGGCAATCTCAACCATGGTATCAAAAGCAAACACACAAGAGAATGTTCGAGTAAAGGAAATATGGATTCCAAAGGTAATACTACAAACCAAAGGATATCATAAAGGTGAAACCCAAGTTTGGATCCCAAAAAGGCAAACCATAATCCCAAATAAGAACAGGTATACACCTAGGAAGAAGTTTGCACCAAAACAAAGAATCAAACAAAAAAGATATGCTACATACCCAAGAATTCATCAAATATGGGTACCTACAAAACTACTTCAAGCTTATGGATACTCTGTAAGCAATACCATCATATGGGTGCCTAAACTTGTTAAGATTAATTAGGTTTCATCATCAATTTCAACTCAAGGAAAACATACTAATTATATGGTATGGAGAACAAAGCAAACATAGGCTAACCACATGAAAACTCTACTTCTAGACACCAAGAATAATTGCCCACCATCACTTCATCCATTGATGGGATACAATCAAAGATGTCCCCATAGATCATCTACATAAACACGCTCTTTGAACGAGTAGAGAAGAAGTTGCAGAAGCTCAGTGGTGTGGCAGAAACAAGAACCTACTCTCCTGAAAAGGTGAATAAACACTAGAAACTTTTGATCACATGGTGGTAAAACAAATGCCACGAAGCCACAAGAACCACTACTTGGAAAGGTAGAATGCCACAAGAATGTCTCAGAAGCACAATCTGGTGAATCATCATTGGAAGGAGTGCAAAGGTCAAAGAATTCATCAATACCCATGTGGAAGCTACCAAGGTTGAATTGGACTATTGGGTGTACAACTCCTTGCCATCAAATACTTCAAGGTCGAATTATTGGACTGGTGGGTATACAAATTCTTCAAGCATAAGATGGAATAAAATAGATAATCAAAGTATTGACTACCATGATTCTCCCAAAACCACTACCATGCGTCTAAAAATCACATCTACAAAAACTCAGTGTACAAACAAATAAGGTGGTACTGATGGTTCCACCTTATACTAGATAAGAAGTTTCATAAAATCAATACTATAGCTTGTTAACCATGATTATCTCAGCAATCATGCCCATGATTTCTCAAAATCACGCAAACAAATCTTCTTCCAAATACGTAAAAGTTGTGTCTTTTCATCAAGTCTAAGATTCTTCAATCACGACGTGATTTCAACCACCTACAGAATCATGGAGGCTAAAAGTCACTCAAATTTGTAACCACATATTTCCAATCAAAGAAAACGTTCTCACCCAAATGTGTAATCACATGGACACATTATTTTCTCATCATATTTCCAATCTATGATATTGTTCTTCTGCAATTTCATAGATATTTCACCACCGTGATTCTCAAAATCATGCATGTGGTTCATTCATAAAGAAGAATAGTCTTCAAACAAGTGGCCAATCATCCTTGTCTACTACAATCAAAGGAAGCATCTACTTAATGAGTACACCATTACTTAATGAGTGCACCTTTACTTACCCACCACTAGTGGAAACCTTGTTTCATTGATAACTTCCAAGTACATTTCTAGATGGGAGGACCATGGTGGGTGTATGCATAACCCATGGTAAGACTCATCACCTTGAATTCCTTAAAATTTAGCCTTTCCACCATTAGCCAATGATCTCATTCAAATAGCCTCTGGCTCTTTACATAAAATGGCTCCACAACCTCAGAAGTCGACTAAGTCTTTTCAATCCTCTCCAAATATTTTGATACAATAGCTCCAATAAGAATTTAAAGGATCAACATTTTTTACTTCATTATGTATTAGCTTTACCAATGGTTAAAGAGCACCTAATTATTATTATTAGATAAAAAAGAACATGGGTAATAAAGTAGTTTGCAAAGGGATACATTAAACAAAGCAGATGAGCTTATAGGGATTTCCTCTCAATGCTCTTCCATACCTCTACCTCTCTTCTCTCATCATTATTAATAGCCATAGCGTGCCCACTAACCTCAATAAATCTTGTAACCTTGCATATGAGTGCAAAAAAGGAAAACTAAAAAAAGAGCGACCAAGCGTGAATCACATGTAACGGCCCCCACCACCATTAGGACCCCATATTCTCTTGATATTTTCATTTACTAACTATATTCTTCATTCCTCTAGAGGATCAAAGACATGCAACATCTACTTATCAGCACCAAGCATACAAGTACCCTTGACAGAGTCTTGAATTGATCATGAAGACCCGATCAACATTAGAAAGGCGGGGATGCTAGCCCATTTCAGCGTTAACAAGGTTTGCCACACCCAAATATATGTTAAATCATGAGTAACCTAAATTAAATGTCAAGGATGGAAAAACTAAACTCATGTACAAAGAAGCCATGAAGCAATGGTGTCCAAATCTCAAACTTGGATGGGCACATGTTGGTCCAATGGATATTTAATGGTGTTTCCTGCTCCAAGAGTGTGTGGTAGTGACCTAGGACGTGCTCCCCAGTGTTATAATTCATTAATGTGTTATGAGATGAAGCAAGACAAATAGAAGCTTCGGGCACATACCCAGCCAGAGTTTAAGTGTGTGTGAACACTTATGGCCATGTATATAAGGCAAATCCTCTTATAATGCAGGGACACTTGAGCTTTCCGTCTCGCTAAACCTCTTTCTAATCATATCTCTGATGTATGACAGTGAGTGTGTGTGAGTGATTTAATGTGAGAGAAGTGTCCATAGTACAAACAGACGGTGTGAAATGATCGCAGGAGAACAAGAATGGTAAGCTACACATGGTGGTATTGGTCTTTGAGACCTCAAGGGTTATGAGCTTGACCATCGGAAAGATCCCCACAACACATTGAGAGGAGTAAAGGTGAGTGGTTCCCTTGAAGATATCTCCTAGCCTTTGGCAATGATGACATGACATGTTACACCACATCATCTCCAATTTGGGAACTTGTTGAATATACAAAATTGTCCATCACGCTATATATAATTGGAAAGATCTTGAAGAGTATATTCCCAATCTATAATCTCTGACAAATTTTGATTTGATTTGTAAAAATTTAACCATCAACCCATTTTTAAGAGAAAGTTGACATGGCATTTTTTAGAGGTCCCCTTTTTAAGGCCAAATTTTACCTAATGTGATGTTTTAGCTTATCGTGTTTTTTACTTTAGATTTTCTTTTTTGGGGTTTTAACATGTTGTATTCATGTAGTATAGGCTTCTAAAGTAGGCTTACATTATATTTTATTTTTGGAAAGTATTATGCCATATCCATCTAATGTAAAATTTTGGAGTTTTAGCATGTTCTATATGTGATGAATACTACTAAGTTTAATCTTTAATTCCTTCAATGAATTTTAAGTTTTAAGAATTCTTATATTCATGTTAATTGTGTAGTTCAACTTTACATGTTGGCGGCTACTTAAGATTGTTGGATGTATGTGCTTGTCTAAAATGTACCCATATTCTATTCGATGATCTAAGCACAAAATTTTTAAAAACTTACAAAAAAAACACATCATACTTTAGAAAACGAAGAGATTTTCAGTAAACCATAATCATTTACAATCTAAAGTAATAATAATATTTATCAATACAAAAACTCAAAATTAGAGAGAGAATCGCCAATAAAAGATCTAGCCAATAGGGCCTTTCTCTGATGCCCATCCACTCAAAATTAGAGAGAGAATTGCCAATAAAAGATCTAGCCAGTAGGGCCTTTCTCTGATGCCCATCCACCCAACCACCATGCTGGACCTTGCGGTTATCTCGGGTATACCTCTTTAAACCTCATCCACTCTTGGTTCTACCAAATGGCTCCTAGAGGGCGTAAGTCATGTTCTCTATCCG
This sequence comes from Cibotium barometz, assembly GCF_041138505.1. Classification (NCBI taxonomy): domain Eukaryota; kingdom Viridiplantae; phylum Streptophyta; class Polypodiopsida; order Cyatheales; family Cibotiaceae; genus Cibotium; species Cibotium barometz. Next base: position 30,138,388 of record NC_141104.1, read on the forward strand.
GCATTCCTTGTCTAAGGACGGCCAGTCCGAATGTCAAAATCTCTCTCTCTCTATCCTACACAGAAATCACCTCAAGGCTTTGGAAGAAGCCAAAAACAATAGCCCATGAGAATTAGTAGATTATCATGCACGAAAACGTTAAAGATAGAAATCCCTTCTCAAAACATGACCTCGAAGCAAATTGAAGAAGATATGCTATATATATATATATATATATATATATATATATATATATAACACTGGAAAGTGGTGACGGTGGATTCGTTTCGGGAATACCGGCCACCCCATGCAGAATCTCCCAATTATGTGAACACGGACTTTGTTCTTCCTATGATGAACTAACTTTCTGTAATACGTCTCTCTCACAAATAGAGTTATCTACACCTCATGCGAGGCCGTTACTGAAAATTAAGGACCAATCTGGTATCCCAGTCTTGTTTCGGGCACCCATTTACAGTTATATTTACTATGTAAACCCCCATATGAGCTTCCTTTAGGCTAAACTACTCCCTATGACCCCCTTATACATTATCTAACATGGTTAAGTATAGAATAGAAATCGCTTACAAATGACACCACAAAACATGCATAAAAAAGTCTCAAAATGGACCAAATTGACATATCTATAATTACAAAATTTGTGACCAAACTTAATTTTTTATGTCCTCTAAGTATTTCCTACTTTTCAACATTAAATTTAGATGATAAAAGTCGATGAGTCACATGGACCCAAAAATACGTACATATGAGTACGTTACATTATCATATGTGGATGTGTGTGGTTTGTCATTTGTTGCTTCATATTTTTGTTGTTTTATGTTTTAGATTTTTGTGCTTAATGCTTTAGGATTTAGTGATTCGATAGGGATTTATTTATATTATACTAGATATCCCACTCACGAAAATATATGACTCCTTTTGTTTTATGCTTTAGATTTGGTTTATTTAATGTTTTAGCATTTAGTTGACACACCCACTTGGGAAAATATAAAGCTCCTAACCTATCTTTTAGGTTGGTAGAGCGATCCCTTAAAAAAAGATCAAAATACAAAATCCAAACACTTGGCATTTAAAAAATCAAATACCAACTCATAGTCCACTCACATAACATAAGGAGCTCGTTGAAAAAACATATGATGAAGACATACAAAATAGCCACAACGTCATCGCATCACTTAGTGTTCGGGCCATATATCACACACTCATACTCAATATAAATTCGCCAACAAAAAATAACTAAACTCATCATTTTCAGAGTCTTTAACCGTTGGCACATATGAAACAAACAAATTAGCAACTAGAAGTTTACAAGCATTCATGGAAAAATATCAAACAATTAATTTACTGATCCCACACAATGGCACACAGTCTTCTAATAGACTACATATGGAGTAATGTACTAAACAAATCTACATGGGAATATACATCTTTTGCCTATTGGAGGGACCATTGAGCTACTATAGTCTTCATATCTATTATAAAAAGGTAATGACACAATCAGTTAACTAAACAATTTTTCTTTACAAACACTTAGCAAATATAATATAATTCTACATTAGTGGTAAATATGTAATGCCACGATCAATTAACCAAACAAAAAAATTGACAAACACTTAGAAAATACAATATAATTCTACGTTATAAGCGGTACCTAGGTACGTGTAATAATAAGATTAATCCTCATAAATCATCGAGCGGTAGCTCAGTTGGTAAGGTGTTTCGTTGTCAAAACCCAGGTTATGGGTTCGAACCCTCCTGGCTACCCCGATTGATGTGCCTTGTCCCTGATTTGTGGGATAAGGGGGTCCCATGGGTAATAAGCCCGGCTACCCCGATTGATGTGCCTTGTCCCTGATTTGTGGGATAAGGGGGTCCCATGGGTAATAAGCCCGTCTGTTCTCTAATGCCAAACTTTCCAAAAAAAAGATTAATCCTCATATACATGTATATTATATACACGTACAAACCACCTACGATCGGCGGATGCAGACAATCATGTGGCCGAACAGTCGGGCGTGTCAACCAGCCCCGATGACATGCGTATGGCGGCAGCAGGCAGCATAGACAATTTGCAGCCAAATGAAGAGGAGGAATCTGCACTTTCCATCCAATGAGCTGCTGTGGTTCTTGCTTTCTCCTGCTGGCATTTGCTACTAGGTGTGTACCGTCGTGCAAAGGAAGCAAAGTGAGTATGCTCTCACCTTATCATTCTTCACACAGCTGCAGCTGCAGTGGAGAGAAGCTCTGTGTGTAGAAAGTGTATAAAGGGCCTCCTCATCCTCCCCCTAATACGTTTCTGTGTGTGGCTAATTCTTCTCTTCTGATCACATGTTCCCTCTGGTTTTCTACATGCGCAGGCCATGTTGGAGTACGATTGATCTCTCAAGCCTCTTCCGAGCATTGCTTCCTCGAATAAAATAAAATATGGCTGTATAAGGAAATGGTCTAGTAGACATCGTTATGCCCATGGGTGTATAATGTTCTCCCATTTCTTATAGATATAATACAATACTAGGTAGCCAAGAGAAATGGTCTAGTACACGTTGTTATGCTCATGGGTATATAATGTTCTCCCATTTCTTATAGATTTACTCTCATCTAATCTCTCTCTCTCTCTTCCCCCCCTTAACTCGTTGTTTGTGCCATGCGGTATGATACGTTATTGTCTTAAGTCTTGATTGCTTGTACTCGATCTTATAGATAACACGACCTCCATGTGTGCTCCTTCCCCCCCACGACAGAATTATATTAAACAAAGGAAAGTGTGTGCAACTCTCTATGCATAGTAGGAGGCCATTATGGGGGGTTCATGTCCAATTTCTTTTGTTTCAATGCGATCATACAAGTCAACTATAGTCAAAAAGTTTCCTTCTCACACGACTCATGGCACATCACCTCTCACGTTTGTCATGTGCTTAATTAAATTCTCAACAAGGCAATATAAAAGTGTGTGTGCTTACCAAAACAATATAAAACTATGTCACATATCACACACACCTCATGAGAAGGAGAGCGGCTCATCACATTTTTCTACATTAAACACACATTAAAAAAGAAAAATTTATATAAGTTTAAATTCTATGTAAAACAAAGTTTTGAATACTAAATTACAATTCTAGAAATACTTACAAATTGAGCAAGGAAAGATGGCCTTTCACCTGATCCAAGATGAGTAGCCCTATCTTATGTTGTCGTACTCCGGTTGCTTCTCTTTCTTGATTGAATAGATGGAGGTTTTCTAAATATGTGTTTTTTCCTTCCTTCAATTTTTATCTAATTATCCTCATAGGCCACAGCCCACAATACTTGATGGCCTTATCAATCAATGATTTCATATGCCTCACATGTCTTTGCATACACTCCAACATCTTAAGGTCATTAAACTATATGTTAGGGTGTAGCATAGGAAATTATGTCTTGAATACAGTTAAAATAAAATATGGCTGTATAAGGAAATGGTCTAGTAGACATCGTTATGCTCATGGGTGTATAATGTTCTCCCATTTCTTCTAGATATAATAAAATACGAGGTAGCCAAGAGAAATGGTCTAGTACACATTGTTATGCTCATGGGTATATAATGTTCTCCCATTTCTTATAGATTTACTATCATCTAATCTCTCTCTCTCTCTCTCTCTCTCTCTCCCCCCTCTTAACTCGTTGTTTGTGCCACGCGGTACGATACGTTATTGACTCGATCTTATAGATAACACGACCTCCATGTGTGCTCCTTCCCCCCCACGACAGAATTATATTAAACAAAGGAAAGTGTATGCAACTCTCTATGCATAGCAGGAGGCTATTATGGGGGGTTCATGTCCCATTTCTTTTGTTTCAATGCGATCATACAAGTCAACTATAGTCAAAAAAATTCCTTCTCACACGACTCATGGCACATCACATCACCTTTGTCATGTCCTTAATTAAATTCTCAACAAGGAAATATAAAAGTGTGTGTGCTTACCAAAACAATATAAACCTATGTCACATATCACACACTAGGTTGCAACATGAGGAGTTTGCAAGAGAGGATGGAATGAGAGACTGAGAGGTTTGCAGTCATGATGGACTACCACATGCACTAAAAGGCACTACCACCATAGAAGCTCGCACTACAACATAAAGCAAGCATAGATGCGCTGCATAGACGTGCAAGTTATGATAAAAAACAGAAGCAGGAGGGAGCACACACAAGAGAAGCAAACCCTAATCCATATCCATCAATCATAAAGAAGGAGAGAAGCCATAGTCATCATCTCTCTCACACACACAAAAGAGAACACAACATAGTGTTATGTCCACACTACAAAGTAAACCTAATGTAATGTCCACACCACACATGACCAGCTGGACGTGGTCATAAACACAATATGTTTGGTCCTGGCATGATAAACTGGGTTGCTAGCAAGCTGAATAGTACTCATGTTGTCAAAATGAATGACAACTCTCATATCACTCTGTAACCTGACATCATCTAGCAACTTCTTCAACCACATAGCCTCACATGCAGCTATGGCTGCTCCACGATACTCTGCCTCTGTGGTAGATAAAGCAACTGTAGGTTGCTTTTTACTGCTCCAACTCACAGCTCCACTACCAAGGCTGAAAACATAGCCACTGGTAGACCGCCTGTCATATGCACTACCGGCCCAATCTGCATCTGTATATCCATAGACATGCATGTCTTTTCCTGCCTCATAGAAAAGACCATAATGCACGGTAGTTTTGACGTATCTCAGAATACGTCTCACAGCATCCAAGTGAGGTTTACGAGAACTCTGCATAAACTGACTTACCAAACCAACTGCATAACTGAGATCTGGCCTCGTAATGGTCATGTAGATAAGGCTACCAACCATTTTCCTGTACATGGTGATATCATCAAGCTCATCACCCAAATCAGCCCTAAGCTTCATGTTTTGCTCTAATGGTGTCAACATTGGTTTGCATGCTGTCATACCATACTTTGCCAGCATGTCAAGTGCATATTGCCTTTGCACCAGCCATATACCCTTGCTTGTTCTAATCACCTCAATGCCAAGAAAGAACCTTAAATCACCAAGGTCTTTCATATCAAACTCTTTGCATAAAGAGGCCTTAACCTCATCAATGCCTTTCCCACAATCACCTGTGATAATCAAATCATCAACATAAATGACCATCCATCATGATACCATGATATGTCTTCTTCACATAAAGTGAAGAGTCTGCATTTCAAACCACAAATCCAATACTGACAAGATATCTGCTGATCTTGTCACTCCAAGCACGAGGTGCTTGCTTCAAACCATAGATTGCTTTCTTTAACCTGCAAACAAAAGTAGGATATTCTGGATGTACATATCCTTCTGGCCATTCCATGTACACCTCTTCTTGTAGTTCACCATTCAAGAAAGCATTTTTTACATCCATTTGATGTAAAGCCCAACCTTTTTGTGCTGCTAGTGCAATGATAGACCTCACTGTAGCCATCTTAGCCACTGGGCTGAAAGTTTCATCATAATCAAGACCATAAGTTTGTGCATATCCTTTAGCGACCAGCCTTGCCTTATGTCTCTCTAGGCTGCCATCTGACTTGCACTTTACCTTATACACCCATTTGCAACCAATTGCATTCTTTCCTTGCGATAACTCAACCAATTCCCATGTATCATTTTTGTCCAAAGCATCCATCTCTTCATCCATGGCTTTCTCCCATACATGCTCTCCAATAGCCTCTGTATAGCATGTAGGTTCCACATGCTTCACCATAGATGTCATGTATGCATAGTGCATAGCAAAATCTCGATATGTCAATCTTTCAACTAGATATCTGTCTCTCTGGGATCTCCGCAATGCATGCGGGTCACTCTGTACACCTGTAACTCTAGCATGTGGTGGCACATATCTGTCCTGCCTAGCACCAAGTGTGCGTAAAACAGGTATGCCAAGCTCCTCATCCAAACTCTCAGAACTAGATGACTCATAACCTGTGATTCCAATTCCTTCAACTTTCTTGTTGCCTTTATCCATAGCACTACTCCCAGTGCTCACACTCTCATGCCTCAAACGTCCTGACCATGGACGTACACTGCTACTCTCAGCTTCTGCTGGCTGCTGGCCTAGACATAGTAGTAGAACTAGAACTTGCTTGTGGCAAGTTCACAGGCACATCTGCCTCAAGTGAGTCAATGACTCCCTCATCTTTTGCTTTGTACCAACTAGCAAGCTCATCAAACACCACATCTCGTGAGATGACTACTTGTCTAGTTTGAGGGTTATAACATTTGTAGGCCTTTCGATCCTGTGCATATCCAACAAATACACATTTCTCTGCCTTAGGATCCAACTTCCGTCTTCTTTCGTCAGGCACATGGATATAAGCTACGCATCTAAATACTTTAAGATGTCCAATGTCTGGCCTGTAACCTGTAAGTCGCATCTCTGGCGTGCTTCCATGAATGGCTGCTGTAGGTGTTTTGTTCAGGATATACACTGCAGTAGCACACGCTTCTGCCCAATAGTAATCTGGCATGCTCTTTTCATTGAGCATTGCCCTTGCCACTTCACATATGACTCGATTCTTTCTCTCAGCCACACCATTCTGCTGAGGTGTATACCTGCAAGTCAACTGTCTTCTGATTCCATGCTTCCTCAAGAAATGCTCAAAAGCTTTTGAGGTGTATTCACCACCTCCATCTGTTCTCAAACATTTAATCCAACAGCCATATTGCTTTTCTACAAGAGCCTTGAAATCCATGAACTTTTCCAACACTTCACTCTTCTCTCTCAGAAAGTATATCCATGTCATCCTGCTGAAATCATCTATAAATGTCACATAGTATAGACTGCCTTTGATAGATGGGTTTTGTGCAGAACCCCATACATCACTGTGTACTATCTCAAGTGGCCTGTTACTCATATTTCCTTCTCTAGGAAACCTCAACCTTGCCTGCTTTCCAAACTGACAGGCTTCACACACATGCATATGTCCATCATATTTGAATCTAGGCAATCCACTGACAATGCCTCTTGTTTGCATGTTCTTTAATCTCTGTATATTGACATGTCCAATCCTCTTGTGCCACATATCAATATCCTGCACAATCCCATTGCTCTTTGAAAACATGGCTGAGCTCAATTCTGGTATGCCTGCATCCAATTTGAACAACCTTCCTTCCTTCTTGCCCTTGGCAATCAATCTACAGCCATGCTTAAAGTCTTCCACAAAATAGCCATTCTCATTGAATCTTACTTGTAGTCCCTGCTCAACCATTTGGCCTACTGATGCCAAATTCTTTGTAATGGATGGTACATATAGCACTTCTGACATATTCTTTAAATTTCCATCATGCATCCTCAAAGGCACATTGCCAACATGTGTTATAAGATGTTGAGTATCATCTCATGTGACCACATAACCATTTGTATCCAATGGTTGCATCTTCTCAAACCACTCACCATGACATGTCATGTGGTTTGAGGCACCCGAATCCATATACCATGACTCATCTCTAGCATTCTGAGAATCCATTGTCCCCATAATGTGCTTCATTGCAAAAAGATGATTTGAACTCCCATCATTGTTACTAGTAGATGCATAATTTTCATGTTGTGGTCTTCCATTCCTGACATCATTTTGCTTTTTGTAACAATCTTTTGCCATATGTCCAAGTTTGCCACAATAGTGACATTCAATCCCATTCAAATTTTGTTGAGGACCTTGTCATCGTCCTCTACCACGAGCACCTGTTCCAACTCTCCCCCTATGGGATTGAAATCCACGACCTCCACGTAATCCAAATGATGACTGTGAATTCTGAAAATTCTGATTTGATTGTGGTTGAGTAGACCTGTCATTCCAACCACGTCCTCCACGGCCTCGAGGGGTAAATCTCCCCCTGCCTCGAGAGCCTCTAGATGAGTAAAAAGCCTGATTCCTTGCATGCTCATCATTGCTCGACGAGGATGCACCACCTGTAAGACTCATACCACCAAGTCCAAGCTTCAATTCTTCCACAATGAGCAATGACACAAGCTCATTAAAGTCTGGCATTCCTCCCAACCTTACTGAGATGGAAGTGTCAAAAGATTTGTATTCTTTGCCTAAACCATGCAATTTGAGAGCAACCAAATCATCATCATCCATTGGGGCATGGATTGATGACAAGGAATCTGCATAACCCTTGATTTCCTGAACATACTCATGTATACTCCTATTCCTTCGTGTTACACTGTGAATCTGTTGCTTTAGTTGTATCTTCCTTGCACCAGGGTCTATCTCATACATTCGGCACAATATATCCCATGCTTCTTTCGGTGTATCTGCATCTTGGATGTGAATAAGCAAGGCATCTGTTACACATATTGAAAAGTAATGCAACACTTTCGAAGACCGCTCTACCCATTGCTTGTGAGCCACCAACTGAGCATTATTTGGTTGAGGTAGGAATGGCTCTGGGTCTTCATCCAACACGAGACTCCATAAACCTTTTCCTTTCAAAAAACTCTTCATTCAAAACTTCCACACTTGAAAGTTAGTTCTGTCAAGCTTCTCTCCAACAATCTGTATCGGACCATCTCCCATTTTTGCAAGGTAGTAGATGTACCCCTTTGATCACAATGTATGAAGTACCTGTAATGCTCCAAATCTCTCCAAATCACATCAAATGATTGCAATATATGTGCTTTTAGATCCCACAATGCTTCATCAACAATGTATACTCGATCAAGGTTGAAAACAAATGATACTTCTTCATAAAAAAAATTTTGGTTTTTTTTCGCCAGAGAACCAGTCAAAGATCTTGCTCTAATTTCTTCAAATCTTGTTCAAATTTGATGTTTATGCATTCATTTGCTTCATAACACATTGCTCCAACATATCCTAGAAGGGTTTGATCAAATTCTTCAAGGTTAATGAGAACCACCAATTTTTGTAGCTCTCTGGTTTGCCTTTTTTTGCATATGTCAGGTACCACCTCTCACTAAAAGTGCTCTATCTCCTTCAAATCTGATCCAAATTCAAAACTTTTTGAATCAAAAGTTTAGCAACTCATAGGACTCTACTTGTACCAAAGGAAGTAGGCCAATTTGATATAGACAAGGATAAATGCCTTGATTAGTGATGCTCTATTTTCTGGACAGACTTTCTGCAAACCTGCACACCTCTGATAAATGACTTCAATGAGCTCCAAATACATCAAATGAGCTGCAACCAAGATTCACAATGTCTTAGCAATGCCTTTGCTCAACTCCCCAAGCTTTGAATGGCATCAAATGGTGTAGTAATGAGTGAATGGCATGATATCTATTGAAAACTGTCCAGAATTCTGCTCCAGAATGCGCCGCCTGCTCCAGAGGCTCTAGGAGAGAGGGGTTATCACCATTGAGTTGATAGGTCTCTTAGCAATTACCTAATCTATCATGGGTATGAAGGGCAAGCTCCAATTTTGAGTAGAATTGCCACATTTGATCCTCCACGGGGCATATATTCTCTGGTTTGCAGGAGTCAAAAAAACCAGAATTTTTCTTTCACAAATCTCCTGAAATACATCAATGTTTCATGCAATGGTTTGCTCCAGTGTTGCTAATACATGTGCCCTTTCACAATACATGAGAACCTCTGTGTTTCCTTTGTATTTGCTCCAATACATTTGACAAAATACATTCCTTCACAAGCTTTCCATGAAAGCTTCAAAACCAGAAATTTTCTGCTTGCTTTATGCACTTCAATCTTCACTGAACTTGCTCTTCGGCACCTGCAATCCGCTCAAGGGAGTTTTGCTACTCTTACCAGTTAGGCCAAGCTTCAGATCTGTAACCGAGGTGAGCTCCACAGCTTTCTTTTGCTCCACAGCTTCAATGGAAATCTTCACAGCTTCTTCTTCTTCTTCCCTCTTCTCTCACTCACTCACAACACAACTAATGAGCTCTAGGCTCTGATACCATGATAAAAAACAAAGCAGGAGGGAGCACACATTCTCTAGTTTTTAGTGGGTTCTGGAGAGGTAAATTTGCCAAAAGTACACTACCCAAAAAGTTTGGTTGGCGGTTATTTTACAATCATGCCAATCACAGCCATGATCCCCAATCACGCCTAAAGGAAGTCATCAAAATTGATCATTTGCCATCATAAAGATGCTACCCATGCTTAACATATCTTCTTATGGATGAAGAAAATCACAAAATCATTTGCCCTGATTTTCCTAAAATTTATGCTCATGATTCCAAAAATCAAAAAATGATCACTCTCACTACATTTCAATAAGCTTTCATTGCCGTGATTCTCTAGAAATCATCCCCCGTGATTTCTTCACCTGAAAATCATGACTGCAAAAACATGTGAAAATACACTTAAATCATCACCAATACTTGAAAAATGCACTTCATATGTATACTTTACATTCATTTCATATGTTGCATTAATTCTCATGGTCATGATTTTTCTAAGAATCATGCCTGTGAATCCTCATAATCATGCCAACAAATCTTCATCCAAGTGTTCAAGTGCATGGTATTTTGGTATTCTCTCATCATGTGCAAACTACTAAAGTCATCTCCTCTTTGTCTATATGCTATATTATCATTGTGATTCTTCCAAGAAGCACTCCCGTGACTCTTATCTTCTCTGCTGCATAATCATGCTGACTTGGCTATGTAATATGCGGAAGCTTCGGAGAAGGATCGTCACTTCAAAACTTTGAAATCAGCACTCTTTTCGCGATGGAATTAACGCACAAACTGAAAGGAGATGTGCACAAAATAGAGAGAGAAGGGGGAGATGGAGAGGACACAGTATTGGGTCCCCATTACCCTCTGTAGGGCCCCCACCACGGATGGTGTATTTGCTTTATTAGAATGATGTAAAATCTGAAAACAAATACAAAAAACTTGACCTTTTCTTGGCTGGAAAATCCTGCCCTTGACCTTCAGAAGTCCACCCCTTTGCTTGGCAATCTTCTTGGTTTGACTGGCCCTTGATTGGCTTGAGCACTTGGTGAAAACTGAGATGATCTCATTGAATTCTTGGCTAGGATTTTATACCCCCTTTTGCATCCAGTCGGCCTACTTCATGAAGCTCCACGACTGGGTATTTTCCAATAAACTGAATTCACACTATAATAAATGCTGGCCAATCTACGCAGCCTTCTGGGACAGCATCACGCGGCTGGGCACCCTTGCACATGGGTGTGGGACTGCCCCAACACCTGGCCTGACCTGCTGGGTAGGGTTTCAAACCCTGTCGACTGCCAGTAGTCCTAGGGCTCGGCCTCGGGCATGCTCTACAGTGTCGTGGACTGGCTGTGGATACAGGTATGGCCTTAATGTTAGAAGAAGGGCTGCTGGACGCTCTGATGCGTGGAGGAATAACTGCCGTGTGCAAGGAGGGAATTGGTAAACGTGGAGGCGCCGCCTAGGGAGGCTGGCTAGTGTGGAGTGCTGCCTGGAAAAAAAATGGCTGCCTCGTGGAGATAAAAAAACGGGTAGGTGATGCTGCTGGGATTCTGCAGACACCAAAAGCAAGGAGAGACTGGCATCAAGGGAAGAGACACAGCCGACTTATGTGTATGAAGCGCCGGTCATCAGCTATAGTGGAAGTGTAGGGCGAAGTCGTGAAAGCAAGCCTGGCTGGTGGGTCTAAAAAAAGACAAGGTTGGGTGGTCGCTGGTGAGAGGAGTCACCCGGGGAAAAGAAGCTAAGTGATGGCCGCTCTCTGAGGATTCGGCAAGAAGAGCTGACTGGAGAGCCCTGGAGCGAAGGTAATGCAGAGAGAAGAAGAGAGTCTTGGGTCGAACTGCTGGTGTGAGACCAAGAGCAAGCTGTGGACAGTGTGTGTGTGAGTTGTTTGCTGTGAGTGTATGATTAAAGGAGAATGCGAGGATGAGTGGTTGAAGCTTCTTTTGGTAAAAAATATGTGTGATGTAACCCCTTGTAAATGGATAATAGGGTTTGGGTTGATGAGATGTGAGTGGCTTAGCCTTGCTGACAGATAAAAGGCTTTTATAATGAGATATGTGAGCTGTTAAAACTGCCTTTCTTTGGGTATCTCTGGTGGTAGAGAGAGAGAGAGAGAGATTTATCTTTCCAGCTGGAGAAGCTGGTGGTGCCCCTTATGCTTGTGAGTGTTCTGAAGGTGGTGAGTCGGCGAGCTATAGTGGCCTTCTTGTGTTCTTGAGCTGCCTCACATCTTTCTGGTGCCCCCACTGAGGAGTTGCTCTTTCTGGTATAGTTTGACTGAGGATTGCTCTATTATTTCCTTCAGTTATCAGGGTGTGTGCCCTAGAAGTTGAGAGTTCAGGGAAGGTGCTTTCTTGGGATCTGAGGTGAAGTTTGGGGGTGAAAATGATGTCTTATCTAGAGTTTTATGGTAGCCCTAATGAGGATGTGGCAGACTTCTTGGAAAGGATGGAGGTTGCATGCATAAGCAACCATATTAATGAGTCGGTACAGGTGTTGTGACTTCTGAGCATCTGTTTGAAAGGGGATGCAAGGACCTGGTACAGGACTTATGAGGAGTCATTGAGGGTTGCTGTTTCACATCTTGATATGACGGAGAATGGATTAAAGACAGCACTTGGCAACAGGTTCAAGAAGGTAGAAGACCCCGACAAGGTTTGGCATGAGGTGCAAGCTCTGACACAAGGTGAGTTTGAATCATTAGATGATTATATGAAGAAATTTTCTTTGCTATGGGAAACTTTATGCAGGGCTTTAGGGGAAGACCAGGTACCCCCTGACATGATGAAGAAAAACAAGTTTGTAGCCAGGCTTAAGAGGAGTATTCACTGGAAAGTGGAATTGAAGAAGCCCAGGTCTTTTGAGGATGCGGTAGAAATTGCTAAGTCAAAAGACTCGAAGCTGCAGCGGATGAATCAGCTGGGGATGATTCCAGTTGTAGCACAGCCAGAGATTCGTAGAGTGGAGGCTACACCCATGAATGCAGTGATTGAGAGGATGAAGCCCACTGAAGCCCAAGCTATGCAGATGGTGCCTCAAGCTAGTCAAGGAGTACCTATGGTTCCTGCAGGTTCTGATGAGGGATTGCGGCAGGATATGAAACAGATGGTTGATCTTATGAAGAATTTGAGCTTAAATTTAATGGGAAGTACAGGTGGTGGACATGGTAGAGACCGTGGCAACAATCATGAGGGGGGAGATGGACAAGCAGGGTATGGACGTGGTCGTGGTGGTAGGGGCCGTCGTTTCATCCCTACATGCTGGAACTGTGGTGAGCTTGGTCATCTGAGTACAGATTGTGATAAACCTCAGCATATGGGTGGTGATATGTACCCACTATCTTCACAGTTACGTGACAGGTCAAATGATTATGGTATTGATATCAGGGATCAAGCAGGCCCCAGTGGAAAGGCAAAGGTCATGAATGTTGTTACTCTGGAGAATGTTCAGGTGAGAGAAGAAGGGGAAGGCAAAGGTCATGAATGTTGTTACTCTGGAGAATGTTCAGGTGAGAGAAGAAGGGGATGTGATGCCTGTTGGCAAGCACACAACAGATGAAAGAGAAGGAAAAGGGGTGGCTGGACCCAGCCGTAAGAAGGGGAAGCAACAGGAAAGAGAAGATGTGAAAGCCAAAAGGAAACGGAAGCCTCGTAGAAGGTTCCAAGTGTCAGACTTCCCACTGGGGGGGATGGGCAAACCAGCTATGACTTGAAATCTGATTTGGTGAATAGGAAGGCCAACATCACCTTTGGGCAGTTGGTGGAGATGGTGCCAAAATTGAGAAGACAATGGAAGAGACTGGTGAATCCAATGGAAAAGGAGTCAGAGAAGAGGTCAGTCAAAGTACTATCTTTAGAAGAGCTTCCAGATATTTGTCCTATTGTGGAGGTGTGGAGTAAAGGTAGGAGCCTTGGTCAAGCCTATATAGATGGAGGAGCTCAAATCTGTGTGATTACCCAATCATGTGTGGAGCAATCAGGCTTGAGGGTGTCTGGGGTTTCTGGGTTTCGAATCAGGATGGCTAATCATCAAAAGGTAAAATGTCTTGGTATGATAAAGGGATTGGAGATTGAAGCTTTTAATGTCAAAGCTACTGTAGATTTTCATGTGATGCCTGCGGGTCTGGGTGCTTTTCCAATTATTCTTGGATGACCCTGGTTGCGAGTGGTGGGTGCAGTACAGGATTGGAGGTATGGGACCATTTCTTTGCATAATAAGCAGGGTAATAAAAAATCTTTTGAGATGCATAGTAGGAGATCTTTGAATGATGTATGGGAGAGGCCACAGGATTCAAGTGAAGAGGAAACTACCACCACTACTTCTGAATCAGAGATGGATTCATCGACCACCACTGCTTCTAGTGGAGAAGGGGCAGATGTGGCTTTCCTAATATCAGAGCAACAAAGTAATGAAGATAAAGAAGTGCATGAAGTGGGTGCTGAGGGAGAAGATACTATGGGGTCATATGAAGTGATCGAGGAATTACTACAGCCAAAGATAGAAGTGAAGAAGAAGCAGGAGCTGATTGAAGGAATGCTGAGTCCGGATCTCTCGAGTGGAGAAAAGGTTAGATATGTTAATATGCTGTCTCATTTTCCAGAATTGTTCATCACTTCTTATAGAGAGATACGAGGATTTAAAGGGCCAGACCTGAGGATTGAATTGAAAGAAGGTGTAAAAACAGTTAGGCAAAAGCTTTGCAAGATGGGACAATAACAAATGCAGGCCCTGAGAGAGGAAGTTGATAAGCTGTTGAGTGTAGGTTTCATTATACCAGTGGATACAGCTGAGTGGGTAAGTCCTACGGTGGTGAGTCCAAAGAAAGATGGCAGGTGGCATATATGTGTGGATTTCAAGCCTTTGAATGCTGCTACGAAGAAGGATTCTTACCCCCTACCTTTTTTGGATGAGATCTTGGATACTGTAGCTGGTTATGAAAGGTATAGTGTTTGTGATGGGTATTCAGGTTATTTCCAGTTAAAGATTGCAGAAGAAGATCAACGCAAGACGACTTTCATTACACCGTGGGGGTGTTTCTGCTACAAAGTTCTTCCTTTTGGATTGATGAATGGACCAGCCTACTACCAAAGAAGGGCAAATTGGGTATTATCTCCTTTTTGAATAAGTTTGTGAAGGATTTTATTGATGATTTTTGTATATACAACTCCAAGCAACAGCATTGTGATAAGCTGGCTACAGTTTTTCAGCGTTATGATGAGTGTGGTGGTCAATTAAATCCAAAAAAGTTTTTTTTTGGCTCAACCGAGGGTGAAGCTCTTGGGCCATGTTATTTCAGAAAATGGTATTGATCCAGATCCAGATAAAGTCAAGTCTCTTCTTCTTCTTCCTACACCAAAGAATACAAGGCAACTGGCTACTTTGTGCAAAAGGTGAAGTATATGGCTCGATTCATTTCTCTATCTTCACAGTTGTTATATCCTTTGCAGCAAGCAGCAAAGCATCATCCTTTGCATTGGACGGAGGAGTGTGAGGTGGTTTTCCAAAAAGTGAAAGAGGTGTTGGGAGCTATTCCTACAATGCAGGCGCCTAATTGGGAACAGGTATTTTATGTCAATCCTTCAGTAGGTGAGGATGCTATTGGAGCTATGTTGTTACAAAAAGGGAAAGAATCACATTATATGCAACCAGTCTACTGTGCTAGCAGGGTAAAACTTGCCAGAGAAAGGTTGCTATCAGAGGTGGAACTTGTTATGGTCAGTGTACTTTATGCATGTAGGCAGTTCCGCCATTACTTGTTGCCTCGCCCCTTTGTGTTTTTGACGAGCTACACTTTTTTGCCTCAGTTGATAAATGGTACAAATTTATCTAAAGCTATGATGAAGTGGGTGATTGAGTTGTAGGAATTTACTTTCTCATTCTTAGTGGAAGAGAGTACCAGGGCTACCTTAGCTGATCTACTGACATATAAGGAGAGTCCTCTTCCTATAAAAGAGGAGACCATCAAGAAGCCAGTTGAGGATGCGGCTGAGTTGGTGAATGCACACTTATTATATTTTGATGGTTCCTACAGGAAAAGCCATGATTCAGCCTCAGGAGGTTTGGTGCTTTATGATCCACAGGGTTGCCTTGTTTTTAAGAAGGGTGTTAAAGTGGATGCACATAGCAACAATGAAGCGAAGTATCTGACTCTGGAAGTTGGATTGCAAATTTGTTTGAAGCATGGTGTACACAGGATTCGCATTCGAGGAGATGCATTGCTTGTGGTAAAACAGGTATTGGGAGTTTGGAAGTCAAAGAATATGTTACTCAAAGAAATGTGTTTCAAGATTAAAGGTCTGTTAAAGGAATTTGAAGCCTGGAGTTTAAAGCATGTGGATCGAGGCCATAATGAGGAGGCTCATGAAGCAGCCCAGGGAATGATTGGTGAAGTTTTTGTTCTTAAAGCTCATGCATTATTTTATTGTGGCAGGGAGAATTTACAGGATGTTGAGGAGTTTTTGTTAATAGGGATGATTCCTAATGGTATTGAAAGATCAAAAAAATATGGCTTCATCAGGAAAGCTGCAAGGTATGTGATGATTGGTGATGCTTTGTATCTGAAAGGAATTGATTTGATAATGCGACGGGTACCTTGGAAGGAAGAAATCTACAAAATTCTTAAAGAAAATCATGAGGGAGCATGCGGTGGACATTTTGCCTCAAAGATTACTTTGCATAAGGTATTGCAGGAAGGTTATGTATGGCCAAGTGTACATAAGGATGTTAATCATTGGTGCAGGTCATGCAAACAATGCCAAGCTCACAGTAGACGGATATTAAAGCCGGAGATGAGGAAGACAATTCTTGCTTATGATGTTTTTGAAAAATGGGGAATTGATGCTGTGGGACCATTGCCCATTACTAGCCGAGGGAAGTGTTACATTTTGACTGCAGTTGATTACCTTTCTAGATGGGCGGAAGCAAAGGCAGTGAAACAAATTACTGCTAAGGAGGTAGCAAAGTTTGTATATCAGGATATTTGTTGTAAATTTGGTGTGCCATTGGAATTGCTTTCTGATCAAGGTCCAGGTTTCAGAGCAGAGCTTATGGATTATTTGTGTACAAAGATGAAGATCAGTTGCAGTTTTACCACACCTTACTATCCACAGTGTAATGGCTTGAATGAACGGTTCAATGGTGAATTGGTCAAGATTTTATCTAAGGTGACAGAGCAACAAGGCAAGAATTGGGATCTGGAGCTGCCTGCTGCATTGTGGGCATACAGAACAGCAATTAAGACTGGTACGGGTTTCACTCCATTTCATCTTGTTTATGGGAAAGAAGAACAGCTGTTGGAGACTTGGAGTTTTTATTTGTATGATCTTTTTAGTCATCAAGAAGGTGTCTGGGATGTGTGTAAATAAGAGGTGGATGAGCATGTGGATATCAATAATGGGTTTTGATGAGCCTCTGGTGAAAATAAATGTAGACATGCTGGTTTATGTGGGGAGAGCTCAATTCAGACTGTAATTATTGAAAATTACAAGGGATACCAGCAAAATATGAATTGCTTTTATGCTTAAGTTTTGAGAATTTTTCTGGTTTGGAATGGCCGTCTTGGTAATGATGATGCTGATGATGATTGCGGTGGCAGCTCTCATATAGTTTTTGGAAAATTGTGGATCGTCGTGTGAGAGGAGGAGCCTTATTATTGCTAGTGTGGCCATCATTTTAGAGCTTTAAAAGAAATAATAATAAATATGTCATACACATGGCCAATAGTTTTAATGGCTACGTGGGAGTTTTTAGGGGGCGCCAGCTTGATATCTAGAAGGAAGGTGACGGCGTGAAGGAGGTGTGGAAGGTGGAAACCAAAAAAAAAAGGAAGAGCCTGGCACAGAAGCGGTGTGTGTGGCGCTGCAGAGGATCGCTAAGTGCAGGAAGGGGGGCCTCGTCATTCTAAAGGGGAAGAGAGGTGAGAGAGCAGTCGTGTGTGAAGCTGCTGGCGGCCGAGTTATTTTGATGGGGGGAACTCTTGGGGCGTAGCTGCACAGCAAGGTGAGCGTGTAGCGAAGAGGTAGGCGCAGGAGGGATTGGCCTTGAGGGTCAGCTAGTGGGACGAAGAGTTGGTGTGGCTGCTGGCAAGGACAAACGGGGGGCTCTTGGGCACAGTCGCAAGCACTGCAGAGTCGGCGTAGCTGCAAGACAAAGCCAAAGGAATGCGATGGGGCGCAGAGTGTGGCTACGTAGCTGGTGTGAGCCGTGTGAGAGCAGGCGTACGTGAAGTGTGTTGAGGCCTGGCGGGTGATTGTACAGACGCTCTCCTTCTAGCGCTGCGGAGACACAAGAGGAGGTAGCCGACTGGTGTGTTGTGAGGCTAGCAAGAGAGAGCCTAGTTGATGCGGTGGCTGTTGGGCTAGCTGCAGACGGCCTCGGGCATGCGCTACAGTGTGGTGGACTGGCTGTGGATACAGGTATGGCCTTAATGTTAGAAGAAGGGCTACTGGATGCTCTGATGCGTGGAGGAATAACTGCCGTGTGCAAGGAGGGAATTGGTAAACGTGGAGGCGCCGCCTAGGGAGGCTGGCTAGTGTGGAGCGCTGCCTGGAAAAAAAATGGTTGCCTCGTGGAGATAAAAAAACGGGTAGGTGATGCTGCTAGGATTCTGCAGACACCAGAAGCAAGGAGAGGCTGGCGTCAAGGGAAGAGACAGAGCCGACTTATGTGTATGAAGCGTCGGTCGTCAGATATAGTGGAAGTGTAGGGCGAAGTCATGAAAGCAAGCCTGGCTGGTGGGTCTAAAAAAAGACAAGGTTGGGTTGTTGCTGGTGAGAGGAGTCACCCGGGGAAAAAAAGCTAAGTGATGGCCGCTCTCTGAGGATTCGGCAAGAAGAGCTGACTGGAGAGCCCTGGAGCGAAGGTAATGCAGAGAGAAGAAGAGAGTCTTGGGTCGAACTGCTGGTGTGAGACCAAGAGCAAGCTGTGGATAGTGTGTGTGTGAGTTGTTTGCTGTGAGTGTATGATTAAAGGAGAATGCGAGGATGAGTGGTTGAAGCTTCTTTTGGTAAAAAATATGTGTGATGTAACCCCTTGTAAATGGATAATAGGGTTTGGGTTGATGAGATGTGAGTGGCTTAGCCTTGCTGACAGATAAAAGGCTTTTATAATGAGATATGTGAGCTGTTAAAACTACCTTTCTTTGGGTATCTCTGGTGGTAGAGAGAGAGAGAGAGATTTATCTTTCCAGCTAGAGAAGCTGGTGGTGCCCCTTATGCTTGTGAGTGTTCTGAAGGTGGTGAGTCGGCGAGCTATAGTGGCCTTCTTGTGTTCTTGAGCTGCCTCACACCGAGCAAAATTATTCCACCACTCATAGGAAAGCCCTTGGCACGATTTATTCAGTGGGCAAGTTTTGCCACTATTTGCTAGGCAACAAATTTATCTTCCATGTGGATCATTCCACCCTTCTCTATCTTGTGGATAAGCAGAGTTTGGCACGCAAGATGGCATGGTGGATGTTGATTGTGCAAGAATTCTAGTTCACCATACTGCACAACCCAGGTGTGTATCATATAGTGGCCAATTTCCCGTCCAACCTAGAATCTCATAAAGCCCTGATTAGAGTAGCGGATGACCTACCCGCCTGCATAGCTGTTCACAGGTGAAGTCGTCATCGGCAATTCCACAAACATGGAAGGATGAAATACTGGATTTTGTCACCAGCAGTCTAATGGAGTATAGCCTTTCTTGGGATCAAAGGAAATGGATTGTTGTCCAAAGTTGGTCTTTCTAAGTAATAGCCGGCCAACTGGTCAAGAAAGGCATTGACCAGATCCTCCAGAGGTGCATTCCACGTCACAAACAAGAAGCCGTTCTCAGGGAGGCCCATCAAGGAATTAGTGGAGGACACTTTGCATGACAAGTCACAGGACAAAAGATCCTCTAGGCCAGTCTCTAGTGGCCATTGATAGTCGGTGATGCCTAGAAGTGGGCCAAGAAGTGTGATGATTGCTACTAGAGTCTCAGTCAACAAAGACTGCATGCCACATAACCTCATCCTTCCCCTCGAGCTGTTCGAGAAATGGGCTCTTTATTTCCTGGGACCATTCAAGCCGCCACCCCGCTTCAACAGGAGGAAATATATTCTGGTGGCAACAAACTACAGCACAAAGTGGTGGAAACCTGAGTGCTCCGGGACAATTCGGCCAAGTTAATAGCTAAGTTTCTCTTTGAAATGATCATCATCCATTTTAGCTCCCAATTGAGCTGATTAGTGACCAAGGCAAGCACTATGTCAATGATGTCATCTCCAAATTTGGTCAACATCTCATCATCCACCACAAGAGATCCACGGTGTACTATTCTCAGGAAAACGATCAGGTGGAATCCACCAACAAAACACTCCAGTGGATCCCAACAAATCTAGTCAATGAAAACCGCACCGACTCGAATGAGAAGCTGCACTTAGCATTGTGTGCATTCCGCATCACCTACAAGGTCTCCACATGGAAATGAGTCCATTAAAATTGGTATCAGACATAGTGCAGATTTCTCCAAGCCTTTCACTATTAGAGAGCGGATGCATGTGGAAGAGGACTTCATGTGCAGTGTTGTATCAAGACCATGTAGTCATTGCTTATGAAAGCCACAAAATTGACTACAAAGAGATGTAGATGTATGTGTGTGACCAAGAGATAATTTTTATTTTGCATGCAATCAAGAAATGGCATCACTATCTTTATGGAATAAAGTTCTATGTGTGAAGTGACCATAGCGTTCTTCAATTCTTCCTATCTCAATCAAACCTCTCACCTAAGCAAAGAATATGGTTGGCTACCTTTCAACAATATGAATTTAAGATCACATATATGAAGGGAAAGGAGAATGTGGTGGCGGATTCACTCTCTAGAATGTAAGCGTGTTCTTTATTGGCCATCACAAAAGTGCATCATGATTTGGTTGAGGAGATTAAAGAGGAATATATGGTTGATGATGAAGATTCACAAATAGTGCAGAAATTAAAACATGGTGTTTGTGATGATTTACCTCATTTATTATTACAAAACGGTCTCCTCTATCACAAGGAAAGTTTGTATCTTGTACCCCTCTAATCCTTCAAGAAAAATGTCATGGATGAGATGCATTCTACTCCGATGGGGGACATTTGAGTTTGTTCAAAACCTAAGATGCCATAAGGAAAAGTTTCCATTGAAAAGGCCTATGGAGGGAAGTCAAAGAAAATGTTGCTAAGCCTTGTCAACTCAACAAGGATCCCACACACAAGCCCGGTGATTTTCTTTAGCCTTTACCTATTCCGGAGGGTAAATGGACACATATTGTTATGGATTTCATTACCATCTTGCCTTCTTCCACCAAGAGGGGATGGGATAGAATCTATGTAGTAGTTGACTAGTTGACAAAAGTTGCCCATTTTGTACCAACAAAATGGGATAGAATCTATGTAGTAGTTGACTAGTTGACAAAAGTTGCCCATTTCGTACCAACAAAAGTGAGACACTCGACACTTTTGGTGGAACACCAATTCATGAAAAATGTGTTCAAGCTGCATGGTATGCCACAACAAATGGTGAGTGATACAGATGTGAAGTTTATGGGCACATTTTGGCCTACATTGTTTTATAGCATGGACACTAAGTTTCCTCCTAGTATGGCCTATCATCCAAAAACCGATGGTCAAACCGAGAGGATGAATAAGTGACTCGAGACTTACTTCAAGCATTATTGCTATGAAACGCAACATGCATGGGATGATTGGTTGTATTTGGTGGAGTTCACCTACAATAGTACCTATCATAGCAGTATTGAAATGTCTCCTTTTGAGGCTATGTATCGCTATAAGGTGCATGTACCAATCGTAGTATTCAAAAAAGAGAATGCAAATCCACATGCAAGGGAGGAAGTGGAAATAATGCAAACTCTTTTGCAACATTAAAAGAGAACATGAAGAAGTCTTAAGAGAAGATGAAGCATTATGAAGATGCACATCAAAGGCCATTGGAATTCAAAGAAGGGGACTTTGTGTTCTTGAGGATACCTAAGACTGGATATGGATCTATCAAAGGTATTACCAACACAAAGCTTGCACACCGTTATTATGGTCCATACAAAGTATTGAGGAGAGTTGGTGAAGTGGCTTATCAATGGCTGCTTCCATCTACTACATGAATACATGATGGCTGCTTCCATCTACTTCCATGTAGTAGATGGCTGCTTCCATCTACTACATGAATACATGATGTCTTTCACGTATCACATTTGAAGGCATATGTTGGTCTGCAGGTGCACGTATTTAATGAGATTCCACCCATGAGTTAAGATGGAATGGTGAAGTACATACCTGAGAAAGTGTTGGGAGAAAGAAAGAAGGTGTTGGGCAACCACACTTTGCGTGAATACCTTGTGTGAAAAGCTTTACCTGAATATGAAGCATTTTGGAAGCCCACCTCTTGGTTGGAGGGGATGGAACACCTTTTTGATGCATCCGAGTAGAATTCTTGAGTTAAAATAATAAAAACGAGCTTGCTGTAATTTACTATTATGAGGCATAAAAGAGGTTCAAAGGGATGCAATCAACATATACACTTCTTAGCCATGATTGGCAATGAATTCAGAAGCATTTCATGAAGTTTTGAAGGTCTCAAAGGCTCAAATCATGATCTTTTAGACAATTTTGGCAAATAAGTGTGAAGTGATTTATGTTGATGCTTATGAAAACCATCCATAATATGGTTCTATTTTGAGTATGTTTTGAGGATGAAACATATTCGGGTTGGGATGGTTTGTAATGAAGCAGTGGACACAAGTTGTACATATGAGGCCAGGGGCCAAGCATAAGTTGTATTGGGCCAAAGGGCAAAGTGTAAGTGGGGGACATAGGCTTATGGGCCAAAGGTCAAGTAGGGTGGACATTAATAAGTATGTGTGAAAAGGGGGGCATGCTATATAGGGAAAATTTATAACTAATCATAATTAATTTATAATAATCAAAATTACAAGCTAATAAGCTTCCATGGCAATCTTTCCTTTCTCCTTACTCATGGATGGTGCTTCTACACCCATGTCATCACTCCATGCCTTGAGTGATCATTGCTAGTTCATTGCAACTAGTTTTCCTTGATCTTTCACATACTCAAGCGATGATCCATTCTCTTGAATTAATTAATCACTAAATCTAGCATTATATCTCTCTAATTGTGATTAAAAACTATTATTTCAAGTAATAGACATCACACAAGAAAATTTGTTGAAAATTAGTATCGTGTCTCTTCCTTTCCAGATGTTGAAATTGAGCAAGACGAAAGTCGTTATGGAGTTTTTTAGGGGCAAGGAATATGAGCTCACACGACTCATGGAACATCACCTAATCTGTTTTAGGTGCTTAAATAAACTCTCAACAAGGAAAAATAAAATTTTGTATGCTTACCAAAGCAATATAAAACTATGTCACATATCACACATTAGGTTTCAACATCAGGAGTTTACAAGAGAGGAGGAAATGAGAGAGAAGAGATTTGCAGTCATGATGGACTACCACATGCACTAAAAGGCATTACCACCAAAGAATCTTAAGAAAAAGGTCTCAAAGTATGATTATCACTCATTAAGGGTAATTAGGGGTTTGGCCCATTCTCCTTTATACCTATCCTCCATTTCATACTACAATACTCCTTGGCCTTAACACATGACCATGTAGCCCATTGGCTCATTATAATTATGCCCCTTGGCCTTTGGCCTAAATATGAATTCATATGTTCTGGAGATGAATCTACCAAAAGTACACTACCCATAAGGTTATGGTTGGCAATTACCATCACCTCTGGTTCATGGCCATAAGTGTTGCATACGATCACTTATTTGTAAATCTTCCCTTTGTCCCTTTCTCTCTGTGACCGCATTAATAGTCTTCCAAAGAACTACGACTATATTTTCAAAAATATGCATAGGGTAAAGTAAATGGTTAATTAGAAGACCTTCCCAATATGGTAGTCGGTAAAATATGGACATTCGCTTCATTCCAGGGGGTGGAGACCTTTGTTGTCCTCCCATGATCTCTTCCAACAATCGCTTGCCTTTAGTGTACAACTTGTGTCTGCTTTAATACAAACCATCCCCACCCAAATATGTTTTGTCCTCGAAAGAAACTCAAAATAGTATGGATGGTTTGCATAAGCATCAACATAAATCACTTCACACTTATTTGCCAAAGCTATCCAAAAGATCATGATTTGAGCATTTCAGACCTCCAAAACTTCATAAAATGATCCTCAATGCATTGCCAATCTTGTCTAAGAAGTGTATATGTCGAATGCATCCCTTTGAACCTCTTTTATGCCTCGTACGAGTAAATTACATCAAGTTGTTTCTTACTATTTTGACTCAAGAAATCACCTCAAATGCATCAAAAAGGTGTTCCCCTCCAACATAGAGGCAGGCTACCATGTTGCTTCATATTAAGGTAAACCTTTCCACTTGATAAGGTATTCATGCAAAGTGTGGTTTCCTAACACCTTCTCTCTTTCTCCCAACACCTTCTCGGGTATGTACTCCACCATGGGTGAAAGATCATTCAATACTTTCACTTCCGGACACCAACAAATGCCATCATCACTCATGGGTGGAATGTCATTCAATGCTTGCACCTCCAGACCAACATATGCCATTGTCACTCATGGGTGTGGAAGCTCATTCAATACTTGCACCTCCAGACCAACGTATGCCATTGTCACTCATGGGTGGAATCTCATTCAATTCTTGCACCTCTCCGGACCAACATATGCCATCGTCACTCATGGGGCAGAAGCTCATTCAATACTTGCACCTCCAGACCAACATATGACATCGTCACTCATGGGTGGAATGTCATTCAATGCTTGCACCTCTAGACCAACATATGGCCCATAATAACGCTCTGCAAGCTTTTTGTTGGTACTACCTTTGAGAGATCCATATCCAGTCACATAGGTATCCTCAAGAACACGAAGTTACCTTCTTTGAATTCCAATGGCCTTCAATGTGCATCTTCACAATGCTTCATCTTCTCTTGAGACTTCTTGATGTTCTCTTTTCATGTTTGCAGAAGAGTTTGCATTCTTTCCACTTCCTCCCTCACATGTGGATTTTCATGTTTGCAAAAGAGTTTGCATTCTTTCTAGTTCCTCCCTCACATGTGGATTGGTACATGCACCTTGTAGCCATACATAGCCTCAAAAGGTGATATTCCAATACTACTATGATAAGTACTATTATAGGCGAACTCCACCAAATGCAACTAATCGTCCCATGCAAGTTGCATTTCATACCAATAATGCCTTAAGTCTCAATCCACTTACGCACCCTCTTGGTTTGACCATCAATTTCTGGATGATAGTCCATACTAGGAGTCAATGTAGTGTCAATGGTATCAACAAACAATGTACGCCAAAATTTGCCCATAAACTTCACATCTCTATCACTCACTATTTGTTGTGTCATACCATGCAACTTGAACCCATTTTCATGAATTGGTGTGCCACCATAGATGCTTAGTGTCTCACTTTTGTTGGTACAAAATGGGTAGCTTTTGTTAACTGGTCAACTACCACATAGATTCTCTCCCATCCACTCTGGTAGAAGGTAGGACGATAATGAAATCCATAGCAATATGCATCCAGTTACCCTCCGGAATAGGTAAGGCGGAAGAAAACCATCGCCCGTGTGTATAGGATACTTGATGAGTTGACAAGGCATACACTTAGAAACACTTTCTTTGACTTACCTCCATAGGCCTTTCCAATGGAAACTTTTCCTTATGAAATCATAGGTTGTGAACAAACCCAAATGTCCCGCCACATCGGACTAGAATACATCTCATCCATAAGATTTTTCTTGAAGGATGAGTGGGGTACAAGATCCACCCTTTCCTTATGATAGAGGGGACCATTTTGTGATAAAAAATGACGTAAATCATCAGAAACACCATGTTTTAATTTATGCACTGTTTGTGAAGCCTCTTCATCACCCATGTATTCCTCTTGATCTCCTCAACCCAATCATTATGCACTTTTGTGATGGCTGATAAAGAACATGCCCACATTCTAGAGAGTGAATCCGCCAGCACATTCTCCTTTCCCTTCATATATGTGATCTCAAATTCATATTGTTAAATGGTAGCTAACCATATTCTTTGCTTAGGTGAGAGGTTTGATTGAGATAGGAAGAATTGAAGAACCCTATGGTCACTTCGCACATAAAACTTGCTTCCATAAAAGATAGTGATGCCATTTCTTGATTGCATGCAAAATAGCAATCATCTCTTGGTCATACACATACATCTCCATCTCTTTGTAAATCAAAATTGTGGCTTTCATAAGCAATGACTATAGGGTCTTAATGCAACACGGCACCAATGCCTCTTCCACATGCATCCGCTCTAATAGTGAAAGGCTTGGAGAAATCCACCTATACCAAGATAGGTTCCGAACTAAGCATTCTTTTCCGCTCATCAAAACTCTTTTGTGGCATTACATCCCAAAAGAATGCCTCTTTCTTCAAATTATCCGTCAAAGGAGCCTCTATATGTGCATACTACTTAATGAATTGACAATAGAATGATGAGAGACCTAAGAATCCCCTCAATTGAGTGAGATTAGGTTGAGTAGGCCAATTGTTGACACATTCCACCTTCTTGGGATCCACCTTTATGCCATTAATTCTTACAATGTGACCATGGTATTCCACTTGTTTTGCCATGAATGTGCACTTGGTTCCTTTGGCATGCAAGTGGTTGGCTCTCAATGCATCAAATACCTCCACATGAACCAAGTTCTCCTCATCAGTCTTTCTATACACCAATATGTCATCGAAAAACATCAATACAAACTTGAAGAGGATTGGATATAGCACTTTGTTCATTGATTTTTTAAAAGTGGCTGGTGCATTACATAAACCAAACACCATCACTATGAAATGTTAGAGACCTCTTTCGGTACCAAATGCCATCTTGTGCTCATGCCCACTTTTCATTCTTATTTGGGTAGCGGTAGTTGGATTGTAAGTCAATCTTGGTGAAGAACTTGGCACCCTTCAATTTATTCAAACAATATTCAATTCTTGGGATTAAGTACCTATTCTTGATGGTGATTTTGTTAACATCCTGATAATCTATGCACATTGTTAAAGTCCCATCCTTCTTCTTCACTAGCAAAACAAGTGATGCAAATGGCAATTGACTTGGTTCCACCCCACCAATATCAATGATCTATTTAACTTGCTTTTCCACTTCACCTTTTTCTACTTTTGACAACATATATGGATGTTTGTTGACCGGCCTTATATTTGCCTCCAACTTAATGGCATGAACAACCTCCCTCATCGGTGGGGTGGCAAGCACTTGGGCATATGAAACACATCTTCATATTCTTTAAGTAGCTTCTTCATGCCCGCATGTGTCATGTTGCTCTCTTTTTCATTGTACTCATCCTTATGAAGGTGCAAAACATACATATAGCCACTCTTCTTCAATTCCCTCTTAAGCTTTGTGTGCTATTGATCAAGGTTAACTTTGAGGAACCAAAACCATGCAATGTAATGGTATTCTTCCCATGTATAAACTTCAAAAAGCCTTGGTGCAAATTCATAGAGAAGTTTCAAAGAGTTGATAGCTAATCACGCCTCAAAACCATATCAATCGGCCCCATATTGAGCACTAAAAATTTAGCTTTGCAAGTGTAATTTTTTGAGAGCATCAAGTCCACATTTTTGCAAATCATTTTGCAATCCATGCTATCCCCGTTTTCTACTTCAACTTTTCTAGTGTAGATAACTCTATTTGTCAAGAGACGTATTAAAGAAAGTTAGTTCGTTAATAGGAAGAAAAAAGTTCGTATTCAGATAATTGGGAGATTCTGCATGGGGTGGCCGAACGACTCCGTCACCACTTTCCAGTGTTATATATATATAAAAAATGTATCTTCTTCAATTTGGTTCAAGGCTATGTTTTTAGAAGGGATTTCTATCTTTAACGTTTTCGTGAATGATAATCTAGTAATTCTCATGGGCATTTGTTTTTGGCTTCTTCAAGAGCCTTGAGGTGATTTCTCTGCATGATAGAGAGAGAGAGAGATTTTGAGATTCGAGCTGGCAGTCCTTAGACATGGAACGTCGGATAGAGAACATAATTTATGCCCTCTAAAAGCCATTTGGATGAACCCAAAGTGGACGAGATTTAGAAGAGGCATACCCAAGATAGCCACGACATCCAGCGTGATGGTTGGGTTGATGGGCATCAGAGAAAGGCCCTATTGGCTAGGTCTTTTGTTGGTGATTCTCTCTCTGATTTTGCGTTATTGTATTGACGATTAATATTGTTACTTTGGATTGTGAATGATTATGGTTTATTGAAAATCTCTTCGTTTTTTGAAGTATGATGTGATTTTTTGTAAGTTTTGAGAAATTTTGTGCTTAGATCATGGAACAGAATATGGGTACGTTTCAGACAAGCACATACATCCAACAATCTTAAGTAGCGGCCAACATGTAAAGTTGAACTACACAATTAACATGAATGTAAGAATTCTTAAAAATTAAATTTCGTTGAAGGAATTAACGATTAAACTTAGCAGTATTCATCACATATAGAACATGTGAAAACCCCAAAAATTTACATTAGATGGATATGGCATAGTACTTCCCAAAAATTTACATTAGATGGATATGGAATAATACTTCCCAAAAATGAAATATAATATAGGCCTACTTTAGAAGCCTATACTACACGAATACAACATGTTAAAACCCCCCCCAAAAAAAAATCTAAAGTAAAAAACACAGCAAGCTAAAACATCACATTAGGTAAAATTTGGCCTTAGAAAGGGACCCTCTAAAAAATATCATGTCAATTTTCTCTTAAAAATGGGTTGATGGTTGAATTTTTACAAATCAAATCAAAATTTGTCAAAGATTATAGATTGGGAATCTACTCTTCAAGATCTTTCCAATGATATATAGCATGATGGACAATTTTGTATATTTAAGAAGTTCCCAAATTGGAGATGATGTGGTGTAACATGTCATGTCATCATTGCCAAAGGCTAGGAGATATCTTCAAGGGAACCACTCACCTCTACTCCCCTCAATGTGTTGTGGGGATCTTTTCGATGGTTGAGCTCATAACCCTTGAGGTCTCAAAGACCAATACCGCCATGGGTAGCTTACCATTCTCGTTCTCGATCGTTTCACACCGTCTGGTTGCAATATGGACACTTCTCTCACATCAAATCACTCACACACACTCACTATCATCCAGCAAAAGAGATACGACTAAAGAGAGGTTTAGCGAGTGGAAAAGCTCAAGTGTCCCTTTATTATAAGAGAAATCCCCTTATATACATGGCCATAAGTGTTCACACACACTTAAACTCTGGCTGGCTATGTGCTCGGAGCTTCTATTTGTCTTGCTTCATCTCATAATACATTAATGAATTATAACACTAGGGAGCACATCCTAGGTCACTACCACACGCTCTTGGAGAAGGAAACACCATTAATTATCCATTGGACGCACACGTGCCCGTCCAAGTTTGAGATTTGGACACCATTGCTTCATGGCTTCTTTGTACATGAGTTTAGCTTTTTCATCCGTGACATTTAATTTAGGTTACTCATTATTTAACATATATTTGGGTGTGGCTATGGAGTCCCTGCCCCCTCCGCGGTGCTGTGCCGGCGGCAGCGGGCGAAAGCGGAGTCGGTCTCCCGCCCAGGAGGCCGGGGACCCACACTCGAGGCCTCGCCCACACGGATGTCCGGGACGAGAGGCTAGCCTGCGCGGTCCCTTGAGACCGGGCCTGGAAGACTCCCCTTGCTCGGAAGGCACGAGTGATTCTACCACGGAAAAAATCCTTTAACGGGGAATTACTCTAACGAGTCAAAGTCTTAACTAGTTAAGTTGATCTGACCGAACCTAAAGTCACATAGTCAACAGATCAAGAAGAGACTTGCACTTGGTCCATGGAATCACCGCTTTTTTCCTCATTTACGAGGCACAGCCCGCTGATCCCCTCCCACAGAACAAGGTCTTCTGAGAATTTAAAGTAATTAACGTAACTAATCGCATCTAGTTGTTTCTCAAGAATCCTCCGATCCAGCCTAGGCCCATGGGTTAGTCAACCACCCACCGACCACTGTATTGGTGGGATTCCTTTATAAAGATTTGGTTGTGTTTTTGCCCGAGTACCGAGGAAAAGAGTTCCTAGGCCCCCTAGCCAGCGATTCATGCAAAAATTAAGGTAGGCATACCACGTATGCACCCAATATGAAATTACCATTTATAACAAATTCGACTAGCTTTAAAACAATCCTTCAATAGAAATCATAATATTTGTGATAATCATTTTTCAAAATTCCGAGTCCAATGTATTACAATAATATCCTTTGGACTCTTCGTTGAAGACAAAGTGACTAGCCAACGAGATCCAGTATCAAAATTTGGTTCCCAAAAATCTTTCCTTTTAGTCCATCCGAAATCTTCCTCGACATACGCATGGGTGTCCTAGAAAAAACCGCGAGCCCCTGCATCGCCTGGTTAGAACCCTCTAGGATCCTCCTTAGGTGTCCTAGCACTTCACTGAGAGACCGCTTCGTCGGTCCTCGCCCATTGTACCGGAAGCACACCATTTTAACCGTACCGAGGTTGGTCAAGACCTCGGCAGGCTTTGCCGCAAAGCGACATCCCTTTACGACTCCCCGCCAGCAGCTGTTCCAACGAACCTCCTCTTAGAAAAACATAAGCCAAATACTTCCTCCAGCACTCTGGCGCAAAACAATCCTTTAAATTTAAAAAAAACAGAGGTTCTAATGCAAGTAAAATTCCAATTTGAGATTGGTTCCAAAAACCCTTTTTTCGTAATTCCCAATTTCATAATGAGGATCCTTGATCTTTCATCAGGGTAATCTACCCATCATTCAGTCTGATTGTCCAACTAGATTCTTGGTGAGTTTGATCAAGAAAAACTAGTTTAGTTTCGGTAGTCTATTCTTTGTGATTGGAAACTGGAATTGGTCCATGAAGTTTTTACTTGATTCAGATTGAGAGATCGACAAGTAGGTTTACTGTCCGTCCCTCTCGTAGTCTAACCATTCTACAAGGATTCCCTTCAGATAAACATCTAGTTTTGGGTTAATATCCATTTAGTGATCTTACCACAATTAAAATATCCAAAGATATTCCTTCTATCACATAATTTCTCAACCTTAATTCATTAGGTAGAATTATGATGGAAATTCATCTTTTGACACTAAAATTTAATTCAAATCCATCTTTTCTTAATTATCATAAAAATTCTTCTTTTTAACTAAATATCATACCTTTTTTTTTAAATAAACTTAAAATCCCTCTTTTTCTCATTTTAATGAGTGCAATCCAATTATCATAGGGATTCCTCTTTTACCATAAATTAAATCTATTTAAAATTCTTCTTAAAAATTAAATAAAAATATCCATTAATTCCATTAAGCTAAAAATTTAACTTTTCTTATTTAAATATTTGAATTCCAATATGGTGGGAATTCCTCTTTTATCATTTAAACTTATCTATGCAAAAAGATAAATTTAACTAAATTTTCTCTTAAATTTTAAATAAAAATCTCCATTAATTCCTTTACACTAGGAGTTACACTTTCCTCATTTAAATATTTGAATTCCAATATGGTGGGAATTCCTCTTTCATCATTTAAACTTATCTATGCAAAAAGATAAATTTAACTAAATTTTCTCTTAAAATTTAAATAAAAATCTCCCTTAATTCCTTTACACTAGGAATTACACTCTTCTCATTTAAATATTTGAATTCCAATATGGTGGGAATTCCTCTTTCATCACTTAAACTTATCGATTCAAAAAGATAAATTTAACTAAATTTTCTCTTAAAATTTAAATAAAAATCTCCATTCATTCCTTTACACTAGGAATTACCCTTTCCTCATTTAAATATTTGAATTCCAATATGGTGGGAATCCTCGTTCATCATTTAAACTTATCTATGTAAAAAGATAAATTTAACTAAAATCCTTCTTTAATTTTTAGATAAAATATAAATTATTTTAGCACCCCAATTTTTCTCTTACTTCATTGGAATACATGGATTTCCATTATCATGGGGATTACACTTTTAACATAAAAATGAATTACTAGAAATTTATCTTTTTACTAATTAACTATTTATTCATAAACATAAAAATTAAATTTTCCATGATTATGATGAGAATCATTCCATTAATCTAGGATGATTAATCCTAGAATATGGTAGGAAGTCCTCTTTTCATATTACGAATGAAAATGATTTATGTGTTAATTTTCAAAAAATTTACCATAGCTCCACTGCTATTACAGATAATTCTCAATAATTTTGAAAACATAAAGTTCAGTAATATCATATGATAGAATAACCATTAATTGGATCAATATCCAATTATGGACTTGTTTCCTAATTTTTCCATGAATTAAATAGTATAAAAGCATTAAAAAGCTATTTATTTGGCCTCAATTTGACAAGCATAGAAATTACTTTTAGATTACAGAATTGCTTCATGATAAGCTTCATTTCAATATCAAAAAGGTCATTGGAATGACCATTCTTTGGGGGAGAGTGAGAAATGCTTTTAAAAAACATTATAATTTAAGCATAAATAAAAATTTATGTGTTTTATCACTACAATTCATTAAAGAACTTCAATTGTATTAAAAAGCCATTCAATTGAATGCTTCTCAAGCTTGAAAGGGGTTGAGAAGAGAGAAACATTTGGAGATTTAAAAAAAAAGACCATAAACCACACTTTACCTCCTAGATTTCTTGATTCTTTAATCGAAGTAGAGGCCCCCAACCAATCAATTGGTTTGGTATATTGATGAAGACTCCAAGGAAGATTGAAGAGAGAGAGAAGCTCCAATCTCTTCAATTTGTAGAGGATTTTTAGAGGATAATAGCATCCACATGGGTATTGATGAATTCTTTGACCTTTGCACTCCATTCTATCATCATGTGTGAACTACTAAAGTCATATCCTCTTAGTTATATGCAACACATTAAATTAATGTAGAGCATGCATATAAAGCATTTATCAATAGTATTAGTGATGATTTAATTGTATTTGCATATGTTTTTACAGTCATGATTTTTAGGTGAAGCAATCACGGAGATAATTTCTGGGAGAACCGTGGCAATGAAAGCTTATTGAAATTTTGTGAGAGTGATCATTTGTTGATTTTTGGAATCACAAGCATAAATTTTAGGAAAATCATGATAAATGGTTTTGTGATTTTCTTCATCCATAAGAAGATATGTTAAGTAGCATGGGGGGTAGCATGTTTATGATGACAAATAATCAATTCTCATGAATTTCTTTAGGCATGATTGGGGATCATGGCTGTGATTATCATGATTGTAAAATAACTGCCAACCATAACCTTATGGGTAGTGTAATTTTGGCAAATTTATTTCCAAAACATATGATTTCATATTTAGGCCAAAGGCCAAGGGGCATACTTGTAATGAACCAAAGGGCTGCATGGTCATGTGTTAAGGCCAAGGAGTATTGTAGTATGAAATGGAGTCTAGGTGTAAAGGAGGATGAACCAAACCCCTAATTACTCTTTAAGAATGATAATCATACTTTGAGGCCTTTTTCTTAATATTCTATGGTGGTAGTGCCTTTTAGTTCACATGGTAGTCCATCATGACTACAAATCTCTTCTCTCGCTCCCTCCTCTCTTGCAAACTCCTGGTGTTGAAACCTAATGTGTGATATGCAACATAGTTTCATATTGCTTTGGTAAGCATAGAAACTTTTATGTTTCCTTGTTGAGAGTTTAATTAAGCACATGGAGAAGATTAGGTGATGTGCCATGAGTCGTGTGAGGTCATATTCCTCGCCCCTAAAAAACTCCAAAAAGATTTTCGTCTTACTCAATTTCAACATCTGGAGAGGGAGAGACATAATGCTAATTTTAACCAATTTTTCTTATGCGTGATTTCTATTACTTGAAAAAAAATCTTTTAATCATAATTAGAGAGATATAATGCTAGATTTAGATTCCCCATACCCAAAAATCCTAAGAATAACTAGGAACTGCTATCAAGAAATTAATAATTTCAAGAGAATGGATCATCGCTTGAGTAGGTGAAAGATTAGGGAAAACTAATTGCAATGAACTAGTAGTGATCACTCGAGGCATGGAGTGATAACATGGGTGTAGGAGCACCATCCATCAACAAAGAGAAGGGAAAGATTGCCATGGAAGCTTCTTAGCTTGTAATTTTGATTAGTATGAGTTAATTAAGATTAGCTATTAAATTTTGCCTATACACGATGCCCCCCTTTTCACACATGCTTATTAATGTCCACCCTGGTTGGCCTTTTGCCCAATACAGCTTATGCTTGGCCCTTGGCCTCACATGTACAACTTGTGTCCACACTGCTTTATTACAAACCATCCCCACCCAAATAGTTTTTGTCCTCGAAACGTGCTCAAAATAGAACCATAGTATGGATGGTTTGCATAAGCATCAACATAAATCACTTCACACTTATTTGCCAAAGCTGTTTAAAAGATCATGATTTGAGCCTTTCAGACCTCCAAAACTTCATAAAATGCTCCCCAACGCATTGCCAATCTTGGCTAAGAAGTGTATATGTCCAATGCATCCCTTTTAACCTCTTTTATGCCTTGTGAGAGTAAATTACAACAAGCTATTTCTTACTATTTTGACTTAAGAATTCACCTCAGATGCATCAAAAAGGTGTTCCATTGTGACGTACCTAAATCTAGCCATATTTTAATCATACAACTTAGATCTAAGAAAACATTAAACTCACTTAATCATGCTATTTTTGCATAGCAATACAATCAAATCAATCTTCTTAAATAGCAAACAAGCATGCATGCAATATCCAAGGTTCTTATCACATAAGCAAAGAATCATGTAATCTCAAACAAACATTGACATGATATAAATCTCTATCAATTACAACATAGCATCTCAATCAATCACAATGTATGTGTCTATCTCAAGATTCTATCATCATCACCATGCTCGACAACATGGTTAGTCATAATGATCAAAATCCAGCCAGTCTGGGCTTTCTCTGATGCGCATCCACCCAACCACCATACTAGACATTGTGCTTATCCTTGGTATGCCTCTAGTAAATCTCGTCCACTCTGGGTTTTACCAAATGGCTCCCAAAGGGCATAAATCACATTCTCTGCCCGGCGTTCCTTGTCTAAGGATGGCTGGCCGGAATATAAAAATCTCATGTCGAGTCTCATCGTACTCATGCATATCAATCAGTCATACGCGTGCATATCAATCATTCATCTCAAAACAAAGCAATCATAACTCAAAAAAATCATCTCACACTCATCTCTAGTCCATAGTCTTTCGAGGCATGCATATTCAAATCAATCACAATCAATTTCAAGTATAAAACAAGCTTTTAATTTAAACAGTCTACTATGCTTATGCGTTAGTCCATCCGGTCTATATAGATAAGATAGTCAAACTTGATAGCAATTTCTAAGGCAAAGCCTAATAACTCGTCTCTTTGGGAGAATAATATCCTCCAATCTATTTGGAGTTAGAGAAAAGTCAAAACTATAGAGTTTTAGGACTTCTAATGCTCTAAAAGCATGTCTAAGTGATGGTTCTCTAAAAATGAGTTCTAAGGTCTCTTTGAGAGCATTCGATGATGACAGCCAAAGTTGTGTTCTCAGCATGAAACTGTCAAAACCTGATTCTAAACATAGAGAAAGATAAATGCTTTGTAAAACAGTCCCTAATGAAGGTTACACCTAGAATCTAGTCACAAACTAGTCAAATACTCTATCTTCTAATTCTTTAACTTCAAAAGTGTTTATTCT
The DNA here is from genome assembly GCF_041138505.1 of Cibotium barometz. NCBI lineage: Eukaryota > Viridiplantae > Streptophyta > Polypodiopsida > Cyatheales > Cibotiaceae > Cibotium > Cibotium barometz. The sequence continues at coordinate 30,174,176 of NC_141104.1, forward strand.
ATGGGTCGAACTATGGCAATCAACAATAGTTCTTTGCGAGAAATCCCCCCCTCTCCTCTTCTTGCGGTGTTTCCTCATCATTGCCATAGCTAAGCATGCCATACACTGACTCAGATTCTTCCATATACATGCTTATTGATATATTTATTTAACCTCAAAAGAATTTAAAGCAAGATAATAAAAAGAGTATTTGTGTACTTCCTTGATATATTTTCTAATGTCTTGATTGATTGGGAATCCATGTCTACTCTCTAGAAGTTGTGGAAGAGCTACTTATAGATTTGGCAAGCCTCTCAAATCTGCTCTCAAGGCTGAAATCTGCAACAATAGGTATAACTCCGCACACAATGAATAGATACTAGTCATGGGGGTACTTAAAATTACCACAACGCATGATGCGGTCTACAACCTAGCACGGGCGGAATCGCTAAAATCTATTGTACATGAAAGTCAACTCAAAAATAGGTCACATTTTATTTTTTTCAAATTTCATTTTGCATGTCCATCTACACACTTAAAGGATTCCTTTGAGTATAGTAACTAAGTGAAAACTCAATCTTAAATTTTTCTTTAATTTTAACACTGAGAATCTTTACTGAAAAACCACTGAAAACCTACTGGAATTCATTACTGAAATCTATAGCATCCAAAACTTAGGACTATCTTTCATCATAATTTGGTTAATCTCAGAGGTATGTTACATCCATCCCCTCCAACATAGAGGCCGGTTGCCATGTTACTTCATATTAAGGTAAGCCTTTCCACTTGATGAGGTATTCATGCAAAGTGTGGTTGCCCAACACCTTCTCTCTTTCTCTCCCAAACAACAACTTCTCCAATATGTACTCCACCATGCCATCATCATTCATGGGTGGAAGCTCATTCAATACTTGCACCTCCGGACCAACATATGCCATCGTCACTCATGGGTGGAATCTCATTCAATTCTTGCACCTCGGGACCAACATATGCCATCGTCACTCATGGTGGGTGGAAGCTCATTCAATACTTGCACCTCCGAACCAACATATGCCATCGTCACTCATGGGATGTATTCCTGTAGTAGATGGAAGCAGTAATTAATAACTTGCCACTTCACCAACTCTCCTCAATATTTTCTATGGCCCATAATAACAGTGTGCAAGCTTTTTGTTGGTACTACCTTTAAGAGATCCATATCCAGTTTTAGGTATCCTCAACAACACAAAGTTCCCTTCTTTGAATTCCAATGGCCTTCCATGTGCATCTTCACAAATGCTTCATCTTCTCTTGAGACTTCTTGATGTTCTCTTTTCATGTTTGCAAAAGAGTTTTCATTCTTTCCACTTCCTCCCTCACATGTGGATTTTCATGTTTGCAAAAGAGTTTGCATTCTTCCCAGTTCCTCCCTTGCATGTGGATTGGTACATGCACCTTGTAGCCATACATAGCCTCAAATGGTGACATTCCAATACTACTATGATAGGTACTATTAGGTGAACTCCGCCAAATGCAACCAATCATCCCATGCAAGTTACGTTTCATACCAATAATTCCTTAAGTAAGTCTCAATCCACTTCTTGACCCTCTCGGTTTGACCATCCGTTTCTAGATGATAGGCCATACTAGGAGTCAACTTAGTGTCCATGCTATAAAATAATGTAGGCCAAAATGTGCCCATAAACTTCACATCTCTATCACTCACATTTTTTGTGGCATACCATGCAACTTGAACACATTTTTCATGAATTGGTGTGCCACCATAGATGCCGAGTGTCTCACTTTTGTTGGCACAAAATGGGCAACTTTTGTCAACTAGTCAACTACTACATAGATTCTATCCCATCCCCTCTTGGAAGAAGGCGAGATGGTAATGAAATCCATAACAATATGTGTCCATTTACCCTCCAGAATAGGTAAAGGCTAAAGAAAATCACCGGGCTTGTGTGTGGGATCCTTGTTGAGTTGACAAGGCATACACTTAGCAACATTTTCTTTGACTTCCCTCCATAGGCCTTTTCAATGGAAACTTTTCCTTATGGCATCTTAGGTTTTGAACAAACTCAAATGTCCCCCATCGGAGTAGAATGCATCTCATCCATGACCTTTTTCTTGAAGGATTAGAGGGGTACAAGATACAAACTTTCCTTGTGATAGAGGAGACCATTTTGTAATAATAAATGAGGTAAATCATCACAAACACCATGTTGTAATTTCTGCACTATTTGTGAAGCTTCATCATCAACCATATATTCCTCTTTAATCTCCTCAACCCAATCATGATGCACTTTTGTGATGGCCAATAAAGAACACGCGCCTACATTCTAGAGAGTGAATCCGCCACGACATTCTCCTTTCCCTTCATATATGTGATCTCAAATTCATATTGTTGAAAGGTAGCCAACCATATTCTTTGCTTAGGTGAGAGGTTTGATTGAGATAGGAAGAATTGAAGAACCCTATGGTCACTTCACACATAAAACTTTATTCCATAAAGATAGTGATGCCATTGCTTGATTGCATGCAAAATAGCAATCATCTCTTGGTCATACACATACATATCCATCTCTTTGTAATCAAGTTTGTGGCTTTCATAAGCAATGACTATAGGGTCTTGATACAACACGGCACCAATGCCTCTTCCACATACATCTGCTCTAATAGTGAGAGGCTTGGATAAATCCGCGCATACCAAGATAGGCGCCAAACTAAGTATTCTTTTCAGCTCATCAAAAATCTTTTGTGCCATTACATCCCAAAAGAATGCCTCTTTCTTTAACTTATCCGTCAAAGGAGCCTGTATATGTGCATACTTCTTAATGAACTGGCAATACAATGATGAGATACCTAAGAATCCTCTCAATTGACTGATATTAGTTTGAGTAGGCCAATTGTTGACACATTCCACCTTCTTGGGATCCACATTTATGCCATCAATTCTTACAATGTGACCAAGGTATTCCACTTATTTTGCTAATGAATGTGCACTTGGTTTCTTTGGCATGCAAGTGGTTGGCTCTCAATGCATTGATCAAATACCTCCTTCACATGAACCAAGTTCTCCTCATCACTCTTTCTATACACCAATATGTCATCAAAAAACACCAATACAAACTTGAAGAGGAACGGATGTAGCACTTTTTTCATTAATGTTTTAAAAGTGGTTGGTGCATTACATAATCCAAACAGCATCACCATGAAATGATAGAGACCTCTTTTGCTACCAAATGCCATCTTGTGCTCATTCCCACTTTTCATTCTTATTTGCTGGTAGCCGGGGACCATAAGTCAATCTTGGTGAAGAACTTGGCACCCTTCAATTTATCCTAACAATCATGAGTTCTTGGGATTGGGTACCTATTCTTGATGGTGATTTTGTTAACATCCTAACAATCTATGCACATTGTAAAAGTCCCATCCTTCTTCTTCACTAAAAAAACAGGTGATGCAAATGGCAATTGACTTGGTTCCACCCAACCAATATCAATGAGCTATTTAACTTTCTTTGCCACTTCATCCTTTTGTACTTTTGACAACCTATATTGACGTTTGTTGACCGGCCTTGCATTTGGCTCCAACTTAATGGCAAGATCAATCTCCCTTATCGGTGGGTGGCAAGCACTTGGGCATATGAAACACATCTTCATATTCTTTAAGTAGCTTCTTAATGCCTACATGTGTCACGTTGCTCTCTTTTTCATTGTACTGATCCTTGTGAAGTTGCAAAATGTACATATAACCACTCTTCTTCAATTTCCTCCTGAGTTTTGTGCTATTGATTAAGGTTAAATTTGAGGTGCCAAAACCATGCAATGTAATGGTCTCCTTCCAATGCATAAATTTCAAAAAGCCTTGTTGCAAATTGATGGAGAAGGTTCAAAGAGTTGATAGCCAATCACACCCCAAAACAGTATCAATCGGCCCCATATTGAGCACTAACAATTTAGCTTTACAAGTGTACTCTTTTGAGAGAATCAATTCCACATTTTTGCAAATCATTGTGCAATCCATGCTATCCCCATTTGCTACTTCAACTTTTCTCTTCATTACCAATGCATCCGGGTATAATTTCATATTTCCCAATACACTACTATAGGACAATAAAATACCGACGTTTTTTTCGACATAAAATAATTGCTATGTAAAACAAAGGATCATCTATACTCACGTCAAAAAAAACGTCGGTATCAGCTTCTTGAAAAATGTCCTTATAAATAAGCGTTGGTACAAATGTCTAAACGCACGGTGGTATCCTCATCAAAATACGCATAGCTAGCTCCATCCCAAAAACAAACAATTTCCATGTTTATTCTGACACTTATACCCATGCAAATACCGACGGATGCACACATTTTTTAATGCTTATACCGACGGATGTAGACACTTTTGGAAGTTGATACTGACCCTTATACCGATGGACGCAGGTTAAAAAAATTTAGTAGTGTGTTGCATACAGAAACAATTCTACACTTGGATACACTTGAATACACCATTATGCTAAAGATTTGAAGATTTTGCTAGATTCAACTGAAATTTTACACACTTAAGTTATCACCACAAACAAAGATAGATTGATGTACAAAATCAAGTTGAGAATCTAAATGCATTACTTATTATCAAACAACAATGAGACATTGATCCAAATTGTATGATATTCATACTGATACGATAAATGTTTATACAAAAAAATTACCGCATATGTGAGCAACCTATACATGCCCAAAAGGGGTGCAAAAAAATTTGTACAGTTCCAAAACCAAAAAGTTCTATACAATTCTAAAACTACGCCAGTTAAAAGGTGTCCAATCTGCGAGCTAGTACTACTCTTTGCAGTAATACCCATGAATAAGTATATACAAACTTACCAAAAACCTTAGATTGGCATATGGTACGATGTACTTACCGAAATCACAGTTGTCTAATCTATATTTTTACTGTCATGCTGCTCAATGCACTCAAGCAAGGCATGCTTGAATGCATAACGCTCCTCCAACTCAGTAACCTGGTGTGTCCAACCACCCTCTCATGAAAACAAAACATAAATAAAAACATATAACTATTATAGTTGTATGTTGACATATAAAAGAGAGGCTACAAAAAGCATGGATACTTACAAAATACTTATAAAATGAGTCCCATGCACGGCTCCCGAGGTGCGAGCTCCCCACGCTCTCTAGTCGCTTTGCCGATTTCTCCCTCTTACTGCAAGTATCGTTGAGGATTTTAAGTGTGCTTCCCCACCTCATCATCCCATCTCTCTTGGTCAATGAACCAAGGCTTTTCTCCCTCCGTTTTCACTGCTTGGGTGACATCAAAACTCCTGTGTTTCATACAATCTCTCATGAGATTGTAGATCCAACTGTTAGGTACTTCCTTGCTACCTAGGGCAGGCTTGAACTCGCTCTTGAGTTGATTGTAAAACCTTGTTTTCATCTCTTATGGAAGGTGGAGGATTTGGGTTAAAGTTTCATGGGAAAATACTATTTTACATAGTTCCCTCACATGACTCCACATCTCCTGACCAACATCATTCAAGAACGACCTTCCCTTCCCGCACCTAGTAAAGATGATGATCTGCATTAGGGAGAGGGCTAATACCAAAACATCAACAAGATCGATGTGATGAGATGGGGGTGTCGACCACACTCTGTATGGGTGGACGCTCTTGTGGAGGGGTAAATGCATTTGTGGCACTACTGCCACCACAACAAGCACCACTACCCCTACGAGGCGTACCACGCCTGCAGTTGGAGGAACAGCCCAAGGGTGGGGGGAGGTTGAGTAGGGGATGGTATGGGTGTAGGTGTGACCATGGTGGTGGTTGAGTATGGGCCTACACCCACCGACTTACCATGGGTAAAATAGGCTTTAGCCATGGTGGATTGTTCGGGGGTGCCCTATGCAATGAAAGTAATAAATTTGTTAGGGCTCATGACACATGGAGTAGGTGGGACAATTGATTGAGGGTAATGTCGTGGGTGATTTTCGGGTTATATGTATGGTCCTCCATTTGCATATGTGCATGGATATGGTGGATATGAAACTTCATTTTAAAAGCATAAAATTAAAATAATATGGAGAGATTAAGAAAAGAAAAAAGGGGCTTACCTCTGAGAGATTAGGGATAGATAGTATAGATATAAAACCTACAAAAGAAAACCAAAAAACTAAAAAATAGAATACAAAAAAACCCTAGGTTTAAGAAAACATGAAAGCAAGAAAGACAGAAACATAGGAGAGTGCAGAGATGCAGTAGAGAGAGACAAAGAGAACCAAAAGCTCACCCGGGGGAAGGGGGTTGAAGATATGCAACTTGCAAAAAAAACCCAAAAAAATAGATTAGAACATTTAATCTGTAAAAAATTATGAACGAAGCAAGATGCTAGAGTAGGAGAGTGTAGGGATGTAGGAGAGAGACAGAGAGAGAGGACATGCAAATAGGGGGAGATGGGATATTAACTCACCATGCATAAAAGAAGAGAACCCAAAAATGAGAAAAACAGAGTCTGCATTTTGGCTTTGTTATTTTTTTCTGTGTCAAAATATGCATCAAAAATATGGTTGAAAATAACGTCGGTAAAAGAACGCTCCTAAAAACTTCAGTAGATTGGTCGGAATACATGTCTAGATTATTATCGATGTTATTTTCGAGGACTTTTACGACGTATTTTTTGGCGACGAAAGATATTAGATTGTAAAAATGTATATAAGCTTTGAAATTTAACGTGAATATGGCGTGATATATAAAGGGTCATTCCTGCTCTCCCAAAAAACATAAATTTACAGTCATGGATGGTGTGAACACTACAAGCGTGAGGGTACACCCGAATGTAGAGGAGAAATGCTTGTGCCCTTGAAATTGGTGCAAGTACCGAATCTCTCGACCACGAAGAATTTACAATTGACCATGTAAAGACAAATGATATATTTCCAATTGAGCATCTAAATGCATTTCTTGGTGTTGCAAATGTGTGTCCTCAAAATGAGCAACATATCAATTATTTGCTCCTTCAACCCCGAGCGGAGTACTAGATGGATAATGACACAAGCAAGTACGAAATCATCCTCATGTTGAAGAAGAAACTATGGTGGACTCTCTGACATATTTGGAGCAAGACATGGATGACATGATAGACACCCTACATGACACAGAGGATATCGAGCGAGAAATAACACAGGAGATGGGCGGTGTCCATCGACGTACGAAGCAAGCCTCAAGAGGAGAAAAAGTTGCGTAGGCTGGTTCGTACACCTTTGCAGTATCATGGTGCACGTATATCTGTTTTGTGTACATGCCTCTCAATTCTGAACTTGAATCAATATTTGGATGGTCCGATAATAGTGTATCAAAACTTTTTGTGTAAGTACTTATCACCCTTTCCATTTTTAATCTCTTTCTTTTACCTTTTTTAAATCAGCATTGTCAATATGATAGGTCATTGTGAGAGATCAAATATTTCTAGAAAGCAACGAGATGCATGTGGACCATACGCGTGCAAAATCTAGATTACAATCCATTGGTATGGACTACAATTCCTACCACGCTTGTCCAAAATGATTGTGTTCTTTATCCGCAAGAGCATGCAGGCATTGCACAATGTCCACAATGTGGAGAATCTAGATTTTAAGAAAGATGTCCAAGGAGAAAAGATTCCTGCAAAAGTACTCAGGCATTTCCCTATTGTTCAACAAATTCAAACCATGTTCAAGTGTAAATGCATGGTGTATATGATGTCTTGGCGTCGAACGAGTAGATCCACGGATGATGTTATGCGTGTGCCCGTTGATTGCGTTGCATGGAGACACATTGAAGACAAGTGGCCATACTATAATGAGGAACCTCGTAATATTCGTCATGCTAGCTATGGATGGTGTTGGTCTTAAAATTTCAACATAGAGCACATGGTCAGTTTGTCTTGTGAACTACAATCTTCCACTGTGGTTAGTACTAAAGTTCTCTCATTAATAGTCCCTTGGAAGTACAAGGTGGCCAACATGGGTGTGTACTTAGCCCTGTTAATAGAGGAGCTTATATTAAAGCTTTCTATTTTGGAAGTGGTATTTCATTATCTTTATGCCAATAGCAAATTGATTCTCCATAATTTTTAAACAATCACATATGTTTATGAAATTTGTGTCCTTTAAATAATGTTTCCAATATTTCTATGTAAGTTTTATCTTTCAGACGGTGACTCAAACACTTATTCTTACAATAATGATCATGCTTAAATAATTATGCATAGAATTTAAATTCATACTACTCTAAGTCCTATTTCTTATAAAGTCATAATTAAAAATAACCCTAGTTACATTTGGAAGAATAATCATATTTCAATCTATTCGCATTGTTTCTCATTTTTCTCAATGTAGAGCATCATTGCAATCGAATATATAAAAGGTATGACTCTCTTATGCTTAACTCAATCTTATAATTGCTAAATTTCATTATTTCAACTTAAAAAGTAAATTAATCTTTCATCATCCAGGCTTGTTCACTTAATCAAGGTGGTTAGAATCATTACTAGTTATTCATGGTTTTATCAAATTTATTCATTTTTCATTTATAATGTCCCATTCCCTGTTGAGACAACTTTTCCAACTCAAGGTTAGCATCTTAATATCCTTATATCCATAACCAATTAAAGTTTTATTTTTATGATGACAAGTTTCAAATAAGATTTTGATTAATAACTTTATATATCCTATCCATAAAAGTAATAATAACTCACATCTCTTTCGAGTGTTAATATTATTTTTGAGAGATTATTTCAATTACACCACAATGATGGAGGTATGTATATGTATATATTCATTTCATTTTATACAACTTATATTAAAGGTGCCTACCCAATGCTACTAGGCAATTCATGGCTCCATCAAGCAAGATTGGGATGCAGACATGATAACCATCCGGCACAGGAAAGATGAAAATCTTGATTTTCGTCCCTAGTCAACGGAAGGTGTAAAATCCGTCCTGACCCAAAGTTGCCGAGGGAGTGAATATGTTGGAAGGTTTAGACCTTGATGAAGAGGAAGAGTATCTCTAGCAGAATGCCAACTTAATCACCCTCTTTAAGGTTGATGTAGTCTAGACAATGGACAGATACAGGCCAGATAGTCAGCACAAAAGGAAAGTGGCCAGGGATCAGTCTCCTAATCCACTGAGAAAAGATAAATCTCCTGACGAGGTTGAATTTTTTTTGAAGCCTTAGCCAATGATGACAGTACTCCATGTTTGTAGCGGATCATTGTAGCAGAGAAATCTTTTGATAGGGACCTCAAGTAGTCTAGACAGGTAAAAGAAGATGAACTAATGGAGATGAACGTGGGAATAGAGGACGACCCAAAGATGGTTTGAGTCAGTGCCAAGTTGGATGCTCCATTCCACAAAGAAGTATGGGTGTTGCTCACGTCCTTCAAGGATGTGTTTCATGGAGCCATACAAAAATGAAAGGGATCAATCCCCGTTTCTATCAGCACCGGATTAACCTCAAGAAAGATGTCACTATCCGGCAAATAGAGGTATATGAAAAATCCTAACTATGCCAAAAGGGTAAAAGAAGAACTAGATTAGCTCTTACATGTCAGATTCATCTATCCAATTGATCGGGCAATGTGGTTGTCCCCGATCAAGATTGTTCCAAATAAAAACTAGAAGCTCAGGGTCTCTGTAGATTACCGGAAGTTGAATGCAGCCACCATCTCAGATCCTTTTCCTTTACCATTCACGGATTGTGTGATGGATACTGTAGCCGAACATGAAATGTACTCCTTCCTAGATGGATTTAGTGGCTACAACTAAGTCCAAATGCAACCAAATATCGGGAGAAAACAGCCTTCATCACAGAATGGGGAGTCTTTGCATCTAATGTCATGACCTTCGGGCTCAATAATGCCCGCCATTTTGTAGATGGTTATAAGATCTTTGCCAAATTTCTGACCTCCTTCATGCGGGTATTTATAGATGATTTCATTGTCTTTGGAAAATTCTCCATGTATCTGAAGCACTTGCATGTGTGTTTGGCTAAGTGCTGAGCATTCAGGCTAAGCCTGAATCCTGCCAAATGTGCCTTCATCGTCCAGAGTGGTATGGTCATTGGCCACATTATTTCTCAGGAAGGCATTGCAGTAGACCCAACCAATGTGAAAGTGATCCAAAATGCTTCGATTTTGACAAGTGTGTGAAGGATCTATGAAGTTTTTTGGGGCAAGTCAGATGGAAAAGCCAAATGCTCTAATACAATGCCCACGTAGCAGTCACCTTGAACCAAAAAATGGCGCAACCAAGGATTTCTCAATAGAAGAACTTGGGATACTTCATGGTGGCAGTTGGTCCACAAAAGCATGTTGTAGTTGAGAAGGCGGGGTTGGGATTTTGGGGGTTATGGTGGGGGTATAAATAGCAATGGGGGTGGGGTTAAATGAGGTTGTGGTGTTGAAGGTGCGGGTGGTGGTATGAATAGTGGTGGAGGCGGGGTTACCAGTTCTTCTTTGGATTCAGATTCCAAGTCTTCGGGTTCAAGTGCTGTGGGGGCTTCATTGGGTGTGGCGAACTAGAGATCCTGAGCTTCACGTCGGGTCAAGTAGTGCAGTTCATGTGCAAAGATGAATGATTGATTCGAACAAAAGAGATATTGATTCAAGCATAAAAACTATCAAGCAGTAAAAAAAAAGCATAAGAAAGAGGTAGCAAGATGCATCGTGGTTTCCAAAGTGTTGTCGGTGGGTACTGATCATTGTCCCGAGAAACCTCCTAAGTGGCTTTGGTTATGCACGCAACATACACAAGTCGGATACGGATTGGGCACAAGACAAACAGTCATAGTCGATCGGCTATAGGCAACTATGCAAACAAAACTGACTACTAAGACTACTCGACTCGTGCGAAGGATCCCAATCCTTGCATAACAGAAATATCGAAATACTGAACATATAAAATCACTGATAATGATAAAAGACAAGACGCAAAAACAGACATACAGACCTAGGAGATATGGAGAGAATGATACAAAAGAAAGTGATCTTCCTTTACTGTAAAGAGATGGAAACATATAGAGACAACTGTCTTGAAAAGCCTTATCAACAACAACCTTTATAATGTTCAGCTTACATCCTTTTATACTACTCATTTGTAGTATTAGTGAAGTACATAGATATCACCGTGTTCTGACCATGATGGATTTACAAAGACATTTGAAACTGCCACTTTGGCTCAACGGTTGGAGCGGCAGTCCAGCGAACGGTTATTTGGCGGCTTGGCCAACAGACAACACCTAGTACTCCATTGATGAAAGAAAGAAAAATATCTTCTAAGAGTTTCGTGAAAAATTCTTCACATTTCTCTTATGACCAAAACCCTTTCTTGAAAGTGAGACTTGCTTGAAAGTGAGACTGTATAGCATGAACACTTCTTGCAAAGGAAAAAACAATTGGAAGCTCAAGAAATTGAAGCTTTAGAACCTAAGACTCCAAAACATGAACCATTCCAATGGATTCCTAGAATAAAAAATGTATTTTAAACGAGCTTGGGAGTCCAAACCATTCAATCTCAAAACTATCCCTACAAGCAAAGCAATCTCATGACATATGAGCTATGGTGTTGTATAGGCGATCCAAGCTTGCAAGCTCATGAATGGATTTTGTAGACTGGCACTCAAGGCATGCCATGTCTAGGATAGTTTGAATGGATTGTTTATGCGGACTATAAACCCTTTAAATGTAATATTTGTGTGTTATATTATGTCCTAGAAGAGGATTTTATCCTAGGAAGGGATTGGGCTACCTTGGTGCAAGCTATACTAAACTTCATACATGTTCCATGAAGATTTCTAACAATGAAGTGGTGGTTCCATTTTGTCACAAGGATGAAATAACACTCAATGCTCTTTATTGTTGAAATATATAATTTACAAGGTTAAGGATGAGAGGAAGAGCTAATGGAGGTGTGAACACACTCAAATAAAGTTAGCATGTGGGTGAAAAAGGGATCTAGGGTAACCCCAGCCCTTGGTGGACCCTATATAAAGGGAAGGATACCCTATGTTTTGTAACAAGACAAGTAACACATGAAGGAGAAGGGTAAGCCAACTTTGGAGTGGCTGAAAGAGAAAGTAATACAAGAAGCTTTCTATACATCTTGTGTTCTCTCAAGCTATGGTGATGATTCAGTAAGTTGTTTATGCTTCTTTCATTCTTTCTCTCCTCTTGTTTCCATTACTTCTTGTTGCATACTCTAGATACCCATGATTCGTAACATGGTATCAGAGCCTTGTTAAGGTTAAGATCCCCTTGTTTATCTCTCTGTCTCTCTCATAAACCATTCTCGATCAAGAAGGAGGTGGTAGAAGAAGGAGACAAACTCCAAGAAGAAGTGGAGGAGAAATGGAGTGTTGAAGAGCTTAATCAAGAAGAAGACTTCATCACCAAAGGTCGGAAGAAGATGAATCCTCATGGCCAAGAAGAAGTAGACGAAGAAGTTTCGTCTGATTTTTCATCAAAGAATTCCGTGAGCGTTCTTAGTCATCAATCATCTTTGAAGTCCTTCAGTTGTGAAGGCGTGGGTCACCGAATGTGCTTCTAAAGTGGTGTTGGGTGCATCCTCTTAGCCCCTTTTCAAAGGAAGTACCCCATCTAAAGGGAAGCCTCCGCTGGGTTGGTGGTATCTGCAGCACCATTCGTTGATGGTGACGGAGGTGCAGTCCGTCCGATGTCGTCAAGTGGTAAGACCTTTCCTACCCCTATCAATCATGTAAAAGGAGATTGGAGCCTTGATTAAGAAGTTTGATGGTGAGGGTTTCCATAGTTGGCAAGGTCAAGTAAGATATATGCTAATGCTAAAAGGTTTATGGCCTTTGGTAAAAGGCACAAAGAAGGTGGACCTTGAAGATCTGAAGGTGGTAGAAGATGATGAGTGGGCTCATGATATCATTTCACTTCATATGCATAAAAAACTAATCCATCTTGTGGCAGGTATGAAATCACCAAAAGAGGTTTGGGATGATCTTGAGAAGCTTTATGGAGTCAAGGGAAAGCACTCAAAGATTGCACTTAAGGTGATTTTTTTGATGGACTACCACATGCACTAAAAGGCACTACCACCATAGAAGCTCGAGAAAAAGCTCTCAAAGTGTGATTATCATTCATAAAGGGTACTTAGGGGTTTGGCCCATTTTCCTTTATATCTAGCCCCCATTTCACACTAAATTACTTCTTGGCCTTCACACATGACCATGCAACCCATTGGCTCATTACAATTATGGCCCTTGGCCTTTGGCCCAAACATGAATTCATATGTACAAAACTCACGCCCATAGGCTATCACGTTACAAACCATTCCCACCCAAATAGGTTTCATTGAAGGAAAAAATAAGGGGCTATTTTTAGCCCAAGGGCTTTTTTCGAAGGGTCTTTCATATTGTCGAGCTATTACACCAAGAGCGTTTTAAATCACCCAAAATTCTCTAGTTTTTAGTGGGTTCTGGAGAGGTAAATTTGCCAAAAGTACACTACCCAAAAAGTTTGGTTGGCGGTTATTTTACAATCATGCCAATCAGCCATGATCCCCAATCACGCCTAAAGGAAGTCATCAGAATTGATCATTTGCCATCATAAAGATGCTACCCATGCTTAACATATCTTCTTATGGATGAAGAAAATCACAAAATCATTTGCCTTGATTTTCCTAAAATTTATGCTCATGATTCCAAAAATCAAAAAATGATCACTCTCACTACATTTCAATAAGCTTTCATTGCCGTGATTCTCTAGAAATCATCCCCCGTGATTTCTTCACCTGAAAATCACGACTGCAAAAACATGTGGAAATACACTTAAATCATCACCAATACTTGAAAAATGCACTTCATATGTATACTTTACATTCATTTCATATGTTGCATTAATTCTCATGGTCATGATTTTTCTAAGAATCATGCCTGTGAATCCTCATAATCATGCCAACAAATCTTCATCGAAGTGTTCAACTGCATGGTATTTTGGTATTCTCTCATCATGTGCAAACTACTAAAGTCATCTCCTCTTTGTCTATATGCTATATTATCATTGTGATTCTTCCAAGAAGCACTCCCGTGACTCTTATCTTGTGATCTGCTGCATAATCATGCTGACTTGGCTATCTCAAATGTTATCAACACCATCTATAACACATGTTTCTCCTTGTACTTAATGCATATCAAAATCAACATTTGTTATATATAAAGGTTTTTCATCTCTAACATGTTTTTCCCCTTGCACTTCTAACCTTAACCCTTAAGGTTAGTCCTAACCCATGCTCCACTAGAGCTTGTTCCCATGCTCCCATGCTCACAATCCTAATGTGGGTTAGCCTTAAATCAACACTTGTCTCACCTTCACGATCATAATACACGCATAATTGACCTCTTGAGAATCACCACCATGAATATTACTATAATGTTGTCGCCTCTTTGTAGAGAAGAGTCTTATCACAAGAAACATGATCCTCACAATCATTCCCATTAAAAGAACCATGTAATTGTCTTTTATTTACCTCATTGACATTTACCTCCTCATGGCTATCCACTATTTCATTTTCAACCACCAATGTACACATAAAAATCTCTCAACATTCCCATCAGCATCACCATTTTCACTTTTAGAGTCTTCATGGAAGTGATGATCTGAGGATGATCTCCAATGAGGGACTCAGACTGAAGTGAACTCCTTGTAGATTTCCCACTAAGAGACAAGGTTATCATGTAAAATAATCCCTCCACAATAACTAGATCTTATTGAGAGCAATGTTGTCATTACCGTCCATAATGAAGTGGACCACTTTCATGAATTCTTTGTCTAGATTTTTCATAATTCCATTTATGATTTGCTTTTCCTTGATATGTAGATAAAAGAAGGAAAGGTATCAATACTTCTTGGCATACCTAGACAAGGAATCTTTGTGTATAGATGCCATGCATTTATGTCCAAAACCTATTTGCTCTCAAATGGCCACAAAGTTTTACACAACTTCATACTATTTGGTCAAATTCTCCCAATCCCACTCATAGTTATGCATTTCCTTCACCCCCATGATCTAGATTTTTTCATAGAATGTGAAGTCACTTTCTGTACTTTGTCAATCTTGCCACCACAAATAAAGGCATGAAAGTGTTGAAATATATAATTTTGACCTTTTGGATCTTGGTGAAAGAGGGTACCATGTGGCAATGAGTGGGGGGGGTAAATACCCCACATGTGAAGATAGTTGTGTGAAAAAAGGACTATGTGAGGTAGATGTTAAAAGACATGGTGTTAGCTTAAAGAATGAATGAATGAATCAATCAATCAATGAAAAACATCGTCACATAGAGAAACTGACACCACTAGAGAAACACATGCCAAAACTTAGATATTAATAAGATGTAACCAATGAGAAATAGAGTGTACTCAAGGTCACCACAAGCATCATATAAACACAAGCTAATGGAAAATTTAAAGAGGAGAGTTTTTTCCACAAAGGACCACTTAGTATATTGATCACTAATAAGCAAGTACACAAAGCATTGGAATTACACTCTCCACTTAGCTCTCTGGTTAACTCTCAAGTGTGAGTAGTAGACCTTGTTTATATAGGCTCATGAGAAGGAGGCGCCTAGGGACCATGACTCTCTCCACCTCCCTTAGATTTCTCACTAGACTAACCTAAAATGTGATTCCTCAATCATAGGAAAGTATCTACTAGATCTACAACTCTAGTAAATGAGCCTTGTAACCTTAGAACATGACACTCTAAGGTATATAGACGCAGGATAAGGAGGTGCCTAGGGCCCATGAATCTCTCCACCTTCCTTATATCTCACACCAAATGCACCTAAAAGGTGATGCCTCAATCATAGGAAAATATCTACTAGACCTACCCTTACTTACTCTAGTAAGGTATCACTAAGGAAATCACACAATGAATGGATGCTAGATCAAATATCTTCTAACCACCTCCCTTTATCGAGAATCCATACCATGCAGGGTGTTCGTGGATGAGATCTACCACTAAGATAAAGATCACCAAGATGATAAAAAATGCCCCATGTGCTATAGAATGTCATACATAAGAACTGCCAGAATAATGAGTTGGAGAAGTTTTCTTCCTCCTTCTCTAGGTGCTTTTATTTTCCCTTCACTTTATCCTCTTCATCATTTCTCCTTTTGAATCAATCTAGGAGCCTTGGTTTTCTTGTCCTTAACTGTAATGAAATGCTCCATTGGAACTGGTGTTGAAGAAGTTGAAGATTTGGAGCCCTTCATGTAGGTTTGTTTAATCCTCTAGACTGAGGGAATAAGTGACCATTGAGGTTAGAGTATGATTGGTTTGATTGGATATCATTGAGACACATTGTTCCTCATAACAAGGAGTCATGCTGGAGAGAAACACGTAGATGGCTTCCTATTCATCAATGGTAACACCTACACCACTAGGTTGATTAATCATACAATGAATGTCATTGACATAGAAGAAACACTGGCTTTGTCATTTTTTTCCATCCTATAAAGTTTCTTCCTTAAGAAGAACCTAGCAGCTGCATTGGTTTGCCCAAAGATGGACTTGAGCCTAACCCATGCTTCATTCAAAGTCTTTGTTGAGCTCACTTGATGTATTTGGCTATCACCTAGTCCACAAATGATGAGAGATAAATAATTTGGAGTCTGACTTGGTCCACTTAGTGATGATATGTCGATCTCTATTTGGTCTCTTCTTAGTATCATTATTAACCACTCCCCACATGTATTTTTCAGTGAGACACATTTGCATTTTGATGCACCAAGTATGGTACTTGGAGCCATCAAAATTATCTATTTCATCATACATTTGTCCCACCATAGTTACTATGATTCTCAAACCCACACACACACACACACACAGTGTTGGACAAATAAGGAAGTCCTTTACAGCTCTAGTACTTTACAATGGATCTTGTCTTTTCACCCATAAATGCTCTACTCAAGTATCCCTTCACCAAATAAGTGGAAATGTGTACACATTAACTTTGACCAGTGTAGGTAACTTGTCTCTGATTTGGACCTAAAACATATCTTAAATCCTTTGGCTAATGTGATTGGAACTTTAGTTTTAGTGTGTAAATATCTTGGCATTCTAACTAACACATCTCACACTGGGACCTCACACACAAGAGTGTCCTTTATAGCTGGAGGACATTACAAAGAGGATTTTCACCTCAAGCTTGATGAACACACCAAGGCAATAGATGACTCACACCACACATATTTTTGGTATTGAAATAAAACACACACATATGTGATTTGAGGAGCCTTTTATATTGTGGAGGGCTTTTATAAAGGGTTGATGTAATTCTCACAATTAAAGGCTCATACGCACAGGTTATAATAAATTCCCTTATTCAACGAGGGGAATTAGGAACCGCCTTGGAATTTTACGCTTGTCAAACAACTTCTCGAGTGCCTTAAACTACACACTGATAGTAGGAGAGTAACAAGTTGTTTGATGCAGAAGGATTGCGTTGCAGAGACCCACCTTTTTTATGTTATACCATAGTGTCTCCCATAGCGTGAGAAACAGGGCTTTTTGTACCCTATACACTCTGAATAAGAAGCTGAACTAACCTCTCCACAAAAGAGCTTATGGCTATGCTACGGAAGAACCACTGATGTGCAGTGACTTGAACCAATTTTCTACTATTGGGGGTCATCTTTGAGCTTGGATTGAAGCTGATCACAAAGTTTCTGTTGAGCTCACAATAGTATCCCCAATAGGACTTTTACAAAGAGTTGATTGAAGTCCTTTAGTGCTTGTTTTGATGTTGTGAAGGAACCTTCTCACATGTTGAATAATGCGCGAGAAAGAAAACAACTTCGACTACAAATTGAGCTCAAAATTGAGCTGAGAATGGAGCTGTCTCCTTCACTTATCCAGTAGTCCGCACTCTCAGTGGAGTGACAGTAAATCTGTTGATTGCTTTCTCTCTCTCTTTTACTCCTTCTCTCCCTTCTCTCTCTCACTCAAAAATGCTTGCTCTTACTCAAAGATTTGCAAACATAGATCTCTCCCACACTCAATGTGAATGCCTCACACAAGGTATTGAACGAGAAATTTATTTTCTACCTCTTTTCACTCACAAAGAACTTGCCATAGATGATTTATCTTCCTTCTCTTGTGTGAATTCCTCACTCAATACCTTGTGTGAATGCCTCTCACACAAGGTATCAAAGGATGAATTTCTTTTCTACCTCTTCTCACTCCCAAAGAACTTTCCATAGATGATTTCTCTTCCTTCTCTTGTGCCATTCAAGATAAATATGCTAATGCTTTCCCTCCCTCACTCCTATGTATGCCACTTACACAATCATGAAGGAAATGCAATGTCACAAAGCAATGCTTCACAAGTTAAAGTTGTTGGCCTTCTTGATGCTTCTAAGTGCCACTCTAAGAAGCAAGAATCAACCCTTAAATGCAACAAATACAATAATAATTATCTCACAAAGAATACCACTCAATGATAATAGAGAATGTACCTATCATCTCAATGAGAATCACACATACACCCACAATCACTACGATGTACCTATCAACTCATGAATGATTACACTCCCATGGAAAGGAGATATGATATCATGTTGAAAGGTATTGTGTGAGCTTAATGAATGAATGAATCAGGCAATGGAAATGATCATCACATAGAAAAACTCACACCACTAGAGCAACACATGCCAAAACTTAGATAATAATGAGATGTAACCAATGAGTTATAGAGTGTACTCAAGGTCACCACAAGCATCACATAAACACAAGCTAATGGAAAATTCAAAGAGGAGAGTATTTCCACAAAGGACCACTTAGTATATTGATCTCTAAGAAATTACACAAAGCATGGGCCTTACACTCTCCACTTAGCTCTCTAGTTAAGTCCCAAGTGTGAGTAGTAGACCATGTTTATATAGGCTCGGGAGAAGGAGGCACCTAGGTCCCATGAATCTCTCCACCTCCCTTAGATTTCTCACTAGACTCACCTGAAAGGTGATGCCTCAATCATAGGAAAGTATCTACTAGACCTACACCTAAAAGGTGATGCCTCAATCATAGGAAAGTATCTACTAGACCTACACTCATTTACTCTAGTAAATGAGCCTTCTAACATTAGAAAAAGACACTCTAAGGTATCACTAAGGAAATCACACTAAAAATGGATGCTAGATCACATATCTTCTAACAATAGAGAAGGGGAAGCCTCCCCTCTTCCTTGTGCATGCCCCTTTGCCCTGGGTAGCAGGGAGATGGTGGATGCTGAAAGGTGGCTAGGAGGCAGGAGTGGGATCCCTATACTTGGCTCTTCACATAATTCCAACATGGTATCAGCGCACATATCTACGTCTTGGTGGTGGTGTGCTAGTGATGACTAGATTCCATTCCATTTTAGTGATGACCCCTCTCCTTGAAGTGATGACTAGATTCCATTCCATTTTAGTGATGACCCCTCCTTGAAGTGATGACTAGATTCCATTCCATTTTAGTGATGACCCCTCTCCTTGAAGTGATGTTGACCTCCCATCTCATTGAAGTGAGGAAAAACCATTGGTGATGGATTCCAAGTTCCATCTACCTTGGATTATTCCAAAAATATACTTTTACCCTTGTCAAAACTCATTCCTTGCACTTTCAAGAGGCACCATGCATAGGGCCATGCATAGACATACGCGACACATTTGTTCCACCTTGATGCATCAATGAATGGAGGCACTTCTCCTTTCCAAGAATGGATCCATAACTTTGATCACCATGATGCATACTAACTTGAGGGGTATGTGATACATTTGCATGTGTGAGGTGCCTACAAAAGTACCATAAGTTTGCATGTGTGATACATTTGCATGTGTGAGGTGCCTACAAAAGTACCATAAGTTTGTGGTCCCATTTCTTGAAATTTTTTTGGTCCATATGGATCCATTATAGGTCCACCATAAGCTTCTTTTCTCTTGCATGCATCTTGACTCATGAGTCCAACATGCAACTCTTTTCTATATAGAGTCAAACTTGTCCACCATAAATTGAAAATTTTGGTCCATTCTATCAAGCATGTTTTGGATGAAAAACATTATGGTGTGCATGTCCCTGTAATCCTTAGACCATTTAGGGGCATTAGACATATGTGGTGTATTAGTTTTTTGTCTCCTTCCCTCATTGACATTGACATTGGTCTCTTCTTACATATCTCCTTGAACATCTTACTTGCATCTGATGTGCCTCCCTCATGATCAAGCACTTCTTTGGAGTTTTCTTCAGGTTTAGGATTTGGCATTATGTTAAAAAATGTCAATTTACCTTTGGAAAAACTTCCAGATTCCAATTTGAGTGATCTTTGTCTCTATGGTGAGGTTATGGAGTGTACAATTCACGTATGTGATCACCTTTGACTTGGTCAAATCTATAGTACCCTTTGTTATGAATTTTCTATAGAAAGTCAAAAAAGTAGCAATGTGGTCTTTATACCCCCGAAATGATGCCTGATTTGAGAGTTCCTTATCTCTATATAATAGTTTAACAATGTACTATCCAACTATGAAGACAAATTTGGTTCAATATAAATGTATGAATTGAGAGTTCTTCAGCACTATATAATAGTTTAAGAGTGTACTATCCAACTATGAAGACAAATTTGGTTCAATCTAAGTGTATCTTAAACTATAAAAATAGGACAATTGTTACAAAATGCAACCTAGCTAGTTACCCAAGTGTCTGAATGGATACATTAAGGGCTAGAAAGAGAGCTTGTGGAATGCAGAATGCAACCGTATATCCAATTTTACTTCACTCCAAGACCTCTTCTACTAAATTAGGGTTTTTCCCTATATTGTAAAACTATTCAGGATGATGTTAAGGCTAAGAGATAGCTTCGAGGGAACTACTCACCTCAATGTGTCATGGGGAAATTTCAGATGACCGAGCTCATAACCCTTAAGGCCTCCAAGATCAACATCTCTATGGGTATCTTGCCATTTATCTTCTCCCACCACGAGTTTTGTCACATGTTATAGTACAGACACTACTCCCTCCTCACCTCAAATCACTCACACACACTCACTAGCATGCATTCGATAGAAGATTAGAGAGAGAAATTGTCTTATGGGCTTCCCAAAGCTTCTATTTGGCCTATTACTTGTACATTGCTTCATCTCATAATACACTTATGCATTACAACACTAGGGAGAACATCCTAGCTCACTACAACATGCTCTTGGAGTACGAAACACCATTAATTATCTATTAGACCTTTTTGGACACTATGGCTATCCAAGTTTGAGATTTGGACACCATTTCGTTATGGCTTATTTGTATATGATCTTAGTGTATCTATCCTCTACATCTGATGTAGATGATTACTGACCATTCAGCATATTATTGGGTGTGGCAAATCATGTTAACCCTAAAATGGGTTAACATCCCCTCTTTTTAATATCAACAATCATGAGGATTAGATGTATTCTTGGTGTTGATAAGTTCATGTTACATGTCTTTGATCCTTTAGAAGGATGAAGAACCTAGTTAGCAAATTAAAATGTTAATAGGAAATGAAATCCTAATTAGGGTGGATGCCAATGCATGTGATTGCTTCTTATTTTTTGGTAATCACATGCAAGGTTACAATATTTATTGAGGTTAGTGGGGATTCTATGGAAATGGAAGAACATGGGTGGAGGTATGGAGGAGAATTGACAAGAAATCACTATGAGCACATCTTTTTGGTTAATGTGTCCCTTTGTAGACTGTCACATGATTGTGTAGTGACTTGACGTGCTTTACTTCCCATGTGATTTTTTATCAATTAAGAATAATTAGATTCCGTTTGACCATTGGTCACACTAATACACAATGAAGTATAAAATGTGAGTGCTTAAAATCATGTGAGAGCTATTGCAGTCAAAACATTTAGAGAAGATAGAAAGAATTTTGTCGACTTGCGAGGTTATTGTGCCTTTTACTATAAAGGGTTAGAGGCTAAAATTTAAGGAATTCCAAGTGATGGATCATACCATATGGGTCAGGCAAGCATACATCCGCTATAGTCCCCCCATCTAGAGATATACTTGGAAGGTGTTGATGGTGGGGTACGTAAAAGTGTACTCTCACTAAGCCTCTACTTTCTTTAATTGGATTACATGTTTGATGATTAGCTCGTTGAATACTATTCTTCTTTACACTACAAGAGAAGTGTTATATGTACATTATGTGTGCTATGTTATATACACATTATGTGTGCATATACTAGGAGGCTAACCCACATTAGGCTTGTGAGCATGGGAGCATGGGAACAAGCTCTAGTGGAGCATGGGTTAGGACTAACCTTAAGGTTTAAGGTTAGGGTCAGGCATCCAAGGGTCACACATGAGGAATAGAAAGTCAAGAGTCACTTGAGGGCCCTCCTATATAATAGGGGCATGGGGCATACTCAAGGGGGCTTGGAGGCTAGGAAGCTTGAGGCTTATGCTATGGTCTCTTGTGTAGAGATCCATATCTACTCATCTACCATTTCACACTTTAGCTACATGCTATTGGATTGGAGTTATACCTCTTGATGGTATGGGACATCAAGGTAGAGGTATGATGTATTTCATTATTATTCATGTTTGCATCCCTTGGGCTCGGGGGTGGTTGGGTGGTTGAGTTTATGCCTGATTTATGCATGTTTATGCATAACAATTATCTAGAGAGATCTTAGGGTTTTAACAGTGGTATCAGGGCAATCTCTATTTAATTGTTGATTTTTTTTAGTAAATTTTAATATTTACTAATAAAATATTATTTTTTGTTGATTTGTGTTGATGAATTACACGTGGATCATCAATTTGGTGATTGGAACGTGTGTAACTACAATTCAATGGACGAATCGACGTTGCGGGGAAATTCCGTGAGTTAATGCTATTTTTTCCTATTTTAATGGTTAAAATCGAGCATTAATGGAGTTTTTTACAAAAATACCATAGATTTTATGGTGGATATTTTTGTAGAATGGATTCCCTGAATTTCTAGAATTTTTAGAAATTTTTTCCTAATTTTTTAGGAATTTTTTGAGCATTTTTATGATAAAAAATGTATTTTTTACATTTTTTGCGGGTTTTTTTCGTGGGAATGCGATCAAATTTCTGTCAATTTCTACTGAAATTCAGTAGGGGATAGCGTGTTGATGCATGAATTGCTCTCCCGTGTGCGTGGGGTTCTCTCCGCCTCTCAAATCTTATTTTTCTTTCTCTTTTTCGGGTGAAAAATCTCTTTAAAATGATTTTTTTAACATTAATCATAATTATGATTAAGATATGTTAATTAAAAAGCTTAATTAAAGATTAAGCTAATCTCTCTCTGATTAACAGAGAGAGAGAGAGAAGAGATTGGAGGAGAGATGGAAATGGAGAGGAAAGGGAGGAGAGAGGGGAGAAGAGAGAATCCATCTCTCTCTTCTCCATGCGCAGGCGACGGGAGGGGGGGGCTGCGCACGGAAAAAAACGCCCCCCTCCCTAAAAAATCAAAATGAAGTATAAGCTAATTAAAGCTTATATTTATTTTTTTCATTTTTTTTAAAAATGAGTTTTTTATTTAAAAAAAAGAGCTTTTAGATATTTTTCAAGGAAAAAGCTTGGGAAAAAAGCCTAAAAAATATTGAAAAATTTGGGATTTGAGTAAAAAATTCTCTGAAAATTCTCTGAAAATTTTTGGCTTTTCATCTTCCGGAAAACCTTTGGCTTTCCATTTTCCCGAAACCTTTTGGCTTTTCGAATTCCGGAAAAACTTTTGACCTTCCGTATTCCGTATTCCGGAAACCTTTGACCTTTCACATTCCGATTTTTTTTTTGTCTTTTCATTTTCCCAAAACTTTTGGCTTTCCATATTCCGGGAAAACCATTGGAATTCCGAAATTTTTTGACCATTCGTATTCTAAATGTGTTCGGGGTATTTTAAAATTTTCAAAAAATTCCTGAAAATTAGTGGAAAATTAGACAAAGGTTATTTTAAATTTCGAAAAAATGTGGGGTTGGTGTTTGGCACGTGGTGTGTCCATTCGGGCACTCGTGACCATTCAAATTCCTTTAAAATTATATTTTTTGACCCAGAAAATTAGAAAAATCCATTAAAATTAAAAATTTTCATTGGATTTGAGAATTGTCGGGCGGAATTGGAAATTTCGTGAACGATGGGATTCTCAGGGAAAATTAGGAATATTCTAGATATTATATTTAGAAATTCTAAAAATTGGTATTTTAAAATATCAATGGTATTTTGGCAAATTAAATTGCTAAAAAATTTCTGGAAAAATATAGGTTTGGAATGAGATAGGTTTGGTGGAATTCAAAATTATTATATTTTGAGGCCCTATAAATTAGAAAAAATTAGAAAAAAATCATGATAATTCTTTTTCTCGAGAATTTAATATTTTCGAGGGTTATTTAATGTTGAAGTACGTTTTCTCGTGCTGACATTAGATAGATGCAGGTTATTTGCATATTTTTTTAATACGATTATAGATCGTATTAATGGATATTTATGTTTGGATTAATTCTAAACAATGTATTCATGATTTTTTACCATTTTTTAGCCATTCTTTTTGGACATGTTCCTTAATTTCTTTTGATGGCTATAATTTACGTTCAAAGTGTGTTTCACCTTTTGACACTTTTCCATGATAATTTATTTTGGCACTTATTAAAGTGTGGATTGTGCTTAATTTCTTAAGTCTAAGACAAATTCTATCATGAGTTAGTTGATCGGTTTGTTTTGGTGGATTTTATTGAAAATTTTCCAAGTTTTATATAGACTCATCAGGTTCTGCCTAGATCACTTGTGTCTAGGGTTTTTTTTATTGAGTGCTACACACATGTGTTTCACTTTCTTACTTTGGAGTTTTATTTGAACAACACAACGTTCATATACTCTGGATTGATGAGTTGGCCACCAATTTTAATGCTTCTTTTGACATGATTAAATGTCAAAAGATGGTATGCATTGTTTTTTATGATCAACTATGTTATTTTTGGATTGAAGGAGCTTCTATGCTTTTATCCATGGTTTTATAAGGATCTTTTGATCTTTTGAATATTTACATGTGCTTTGAAGGTAGCATTTGCCTTCGTTTCTTGCACATAATTTTGGAGTATATTTCTTATACTCTTGTATATGTTCCAACTCAGATACCTAGTTGCTTATATATCTAGGTGAGTTATTTTTCTACCCTAACTTTATTGTGTTTTGGGTAGTTATCATTAGAAAGGCGCCAATAATTCAATTTCTTTTCTAATGATGTAATCTTAGAGGGAGTTATTCCTTAATGTAGTCTGAAGTATATTGAGAAAGGTTTAGTATGTGAAAGTCTGGATAAGGCCATCTTATTCCTTTTATATAGGATTTTATTCATATTTCCTAGACAGCATACTAGGGAGTTTCAAATTGTTAAGGTATGTATGGGTGGTATCATGGTGGTATGGGACGCTAGTGATCCCTCACATATATTATCTTATGGGATAATTTGAACTCAAGATTGTTGCTTTGCTTACATCACTTAGCATGTTGACCTCAACATTCAAAGACAATCTTATTTTCTAAATTCACTAGAAGTTATAGTGGGCATTCTCTAGATAAACATCTTTTATCTATAGCCTGCATGTTTTGATGAGGGTAATCTCATCGGTATTTTCACTTGTTGAAATCTCTTTCTTTAGAGTTCAAACAAGTTTATCTTGTTGTGTTCGGATAAGGAAATTTGGATTCTTCCTTTGTTGGCATTTTTTTCTCTAGTTCTGTACTTTAGGTGATTTACACAATCAACCTGAAAGGTTTATGGATGGACATATGTGACTCATCGAGACGTTGATGACTATCTATGTTGATATGGGTAACTCGAGACGTTGAGTATTCCATATGCAGATGTGGGTATGTCGGTGCGCCGATGAATCCCCAATTTCTGCTGTTATAATGCCATGCTTTCCAACTTTATTCCGAATGGTTTACAACGAGGAAGTTACTTTGAATGTGAATTGCTTTGATCATCTGCAGTCTGATGGGAAAACAGAGTGTATGAATCAGATTGTAGAGTATATGCTTCATGCATATGTCTCTAGAAAATCATCATATTGGGAAATATTCCAATGATGGAATTTGCCTATAACAGTTCTAAATTTACGGCTATTATTTTTTAGTCCGTGCATACTTATGTATGGGTATTAACCCAGGGCACCTATTGATGTCGGTCTTAAGGACATCGAGCTTGATGTATCGAGGGATTTCTTGCGAGATATGCAGGAAATTCTGACCGAAGCTCGGGATTCTATCAGGAGTGCTCACGATAGGGCACGGTTTTATGCTGATAGGGGACGCTCATCTCGGTCTTTTGAACCAGGAGCGTTGGTTTATTTTAATGTTCCTAAAGATTTTTAGACTTTGTCAATGGAAAAATGCTCGAATTTATCTCCTAGATATTGTGGTCCATTTCGAGTTATATATCGGATTGGCACGGTTGCGTATGAACTAAAACTACCTCCAATTGTTAGAGTTCATCCAGTCTTTCATATCGATAGATTGAAAGGGAAACTGGGAGGTGAGGATGACACAGTTACTCCTCAAGAACTCGTTGAAGTCGATGAATTATCCTATGTTCCACATGAACCTGATAAGGTACTTGAATTCAGGGAAAGGAAACTTTGTAGTTGACTAATCCCTGAGTTTAAAATAAGGTGGAAAGATAGGGAAATTGAGAATTCGACTAGGGAGTCGGTTGAGAATGTTCAGCGCAGTTCTCCTTCTTTTCATTGCAAGAGTGCAATGTTTTGAGAGAGGGGAAGTATGTTATATGTACATTAAGTGTGCTATGTTATATACACATTATGTGTGCATATACTAGGAGGCTAACCCACATTAGGCTTGTGAGCATGGGAGCATGGGAACAAGCTCTAGTGGAGCATGGGTTAGGACTAACCTTAAGGTTTAAGGTTAGGGTCAGGCATCCAAGGGTCACACATGAGGAATGGAAAGTCAAGAGTCACTTGAGGGCTCTCCTATATAATAGGGGCATGGGGCATACTCAAGGGGGCTTGGAGGCTAGGAAGCTTGAGGCTTATGCTATGGTCTTTTGTGTAGAGATCCATATCTACTCATCTACCATTTCACACTTTAGCTACATGCTATTGGATTGGAGTTATACCTCTTGATGGTATGGGACATCAAGGTAGAGGTATGATGTATTTCATTATTATTCATGTGTGCATCCCTTGGGCTGGGGGGTGGTTGGGTGGTTGAGTTTATGCCTGATTTATGCATGTTTATGCATAACAATTATCTAGAGAGATCTTAGGGTTTTAACAAGAAGCAAGCACTAGTGGCGTTCATTTGTGGCATTATACGTTACACAACTGTAAGTGCCATTCTAAGTGTCGTTGTGAGTGGCTCTCAAAAATCACTAGTATAACCGCCACTAAGCAGTGCTGTATAAATTCCGGTATAACCATCGATATAATTGCCCATATAACCACCGATATAATTGCCCATATAAACACAACCTAAAAAGAAAAATCATAAAATATTTACAAAAAAATATATACAATACCTTCCTTATATTTATAGATTCATCAAAATTTAAAATCAAGTACAAACCTCTTCACGATGTTGTGGAATGTAGGTGTCTCTTGAATCTTGCCATAATTTAGTTGAGCTAATTGTAAAAAATCTGCTTGTATGCTTCTTGACAGTTTCTTGAGTATCTCTATATACCACTTTGAACCACTTTACATAAAAGATAAACACTTTGAAAGCTTTAAATCTAATCTCCAAAATGTCTTGAATTTTTCCACAATATTCAAGTTTCTCTAAGCACTATAATGTTATTATCTCTTCTACTAGCTCGACTATCTCGGTCAAAACTTGTCATTACACCACAATCATATGTGGTTCTCTTGGAGTCTATACATTGAGTGTAAAAATGTCAACCTTTTGACCACATTGCATTATGCACTTTATAAATGAAACCCAATTAAAAATCTTAAATATAGCTTATATGTAAGACATTTAGTTGTCAACATTATATATCTTAGCAAAATACAATATATATTTGTTAAATATTAAAACATCTTCACTTACATGGTAGTTGCATCTCCTTGCATACTCCCATTCTTCTCTTGTAATTTCCTCTCCCATCATTTCCACTTGCACCAAGTCAACTCTAAGCCATTAAATATTGTAATCCTTTTTGCAAGATCCTTTTAGTTGGGTGAGTATGCCATGTGATTGTGCATTGATCTCTTAAATGCTCTTCTCTCCTATATCCTTCACTTTCTTGAATCTTTATATTTCTCAATCCACTTTTCCATCATATAAGTGTTGATCAAAAATTAAACCCGAGAGTGTTTTGCCAGTATTTTGGAAAAACGCAGTTCTTCCAAAAAACATCCCACCCTATTTCTAATCCTCTCTCACACCCTCTTAAGCTTCTAACCCTCTCTCACCCTCTCAAGCCTCTCTCACCCACTCAAGCTTCATCACCAGGCTGCAAATTTGCTTTACAAAGGACTATGGAGTAAGAGTTTACCTTGGTACATACCTTGGTTATGGTGAGTCTCTTTCTCTTCTTCTTCTTCTTGCTCCTTTTCTTCTTGTTCTTCTTCTTGCTCTTGCTCTTGCTCTTAATCTTGCTCATGCTCTTGCTCTTGCTCTTACTCTTCTTCTTGAACCCTTAATATTTTCTTGGTTTGTATGTATGCATTACTAAACTTTTGCTCAGTGCCCTTTTGTTAGTTTTATAGGTCCTCTAATCCTCTCTTTCAACATCACGAAAAAGAGGTAAGTGCTTTCATATATTTCCTCTATTATTATTGCACCCTTGGGTGTTGGGGATTTATTTTATAGATTTGCGCATAAGCTTTATGCATAAGCCTTATATATGCATAAGTTCTCATGCATAAGCTTTATGCATACGCTCTCATGCATAGTTTTATGCTTAAGGCCTCATGCATAGCTTTATGCAGCATGCATAGCTTTATGCATAAGCCTTATGCATAAACTTTATGCATAAGCCTTATGATTTAAGCTTTATGTATAAGCCTTAAACATAAGCTTTATGCTTTATCCATAAGCCTTATGCATAAGCTTTATGCTTTATGCATAAGCTTTACGCAGAAACCTTATGCAGAAGCTTTATGCTTTATGCTTTATGCTTTATGCTTAAGGCATTATGCTTAGGCTTTATGCTTTATGCATAAGCATTATGCTTTATGCTTAAGGCCATATGCTTAAGCTTTATGCTTTATGCCTTATGCTTTAAGCTTTACGCATAAGCCTCATGCTAAGCTTTATGCATAAGACCTCATGCATAGCTTTACGCATACGCTATATGAAAAAGCCTTATGCACAAGCTTTATACTTTACGCTTAAGCTTTATGCTTTATGCGTAAGCCTTATGCATAAGCTTTATGACTTATGCTTTAAGCTTTATGAATAAGGATTACTAATCTTTTTCTCACCCTTTTGTTGGTTTTGTAGGTCCTCTAATCCTCTCTTTCAACATCACGAAAAAGAGGTAAGTGCATACATATCTTTCCTCTATTATTATTGCACCCTTGGGTACTAGGGATTTGTTTTGTAGGTTTGCGGATAGGCTTATGTATAAGCTTTATGCATAAGCCTTATGCATAAGATTTATGCATAAGATCTCATGCATAAGGCCTCATGCATAGTTTTATGCTGCTTAAGGCCTCATGCTTAAGGCCTCATGCATAGCTGTATGCATAAGGCCTCATGCATAGCTTTATGCTTAAGGCCTTATACCTAAGCTTTATGCTTAAGGCCTTATACCTAAGCTTTATGCTTAAGACATAGTACTTTAAGCTTATACATAGTACTTTAAACATAATGCCTCATGCATTGCTTTATGCATAAGCTTTACTAATCTTTTTCTCACCCTTTTGTTGGTTTTGTAGGTCCTCTAATCCTCTCTTTCAACATCACGAAAAAGAGGTAAGTGCTTTCATATCTTTTCTCTCTTTCCTCTATTATTATTGCACCCTTGGGTGTTGGGGATTTGTTTTGTAGGTTTACGCATAAGCTTTATGCATAATGCTCATGCATACTTATGGTCTTATACATAGTGCTTTATTCATAAGGCCTCATGCTTAAAATCTTCATCCAAGTGTTCAAGTGCATGGTATTTTGGTATTCTCTCATCATGTGTGAGCTACTATAAAGTCAACTCCTCTTTGTCTATATGCTATATTATCACTATGATTCTTCCAAGAAGCACTCCCTAACTCTTATCTCTACTGCATAATCATGCTGACTTGGCTATCTCAAATGTTATCAACACCATCTATAACATGTGTTTCTCCTTGTTCTTAATGCATATCAATCAACATTTGGTATACATAAAGGTTTTTCATCTCTAACATGTTTTTCCCCTTGCACTTAATGTAGATAAATCATCATTTGTTGTAAATAAAGGTTTTTTTATCACCATGATTCTTCAACAATCACGGTTGTGATTTCAACCACCTACAAAATCATGGAAGTTGAAACTCACTCAAATGTGCAACCACATGTCCATAGTGTTTCCTCATCATATTTCCAATCCAAGAAACCATTCTTTTGTAATTTCATGAAAGTTCACCACCATGATTCTCTAAATCATCATGCCTGTGTGGTTGAGACCTAACACTACAACAAAAAGAGCGGGTAGCGGAGTTATAACATGGCCTTTATAAAGGGAAATGGAAAAGTGTCGGGATGTAAGCAATACTATAATTTCCACTATAAGCGACACTATTTTTTCTATGCTATAAGCACCGCTATAACCCACACTATAAGCAGCGTTATAACCGAGGCTATAAATGCTGGTATAATCCACACTATGAGCACCTTGTAGCCCATGCTATAATCGTCGCTCAATGGTTAGTGAGAATCTTTTTTTTTGGTAGATTGGCGTATTATCCCTAATCTTCCCCATTTTAATTCAATATGTTGAAGACATATCTAATTTGTATACACAAACATATCGACATATCAAAATATATGTGAAACATACATTTGAAATATATTAGCTCCTAAAAACTTATTTGTATTAAATCCAAAATTCCATAGAAGATGAGTTACATCTTGTAGTAAAATCAAAATGCCATGATAGGAAAGCTACATCGAGTCTTGAGTTACATAACAGGGAATACACAAAAACAAAGGTAAAACATAGTAGGCAGGGGGTCTCTACTCATCCTCATCCTCATCCTCATCATCATCATCATCATCATCATCATCCTCCTCCTCACCTATTACCTCTTCTTCATGTTCCTATATCACATAATATTAAGTAAGATTAAAATACAAACTAGGTAAATTTCTAAAAGCTTCTAAAACCAAAATAGTTTAAACTTTTAAAAATTATTCAAGTAACTTTCAAAATGGGAATAGCATCATAGTTCAAAGAGACATTGTGTTGTCGACAAATCCATTCAAATGTATCTGAGATCCCATTACAATAAGAATAGTCGTACTCCTCTCATGAGAAGGAGGGAGGCTCACCACATTTTTCTACATTAAACACACATTAAAAAATAAATATTTATATAAGTTTAAATTTTGTGTAAAATAAAATTTTGAATACAAATTGGCAATGTGAGAAATACTTACAAATTGAGCAAGGAAAGATCCAAGCTGAGTAGCCCTATCTTATGTTGTCGTACTCCGGTTGCTTCTCTTTCTTGATTGAATAGATCGAGGTTTTATCAATATGTGTTTTTTCCTTCTTTTAATCTTTATCTGATTATCCTCGCAGCTTGAGGCCACGATGCTTGATGGCCTTATTAATCAATGATTGCCTATGCCTCACATGTCTTTGCATACGCTCCAACATCTTAAGGTCATTAAACTATATGTTAGGGTGTAGAATGTATTGTTTTTTTGCATCATCTTGATTTCACCAATTAATGCCCCAAGTATTTTCAAACTCAAAATTTACCAAATGATGCATGCCTGCTACTATAAGATGATTCCCCTTACTATTAGGCATTCGGATTAACCACCTGATGTTCCTACACATCCTCTAATGGGGAATTGTAAGCAGATCTATTACTAACTTGGCTCTCTCAAATGTTATCAAAACCATCTTTAACATGTGTTTCTCCTTGTTCTTAATGCATATCAATCACCATTTAGTATACATAAAGGTTTTTCATTTCTAACATGTGTTTCCCTTGCACTTAATGCATATCAATCATCATTTTTTGTAAATAAAGGTTTTTATCACCATGATTCTTCAACCAATGACAGTTGTGAATTCTACCACCTACAAAATCACGGAAGCTGAAACTTCCTCAAATGTGCAAACACATGTCCATAGTGTTTCCTCATCATATTTCCAATCCAAGAAACCATTCTTTTGTAATTTCATAAAAGTTCACCACCATGATTCTAAAAATCATGCATGTGGTTGAGTCCTAACACTACAACAAAAAAGAGGGGGTAGTAGCGGAGTTTATAGCGTGGCTTATATAAAGGGAAATGGAAAAGTGTCGAGGTGTAATCAATACTGTAAGTGCCGCTTTAAGGGACACTATTTTTTCTATGCTATAAGCATCGTTATAACTGAGACTATAAATGCTGGTATAATCCACGCTATAAGCACCGTTATAACCCATTCTATAATCACCGCTCAACGACACTGAAAACTTGTTTTTTTTCAGCAGATTGAAGTATTATCCCCAATCTACCCCATTTTAATTCAATATGCTGAAGACAGATCTAGATTGTATACACAAACATATCGACATATCAAAATGCCTGTGAAACATACATTTGAAATATATTAGCTCCTTAAAACTTTCTTATGTTAAATCCAAAATTCCATAGAAGGTGAGTTACATCTTGTAGTAAAGCCAAAATGCCATGATAGGAAAGCTACATTGAGTCTCGAGTTATAAAACATGGAATACACAAAGACAAAGGTAAAACATAGTAGGACAGTGGTCTCTACTCATCCTCATAATCCTCCTCCTCCTCCTCCTCCTCCTCCCGCCTATTGCCTCTTCTTCATCTTCCATCTATAAACGCATCTATTATGTAGATTAGACGCATTTATAGACGTGCAAATAAACGCAAAATAGAAAGGCTTTTACACACACACAGAAAGATGAAAATTATTTATTCTTTTTTTGATTATGTAGGATGTCATCCTTAATCAGTTCTTCTAGTGATGATGAGTCCCTTCGTGTTCAAAATTGGGATCGTTGGTTGTAACAAAAAATGAAATGTATATGTGATTGTTGTCGAGGATGTATGCGTCAACAACGTAGCATTACGATGAATCACATTTCAATGTATGGAAAATGGGAACCGACGAGGTCAATGGTAAGTATAATTTGCTTATATTGTAAGAATTTAATTAAGAATTAGTAGAGACTCTGATTGAAATACTCGTGTGTAGGATAATGCGTTGCACCCTTCTATGTTAACTCACAGGCGGCATTAAGAGGCCAAGTGTCATAGAGAAATGGCAGAGGCTTCACAAAACGTAGAAGTGGTGGAGGATTTGAATGATGGAGATACAACCCCACCACCCTTTCCTCAGATGGTGGAGGAAGAGGTTTTAGAAGATATAGTATGTTCTCTATTTGCCAATGAGAGTAGTGAAAATGAAAAGGCCATGGAAAATGATCACCTTTATAATGCGGCTTCTACCCCACTTTTTGAGGGATGTACATATTCCATTCTACGCGCTGCTCTCGAGTTGCTCAACTTGCAAACAATCTATGGATGGAGTATTGCAAGTTTGAATGCACTTCTCAAGTGAGTTTTCTACTTTCATAAATTGTCTACTTCCATTATAGATATATAAGAAGAAATTTTTTTTATATTAATGTATTTGATTGTAGTTCCATAAGTGCCATGGATGTAGTGTGCCATATCCCGAGCACCTACGATCACTTTCCAAGTATCTTGATGTAGATTGGCTACATGAGGAGATGGAGAGAGTGGTGCAAGACGAAAACATGCATATCACATGGGAGCATGCCCCAGGATGCTTTAAAAAGGTTAAAAAACTTGTATTTTCAATCATATTTTAGTAAAACTTGTAAAATTTTATTTTGAGGTATTTATAAAAACATTTGTCTTGGTATAGTGCACAATGTTTAATGCTTTGTGGTCGGAGGGTAAACATTTTCGCACACAAAGGATTGATGAGAAGAGGAACACCCAAGATTGTGGGGTAATTGTAAGCTTTGAGGGAGCCAATGGAGCCATGGATGATTATTGTGGATTGATCAAAAATAATATTAAGCTTGACTTTCGAAGCTTCTTTGTATATATTTTGGATGTGTAGTTTAAGGATATTGTGGAAAGAGGTCATAATGCAACAATCAAGCATCATGCAAGTGGCTTTGTGACCATTGACTCTATAAAGTTTTGGCAAGGAAAGGATGGGACTCTAATGCTACCACAACATTGTGAACAGGTATATATAACTACTGGTAATTACAATATATGCATTTACAAATAGTAGAGATGTAATTTTTTTGTATGATGTACCTTTGTGCTTGAATAGGTTGTGTATCAACCAATAATTGACAATAAGAGATGGTGCCATATAATCCAGATCTCACCATGTTCAAGAGCCAATTATAGTACATTCACCCACATTGAGCATATGGAGAACCATGTCAACTACTCTATGGAGGGAGATAGCTTGGAAAACATTGATGATGATCCTGCCATTGGAGATGATGATCGTGCTATTGGACATGATGATATTGCCTCTCGATGATTCTGGTTGTGACGGTCTTGAATCTAGCCATATCTTAATCATACAACTTAATCTAAGAAAATATTAAACTCATTGAATCCTGTTATTTCCACATAACAACACAATCAAATCAACCTTCTTAAATAGCAAAATAAGCATGCATGCCATATCCATGGTTCTTATCACATAACCAAAGAATCATGTAATCGCAAACAAACATTGTCATGATATAAATCTCTATCAATTATAACATGGCATCTCAATCAATCACAATGTATGTGTCTATCTTAAGATTCTATCATCATCACCATGCTCGAGAACATGGTTAGTCATAATGACCAAAATCCAGCCAATCTAGGGCTTTCTCCGATGCTCGTCCACCCAACCTCCACATTGGACATTGCAACTATCTCGGGTATGCCTCTAGTAAATCTCGTCCACTCTGGGTTCTACCAAATGGCTCCCACAATTTATAAATCACATTCTCTGTCTGGCATTGCCTAAGGACAGCCGGTCCGAATCTCAAAATCTCATGTCGAGTCTCATCATACACATGCATATCAATTAGTCATACGCATGCATATCAATCATTCATCTCAAAACAAAGAAATCATAACTTATAAATATCATCTCATACTCATCTTTAGTCCATAATCTTTCAAGGCATGCATATTCAAATCAATCACAATCAATTTCAAGTATAAAACAAGCTTTTAATTTAAAGAGTCTTTAACTTCTCTTTATCTTTTAAGTCATATGGGAATCCTTGTTTTTAACATAATCAATTATCATGTTCTAACGAGCAAGGTCATCTCTAGTCACTAGAACTAAGTCTTAACTATGCTTATGTATTAGTCCATACAGTCTATATAGACAAGGTAGTCAATCTTGATAGCAATTTCTAAGGCAAAGCCTAATAACTGGTCTCTTTGGGAGAGTAATATCTTCCAATCTATTTGGAATTAGAGAAAAGCAAAAACTAAAAAGTGTTAGGACTTCTATTGCTCTATAAAGCATGTCTCAGTGTGATGGTTCTCTAAAAATGAGTTCTAAGGTCTCTTTGAGAGCATTCAAAATAGCCAAAGTTGTGTTTTCAGCATAAAACTACCAAAAACAGCTAAGTGTCCCACTTTGCACTCAAATAACTCAAAAACAAAAGGGATTTGGCTTTTCTATAGTCTCATACACTCGTGTAGAGTTTCTTGTCCTCTAAAACTTTTGTCTTTATGTAAATCTCTGATTCTAAACACATGGAAAGATAAATGCTTTGCAAATTAGTCCCTAATCAAGGTTAGACCTAAAATCTGGTCTTAAACTAGTCAAATATTCTATCTTCTAATTGTTTAACTCCAATAGTGTTTAATTTATGAGTAAAACAATAGTTATTGGCGGGAAATCCCCCCCTCCTCTTCTCATGGTGTTTCCCCATCGTTGCCATGGTTAAGCATGCCATAAACCGACTCAGATTCTTCCATATACACGCTTATCGATATATTTATTTAATATCAAAAGAATTTAAAGCAAAATAATAGAAAGAGTGTTTGTGTACTTCTCCAATATATTTGCTGATGTCTTGATTGATTGGGAATCCATGTCTACTCTCCAGAAGTTGTGGAAGAGCTGCTTGTAGATTTAGCAAGCCTCTCCGATCTACTGTCAGGGGCTCCAATCTGCACAACAGGTATAACTTTGCGTACAGTTATCAGATACTAGTTGTGTGGGTACTTAAAATTATCAGAATATGTGCGGTCTACAACCCAGGCATAATTGCTAAAATCTGTTGTATGTGAAAGTCGACTCCAAAAATAGATGACGTTTTAGTTTTTTATCCAATTTTGATTTGCATATCCATCTCCACACTTAAAGGCTTCCTTTGAGTATACTAACTAATTGAAAACTCAATCTTAAATTTTCACTTAATTTTAACACTTAGAATCTTTACTGCTAAAAAACCATTGAAAACCTGCTGGAGTTCATTACTGAAATCTATAGCATCCAAAACTTCGGATTATCTTTAATCATAACTTGGTTAATCTTGGAGGTATGTTACACTAGTAGTGGGATGGATCTCTTTATAGTTTTGGATATAGGCATGGACATTGAGATAGATACTTTAGCAAGGGTTGACCTCATTGAAGATGAGGTTGAACTCTAGTTCTTTCATTGTACTTTATTATGGCTATGGTCTTTCTTTTGGTTGTTTGTTATTGGTGATTGATTGATTGAGATTACATGTATAGATTCATGCCTTTTTGAGATCACATGTATAGATTTACTGTGATATGTTGCTTTTCGTGGCATTACTTAATCATTCACCTTTGGACTACATTTCATGGAGGTTCAAGATTTTTTTAAAAAGCTTCACTTTGATGAAAAGACGTGGGGATTGAATCATTGTCCTTTGGATTGTTTTTCATGGCATTACTTGATATACCTAAGCCTTTGCATGTATCCATCCCTTTCACCACATTACTCAATTTATACCTATTTCTTTTTTCTTTCCTTAGTACATTTTTCCTTGCAAATATGCTTTCTAGAGATTCATTTGTATATAAATGCACCAAAAAATCATGCATATTATCAATATCTTGTGCATATAGTTCAGCAAATGATATTTTTGGGGATTGAAGATTTTGTTTTTCTTTGCAAGGTCCACAATTGCAACTGCATAGGAAATTGTTGCAGACTGCGTCTATAAGAACGCTAATTTCAAAGAAACTAGACGTGCTTATAGACGCGTTTATAGACGCGAGTATAGATGCATCGTAACTTACGCGTCTATAAGAGCATTTAATTTCAAAGGAACTAGATGCGCTTATAGACGCGAGTATAGATGCCCCGTAATGTGCGCATCTATGCAGCGCATCTATGCTTGCTTTATGTTGTAGTGCGAGCTTCTATGGTGGTAGTGCCTTTTAGTGCATGTGGTAGTCCATCATGACTGCAAACCTCTCAGTCTCTCAGTCCATCCTCTCTTGCAAACTCCTCATGTTGAAACCTAGTGTGTGATATGTGACATAGTTTTATATTGTTTTGGTAATAAGCACACACACTTTTATATTTCCTTGTTGAGAATTTAATTAAGGACATGACAAAGGTGAGGTGATGTGCCATGAGTCGTGTGAGAAGGAAACTTTTTGACTATAGTTGACTTGTATGATCGCATTGAAACAAAAGAAATGGGACATGAACCCCCCATAATGGCCTCCTGCTATGCATAGAGAGTTGCATACACTTTCCTTTGTTTAATATAATTCTGTCCTGGGGGGGGAAGGAGCACACATGGAGGTCGTGTTATCTATAAGATCGAGTACAAGCAATCAAGACTTAAGACAATAACGTATCATACCACATGGCACAAACAACGAGTTAAGGGGGGGAAGAGAGAGAGAGAGATTAGATGAGAGTAAATCTGTAAGAAATGGGAGAACATTATATACCCATGAGCATAACAACGTGTACTAGACCATTTCTCTTGGCTACCTCGTATTGTATTATATCTATAAGAAATGGGAGAACATTATACACCCATGGGCATAACGATGTCTACTAGACCATTTCCTTATACAGCCATATTTTATTTTATTCTTGTCGAGGCTCATCATACACATGCATATCAATTAGTCATACGTGTGCATATCAATCATTCATCTCAAAACAAAGAAATCATAACTCATAAATATCATCTCACACTCATCTTTAGTCCATAACCTTTCAAGGCATGCATATTCAAATCAATCACAATCAATTTCAAGTATAAAGCAAGCTTTTAATTTAAAGAGTCTTTAACTTCTCTTTATCTTTTAAGTCACATGGGAATCCTTGTTTTTAACATAATAAATTATCATGTTCTAACGAGAAAGGTCATCTCTAGTCACTATAACAAAGTCTTAACTATGCTTATGCATTAGTCCATCCAGTCTATATAGACAAGGTAGTCAATCTTGATAGCAATTTCTAAGGCAAAGCCTAACAACTGGTCTCTTTGGGAGAGTAATATCTTCCAATCTATTTGGAATCAGAGAAAAGCCAAAACTATAAAGTGTTAGGACTTCTATTGCTCTACAGAGCATGTCTTAGTGATGGTTCTCTAAAAATGAGTTCTAAGGTCTCTTTGAGAGCATTCAAAATAGCCAAAGTTGTGTTTTCAACATAAAACTACCAAAAACAGCTAAGTGTCCCACTTTGCACTCAAATAACTCAAAAACGAAAGGGATTTGGCTTTTCTATAGTCTCATACACTCGTGTAGAGTTTCTTGTCCTTTAAAACTTTTGTCTTTATGTAAATCTCTGATTCTAAACACATGGAAAGATAAATGCTTTGCAAAATAGTCCTTGATGAAGGTTAGACCTAAAATCTACTCTTAAACTAGTCAAATATTCTATCTTCTAATTCTTTAACTCCAACAATGTTTTATCTATGAGTCAGACTAAGGTATTCAACAATAGTTATTGGCAGAAATCACGGTAAATGGTTTTGTGATTTTCTTCATCCATGACTTTCTTTAGGCGTGATTGGGGATCATGGCTGTGATTGTCGTGATTGTAAAATAACTACCAACCATAACCTTATGGGTAGTGTACTTTTGGCAAATTTATCTCCAGAACATATGAATTCATGTTTAGGCCAAAGGCCAAGGGGCATATTTGTTATGAGCCAAAGGGCTGCATGGTCATGTGTTAAGGCTAAGGAGTATTGTAGTATGAAATGGAGACTAGGTATAAAGGAGAATGAGCCAAACCCCTAATTACCCTTTATGAATGATAATCCTACTTTGAGACCTTTTTCTTAAGATACTATGGTTCTAGTGCCTTTTAGTTCATGTGGTAGTCCATCATGACTACAAATCTCTTCTCTCTTGCTCCCTCCTCTCTTGCAAACTGCTCATGTTGAAACCTAATGTGTGATATGTGACATAGTTTATATTGCTTTGGTAAGCTTAGAACTTTTATATTTCCTTTTGATGAGAGTTAAATTAAGCACATGAAGAAGATTAGATGATGTGCCATGAGTCGTGAGGTCATATTCCTTGCCCCTAAAAAACTCTAAAACGACTTTCGTCTTGCTCAATTTCAACATCTGGAGAGGGAGAGACACGATGCTAATTTTCAACAAGTTCTCTTATTCATGATTTCTATTACTTGAAAAAATATTTTTTAATAATTAGAGAGATATAATGCTAGATTTAGATTCCCCATACCCAAAAAATCCTAATAACAACTAGGAACTCCTATCAAGTGATTAATTAATTCAAGAGACTGGATCATCCCTTGAGTAGGTGAAAGCTTAGGGAAAACTAATTGCAATGAACTAGCAGTGATCACTCAAGGCATGGAGTGATAACATGGGTATAGGAGCACCATCCATGAGCAAGGAGAAGGGAGAGATTGCCATGGAAGCTTATTAGCTTGTCACTTTGATTAGTATGAGTTTATTATGATTATCTATTAAATTTTACTTGTATACCATGCCCCCCTTTTCACACATACTTATTAATGTCCACCCTAGTTTATCTTTGGCCCATAAGCCTATGTCCCCCACTTACACTTGGCTCTTTGTCCCAATATAGCTTATGCTTGGCCCGTGGCCTCACATGTAAAATTTGTGTTCACTGCTTTATTACAAACCATCCCCACCCAAATATGTTTCGTCCCTCCTTGAAACATGCTCAAAATAGAACCATAGTATGGATGGTTTGCATAAGCATCAACATAAATCACTTCACACTTATTTGCCAAAGTTGTCCAAAAGATCATGATTTGAGTCTTTTAGACCTCCAAAACTTCATAAAATGATCCCCAACGCATTGCCAATCTTGTCTAAGAAGTGTATATGTCAAATGCATCCCTTTGAACCTCTTTTATGCCTCGTACGAGTAAATTACAGCAAGTTGTTTCTTACTATTTTGACTTAAGAAATCACCTCGAATGCTTCAAAAAGGTGTTCCATCCCCTTCAACATAGAGGCAGGCTACCATGTTGCTTCAGATTAAGGTAAACCTTTTCATGCAAAGTGCAGTTTCCCAACACCTTCTCTCTTTCTCCCAACACCTTCTCGGGTATGTACTCCACCATGTCATTATGACTCATGGGTGAAAGCTCATTTAATACTTTCACCCTCGGACCAGCATATGCCATCGTCACTCATGGGTGGAATCTCATTCAATGCTTGCACCTCTAGACCAACATATGCCATCGTCACTCATGGGTGGAAGCTCATTCAATACCTGCACCTCGAGACCAACATATGCCATTATCACTCATGGGTGGAATCTCATTCAATTCTTGCACCTCCGGACAAGCATATGCCATCGTCACTCATGGGCGGAAGCTCATTCAATACTTACACCTCCAGACCAACATATGACATCGTCACCCATGGGTGGAATGTCATTCAATGCTTGCACCTCCAGACCAACATATGCCTTCAAATATGATATGAGAAAGACATTAGGTATTCTTGTAGTAGGTGGAAGTAACAATTAAAAAGCCCGTTCACCAACTCTCCTCAATACTTTCTATGGCCCATAATAGCGGTGTGCAAGCTTTTTGTTGGTACTACCTTTGAGAGATCCATATCCAATCATAGGTATCCTCAAGAACACAAAGTTCCCTTCTTTGAATTCCAATGGCCTTCGACGTGCATCTTCACAATGCTTCATCTTCTCTTGAGACTTCTTGATGTTCTCTTTTCATGTTCGCAAAAGAGTTTGCATTCTTTCCACTTCCTCCCTCACATGTGGATTTTGATGTTTGGAAAAGAGTTTTCATTCTTTCCAGTTCCTCCCCCCCTCACATGTGGATTGGTACATGCACCTTGTAGCCATACATAGCCTCAAAATGTGACATTCCAAAACTACTATGATAGGTACTGTTATAAGTGAACTCCGCCAAATGCAACCAATCGTCCCATGCAAGTTTTCATACCAGTAATGCCTTAAGTAAGTCTCAATCCACTTATTGACCCTCTCGGTTTGACCATCAGTTTTCGGATGATAGTCCATACTAGGAGTCAACGTAGTGTCAATGGTATCAAACAATGTA
This sequence comes from Cibotium barometz, assembly GCF_041138505.1. Classification (NCBI taxonomy): domain Eukaryota; kingdom Viridiplantae; phylum Streptophyta; class Polypodiopsida; order Cyatheales; family Cibotiaceae; genus Cibotium; species Cibotium barometz. The sequence continues at coordinate 30,215,956 of NC_141104.1, forward strand.
CGCCAAAATTTACTCATAAACTTCACATCTCTATCACTCACTATTTGTTGTGTCATACCATGCAACTTGAACCCATTTTCATGAATTGGTGTGCCATCATAGATGCTTAGTGTCTCACTTTTATTGGTACAAAATGGGAAGCTTTTGTTAACTGGTCAACTACCACATAGATTCTCTCTCATCCACTCTTGGGGTAGAAGGTAGGACGATAATGAAATCCATAGCAATATGCATCCAGTTACCCTCCGGAATAGGTAAGGCAGAAGAAAACCATCGAGCGTGTGTATAGAGGATACTTGATGAGTTGACAAGGCATACACTTAGCAACATTTTCTTTGACTTACCCCATAGGCCTTTCCAATGGAAACTTTTCCTTATGGAATCATAGGTTGTGAACAAACCCAAATGTCCTGCCACATCAAACTAGAATACATCTCATCCATGACCTTTTTCTTGAAGGATGAGTGGGGTACAAGATACACCCGTTCCTTGTGAGATAGAGGAGACCATTTTGTAATAAAAAATGACGTAAACCATCAAAAACACCATGTTTTAATTTATGCACTATCTGTGAAGCCTCTTCATCACCCATGTATTCCTCTTGATCTCCTAAACCCAATCATTATGCACTTTTGTGATGTGGCTAATAAAGAACATGCCCACATTCTAGAGAGTGAATCCGCCACCACATTCTCCTTTCCCTTCATATATGTGATCTCAAATTCATATTGTTAAATGGTAGCTAACAATATTCTTTGCTTAGGTGAGAGGTTTGATTGAGATAGGAAGAATTGAAGAACCCTATGGTAACTTCGCACATAAACTTTCTTCCACCATAAAGATAGTGATGCCATTTCTTGATTGCATGCAAAATATCAATCATCTCTTGGTCATACACATACATCTCCATCTCTTTGTAAATCAAGTTTGTGGCTTTCATAAAGGAATGACTATAGGGTCTTCATGCAACACCAATGCCTCTCATTAGGAACTCAATGGAGTCTTTTTGGGCCCTTTAATTTGCCATGAGGTTATGGAAACGTTTAACTTTTTGACAAATAGGAGCCCGCCATGTAAGCAAAAACCATTGGTGATTAAGAGAGGTGTAAGAGTTGTCAAAGGGTGCACTTTTTCCCCCAAAAAGGGGGGGGGGGCAATTTTACAATTTTCGGACCTCCATAACTTCTACATACAAGCTCCGATTTGAGCGGAGATTATAGATCCTTGATCTACGCATCAAGAGCTTTCCATAGATATGTTACATGATATGGTTTTATCTGCTAGATTTTAAATTTCATTTTTCCCCCAAAATTCAAATTCGAATAAAGTAGCCTTTTTGAAGCTTCAAATTAGAAAACGTTTCTTCTTAAGAGAAAAGGTTTGACTCCCTTAAACTGCCAAATAAAAGGGCCCAAGAAGACTCCATTGAGGTCCTAATGTCCACATGCATCCTCTCTAATAATAAAAGGCTTGGAGAAATCCACGTATACAAGGATAGATTCCGAACTAAGCATTCTTTTCAACTCATCAAAACTCTTTTGTGTCATTACATCCCAAAAAAGTGCAATATCTCTGAAGATGAATGTATTGCTTCAGAGATTATACTTTCAGTTCTTCGCGTAAAGAAGGAGCAACTTTCTCTTCCACGTTCATTGTTGGAAAAAGTTACTCGAGTCATCCAAGTCCAAGAGGTGGCAAGACATTATGATGGTGATTCCATCCTAGAGTTTCCACCAACATATTATGGCAAAATAGAAAATATGGATGGAATGGAGCAAAAATATGATGGTCACCTATGGACACATCCAATAACATCAAACATGTCTATAAGTTGTACCATGCGTATTAGCTATTCTGTTGGTATTTTGGAGTGGCATAGGCTCAGCTGTCCTTTTTACTTGGATTGCAGTTGGACTTCTGACAGAGGATGAGAAAACTAAAATAGTTTGTCACTTTTGTCGCAAAACTGCACACTGTGTGCAAGTGTGTAGATGTGTTGTGTATTACGTAATGCCTTGTGACACAACTATTACAAGAATGATGCTCCACACTGGGCTGCATGAACATCCAGTTTAGCCAGGAACTAGGAACTTCAAGGTCAATGTTGGAGCGCGTGAAAATGTTTGTTTCTCAAGTGTTGAAAGCCCAGAGAAGTGCAGGTCCTCGAAAAATACAGATGGATATTGTGAAGGATATGCTATTTTCCTCCATGATGAATCAAAATGATGAGCCTACAAGTATTGGGGATCATGAGCTCTAAAATTTTTTGGAGGAGTTGAGTCCTCTTGTGGAAAAGCAGAGGTGAGTATTCATTCTATAACTTAATTATATTTGGATTTATTTTTCTACATTCGGTCCTCTCTTTATTGTGAAATTATGTTTTTTAGGTTTAGACGCATTGTATCCCAGGAGAAAAGAAAATTGATGCCGACAGGAGAGGGCTTTGATAGCATCCTTCTTATACAGATAAGATCTCGCTATTCATTTATACAAGGTAGCCGTTTCCCAGGACAAGGTGGCCCTGATGATAAATGTTATGTCTTTAAGATGTCTTTGCAAAGAACCAACATTTGGTGAATCGCATGCGGTGTGATAGTGGAGGTGACTTGGCAAAGTCCTGGGTTTTGTTTGATCACACTCATCGAGTTTTGGGTTGGTCAACAATGGCTTGTCATGTTTATGACCCAAGGTGAGACTACGTACTTCTATTTTTTCCTTTCTTTCATTTACCTTGAATGATAGCTGATTGAAAAAAATTCTCTTCAAAATCCTATAGTGTTCAAGAGCTGTTGACAATTGCCACATAAGAAATTAACACTAGTTCTGTAATTGGACACTAAAGTGTCCTGAAAGTTAGCATTTTTCTTGAATTTTTGTGGGCAATCTATTAAGAGTTTTGAAATGCTTAACATCCACAGATGTTCCTCAAGACCCAAAAAATCCTTGAGATTTTTTAAATTGCACTTTTCTTAGCTTTTGCAAGGCAATATTTTAATTTTCTTAGACACATGCTGATAAAACGCATGATTTTTGCTATTTTTAAAATAGTAGTAATTTGGACATAACTTTTAGAAGGGACATAGTTTGATCATGAAACTTGGCTTGATGGAAAGCCCATGATGTAAACTAAATCTTGGAATCATCAAACAATAATTATTGGATAAATTTTTGACTCGCTAATATTGAAATGACGTTTTTTATACAGGTGGAGCATGAATTTTTCTCCTTCCATATGCAAGCTAATAATGTAAAACTTGAGGTGCACCCATGTTATATAGGGTAAATACTACTTTGTTTTGAATTTTCCAAAACTTTATAGCCACTTTTTGGGCCTCTTCTCATACATGGCCTTTTGCGCAACCTGTTTTTAATACATAAAATGTCTAATTATGAGCCTAATTTTGATTTTCATCAAAGGGGAAAGCTGTGTAAGTGCATTGTTTGTTGTAACTATAGGTTTAGACTACTTGTGCAAGCATAGTTATGATTAGTTTTTGAAAAAAGATGATCAAATTTTGCATTTTTACTTTTTACAGTTTTTTTAGAACTAGAGGCGATAAGAACCTACTTAAGTGGAGGCTAAGTTAGTGTCATACACATCAAATTATGGCTTATTTATCTCATCTCAAGCATGAAAACCAATAATCAACATTCTCATTGATAGGGCTACATTTTTTTTTAGTGGCGTGATTGAGTTTTGATAATACGCGTTACTTTTGCTGATTTTATGCAACTTTTTTGGAAAAAATTCTAAGAAAGGAAAATGATTTTTTTGGTGATCTTCTACCTCCTTGGACTGATGTATGCTATCAAAATATCTTGGGAAAAATGCTATTGATATCATTGGATTTTTTTTTTGAGAGAATGATGCTTGCATATTTGGAAAAATCCTGAAAAATGTTCATTTTCAAGACATATGCTACTTTGTTGCTTATGTACTTCCAATTAAAAAGGCATTTTATATGTTTAGCATTTTTTACATAAGCATAGGGTTATGTTCTACATGCCCAATGAAGCATTTTGGTTTTTAAAGCCTACATTAGGAGTTTGATTTTTTTTTTCGCAACCCCCGAAAAAGGACACTCAAGTGTCCTGTTTTGGTACCAAACTAGTGTTAAGGAAGAGGATACAAAAAGCCAAGTACTATTTTGGGAAATGCTGAATAGCACAATGGAGCAATGCAGTTATGCACCCGCACACTTCTATGGGTTTATGGTGGCTGATAAAGCAGGGTCAAATTGGTGTGCAGTTAGGACCATTTTCAATGGGGGTCTGCACAACATTATGGAGAAGAGGGAGCGAACGTGCTTATTCCATTGGAAACAAAGTTTGATGAAAAAACAATGCGTGAAGGTAGAAAGTCGACAACACCATATTGACTCGTGTGAAGAATGGAGATTGGCAACCAATAAGGAGTTAGCTTTCTTAAAAAGTAAAGAGATTCGTGAGTGGTGGAGAAATGGACATGTTCATGAGGGAAAAGTATCAGTAATGGATACGTGGATGAGTTGGTGGGAAGTACGAATAGCACATTGGGAAAACCTCATGTCAAGGGTGAGAAATTTTATGGAGAAATGATATGTTGTATGGATGTATTTGCATTGGAGACAATTTTGTGAATTCATGTATGTGAATTCATGTATGAAACCTCCTGTGTGTAGGTGGTCTTAAGCTCGGTGGATTTAGCACAAACCCCTCGAACAAACTTATTTGAAAGTGTACATGGGAGTTGGCTTGCTGGTGAAGGATATAAGGAAAAGGTTAGCTTGTATGATGCGTGCATTTCAGATATGGCAAACGCTTTACTACAAAGTGCAAAGCAATATGCATATCAGATGGGGAAGCACAAAGGTGAGGGACCAAGCTTGAGCAAGTTGCTGGAGAAGGTGGCAGCAAGGTCAAGACCGACACCACCACAAGTGGCTCGCATGGTCCATGAAACAGTAGCTAATACTCCTATGTATGAGGAATCAAGTGGCTCGCATGGTCCATGAAACAGTAGCTAATACTCCTATGTATGAGGAATCAAGGCCTCTACATGGAGATAAGGAGACTATTCAACGGAAGAGGGTGAGGACAATGGAAGTAGACCAATGCTCACATCGTCCAGGTTATGTCATGCAAAGCAGACATCGTCAAAACCGAGGAATAGCAAGAAGAGTAAGTTTTGGAGATAGATCTAGAACAAACAGTGCAGCAAGTCACGCTTCAAGGGGAGGACCAAAAAGTCCAATGACTGGAAGAAACAAAGATGTCAGCGGACAAGAAGAGCCTAAACAACATTATGGCACAATGAGCAGAGAACAAATGCATGTAAAGGAAGAGGCCGTTGGATGCACAATGTGGGCCATTAGACGAACCCCATTGAACTCAAAAGTTAAATGTTTGGGAGGTATTGATGGAAGACTTAAGTGTAACTCATACATACAGGGAAGCTCTATTGGAGTTGTTGCCCCTAGCTTCTACTCAGAGCGACGACATCCTGGTCCGGGAGGGCCAAAGGCTCAAATGATGTGGTTTTGTCTAGATGTTTCACACACATGGCATGTAGATCCAAACATAATATACAAGCCATCATACCTAGATATGTGGAAAGTGGATGTTGGGACCAACATAACCAGCCAAGAGGTAGAGAAATTAGTAAAGGCAGGGTTCAAGTTATATGTTACTCATGAAGAACCTTTTGTGTCACGGGTGGGAGAAATGTCCACACAAGCAGCGGGCAACGAAGAAAGTGACAAGAGGCCACATGATGCTACATAGAATACAAAGAGATCAACCAAGTGGCGACATTGGATTTCCAAAAAAACAGAAAAGAGGATTGGTAGTGCCAAGGCCATGACGGCGACAGTTCTTAATGAGAGTGCAATGCAGCTGTCCCCCTACTCTATTTTTCATTTTGCATGTGAGAGTGGAGAGGACTATTTTATACACATCAAGGTACAACCTTGGTGTACATGTCCTGATTTCATGCAAATAGAATCTAGAGGAAAGTCTTACGTTGCATGTAAGCATATCTATTTTGTCTTCTTGCTAGTTTTGGGATTACATAAGAATGAGGATATGGTAATGCATCAACCGACACCATCACCAGAGGATGTGGGCAATATACTATCACATCCTCGAAGCAAGGATGTTTGTGCCTATACTTAAGCTTTAATCAAGCCTCTCATGTTTGTGCCTACTTAAGCTTGTAAGGAAATGTGAAGTCAATCTTTTTGTAAGAAAATTTGAACCCAATATTTTTGTCTTGCTTTGGGATGGAGTATATTGTCACGTACTCTAAAGTCTTATTGTAGGTAGCTTGCAATGCTATGGTAAAGGAGTTGTACCAACCATATATCTTCTTGTAAGGAAATGTGAACTCAATCATTTTGTAAGAAAATATGAACCGGGTATACTTGTTTTTACTTTGTTGAAATAAATATTAATCTTTTCTTTGAGTATGCATGAAAAGTTGAAGTATCCTTGTCATAAATTGTATGTATTAGAAGAAAGGTACATAGATAGATATGTTTGTGCCTATATTTAAGTTTCTTTGACATAAAATGTGTGTTTATATGTAGGAAGGTAGGTAGGTAGGTATGTATGTATGTATGTATGCAACCATGTATATGTTTGGGAGTATGCATGCATGTATGTATGTATGTATTGTACACATGTGTGTATATGTATGTATATATGTATTGTACACATGTGTGTATATATGTATGTATGTATATATGTATCTATATATTTAGGAAGGTAGTTAGGTAGGTAGGTAGGTGTGTTTGAGAATATGCATATATATATGTATGTATGTATGTGAATGTATTTATTTCTCTTTCATAAATACTTACTATATGAAAGCTCACCAAAATGTATTATTCTTCTTACAAGCTCACATAAAACTATCTTATCTCCAAAAAGCTCGCCAAATAAAGCTCGCAAAAAAATCAAACTCAACTTGAAGTTGCGACGGCCTCTCTTTTTGGAGATTAGCACATCTCACGTCATGTCAATTTTGTGTAGACTTGTACATAGCCTTTAGACTTTAGGACACTTCACACATTACTTCACATTTTATTCTTTGTACTTTCTATATAGAAGCACATTGCACAATGTGGACTTTAAGGTGGCATTGTACATTTATATGTAGGAGCTCGGGTTTTTCCCTTGTGCTCCCAAGGGTTTTTTTACTCGCAAGTTGGAGACCTTTATTTGAGTGGGGGTGTTGGAGCTATATATAGCTAGCCCTAACTCACTCTAGGTATTGCCTATATATATGTGACTTGTGACTAATATGATTCATTCTTCTGGAGCGTATGTGGTGTCTCTTGTCTCATCTGTCTCCCTCTCTCAACACAAATGATGAGAGATAAATGATTTGGAGTCTAACTTGGTCCACTTAGTGATGAGATTTAGATCTCTATTTGGTCTCTCATTAGGGCCAATTTGGACAAGAAAAGGGCTGTCTAAGGATCTAAAAAGGGGCAACTTAAAAAAGACCATGAAGATCTTACCAAAACTATTCAACATGGGTACTCATTGGATAGAGCTCATCAAGCGCCACCTGCTGTGGACCATTTGAGCGCTAAATTTGGAGTTCATATGTAAAAGTTATGGCTAAAATAGTGCAAAATGTTCCAAAAGTAAGTGAAGGAGATCTTGACATGTGTACAAAAATGCCATACTTCTTGATACGTGGCTCCTCCTTGACCCTTAGATCAAGAATAGAGAAACCCTAAACAGCCCTTTTTCATCCAAATGTCTTAGTACCATTAACCACTCCCCACATGTATTTTTCAATGAGACACATTTACATTTTGATACACCAAGTATGGTACTCGGAGCCATCAAAATTATCTATTTCTTCATACATCACTCCCACCATAGTTGATATGATTCTCAAACCGACACACACACACATAGTGTTGGAAAAATAAGGAAGTTCTTTATAGCTCTAGGACTTTACAATGGAACTTGTCTTTTCACCCAAAAATGCTCTACTCAAGTATCCCTTCACCAAACAAGTGGAGATATGTACACATTAACTTTGACCACTGTAAGTAACTTGTCTCTGATTTGGCCGTGAAACATATCTTTAATCCTTTGGCTGATGTGATTGGAAATTTAGTTTTAGTGTGTAAATATCTTGGCATTCTGACTAACACATCTCACACTAGGACCTCACACACTAGAGTGTCCTTTATAACCGGAGGACATTATAAAGGGGATTTTCATCTCAAGCTTGATGAACACACTAAGATAATAGATGACTCACACCACACATATTTTTGGTATTGAGATAAAACACACACACATAAGTGATTTGAGGAGCCTTTTATAATGTGGAGGGATTTTAGAAAGGGTTGATGTAATTCTCACAATTAAAGGCTCATACACACAGGTTATGATAAATTCCCTTATTCAACGAGGGAACTTAGGAACCGCCTTGGAATTTTACGCTTATCAAACAACTTCTCGAGTTCCTTAAACTACGCACTGATAGTAGAGGAGACTAACAAGGAGAGTAACAAGTTGTTTGTGATGCAAAAGGATTGCACTGTAGAGACCCACCATTTTTTATGTTATATCATAGTGTCTCCCATAGCATGGAGAAACAGGGCTTTTTGTACACTATACACTGTGAATAAGAAGCTGAACTAACCTCTCCGCATAAGAGCTTATGGCTATGCTAGGGAAGAACCATTAATGTGCAGTGACTTGAACCAATTTTCTACTATTGGGGGTTGTCTTTCAGCTTGGATTGAAGTTGATCACAAAGTTTCTATTGAGCTCACAGTAGTATCCCCAATAGTATTTTCACAAAGAGTTGATTGAAGTCCTTAAGTGCTTGTTTTGATGTTGTGAAGGAACCTTCTCACATGTTGAATAATGCGCGAGAAAGAAAACAACTTCGACTACAAATTGAGCTCCAAAATGAGTTGAGAATGGAGCTGTCTCCTTCCCTTATCCAGTCCACACTCAGTGGAGTGATAGTAAATCTGTTGATTGCTTTCTCTCTCTCTTTTACTCCTTCTCTCCCTTCTCTCCCTTCTCTCTCTCACTCAGAAATGCTTGCTTTCTCTCTCTCTTTTACTCCTCTCCCTTCTCTCTCTCACTCAGAAATGCTTGCTCTTACTCAAAGATTTGCAAACATAGATCTCTCTCACACTCAATGTGAATGCCTCACACAAGGTATTGAAGGAGAAATTTCTTTTCAACCTCTTTTCACTCACAAAGAACTTGCCATAGATGATTTATCTTCCTTCTCTTGTGTGAATGCCTCACTCAATACCTTGTGTGAATGCCTCTCACAAAAGGTATTAAAGGGGAAATTTCTTTTCTTCCTCTTCTCACTCACAAAGAACTTTCCATAGATGATTTCTCTTCCTTCTCTTATGCCACTCAAGATAAAGAAACTAATTCTTTCCCTCCCTCACTCCTATGTATGCCACTTACACAAGCATGAAGGAAGTGCAATGTCACAAAGCAATGCTTCAATAAGAAGTTAAAGTTGTTGGCCTTCTTGATGCTTCTAAGTGCCACTCTAAGAAGCAAGAATCATCCCTTAAATGCAACAAATGAAAGAATAATTTTCTCACAAAGAATACCACTAAAATGATAATAGAGAATGTACCTATCAACTCAATGAGAATCACACATACACCTACAATCACACATACACCCACAATCACTAAGATGTACCTATCAAGTCATGAAGGATTACACTCCCATGGAAAGGAGATATGATATCATGTTAAAAGGAATTGTGTGAGCTTAATTAGTGAGTGAATCAGGCAATGGAAATGATCATCACATAGACAAACTCACACCACTAGAGCAACACATGCCAAAACTTAGATAATAATGAGATGTAAGCAATGAGTTATAGAGTGTACTCAAGGTCACCAACCACAAGCATCACATAAACACAAGCTAATGGAAAATGCAAAGGAGAGAGTATTTCCACAAAGGACCACTTAGTATATTGATCTCTAAGAAATTACACAAAGCATGGGCATTACACTCTCCACTTAGCTCTCTAGTTGACTCCAAAGTGTGAGTAGTAGACCCTATTTATAGAGGCTTAGGAGGCACCTAGGTCCCATGAATCTCTACGCACCTAAAAGGTGATGCCTCAATCATAGGAAAGTATCTACTAGACCTACACTCATTTCCTCTGGTAAATGAGCCTTCTAACATTAGAAAAAGACACTCTAAGTTATCACTAAGGAAATCACACTAATAATGGATGCTAGATCACATATCTTCTAACAATAGAGAATGGGAAGCCTCCTCTCTTTCTTGTGCATGCCCCTTTGTCCCGGGCAGCAGGGAGATGGTGGATGTTGAAGGGTGGCTAGGATGCAAGAGTGCAATCCCTGTACTCGGCTCTTTACATAAATCCAACATGGTATCAGAGCACATATCTACGTCCTAGTGGTGATCTACTAGTTTTTGTTTACGTGTGTCACTCTTTAGAGTGGTGGCTTGGTGTATGTTGCCCTGGCCAACTCCTGGTTTTATTTTGTGATGTCATCATGGTGGTTGTGGAACTGGCTATGTGCTTGAGGGCATGTGTGCCAACCTGGCCTAGTGGTTTGCACTGTGTGGCTCTAGCATGGCTGTGTTGGTTAAGGATACACTGATGGTGATCTCTATGTGGTGCTGGCTGATGCGGCTTGGCCTCCTCCTCACACGATTAAGGGGGGGTGTTGAAATATATAATTGTGACCTTGTGGAGCTTGGTGTGAAAGAAGGTACCTTGAGGAGGTGCCATGTGCCAATGAGTAGGAGGGTAAATATCCCACATAATAAGATAGTTATGTGAAGGAAGGACTATATGAGGTAGAGAAGGAGAAGCCTCCCCTCATCCCCGTGCATACCCATTTGCCCATGGACAGCAAAAGGAGATGGTGGAGGCTAAAGGCTGGCTAGGAGGAGGGAGTGGGATCCTTTTACTCAGCTCTTCATAGAATTTCAATAGGAAGTAACCATCTGAATTATGAATCCAATCCTTGAGTCCCATGCAAGTGACTCCTTCACCCCATCAAATTGTTAAGAATCCAAAAAATGGGATTGATCATGGTGATAGACATAGATTAAGCAACATAATTAAGGTAGATTAAACCACACTAAGAACTCCATAAGAGAGAGAGAGAGAGAGAGATTGCACACTCAACACTTGATCTCTATTCTATTGCATATCACAAAATGAACCATACAATGATATAGGCCCTCTAGCCTTATCCCACTTTACACATCATCATCCATGTGGCACTCCCTTTTCCACTCTTTTGGTCAACACTCACACACACCATTCAATATTACATGTGGCATTCCTATCTCATCACAATATCTTGCACCTCTAGGGTGCTTTCCCACATACACACAACACCACGATTACATCTCTCAGCACCCCCTCTTAATCGAGGTGTTCCACAACTCACCCATCACCCATCACCCATATCAATGTAGCGTTGCACAACCACAATCGCTACCTCTCAACACTCCCCCTCAATGATACATTGGAGTGTCCATCAACATAACATGTGTGCACGTGTCTACCATCTTAAACACCAAGTCCTTTTTGAGCCGACTCGCTCCTCATAGCAGAACCATTGAGTCCGATTTGAACATAGAAGTTCGGGTGTGGGAACCAATCCATGCTCATGCACTTCACATGTGCATCGCTCATGCACACATCACACAACAACCATTTTGAGCTTCTCGGTGAGCTCGAGCAGGTTACTCTCATACCATGGGTGAATACAAAAATTTCTCGTTTTTTTGAGCACGCAGACTCGGGCACGGTTGCCCTCATATACATGGGTGAAACAAATACATTACCTTTTGGCCACAGCGCAGCGGACTCTCATAAATTTGGGTGAGAGAGTACAGTCCTTTTTATGCATGCAAGCAAGGGTAGGGCACCCATCCAATGTGGTCTATATAACTTTGTATGTTGAAGATTCCAAATGAATATAAGTTATGATTCTTGATGACCACCAAAAATAACAAGATGCCTCCACTTGAGAATCTTTGCACGGATGGACCACCACAAGTACTATCATAAATGGCATATGAATAAGGGCTTAGTTTGGGCTTCTTTACACCACACATGAATTTAAAGATTAAGGATTTAAAAAAAAAAATTGGTTGCCGACGCCAAACCTTATCTCATTTCACTTCACTGCAATCTCTCTTCTCACGGGCTGCTGTGGTGGGTGGCCCTTATCCACCCACTATCTTCACCATTGTGCGCAACATGACGAGAATGAGTTCTTGGTATTTTTGTGCAAGTTGGAGACTGCAATTCTGGCTGTGGAATAGGGTTAAATCGGGGTGGTTGGCCATTACGGCAGCAGCCATTTTGGCAATAATGAGCTCATCGAGCTGGCTGGTTAGTGATTCCCTTGTAGACAGCTGGGCATAGACCTTCTGAGCAACAAGCATAGGGTCATAGTAGATGCCCTTGTAGAAACCTACGTAGATCTTCTGGAGCAACAAGCGCAGGCTGTAGAGCTGAGCTTCTTGAGGTAGGTGGTGATCTTGTCGAAGTGGACAAACTCCTAGCGCCCATCTCGCTTGATGACATACATCATGAACATGGTAGAGAGAATGCCCCTGTGAAAGGGGAGACCACCTCCTCTCTCTCTCTCTCTCTCTCTCTCTCTATGCTGAAGGGGAGACCTCTTTTTACCTCCTTTGGAAAGTTCTTCTAACTTCTTTGATTGAGAATGCCGAGTATCATCTGATATTAGACTTTTCCCTTCATCTTCCCAACTATGAAACACCAGTTTTCCTCTCTCTCTCTCTCTCTCTCTCTCTCTCTGTGTGCAGAAGGGAAGACCTCTTTTTACCTCCTTTGGAAAGTTCTTCTAACTTCTTTGATTGAGAATGCCGAGTATCATCTGATATTAGACTTTTCCCTTCATCTTCCCAACTATGAAACACCAGTTTTGCTAGTGAATTGTTGGACACACAAAAGTTTTGGTTCCCGTGGGTAGTTTTGACCACACTTGTGTTCACACTTGTGGTATGAACATTGTACACATCCTTGCTTCCTTTCTTGTTATTTCTTCATTGAATCTGTTTTGCAGCACCTCCTTCGCTGCAAACTCTTGTTTGCCTTGACAAACCTCCAACTGAGGTTAACTTGGCCATTCCTATGGCCACGAACAAGTTCCCTATTGAGCACCAAAATTTGCATGACCTCCTTTTTTTTATATAAATGCTAAGCCTTCCCTTACCTCCTCAATGAGGTTCACAATCACCATCAATATGGAGATGAGCTCCAAATATGCATGCTCCTCCTTTGTGCATACTGAATCTTCAAGAGTGCTTTCTTCATTTGAGGTTTCATAACAATGAAACCAGGGTGCAAAACATGTGGAAACTGCCAAGGTTTCCATCCCCTTCTTTGCTCTCCTTCATTGAGCAAACTACGAGCCATGCCATTTTCTTGACAAGCTCCAACACGAGCTGCAAATCAGCCCATTATATCTTGCCCCACCAAGTTGACAAGCTTGCACCTCTTACACTCTTTGCCTAAATGCAAAGAACCATGGGATCTTCTCATCCCACAAATCAGCAACAACCCTTCTTTAAAATTTCATAAGGCTAAACTCACAAAACTCACAAAACCAACCTTCTTGAGACACCTATGTCTCTTTGGCAGCTTCCTTGTTGACACCGAAGATTCCATAGTCTTCATACTTGCTAAAATCTCCATTTTTAGCTTCTCTGATGATGAGCAGGCTCTTCATGTTGCAAAACTCCCATTTGCAACTCTCTTGGGCAGATTCTATGCAACCTCCTTGTTGAAAATCTCCTCTCAAACTTGAGAATGGCATCTCCAAATATCTCTCAAATCCTCACAAATGAAAATCCAAATGATAATATGAGTGTGCATAATTGTTTTTCCATAATAACTAAAAATATTGCTCAATCAAAGAGCTCATAACCAAGAAAAAACTATACATAAATAATCACCATGACCAAGTGCCCACCCAAGCTCTCATACCATGTTAACAATCCAAAAAATGGGATTGATCATGGTGATAGACATAGATTAAGCAACATACTTCAGGTGGATTAAACCACACTAAGAACTCCATTAGACAGAGAGAGATTGCACACTCAACACTTGATCTCTATTCTATTGCATATCACAATGAACCATACAATGATATATTCCCTCTATCCTTATCCCACTTTACACATCATCATCCATGTGGTACTCCCCTTTTCACTCTTTTGGTCAACACTCACACACCATTCAATATTACATGTGGCATTCCTATCTCACCACAATATCTTGCACCTCTAGGGTGCTTTCCAACATACACACAACACCACGATTACATCTCTCAACACCCCCTCTTAATCGAGGTGTTCCACAACTCACCCACATCACCCATATCAATGTAGCATTGCACAACAGCAATCGCTACCTCTCAACAGAAATGAAAATAAAGCTTAGTCTCCACTTTTTAACCATAAACTATCCCAATTATGAATACAATCCTTTAGTCCCATGTAATTATGAATCCAATCCTTGAGTCCCATGTAAGCGACTCCTTCACAAAATCAAATGAGACAAAGCTTGCAAAAATGGATCTCTACTTTTGATCCATAAACCACCAACTTGCGTAGAGATGTACTCAAGGAAATCTTCCAATTACATTCGTTCTAGCAATCTTGAATGCACAAGCTCATACATCATGGCAAACCTTGCTTGAATCTTCTCACTATAAGGGCGCAAATTAAAAGTCCATTTTATTGATCCATTCAAGTTCTATTTTATTAATCTTTTCTTTTAAATGCTCACTATATGAGCCTTTACTATTGAACTTAGTGAATGTAATCTTTTCCTTCACTCCCTTTAATTCTTCATCACCACCTTGATGATGATCTTTTAGTCTATGCTCAAATGGTCTAACATGATTGACCCCTATCTCATTAAAATGATGTGGCCTATCTCATTAAAATTTTGTGGCCTATGATGACTAGATTCCATTCCATTTTAGTGATGACCTCTCTCCTTGAAGTGATTTTGACCTCCCATCTCATTGAAGTGAGGAACAACCATTGGTGATGGATTCCAAGTTCCATGTACCCTTGATTATTCCAAAAATATACTTTTACCCTTGTCAAAACTCATTCCTTGCACTTTTGAGAGATGCCATGCATAGACATATGTGACACATTTGTTGCACCTTGATGCATTAATGAATGGAGGCACTTCTTCTTTCCAAGAATGGATCCATAAATTTGATCACCATGATGCATACTAACTTGAGGGGTATGTGATGTATTTGCATGTGTGAGTTTCCTAAAAAAGTACCATAAGTTTGTGGTCCCATTTCTTAAAATTTGTTTGGTCCATATGGATCCATTATAGGTCCACCATAAGCTTCTTTTCTCTTTCCTAGATCTTGACTCATGAGTCCAACATGCATCTCTTTTCTATAATAGAGTCAAAATTGTCACCATAAATTGAAAATTTTGGTCCATTCTATCAAGCATGTTTTGGGTGAAAAACATTATGGTGTTCATGTCCCTATAATCCTTAGACCATTCAAGGGCATTAGACATATGTGGTGCATTAGTGTGTTGACTCCTTCCCTCATTTACATTGACATTGGTCTCTTTTTACATATCTCCTTGAACATCTTACCTTCTTTGCAGATGTGCCTCCCTCATGATCAAGCACTTCTTTGGAGTTTTCTTTGGGTTTAGGACTTTTCATTATGTTAAAAAATGTCAATTTACCTTTGGAAAAACTTCCAGATTCCAATTTGAGTGATCTTTGGCTCTATGGAGAGGTTATGGAGTGTACAATTCACGTATGTGATCACCTTTGACTTGGTCAAATCTATAGTATCCTTTGTTATGAATTTTCTACAGAAAGTTAAAAAAATAGCAATGTGGCCTTTATACCCCCGAAATGATGCCTGATTTGAGAGTTCTTTATCTCTATATATTAGTTTAACAGTGTACTATCCAGCTATGAAGACAAATTTAGTGCAATATAAGTGTATGATTTGAGAGTTCTTCAGCACTATATAATAGTTTAAGAGTGTACTATCCAACTATGAAGACAAATTTGGTTCAATCTAAGTGTATCTTAAACTAAAAAAATAGGACAATTGTTACAAAATGCAACCTTTGAATGAATGTATATGAATGTGATGGGATGTAAATGGATGCAATGTGGTTAGATGAGATGTGAATGTGATAAGAGGAGATGTAAACGTGATGTGAATAGATGTAAATGTGATGTGATAAGATGTGAATGCGATATGATAAGATGTGAGTGGATGTGATGAGATGTGGATGAGATGTGATGTGACGTAAATGGATGTGAATATGGATAGATGTGCATATGAATGAATGCATGGATGTGGATAGATGTGCATGTGAATGAATGGATGGATGTGGATAGATGTGAATGTGAATGAATGGATGGATGTGGATAGATGTGAATGTGAATGAATGAATGGATGTGGATAGATGGGCATGTGAATGAATGGATGGATGTGGATAAATGTGCATGTGAATGGATGGATGAATGTGGATAAATGTGCACGTTAATGAATGGATGGATTTGGATAGATGTGAATGTGAATGAACGGATGGATGTGGATAGATGTGAATGTGGATGAATGTGATGAGATATGGATAGATGTGAATGTGGATGAATGTGATGAGATATGGATAGATGTAATGTGGATGGAATGAATGAGATGTGATGTGGATAGATGTGGACATGATGTAATGTGGAGGGAATGAATGTGATGTAATATGGATGGAATGAATGTGTTGTGTGATAAGGATAGATGTGGATGGAATGTATGTGATGTGATGTGGATGTAATGAATGTGATGGATGTGAATGGGTGTGGTTGATGTGAATGGGTGTGATGGATGTTAATGAGTGTGATGTGGATGCAATGAATGTGATGGATGTGAATGGGTCTAATGGATGTGAATGGGTGTGAATGGGTGTGATGGATGTGAATGGATGTGATGAGATATGAATGGATGTGATGAGATGTGAGTGGATGGGATGAGATGTGAATGGATGCGATGAGATGTGAATGGATGTGAATGTGATATGATGATATCTGAATGGATGTGGTGTAATGTGAATGGATAGATGTGATGTGATGTGATGTGGATCTAAGTAGATGTGAATGGATGAGATGTGATGTGAATGGATATGATGTGGTGTGATGTGGATTGGTGTAGATGTGAATGGATGAGATGTGATGTGATGTGATGTGATGTGATGTAGATATAGGTAGATGTGAATGGATGTGATGTGGATATGGGTAGATGTGAAAGGATGGATGTGACGTGATGTGATGCGGATCTGAATATTAGATGTAATTGCATGTCATGAGATGTGATGTGGATGAATGTGATGTGATGTGGATAGATGTGATGATTGATATGAATCAAGAACAAGGGGAAACACAAGTTAGAGATGGTTTTGATGGAATTTGATATATCCAAGTCAGCGTGATTATGCAACAGAGATAAGAACCACGAGAATGATGCTTGGAAGAATCACACTAATAATATTTCATAAGGATATGACTTTAGTAGTTCACACATGATGAGAGAATCTTCTCTCTCGCTCCCTCCTCTCTTGCAAACTGCTCATGTTGAAACCTAATGTGTGATATGTGACATAGTTTTATATTGCTTTGGTAAGCACTTAGAACTTTTATATTTCCTTTTGATGAGAGTTAAATTAAGCACATGAAGAAGATTAGGTGATGTGCCATGAGTCGTGAGGTCATATTCCTCGCCCCTAAAAAACTCTAAAACGACTTTCGTCTTGCTCAATTTCAACATCTGGAGAGGGAGAGACATGATGCCAACAAGTTTTCTTATTCGTGATTTCTATTACTTGAAAAAATATTTTTTAATAATTAGAGAGATATAATGCTACATTTAGATTCCCCATACCGAAAAAATCCTAATAACTAGGAACTCCTATTAAGTGATTAATTAATTCAAGAGACTAGATCATCCCTTGAGTAGGTGAAAGATTAGGGAAAACTAATTGCAATGAACTAGCAGTGATCACTCAAGGCATGGAGTGATAACATGGGTGTAGGAGCACGATCCATGAGCAAGGAGAAGGGAGAGATTGCCATGGAAGCTTATTAGCTTGTCACTTTGATTAGTATGAGTTTATTATGATTATCTATTAAATTTTATTTGTATAGCATGCCCCCCTTTTCACACATACTTATTAATGTCCACCCTAGTTTTTCTTTGGCCCATAAACCTATGTCCCCCACTTACACTTGGCTCTTTGTCCCAATACAGCTTATGCTTGGCCCGTCGCCTCACATGTAAAACTTGTGTCCACTGCTTTATTACAAACCATCCCCACCCAAATATGTTTCGTCTCTCCTTGAAACATGCTCAAAATAGAACCATAGTATGGATGGTTTGCATAAGCATCAACATAAATCACTTCACACTTATTTGCCAAAGTTGTCCAAAAGATCATGATTTGAGCCTTTTAGACCTCCAAAACTTCATAATATGATCCCCAACGCATTGCCAATCTTGTCTAAGAAGTGTATATGTCGAATGCATCCCTTTGAACCTCTTTTATGCCTCGTACGAGTAAATTACAGCAAGTTGTTTCTTACTATTTTGACTTAAGAAATCACCTCAAATGCTTCAAAAAGGTGTTCCATCCCCTTCAACATAGAGGCAGGCTACCATGTTGCTTCATATTAGGGTAAACCTTTCCACTTGATAAGGTATTCACACAAAGTGCAGTTTCCCAACACCTTCTCTCTTTCTCCCAACACCTTCTCGGGTATGTACTCCACCATGCCATTGTCACTCATGGGTGAAAGCTCATTTAATACTTTCACCAACATATGCCATCGTCACTCATGGGTGGAATCTCATTCAATGCTTGCACCTCCGGACCAACATATGCCATCGTCACTCATGGGTGGAAGCTCATTCAATACTTGCACCTCCAAACCAACATATGCCATTTCCACTTGATAAGGTATTCACGCAAAGTGCGGTTTCCCAACACCTTCTCTCTTTCTCCCAACACCTTCTCGGGTATGTACTCCACCATGCCATCGTCACTCATGGGCGGAAACTCATTCAATACTTGCACCTCCAAACCAACATATGCCATCGTCACTCATGGGTGGAATCTCATTCAATGCTTGCACCTCCGGACAAACATATGCCATCATCACTCATGGGTGGAAGCTCATTCAATACTTGCACCTCCAAACCAACATATGCCATCGTCACTCATGGGTGGAATCTCATTCAATTCTTGCACCTCCGGACCAACATATGCCATCGTCACTCATGGGCGGAAGCTCATTCAATACTTGCACCTCCAGACCAACATATGACATCGTCACCCATGGGTGGAATGTCATTCAATGCTTGCACCTCCAGACCAACATATGCCTTCAAATATGATATGAGAAAGACATCAGGTATTCTTGTAGTAGATGGAAGTAACAATTAATAAGACACTTCACCAACTCTCCTCAATACTTTCTATGGCCCATAATAGCGATGTGCAAGCTTTTTGTTGGTAGTACCTTTGAGAGATCCATATCCAGTCATAGGTATCCTCAAGAACACAAAGTTCCCTTCTTTGAACTCCAATGGCCTTCGACGTGCATCTTCACAATGCTTCATCTTCTCTTGAGACTTCTTGATGTTCTCTTTTCATGTTCGCAGAAGGGTTTGCATTCTTTCCACTTCCTCCCTCACATGTGGATTTTGATGTTTGGAAAAGAGTTTTCATTCTTTCCAGTTCCTCCCTCCCTCACATGTGGATTGGTACATGCACCTTGTAGCCATACATAGCCTCAAAAGGTGACATTCCAAAACTACTATGATAGGTACTGTTATAGGTGAACTCCGCCAAATGCAACCAATTGTCCCATGCAAGTTTTCATACCAGTAATGCCTTAAGTAAGTCTCAATCCACTTATTGACCCTGTCGGTTTGACCATCAGTTTCCAAATGATAGTCCATACTAGGAGTCAACGTAGTGTCAATGGTATCAAACAATGTACGCCAAAATTTACCCATAAACTTCACATCTCTATCACTCACTATTTGTTGTGTCATACCATGCAACTTGAACCCATTTTCATGAATTGGTGTGCCACCATAGATGCTTAGTGTCTCACTTTTATTGGTACAAAATGGGAAGCTTTTGTTAGCTAGTCAACTACCACATAGATTCTCTCTCATCCACTCTTGGTAGAAGGTAGGACGATAATGAAATCCATAGCAATATGCACCCAGTTACCCTCCGGAATAGGTAAGGCGAAAGAAAACCATCGAGTGTGTGTATAGAGGATACTTGATGAGTTGACAAGGCATACACTTAGCAACATTTTCTTTCACGACTTACCTCCATAGGCCTTTTTCTTGAAGGATGAGTGGGGTACAAGATACACCCATTCTTTGTGAGATAGAGGAGACCATTTTGTAATAAAAAATTATGTAAATCATCAGAAATACCATGTTTTAATTTATGCACTATCTGTGAAGCCTCTTCATCACCCATGTATTCCTCTTGATCTCCTCAACCCAATCATTATGCACTTTTGTGATGTGGCTAATAAATATAAAGAACATGCCCACATTCTAGAGAGTGAACATGCCCACATTCTAGAGAGTGAATCCGCCACCACATTCTAGAGAGTGAATCCGCCACCACATTCTCCTTTCCCTTCATATATGTGATCTCAAATTCATATTGTTAAATTCATATATGTGATCTCAAATTCATATAAAGAACATGCCCACATTCTAGAGAGTGAATCCGCCACCACATTCTCCTTTCCCTTCATATATGTGATCTCAAATTCATATTGTTAAATGGTAGCTAACAATATTCTTTGCTTAGGTGAGAGGTTTGATTGAGATAGGAAGAATTGAAGAACCCTATGGTAACTTCGCACATAAAACTTGCTTCCACCATAAAGATAGTGATGCCATTTCTTGATTGCATGCAAAATTGCAATCATCTCTTGGTCATACACATACATCTCCATCTCTTTGTAAATCAAGTTTGTGGCTTTCATAAGTAATGACTATAGGGTCTTCATGCAACACGGCACCAATGCCTCTTCCACATGCATCCACTCTAATAATGAAAGGCTTGGAGAAATCCATGTTTACAAGGATAGATTCCGAACTAAGCATTCTTTTCAACTCATCAAAACTCTTTTGTGTCATTACATCCCAAAAGAGTGCCTCTTTCTTCAACTTACCCGCCATCCAAGGAGCCTCTATATGTGCATACTTCTTAATGAATTGGTAATAGAATGATGAGAGACCTAAGAATCCCCTCAATTGAGTGAGATTAGTTTGAGTAGGCCAATTGTTGACACATTCCACCGTCTTGGGATCCACCTTTATGCCATCAATTCTTACAATGTGACCATGGTATTCCACTTATTTTGCCATGAATGTGCACTTGGTTTCTTTGGCATGCAAGTGGTTGGCTCTAAATGCATCAAATACCTCCTTCACACATGAACCAAGTTCTCCTCATCACTCTTTCTATACACCAATATGTCATCGAAAAACACCAATACAAACTTGAAGAGGAATGGATATAGCACTTTGGTCATTAATGTTTTAAAAGTGGCTGGTGCATTACATAAACCAAATAGCATCACCATGAAATGATAGAGACCTCTTTCCATACCAAATGCCATCTTGTGCTCATCCACACTTTTCATTCTTATTTGGTGGCGGTAGCCGGACCGTAAGTCAATCTTGGTAAAGAACTTGGCACCCTTCAATTTATCCAAACAATCATCAATTCTTGGGATTGGGTACCTATTCTTGATGGTGATTTTGTTAACATCCTGATAATCTATGCACATTGTAAAAGTGTGCGCTTTTGCCGCACAGAGGTCGTAGATGGGGACTTGCCGGACACCGTTTGCAAGCCACGAATGGCTGCAAGCATATAACCAGGAAGGCAAGCTCAAACAGAATGCAAAGGGTGTGTCACTCACCGCTCAACTGCCGCCTTGAAGGATTCCCGCGTCGCAGCCGTGAAGAAGGAGCCGCCGTCGCCGCTCTACCGCCTCTCCGCCGTCGTGCCGCTACACAGTGCTCAATCGCTCTCACTCTCTCTCTCTCTCTCTCACACACACGCAGGAGACGGAAACCAAAGAGATAAGGCAAGAGCACTCTTGTATTCACAACACATGAGAATAAAGATTTTAGGGTTATATTTGACTCTTATAGGTGACTTGGTCGTTCACACTTGGGCGCCCATACATGGCTGGCCGACCCTAACCCTTATCCTACTGATATTCAAGGTGCGCCTCTCATCGGCGATCACCCAATCCCTTTATCCTTAACATATGGTGCCGAAAAGCCCGGCCCATGACTCATAATAGTTAAACTAATTACACGACATAAAACATAGTACGTCTCATCGTCCGTCATGGGTTAACATGCCCCCCTTCCTGATGTAGATTCCGTCCTCGGAAGCTATGGTATGGTAAGCTCGAGAGGGTTGTTGTGGTAGACCGTCTGCAAAACAGGGAAGTAGAGTGAAAGTGTGCTGGAATTCAAAAGGTATAAAGTATATAAATTCAAGCATGTTAGACCACAATGGATGTTGTATGAGTACTTAGTTTAAGGGTCACATGAATGAGCTAGTGTGCGCTTTTGCCCGGCAGGTCGTAGCTGGGGACTTGCCAGACACCGTATGCGAGCCACGAATGGCTGCAAGCATACAACAAGGAAAGCAAGCTCAAACAGAATGCCAAAGGGTGTGTCACTCACCGCTCAACCGCCCCCTTGAAGGATTCCCGCGTCGCAGTGAAGAAGGAGCCGCCGTCGCCGCTCTACCGCCTCTCCGCCGTCGTGCCACTACACAGTGCTCGATCGCTCTCTCTCACTCTCTCTCTCTCACACACACGCAGGAGAAGGAAACCAAAGAGATAAGGCAAGAGCACTCTTGTATTCACAACACATGAGAATGAGGATTTTAGGGTTACATTTGTCTCTTATAGGTGACTTGGCCGTTCACACTTGGGCGCCCATACATGGCCGGCCGATCCTAACCCTTATCCTACTGATATTCAAGGTGCGCCTCTCAATCATCGGCGATCACCCAATCCCTTTATCCTTAACATATGGTGCCGACAAGCCCGGCCCATGACTCAGAATATTTAAATTAATGACGTAAAACATAATACGTCTCAATGTCCGCCATGGGTTAACATGCCCCCCTTCCTGATGTAGATTCCGTCCTGGGAAGCTATGGTATGGTAAGCTCGATAGGGTTATTGTGGTGGACCGTCTGCAAAACAGGGAAGTAGAGTGAAAGTATGCTGGAATTCAAAAGATATAAGGTGTATAAATTCAAGCATATTAGACCACAGTGGATGCTGCAATGAGAACTTAGTTTAAGGGTCACATGAATGAGCTAGTGTAGCAAATTAACAGAAGTTTAAAATTATTGAAAGTAAATCAAGAGTAAGCAAGGTGTCAAAGGTTAATCGAGGTTTATAACTGGCCTAAGTCAAGGAAAATAACCAAGCTTAATAAATAAACAGATGACCACACTGTGTCTACTCTAAGAACAAGTTAATACCACAAGCCTAGGGACACAAGAAACATCAGAGTTACAGGAGCTTCTTGTCTTATTATTTTTATTTTTATTTTTGATGCACGTGACAATTTTTACACACAATGGCGACCTTCCTAAGGCAAAACTAACATCGATCCTGGTACCATGTTTAACACAAGGCATTATCCAGGAATCTATTAGCTCCCTTTAGGCAAGGCTACCCCCTACCACCCAAGGCATCGGTCTGGAGTAGAATACTCCTCGCCTACCAAGTATCAATAAGGCGATAGGCCAACATTAAAGAACATCATAGACTTGTATTGCCATTTACTGTAGGCTTTTTTTTAAAAAAAATAATCTATTTCTTTTGATCTTCGCTCCTGAACTATAATTTGTCTTGCATCCTATCGACAAAGGGGTAATAGCTATGTCCTAGAGGTCAACACACACATGGCCAGGTGTCAAACATTAAGATGGTTTGACCCTAGACCTAAGACAATCGTATTCCAAGGTTAACTAAAGACGTCATGCTGCCTAGGAATATTTCCAATAAAGTTAAGCTCATTAATGATTTACACTAGCATGCAAGCAACTTCAAAAACTAAGTAGTACATTGACAATTTCCATGTGGTCATGCATTATAGTTTATGCAATTGATTGAACAGTAAAAACGAAAGAGAGTGGGTATGGAAGAATTACACCTGTAATTGGAGATCTCCTTGATTTGACGAGACAGCTTGCAATTTGATGTAGATATATTTTGATGTAGATATATTTTGATGAACGTTGCGGCAGTCTCAGGACTTGAAAGCGAACCCACCTCAAACTTTTCAACCTGTACAATAAATTAACAAGCACTATACCTCGAGAGGCACATCAGTGTGAAAATTTCAAGACTTGTTTAAGGAATCTAAACTAGAAAAAACTTGAAAACACTAACCTACCTACCAGTCACCACACTACTACTGAGGATACGGTAAGAGGATGTTGTAGAGTCCTGGCTCTAGCCCTAAGGCTAAGCCTCTATCCGCATCATCCAAACAAATAAAGTCAACCTCAGTAGTGCCATGAGTTTCATCCGTCCATTCATCATTGTCAGATATTTCCTTTTCATTTTCCCATCCACATAAACTCATCAAAAATGTAACCATGCGAGGATAGTCATCTTGTGGAAAAGGAAAGCATTGGGCTATTCGGGGATATGTCCTCTACGGAGTAGGGGTCAGTCATGGTAATTAGCCATTCTAATTCCTCAACATTTTCCTCTCTGGCTAGTACATCTATATGATCCCATTCAGTTTCAATTACAGGATAGCACATGTGGAATATCTGAGAAAGGTACAGATGATACCTCTCACCAAAGGTAGGAGTGGATGAAGTGTATGATCTCGGGCATCTGCCATATCTGCAAACACAGATATAGCATCAATAGGTTTATGACAGGTCAATCTAGTTCTTGATTGTATACGGATATTTCTCTTGTTTTTGTGCTCTTGCTCTTTTTACTATTTTTTGTTTTTCTTTTCTTTGTTTTTCTGTGTATGAAGCTATATATATACATCCCCTTGAATTTGGCAATTACATGGTCAGGGGAGAAGGCTATGGAGGAAGCATTAGAATGTCGAGCGTGAGTACATGCTCCCCCTTTCCTTGGGTAGATCATATTATTTGCAATGATGTTGCAGCCTCTTGGAACCAATTTGTCCAGCGGGTCATAGGTTGTGATGTGGGCAGATAGCTTTTTATGACCCTTGTGGCCACATCCAATTGTAGAGATGGTAGTGTACGCTCCCATTGATGAATGGAGGAAATGGTTTCCGACGATACTATTACAAGGGGAGACGTAGACTCATCGGTTTTTTGTTGGGTGTTGGCAAGAGTAGGTGTAGAGCATGTAGAAACTTCTATATCAGCGTGTGCCTGGCATGAGGAGCTAGAAGCTTCATCTGGCTCCCCCCTTCCTGAGCTAGGTGGTAATGATCGATATCGTTTGGGAATCCAAACTAACTCTGGAAGAAGTGGTGCGGAGCACTCTGTTACCTTTCCCTTACCACGGTCTTGAATTGTCATTGGGGTGGCAACAATTGGTTTGCAAGGTTTTACAGGTGATGTAGAGGGATTCAGCTTATGTTTAGGGACCCAAATCTGGTCATTCCCCTCGTAGTATCCTTGGGCTACTAATAATTTTTTAGGGATAAATCGCGATGTTACATTGCCCTTTCTCGGGTGGGTAGCTGCTTTCTTCCTACGAGGCTTCTTGGTGGCTGAACGAGATTGAGCAGGGGAAGTAGCTGTTAACGAAGCTTTTGGGACCCATTTGTATATACGCTTTGGCATAGTAAGTGGAACCTTAGAGACCACCTTGCCTGTTTCCACTCTTGGCGTTGAAGCGTTAGAGGGGTGGCAAACAATCAAAGATGGTTTTGCCACTGGACTTGGTGATTTTTCGTTATCCATCATTTTGTCCAGAGTCGATGGCTTAGGAGCGAGATTTTGAGTGGTCAGACCTAGTGTTGGTTCTTGCGTCGTGACTCGTCTGGTTGCCCAATCGATATTGCATTTGGTGGCCATCATCCATTTGCGCCCTAAGTTTACAGTCCCTTCCATGGTACCAGCAGGCATAACCAAAAAGCTTTGAATTATGGTTCCCTTGTCATAAGCAACCGGAGTGTGCAGAATTCCTGAGACAGGGGTTTTCTTCTTGTTGATTCCTTGAACTTGGATAGAGCTCTTGGATAAAGGTGGTTTTCCTAGTTGACACCACATGCCATATGATAGCAAATTGTGTTGAGCTCCTGTATCCAATAATGCATTATACAGCACCTCCCCGTAAGGACTCTGTAACTCAATTGGGTATCTTAGTGGTGGGTCAGATTCCAGTGCATCCTCCTCTGCTTCCTCGAAAAATACTTGCGTAATTCCCAAGTTGGATTCTCGTTGTCTCCTAGCACGCTGTTGACGTTCTTTAGCTTCGACTCTTGCTTGTATCTTTTTAAGCTCAACCTATTCTTTAGCTACCTTCTTTTGATGGATTGCGTGTAACTCCTCCTGGCTCAGGGGGTCATAGTATCTTTTGAATTTACTCCCATTAAGGAATCCAATGGTTTCAACTCCGTCGAGAGTCTCCACTCTGATGGTACCTTGCAGGGTAATTTCACATACTCTATACGGTCCCTTACCAGCATATTTGAGCTTCTTCTTTTCGTTTCGCACTCCATACATCAGGACTTTATCCCCAACCTTGATGTCCTTGTCCTTTAGATGGCGATCAAACCATTTTTTCCTTCTATCCTTCTCCACAAGGGCATTGTATATAGCCAATTGTCTTTCTTCGTTTAGCCGCTCAAGGATATATAGACGCTCTACTAAGGGATTACCATCCCAACCCTCTTGAGTAGCAACACGAAGACTAGGAATGACAAATTCCCATAGCATGACTGCTTCTTGGCCATATACAATTTTGAATGGTGTGCAATTAATAGCCACTTTGTACGCAGTACGATAGGTCCATAAAGCTGTCGTGAGCTTTAGATCCCAATCCGCACTATGAGCTTCAACTGTCTTTGTCAAAAGAGAGATTAATGTCTTGTTTGTACTCTCGGCTTGGCCATTCGCTTGCGGATAATAAGGAGTAGATTTATGATGGGATATCATGAAATCTGTTATGAGCTCCTTAATCACGTCATTTATAAAATGCGTACCACTGTCGCTCACAAGTTCAAAAGGACAACCGAATCGTGTAATTATATTTTCAAAGAGGAACTTGGCTGTTGTCCTCGCATCTGCCTTACGTGTCACTTTCGCTTCAGCCCATTTGGTCATATAGTCAGTGGCCACAATAATATAGCGAGATTGTGTGTTTCGGGCCGCTGGACTTATTGGACCTACAAAGTCTAAACCCCACTTTTCAAATGGTTGGTTTACTTTGATCGGATGTAGGGGCATCTGGGGTTTCTTATATCGTTGGCATTCATCGCAACCCTTCACAAAGAGTGATGCGTCTTGGAACATAGTGGGCCACCAATACCCTGATTGTAAGATCTTTCGCGCAGTTAAGTCTCCTGAGAAGTGACCACCGGCTACGCCCATATGTGCCTCTTGTAAAATGTATAGATACTCATCCTCTCGGGCACAACGCCTAAGAACGTCATCCTTTCCTCTTTTATAAAGAGTCCCAGCTATCAGGCAATAGGGTTCACATTCTTTGATTAGCTTTCGAGCTAGATCTTTACGAAGCTCCTTGGGTGGAAAGCCATTAACCAAAAAGTTAACAATCTTCTCACTCCATTCAGGCATTGTCTCCACCATGAACAGGGAAGTGTCCGGTAAGTCATCATCAACCCTCGTGGGAGCCTCACCCAGCGATTTCACTGACGTAAATGAAAACATGTGAACATGTTAATAACATATGTTAATAACACAAAAAATCTTGTGATCACATGTTATATTCACAAAGCTTTCACAAGGGCCCAAAAAAATTATCTTTGTCGGGCATAAAAAATCTTCTTAGACCTGCTATTATGTGAAGATGGTAACATGAGAGCATGTGAATAGCTTATTCCCATATGTATCCAAGCTTTTAAGGGGGTTCCCAAATGACAAGTGACCTGTTATTTTGTGAACGGTAACATGAGAACATGTGAATAACTTGTTCACATGTGTTATTATCACAAAAAATCTTGTGATCACGTGAACATTAAATCCCTGGCCTCACCATTAGGTATGCGAGACAAATGATCAGCCATAACATGTTTTTTGCCAGGTCTCACAACAACAATGAAATCAAACTCAAGAAGAATCAATAGCCATCGTGTGATTCTTCCTGTGGAGCATGGTTTGTT
Source organism: Cibotium barometz (assembly GCF_041138505.1). Lineage (NCBI taxonomy): Eukaryota > Viridiplantae > Streptophyta > Polypodiopsida > Cyatheales > Cibotiaceae > Cibotium > Cibotium barometz. The sequence goes on from NC_141104.1 coordinate 30,244,416, forward strand.
TACCAGATACAACAATGCTTGATGATCTACATAGAAAACAAACTTGGTGGCAAGGAGGTAATAACAAAATTTCCTTACTGCATATATCATTGCCAACCCTTCTCGCTCCGTAGTGGTGTAGTTCATCTCAGCATCGTTCAACTGGCGACTGGCAAAGCTAATGGGGTAGTCTAGCTTGTGTTCTCCAGGTTGAGTCAACACACACCCAATAGCAAAGTTTGATGCATCAATATGCACATGGAAGAGTAAATCCCAGTTAGGCATTCTCAAGATTGGAGCACTCGCCAAGGCCTTCTTTAATAGCTCATAGGCACGGTCACATTCTTCGGTCCAAATAAACTCGATGAGAAGCTTATACAATGGTCGAGCTATCTCGGTGAAGAAGAGAATAAACCTTCGATAATAACCAACGTGGCCCATAAAGCGTTGGACTCCCTTGTAGTTGGTGGGTGGGGGTAATTCCAGAATGACCTTGATTTTACTCTCGTTAGTGGAAATCCCATTTTTGGACACTATATGCCCTAAGATAACTCCGTGTTTAACCCAAAATTGGCATTTGAAAGGATTCAATGAGATGCGATATAATCTACACCTTTCAAATATTTTTCGTAAACACATCAAGTGCTCGTCCCAAGAGGAATGAACACAAAGATCATCTAAGAAAGCTTCACAGAAGTCCCTTAGATATTCCTTAAAGGCCGTGTTTATCAATCGTTGGAATGTTGCAGGTGCATTGGTCAAGCCAAAAGCCATGACGCGGAAGGCAAACACTCCAAACTCCGTGATAAATGCTGTTTTAGCTTGGTCCTCGACTGCAATTGTGATCTGATTGTAACCCGAGTACCCATCTAAAAAGCAATATGCCTCTTTGCCTGCCACTCTTTCAAGCACATGTTCAGAATATGGCAAGGGGTAATGATCCCTTCTGATGGCTGCATTAACCTTTTTGAGATCAACGCACACTCTGAGTTTCCCATTCTTCTTGGGTACAATGACTATCGGAGAAACCCATTCTGAGTGCTCAATAGGGTATATGAATCCACATTTTACAAGCTTTTCAATTTCCTCTTGTACAATCTTTGTGTACTTAGGATTCATTGGGTAGGGACGTTGCTGGACTGGTTTAGCAGTGCTAATCATTAGAATCGTGTGTTGCACCACCGAGGGTGGGACACCCTTCATATCATGATATGTCCAAGCAAATATGTCCTTGAATTCCTTAAGAAGCTTCGTAAGTGCAGCTTCTTCCGCCTTGGTGAGGTCTTGAGCAATAAAAACTGGTTTAGACTCCTCACCCGGATCTGCTAAGTCAAACTCCTTGACTACTGTAGGGCCATCGTAGACACCGCTACTCCCATTGGTAGGCGTTCATTGGGCTTTTGTGTAGACTACTTTACGTTCCCCTGTGGTGAATGATTTGAAATGCTCGGGTGCGGGGTGTAAGTCTACTGGTTCTTGTTGTGCCAGGCTTTTTTCTTTCAATTCCGCTTCCTTTTGTTGTTGAGCCAACTCTTGGTTTTGTCGTCTTCTTGCAGTACGACTTAGTTTTGGCTTCTCTTCGATTTCTAATTGGGCGATGTCATGAGGTTGCGGAATACACCACATGACACTTTGGAGATATTGTCCCCAATTATCAGCTATCTTTCGATGAGCATCAATGGCTCCTACATAACTGAGCCATTCTGCAGTGGATCTCTCCTTATTTATTGCAGTTCATACATTAGCTCGATAGCGTTGGCGCTTATGTCTCGTTTTCTTCTTACCAAGTTTTTGATTTTTGTTTCTATCAGATTCGGACTCACTTGGTCGATCCTCACTTTCGGATGAACTGCAGGAGGCCACTGTCCTAGGCCTTGAGTACCTTGCTTCCACCTTTGGGTGAATATTTGATTCATTTTTCCTATCAGGCTCAGGGTCAGTTTCTTCGCTACTTTCAGTGTCGGTGGAGTTTGCCACTTTCTCGCCATCAGGGGTCAAGTGCATAACACCTATCATGTTTATTGGCACTAACGGTGGCATATCTTGCCCCTCAGGTGTTACCCAGCTTGTGCCTCTGTTCCCCCATGTGTCTATGGTTGCCGCTAGGTGTACCCAATCCACGTTATCCGACTCAGTCATACCCGGTAGGACATCCATATAAGGAGAATCTTTCCCATCATCAGTCTCTTTTTTGCATGTATAGCAATACCTTAATGGGGCGGAGTGAATAGTGGTATCCGATCGATTATCAATGATAACCTTGCTTCCTAAAGGATGTGCACGACCATTCTCAAGATCAACTCGAATGACAGAGTCCTGGAATTGTAGGTAGACATGGTTTTTCGACCAGTCATGCACCATTTGTGCTTCCCTCATGAAAGGACGTCCTAAGATCATTTGATATGACATAGGATGCTTGGAGAAATCCATTACAATGAAGGTATGTTTTACCTTGTATCCCAGGACCTTGATCTTAAGGTCCCTTAACATTCCAGTAGGTTTAGCTATGGTTCCGTTTGCCATCTTAACCACTATGTTTGTGACTTCGAGGTGAGGCCTTCCCATAGATTCTCAACAGTTTTTAGTCACAATGCTCACTCCAGCACCACCATCAAGGATTCCCTTTAGAGTTAATCCCTTGGTAGTAATGGGGAGGGTTGCATTAGATTCGTCACCTTCAAAGTGCAACTTACAAGACAAGTTCAGAGAACTCTTATGTTATTTAAGGCATTTCGCTCTTTTTTATCTTTTTTAAAGGTATTTCCACGACCGAATCTTCATCTAGGTTGGGTTGTAGATCCCAATGCTCCCCTTCATCTTGAAGTGTGTCAGGTCTATCCATATTTGCAAATTGTGGTAGCCCCGCCTTTAGTTCTCCATTGAGAAATGCCCGAAGAGCTAAGAATAGCTCAGGATCTCCGTATAATTTGGATATGATCGTGGTTCTGATTTCTGAGGACATGAAATCCATTAACTTGGACACATTCAACGGTACTTTTCGAGATATCGCCCCTTGACTAGGGACTGGTGAAGATGGAATCACTTCCTCTTCGATGGGGTCAGGCATTCCCTCACTAAACATTCTTTCAAGCAAAAAGGGTGTTTGCCCACTTCCTGATGTTCTATCCTCACTTTCTTCTCGAATGATACTCGGTATAGCTAACGGTTTATGGTTCCTGTGAGGCTAAACTTGCGTAGGAAACACTGTGTCTGGAATTTTGATTTTTCTCGGGTTTGGCTCCAGTTCTCTTTGTGTTTCTTCCACCAAACCCCTTAGGTGTTGCACTTGTTCAATCTCCTCAACTGGGTTTGGGTAAGTTCCAATCTTTTTCTTGAGGGTTTTTGGCCCACGTGGCTTGTCTTGGGGAGTCTCAGTCAGTTTGGGTGGTCGAGAGAGCATTAGCTGACTTGGTTGTGGGGTCGAGGAAGTTTCCTTCTGTTTTCCTTTATTTATGTACTCGCTTGATTCTCCTTCATTGAGCTCCCGAGTGGGTTCCTCCCTTAAGGTAGTGGCTTTGGTCCCCATGGTTTCTATTGAATCAGAATCATCTTCAGGATCATTCATATACACGGGGTCGTCTCCTGTCCCTATGTTAGTCTTTGAACTGGGCTTGGAGCTCGTGGCATTAAGCGATCTCTTTCGTCGTGTTTTCTTTTTCTTTGCCTGAGCAATTGATGCAGTATCCCTCTCTTCAAGAATGTAGTTTTGATTTTGAAGCATTGACCGTGTAACTACATTCGCGGGTACAACAGGTGTGGTTCCTCGTGCTTGGTTGGTGACCTCAACCAAATTCAATGGCGTAATCTTGGGTGCATTAGGATTATGTGGACATTGAGCGATCAAATGATCTATGCCACAACGATTACATGTAAGTACCGGCATTCCCGATGTGCTCCCTTGATTTGGTTGCATTTGAGTAGCGATCTTCTGTAGCCTATTAGGGCACTCCGCTACACGATGCGGTCCACCACACTCATAGCATTGAAGAGGTGGTCTCCTCGCCAAGGTATTAAGGTTTTGCCCTCTTGCGGCGAGAGCAGCTGCTTGATATACAGGCTTGACTTGCCCGAAATGATCCTCCATGTAGTACTGGGGAATCATTTCAAACGTATCAATCCCATATGGAGCAGTGGGGTCTATCTCCTCTTCATAATCCCCACACGCACTATGTGACTCACAACCCATCTGGTTTATTGGGGTAATCCTTGATGTGGAGATTGTGGTCCTAGCACTGGCGGTGGTAATGGCACAGACTGGACTACATTCGGATTCCTTGGAACTATATGCTGTGTGACGGTTGCTCGACAGGTTGTGCAGGCATTAGCGCGGGTACTTGAGGTGTGTTTGACCAGGGTAGTGGTGCCTTATTTGCCAACATTCGCTTAAGTACTAGGCAATCTTTAGATTGATGGCCATACTTACCACATGCATTGCAATTCCCATTGAATTTGACTCTGAATGTGGGACATTCACTCGTGCTATGTGGTCCTAAGCACACCGAACACCATTGTTGCTCTCTCCTTGGGTACATATGGCTATTATGAGGAGCTCGATTACCCATTAGGAACTCAATAGAGTCTTCTTGGGCCCTTTTATTTGGCAGTTTAAGGGAGTCAAACCTTTTCTCTTAAGAAGAAACGTTTTCTAATTTGAAGCTTCAAAACGGCTACTTTATTCGAATTTGAATTTTGGGGGAAAAATGGAATTTAAAATCTAGCAGATAAAACCATATCATGTAACATATCTATGGAAAGCTCTTTATGCGTAGATCACGGATCTGTAATCTTCGCTCAAATCGGAGCTTGTATGTAGAAGTTATGGAGGTCCGAAAATTGTAAAATTGCCCCCTCCCCTTTTTGGGGAAAAAAGTGCACCCTTTGACCACTCTTACACCTCTCTTACAAACCATTGGTTTTTGCTTACATGGCGGGCTCCTATTTGTCAAAAAGTTAAACGTTTCCATAACCTCATGGCAAATTAAAGGGCCCAAAAAGACTCCATTGAGTTCCTAATGCCTAAAGTATTCTTGTGGAGAGCCTTAGTAAGGTCGGTCACAGACATTTCAGATATCTTGGGCTCCTTGGCAATAGGTTTTACCGTCATTAGCTCGTGCCCAGATACTTGCGAACTAACGGATTTTGTTTCTAAAGACACCTTTTTACCTGCAATCATCAAGTTGTCTTCTAACTGGATTCCATTGGCAGTGACTGCTTCCCACGTTGTAAGACCTCTAATGACTAGGCCATTGTAAATGTCCTCGTGGCGCAATCCTCGAATGAATCTATCGAGGAGTTGGTTGTTATTGAAGCATTCATCGGCAGTGCAGCGAGAATTTAGATGCTTCAATCGACTTATAAAGTCTCTCACTAACTCTCCTTCCTCACGTTCAGCTTTTTGGAGTTGAGATGCTACTCCCCAAAGCACACCCTCACGTATGTATTCTTTCAAGAACAATCTCTTGAGAGTGGGGTAGTGATGCGCTCTTCAACCCTTAAGGTTCGATACCAATCTCCGGCCTTCCCACTCAAGGTTAAGCCTAAGGCTTTACACTTATGCAGCTCATTGTGCTCTTCCAGGGAATCACACACGTGTTCAAAGACTTCAATGTGCTTCCTAACGTCCTTGTTACCACTGAAGTTTTGAGTGAGCTTAGCCACTTGTACTGCCTTGCTTCTAGGTTCTCTCTCAGGCACGCCCCGCATGTTTTCCGCAATAGATCGTCCGATCGTCTGAGCAAACGCTGCGAGATCACCTAGGTGAGCAGGCATAGCTAGTGGAGGCACTTTTGGGTTAGCCTGGCTGATAGGAGTTGGCGTTGGTCTGAGTAGGTTGGCAAATGACGTAGGATATGATATGTGACTAGGCCTAACTCCTCTTGGATAAGGGTTATGATAAGGTGGTCGTGGAGCATACGCCATTGGCATACTAAGAGGCGTAGGAGCTACATGAGCATGAGTAGCGATAGGTACATATGGTTGATAGGCACTGGCACGCACTGCTGTAGGTATTGTTCCACTAGGTAGCGGTGTCGTACTAACTACAGCGGTAACAGGTGCACTTTCAGCTATGCTCATCATTGGGGTAGGCATTGCGGATTCCCTAATGGAAAGTTGAGCCAAGGTTGGAAAGCTAAAGTTACTACTCGTGGGCTCAACCTGCATTGAGACTCCAGGCGAAACAACATACGAAGGGTCTATGGGACTCACCGAGGGAGTCTCCAATTGTGATAGGGTTGGTTGTTTGGCCTTGCCCGTATCCAAAAACCTCATAGGGCCAGTGGAAACTAGGTCCACTCCCCTATTTTGCCTCTCAATTTGGATAATTCTATGAATAACCTCACATATCATTTGCTGTTGCTCTTCTAGATTAGTGGCGCTAGATGTAGATCGTAGGACTTCTAACCAACCTACATGGTATGTGTAACCTGTGTATAGGTCTGTTAGAGTCTCTGTGTGTAGATCATATTCCCAATTTTCATTGAGAAATATTCCATCTAGACTTGGTGTGCCAAACGGTTCTCTTGAAGTGGATGCAATGTCACTTCTTATGGATTGGCTTCTAGGGACCTCTACTTTAGGAAGAGCATCGGAATGTGGTAGCTCAGTAGGGCCCTCATAAACGAAGTGCGTAGAATATCCACATGGACACTCTTTGGGAGGGTAGGGTCTACATAAGATGTGAATGGCGAATCTACTACCCCTCCTTCCTCATTTACTTCGCTTGTCGCATGTTCAGAGCGTGTAGCTCTACTAAAGGTCTCTATTAGATGACTAAACATGCTAGATCCGGGTTGTGGGGCCCACACTGGCATGTTTTGGCTTGTCTCCTCAGGGTTCTTGGTAGGGTGCCCTTCCATGGCTTCTGAGTCAGAGGATGTCACTATCCACTATTCGTGGATCTTGGGTTGCACTCCCTTGGGTTCCAGCCGAAGGCCAAGATGCCAACGTGGAGGGATGGTGTGAGCCTGCGTAGACTGAAACGCTTTCTAGTGGTTCAGGCTCTAGCACCCAACCAGAACGTAGATGCATGTGACGTGGGTACCCTACGTGCGTTGGTAACTACCCTTGAAACTCACACAAGTGGTTTCTTAGGTGTTTCGCACCCCGTTTTTACTTGTTTTTAGATTGTTTTTAACTCATTTTTGACCCCCTTACTTACAGTCGAACTTGGGCTAGAGCGTGTGATAGCTCGAAACGAGCCTATCGTTTAAAGGGTCCTAGTGTGCTTTACAGCACCGTGTTCGCCTATCTAGAGCTCCTGTAGTCCTCAAAACAGTCTGTTTCCCTATGGGGGAAGGGGCAAAAGCCTATTTGCTTGTGGAGGAAAGGGTGAGGGCTTTATCCCACATGCTCACTTTACTCCTTGGGGAGTGGGCTACATATAGGGCACAACTTCCCATAAGCTCTCACTTGAAAGAAAGCTATGGAGGCTCACTCTCCTATATATATATATCAAAAGACCGAGACCGAGGCCGGGGCGTGGGTCGTGGGTCCTGGGTCGTGGGGTTCTTTCTTTTCAAAAAAAATTTCTCTAATTAAAAAATCTTTCCTCTCCACACGTTTGGTTCTTTCTTTGAAAATAAAATTTAATTTTTTTATTTTTTTAAATTTTTATTTTCTGTTTTTTTTTAGATAAGTTTTCTAGGGTTTCTTTAGGGTTCGGCCTTGGCCGCGGCGCAGTTCGCACACAGCACAGGTCTGCTGGGGATTCAGAAATCCCCCCTCACACGCAGAAAACCAGATAACAGATCACACGCCCACACGCGGAGCGGAAAAATAACAGAAATGCAGAAGACAAATTACAGAAACAGATTGCAAAAAAACGGAAACAACTCAACAACAAACACACAGTCGCTTTCCTACAGTGTATATTAAACTTCACGCAGCACGGCCGAGCTGCAAACTGGAGCTTGGTGCAGGGCAACTTCCCGGCAGCGGCACCAAAAATGTGCGCTTTTGCCGCACAGGTCGTAGCTGGGGACTTGCCGAACACCGTATGCGAGCCACGAATGGCTGCAAGCATACAACTAGGAAGGCAAGCTCAAAACCGAATGCAAAGGGTGTGTCACTCACCGCTCAACCGCCGCCTTGAAGGATTCCCGCGTCGCAGCCGTGAAGAAGGAGCCGCCGTCGCCGCTCTACCGCCTCTCCGTCGCCGTGCCGCTACACAGTGCTCAATCGCTCTCACTCTCTCTCTCTCTCTCTCACACACACGCAGGAGACGGAAACCAAAGAGATAAGGCAAGAGCACTCTTGTATTCACAACACATGAGAATGAGGATTTTAGGGTTACATTTGACTCTTATAGGTGACTTGGCCGTTCACATTTGGGCGCCCATACATGGCTGGTCGACCCTAACCCTTATCCTACTGATATTCAAGGTGCGCCTCTCATCGGCGATCACCCAATCCCTTTATCCTTAACATATGGTGCCGACAAGCCCGGCCCATGACTCAGAATAGTTAAACTAATTACACGACATAAAACATAGTACGTCTCATCGTCCGTTCATGGGTTAACAAAAAGTCCCATCCTTCTCCTTCACTAGTAAAACAGGTGATGAAAGTGGCGATTGACTTGGTTCCACCCAACCAATTTCAATGAGCTATTTAACTTGCTTTGCCACTTCACCTTTTTCTACTTTTGACAACATATATGGACATTTGTTGACCGGCCTTATATTTGCCTCCAACTTAATGGCATGATCAACCTCCCTCATCGGTGGGTGGCAAGCACTTGGGCATATGAAACACATCTTCATATTCTTTAAGTAGCTTATTCATGCCCACATGTGTCATGTTGCTCTATTTTTCATTGTACTCATCCTTATGAAGCTGCAAAGCATACATATAGTCACTCTTCTTCAATTCCCTCTTGAGTTGCGTGCTATTGATCAAGGTTAACTTTGAGGTGCCAAAACCATGTAATGTAATGGTATTCTTCCCATGCATAAACCTCAAAAAGCCTTGGTACAAACTCATGGAGAAGGTTCAAAGAGTTGATAGCCAATCACACCTCAAAACCATATCAATCGGCCCCATATTGAGCACAAAAAATTTAGCTTTGCAAGTGTACTCTTTTGAGAGCATCAATTCCACATTTTTGCAAATCATTTTGCAATTTATGCTATCCCCGTTTTATACTTCAACTTTTCTGGTGTAGATAACTCTATTTGTCAAAGAGATATTAAATAAAGTTAGTTCGTTTTACAGGAAGAAAAAAGTTCGTGTTCAGATAATTGGGAGATTCTGCATGGGGTGGCCGGTATCGCGAACCGAATCCGTCACCACTTATCAGTGTTATATATATATATAAAGCGTATCTTCTTCAATTGGGTTTGAGGCTATGTTTTGAGAAGAGATTTCTATCTTCAACATTTTAGTGCATGATACTCTACTAATTCTCATGGGCATTTGTTTTTGGCTTCTTCCAGAGCGTTGAGGTGATTTCTCTTTAGGATAGAGAGAAAGAGAGATTTTGAGATTCGAGCTAGCAGTCCTTAGACATGGAACGCCAGATAGAGAACATGATTTATGCCCTCTAAGAGCCATTTGGTAGAACCCAGAGTGGACGAGATTTAGAAGAGGCATACCTGGGATAGCCGCGACGTCCAGCGTGATGGTTGGGTTAATGGGCATCAGAGAAAGGCCCTATTGGCTAGGTCTTTTGTCGGTGATTCTCTCTCTGATTTTGAGTTATTGTACTGACGATTAAAATTGTTACTTTGGATTGTGAATGATTATGGTTTATTGAAAATCTCTTCATTTTCTGACGTATGATGTGATTTTTTGTAAGTTTTGAGAAATTTTGTGCTTATATCATGGAACAAAATATGGATACGTTTCAGACAAGCACATGCATCCAACAATCTTAAGTAGCGGCCAACATGTAAAGTTGAACTACACAATTAACATGAATGTATGAATTCTTAAAACTTGAACCGGTGATAGAATGATGAGATACCTAAGAATTCCCTCAATTGAGTGTGATTGGTTTGAGTAGGCCAATTCTTCACACATCCCACCTTTATGCCATCAATTCTTACAATGTGACCAAGTTGGTATTACAGTTATTTTACCATGAATGTGCACTTTGTTTCTTTGGCATGCAAGTGGTTTGCTCTCGATGCATCAAATACCTCCTTTACATGAACCAAGTTCTCCTCATCACTCTGGCTATACAATAATATGTCATCAAAACACACCAACACAAACTTAAAGAGGAATGGATGTAGAACTTTCTTCATTAATGTTTTAAAAGTGGCTAGTGCATTACATAAACCAAATGGCATCACCATGAAATGATAGAGAACTCTTTCTATGCCAAATGTTGTCTTGTGCTCATCCCCACTTTTCATTCTTAATTGGTCGTAGTCGGACGTAAGTCACCATGAAATGATAGAGAACTCTTTCGATGCCAAATGTTGTCTTGTGCTCATCCCCACTTTTCATTCTTAATTGGTCGTAGTCGGACGTAAGTCAATCTTGGTGAAGAACTTGGCACCCTTCAGTTCATCCAAAAGATCATCAATTCTTGGGATTGAGTACCTATTCTGGTGATTTTGTTAACATCTTGATAATCTACGCATATTCTAAAAATCCTATCCTTCTTCTTCACCAATAAAACAGGTGATGCAAATGGTGATTGACTCAATTACACCCAACCAATATCAATGAGCTATTTAACTTTCTTTGCCGCTTAATCTCTTTCTACTTTCTAAAACCTATATGGAGGTTTATTGATCGGCCTTGCATTTGGCTCAAACTCAATGGCATGATCAACCTCCCTCATCGGTTGGGTGGCAAGCACTTGGGCATATGAAACAGATCTTCATATTCTTTAAGTAGCTTCTTCATGCCCACATGTGTCACTTTGCTCTCTTTTTCATTGTACTCATCCTTACAAAGCTACAAAACATACATATAGCCACTCTTCTGCAATTCCCTCTTGAGTTGTGTGCTATTGATCAAGGTTAACTTTGAGGTGCCAAAACCATGCAGCAATGTAATGGTATCCTTCCCATGCAAAAAACTCAAAAAGCCTTGTTGCAACTTCATGGAGAAGGTTCAAAGAGTTGATAGCCAATCACACCCCAAAACCATATCAATCGGCCCCATATTGAGCACTAACAATTTAGCTTTGCAAGTGTACGCTTTTGAGAGGATCAATTCCATATTTTTTCAAATCATTGTGCAATCCATGCTATCCCTGTTTGCTACTTAAACTTTTTTCTTCATTTTCAATGCATCTGAGTGCAATTTCACATTTCCTAGTATGATTTATAGTTCACAAAACTATGTGTGCTACCGTTGTCCATCAATAGAAATGAATCTCTTCCCTTGACCTTATCCTTGAATCTCAATGTATGTGCCCCTTTATAAGATTCTGTGGATATGGAACAAAGATAAGAATTGTAATCATATGCATTTGTAGCACCCAAAGTATGAGGTAGGTCATTGTCATAGTCACACGAGAAGATCACCAAGAGAACCACCGGGATCCAAAGGAAACTTCCCATCCAATTCTAGAGAATAGTCAGCATCCACAAATTCACATGGCTCCTCAAATGGCTCCAGTTCTTTGTCATTAGTGCCATCCACCACTTCCAAATAAACCATATTAATGTTGACATTGCAAGATTTGTGCTCCTTCTAATGGTCTTTGCTATACTTCCCCCGCCACATTTATAGCATAGGTTTTTGTCCCTCATCTCATTAATGTAGTTTTACTTCACAAATTTGGTCTTCGTGACCCCATCATTAGTTGGATTTTCACCCGCTTATGAAGGCATTTGAGAAGTATTCCCACTTTTGAAAGCACCCACATTGTATGGTTTTCCACCACTACCATACATGGTAGGAAATTAGGGTACATTTGGAGTGGTAGGAGATGTTTTCTTGAAAGATTTTGATCCATAATCTAGCCGACGGTTCACCCATGAATTTGCATACTTTTCTTGATATACTTCAGCCAAGATCATTGCATCCTTAAGAGTTGTTGGTCTTTGTGCCTTCATATCCATTGCATTCTTTAAGCCCTTGATATACTTGACTATTTTGAATTTCTCACTAAACCCTTCAGCATGAAGCATAAGTTTCAGAAACTAATGTGTATACTCCTTCACACTCATGTATCTTTGTTGTGGATCATCCCATTCACAAACCATTTTGTCCTTGTGCATCTTGGAGGTGAATGTGTCCCTCATATCTTCTTTGAAAGCATCCCAACTTGTGGCCTCGTAACCTTGTGATTATAGATGCCCCCACCATGCACGAGCATACCCTTCCAAGTGTAAAGTGGCAAGTAAACCATAGCTTTTCCACTTCAAGGATTCATAACAAAATAGAGATCCAATTTTCTCACCCACTCCTCAAAGACATCATTATTAGTTCCTTCACCCACTAAACTTTGAGAGGACGATCTTATCCTTCACACCCTTGAATTCATCTCCATTCCCATGATGGTCACCACGCCTCTGCATAGGCCATCCACATAATGATTGTAATCCTCAAACTCACCAAATAAATCTAGCTTCCTCCCAACATGAGGTCTTGAAGCACCGCCTCGATGAGTATTCCATTAGGAACTCAATGGAGTCTTCTTGGGACCTTTTATTTGACAGTTTAAGGGAGTCAAACCTTTTCTCTTAAGAAGAAACGTTTTCTAATCTGAAGCTTCAAAACGGCTACTTTATTCGAATTTGAATTTTGGGGGAAAATGGAATTTAAAATCTAGCAGATAAAACCATATCATGTAACATATCTATGGAAAGCTCTTGATGCGTAGATCATGGATCTGTAATCTCCGCTCAAATCGGAGCTTGTATGTACAAGTTATGGAGGTCCAAAAATTGTAAAATTGCCCCCTCCCCCTTTTGGGGAGAAAAGTGCACCCTTTGACCACTCTTACACCTCTCTTACAAACCCATGGTTTTTGCTTACATGGAGGGCTCCTATTTGTCAAAAAGTTAAATGTTTCCATAACCTCATGGCAAATTAAAGGGCCCAAAAAGACTCCATTGAGTTCCTAATGCCCTTTGAATGGAATGTGACCATCACTCCTTGGGAATCTTGAGCCTTCATTTGGAGATGTGTGACCTTTGCCTTTGGCATCATTGGGTGAGTATGTAAACATACGGTTGCACATACCACCATAAGTAGAATGGAAACTTGGGTGATAATTCTCTTTGTCTTCAACATGAGCTTTTCGAACCTTGTGAGATGGTCCACCCTTTTGTTCATCCTTGGTCTTCATGTCTCCATGCATACCCCTAATCTCTTGAACAAGTTCTTGCGTTATGGTGCTTGTAATCTCTTGCACAAGTGGTTGCATCATTCTTTCCATAATGCTTCCCATTATCATCATCATTTGTGACATATCAGTTGTCATAGTGGGCATTGCTTGTGCATTCCCCCCCCAAACGATTTGATGTATTGACCACATTTTCAAAACTTGGGCCAATTTGCACATTATTTGTCCTATGTGCCGCATTTTGCAATATTGTTGTCACCATGTAATTTCATACCCTCATCACCAATCTCCTCTACATGATCCTCATTCACCATTTCCCTGTCTTTGCTTATCTCTTAAAGTTCCATTGCTTGCTTAGATGGACGCCCCCTTGGCATAATGGTTGAAAATGGAAAATGGCTAATAGAAGGCCTGAATGGTGTCAGAAGTCAATGATCTAGGGCTCTATTGAAAGATCTTGCGGCGTGGAATGCAAATACACAACAATATAAGATTTCTGAGTAGACCTAATATTCTGTATTTTAGGGTTTATGCCACACTCTTGAAAATAGGAATTAGGCCATATAGTACTCAAACGTCATTGGATTTAAATGAACTTTGATGTGTGTGCTTGTGATGACAAGTACTAACTATGCCTAAGAGGGTTTGACCAAAGTCTAAGCAGATATATCCTCTGTTTTTATTTTTTGGTCAAATTCAACCATATAGGTTTGACCCCCAAACAACATTGGATTCGGGGGTACTATGGATAATTGGGAATCCCTAATGATGTCATTTTTGCCAAATAGCTCCTCATTATTTCTCACAAGACACAAGTTTGACCTCCAATGAAAAATATCAAGTTGGGGATCTAAACGATGTCGCAAATGGAGAGGCCTAAGGCTTTTTGGGAAGGTATAAGGGAGTAATAAGATCCCATATAATCACTCAAACTCGAGCCCTTATGGAATATTACTAAATTAGGGTTTTGTGAATCTACAGATTTTGCTCAAGAGCTCCTTTGGTACCCATTTGCCTTTCGCATGCTCCACATGTACTACCCTTTACTTCCAAGCATCTTTGGCATCCAAAATCACCTTATATGTGTCCACAATTGACCTCAATCCCAACCATGCAATTAAATTTTAAATTTTTCTAGCATGGTCTCCTTTGTATTAGTAGTGACCAAATCCCAAATTTCCTATGTACTTAAACCATAAACCAATGTTCTCTTGGCAATTGGCATAGCATCAAGGCATATCTTCATTGCATAATGCATTGTCCAATGGAATTTTAAATGTGATATTTGTCCCAATGAGAATTGATTTTGCTGATGAAGAGCTTTATTTGTTGATGGAGAGCTTTGCTTGCTAATCTCCTTACCCAAGCCTTCCCACCCTCTTACCAAGGTTTAGAATCTGATGGCAAGATTTGGGGCCATTTCTTCACTCTGAGTATGTAATCCTCTTCCTTACAGCTCTACCATGGCACTCACGGCAAGGAATATTCAAGACATGCTCCTCTTGGCCTCTCCAACCAAATTCCAAGATACGCTCACACACATCAAGATTCTAGGAATAGAATGTGGGGTACAAAGTGATATGATAAGTGTGATTTAAACTTCAAAGATGTAGGTATGATGACTTACAATGCTTTGCATAAGCTTATGCACAATCCATTATTACATTAGCATATACTCATGCTATACTTTCACTTCCCAAGCTTGATTGTCCAAACAACATCAACACCAATGCAACAATCAAGGTGAAGCAAATACCATGTTGTGGATTGGCATGTATCTTGACATTCCCAAGCATATAGATGGCTTGAATGTCACACCAATGATTGAAGAAGCATCAAATGGTTCCAATGGCATCCAATGGTGTATGGAATTGATCAAGAACTCCCAAACTTGAGACAAATGGCTTGATCATTTGCTTGTTTAAGGGTACCATTAGTGTAATTAATGATGATTAGACAAGGCTAATGGCAAGTTGAAATGGTCAATGTCAAGAAATTAGGGTTTCTTGAAGAAAGACCTAAATATCAAGTGAAGATTCAAGAAATCTAAGAATTAAGGAATGTAAGATTCCTCCCTCCAGCTTTTAAGGTGTAAAGGTATAAGAACCTCCCCTTCCGTTCTTGAAATTATTCCCCTCTCTCAAATAGGAGAAAGATCTTGTTTTACCTTGTTTTGGCCTAGAGAGAGATAATCTAAAATTTAGATATCTTTGGATATAAAAATCCTCCTAGTGTCTAAAATGGATTCCCCTGAAACAAAAGTTCAAAATGAACTTTTCAATGTGCATTAGGAATTAATTGAAAATGGTATAAGGGAGCTTAGCCTAATGGTCTATATTTTCAAAAAAAAAATTATGGTCCAATTAAGGTTCCAAATGGGCCAATTGGATTAATCCACATGTTGGGATGAGATAAATCCAAAGAATAAAAAAAAATACCCAAAAATGAGTAAATGCTCACATAAGATGAAGAGTTGACTAAGTACAAGGTTTATTAGTTAAAAATTATGAGATATTACTAAAAAATGAGATATTTTAGAATAATGATGCATTTTTTGACACCTTGGTATAAGGAGAGGGGGACTCTTGAGGTAGGCACCTATTTCACATGTGGAAGGGTTTTGAATTCAAAAAAATTGTGATATTTTTATCTCTCCTCTCTCTTGGATCAAACCAAATCAAAAAGGGAGCCAAACTAGTCCAAATCTTGTCCAAATTGAGTCAAACTGAACCTCAAAAAATCTAGAACCCAATTGTACTTGGTTAGTGGCCTCCCTCACCTATAAAAAGACCCTTAGTCTTTTGTAAAAAAATATTGGAGCTATACCATGCCAGTGTTATATTAAAATAATCATATTTTCTATTATCCCTTAAATTTTCTATTATCCCTTAAATTTTCCTCTCTCTTGGGATCTTGGATTTCTCTCTCTCTCTACAATAACTCTTGGACTTTCTCTTCTCCTCTTGGTGGACCAATTGATTGGTCGGAGGCTTCATTGCTATTAGAGAATCAAGCCAAACTTAGAGGTAAAATCATATTTGATGGTTTTTTCTAATTTTTCTCAATGACTTTCTTCTTCTCAACCCCTTTCAAGCTTGAGAAGCTTTCTAAATAATTGTTTTAATTCAAATCAAGCTTTCCCTTAAAGCCTTAATTAATTTATGGAAATTTAATCTTTATACTTATTTATAATGCTTTCTTTAAGTAAATCTCTCTCTAAAAGAATAGTCATCTTTATGGCTAAATCCTTTAAAAAAGGATGCTTCTCAATGATAGTCTCTTAATTCAAAGCTAAACTCTAGGCTTATTATAATGCTTTCTTTAAATAAATCTCTCTCTCTAAAAGAATAGCCATCTTTATGGCTAAATCCTTTAAAAAAGGATGCTTCTCAATGATAGTCTCTTAATTCAAAGCTAAACTCTAGGCTTGATAAGCTAGAGATTAAGAAAATTATATTTTTATGATTTTGTAATAACAAATTAATGGCTATCTCTTTTAGATTATTTATAAGTAGTTAAAAACCTACTTTGATTGATTCTAAATGAGAAATAGATTATCCTATCAATTTGGAAAAAGAGAAATAATGGAATTAGCTTAATCTAGTGAGATAATCATAATTAAGTTTATGATTATGGTTACAATTATGTTTTAAATTCATAATTTGATTTTAAGCATAAAAGAGGCACTACTATCATGTTTCCATAACAAGATTTTATTCTTTAGAAAAATTTGAGAAATATCAGTAATACATATCTTATTTTTATGCATAATGCTAAAAGAGGACTTCCTACCATATTCTATGATTAGACATCCTATGCAAAAAGAATGATTTTCATCATATTCATGAGAAATAATGTTTTTGTAAATATGGATAATTAATTGATTAAGAGAAAATAGTAAATTTTGGTAAATTTATTTTATGCAAAAAGAGGAATTCCCAGGATAATTGAGATCCAAGTAATTAAATGGTAAAAGAGGAATTTTTGGTAAATTCATTTTTATGCAAAAAGCGAAATTCCCATGAAAATTGAGATCCAAGTAATTAAATGGTAAAAGAGGAATTTTTGGTAAGTTTATTTTTATGCAAAAAGATAAATTTTCATGATATTTGATATCCAAATAATTAAAGGATGTGAATATGGATAGATGTGCATGTGAATGAATGCATGGATGTGGATAGATGTGCATGTGAATGAATGGATGGATGTGGATAGATGTGAATGTGAATGAATGAATGGATGTGGATAGATGGGCATGTGAATGAATGGACGGATGTGGATAGATGTGCATGTGAATGGATGGATGAATGTGGATCATTAGGAAGTGAATGGGGTCTTCTTGGGCCCTTTAATTTGCCCAAGCCTAATCAAGGTGATTAAGGAATAGCCAAATGGGGGGTTGCCATGTGGACTGAAATGTTGGCTTTGTAAGAGAGGTGTAAGAGTGGTCAAAGGGTGCACTTTTTCCCCCAAAAAGGGAGGAGGCAATTTTACAATTTTCGGACCTCCATAACTTCTACATACATGCTCCGATTTGAGCGGAGATTATAGATCCGTGATCTACGCATCAAGAGCTTTCCATAGATATGTTACATGATATAGTTTTGTCCACTAGATTTTAAATTCTATTTTCCCACCAAAATTCAAATTCGAATAAAGTAGCCGTTTTGAAGCTTCTAATTAGAAAACATTTCTTTTTAAGAGAAAAGGTTTGACTCCTTAAACTGCCAAATAAAAGGGCCCAAGAAGCCTTCCATTGAGGTCCTAATGAAATGTGCACGTGAATGAATGGATGGATTTGGATAGATGTGAATGTGAATGAACGGATAGATGTGGATAGATGTGAATGTGGATGAATGTAATGAGATATGGATAGATGTAATGTGGATGGAATGAATGAGATGTGATGTGGACATGATGTAATGTGGACATGATGTAATGTGGATGGAATGAATGTGATGTAATATGGATGGAATGAATGTGTTGTGTGATAAGGATAGATGTGGATGGAATGTATGTGATGTGATGTGGATGTAATGAATGTGATGGATGTGAATGAGTGTGGTGGATGTGAATGGGTGTGATGGATGTGAATGAGTGTGATGTGGATGCAATGAATGTGATAGATGTGAATGGGTCTAATGGATGTGAATGGGTGTGATGAATATGACTGGATGTGATGAGATGTGAGTGGATGCGATGAGATGTGAATGGATGCGATGAGATGTGAATGGATGTGAATGTGATATGATGATATCTGAATGGATGTGGTGTAATGTGAATGGATAGATGTGATGTGATGTGATGTGGATCTAAGTAGATGTGAATGGATGAGATGTGATGTGAATGGATATGATGTGCTGTGATGTGGATCGGTGTAGATGTGAATGGATGAGATGTGATGTGAATGGATGTGATGTGATGTGATGTGGATATGGGTAGATGTGAATGGATGTGATGTGGATATGGGTAGATGTGAATGGATCAGATGTAATGAGGATGGATGTGACGTGATGTGATGAGGATCTGCAAAGATGTAATTGGATGTGATGAGATGTGATGTGGATGAATGTGATGTGATGTGGATAGATGTGATGAGATGTAATATGATATGATTTGATGAGAATGGATGAAGACGATGGGAATACATATGACTGGATATGGAATAAGAAATGTGAATTGATGTAGAAGAATGTGGAATAACGAGAAATAATGTGGAAAGATGAGAGTTCGTTAGAAACTGTATTTAATGACATGTTTTTAAATGACTGTTTTATGTCAAGAATGTTGGGGAAGAATTTTGACCATCTTGTGAATGAGGTCGTGGAGACCTAAGTGATAAAGTTGTAAAACAGCTGATTGAGAGTCAACCAAGGATGTCTCGCATAGCAAGATCGACCGAGGTCTTGACCAGCCTCGGTTTGATTTAAATGGTGAATTTTCGGTACGGTGGATGAGGAACCAAGGAAGTGGCCTATGAGTGAAGTGCTAGGTGACCTACAAAGGAGCCTAGAGGGTGCTGACCATACGGTGCTCGGGCTCAAGGTCACTAAAGATACCCATGCGTGGATCGAGGAAGAAAATGGAACAAGGAGTTAGAGGTGTTTTCTACACTCGGGCATGGATCTGATTGATTGTCCTTGCTAGTCCTCAACGGATGAGTCCATGGCTCTTTTATATGGATCTATTGGTTGATCTTGCTGATCTTAAATGGAGAGTCCATCTCGATTTTCTTATGTGATTATTTTGCCGGGTACACTGAGTGAACAAGTGGTGAATGTTCTGGTTTCCAATGATGCCATAGGTACATCGATGAAGGAATGATTGGAAATTAGAATTCACGCTAGCTATTTTGTAGGATTATGATCAGTGATACTATGTTTTCATTAAAAGATTGTTTTAAAGATAGTTGAATCTGTGAAAAAGGCAATTTCATATTGGGTGTGTAAGTGGTGTGACTATTTTGAACTTTGCTTGAAGCACTGGCTAGGGGGCCTGGGAACTCTTTTTCCTGGTACCAGGGGCAAAACATAACCAAATTTCAAAATGGATCCTATCACTACAGTGGTTGGGCGGTTGGCTAACCCATGGGATTGGATGGGGTTAGGTAGGACCGATGGATCTCTAAAATGAGACTCAATTTTGTTAAGTTATGATAGTTGAAGTAAATTCCTGATAACCCTTATTCTATGGAAAAGAATCAACGGCTGTGCCTCTTGATGATGAGGAAAGAAGCGTTGGACTCTATGAGCCAAGTGCAAGTCTTTTCCTTGATATGACCATGTGACTTATGGGTTCGGTCGGATCAGTTTGGGTAGTTAAGGCTCTTGACTACATTAGAATAAAAATATCCTAGAGGAATCACCTATGCCTACTGGGCGAGGGAAGTTTTTTCGGGTTCGTGTTTTGGAATAACCAAGGGATTAGTCTCTTGTCGGATATCCGTGGGCGAGGCCCCAAGTGAGAAGTTCTGCCCTGTGCAAGAAGTGCTACTTTCGCTGTGTGATGTTTTGTGGGAACCTCAAAATCAACTTGTACATGTGTACATGAGTGTTGTTCGTGTTGTGGTGAAGTCATGGGGGCACCCATTGACTCAGTGTGGGCATCGTGGATGCGGCAGTCAGACATAGGGCTTTGATGGAAGTGTATGTGCAGGGACAATGGTGAAATTCTGGAAGCACAGCTTGTCCGGAACGAGGTCCGCTGGAAATGGTTTTAGCTATTTGGTCGCCTTGAGTTGTGTGCGCGTCCAAATGAGTGGGCACTCAAGGTTGCATTTGAGGTATGTGGACATGGGCAGAAAAAAGGTAATGAGGGGCCGTGTTACCTTGGGCATTTAGTGTAAAAGGGAATAATTGGTGGTTTTAATAAAATAAAATGATGAAAACGTGGCCATAAGAGGAGAGATCTACGTGGAGGTATGAGGGGCTGCCAACGAGGTTCATCCAGAAACTGGTAATCGTGGAGGTCGCCAGCTGCAAAAAACGAAAAAGGAGGAAGGCGGGGGGTTGCTGAGCAGGGGTCGTGTAGAGAGCTGGTGCAGCCGGGACTGTGTGGATTCGGCAGGGAGCCGACGAAGAAGAGAAGGCCGCCTTGTGCAAAGGTGGCTCCGGCGCTGCAGCAGACAGGCTTTGGTGAAGAAGGGGACTCTGTGTGGGCATGCTGGCGTAGCCACAGGAGAGCAGAAGAACCTAAAGAGCTGCAGGCACTGGGACGTGTACAGCCACAGGCGCAGGGACGTCAACTGTGCAGACGGCTGCTGAGAGTTCGCTATGTAGAGAACGAGGGGATCTGGAGCGTGAAGGTGACGGACTGAAAAGTCACCTAGGAGCAGTGACTGGTATGGAGGAGTAGTTACAGTGGGCTGGCTGAAGGAGCCGACGTACGGGCTGGAAGGCTAGCGAAGGTGTGGAGCCCAACTGCTGGCGCCAACGAGGGGGGGGCCCTTGTGTGTTTTTTTTGTGGGGTAGCTGCAGCCATATGCGCAGAAGGGCAAGAGACGGGATGATTGGCGACTGAGAAAAAGCCGCCTCTGGAGAGTGAGAGAGGAAGGGATGGCCGCCTCTGGATGCAAAAGCAGGCGGTGCTGTGGCTAGTGACTGGAGCGATTAAAAGAAGTTGCTGGAGTGGGCTGACGGGCTGCAACAGGGTAGGTGATGAAGTGTAAGAAGGCAATGGGCTGGTGGACAGCGTGAAAGGGGGATCGTCCTTGTGAAGAGTAAGGGTTTGAAGCAGGTTCTTTTTGCTTGGGCTGGATAGTGGGCCGGTTGTCAGATTAGCGACAAAGAAAGTGATTGCTGTGGTTTTACCTTGAGGACTGGTAGTGTGCTGGTAGTGTAGCAGAGAGTAGATCTTCAGGTGAGGTGCAGTACAGAGAAGGGAAGAGGTCGGCTGCAGAGAAGAAGGAGCGAAGGTTTTTTGGGAGCGACCAGGAGCTGGAGAGGGCTGATTGCGAGCGGTGCTTGGTGTAGCTGGTGTCTGGGATATTTTGGGATATCCACCTCTGTAAAGGTCAAGGTCCTTTCTGAAATATGAGTCTTGTTCATGCTCTTTGGTCTGGTGTTCTGGTGTGTTTGCATGCATGTGTGGAAGTGTGGCATGCTATAAGGGCGTAGACAGCTTTACCGCTTCCGTGCCATCACTTTTTGGTGCCTCCACAGAGGAGCAGATTTCCTCTGGTTTGTGGAAGAAGAAAAAGGGCTGTGTGAAGAAAGATTTGGGAAATGGCTCAGGATTTTCCGGAGTATTGGGGATTGCCACAGGAGAATGCAACCAGGTTTCTGGAGAAGATGGAGTTTACAGCTTTGATGAAAGACAGGGCAACCCCGGAGATCCTTTCTCGGATTTTGGCTTATTGCTTGCAGGGTGATGCAAAAGTATGGCTGCAGATGTTTGTGACTACACACAGGAACGTTCATCGACAGGATCCTGAGTACCGTGTAGTCAGAGCTGCCTTTTTGGCACAGTTCGTCCATGTGAAGAGTTCGAATGAAGTGTGGAAGGAGTTGTGTAACATTCAGCAGAAGGACGGTCAGGATGTGGATCAGTATTTGATAGAGTTTGGTAGACTGTGGAGTCTATGGTGTGAGGCTCTGATTCCTGAAGTACCCCCGCAGATGATAAAGAGGGAGCGATTTGTGGCTGGTCTGGAGCCAACAATCCGTTTGAAGGTGGAGCTGAAGAACCTGGATAGCTTTGAGGAGGCTGTCAGAGTTGCTTGTGAGAAGGAGTGGAAGGTGAAACGTCTGAGGCAGTTGGGAATGCGGGAAGAGCCGAGGAGGTTTGTGAAGGTGCCAGAGATTGAGGGTATGCATCCTGGAAGAAAAGTTGCTGTTGTTCCTAAACAGGAGGATTCTTTGAAGAGGGAGGTTCATGATGCAGTGGAGCTCATGAAGTCTTTAAGCGTGAATTGGATAGAGTCCACAGGGAAAGAACGAGGCATAGGTGTCATGGGAAGAAAGATTGATGCATCATCTGGTTTTGAAAGAAATTCAGCAGATATTGGAAGAGGGAAAGGGTATCTGTGTGATGTGCAATGCCGGAATTGTGGTGAGTGGGGTCATATGAGTCCGCAATGTGAGAGACCAGCCAAAGCTAATGGTGGAATATATCAATTGTCCTTGGGAATGAGTGATAGGGTGAGTGGCCCTAATATGCAGGTGAAGGAGGCAATTCAGCCCAGTGTTTGTGAGGTCCATAAAGTCACATTTGCAGAGCAAGGTATGGGACAGGTTAGCCTGTTGGAAATGAAGAAGGATGAGGTTTCTAGAATCAGCCCTGAAGAGCTTTCAGAAGGTGAGAAGGAGGAGGATGGGAGTGTTGATGATGCTGTGGATTGTGAAAGTGATGCTAATGCTGAAGAGCCTGATGAGTTTGAGTATGGATATGGCTTGGATGATCTCTTTGATTCAGAAAAGGGGAATGACTTGCAGGTGCCAGAACTTCAGCCAGTCAAGGTGGAGTGTGATGATCAAGGTGTCACTAATGAAGGTGCTGTGGATGGAGTCCATGTGGATGTTCCGGGTGATGAATTGGATATTGCAGCCTGTTATGAGAGTGTGGATGGTGAGTTGAACAGTGTACTTGATAGTGCACTGGATGATCTGTTGGAGATGGCTTCCTTGGAGAAGAGTGCTTGCATGCCAGTTGTGCAGCAGGAAGGGAGTGATGGTGTGACTGATGGTGAGCTGGATGCTCCTTTGGTTGATGGTGTCATGGATTCTGATTGTGCGGTTGCTGAACACAAGGTGTGTGTTCCTTGTCATGCCCAAGAGGATGAGGTGGTTGTGAGTGGTGAGGATGCATGTGAGACTATTGTTGTTGGTCAGGGGGACCAGGATGCTTTGCCTGGGAGTTTGAGGAGCTTGGACTTGGTAGGGATGCCTGTGCAAGATGTGGAGAATCTTGCAGGATCGCCAATGGTCTTGAAGCTGGAGAAACTGCAGGAAAGCGACAACGATGAGTCTACAGTGCATGAAGTTGCTGTGTGTGATGTTGATGGGCTGAAAGGAAGTGAGTGTATGGACACACCGCATGTGGATGCTCAGTATATGGATGAGCAGTTTGGTTATAGTTCGAGTCTGGCAGGTTGTCCAGAAGAAGGGTTGGAAGCCAATGATGTGGGCTGGAAATTGAGTGACCGTGAGATGGGGGTTGATGATAAGATGAGTGTTGTTTCGGTACATGACTATGAGTGGGAGTCAGATGTGTCCGAGGGGAGTAGAGGTGAGGAGTGGTGGTCTCCATCACAAGATTATGAGAGCTGGTCTGGAGGAGGAAGTGTGACAGTGGATGGTGATGAGGCCATATATGGTGAGCCTAGGGGGTTGCTAAAAATGGAAGGCGATGACAGGGTGTGTCAATGGTTGTCTGATGGAGGGGAATGCTTGAAGAATTGGAAGGTAGATGCACCGAGGTTTCTATTTGATCCAGGGGGATAAGTGGTTTCTGATTGTGCAGCTGCTGGACATAAATGTCTCAACAGAAGAAAGGGGGTTGCTAAATATGTGTGATGTTTTGTGGGAACCTCAAAATCAACTTGTACATGTGTACATGAGTGTTGTTCGTGTTGTGGTGAAGTCATGGGGGCACCCATTGACTCAGTGTGGGCATCGTGGATGCGGCAGTCAGACATAGGGCTTTGATGGAAGTGTATGTGCAGGGACAATGGTGAAATTCTGGAAGCACAGCTTGTCCGGAACGAGGTCCGTTGGAAATGGTTTTAGCTGTTTGGTCGCCTTGAGTTGTGTGCGCGTCCAAATGAGTGGGCACTCAAGGTTGCATTTGAGGTATGTGGACATGGGCAGAAAAAAGGTAATGAGGGGCCGTGTTACCTTGGGCATTTAGTGTAAAAGGGAATAATTGGTGGTTTTAATAAAATAAAATGATGAAAACGTGGCCATAAGAGGAGAGATCTACGTGGAGGTATGAGGGGCTGCCAACGAGGTTCATCCAGAAACTGGTAATCGTGGAGGTCGCCAGCTGCAAAAAACGAAAAAGGAGGAAGGCGGGGGGTTGCTGAGCAGGGGCCGTGTAGAGAGCTGGTGCAGCCGGGACTGTGTGAATTCGGCAGGGAGCCGATGAAGAAGAGAAGGCCGCCTTGTGCGAAGGTGGCTCCGGCGGTGCAGCAGACAGGCTTTGGTGAAGAAGGGGACTCTGTGTGGGCATGCTGGCGTAGCCACAGGAGAGCAGAAGAACCTAAAGAGCTGCAGGCACTGGGGCGTGTACAGCCACAGGCACAGGGACGTCAACTGTGCAGACGGCTGCTGAGAGTTCGCTATGTAGAGAACGAGGGGATCTGGAGCGTGAAGGTGACGGACTGAAAAGTCACCTAGGAGCAGTGACTGGTATGGAGGAGTAGTTACAGTGGGCTGGCTGAAGGAGCCGACGTACGGGCTGGAAGGCTAGCGAAGGTGTGGAGCGCAACTGCTAGCGCCAACGAGGGGGGGGGCCCTTGTGTGTTTTTTTTGTGGGGTAGCTGCAGCCATATGCGCAGAAGGGCAAGAGACGGGATGATTGGCGACTGAGAAAAAGCCGCCTCTGGAGAGTGAGAGAGGAAGGGATGGCCGCCTCTGGATGCAAAAGCAGGCGGTGCTGTGGCTAGTGACTGGAGCGATTAAAAGGAGTTGCTGGAGTGGGCTGACGGGCTGCAACAGGGTAGGTGATGAAGTGTAAGAAGGCAATGGGCTGGTGGACAGCGTGAAAGGGGGATCGTCCATGTGAAGAGTAAGGGTTTGAAGCAGGTTCTTTTTGCTTGGGCTGGATAGTGGGCCGGTTGTCAGATTGGCGACAAAGAAAGTGATTGATGTGGTTTTACCTTGAGGACTGGTAGTGTGCTGGTAGTGTAGCAGAGAGTAGATCTTCAGGTGAGGTGCAGTACAGAGAAGGGAAGAGGTCGGCTGCAGAGAAGCAGGAGCGAAGGTTTTTTGGGAGCGACCAGGAGCTGGAGAGGGCTGATTGCGAGCGGTGCTTGGTGTAGCTGGTGTCTGGGATATTTTGGGATATCCACCTCTGTAAAGGTCAAGGTCCTTTCTGAAATATGAGTCTTGTTCATGCTCTTTGGTCTGGTGTTCTGGTGTGTTTGCATGCGTGTGTGGAAGTGTGGCATGCTATAAGGGCGTAGACAGCTTTACCGCTTCCGTGCTATCACCGCTGATAGCACCCTTGGAATTCGTTGCACAGAGGGGGTCAGGATCTTTCAGCTAGTATCAAAGCGAATTGGCTAAAGTGGAACAATCGAGAAGCCAGAAATGTCAAAAATTTATGAAGTACCAATAAAAGTTTGTAATTGTGTGATATTATTCATACAAATTGATATTGAGAATGAAGATTCATAAATTGGAAATTGGGTCTTCAGATTGAAGTACCGCAATTATATGAAATCCCTCACTTTCTTGAGGCCTAGATTTAATGGTATTTACCTTATAGCTCTAAGGACTATGACTACCCGCATATACCATGCGTATATCTGCAGCTCTTTACTGGTAATATATACAAGTACATCTAAGACCTTGAAGTTATAAGCAAAAATGCTATCCAAAGGATGAATTTGAATGCTAGTTGATATGATTTTTGAATTCTGGTTGAGAATTGATGAATTGATTTGGATTCTGATTTAAAGATGATGATTTTTGAATTCGGGTTGAAAGAAGATAAGTTGAACAAAGCCACAATAACACCATATTAGTGAATTTGGGAATTTCCCAATTCCCATTTTTGAATACTTAAAAAAGGGAACATGGATAACATGTTTGTAAGTTTCTCAAAACCCTATCATATGACCTATCGTTGGAAAGCGCTTGAAAAATGGAATCTAAAGAGCTATAAAGCGCTCATTTTGGATTAGTGGTATTCAAGTTATGGTTAATCCAAACTTTTGACCACGTGTCCCAAACTTGTGGGAAATTCCCATATTCCCCAATATGGTGTTCAATGAGGATGAATGGGACGAATCCCAGTGATGATGTTAGTAATTGGAATGATGATTATGACTTCAGCACATTACTATGAGATTAGTGGATTGTGCTGACAAATTACAGTTGTTAAACTTTGACCTAGTGGATCTAATTAAGTGATGACAAATTGAGAACTTGCATAACTGAAATTCTCATGGAGAAATGTTCATATGAAAATTTTGGTATGATGGTAGGAAGTCCTCTTCTAGCATTATGCTGCATAAAAATAAGATATGTATTATTTTTTGAAAATATTACCATAGCTTCACAGCTATTACTGATATTTCTCAAATTTTTCGAAAGAATAAAAACTTCTAATGGAAAAATGATAGTAGTTCCTTTTTAATGCTTGAAATCAAATTATGAATTTAAATCATAATTTTAGCCTCATAATCATACACTTAATTATGATTATTCCACTAGATTAGGCTAATTCCATTATTTCTCTTTTTCCAAATTGATAAGATAATCCATTTCTCATTTAGAATCAATCAAAGTAGGTTTTAACTACTTATAAATAATCTAAAAGAGATAGCCATTATTTTAATTACACAAAATCATAAAAATATCATTTTTTAAATCTCTAGCTTATCAAGCCTAGAGTTTCACTTTGAATTAAGAGACTATCATTGAGAAGCATCCTTTTTCAAAGGATTTAGCCATGAAGATGGCTATTCTTTTAGAAAGAGAGATTTACTTAAAGAAAGCAGTACAAATAAGCATAAAGATTAACTTTCTATAAATTAACCATTAAGACTTTAAGGAAAATCTTGATTTGAATTAAAACAATTATTTAGAAAGCTTCTCAAGCTTGAGAGGGGTTGAGAAGAAGAAAGTCATTGAGATAAATTGGAAAAAACCATAAAACTTTATTTTACCTCCAAGTTTGGCTTGATTCTCCTATTAGCAGAGCAGTGAAGCCCCCGATCAATCAATTGGTCCACCAAGACGAGAATATATGATGAGATGTGATGTGAATGCATATGATATGATGCGATGTGGATCAAGATAGATGTGAATGGATGAGATGTGATGTGAATGGATGTGATGTGGATATGGGTAGATGTGAATGGATGAGATGTGATGAGGATGGATGTGACATGATGTGATGAGGATCTGAATAGATGTGATTGGATGTGATGAGATGTAATGTGGATGAATGTGATGTGATGTGGATAGATGTGATATGATATGATTGGATGAGAATGGATGAAAACGATAGGATTACATATGACTGGATGTGGAATAAGCAATGTGAATCGATGTAGAAGAATGTGGAATAACGAGAAATGATGTGGAACAATGTGGAAAGATGAGAGTTAGTTAGAAACTGTATTTATGACCTATTTTTAAATGACTGTTTTATGTCAAGAATGCTAGGGAAACATTTTGACCATCTTGTGAAGAATGAATTCGTGGGGGACCTAAGTGATAAAGTTGAAAAAGCTGACGGAGAGTCAATGGAGGACGTCTCGGGTAGCAAGGTCGCCCACCGGTGTCTTGACCAGCCTCAATTCGATTTAAATGGTAAGCTTCTGGTACGGTGGATGAGGGACCAAGGAAGCGGCCTATGAGTGAAGTGCTAGGTGACCTGTGAAGGAGCCTAGAGGGTGTTGACCATACGGTGCTCGGGCTCTAGGTTGCAGAAGATACCCATGCATGCGTCGAGAAAGAAAATGGAACAAGGAGTTAGAGTTGTTTTTTGAACTCGGGCATGGATCTGATTAATTGTCCTTGCTGGCTCTCAACGGATAAGTCCATGGCTCTTTTATATGGATCTGTTGGTTGATCTTGCTGATCTTCAACAAGGAGTCCATCTGGATTTTCTTATGTGATTATATTGTCGGGTACTATGAGCTAGGAACTATTGAAAAGGCCCCTTAGTGAAGAGGTGGTGAGCGTACTGGTTGCCAATGATGCCATAGGTACATCGATGAAGGAATGATTGGAAATTAGAATTCAAGCTAGATTTTATATGCACATTACATGTGCATATACTAGGAGGCTAACCCACATTAGGCTTGTAAGCATGGGAGCATGGAAACAAGCTCTAGTGGAGCATGGGTTAGGACTAACCTTAAGGATTAAGGTTAGGGTCAGCATCCAAGGGTCACACATGGGAAATGGAGAGTCAAGTCACTTGAGGGTCCTCCTATATAATAGGGGCACGGGGCACACTCAAGGGAGGCTTGGAGGCTTAAAGGCAGGGGGGCTTAGGCTATGGTCTCTTGTGTAGAGGATCATATATACTCACCTACCATTTCACACTATGGCTACATGCTATTGGATTGGAGTTATACCTCTTGATGGTATGGGACATCAAGGTAAAGGTATGTTGTATTTCATTATATTTCATGTGTGCATCCCTTGGGCTCAGGGGTGGTTGGGTGGATTTATGCCTGATTTATGCATGTTTATGCATAACAATTATCTAGAGAGATCTTAGGGTTTTAACACTAGATATTTTGAAGGATTATGATCAGTAATACTATGGTTTCAATAAAAGATTGTTTTAAAGACAACTGAATCTATGAAAAAGGCAACTGAATCTATGAAAAAGATTGTTTTAAAGACAACTGAATCTATGAAAAAGGCAATTTCATATTGCGTGTGTAAGTGGTGTGACTATCTTGAACTTTGCTTGAAGCACCGGCTAGGGGGCGTGGGAACTCTTTTCCTTGGTACGCGGGGCAAAACATAACCAAATTTCTAAATGGATCCTATCACTACAGTGGTTAGAAGGTTGGCTAACCCATGGGATTGGATGGGGTTAGGCTGGACTGATGGATCCCTAAAGTGAGACTCAATTCTGTTAAGTTATGATAGTTGAAGTAAATCATGGATAACCCTTGTTCTATGGAAAAGAATCAATGGCTATGCCTCTTGATGAGGAAAAAAGTGTTGGACTCTATCATCCAAGTGCAAGTCTTTTCCTTGATCTAACCATGTGACTTATGGGTTTGGTCGGAACAGTTTGGTTAGTTAAGGCTCTTGACTACATTAGAATAAAAATATCCTAGAGTCTACTGGGGAGGACGTCTTGCGTAGCAATTTCCAAAAGCTTCTATTAAAGCTTTTAAGCTTTGTTTTTTTGTAATGAGTTTCTTTATTTTTTTAAAAAAGCTTTTGAATTTTTTTCAAAAAAAAGTTTGAAAAAAAGCCTAAAAAATAGAGAAAATTTGACATTTCATTCAAAAAAAATCTTTGGAAATTTCTAAATTTTTTTTCTCTTAAAACCTTTTGGCTTTTCATCTTTCGGGAAACCTTTTGGCTTTCTGCATTCCCGACAAACCTTTTGGCTTTCTAAATTCTGGAAAATCTTTTGACCTTTCAGATTCCATAAACTTTTGACCTTTCACATTCCGATTTTTTTTTTGTCTTTCCATTTTCTCGAAACTTTTGGCTTTCCATATTCCGGAAAAACCGTTGGGATTCTGAATTTTTTGACCGTTTGTATTCTTATGCGTTAAAGGTAAATTAAAAATTTTAATTTTTTTAAAAAAATTAGACAAAGATTATTTTAAATTTTGGAAAAATGTGGGGTTGGTATTTGGCATGTAGTGTGTCCATTCGAGCGCCCGGGGCCGTGACCATTCAAATTCTTTTAAAATATATTTTTTGATCCAAAAAATTAAAAAATCCATTTAAATTATAAGTTTTCATTGGATTTGAGAATTGTTGAACGGAATTGAAAATTTCATGAACGATGGGATTCTCTAAAAAAATTAGGAATATTCTAGAAATTATTTTTAAAAATCCTAGAAATTAGTATTTTTTAAAATATCAATGGTATTTTAGCAAATCTATTTGCTAAAATTTTTCTAGAAAAATATATATTCGGAATGCCATAAGATAGGTTTGGTGTAATTCAAAATTATCATAGTTTGAGGCCCTATTAAATTAGAAAAAATTAGGAAAAAATCATGGTAGTTCTTTTTCTCGAGAATTTATTATTTTCAAGGGTTATTTAATGTTGAAGTACGTTTTCTCGTGCTGACATTAGATAGATGCAGGTTATTCACATATTATTAATACGATTGTACCTCATATTAATAGATATTTTTGTTTGGAATGATTTTTTACCATTGTTTAGCCATTCTTTTTGGACATGATCCTTAAATTTTTCAATGATGGCTAGAATCTGCGTTCAAAGCGTATCTCACATTTGACACTTTTCCATGATATTTTATTAAGTATGGTCTATGCTTAATTTCTTAAGCCTAAGATAAATTCTATCATGGGTTAGTTGATCTATTTGTTTTGGTGGATTTTATTGGATGTTCTCCAATTTTTTTATGGACTCATCAAGTTCTGCCTAGATCACTTGTATCTAGGGGTTTATTAATGAGTGTTACACACATGTGTTTCACTTGCTTGCTTTGGAGTTTTACTTGAACGACACCACATTCATATACTCTAGATTGATGAGTTGGTCACCGATTTTAATGCTTCTTTTGGCATAATTAATTACCATTAGATGGTATGCATTGATTTTTATGATCAACTATGGTTTTCTTGGATTTGAGGAGCTTTTATGCTTTTATCCATGGTTTATAAGGATCTTTTGATCTTTTGGATAATATCATGTGGTTTGAAGATAGCTTTGCCTTCGTTTTTTGCACGTAATTTTGGAGTATATTGCTTGTACTCTTGTACATATTCCAACTCGGATACCTAGTTGTTTATGTAGCTAGGTGAGTTATTTTTCTAGCCTAGCTTTATTGTATTTATTGTAGTTATCATTAGAAAGGCACCAATAATTTAAAATTATTTTCTAATGATGTACTCAAAAAGAGGTATTCCTTGATGTGGTCTCAAGAATATAGAGACAGGTTTTAGTATGTGAAAGTCTAGGATAAGGCTATCTTATTCCTTTTATACTACAAGATTTTATTCATTTTTCTTGGACGGCATACTAGGGAGTTTCAAATTGTTAAGGTATGTATGGGTGGTATCATGGTGGTATGGGACATTAGTGATCCCTCACATATATTATCTTATAGGATAATTTGGACTCAAGATTGTTGCTTTGCTTACATCACTTAGCATGTTGACCTCAATATTCAAAGACAATCTCATTTTCCAAAATCATTAGAAGTTATAGTGTGGGCATTTTCTAGATAAACTTCTTTTATCTATAGCCTGCATGTATTGATGAGTGTAATCTTGTGAGCATTTTCACTTGTTGAAATATCTTTCTTTAGAGTTCAACGAGTTTATTTTGTTGTGTTGGGATTAAGGAAATTTGGATTCTTTCTTTGTTGGCATTTCTTTCTCTAGTTCCGTACTTTAGGTGATTTATACAGTCAACCTAATAGTTTAATGGATGGACATATGTGACTCATCAAGACGCTGATGACTCTCTATGTTAATATGGGTAACTTGAGACGTCCATTATTCCATGTGCAAATGTGGGTACGTTGGGGCGCCGATGAATCGGCTGTTATAATGCCATGTTTTCCTACTTTATTCTGAATGATTTACAAAACGAGAAAATTAATTTGACTATGAAATCCTCTGATCATCCACAGTCTCATGGGCAAACACAGCGTATGAATCAGATTGTAGAGGATATGCTTTATGCATATGTCTTTGAAAAAGCATCAAATTGGGAAAAATATATTCCAATGATGGAATTTGCCTGTCACAGTTTTAAACATACGGCTATTGGTTTTAGTCTGTTCATGCTTATGTATGGGTATCAATCTAGGACACCTATTGATGTCCATCTTAATGACATCGAGCTTGATACATCAAGGGATTTCTTGCGTGATATGCAAATAATGCTAACCGAAGCTCGTGACTTCTATCAGGAGTGCTCAGGTAGGGCATGGTTCTATGCTGATAGAGGATGCTCAACTTGGTCTTTTGAACCAGGAGTGTTGGTTTATTTAAAAGTTTTTAAAGATTCTCAGACTTTGTGAGTAGGAAAATGCTCGAATTTATCTCCTGGATATTGTGGTCAATTTCGAGTTATACATCGGATTGGCACGGTTGTGTATGAACTTAAACTACCTCCACATGTTAGAGTTCATCCAAGCTTTCATATCAATAGATTGAAAGGAAAATTGGGAGTGAGGATAACATAGTTACTCCTCAAGAACTCCTTGAAGTCAAAGAATTATCCTATGTTCCACATCAACCAGATAAGGTAATTGAATTCAGAGGTTAAATTAGGTGGAAAGATAGGGAAATAGAGGATTCGACTTGGGAGTCAGTTGATATTGTTCAGTGCAGTTCTCCTTCTTTTCATTGCAAGAGTGCAATGTTTTGAGAGAGGGGAAGTATATTATATGCACATTACGTGTGCATATACTAGGAGGCTAACCCACATTAGGCTTGTGAGCATGGGAGCATGGGAACAAGCTCTAGTGGAGCATGGGTTAGGACTAACCTTAAGGGTTAAGGTTAGGGTCAGGCATCAAAGGGTCACACATGGGAAATGGAGAGTCAAGAGTCACTTAAGGGCCCTCCTATATAATAGGGACATGGGGCACACTCAAGAAGGACTTGGAGGCTTGAAGGCAGGGGGGCTTAGGCTATAGTCTCTTGTGTAGAGGATTATATCTACTAACCTACCATTTCACACTATAGCTACATGCTATTAGATTGGAGTTATACCTCTTGATGGTATGGGACATCAAGGTAAAGGTATGATGTATTTTATTATATTTCATGTGTGCATACCTTGGGCTCGGGGGTGGTCACGTGGATGAGTTTATGCCTGATTTATGCATGTTTATGCATAACAATTATCTAGAGAGATCTTGGGGTTTAAACACTAGATATTTTGGAGGATTATGATCAGTGATACTATGGTTTCATTAAAATATTGTTTTAAAGAGAGCTGAATTTGTGAAAAAGGCAATTTCATATTACGTGTGTAAGTGGTGTGACTATCTTGAACTTTTCTTGAAGCGTTGGCTAGGGGGCCTGGGAACTCTTTTCCCTGGTACTCGGGGAAAAACATAACCAAATTTCTAAATGGATCCTATCACTACTACAATGGTTCCTATCACTACTACAATGGTTGGGCGGTTGGGATTAGATGGGGTTAGGCTAGACTGATAGATCCCTAAAATTAGACTCAATTCTGTTAAGTTATGATAGTTGAAGTAAATCATGTTGGATAACTCTTATTCTATGGAAAAGAATCAGCGGCTATGCCTCTTGATGAGGAAAAAAGTGTTGGACTCTATTACCTAAGTGCAAGTCTTTTCCTTGATCTGACCATGTGACTTACGGGTTCGGTCAGATTAGTTTGGTTATTAAAGGCTTTTGACTACATTAGAATAAAAATATCCTGGAGGAATCGCCTATGTCTGCTGGGACGTCTCGCATAGCAATTTCCATAAGCTATTAAAGCTTTTAAGCTTTTTTAAAATGAGTTTTTTTATTTAAAAAAAGCTTTTGAAAACTTTTCAAAATAAAAGCTCCAAAAAAAGCCTTAAAATAGAGGAAATTTGACATTTGAAAAAAAATGTCAAATTTGAAATTTGAAAAAAAAATCTCTGGAAATTTATAATTTTGTTTCTCTTAACCTTTTGGCTTTTCATCTTCTGGGAAACCTTTTGGCTTTCCGCATTCCAGAAAAACCTTTTGGCTTTTCATCTTTCGGGAAACCTTTTAGCTTTCCACATTCCCGAGAAACTATTGGCTTTCTGAATTCTGAAAAATCTTTTGACCTTTTGGATTCTGGAAACTTTTGACCTTTCACATTCTGAATTTTTTTTTGTCTTTTCATTTTCCCGAAACTTTTGGCTTTCCATATTCCGAAAAAACCGTTGGGATTCCGAAATTTTTGACCGTTCGTATTCTTATGCGTTCGAGGTAAATTAATTTTTTTTTAAAAATCTTGAAAATTAGACAAAGGTTATTTTAAATTTTGGGAAAATGCGGGGTTGGTGTTTGGCATGTGGTGTGTCCATTCGCGCACCCGTGACCATTAAAATTTCTTCAAAATATATTTTTTGACATAGAAAATTATAAAATCCATTTAAATTATAAATTTTCATTGGATTTGAGAACTGTCGAGCAAAATTGAAAATTTCATGAACCGGATTCTCAGGAAAAATTAGGAAAATTCTAGAACTTATTTTTAGAAATCCTAGAAATTGGTATTTTTTAAAATATCAATGGTGTTTTAGCAAATCTATTTGCTAAATTTTTTTTAGAAAATTATATTTTTGGAATGCCATAAGATACGTTTGGTGTAATTCAAAGTTATCATATTTTGAGGCCCTATTAAATTACAGAAAATTAGAAAAAAATCATGATAATTCTTTTTCTCAAGAATTTATTATTTTCGAGGGTTATTTAATGTTGAAGTATGTTTTCTCGTGCTGACATTAGATAGATGCAGGTTATTTGCATATTATTAAGATTATACCTCATATTAGTATATATTTTTGTTTGAATTAATTTTAAACGATGTCTTCATGATTTTTCACCATTGTTTAGCCATTCTTTTTGGACATGATGGCTAGAATCTGCGTTCAAAGTGTATCTCACATTTGACACTTTTCCATGATATTTTATTTTACACTTGTTTAAGTGTGGTCTATTCTTAATTTCTTAAGCCTAAGACAAATTCTATCATGGGTTGGTTGATCTATTTGTTTTGGTGGATTTTATTGGATGTTTTCCAAGTTTTATATGGACTCATCAGGTTTTGCCTAAATCACTTGTATCTAGGGGTTTTTTAATGAGTGTTACACACATGTGTTTCACTTGCTTACTTTGGAGTTTTGCTTGAATGACACCACGTTCATATACTCCAAATTGATGAGTTGGCCACCAATTGTAATGCTTCTTTTAGCATAATTAATTACCATTAGATAGTATACATTGATTTTTATGATCAACTATGATTTTCATGGATTTCAGAGGAGCTTTTATGCTTTTATCCCCATGGTTTATAAGGATCTTTTGGATAATATCATGTGCTTTGAAGATAGCATTTACCTTCGTTTTTTGCACGTAATTTTGGAGTATATTGCTTGTACTCTTGTACATATTCCAACTTGGATACCTAGTTGTTTATGTATCTAGGTGAGTTATTTTTCTAGCCGAATCTCTATTTTGCAGCTTTTGGAGAGTGTGTGTGCTTCATATCTCAAGAAATAGGCTTTCAAAAAAGTAGAAATTGGTAGAATAGTTCATTGCTATGCTTAATGAAGCATTTAGGCATGAGATTAGCTAGTTCTTGGCTCTCTAATCATGAAATCGCCACCCAGGTGTTCCCTCTCCAAAGCCTCAATCAAGTGTCTATTATGCTTAATAACTCTCCCATAATGTTTCCTAAGTGTGTGATGGCTAAGAGATATGAGGTGATTGGAGCAAGAAAGCTGATGAATCTAGTGTTTTCTTGAAGCACCTACTAATGGCTGGAAATTTTTACAATAAACCATGGTAAAATTTGGGAAAAATGGGATTAATGAGAAGATCTGATACCACTGCAATGAACCAGCAATGATGACTTAAGGCATGGAGTGATGACATGAGTGTAGGAGAAGAATCCATGAGCAAGGAGAAGAGCAAGATTGCCATGGAAGCTTATTAGCTGGTAATTTTGATTAGTATGAGTTAATTGTGATTAGCTATTCACATTGGCCTATATACCATGGCCCCCTTTTCTCACATACTTATTAATGGCCACCCTACTTGGCCTTTGTCCCATAAGCCTATGTCCCCCACCACTGACACTTGGCCCTTTGTCCCAATACAACTTATGCTTGGCCCATGGCCTTATATATAAAACTTGTGTCCACACTTATGTGTGCACCACTTCATTAGACTAATATAAATAAATATTCAAGGTCAAAGGTGTAACTCAAAAAGAAAAGTTAAGGATAGGTTACTCAATATACTCTTTGAAGAATCATGATTGAGTAGATGATGACCTGAGAAAAACTAGAGTTGACATAATTGTAATGAGAAACTTGTTACTCAAAAAAATCCATGGAATGACTTAAAATAAGGTGGTAGAGTCTTTTTAAAGGTACAAGATATTCTTTCATAAGTTGAGCATTATCCAAACTTGAGGTGCATGGGAGTTGTCAATAAATGTTTGAGATCCTTGTAATTATCAAATATGTCCATCTATTCATGGAAGTGTTGTAAAAGATGTTTGTAGTGTCCTTGACCTATGGGATTTCTCTTAAGGACAAATAAACCTTGGTGAAATGATATTAATTTTATTAATGCTGCTTGTTTTATCTCTACTGAAAGGCTATGCCGGATGGACAAGTTACAAGTGGTACAAAAGAGTCTCATAGTAATGCTTGCGCAATGTATGTAATGTTGATTTACAGGTTGTTGATTAAAGAGTTTGAGAAATGGTCTGAAATAAAGCTACATCTAGATTAACCCATAACATCTATATCAACACTTGTCTCACCTTCACTATCATAATACATGCATAATTGACCTCTTAGAATCACCACCATGAAGATTACTATAATGTTGTCACCTTCGAGAAGAGTCTTATCATCACAAGAAACATGATCCTCACAATCATTCTCATTAAAAGAACCATGTAATTGTCTTTTATTTACCTCATCTATAGTTACCTCCTCATGGCTATCCACTATTTCATTTTCAGCCACCAATGTATACATAAAAATCTCTCAACATTCCCATTAGCATCACCATTTTCACTTTTAGAGTCTCCATGGAAGTGATGATCTGAGGATGATCTCCAATGAGGGACTCAGGCTGAAGTGAACTCCTTGTAGATTTCCCACTAAGAGACAAGGTTATCATGTAAAATAATCCCTCCACAATAACTAGATCTTATTGAGAGCAATGTTGTCATTACCGTCCATAATGAAGTGGACAACTTTCAGGAATTCTTTGTTACCACACGCATCATATAAACACAAGCTAATGGAAAATTCAAAGAGGAGGGACCATGAATCTCTGCACCTCCCTTAGATTTCTCACTAGACTAACATAAAATGTGATTCCTCAATCATAGGAAAGTATCTACTAGACCTACAACTCTAGTAAATGAGCCTTGTAACCTTAGAACAAGACACTCTAAGGTATATAGACTCAGGATAAGGAGGTGCCTAGGGCCCATGAATCTCTCCACCTTGCTTATATTTCACACCAAATGCACCTAAAAGGTGATGCCTCAATCATAGGAAAATATCTACTAGACCTACACTTACTTACTCTAGTAAATGAGCCTTCTAACTTTAGAACAAGACACTATAATTTATCACTAAGGAAATCACACTAAGAATGGATGCTAGAACAAATATCTTCTAACACCCTCCCTTTATCGTCGAGAATCCATACCATGCAGGGTGTTCTTGGATGAGATCTACCACTAAGATAAAGATCACTAAGATGATAAAAAATGCCCCATGGGCTATAGAATGTCATATATAAGAACTGCTAGAATAATGAGTTGGAGAAGTTTTCCTCCTCCTTCTCTAGGTGCTTTTATTTTCCCTTCACTTCATCCTCTTCATCATCACTCTAAGATCAAACTTGATGTACCTGGCCCGTGAAGCTTTTTTAAGACCATATAAAGCCCTATGAAGACGAGCAACAAGATCTTCCTTACCTGCAATAACAAATCCTTCTGGCTGTTCCATGTAAATTTCTTCATTCAAATCTCCATTCAAGAAAGCTGTGTGCACGTCCATCTGATGAATTTCTAAGTCAAATTGAACAGCAAATGCCAATAAAACCCGAATACTAGTAATGCGAACAACTGGTGAAAAGGTTTCATGATAATGAGCGCCAGCAACTTGAGAATAACCTTTGGCAACTAAACGTGCCTTGAATTTGTCAAAGGATCCATCTGCTTTAAATTTTGTCTTATATACCCACTTACACTTAATGGCAGTATGGCCAGGAGGCAGCTCAGTGAGTATCCATGTACCTTTAGAGATAAGAGAATCGTACTCTGCTTCCATAGCCTCTTGCCATTGATCCTTTTGTGGAGAACATATAGCATCACTGTACGTGGCCGGATCTTCAAAAGTAGAGAAAACATTAGCCTCAAAATCTTCATCATAAACATGACAAGAACCATGCTCAAAATCAATAGGCAGATCAATAAAAATGTCAACATCATCAATGATAGCATTCGGAATCAATGGTTGTGAAGAGTAAAGTTGCTTATTAGATGGTTGTGATGACGAGGAAAGTTGCTCTATAGAAGAAGATTCATCATCACACAAGAATGGAAAAGCTTGAAGCAAAGATTTAGTATCATCAGAATCATCCATGGACCATGTACCGCCCATAAGTTGTTCATTGAAAATAGCATCACGATTCACAAGCACTTTCTTGGATGACGGGTCATAGAATTTGTAGCCTTTGGAAGTGTCACAATACCCAATAAAAATAACTTTGAGATACAGAAGGAATTTCACGTGTCCATGCTGTGATGGGTATCTTACCAGAAGGAGCAGTAGTAGGAAGATGATTATGAACAAAGACTACTGTCAAGAGAGCTTCACTCTCCAGAAAACACGAGATAACCCAGAATGAATCAGCATACATCGTATAGCATTGATAATAGTGCAATTCTTACGTTCAGCAACACCGTTCTGTTGAGGCGAATATGGAATAGTATGTTCATGATGAATACCATGGTCCGTACAATAACTCTCAAACTCACGAGACACATATGTTGAAATATACAAGTGAATAGGGTGTGTGTGGGAACAAGCTCTTGGTTAGAGGCTGTAAAAGAGGAGATATAACTGTGAAAGAACCTGTGAAAAGGTGAGAAGAATCTACTGGGAGAGAATAAAGGGTAGCATGAGAGAATTTAGGAGTGTGGAGATATTCTAGGAGATATTCAGGGAAAAGAGAAGAGGTGGAGAGAATCACGCAAGAGGTGGAGATATTCTGGGAGTGAATCATGGAGAAATCAATGGGATTTGATGCTTGATGTAAACTCTATAAATTGAGGCATAGCCCTAATGAGAATTTGCTGGTTTTTGAGTATCCATGCCTACATTAATCTATCTGCTAATTATTCACTAATTACGTCTGCTAATCACTTTGTTAATGATGTTGATTCTAGTGTATGATCCACCATAGCTCATCATTATGCTCAAATTTCAACATGGTATCAGAGCCATGCCTAGAATCAATTAGGTTTATGAGCCCATTAGTTAATTAATTAGGATAGATAATTAGCAAAAAATCAAATTTTTAGTGAGTTTTTCACTTCCCCCTTCACCCCCAGCCAGTGGAGGACTCCATTCTCCTTGCACACATAACATTAGGCTAAGCCCTTTTAGATACTTATAGTAGACTCATAGGGCTACACACACCTCAAATCTTGTGGGCCAATTCAGTGCAGAACTGCAGATTTTCGTAGATTGAAGGGTGCCGTTTTTCAAAGGAATTTTTGCCATTGCTACTTCATCAAGTCAAATCCTTCTAATTCCTCCTAGCCCAAGGTGTAATCAAGCATGCTCTACAAGCTGGTGAAAACAAAATTCAATTTCATCAAGTCTACAGTGAGATCCAAGCTCTTCATCAAATCTGCAGGTGACTTTTGTAAAACAGAGATTAAGCTTTCAATATTTGGTCAAATCTTGTGTTTCTTGGCTTAATCCTCTACTAGACTCATTGCTATTGATGCCTTTGAAAGCATTTGAGCTCATTTGAAGTGAAAGGCACCAGATCTGGACTCCCCACATACTCTATTTTCTATACACAAAACAGAGCATTAATTTGCTAATCAGTGATTAATCAATGCTAATCACTATATTTTGGTACAATTGAGGGTTCAAATTAACCATTAGGTATCTGATACAGATCCCTATAACTTCAGATTGCAAATCGGAGTTGGTTTGATACTCCAACCATCCCGTACAAATTGGTTACCCTTAATTTAATGTAATTTCTAGTGATTTTATGCTGATAAAATTATTGTAATCATCTATTAAACACCAGATTGAGTTGTAAAAGGGTAGACACTGCCCTTGAATCTTGAATTTGGATCAAGAGGTAAGACCCCCTTCACATCACCATGAGTTCAGCACAGGAAATAGTCAAATTTAATGGGGAGCAGTTTTATACATGGCAGACAAAAACCATGTATTTGCTGATGAGGAAAAATCTGTGGGGATTTGTTGAAGGGAGAGATGAATGCCTAGAGAGAGGGGAAAATGAGTGGAAGAGCAGGAATGAAAAAGCATTGGGACTTATTGCACTCACTTTAAATGATGAAATCATTCATCATATCACAGGGATACATTGGGCAAAAGATGCATGGGATGAACTCAATAAATTATTTGGTACACAAGTAAAAAATTCAAAGATAAATCTGTTAATGCAATTCTACAAATTGGACATGAAGGAAAGTGAACCTTTAATCACACACTTGAACAAATATAAAAGCATTAAGCAACAGCTGGTAGCTATTGGTAAAAAGGTAGAAGATGATGAAGCATTGGCTGTACTTCTGAAGAGTGTGGACAAAGGAGATTATGAAAACATTGTAGCAACACTAAAGAATGTACGTGAATTGAAGATACACGAGATAGAAGCAGCTCTACTAGAGCAAGAGAGCAGAGGCAAAGAGAAGAAAGAGCTCGACTCAACAGCAGGAGAGGAAAAAGCATTCTTCACCCGAGGAGGATTCTCTCGAGGACGAGGACGAGGAAGAGGCAGAGTAGGAGGGAGGACCTTCACTTGCGACAAATGTGGAAAGCCAAGACACATGGCAAGAGACTGCTACAGCAAACCCAGTGAAGAAGGAACGACATCGGCAAACTTCATGGAGGCTCCAAAGGAAGTGGAGTCAGATCATCTTTTCTGAGAGAGAGAGAGAAAGACCCCACAACCCAATGTAACCTGCCCCAATAAAGTAAAACCACCTCTGAGCCACCGATGATGTAGGCCACGTGGTAGATGTATGTGTGAGCACTTTAGTCAAGGTCGCGGCGGGCACTTATAGTAGCCTTGGACACATAGAGAGAGAGAGTGTCAAGGACTATGGAGTTTAGGGACTTGAGGCACTGGTCGCGGGCTATCAAGTAAGAGGGAAACTTGATACAGGGTCCAGGTGTGCTAGGATTATTCACTTGAGGGGAGGTGTTGAAATATATAAGTGAATAGGGGGTGTGTGGGAACAAGCTCTTGGTTAGAGGCTGTAAAAGAGGAGATGTAATTGTGAAAGAACCTGTGAAAAGGTGAGAAGAATCTACTGGGAGAGAATAAAGGGTAGCATGAGAGAATTTAGGAGTGTGGAGATATTCTGGGAGATATTCAGGGAAAAGAGAAGAGGTGGAGAGAATCAGGCAAGAGGTGGAGATATTCTGGGAGTGAATCATGGAGAAATCAATGGGATTTGATGCTTGATGTAAACTCTATAAATTGAGGCATAGCCCTAATGAGAATTTGCTGGTTTTTGAGTATCCATGCCTACATTAATCTATCTGCTAATTATTCACTAATTACATCTTAATCATTTGCTAATCACTTTGTTAATGATGTTGATTCTAGTGTATGATCCACCATAGCTCATCATTATGCTCAAATTTTAACAACATATTCTCCACCATTATCGTTGCGAAGTTTCTTGAGGCGACGACCAGTTTGAAGTTCGGCAGCCTTGTGAAATTGCTTAAAAACAGATAACGCCTCAGATTTTTGTCGAAGCAAGAAAACAACTGTATACCGTGAGTAATCATCAATAATGAAATAACAATGTTGTGTTCTCGATGGAGGCAAAGGTCCACAAATGTTGGTATGAACAAGATCCAACAAATCATGAGAATGAACTGAATTTGAGAGAGGAAAGGGTTTACGATTGTGTTTGCCAAGAGCACAAAACTCACACATTCCCATATGAGGATAAGCTTTAAGATCCATGCCACGTACAAGACCTTGACGATGAAGATCAAGAAGCTTTGAGAAATCAGCATGAACAAAGCGATGATGGCATATCTTGCAATCATGATCACCTGGAGCAGTGACAACATTTGCTATAGCATCATTAAGAGAGAGCTCAAACAAATTGCCATTACGAGAAGCAGTTGCAATAATCTGTCCATCTTTCTCAATGCGGCATTTGGTGTGGTCAAATCCAACAAACAAACCAAGATCAACAAGTCTTGCAACTGAAAGAAGATTACGTTGAAGTTCTGGGACATGTAAAACCCCTCATAAAACTCGAGTTGAAGAAGATAAGATGACAAGATATAAATCTCCAATGCCCTTGACTTGGCAAGTTGTATCATCAGCAAGATAAACAACACGCTTAACAGGTAAAGAATGATAGTTATGTAGCCACTTAGATTCATATGTCATATTTCCTGTAGCACCAGAATCAATAATGAAAAGTGAACCATCATGTACATGAAGTATTCTGTCTGGGGAAACTGAACATAAAACACAACTTGTTTCAGGCACAACATTATCATGATGCTCGGTTGCATATGCTCGATTTCAATCTACATCAAATCGACGCTTAAAGCACATGGAAGAGGGATGATCAGATTTTCCACAATAATCACAAGAAGAAGAATCTCTAGATAAACG
Source organism: Cibotium barometz (assembly GCF_041138505.1). NCBI lineage: Eukaryota > Viridiplantae > Streptophyta > Polypodiopsida > Cyatheales > Cibotiaceae > Cibotium > Cibotium barometz. The sequence continues at coordinate 30,287,625 of NC_141104.1, forward strand.
TGGTTGTTTTGTGGTAATGTTGTGTTCTTCATCATATTGACGTGCCCAACAGTCATCTTCAGTATGACCATTCCTATTGTAGTAAGAACAATGCTTGTTAGGAAATTTGAGACGAGAGAAACTACCACCACGACGACCACCTCTACGGTTGCCTCGTTGAAAAGGACGCCTTCGCACATAAAAGGCCCGTTCCAACTGTTGTGACTCAGGCTCCTCTTGTTGTGATGAAAACTTAGCTGCATCATGACCAATGCTATGTCGTTGTTGACGTTGAGAATACTCAATCAAAGATATGCAAGTTTGGTCAAAATCAAGACCATCCTTGTTAGAAAGAATGGTAACAATGTTGTCATAAGACGGATCCTTTATCGTATCAAGAAGAATTGTAATAAGTTGCTTTCATGGAACAGGATCACCCGCAGCAGCAAGTTGATTAATAATAGATTTGAAAGAATCAATATGTCCCGTCATAGCAGTACCAACTTCATACTGTAACTTTGAAAGCAAACCTCTCAAATAAAGTGTTTCTGTAGTAACAAACTTTTTCTGAAAATTTGCTATAAGATACTCCCATACGTCATGGGAAGTAGGAAAGTCATACACATCAAGCATGAGAGAATCACTAAGAGCAGAAAGAATGTACCGATGAGCTGCTTTATCACGCCTCTGCCAATCCATATAAGCAAGACGCCATGCATCAAAAATAGGGCCTTCCGTGATAAGAACGTTGTCAGAATCCAGAATAGTAGGCTGAGACGGACATAGAGAATCACCAATAACAACATCTGAGAGCTCATCACCTTCAAGAATTAATAGCATCTTAGCTTTCCAACCGGGAAACCCTTGGCCTTGAAAAGAAGGAATAGAATGTTGGCCAGAAGGAAAACCATTAACGAGAATAGTCATAGCCATATCTATCTACTGCGAGAAGACGTATAAGATAAAATCACAAAATCTGCACACCATAGACAAGGACGACCGCAAGAGATAAGAGATGTCAATAAGAAAAGAGTCCTCAAAATAGCGAGACGTGGGACGCAAGATTCATTGATAGACACTTGATGAAAAAGCTAGATTGGTCGTTTTGCTAAAAATAGCAAAATAATAAGAGACGCTTGACGAAAAAGCTAGATTTGGCGGTTTGCTAAAAACGCTTGACGAAGAAGCTAGATTTGGCGGTTTGCTAAAGACGCTTGACGAAGATGAAACCTGTGTGCTCACAAAGACGCTTGACGAAGACGAAACCTGTGTGCTCACACAAAGAACCTATTTGCTTATTCAAAGAACCTGTTTTGCTGTTACAGATGCAGTTTGCCTGAACTATCATAACTTTTGACTCACAACTCCGTTTGACAAACTTTTTTGATAGGATTCACGTTTTGGTTTTAAGGACACGATTAAGAAACAACTCTAATTACAACAAGTTAAGCTATAAAATCATGTAGACAACACATAATCAAAGAACAATCTTGCAAGACATGAAATTATAATCATGAATTTAACAAAGAAGACATAGATGCTTCCCTCATAGATGCTCCGATACCATGTTGAAATGTAGAGAGAAAGAGACGAGACAAGAGACACATCATGTACGCTCCCACAAAGACTGATTCATATTGAGGACAAGATACATATATATAGGTGAGACCAAGTTAGGAAGAGTGAGCCATATATAGAGCTCCAACAATAGGAAGATCAAGAAGAGGAAATAGGCGAGGAGGAGGAGTAGGAGGATTATGAGGATGAGTAGAGACCGCCGTCCTACTATGTTTTACCTTTGTCTTTGTGTATTCCATGTTTTGTAGCTTGTGACTCAATGTAGCTTTTCTATCATGGCATTTTGGCTTTACTACAAGATGTAACTCACCTTCTATGGAATTTTGGATTTAACACAAGCAAGTTTTAAGTCAAGTGGTTTATTGATGTGGTGGTGGAAAGAGGTGATAATGCAACAATCAAGCGTCATGCAAGTGGCTTTGTGACCATTGACTCTAAAAAGTTTTGGCAAGGAAAGGATGGGACTCTAGTGCTACCACAACATTGTGAATAGGTACATATAATTATTGGTAATTATAATATATGCATTTACAAATAGTAGAGATGTAATTTTTTTGTATAATGTACCTTTGTGCTTGAATAAGTTGTGTATCAAAACCAATAATTGACAATAAGAGATGGTGCCATATAATCCAAACCTCACCACATTCAAGAGCCATTTATAGTACATTCACCCACATTGAGCATATGGAGGACCATGTCAACTACTCTATGGAGGGAGATAGCTTGGAAAACATTGATGATGATCGTGCCATTGGAGATGATGATCATGCTTTTGGAGATGATGATATTGCCTCTCATCGTGTGATGATTCTAGTTTGTGACGGTCTTGAATCTAGCCATATTGGAGATGATGATATTGCCTCTCATTGGAGATGATGATATTGTCTCTCATCATGATGATTCTAGTTTGTGACGGTCTTGAATCTAGCCATATCTTAATCATACAACTTAATCTAAGAAAGTATTAAACTCACTTAATCCTGTTGTTTCCATATAACAACACAATCAAATCAACCTTCTTAAATAGCAAAACAAGCATGCGTGCCATATCCAAGGTTCTTATCACAGAAGCAAAGAATCATGTAATCGCAAACAAACATTCTCATGATATAAATCTCTATCAATTATAACATGGCATCTCAATCAATCACAATGTATGTGTCTATCTTAAGATTCTATCATCATCACCATGCTCAACAACATGGCATCTCAATCAATCACAATGTATGTGTCTATCTTAAGATTCTATCATCATCACCATGCTCAACAACATGGTTAGTCATAATGACCAAAATCCAGCCAATCTAGGGCTTTCTCCGATGCCCATCCACCCAACCTCCACACTAGAAATCGCAGCTATCCTGGGTATGCCTCTAGTAAATCTCATCCACTCTGGGTTCTACCAAGTCGCTCCCAGAGGGCATAAATCACATTCTCTGTTCGGCGTTGCCTGTCTAAGGAGACGACCAGCCCGAATCTCAATATCTCATGTCGAGGCTCATCATACACATGCATATCAATTAGTCATACGTGTGCATATCAATCATTCATCTCAAAACAAAGAAATCATAACTCATGAATATCATCTCACACTCATCTTTAGTCCATAACCTTTCAAGGCATGCATATTCAAATCAATCACAATCAATTTCAAGTATAACACAAGCTTTTAATTTAAAGAGTCTTTAACTTCTCTTTATCTTTTAAGTCACATGGGAATCCTTGTTTTTAACATAATCAATTATCATGTTCTAATGAGAAAGGTCATCTCTAGTCACTATAACAAAGTCTTAACTATGCTTATGCATTAGTCCATCCAGTCTATATAGACAAGGTAGTCAATCTTGATAGAAATTTCTAAGGCAAAGCCTAACAACTGGTCTCTTTGGGAGAGTAATATCTTCCAATCTATTTGGAATCAGAGAAAAGCCAAAACTATAAAGTGTTAGGACTTCTATTGCTCTACAAAGCATGTCTCAGTGATGGTTCTCTAAAAATGAGTTCTAAGGTCTCTTTGAGAGCATTCAAAATAGCCAAAGTTGTGTTTTCAACATAAAACTACCAAAAACAGCTAAGTGTCCCACTTTGCACTCAAATAACTCAAAAACGAAAGGGATTTGGCTTTTCTATAGTCTCATACACTCGTGTAGAGTTTCTTGTCCTTTAAAACTTTTGTCTTTATGTAAATCTCTGATTCTAAACACATGGACAGATAAATGCTTTGCAAAATAGTCCTTGATGAAGGTTAGACCTAAAATCTACTCTTAAACTAGTCAAATATTCTATCTTCTAATTCTTTAACTCCAACAATGTTTAATCTATGAGTCAGACTAAGGTATTCAACAATAGTTTGGCGGGCAATCCCTCCCTCTCCTCTTCTCATGGTGTTTCCCCATCGTTGCCATGGTTAAGCATGCCATACACTGACTTAGATTCTTCCATATACACGGTTATCAATATATTTATTTAATATCAAAAGAATTTAAAGCAAAATAATAGAAAGAGTGTTTGTGTACTTCTCCAATATATTTGTTGATGTCTTGATTGATTGGGAATCCATGTCTACTCTCCAGAAGTTGTGGAAGAGCTGCTTGTAGATTTAGCAAGCCTCTCTGATCTACTGTCAGGGCTACAATCTGGTATAACTTTGCATACAGTTATCAGATACTAGTTGTGTGGGTACTTAAAATTATCAGAATATGTGCGGTGGAAATGCTAAAATCTGTTGTATGTGAAAGTCGACTCCAAAAAATAGATCACATTTTACTTTTTTATCCAATTTCGATTTGCATATCCATCTCCACACTTAAAGGCTTCCTTCGAGTATACTAACTAACTGAAAACTCAATCTTAAATTTTCACTTAATTTTAGCACTTATAATCTTTAGTGCTGAAAAACCATTGAAAGCCTGCTCTAGGATTATCTTTAATCATAACTTGGTTAATCTTAGAGGTATGTTACACTAGTAGTGGGATGGATCTCTTTGTAGTTTTGGATATAGGCATGGACATTGAGATAGATACTTTAGCAAGTGTTGACCTCATTGAAGATGAGGTTGAACTCTAGTTCTTTCATTGTACTTTTATTATGGCTATGGTCTTGCTTTTGGTTATTTGTTATTGGTGATTGATTGATTGAGATTACATGTATAGATTCATGCCTTTTTGAGATCACATGTATAGATTTACTATGATATGTTGCTTTTCGTGGCATTACTTAATCATTCACCTTTGGACTGCATTTCATGGAGGTTCAAGATTTTTTTTAAAAGCTTCACTTTGATGAAAAGATGAAGGGATTGAATCATTGTCCTTTGGATTGTTTTTCATAGCATTACTTGATATACCTAAGCCTTTGCATGTATCCATCCCTTTCACCACATTACTCGATTTATACCTATTTCTTTTCTCTTTCCTTCGCATATTTTTCCTTGCAAATATGCTTTCTAGAGATTCATTTGTATATAAATACACCAAAAAATCATGCATATTATCAATATCTTATGCATATAGTTCAATAAATGATATTTTTGGGAATTGAAGATTCTGTTTTTCTTTGCAAGGTCCACAATTGCAACTGCATAGGAAATTGTTACAGACTACATCTATAAGAACGCTAATTTCAAAGAAACTAGATGTGCTTATAGACGCATTTATAGATGCCAGTATAGATGCAACCGTTACTTACGCGTCTATGAGAACGTTTAATTTCAAAGGAACTAGACGCACTTATAGACGCGAGTATAGATGCCCCGTAACTTGTGCGTCCATGCAGCGCATCTATGCTTGCTTTATGTTGTAGTGCGAGCTTCTATGGTGGTGGTGCCTTTTAGTGCATGTGGTAGTCCATCATGACTGCAAACCTCTCAGTCTCTCATTCCATCCTCTCTTGCAAACTCCTCATGTTGAAACCTAGTGTGTGATATGTGACATAGTTTTATATTGTTTTGGTAAGCACACACACTTTTATATTGCCTTGTTGAGAATTTAATTAAGGACATGACAAAGGTGAGGTGATGTGCCATGAGTCATGTGAGAAGGAAACTTTTTGACTATAGTTGACTTGTATGATCGCATTGAAACAAAAGAAATGGGACATGAACCCCCCATAATGGCCTCGTGCTATGCATAGAGAGTTGCTTACACTTTCCTTTGTTTAATATAATTCTGTCGTGGGGGGGAAGGAGCACACATGGAGGTCATGTTATCTATAAGATCGAGTACAAGCAATCAAGACTTAAGACAATAACATCTCGTACCGCATGGCACAAACAACGAGTTAAGGGGGGGGGGAGAGAGAGAGAGAGAGATTAGATGAGAGTAGATCTATAAGAAATGGGAGAACATTATATACCCATGAGCATAACAATGTGTACTAGACCATTTCTCTTGGCTACCTCGTATTTTATTATATCTATAAGAAATGGGAGAACATTATACACCCATGGGCATAACGATGTCTACTAGACCATTTCCTTATACAGCCATATTTTATTTTATTCGAGGAAGCAATGCTCGGAAGAGGCTTGAGAGATCAATCGTACTCCAACATGGCCTGCACATGTAGAAAACCAGAGGGAACATGTGATCAGAAGAGAAGAATTAGCCACACACAGAAACGTATTAGGAGGAGGATGAGGAGGCCCTTTATACACTTTCTACACAGAGAGCATCTCTCCACTGCAGCTGCAGCTGTGTGAAGAATGATAAGGTGAGAGCATACTCACTTTGCTTCCTTTGCACGACGGTACACCTAGTAGCAAATGCCAACAGGAGAAATCAAGAACAAGCAACCCATTGAACCACAGCAGCTCATTGGATGGAAAGTGCAGATTCCTCCTCTTCCTATGCAATCGTCGTTTGGCTGCAAATTGTCTATGCTGCCTGCTGCCGCCATACGCATGTCATCGGGGCTGGTTGACACGCCCGACTGTTCGGCCACATCTAGGTGTCGGCCCGTTGATCCGGTGCAAAAAAAGGCGATCACCAGCCATGTAACTATCACAAGCATCTTAGAAGCTTTACGTCCTCCTGCACCCATGTCTCGATGTGTGTGAGAGGCCGAGAAAGTGAGTGAGCGCGCGCGTGTACGTGACTGTGTTGTGGGAAGGAAGAGAGGCCTGCCGCGGTTTTATAGAAGTCGTGTAGCTGCTTCAAACGTGCAGTTTGGTCCTACCACTTATAACGTAGAATTATATTGTATTTTCTAAGTGTTTGTAAATTTTTTTTGTTTGGTTAATTGATCGTGGCATTACATATTTACCACTAATGTAGAATTATATTATATTTGCTAAGTGTTTGTAAAGAAAAGTTGTTTAGTTAATTGATTGCGTCATTACCGTTTTATAATAGATATGAAGACTATAGTAGCTCAATGGTCCCTCCAATAGGCAAAAGATGTATATTCCCATGTAGATTTGTTTAGTACATTACTCCATATGTAGTCTATTAGAAGATTGTGTGCCATTGTGGGATCATTAAATTAATTGTTTGATATTTTTCCTTGAATGCTTGTAAATTTCTAGTTGCTAATCTGTTTGTTTCATATGTGCCAAAACAGTTAAAGACTTTGAAAATGATGAGTTCATTTATTTTTTGTTGGCGAATTTATATTGAGTATGAGTGTGTGATATATGGCCCGAACACTTAGTGATGCCATGACGTTGTGGCTATTTTGCATGTCTTCATCATAATGTTTTTTCAATGAGCTCCTTATGTTATGTGAGTGGACTATGAGTTGCTATTTCATTTTTTAAATGCCAAGTGTTTGGATTTTGTATTTTGATCTTTTTTGAAGGGATAGCTCTACCAACCTAAAAGATAGGTCGGGAGTTTTATATTTTCCCAAGTGGGTGTCAACTAAATGCTAAAGCATTAAATAAACAAAATGTAAAGCATAAAACAAAAGGATTCATATATTTTCGTCAGTGTCAGGGATTTCACTGACGTAAACGAGAACATGTGAACATGTTAATAACACAAAAAATCTTGTGATCACATGTTATATTCACAAAGCTTTCACAAGGGCCTTAAAAAATTATCTTTGTCGGGTATAAAAAATCTTCTTAGGTGGCCACTGACCTGCTATTATGTGAAGATGGTAACATGAGAACATGTGAATAGCTTATTCCCATGTGTAACCAAGCTTTTAAGGGGTTCCCAAATGGGAAGTGACATGTTATTTTGTGAACGGTAACATGAGAACATGTGCATAACTTGTTCACATGTGTTATTATCACAAAAAATCTTGTGATCACGTGAATATTAAATCCCTGGTCAGTGTTATAATATAAATAAAGCCCTATCTAATCACTATATCCTAAAGCATTAAGCACAAAAATCTAAAACATAAAACAACAAAAATATGAAGCAACAAATGACAACCACAGACATCCACATATGACAATGTAACGTACTCATATGTACGTATTTTTGGGTCCATGTGACTCAGCAATTTTCATCATCTATATTTAATGTTGAAAAGTAGGAAATACTTACAGGACATAAAATATTAAGTTTGGTCATAAATTTAGTAATTTTAGATATGTCAATTTGGTCAATTTTGGGACTTTTTATGCATGTTTTATGGTGTCATTTGTAAGCGATTTCTAGTCTATACTTAACCATGTTTTATGGTGTCATTTGTAAGCGATTTCTAGTCTATACTTAACCATGTTAGATAATGTATAAGGGGGTCATAGGGAGTAGTTTCGCCTAAAGGAAGCTCCTATGGGGGTTTACATAGTAAATATAACTACATGAGCGCCCGAATCAAGGCTTGGACACCAAATTGACCCTTCATTTTCAGTAATGGTCTCGCATGAGGTGTAGATAACTCTATTTGCTAGAGAGACGTATTAAAGAAAGTTAGTTCATCATAGGAAGAATAAAGTCCGTGTTTAGATAATTGGGAGATTCCGCATGGGGTGGCCGGTATTCACGAAACGAATCCGTCACCATTTTCCAATGTTATATATATATATAAAATATCTTCTTCAATTTGGTTCGGGGTCATGTTTTTAGAAGGGATTTCTATCTTTAACGTTTTCATGCATGATAATCTACTAATTCTCATGGGTTGTTGTTTTTGGCTTCTTCGAGAGCCTTGAGGTGATTTCTGTGCAGGATAGAGAGAGGAGAGAGATTTTGAGATTCGGACTGGCCATCCTTAGAGAAGGAGTACCACATAGAGAACATGATTTATATCCTCTGGGAGCCATTTGGTAGAACCCAGAGTGGACGAGATTTAGAATAGGCATACCTGGGATAGCCGCGACGTCCAGCGTGGTGGTTGGGTGGATGGGCATCAGAGGAAGGCCCTATTGGCTAGATCTTTTGTTGGTGATTCTCTCTCTGATTTTGAGTTTTTGTATCGACCAATATTATTGTTACTTTGGATTGTAAACGATTATGGTTTATTGAAAATCTCTTTGTTTTCTGAAGTATGATGTGATTTTTTTGTAAGTTTTGAGAAATTTTATACTTAGATCATGGAACAGAATATGGGTACGTTTCAGACACAAGAACATACATCCAACAATCTTAAGTAGCTGCCAACATGTAAAGTTGAGCTACACAATTAACATGAATGTAAGAACTCTTAAAACTTAAAATTCGTTGAAGGAATTAAAGATTAAACTTAGCACTATTCATCACATATAGAACATGCTAAAACCCCAAAGTTTTACATTAGATGGATATGGCATAATACTTCCCAAAAATAAAATATAGTATAAGCTTACTTTAGAAGCCTATACTACATGAAAAAATATGTTAAAATCTCAAAAAGAAAAATCTAAAGTAAAAAACACGGCAAGCTAAAACATCACATTAGGTACAATTTGGCCTTAAAAAGGGGCCCTCTAAAAAATACCATGTCAAATTTCTCTTAAACATGGGTTGATGGTTAAATTTTTACAAATCAAATCAAAATCTGTCAGAGATTATAGATTGGGAATCTACTCTTCACCAATGATATATAGCATGATGGAAAATTTTGTATATTCACAAGAAGTTCCCAAATTGGAGATGATGTGGTGTAACATGTCATGTCATCATTGCCAAAGGTTAGGAGATATCTTCAAGGGAACCACTCACCTCTACTCCCCTCAATGTGTTGTGGGGATCGTTCTGATGGTCGAGCTCATAACCCTTGAGGTCTCAAAGACCAATACCGCCATGGGTAGCTTACCATTCTCGTTCTCGTGCGATCGTTTCACACCATCCGGTTGCACTATGGACACTTCTCTCACATCAAATCACTCACACACACTCACTATCATGCATTAGAGATATGATTAGAGAGAGGTTTAGCGAGAGGGAAAGCTCAAGTGTCCTTGCATTATAAGAGAAATTTCCTTTTATACATGGCCATAAGTGTTCACACACACTTAAACTCTCGCTCGGTATGTGCTCAAAGCTTCTATTTGTCTTGCTTCATCTTATAACACATTAATGAATTATAACACTTAAACTCTGGCTAGGTATGTGCTCGAAGCTTCTATTTGTCTTGCTTCATCTTATAACACATTAATGAATTATAACACTAGGGAGCACATCCTAGGTCACTACCACATGCTCTTGGAGCAGGAAACACCATTAATTATCCATTGGACCCATAAGTGCCCGTCCAAGTTTGAGATTTGGACACCATTTCTTCATGGCTTCTTCGTACATAAGTTTAGTTTTTTCATCCTTGACATTTAATTTAGGTTACTCATTATTTAACATATATTTGGGTGTGGCAAACCTTGTTAATGCAAAAATGGGTTAGCATCCCCGCCTTTCTAATGTTGATCGTGTCATCATGATCGATTCAAGACTCTGTTGAGGGGTAGTTGTATGCTTGGTGTTGATAAGTAGATGTTGCATGTCTTTGATCCTCTAGAGGAATGAAGAATATAGTTAGTAAATGAAAATATCAAGAGAATATGGGGTCCTAATGGTGGTGGGGGCCATTACATGTGATTCACGCTTGGTCACTCTTTTTGGTTTTCCTTTTTTTGCACTCATATGCAAGGTAACAAGATTTTTTGAGGTTAGTGGGCATGCTATGGCTATTAATAATGATGAAAGAAGAGAGGTAGAGGTATGGAAGAGCATTCAGAAGAAATCCCTATGAGCTCATCTGCTTTGTTTAATGTATCCCTTTGCAAACTACTTTATTACCCATGTTCTTTTTTATCTAATAATAATAATTAGGTGATGTAGTTGTTTGAAGACTATTCTTCTTTATGAATGAACCACATGCATGATTTTGAGAATTAGGGTGGTGAAATATCTATGAAATTGCAGAAGAATGATTTCATAGATTGGAAATATGATGAGAAAACAATGTGGCCATGTGATTACAAATTTGGGTGAGAATGTTTTCTTAGATTGGAAATATGTGGTTACACATTTGAGTGAGTTTTAGCCTCCATGATTTTGTAGGTGGTTGAAATCACATCGTGATTGTTGAAGAATCACAATGATGAAAAGATAACTTTTACGTATTTGGAAGAAGATTTATTAGCGATTTTGAGAAATCACGGGCGTGATTTCTAAGATAATCATGGTTAACAAACTATAGTATTGATTTTATGAAACTTCTTATCTATTATAAGGTGGACCCATTAGTTGAAACTTCTTATCTATTATAAGGTGGACCCATTAGTACCACCTTATTTGTTTGTACACTGAGTTTTTGTTGATGTGATTTTTAGACTCATGGTAGTGAATACTTTCATTATCTATTTTATTCCATCTGATCTTTGAAGAATTTGATGGCAAGGATTTGTATACCCACTAGTACAATTTGACCTTGAAGTATTTGATGGCAAGGAGTTCTACACACAATAGCCCAATTAAACCTTGGTAGCATCTACATGGGTATTGATGAATTCTTTGACCTTTTCACTCCTTCCAATGATGATTCACCAGATTGTGCTTATGGGAGGTTCTTGTGGCATTCTACCCTTACAAGTAGTGGTTCTTGTGGCTTCATGGCATTTGTTTTACCACCATAAGATCAAAAGTTTCTTGTGTTTATTTACCTTTTTAGGAGAGTAGGTTCTTGTTTCTGCTACACCTTTAAGCTTCTGCAACTTCTTCTCTACTCGTTCAAAGAGAGCATTTATGTAGATGATCTATGGGGACATCTCTGATTGTATCCCGTCAATGAATGAAGTGATGGTGGGTGTAGAGCGGTTCTCTCTACCGTGCAATATAGTGCTTATAGAGTACTACTGATCAACAAATGTGTTAAGAAACACAATGTCAATCCGAGGACTCGACCCGACTAGTGCATGAAGGCTTATCCCATGAGAGAGAGCTCACATACACAAACCACCACTTGACGATTCAACCATTCAACACCTCAATCAATCTCTCAATCCCTTAAATCCACTACACTAATCAAGAGAACAAGCAATGCATGGCAATCTCTTAATCCCATTCAAACATTGATTAAATCTTAGCTTTCCCTAATGCCTGCAAACCCATAAGCATGCATCTACTAACCCACAAGCTTAAACACGCATACAATGTAACATTCACAAACCCACAAGCTCATAGAGAGAGTGTCTATCCATGAATAACTCATTGCCAATGAAGTGGGCAAGAGCTTGCATCAATGGAGACTACACACACACACACTACAAGCATACAGCATACACAAGAGAAAGAAAGAAGCATTCAACTAATCATAGATTAATCTACTTCAATGATGCTAAAACAGATTAAGAGAAAGAAGTGGAGCTATACTCATTGGAGCTTGATGCTCATTAGAGTACAATAGAGAGAGTTAGAGAGTTGCCATAGCTTGAGAGCTCAAGAGCTTCACTCAAGAGCTTATGAGAATGGCCAAAAATGTACACTTTCTTTAGCTAACATCTCTTTTGTAGAGATGTCACTAACCCTAACCCTAGGCCTCTTTCACACATGGGTGGAAAACCCCATAAGTGAGCCTTGCTCAATACACTTAGAACTCTCATTTAGAACCCACATTGGCCTAAAACGATTTACATTGCACTTCGACACAAAAATATGGAAAAATTATGTGCGTCTTTATGTTCCCATGGCTACAATCCCGCTCTCTCGCATTAATTGCTTCCGGCCTCCTTCCATAATCCATGTTCCCGTGAGTATTCCCGTGGAACATTCCCCCCTTCCTAAATCGTTCACGTCCTCAGGCGCGGTAGAAGCAAAATATGCAAAAAACAATGGAAGACAAGTAAAGCCTTTTATTGAAAAAAAACCAGCAATGACAATTTCACACGTGAGCATGCAAGTGAAAGGCCGATTAGAGTTTTAAAGAGTGCTAAAAGAAGTGAGTAAAGACTAGTCAAAGTGAGACTAAGTGGTAGATAGTGCTATGCAAAGCCAAGTGTGCTTGTACACCGCAGGTTATGACCGCAGTCTCAATGTCCAACAAGTGTTTAAGTTATTCCTAAGTGGCAACCCTACTCCTAAATATGAGCAATGGTGATTGGACATTTCTTTCTTTCTTTCTTTCTTTCTTTTTTTTTTTGTGTGTGTGTGTGTAAAAGATGATAAAGAGGAAGGTTCTATCCCAATGAGACCCAAGCAATGGCCAAGAGACCTCCGCCGCCAAGAGAATCTAAAGGCCACTAAGTATCTCAAGGGCGAAAAACCCTTTTCTTTCTTTTTGACATAAGGAGTACCCCATGAAGATGAGGGCATCGGTTTCGAGGGCCCATAATGTACCCCAGAGTCCTACCAGCATCTATCAAGGTGATAGAGTCCTTGAAGGTCTTCTTCTTAATCTTTTAGACGTCAGTGTTCACCCCATGGAAACCAAGGCATCGGCCCCAAGGTGCTAAGACAACCCAAGGTCCTACCAAGCATTCCACATGGTTGTAGACACGTCATGTCTCGATTCACTTGTATATATATTTTTAGGGCATGATTTTCGTAAATTTTTTATCAATCGTAGCACCTAGCCCATACCTAAGAGGTAGCTACCACTAGGGATAACTAATATACTTTGAGAGGTAGCTACCACTAGGGATAACTAATATACTTTGAGAGCATAAGAACTTGGCATACTCCGTTGGCATATATCCTACACCGTCTTCAATCATAGCACCTAGCCCATACCTAAGAGGTAGCTACCACTAGGGATAACTAATATACTTTGAGAGCATAAGAACTTGGCATACTCCATTTTCATATATCCTACACCGTCTTCAAATAGAAATACCTTTAAGAATCTAGAAATCACTCACCACATGGTAACAACTAATTTAAAACTTAAACCAGCCAAGTGTGTGAATATGCAAACAATATATGCAAAAGTGAAAAGCACATAAAGAACAAAAGATTATGATTTGAATACACCTGTTGTAGTGCTCATTGATGTTGTGCGTTTGCATTGCTGATGTTGTGCAGATTGCTTCTCTTTGCTCTTTGTAGGCATTGCATGTCTCCCCCCTTCCTAATTTATGTGCACGGTAGGTGGACTCTTGGGGCGTGTTTGTATGCTCTTGTTTAGCTGAGATCTCTGCAAAATGTCTTATTAACAAGAAAAGAAAAGAAAAGAATAAAATTTGTTATTGGTGCCAATCACCGAATATAGCCGAGGGGAAAAACCCAGTGGGAGAAAAGTGCCCTAGCTTGTTGATCTTATTGTGGAGGTGATGAGCTTACCCTTGCACTGGTGGTGGATCCGTGTCCACTTCTACTGGAAAGATGGTATTAATCACTTTAGGATGCAAGGACAACCCTGTACAAAAGCCGGCCTCTGGAGAAGGTGGTAGAGGAAGGAGTGCTTCCTCGCTAAAATATGGCATTGGTTCTATGGGAAGGTTAAGCAGACAATTCCGATTTTGGAATTGCTCAATATAGGTACTCATAGTGATCCAAAATTGACATGTTGAGGCTGGGGGAAGGAGGGCTTGCAAGATAGGTGGTTGCAAGTCATTTATGCATGTATCCCTCCATTGTTGTGCTTGAACCTCCTCAGGTAATCTACGTTGATTTGGTCCTCGGTCTGGTACTCTCACATTAAGAAGGTTATGGCATTGGGGTGTAATTCCCACAATTTGTTTCATTAAGCCCGTGCCATATCGTCAACAGTAAGAGCGGCATAGCCAACAAATGTGTGAAGCTTCTCCTAATACGAGTCGTGCACACTCTTGACAATGTGGAAATGGGTGATGCTGTTGATAGAATAAAGTGACAAAGTGATGCCCACAGCAAATTTCACCTAAGGGAGCATAAAAGTACCTAGAATGAGTTTGAAAAGGAGGAGCACTATAACCCCCACGATGTTCAGGTTGTGAGTACTATCAGGGTCAATGCATGGTGGACATGATGTATCTTGCCAAGTATCCATCAAGAGGTATCTGGGCGTAGAACAATGAAATTTAGAAACTTCAAACTTTATACACTCATATCCATCATTACAATCCCTATCAAAAACAATGTAGATAAGATCATCTCAAAAAGAACACAATCTTGTAAAAAGGCATAAGGAACCACATTAGTAAAAGTGAGACTATTCAAACACTGATCTACCAAAGAGCTTGAATTGTAGTGTTAATGCCTTACCTTTGGTTTTGGGTATGTCCTTCTTAAGAGGTGGGAAGGTTAGCAATTGTCGAGGAATTTGAGCAAGATAAGAGGATTTAGGCAGTGAAGTGCTAGAATCTATGCTCAAAGGAGACTCATGTAAAGTTGGATTTGTCTTAGGTACACAAGTTGATGGTGGAATTGTGTAACAAGGAGAAATTGGGACAACTGGTGATTCAATACATGTTTGGAGAAGGTCAACACAAGTAGATTTGTAGGTGCTATTACAACCACCTATCCTATCTTGAAGAGGTTGTGTTGATTTCCTTTGCACCCACTGATATGAAAAACCAAGAGTGGCCTTTGGAATCTTATTGATACACTCTTCTGCCTCTAGTAGCAAACCATGGCATTTGGGAAGTCAAAGTGCTGTTGCACCCTCATAATAGCCTTGTGCTTTAAGAACATGCTTTGGGACCCAATGAGTAACAATTTGAGGTTTAGGCTTGGAAAAGATATGCTTTTTAGGAGGTTTAGTAACTAGGCTAGATGGTACAAGATTGTATGCATCTTTGGGTAGCCAAATTGACAATTCCTTCTTGCCCGGCCTTCTTTGAGCAGTGACTAGAGTAGTTGGAACATGCCAGCCATGGCCCTCATTTGAGGACTCTTTGATTATCCACATCATTTGTCTTGGAGCTTGAAGAGCAGATGTTGAAAGTGGGTTGTGTAAGGTAGAACTACCACCCTTTTGACATGATAAAACTCGTGGAGCAGCAGATCCCAAGATGCAATCAGAATCAATTTGCAATTTGTATTGTCTATTCTTCCAATCTAATGAACAATTGGTAGCACTTTGTTTGGGACATCATAGCATAGCGGAGGCTACACTCCAACCCACACACTTGTCAATCCGTGAATGCAACCCGGTTAGCGCATAGAGGCTATTCCGAATGGGAGAAGAAGAGTTAACCACACACTAATGACCTCTAGTCCTACTCAATCCTTCTCAACACTCAAGCAATCAATCTTACATAATCAAAGCATCAAGATTAGGCTACACTTAAGCACACAAATGCAACTTATGCAAGGAACCTAATATGCAAAGAGCTATCACACAAGCCTCAACTACACATTATTTCAAGCACAAGCTTCATTACAAGCACTCTACAACTCACAAATCAAAACATCATTAAGAAATCTAGATTAGCAAGAGTGTAGACCAAAACCTCATATCATTGAAAATGTAAAGAATAGAAAGTACATGATTGAAACAAGAATGGAGATGGAGAGCCTTGGGAGAGCACTTGAGAAGGAGCTATGGAGCAAGCTCTCTCTATGAGCCTCTCAACCAAATGACCAAAGAGTGTGCTCCCTCTCTCAAATGGGCCACCTTTTATACAAAAATTCTAGAACTCCCAAAAGTTCCCATGTGGGATTATTGTCAAGCCCCCTCCCACATTCATCTACAACTTTGAACTCTTTTCAAGAGCCCTAAGTGTTTTTTTTGTTGCATCCTTGTATTGATCTTCATTTGTCATGCAACACTCCCCCCTTCCTATTTTGCGCACGTCCTCGAGCGCGGTAGTAGCAAGAGCTGCAACAAAAAAAACAATGGATACAAGTAAAGTCCTTTATTGAAGAAAAGAAAAGAAAAGAAAAACCAGCAATGATATTACACACGTGAGCATACAAGTGCAAGGCTGATTAAAGTTTTAATGAGTACTAAAATAGGTGAATAAAGACTGGTCAAAGTGAGACTTAAGTAGTAGATAGTGCTATGTAAAGGCAAGTGTGCTTTGTACACCGCCGGTAGTCTCAATGTCCTACCAGTATGTAAGTTACTCCTAAATGGCATACCTACTCCTAAATATCAGCAAAGGTGATTGGAACTCTTTTTTTTTTTTTTTCTTAATATGTGTGTGTAGAAGGTGATAAAGATTAAGGTTCCATCCCAAAGAGACCCAAGCAATGGCCAAGAGACCTCCGCCAAGAGAATCTAAAGACCGCTAAGTATCTCAAGGGCGACAGACCCTTTTTCTTTCTTTTATGACCTAAGGAGTACCCCATGAAGATGAGGGTATCGGTCTCGAGGGCCCATAGTGTACCCCCGAGTCCTACCAACATCTATCAAGGCGATAGATTCCTCAAAGTTCTTCTTCTGAAGTTTTTAGACATCAGTGTTTACCCCATGGAAACCAAGGCATCGGCCCCAAGGTGCTAAGACAACCTCAGGTCCTACCAAGCATTTCACCACTAGGGATAACTAATATACCTTGAAAACATAAGTACTTGGCATACTCCATTGGTATATATCCTACACTATCTTTAAATAGAAATATCTTTTACTAAGTCTTCTAAGACTCTAGAACTCACTCACCATATTTTAACAACTAATCAAAAACTTAAACCAGCCAACATTGTGTGAACATGCAAACCATATATTCGAAAGATAAGAGCACATAAAGAAATAAAGATTAAGATCTGAATACACCTGTTGTAGTTCCCTTTTGATGTTGTTCATTTGCATTGATGAATTGCTGATTTTGCGTAGATTGCTCCTCCTTGATCTTGATAGGCGTAGCATGTCTCCCCCCTTCCTAATTTGTGTGCACGGTAGGTGGACTGTAGGGGCGTGTTTGATGCTCTTTTTAAGCTGAGACCTCTGCAAAAAGTTTTATTAACAAACAAGGAAAGAAAACAAAAGAAAAAAATTTGTTAGTGGTGCCAATCATCGAATATAGCCGAGGGGAAAAAACCCAATGGGAGAAAAGTGCCCTGGCTTGTCGTTCTTATTGTGGAGTCGTTTTTACTTACCCTTACGCCGGTGGTGGATATTATCTCAAAAAGAACATAATCCTCTAAAGGCATAAGGAACCACACTATTCAAACATTGATCGACCAAAGAGCTTCATTTGTAGTGTTAATGCCTTATCTTTGATTTTAGGTATGTCCTTCTTGGGTGGGAATTTTATCAATTGTCGAGGAATTTGAGCAAGATAAGAGGATTTAGGCTTTGAAATGCTAGAATCTATGCTCAAATGAGACTCCTTTGAAGTTGCCTTAGGTACACCAGTTGATGGTTGAATTGTGAAACAAGGAGAAATAGGGACAACAGGTGTCTCAATACATGTTTTAGGAAGATCAACACAAGTTGTTTTGTAGGTGCTATCACAGCCACCTTTCCTTTCTTGAAGAGTTTGTGTTGATTTCTTTTGTACCCACTGATATGGAAAATTAAGGGAGGCTCTTGGAACCTTTCTGAAACACTCTTTTACCTTTAGCAATCCATGGCATTTTGGAAGCCAAATTGATGTTGTACCCTCATAATAACCTTGTGCTTTAAGAACCCGTTTTGGGACCCATCGAGTAACAATCCGAGGTTTGGGCTTGGAAATGATGTGCTTCATAAGAGGCTTAGCAACTGGACTAGATGGTACAAGTTTGTACGCATCTTTGGGTAGCCACATTGATAATTCCTTCTTGCCCGGCCTTCTTTGAGCAGCAACTAGAGTAGTTGGAACATGCCAGCCATGGCCCTCACTTGAGTACTTATCAATTATCCACATCATTTGTTTTGGAGCTTGTGTCTCTTTCTTATCAGCATCATTAACAAATTTGAGTGTTAAATTCTCAACTGAGACTTCCTCGACATGCATAGCTGTTGTGGATGCATTCCTATAGTACAAATCATCTCGAAGGTTATGTGGGTACCATTCGTATAGGTATAATGTCATATCCATCTGAGTCACAGAATTGAATTGGCTTCGGTAAAGCACATGTCGATAATGTTGCAAGGACATGACTCCATTCTAATGGATCAATTAAATGCTCAGGGAAGGGTTGTGGAATGTATGCCTCGTCTGATACACTTCGATTACCCTTAAGTCTCTCAGTGTTGAAATCCCTACATGAGGCTCCACACATCCATAGATCTTCTCGCCCATCTGACAATGTAACTCTTGAGCCCTCAGATGAAGCAAAATCAAACTCATCTATTGGAGACCTTGTTACATCACGATATAAGTGATTTCTTAGGTTGACCCTGGTGATGACAGAATCATGTCGGAGGTACAAGTAATTGTATCCCCAATCTTGAATCATTTGAAATTGTCGCATGAATGGTCTACCCAATATCACTTCATAGTTTGGATGCTTTCCAAAATCTACTACTGCAAAGGTATGCTCATATTCAATCCCACATGTGGTGACCAATATGTTCTCAAGCAGCCCAAGGGGATGTTCTAAGCTTCCATTTGCTAGCTGCAAGCGCATCTTGGTACTCCTAATAGCTGGTTTGTCCCACTTTTCCCAAATGGACCTTGTCACAATGCCCACTCCTGCGCCACTATCAAGTATTGCAGTTGAAGATACTTTTCGCACTTCTAATGGGAGGGTAGCATTTCCCTGATTGTCTTCACAAAATTTTCCTACTTTGTTGATAGGAACTGGCATTACATGCTTTGTTTCAGAGTGTATAGTACACTCATGGTGACCCTTTTGTAGCAATACCTGCTCTGACAAACATGTGGCAATATCATTCCACAACTCAGGTCGACTTTTTATCAAATCAAGCAAAGGTAAGGTACAAGCCACTGGTGCTGACAAAATCGCTTGCACCATACTCATATCTTTCTCCTTTGTCAACCTTTTATGCATGGAGGGTATCCTCAAGGTTTGAGAACAATTCTCATATTCTCCCAGATATGATGGTAAGGTTTTCATTGTATGCTTACTTCTAGGAGAAATAATTGTTTGAACTTCCTCCTGGATGCTCAGGTGTCTAAATTTGTTTTCCGTGCCCCTGGTAAAATCCACCTCAGAGAATGGAGGCGAATTAACAGAAGACATGTTCTCATTCATTTTCTCAGTTACTGCGGCCCACATCTCATTTGCCATGTCCTCATTAGCATCAATAACTTCATCATTGCATGGGAAGACAAGGCTAGGTGGTGGCAGATTACCCCCTTTCAATTGGGTGTCAATTGGTGCAGACCTTTCGCTATGAGCTTGTGAAATGAGTTCACTTTTCATTTCTCGACTTGACGATACTTATGGTATGGTTTCTAATGTTGGCTTAAGAGAGGTTGGGCCCCGAGGAATAGGTGGTGGTGGTCCCTCAAGTATTGACTGAGCTTCCCTAATGAGTTGCTGATGTACAGCTAGATTGATCTTCTCCTCACGAGGGTTTGGGTATTCTTGAAGCTTCTTGGGTAGCTCAAATAAAGCTGCAATGCGACTTCTATGAGCATCAATGATGGCCTCTAGAGTCTCATTCACTTTATCCACAAAAACAAATCCCCCAGAACTATCCTCAGTCGTACTAGCCTCATCTTGTTTAACACTAGGCCAAGGTTGAGGTTGATGTTCCTCATGCACTTCCTGGGATGTAAAAGTTTTATCCTTTATGTTTTGTTTAGAGGCTTCTTGAGAACTAGTGGATGCACTTTTAGTTTGCTTGTTTCGGTTCTTCTTCCTCCGAGTGGTTTTTTTTCTATTGGACTGTAGGGTCTTGTCCACTAGATTAGTCTTTGCATCCCTAGTTCGAGGTGTCTCATCAGTTTGTATTTCGGCATTTCGTGTCTGTGATCGAGTCATGACTCTAAGTGGCACGACATCCTCATTCTCAGATGAAGGTGGCGATGGAACTGTACCTACAAGGTTGAGTGAGACCTTTGGTTGAGAGGTGCCTTCCTCATGTGGTTTCAGCAGACAGTCTTTTGGGAAGTGTTCTACACAACACCCTAGACAATATCTTTCAATCGGTGGAAACTGTTGTATTGTTGTATTGGATCGAGATGCTTGCCTAGAGCGATGTGGACAATCATGAGCCCAATGGGGTTCTCCGCACTCATAACATGGGCCCATTGGTTTGGCCTCTACTTTCCTTGGCTGCCATTGACCTGAGGGGCCTGGAGTCCTAGGTTGGTAGCCGCCTAGCAACATTAAAGAGTTTTGTTCCCCTGGTTGAGCGTCCAGTGCTGGGCTTGGGTATGCGGGACTTTCAAAGATATTTTCCTTGGATGAATATGATACATATTCCTCCTCCACATAGCCTGGGTTTACCAATTCTCTACACACATTTGAATTGTCATAGTCCACAACCCTTACAGGAGTCGTCCCAGGAGCAGGAGGTTGAGCACCAAGAACAGGTCGTGCTTGCTCTTGTGCCATCGGTGGCTTACGTTCAAAACTAGTATACTGTTGATACATTTGTGGAGCCACTCCACCCCTTGGCTGCTCACGTTCCTGTCTCATTCTCGCAATGCGAGTACATTCCTGTGTGGTATGAGTAAAGTTCCAAGCACAGGCTTGGCACCATTTTTTTGTGGGTTGGTTTGTGACTAGAGGAGAAAAGGTATTACAGTCCTCTGTTTTATGGTCACCGCCACATGCTCCACAAAGATGAGGACCTGTAGGAAGTACACTCCTCATTCTCTGCTGCTGTTGTTGTGGCTGCATGGGTGGACGATAGGTCTGTCCCAATCTCCGTAGTACTAGGTTAGCTATCTGGTCTGGATTTACTAGCGCGCTAGACCCTGATCTTTGGTCATCACCCCACTGATCTCTAGGTTTCACCTCAGGGCCAGAACCATCTTGGAATTTGAAGTTATTGGTGAAATCCATAGCATCATGGCAACACTCATTGAAACTTGTATGCTTCTTCGCATAGAGATGTGTATGCAGTGTCGAATTTTTGAGGCCTTTTAAGAAGAGAGAAATTAATCGACTTTGGGCGGGCTTCTCATCTTCTGGGCAACGATTAATGTACTGCTTCATTCTATTTACACAATCTCGAACACTCTCATTCTCGCCTTGCTTGAAAGAGTAGATGTGTGCTACCGTGTCATGTTGAATTCCCATCAAGGAAAAAGCTGCAATGAATCTCTCTTCCAAAACTCGTAAAGAAGTTTTGTCTGAAGCCTCTAATGCCTGAAACCAAGCCAGGGCTTTTCCTTCAAGAGTGAGTCCAAAGCCTTCAATTTGAGTATGCTTATCAGCAACTTGCTCAGCTCGAACTGCTTGCCTAAATGCTGCTACATGGTCGTATGGATCTCCCGACCCTTCATACTTCTTTACCAGTTTCTGAAGAGTTGATGGCCTTACTTGTCTTGAATACTCATCATAGGGCCTACGGCCTCTCGCTCTTAGTGGGAATTGTTCCTCTCTTTGGAAAGATGGTTCACATGTTTCCAAAATTGGTGTGGGTACCCTATTACCAGCCTCACCAAACCCCTCCAAAGATCTTGTCACCCTCATTTTAGGAGGTGCATTTATAGGAAGCCGAGTTGGCTCCTCTCTCCTCCTATTGTTATAATGAGAAAGATGTTGTTGTGGTGTGACCGGTGGTCGCACATTTGGTGTAGGACAATATCTTGGTGCTAGAGTTGGGCTACTAGCAGTGGTCCACTTAGATGTTGAAGGTCCCTCTCTAGTGAACTCTCGTAGGGGAGGAGCAACAGTTTCTCCAAGAAAGGCTGTCTCTCCTGGTTTGGCTGTATTTGTTGAGAACACTTCCATGAATAATGGTTGTCCTTTCCACGTTAGTTCCCAAATTTCTTTCCAATCTAAGGTTCGGTATTCATTGGCCCATTTATCAACTATTCTGTTCATGTGTCCTGCAAGCTTCTCAACTACCACCACATGAGCTAGAGGAAGATCTAGCTGTGGCAATTTAGTTGTGGCATAATATCCCTCTAACGAGTCCTTATAGACCTCTTGAAGTGGGTCATCCTGTAAGACCTTTGTCACAGGAATTTGTCGTACAAACTCCCATTGGCTTTCAGCCCCCTGATCCAGTTTACTCTTGCCTTTCCTATCCCTTTCCAAATTTAGATCTACAAGAAGTAAATCATCTATGGATGGCTTTGAGGACTGGGCATTGGATGGTCCAGGCATGTCAGGCTCGATGAGCCAGTCATCTCTAGACTCCCTTGCTCTGGAAAGTTCTGATAAGTCTAAGAACTCGGTTTTAGAGAGCTCCCCTAATTTGTCTACCTTTTCTGGATGGTAGGTGACTTCGTAGCGAACACCATCTCCACCCATGTACATGTTACCCTGGTCATTGACTAGAGGTGCTCTATCAAGTTCTGAGAATATGTCGGCGATCTTAACAAGATACCGTTGTTGTGGATCCCTAAAGATCTCAGCTCCTTGAGCATTTGTGTAGACATATTGGAGTCTCACATTGAGTGTTAACCCCATGGTGTCGGCTTCAAATGGATTAAAGGATCTTGAGGGTGTCCTATTTGGGGCTACGGGATGACTATTTGTCGGCCCTAGATTGTCCATGGACAATGAACTAGTTGTTCTAGAGGAAAGGGTATCGGATTGGGATTCAGACAGGGTTTCAGCAATATCTGCCAAATTGCCTACCGATTGGGTCCCACTTTCTTGCGTAGGTACTCTAGAAGGTGCCCTAGGCCCTATGGCAGAATCTACACGACGTCCCGACCGCAAGTGCATAAGGTCAAAATTTTGTTTTGGTTTTTTTATGTGTTTTTGTTTTGTTTTGTTTTTGTTTGTTTTGGTTTTGGTTTTTGTGTTTTGTTTTTTTTTGATAAAAATATATATATATATGTATATATATATATATATATTTTTTACCCTACCTAACCACTAAAGGCAACTAAAAATGAGTATGTGTGGCGTAACTATCTATCCTATTTTTTTTATTATTTGTTTAATTATGATTTTTTTTAAATGATTTTATGTTTTTATGATTTTTACTTTTTTGTTTGTTTAACACAAAAATTATGAATCACACTAAAAAAGATACTAATTATGCACAAAGTTACAAAAAATTAAAAAAATGCAAGTTACACTAATTATGCAAAAAATTGACTCCTAAAAAATACTTAATTTATAGATTTTTTTTATTTTTATTATTATATATTTTTTTGATTTTTTTTAATTTTCTTTAGTTTTCTTTTGTTTTTTCTCCTTTTGTTTTGTTTTGTTTTTGTTTTGTTTTTGTTTTTTTTTTTTTTTTTTTTGAACTAATAAATTTCGTGCCTAATATAAAAAATATGAATTTACTAATTATGCATCATTTACAAAAATTCTAAAAAAATGCAAACTACTTTAATTATGCAAAAATTTAAACAAGGAACAATGGATTCAAAAAAATAAAATTTGTTTTTTTTAAATTTAATTGTTTTTTTCTCTTTTTTTTTATTTCTTTCTCTAAATTTAATTGTTTTTTCCTCTTTTTTTTTATTTCTTTCTCTAAATTTAATTGTTTTTTCCTCTTTTTTTTATTTCTTTCTCTAAATTTAATTGTTTTTTTCTCTCTTTTTTTTTAATTTATTGTTTTATGGTTTTTATTTTTATTTTTATTTTATTTTTTTTTAAAAAAATTGCGATTACAAGGAAATTAACAAAAAATAAAAAAATAAAAAAAAAAAACAAGAAAATCACTAACCTTATAACTCCTCGCCGGATTTTTCGCCGCCGCACCCACTTGCTTTCTTCAACGTTTGCCAGCTGCTGCAGCTATCCACCACCTTCAACTGCTGCAGGCGACTTCACTCCTCGCAGCCGGTTTGCAGCCACCACTCATTTTTTTTTATTTATTTATTTAAACTCCTTCACCGGCCAGTCTCCTACACCGGCCAGTACCGCTTCGCCTCCAACTACTGCTGCTACAGCCCGCCTACACGCCTCCACGCCGGCCTTCTACAGGCTGCAGGCCGCCTTCCTCTGTCTTGCTTCTGCCAGCCTCCACGCGCCTTCTGCTGCGTCTTCTTGCCGCCTTGAGCCTACGCTGCCTTTGCGAGCTGCAGCCCACCTACGGCAACGCCTTCAGTGCCTCCACGCAGCCTCCCCGCAGCCTCTACTTCGACTACTTCTTCCACTGCCCGCCTTCACTGCCTGCCGCCAGCCACCACTGCTTCCTTCTGCAAGCCGGCCACCACCGCAACGCCTTCACTGCCTGCCGTGTTAGTTGCAACCGACGCCCCCCAACTGCAGTGCTCGATGCAGGTTCTTTCCCGTAGACGTATAAAGGAATATATATATATATATATATATATATATATATATATATAAAACCGCCTCTGCTCTCCTTTCAGCCGGCTGCGCCTGCGCCAGCTTCGCCCACGCCTCTGCTATCGCCGCCGGCCGCCTACACCAACGTTTTAAAAAAAAACGATTTTGTTTTTTTTAATTTTAAAAAAAAACATCTGCTGCACGCCGCTTTTCAGCGCCCTGTGCGCTAACGTTTGATGCAGCCCTTATAAATCTATATAAAGCCTTGGCTTTCAGTGTATATATAACAATATATAGAAATATATATATATATATATATATATTTCTTTGCTGCGGACGCCTCTCTACCAAGCAACAATCAAAACAAATCAAAACAATACAAGCAACAAATCAAAACAATAAAAGAAAGAAAGAAAGAAAAAAAAACCGCTTCCAATGCTCACCAATGCAACAACAGAGAGTGCTTAAATCCGATTAATGGCGGGATTTCTCTACCGCAAAGAGGTTTTAATTAATTTTGTTTGTTTTTTTTTTGCTTCTAATAAAAAAAAACGAAAGCACACAAGGCGCCCTTGAGATCACACACTCAATGCCCTTGCAAACCCTACTCTAATCTACCCTAATCCACGATTTTGCAATCAATGGAGCACTTAGTAAGAAGTAATGGTTAACACCCTTCACTAACTTAGGTGTGCGTTCCCCGGCAGCGGCGCCATTGTTTGGGACATCATAGCATAGCGGAGGCTACACTCCAACCCACACACTTGTCAATCCGTGAATGCAAACCATACTCTAATCTACCCTAATCCACGATTTTGCAATCAATGGAGCACTTAGTAAGAAGTAATGGTTAACACCCTTCACTAACTTAGGTGTGCGTTCCCCGGCAGCGGCGCCATTGTTTGGGACATCATAGCATAGCGGAGGCTACACTCCAACCCACACACTTGTCAATCCGTGAATGCAACCCGGTTAGCGCATAGAGGCTATCCCGAATGGGAGAAGAAGAGTTAACCACACACTAATGACCTCTAGTCCTACTCAATCCTTCTCAACACTCAAGCAATCAATCTTACATAATCAAAGCATCAAGATTAGGCTACACTTAAGCACACAAATGCAACTTATGCAAGGAACCTAATATGCAAAGAGCTATCACACAAGCCTCAACTACACATTATTTCAAGCACAAGCTTCATTACAAGCACTCTACAACTCACAAATCAAAACATCATTAAGAAATCTAGATTAGCAAGAGTGTAGACCAAAACCTCATATCATTGAAAATGTAAAGAATAGAAAGTACATGATTGAAACAAGAATGGAGATGGAGAGCCTTGGGAGAGCACTTGAGAAGGAGCTATGGAGCAAGCTCTCTCTATGAGCCTCTCAACCAAATGACCAAAGAGTGTGCTCCCTCTCTCAAATGGGCCACCTTTTATACAAAAATTCTAGAACTCCCAAAAGTTCCCATGTGGGATTATTGTCAAGCCCCCTCCCACATTCATCTACAACTTTGAACTCTTTTCAAGAGCCCTAAGTGTCTTTTTTGTTGCATCCTTGTATTGATCTTCATTTGTCATGCGCGCCATTGTTTGGGACATCATAGCATAGCGGAGGCTACACTCCAACCCACACACTTGTCAATCCGTGAATGCAACCCGGTTAGCGCATAGAGGCTATCCCGAATGTAATCAAAGCATCAAGACTAGGCTACACTTAAGCACACAAATGCAACTTATGCAAGGAACCTAATATGCAAAGAGCTATCACACAAGCCTCAACTACACATTATTTCAAGCACAAGCTTCATTACAAGCACTCTACAACTCACAAATCAAAACATCATTAAGAAATCTAGATTAGCAAGAGTGTAGACCAAAACCTCATATCATTGAAAATGTAAAGAATAGAAAGTACATGATTGAAACAAGAATGGAGATGGAGAGCCTTGGGAGAGCACTTGAGAAGGAGCTATAGAGCAAGCTCTCTCTATGAGCCTCTCAACCAAATGACCAAAGAGTGTGCTCCCTCTCTCAAATGGGCCACCTTTTATACAAAAATTCTAGAACTCCCAAAAGTTCCCATGTGGGATTATTGTCAAGCCCCCTCCCACATTCATCTACAACTTTGAACTCTTTTCAAGAGCCCTAAGTGTCTTTTTTGTTGCATCCTTGTATTGATCTTCATTTGTCATGCAACACACTTAACCACGATCGACCAAGAACAGCCTCTACCACTGCCTTGGACTTACTAGCCACATAAAAGGGAATTGACAGCTGGTGATCCTGAATGGACATCATAATGACACATTTTCCCTCTAGAGGGTTATCTTCAACTGAGAAGCTTCGTAAGTCAATAGGAATGTGCACAAGTGTTGGTTGTCCCAAGGCTACCCATGTGTCAAATGAGAGAACATTATAATCTGCACCAGAGTCAATTAAGGCAAAGACAAAGTAGATAGTCTTATGAAGATGAAGACACATGTGAATATTGAAAGGATCGACATATTGTTCATCAGTAGAGCCAACTGTAAGGTCAACACATGAGCCTTGCGATGCTTCTTGGCTTTTGCAACTCTAGCTTTAGCTTCTTCTTGAGCCTCACATTTAAGTAGGTCATGTGCTTCTTTCCGTGTGTGGGCAGCATGCATTTGTTGAAGCATGACTTCAGTTAATGGTTCATTGTATTTCTTGAGACGACTTCCATTAATGAAGTTAGGCATTTGCTCACCTTCTAGTGTCTCTAAACGCACTACACCACTTGGAGTAAGCTCATTAATCACAAACGGTCCTAGGCCACGTTTCTTGAGCTTTCTCTTATGCTTCTTAAGTGTGTACAAGAGCAGAAGGTCTCCTTTTTTGAATCGGCCAGTTGTTACATTTCGATCATACCATTGCTTTTATCTCCTCTTCTCGGCATACATCCCCATTACCGCTAATAAGCGGGTCTCATCAAGATTTTCCAATTCATCAATGCGTTGAGAAATCTCATGACCAGTCCAGTCCAATTGTTTAGCAACTCGTAGAGTAGGTACAAGAAATTCAATGGGAAGAATTGCATCTAGCCCAAAAGCAAGCTCAAATGGGGTTGTGCCCCCCACATATGTTTTATAGGCTGTTCTATATGCCCAAAGAACTGAGTGCAACTTTTGCTCCCAATCAGTCCTATGTCCCTCAACAATCTTTGTGAGTGCTCTGCAGAGAATCTTGTTAGTACTCTCAGCTTTGACCATTGGTCTGGGGATGATATGGTGCAGAACGCTTGTGAATTACCAAAAATTCTTGAAGTAAAAACTCTATGACCTCATTCACAAAGTGCACACCTTGATCACTAACGATTTTAATAGGTAAGCCATAGCGTGTAAACACATACTCATACAAGAACTTGGCTGTGGTTCTGGCATCATTTTTGACTGTAGCCTTTGCTTCCACCCATTTGGTCAAATAGTCAGTTTGCGACTATAATATATTCGGCATGCGTGTGACGAGTTGTAGGTTTAATGGGACCGACAAAATCAATACCCCATTTGGCAAAAGCACGTGTGCTTAACAAAGGCCGCAATGGCATATTGTCCTTTGTGATGGGAGGTTTGGCCCTTTGACAATCGTCACAACATTTTACATATTCTTCGGCATCCATTTGTAAGGTTGGCCACCAAAGCCCAGACTACCTAATCAACTTAGCTGTGGTATTGCCCAAAAAGTGTCCACCCCCAACACCTGCATGTGCATGAGTCAAGATTTTCAAGTAGTCAGCTTCACATACACACATGCGCAAGTTGCCATCCTTTCCCCTCTTGTAGAGTTGGCCCTCTATTCAGCATATAGTTGGCCGCTTCAACTTCAATAGCACGCTTTCGATATTTAGAAATTGTTCGATCAGTATGACCATGCTGAAGATAGTCCACAATATACTTACTCCAACTTGGTGTAGTTGAAATTTGGAATAATGTGACATTATGAATTGGTTGTTGAATATGACATGAAGAACAGTTACGAATAAATTTTTTAGCATCCACATGCATGGTAGGTCACCATTTCCCATCCTGAGTTATACGTCGCACACAAGTAGTAGCTGATGCATGGATTCCACCAATACCCTCATGTGCCCATTCCAAGATCTCCTCATATTGGTCAGGGTTAGGTATAAGCCGCAACACTCTATCATTACCCTGACGATATAATCTCCCTGAGATTAACTCGAATGGTCGCCATAGGTCCACATTAGGACCTGCTACTTGTATCTGCCCACTTGTCAAAATTTCTAAGATGGGCTCAGACCATTTAGGAGCTATCTCTACAAGGAAAAGTGTTGAATCTAACATATCATCATCCACACCCACAGGAGCTTCTCCAGAGGTGATTCGAGACAAATGATCTGCCCTTAGATGAGTTGTTCCTTTTTGGACTGCCACTTTAAAATCAAACTCAAGAAGGATGACAAACCACCTCTCACAATCCTTCCAGTTGCACAAGGCTTATTCACCAAATATAGTAGTACTTGATGGTCCACAAAAAATATAAATTTGTTTGCCAAAAGGTAATGGCGAAACTTTTTCAGTGCATATATCATGGACAAACCTTCTCTTTCTATTGTGTTATAATTCTTCTCAGCATTGTTCAACTATCGACTAGCATATGAGATTGGAAAATCCTTATTATGTTCTCCCGATTGAGCCAAAATACATCCAATTGCAAAGTTTGAAGCATCAATATGGACATGAAAGATGTTGGAATTAGGGTTGCAGGAAAGCACACAAAGCTTGGAGAAGAAGAAGCAAGAATGCACACAACACACAATGTATTAGATTGTGTCAATGTACAAAAGATGAGTTAGCCCTAGAAGGATGGGCGTATATACAAGCCGGGGGAAAAAACCTCCTAAAGAGGAAAAAAGTGCCCCGGCGGTCGTAAGTGTGTTCACACACATCACTGCCTGTATATATATGGCAATGAATCCCCCCTGGGAGTGATGGTGTGAACGAGAGCTGGCACTCATGTATAGGGGAGTGCCATGCCCGAAGTAGATCAGTCCACAAAGGGGAGCAAGCCCAAAGCTTTGCAGAAAGCTTTGAACTTCTCACGAGGAAGTGCCTTTGTGA
The DNA here is from genome assembly GCF_041138505.1 of Cibotium barometz. Lineage (NCBI taxonomy): Eukaryota > Viridiplantae > Streptophyta > Polypodiopsida > Cyatheales > Cibotiaceae > Cibotium > Cibotium barometz. The sequence goes on from NC_141104.1 coordinate 30,317,791, forward strand.
AAAGATCGACGAGGTTGTCCTGTGTTGGCACATAGGCCAAGCTGATCTCTCCTGCTAAGAGTCTCTCCCTGACATAGTGATAATGCACCTCAATGTGCTTTGTGCGAGCATGAAAAACTGGGTTTCTCGCAACTGCCAATGCGCTCTGACTGTCAGTGAAGATAGAGGTGGCAGACTCCTGTCTAACACCCAAGTCAGCCACCATAAGCCGTCTGAGCCACACACTCAACCGTAGCTGTGAAAGCTGCCCTGTACTCAGCTTCACAACTAGAAGTGGCCACAGTAGGTTGCTTCTCGCTCAACCAAGATATGCATGAGCTACCGAGCATGAAACAAAAACCACTTGTGGACACTCTTGTGTCATAGCAACCAGCCCAATCTGAGTCCAAAAAAGCATGTAAATCTAGCGGCAATGATCCCAAGTCAATATTAGATAATTTGGGAAAAATCTCATATTTTGGGAATCAATCACTCCATTTAATTTTGGATACATCTTAAACATGTCAACTCCAAACTTGTCGAAGATTGTAGATCCAGATTCTACTCTTCAAGATCTTTCCAATGATATGTCACATAAGGGAGTTTTTATAAAATTTTGGATAAGTTCACCATGATCCCATTTTTCAAATGGGAATGGGATTTTTCCCAAATTATCTAATATGGTGGACCCCCCTTGGGATAAAACAACCCAAGATGTATGGTGCCACTCAAGTAGCGAAAGATGCGTTTAACTGCCTTCCAATGTTGAGACCCTGGGCTATACATAAACCTACTCACCTGTGAGACTACAAACTGAATGTTCGGCCTCGTAATGCATACATAAATGAGGCAACCAACAGCTGTCTGATAGAGTGTGACATCAAAGTGATCTCCAGCATCATGAAGACTCAACTTCAAACCTGTCTCCATTGGAGTAGCAATAGGCTTGCAGTCTTCAAGGCCAAATCTCTGCAACAATGTCTCAATATACTTTGTTTGGCACAAAGCAATACCTCCATCACACTGCTTAAATTGTATTCCCAAATAATGATGCAAATGTCCCAAATATGACATCTCAAAAGAGGCATTCAAATCAGTCTTGAAATCAGCAATATGACTCTCATTTGGTCCTGTGAGCAGCATGTCATCGACATAGAGAGCAATGATTAAATGTACATCATCCACATGTTTAACATACAAAGTGCTTTCTGTTGGACTATTCTGAAAACCATGTGGGGTGATGTTACGTTTGAAAGAAAGTGCAATCAAGGCATGAGCCTGCGCATCTTTACCATCCCAACGAGCTTGTTCAGCAGTGGGTAAAACAGCAGCAACAGTAGAGCTGCTAAAACCTACAACATCCTCAACAGATCCTACATCCACAGAAGCTGGACGTACATCCATACCCTGCACAATGTTCCACACTCCTTTTGCAACCAAAACATGTTGCATCATGTATGCCCAAAGTGGGTAGTTGCTGTCCCCATCCAATTTGTCATCAGCAGACAACATGCGAAATACAGCATTGCTGTTATCAGCCATGGCCACTGACTGAAACTGATGCAAAAGCTACCTGTAATGAAGCAAAGACTGAACAGAAAACAACTCGTGCTATGTAGCACGGTCCACAATAGAATACGTATGCCTGTTTTACAGAAAACTGCACTGTCAAAATTTTTACAGAAAATGACGGCGAAAACACCTGTGCAGAACTTGCAATGCAAAACGGAGCCCGAAACGACCTCAGATGGGATTTCTGAGAACGCAAATCCCTAGGGACTTATTTATAGAGTATAGGGACCTGCAAGCGCTCGTGAAAGCTCACCTCAATCGGAGAACGTGAGTCGAAGGGGTGCTGGGACGTAGCCGTGGGAGACGATGCCTGCTCTGACCAATTGTTGGAATTAGGGTTGCAAGAAAGCACACAAAGCTTGGAGAAGAAGAAGTAAGAATGCACACAACACACAATGTATTAGATTGTGTCAATGTACAAAAGATGAGTTAGCCCTAGAAGGATGGGTGTATATACAAGCCGGGGGAAAAAACCTCCTAAAGAGGGAAAAAGTGCCCCGACGGTCCTAAGTGTGTTCACACACATCACTGCCTATATATATATGGCAACAAAAGATTTGGTTCCAATCTGGTGCCCGTAAGATGGGTGCAAACACTAATGCTTGCTTCAACTTTTCAAAGGATTCCTCACACTCGTCAGTCCAATTAAACTTTACAAGAAGAGCATATAATGGTCTTGCTATAGGACAGCGTACATGTAGATGAATCGACGATAATAGCCACAATTTTCCATGAATATTTGTACCCCTTTAGGGTTGATAGGCCGAGGTAATGAGACAGTGACATCAATTTTATCCATATCTGTTGAAATCCCATTGCGAGAAACAATATGGCCCAAAATTTTCCCGTCTTACTATGAATTTGCACTTGTTAGGATTCAAGCATATACGATAAACTTGAAACTTTTGAAACACAAGTCTGAGGTGTTCTATATGATCATCACGCTCTTGTGAGTGAACACAAAAATCATCCATGAAGATCTCAAGAAATAGCCTAAGGTACTCCTTGAATACATGACTCATTAACTGCTGAAAGGTTGCAGGTGCATTTGTTAGACCAAATGGCATAACACGATAGGCAAAGATGCCATCTTCAGTAGCAAAGGTTGTCTTGTGTTGATCCTTTGGATCAATTGACACTTGATTGTAACCGGAGAATCCATCCAAGAAACTATATGCCTTTTTTCCTGCAACTCGTTCCAAAACATGATCCATGATTGGAAGTGGGTAATGATCTACAGTAGCTGCATTTACCTTCTTGAGGTTTACACATACTCGAAGTTTTCCATTTTTCTTGGGCACCACTACAATAGGGGAGACCCATTCAGTGTGTTCAATCTCATCAATTTTACCTCTAAGAGCTTTTCTATTTCTTCTTTTATCTTTCGTGCAAAATTCTCATTGTAAGTATAAGGACGTTGCTTGGAAGGCTTTGCATTCTCTCGCAATGGAATTGTATGCTGACATATGCTTGGATCAACTCCTTTGAGGTCTTTATAACTCCAAGCAAAAACATCGCGATACTCCTTTATTGTGTTAATTAATAACTTCTCCTCATCTAAGGACAAGTCTGTGGCAATCTACACATAGCGAGGCTCTTCTCTTGGCTTAGCGATATCAAATTTTTTTGCATCTTCTGGACCATCATATGAAACCCCTGGCATGCTTGGCTTTTGTCGCATGGACTGTTGAAGAACAATCTTTGGATCTTGAAGAGTGTACTATGTGAAGTTGGGGGAAACATTGAGACCTTGTTCTTGTCCACTTGAGTCATCACTAATTGAAGACCATGCGGTTTTGAGCTCTCTTTTGCAATCTTGCATTAGAGTTTTTTGTTCAACCGTTATCTTTGCACTTCCGACACTCGCTTTTGAATCGGTTTGAGACTTGAGTTTTTGTTTTGGTCTCTTTGTTTTTTTGTGATTTTTGCTAACAGTTTTTAGCTTTTCTCCTGGTTGGAATCCATCTGATCGTTTTACTTGGTCTTGATACTATCTTGTGCTTGGACATAGTATAGATATCCATTCTTTCCTGAGAAGTGAGGTGGTGGTCGAGAGTGTTCATTCTTAAACTCCTCGTCTTCTTTTTGTATTCTCTCACATCGTTCCCTCTCATCTTGTTTACGGATTCTCTTATGGCTCTTCCAGCATTTACGTTTAGGTCGGCTTCGAGGGATCTCTACTTGAACCTCCCTTCCTCTCAAGAGTAGGCGTGCCTTTCCTAACTCTTCCTCAGGGATTATCACATCATCATCCAAATCAGAGTCCCATCCCTCTTCCTTATCAGCATCATTAACACATTCGAGTGTTAAATCCTCCACTGAGACTTCCTCTATATGCAGTGCTGTTGTGGATGCATCCCCATAGTACAAATCATCTAGAAGGTCATGTGGTTCTACCATTCGTATAGGAATAATGTCATATCCATCTCAGTCACAAAATTGAATTGGCTTAGGTAAAGCACATGTCGATAATGTTGCAAGGACATGACTCCATTCTAGGGGATCAATTAAGTGCTCAGGGAAGGGTTGTGGAATGTATGCCTCATCTGATACACTTCGATTACCCTTAAGTCTCTCAGTGTTGAAATCCTTACATGAGGCTCCACACATCCACAGATCTTCTCTCTCATCTGACAATGTAACTCCTTAGATGAAGCAGAATCAAACTCATCTATTGGAGACCTTGTTACATCACGATATGAGTGATTCTTTAGGTTGACCCTTGTGATGACAAAATCATGTCGGAGGTACAAATAATTGTATCCCCAATCTTGAATCATTTGAAATTGTCGCATGAATGGTCTACCCAATATCTATTCATAGTTTGGATGTTTTCCAAAATCCACTACTGCAAATGTGTGCTCATATTCAATCCCACATGTGGTGACCAATATGTTCTCTAGCAGCCCAATGGGATGTTCTAAGCTTCCATCTGCTGCAAACGCATCCTGGTATTCCTAATAGTTGGTTTGCCCCACTTTTCCCAAATGGACCTTGTCACAATGCCCACTCCTGCACCACTGTCAAGTATTGCAGTTGAAGCTACTTTTCGCACTTCTAATGGAAGGGTAGCATTTCCCTGATCGTCCTCACAAAATTTTCCTACTTTGTTGATAGGAACTGGCATAACATGCTTTGTCTCAGGGTGTATAGTACAATGATGGTGACTCTTTTGTAGCAATACCTGCTCTAACAAACATGTGGCAATATCATTCCACAACTCTGGTCGAAGCTTTATCAAATCAAGCAAAGGTAAGGTACAAGCCATTGGTGCTGCACGATACCCATATCCATCTCCTTTGTCAACCTTCTATGCATGGAGGGTATCCTCAAGGTTTGAGAACAGTTCTCATATTCTCCCAAATAAGATGGTAAGGTTTTTATTGTATGCTTACTTCTAGGAGAAACAATTGTTTGAACTTCCTCCTGGATGCTTGGGCGTCTAAAGTTGTTTTCTGTACCCCTGGTAAAATCCACTTCAGAGAATGGAGGTGAAATAATAGAGGATATATTCTCATTAAATTTCTCATGAACTGCTGCCCACATCTCATTTGCCATGTCCTCGTTAGCATCAATAACTTCATCATTGCATGGGAAGGCAAGACTAGGTGGTGGCACAATGCCTTCTTTCAATGGGGTGTCAATTGGTGCAGACTTCTCGCTATTTGAGCTTGTGAGATCAGCTCACTTTTCATTTCCCAACTTGATGACACTTCTGGTATGGTTTCTAATGTTGGCTTAAGAGAGGTTGGGCCCCGAGGTGGAGGTGGGCCCTCAAGTATTGATTGAGCTTCCCTAATGAGTTGCTGATGTACAGCTAGATTGATCTTCTCCTCACGAGGGTTTGGGTATTCTTGAAGCTTCTTGGGTAGCTCAGATAAAGCTGCAATGCGACTTCTATGAGCATCAATGATGGCATCTAGAGTCTCGTTCACCTTATCCACAAAAACAGAACCCCCAAAACTATCCTCGGTTGTACTAGCCTCATCTTGTTTAGCACTAGGCCTAGGTTGAGGTTGATGCTCCTCATGCACTTCTTGGGATGTAAAAGCTTGATCCTTCATGTTTTGTTTAGAGACTTCTTGAGAACTACTGGTGGTGATGGAACTGCCTATACAAAGTTGAGTGAGACCTTTGGTTGAGAGGTAGTTTCCTCATGTGGTTTCAGCAAACAATCCTTTGGAAAGTGTTCTACACAACACCCTAGACAATATCTTTCAATTGGTGAAAACTGTGGTACTATTGTATTGGATCGAGCTGCTTGCCTTGGGCGATGTGGACGATCACGAGCCCAATGGGGTTCTCTGCACTCATAACAGGGGCCCATTAGTTTGGCTTCTACTTTCCTTTGCTGCCATTGACCTGAGGGGCCTGGAGTCCTAGGTTGGTAGCTACCTAGCAACATCAAAGAATTTTGCTCCCCCGGCTCCAGTGCTTGGCTTGGATATGCAGGACTTTCAAAGAGATTTTCCTTGGATGAATATGATGCATATTCCTCCTCCACATAGCTTGGGTTTACCAAGTCTCTACACATATTTGAATTATCGTAGTCAATAAACCTCACAGGAGCAGTCCCATCACAACATATCCATACCACATCTCATCCATTCATATCACATCACATCTATCTACATTCATTCAGATCCACATCACATCCACATATCATCACACGTTCACATCTATTTACATCACCTTACATCCATTCACATCTATCCAAGTTCACATCTCATCTATCCACATCATATCTCATCCATTCATATCTAACCAGATCCACATCACATCCCATCTCATCTATCCACATCACATCCATTCACATCTCATTACATCACATTCACATCTCACCACATCCACTCTTATCTCATCACATCCATCACACCCATTCACATCCCACATTCATTCACATCTTGTCACATCCATCTCCATCTTGTCACATCCATCCTCATCTTATCACATCCATTCTCATCTTATCACATCTCGTTCACATCTTATCACATCTCGTTCACATTCATCCACATCACATCACATTCATTCCATCCGCATTACATCACATCCATATCTATCCATATCACATCTCATTCATTCCATCCACATCTATCCATATCACACCACATCCATTCATAGCTCATCACATTCATCCACATCCATTCATTCATTCACATTCACATCTATTTACATCCATCTCATTCACATCCACATCTATTTACATCCATCTCATTCACATCCACATCCATTTACATCACATCCACTCACATATCATCACATCACATTCACATCTGATCTCATCTTATCTCATCACATTCACATCTTATCACATCACATTTACATCTTCTCTTATTACATTCACTTTTAGTACCGTTTTCTACTTTCGATACTAATAGGACTTTTCTAAGTTTCTGCCAATTGCTTGGCCTAGTTGAAGGTACTTTTTCTCAATCCCATTGAATCTACGTATTAGTGAAGGTTTAAAAAGAAAAAATAAACCTTATCAGAATTGAATAGTAAAAAAACTCAAAAAGAGCATTTAGATATTGTATTTTCATTCCTTAAGCTTCATTAATGAGAATTAATTTTGAACTTCCGTTTACTCATTGGATCCTCAATCCTCCCAGAGATTCCAGATTCTCTTTTTTGAATAAGAATTATCCAAGTTTTCTCGATGGATATTTTCATATTCTTTCTCAAATTTCTCAAGTAAAATATATTCAATATTCTTCTTTTCGAGTAAAAGATTCATGGGATTTACAAAATTCAATTCTACCCATATTTCTCAATAAAGTTAATAATGCTCAAAATTTCACTTTTGATAAATACTCATAATCTGAATTATGCCAAAAATTCCTCTTTTACCATTTAATTATACTCGGATCTCAATTATCATGGGAATTCCTCTTTTTGCATAAAATTAAATTACTAAAAATTCATCTTTTACCATTTAGTTACTCTGATCTCAATTATCATGGGAATTCCTCTTTTTGCATAAAAATAAATTTACCAAAAATTTCTCTTTTACCATTTAATTACTCGGATCTCAATTATCATGGGAATTCCTCTTTTTGCATAAAAAATACATTTACCAAAAATTCCTCTTTTACCATTTAAAGGTTGAGCTCCAAGTATAGGTCGTGCTTGCTCTTGTGCCATCGGCGGCTTACGTTCAAAATTAGTATACTGTTGATGCATTTGTGGAGCCACTGCACCCCTTTGCTGCTCACGCTCATGTCTCATTCTTGCAATGCGAGTACATTCCTGTGTGGTGTGGGTATAATTCCAAGCACAGGCCTGGCACCACTTCTTTGTGGGTTGGTTTGTGACTAGAGGAGAAAAGGTATTACCACCACATGCTCCACAAAGATGAGGACCTGTAGGTAGTACACTCCTCATTCGCTGCTGCTGTTGTTGTGGCTACATGGGTGGGCGATAGGTTTGTCCCAATCTCCTTAGTACTAGGTTAGCTATGTGGTCTGGATTTACTATAGTGCGCTAGACCCTGAACTTTGGTCATCACCCCACTGATCTCTAGGTTGCAACTCAGGGCCAGTACCATCTTGGAATTTGAAGTTATCTGTGAAATCCATAGCATCATGGTAACACTCATTGAAATTTGTATGCTTCTTTGCATAGAGATGTGTGTGCAGTGTTGAATTTTTAAGTCCTTTTAAGAAGAGAGAAATTAATTGACTCTGGGTGGGCTTCTCATCTTCTGGAAAGACAACGATTAATGTACCGCTTCATCCTATTTACATAGTCTCTAACACTCTCAGTCTCCCCTTGCTTGAAAGAGTAGATGTTTGCTACTGTATCATGCTGAATCCCCATCAAGGAAAAAGCAGCAATGAATCTCTCTTCCAAAACTCGTAAAGAAGATTTGTAAAAAGCCTCTAGTGCTTGAAACCAAGCAGGGGCCTTTCCCTCAAGAGTGAGCCCAAATCCTTTAATTTGCGTATGCTTGTCAGTCACTTGCTCAGCTCGAACTGCTTGCCTAAATGCTGCTACATGGTCATATGGATCTCCCGACCCTTCATACTTCTTTACCAGTTTCTAAAGAGTTGATGGCCTTACTTGTCTTGATTACTCATCATAGGGCCTACGGCCGCTCACTCTCAGTGGTTCCTCTCTTTGGTAAGGTGGTCCATATGCATCCCAAATTGGTGTGGGTCCCCTATTACCTGCCTCACCAACCCCCTCCAAAGATCTTGTTACCCGCATTTCAGGAGGTGCATTTATGGGAGGCTGAGTTGGCTCCCCTACCCTCCAATTGTCATAGTGAGAGAAACGTTGTTGTGGTGTGATCTGTGGTCGCACTTTTGGTGTAGGATAATATCTTGGTGCTAGAGTTGGGCTACTTGTTTGCAGTGGTCCACTTTGATGTCGAGGGTCCCTCTCTAGTGAACTCTCGTAGGGGAGGAGCAACAGTTTCTCCAAGAAAGGCTGTCTCTCCTGGTTTAGCTGTATTTGTTGAGAACACTTCCATGAATAATGGTTGTCCTTTCCACGTGAGCTCACGAATCTCCTTCCAATCTAAGGTTCGGTATTCATTGGCCCATTTATCAACGATTCGGTTCTTGTATTCTGCAAGCTTCTCGACTACCACCACAAGTGCTAGAGGAAGATCTAGCTCTGGCAATCTAGTTGTGGCATAATATCCTTCTAAAGAGTCCTTATAGACCTCTTGAAGTGGGTCATCCTGAAAGACCTTTGTCACTAGAATTTGTCGTACAAACTCCCATTGGTTCTCAGCCCCCTGATCCATTTTGCTCTTGCCTTTCCTGTCCCTTTCCAAATTTAGATCTACAAAAAGTAAATCTATGGATGGCTTTAAGGACTGGGCATTGGATGGTCCAGGCATGAGCCAATCATCTCTAGACTCCCTTGCTCTGGAAGGCTTTGATAAGTCTAAGAACTCACTTTTAGAGAGCTCCCCTAATTTGTCTACATTCTCTGGATGATAGGTGACTTCATAGCAAACACCATCTCCACCCATGTACATGTTACCTTGGTCATTGACTAGAGGTGCTCTATCAAGCTCTGAGAAAAAGTTTGTGATCTTAACGAGATACCATTGTTGGGGATCCCTAAAGATCTCAGCTCCTTGAGCATTCGTGTAGACATATGGAAGTCTCACATTGAGTGGTAACCCCATGGTGTCGGCTTCAAATGGATTAAAAGATCTTGTGGGTGTTCTATTTGGGGCTAAGGGATGACTATTTGATGGCCCTAGATTGTCCATAGACAATGAGCTAGTTGTCCTGGAAAGGGTATCAGATTGGGATTCGGAAAAGGTTTCAGCAATATCTGTCAAATTTTCTACCGATTGGGTCTCACTTTCCTACGTAGGTACTCTAGAAGGTGCCCTAGGCCCTATGGAAGTGTCTATATGATGTCCCGACCGCAAGTGCATAAGGTCAAATTTTAAGGTTTTTTTTTAAATTACTTTTTTAAAAAAATCCAAAAATTTTCAAGTTGGCTCAAACTTTGCCAGAACCCATTTTGAACCCCCTCGAACACATTAGGCCAAAAAAATAGCGTATTTTTTCGGATCGAAAATCGCCAAAAATTTACCAGTTTTCCATATTGACTCACTATGGGAAAATGGTTCCGGAGCCAAAATTTCGACGATGGGTGTTTTCTAACTCCTCTCGAAAAGCTAGATAACCTCCCAATTTTTTGCGCAGAAAATGATTTATTTTTTTTTGCACCCCCTTATCCGGTGCGGTGGCAGTCTTTATGGTGCGGTGTGTGGGTCTCTCCACGTGGTGCGCTGTTCACGCACAACCACCTTCTTTTATTATTATTTTTTCTTATTTTTTGAAGTGCGTGTGCAGTGAACTCAATGCATGTGCAGCTGTGAGATTTACAGCGAATTCAATACATGTGCAGGGAACTCAATGCATGTGCAGCTGTGAGATTTGTAGCAAATTCGAAATGTTCAATCTTCATGTGTGTGTACAGATTTCAGTTTCTCTACAGGTGCAGGTTTAACAGAGAACTAAAATGCACAAAATTAAAGATGCAAAAAACTAAACTAAGCTAAGAACAGAAAATAAAACGAACATGCAGAAAATTGAAACTGTAAAAATAATCCTCAAACAGAATGACAAATGCAAAAACAAGCCTCTCTCTTTCGCACAGAAATTGAAAATTGCAGGTTTAGTGCCTACCTCCAATCCTTCCCGTGTGTTGAATCCTTGTCCTGACCTCAAGGGAGAAGCGTAGCTAGCCAATCACACTCAAATTGCAAGACAAATAAAGAGAATTTAACAACAGATTAGTCTTAAATAAATACCAAAATTAGTCCCAAAGCCTGCTCTCCTATCCACCCAACAGTTTTGCAACCGATTGGAGTTTAACAAGGAGTGGTAGTGTGTGTATGGTGCTCAACTAATGTAGGCACTTGCTCCCCGGCAGCGGCGCCATTGTAGAGCAGTTCTCTCTACTGTGCAATATAGTGCTCATAGAGTACTACCGATCAACAAATGTGTTAAGAAACACAATGTCAATCCGAGGACTCGACCCGATTAGTGCATGAAGGCTTATCCCATGAGGGAGAGCTCACATACACAAACCACCACTTGACGATTCAACCATTCAACACCTCAATCAATCTCTCAATCCCTTAAATCCACTACACTAATCAAGAGAACAAGCAATGCATGGCAATCTCTTAATCCCATTCAAACATTGATTAAATCTTAGCTTTTCCTAATGCCACTACAAGACAATGCTGCCATACACGCGTTTCATATACGCGATAAATCACGAACGCGTGTATGGTCGTGCTTGTATTTGAATAGAATCGGGCGCGTGTATTTTAGCATTTAAGTTCGCGTGTATATTTGCATTTATAAACGCGTTTATATACACGCAGTAATACACGCATAAATACACGATAATATTCACGGGGTAATACTCGCTATTATACACGGATAAATACACGCCACTATACACGGATTAATACACGCATGGCAGAGAAAAACTGAAAAAAAACTGAATTCCTTAACAAAATTAAAAACTATTTTCCTTAAACCATCTCATAGTACATTACAGTATACATCATTACACAATCCCACTACATGCATTTACAACAATGAAATATATTCAAAAATAAATCATGCATATGAGATGATAGAAATGTCATCAATTTAGAACATACAGTGACGGATTGGTTAGGGTTCGATCTCATCTTCAATAAGATCCATCCTTGCCAAACGATCAACATCAATATCCATTTGATCAATTGGTAAGGCTACGATTAAATTTATTCCACTATCGATATTCTGTACTCCATTGATAATGGTATCGATGTCCTGATCATCCTCATCAACATCACCATCATCCTCAATGGTAGGGTCATTCTCATGATCATGAGAAATGGCATGCTCATCCTCATTATCACGATCATCTCTTATTTCTTGATCATCGATCACAACATCTTCAATGGCATGTTCGATGTCATCTTCATTGCGGCTTGTTACATCCTCCATATGCTCCATATCAGTGAATGTATTATACATCACTTTGGAACGTGGTGCAATAGGGATGACGTACCACCATTTGATGTCATGCACCATTGGTAGATAGATAACCTACTCAAATACACACAGTACAGTAATTAATTAGCATATCAAAAGTCAAGGGGTACGCGAGCTTAGATATATATGTACATGAAACACATTAGTAAAAAAATGCATACCTGCTCACATTGTTGTGGCAATACGAGCCTATCTTTCTTTGTTTGCCAGAACTTTGTAGAGTCAATAGTTACATATCCACTTGCATGGCGTTTTATCGTTGCATCAGGCCCTTTTTCTACCACGTTCATTTGCCATTTGACATCCAAAACATACACAAAGAAGCGACGAAAGTCAAGCCCAAATATGTCTTGGATTATGCCACAATAATCATCCATTTTTCCATTAGCTCCCTCAAAGCTACTAATGACACCGCAATCTTGTGTCTTTCTCTTTTCATCAATTCTTTGTGTTCGAAAATGCTTGCCTTCACACCATATAGCATTGAACATAGTGCACTGGACCAAAAAAGAAGCAATATTTGTGTAAGCAATGTGAATAAATATTAAAAGCAAATCACTTACAACTAATGCAAAACATTAGTTCTATGTACCTTTGACATGCATCCTCGTGCATACTCCCATTCTTCCGCCGTGATATGCAGCCCCTCGTCGCTCTCTGCTCTCTCCATTTCCTCATGCAACCAATCAACATGGATATCATTCGGAAGTGTTGCTAGATGCTTAGGGTACGCCTTCCGAGAGCCATGTTGCCTCCGAAATAGAGCTCTTTCTGCTTGCCTTTTTTGTCTTTGCATCCTCATATCTTGTAACCCATCTGCTCATCACATCACTATTAAGGATACAAGTGAAATTGAGATCATCAATCAATGTTCTGTCAATTACTTTACTCTGTCCTTTTCCTTGAGGCACAATAGAGGTCATCCTCAAGTCCTCTTCATTGCTCCATAGTCGTGGCAAAGAGCTGTCCACCTGACCAAGAAATTCTGAAATATATACAAGAGACTCTTGTATCAACCAACCCTCGGCCATGCTTCCTTCAGGCCTTGCACTTTGCCTCACAAAGTCTTTTAAGGTCTTCATGAAGCGCTCTAGGAAGAACATCCAACGTGCATGCACAGTACCACATAAAGAAATTTCGTCCACTAAATGCACAATGAGATGTAGTTGACTTGTGAGAATGGTTCGCGGAAAAGTCTCCTCTACCAAACAAACCACCTCCACTGCCATAACACGTGCATCATCCAACGTGGCTGGATCAATTGCTTTGGAACTAACATATCTGAAAAATAAATAAATAGTACGTTATACCTCATGCACGTTCATTTTGCAAGGTATAATGAAGGGTGATCTGAGCATGGGTTTTACATACCTCACAAGCTCGCCCATCTTATAAATACATTTTTTCACTCTTATTCGCACAATGGTCGATGCTAGTAGGTAGTATGAACTGCGCACATAAGAGCACATTTATGGTTTATGGCATTACAAAATTTAATTTCAACGTACGTACAAGACTTGGAAAACACTTACTTGAAGCATCTTGTGCCAATCGTGGGACTTCAACCCATATAGTTGCTCAATGCCTCTTTTCTTAGTGGTTGTAAAGGCTCCCTTCAATGATCTCATGCATCCAGTGGGAGTACGCAAAGTGGTGATGGCCTGCTTTACCTGCTTCTCCTCTTTCTTTGATATAATCCATGGTGCAGGCGGAAGACGAACGTGCCCACCCACCTCTCGTGGCCAAGCTTGACGCATACGTCCTGCGACCCGCAAGTCCTCACGTATGCTAACATTGTCTCGTTTACCAGTAATATGTTCCCAAATACCAGATCCCACATTCTTGAAGATGTGCATGGGATCAAGAAGATGGTTGATCTTAAGATGGGTCCAATATGGCAGCCGGAAAAAAATGGAGTACCTGCACAAGCGATTGCTCTATGTGACCTTTAATCCAATTAGAGACTACACAAAACAAGATTGAAAAAACATCACTATACCTGTTCATGCCATCTGGAGGAAGAATAGTTGTAGACTCCCAAATACGCTTCCAATCTTTTGCACGAAGTGTTTGTGGAGGAATGTTACTCTTACTAGCAACATATTTAGGATGATCTGAGGGGAGAAATCGATGATGATTATCGAATATAGTCTTACACAAACCATCAGCATACTCATGTACTAACGAAGGGCCACAAACAGGACATGCATGTTTACCCGATGTTTTCAAACCTGTTAAAATATAAATAAAAGTTAGAATAATAAAGTCAAACCGTCTAATTAATATATATAGCCAATAGTAATAGAGTAGGGAGGTAATTAGAATTCTTACCAGAACAATCGCTGTATCCTGGAAAGTCATGCATTGTCCACATCAACACTGCTTTTAAGTCGAAGTGTCGAGAGGAGGGAGGCCTACTAATGTCCACCACCGCAACACCTCTCCATAGTTCCTCCAACTCATCAATCAGTGGTTCAAGATAAACATCCATATGCTTGACTTTATGTTTCCCTGGAATTAGAAGGGATAACATAAGATGTCCCTTCTTGATCGCCATTGATGGTGGAAGGTTGTAATTCACCAACACAACTGGCCACACGCTATATGCGGTGCTTTTGAAACCAAATGGATTCACTCCATCCATACCCAGGCCAAGTCTCAAGTTTCTGGGCTCTGTTTTAAAGCTGGGCCACTCATCTTCAATATGCTTCCAAGCAGGAGTGTCTTTGATCAAGGTAGAGGCCCCCAACCAATCAATTGGTTTAGTATGTTGATGGAGCCACCAATGGGGATTTAAGAAAGAGAGAAGTGTCAAAAACTAGTGAATTATTGAAGAATTCATAGTTCTTGGCTTAGGTGGAGTAGAGTAACAATGCATAAGACACTATATTTTTTTCAACAAGGGGAGGCTTCTATTTATAGGAAAATTTGAGCTCCTAACCAAACAAACTTATTCTAGAATTTTCCAAGACAGTTTGGTCACTTTTTGACCATTTTTAGGTCAGTTAAGCTAACTTTTTGGAACTAGACTTGAATGAGGAGAGAGGAGAGATGAAATATCTCAATTTTTATTAGTTTAAAACTCATTCAAGCATGTGAAATATGGACCTCCTTTAAAGAACTCTCCTTCCTTACATATGTGTCATAGTTTTTTTTTTCAACTCTTCATCTTATGTGAAATATGCACCTCCTTTAAAGAACTCCCCTTCCTTACATATGTGTTTTTTTACTAATAAACCTTGTACATTTTCAACTCTTCATCTTATGTGAGCATTTACTCATTTTTGGATACCCAAAATATCTCATATTTTTAATATTGCTCATAGTTTTTTACTAATAAACCTTGTACATTTTCAACTCTTCATCTTACGTGAAATATGCACCTCCTTTAAAGAACTCCTCCTCCTTACATATGTGTCATAGTTTTTTTTTACTAATAAACCTTGTACATTTTCAACTCTTCATCTTATGTGAAATATGCACCTCCTTTAAAGAACTCCCCTTCCTTACATATGTGTTTTTTTACTAATAAACCTTGTACATTTTCAACTCTTCATCTTATGTGAGCATTTACTCATTTTTGGGTATCTTCTTTTTACAAATTGGATTTATCTCCTCCCTACACATGTATTGATGCTATTGGCCCATAGGAACCTTAATTGGACCATAGTCTAAAGATTTCTGAAAATCTAGACCCTTAGACTAAGGTTCTTTATACCTATTTCCAATTAATTCCAATTGCACATTGGAAAATTCTTTTTGAATTTCTGTTTCAAGGGAACTTATTTTAATAAGATGAGTTATTTTTCTATCCAAAAATATTCAAAATCTGAATATTCTCTCTCTAGAATAATTTTCTCTCTCTAGGTTAAAACAGCCACAAACAAGATCTCTTATATTTCAGAAAAGGAATTGATTACAGGGGAGTATGCTAGACATCAAAAAGGGGGTGGGGGAGGAATCTTACAAAACAATCTTTAACTTCTCTATATCTTTTAAGTCACATGGGAATCCTTGTTTTTAACAGAATCAATTATCATGTTCTAACGAGAAAGGACATCTCTAGTCACTATAGCTAAGTCTTACCTATGCTTATGCATTAGTCCATTTGGTCAATATAGATAAGATAGTCTAAGATAGTCAATCTTGATTGAAATTTCTAAGGCAAAGCCTAACAACTAGTCTCTTTGGGAGAGTAATATCTTCCAATCTATTTGGAATTAGAGAAAAGTCAAAACTACAAAGTTTTAGGACTTCTAATTCTCTGTAAAATATATCTCAATTATGGTTCTGAAAATGAGTTCTAAGGTCTCTTTGAGAGCATTCAAAATGGCCAAAGTTGTGTTTTCAGCATAAAACTATAAAAAACAGCCAAGTTCCCCACTTTGTACTACTCAAATAACTCAAAAACGAAAGGGATTTGGCTTTCTAACATCTCATACACTCTTGTAGAGTTTTCTGTTGTTCTAAAACTTTTGTCTTTATGTTAAAATTTGATTCTAAACACATGGAAAGATAAATGGTTCCTAAAACAGCTCTCCTAATGAAGGTTATACCTAAAATCTAGTCACAAACTAGTCTAATATTCTATCTTCTTTAACTCCAAAAGTGTTTATTCTATGAGTCTACGGACTAAGGCAATCAACAATAGCTCTTGGCGGGAAACCCCCCTTCTCCTCTTCTCGCACGGTGTTTTCCCATCATTGCCATGGTTAAGCATGTCGTTCATCGACTTCAGATTCTCCCATATACACGCTTATTGATTTATTAATTTAATCTCAAAATAATTTAAAGTAAAATAATAGAAGGAGTTCTTGTGTACTTCCCCCATGTATTTGTTGATGTCTTGATTGATTGGGAATCCATGTCCACTCTCCAAAAGTTGTGGAAGAGGTGTTTGTAGATTTGGCAAGCCTCTTAGACCCGCTGTGAGGGGATTGCAATCTGCAAGCCTCTTAAAATTACCAGAACACATGCAGTCTACAACCTAACGCATGCGGAATTGCCAAAATTAGCTGTATGTGAAAGTGAACTCCGAAAATAGGTCACATTTTACTTTTTTACCGAATTTCAATTTACATGTCTATCTACACACTTTGAGTCTTCCTTTGAGTATACTAACTAATTTAAAACTCAATCTTGAATTTTTACTTAATTTTAACACTTAGAATCTTTACTGTTGAGAAACCACTGAAAACCTGTTGGAATTTTTACTTAATTTTAACACTTAGAATCTTTACTGTTGAGAAACCACTGAAAATGGAATTCATTATTGAAATCTGTATTATCCAAAACTTAGGATTATCTTTAATTATAACTTGGTTAATCTCAAAGGTATGTTAAAAGGACTTTATCCATCCAACATAGAATTAAACCAAAAAATCACATAAGAATTCTTTAAAACCACATAAGAATTCTTTAAAACCACACAACTTAATTCTCCTTGTAGATTGGGAAGAATGTGCACCACACATCAAACACTCAGACTTGAGTAGTTGAATGAAACTAGCAACAAATCAAAAGGAACTTTCATACAAATAACCATAAAGAAACCAGAACATATATACTATAATTTCCACAGCATCATCAACACTATATATTCTATAGCAATCCTTAATCTGGCCCAAGTTCCATCAGTGTTATAGTCAGTGAGATTCTAGGACACAGTCACCAACGTAGAACTGTCACCCACTCCTAAAATCCCGTCCTCTCTGGGCCGGGGGGCTGATCAAATCTTCAAGTCTTCTCAACAATTACTCGTCGCCTTCAACATAGAGCAAGCCTACAGATAACCAACCAGCTTCTTCCCACCCCCCTCTTCTTCGTCCATAACTCTAATAAATCTCCATGCATATTCTCACCTACTCTACCCAATCTTGTCGGCTAACCACCATGCAACATCAGTCATTTACAATCAGTTACCAAAGGGAAACTACCCATGTAAGATCCTATGTTTTCTTAAGTTCCCTAATCATTCCCAATGTATTATTTTCTTCCCTTTGGGTTGGGGTGAGGATTTTCATGGAGCATATACCCTTGGCCACAAAACCACCTCTCATCTTTTGCCAAACCCCCATGATTGGAGCATATATGTTCAACCACTTATTATGGACTCTCAAACAATACATCCATTTCCCAACAACCTTCTTCATGCTTGTCTACAACAGCAACTTCATTATCAAAAGTAAGTCTTCATCTATTGTCTCTGAATCTTTTTGGACTGTCATGACTGCATGAATATGGCTTTAATATGTAGCCATTTACTATCTTTGAATGAAGTTGATCGTCTAGATATGCCATCTAGTAAGTTCCATTCTCATGAATGTGCATAACTTTGAAAGGACCTTCCCACTTGATTTGGAATTTTGTATGGAAAGTGTTATCCAATTTTCTTTTGTACCTAAGCACCATATCCCCCTCCTTAATGCCTTTAACCTTCACTATCTCATTGAACAGCTCATCAGGCCTCTTATTGCTCAGTTGAATGTAGTGGTCTAGAGCTTCTTCCCTAGTGAGCTTGGATAGCCCAACAACCTCTCTTTATATTAATCTATGTATTTCTCCTGATGTTTTAACACAAATTGCAAAGTGAGGATTTCCACTTGAATGGGCATTAGGGCTTCCTTCCCAAAAACTAGGTCATATGTGAAAATTTTGTAGCTGTTCTCGCAGTTGTCATGTAGGTCCACAAAACTAAAGATACATGTAAGTATTATTATTTGGGATGATATTCTAGACATTTGGTTAACATGGTACACAACTCCCCATTAAACCTTTCAACTAGCCCGTTACATTGTGGATAATAAGGGGTGTGTAATTTGCAATTTCTGCATAAGCTCTTCTACAATCTCGCCTTTGAAACTAGGTCCTTGATTTGTCAACAACTCCAAGGGAATACCAAATCTTGTAGAGATATCCTCAAAGAAAAACCTGGACACTTCCTTAGAAGTAATGTTTTCTACACATCTAGCCTCAGCTCACCTAGTTAGGTAATTCACTCCAGTTGTGAGATCCCTGTCCCCACCATGAGACGGATTCGGGGTACTAGTAGCGGAAGTAGCACTTCATGCGCGGGGTAGGGACCCACACTCGGGGCCTCGTCCACGGATATCCGGACAAGAGACTAATCCGTCGGTTTTTTTTCCAAAACCGAACCCAGAAAAACTTCCCTTTCCCGGAAAGCACGGGCGATTCCACCAGGATAACTTTTTACTCTAACGTAGTCAAGATCATTACTGATCATGCTGATCCGACTGCACCTATAAAGATACTCGGTCGGATCAAGGAAGAAACTTGCACTTGGATCATTGGGATCAACGCTTTTTTTCCCATCAAGAGGCACAACTGTTGATTCCTATCCATAGAACAATTACTATCCGGGCTTTACTTTATCTATCGTAATAACAGAAATTGAGTCTCGATTTACGGATCCATCAGTCCAGCCTAACCCCATCCAGTCCCATGGGTTAGCCAACCGCCCAACCACTGTAGTGATGGTATCCAATTAAGAATTTGGTTAGGTTTTATCCCGGGTACCAAGGAAAAGAGTTCCAAGGCCCCCTAGCCAGAAGTTCATGCAAACATAAAACTAGTCACACCACTTATAAAATTACCTTTTTCTTAGCATCAGCTAACTTTAAAACAATCCTTTAATGAAACCATTATGTCACTGATGGACAATCCTCAAAGTCTCTGGTTGAATCCTTATTTCCAGTCATTCATTCATCGGTATAGTTATGGCATCATTGGCAACCAGAACGCTCACCACCTGTTCAGGGGCCTTTTCCATAGTTCCTAGCTCATAGTAACCGGCAATATATTCATATAATAGAATGGAATCTCCGTGGAAGATCAGCAAGATCAACCCACAGATCCATATAAAAGAGCCATGGGCTCATCCGTTGTTGAGGACTAGCAAGGTCAATCAACCAGATCCATGCCCGGTTTCAGAAAACAACTCTTACTCCTTGTTCCAATATCTTCCACGATGCATGTGTGGGTATCTTCGGTGACCCAGAGCCCGAGCACCATATGGTCAACACCCTCTAGGATCCTTCGCAGAGGTGACCTAGCGCTTCACTCATAGGCCGCTTCCTTGGTCCCTAATCCATCGTACCGGAAGCTCACCATTTAAATCAAACCGAGGCTGGTCAAGACCTCGGCCGACCTTGCTACGCGAGACATCCTCCATTGACTCTCCGTCAGCAGTTGCAACTTTATCAATTAGGTCTCCTTGACCTTAAAGACCTCGGCTGACCTTGCTACGCGAGACGTCCTCCATTGACTCTCCGTTAGCAGTTGCAACTTTATCAGTTAGGTCTCCTTGACCTTAATCCACAAGACGGTCAAAATGCTTCCCCAGCATTCTTGACATAAAACATTCATTTACAAACAGTTCACAAAATACAGTTTCTATATCGAACTCTCGTCTTTTCCATTTTATCATCCTTAGTCCACACATTACTTATTCCACATCCCATTCATATGTATTCATCATCATCCATTCACTCATATCGACGACACATTATTTTCCATACACACTCACATTCATTATTCTACATACACATCCATGCATACGTCCATTTGCACATCCTCATTCATACATCCACTTCCACATACATACATCCACATCCGTATCCACATACATACATCCACATCCGTATCTACATCCATACATCCACATCCACATCTACATTCACATTCATACATATCTACATTCATATCCACATCCATACATCCACATCCACATCTACATTCATATCCATACATCCACATCCACATCCACATTCACATTCATACATACACATCCACATCCACATTCACATTCCTACATACATATCCGTATCTACATCCATACATCCATATTACATCCATTCTTGCCCTACACATTCCATATACATCTTATCATATCCTATCACATCTCATACACATCTTATCACATCCTATCACATCTCATACACATCTTATCACATCTCATACACCTCTTATCACATCTTATCACTTCCCATACGCATCTTATCACATATTATCACATCTCATACACCTCTTGTCACGTCTTATCACATTTCATATCTTTTTATAGAATACAAGAGAATTCTTATATTTGATATAAGATTTCTCTACATTTTTATTTATGCATAAATTCCATTCAAGGAGACTAACACTTTCGAATTAAAAATCAATCTTTTATACACCTTCTTATGCATAAATTCAATTTGGTAGGAATTACACTTTTAGAATAAAAGAATTTCTCTTAAGCATCTAAGTTATGCATAAAATCCATTTATGATAAAAATCACACTTTTAGTATAAAAAGAATATCTTTTATGCATACCTCTATGCATGAAATCCAATATGATAAAAGTAACACTTTTGATATAAAAATTTATCCTTTATGCATACTTCTATGCATGAAAATAAAAATGATAAAAGTAACAGTTTTGATATAAAAATTTATCCTTTATGCATACTTCTATGCATGAAAATAAAAATGATAAAAATAACACTTTTGATATAAAAACTTATCCTTTATGCATACTTCTATGCATGAAAATAAAAATTGATAAAAGTAACACTTCTGATATAAAAATTTATCCTTTATGCATACTTCTGTGCATGAAAATAAAAATGATAAAAATAACACTTTTGATATAAAAATTTATCCTTTATGCATACTTCTATGCATGAAAATAAAATTTGATAAAAGTAACACTTTTGATATAAAAATTTATCCTTTATGCATACTTCTATGCATGAAAATAAAAATGATAAAAATAACACTTGATATAAAAAATTATCCTTTATGCATTCTTCTATGCATGAAAATAAAAATTGATAAAAATAACACTTTTGATATAAAAACTTATCCTTTATGCATACTTCTATGCATGAAAATAAAAATTGATAAAAGTAACACTTTTGATATAAAAATTTATCCTTTATGCATACTTGTATGCATGAAAATAAGAATGATAAAAATAACACTTTTGATATAAAAATTCTTCCTTTATGCATACTTCTATGCATGAAAATAAAATTTAATAAAAGTAACACTTTTGATATAAAAACGTATCCTTTATGCATACTTCTATGCATGAAAATAAAAATGATAAAAATAACACTTTTGATATAAAAACTTATCCTTTATGCATACTTCTATGCATGAAAATAAAAATTGATAAAAGTAACACTTTTGATATAAAAATTTATCCTTTATGCATACTTCTATGCATGAAAATAAAAATGATAAAAATAACACTTTTGATATAAAAACTTATGCTTTATGCATACTTCTATGCATGAAAATAAAAATTGATAAAAGTAACACTTTGAATATAAAAAATTATCCTTTATGCATACTTCTATGTATGAAAATAAAAATGATAAAAATAACACTTTTGATATAAAAATTTATCCTTTATGCATACTTATTTGCATGAAAATAAAAATTGATAATAGTAACACTTTTATTATAAAAATTTATCCTTTATGCATACTTCTATGCATGAAAATAAAAATGATAAAAGTAACACTTTTGATATAAAAATTTATCCTTTATGCATAATATAAAAATTTAATTTCTCCATGATTACAATGAAATTCTTTTAATTAATCTAGGATGATAATTCCTAGAATATGGTAGGAAGTCCTCTTTTCATGCTTTGAATGAAATTATTTTATGTGTAAATTTTTACAAAATTTTACCATAGCTCCGCTGCTATGACTAATAAATCTCAATTATTTTAAAAGATAAAGCTTATCTTTAAGGGAATGATTAGAATGATCCCTAATTGGATCATTAATCCATATGGATTGAATAAAAAATAATCATGAAATACATAAACTAAAAGCATAGAAAAAAAACCATTAATTTAGTCTCAAGCATGTATTAATCTTGGATTAAGGAAAAGCTTTATGAAAAGCTTCATTTGGATTGAGAATGGGTCATGAGTATGACCATTTCTTGAGTGAGAGAGAGAAATTACATAAAAACCATTAGAATTTAAACATAAATAAAAATTTATGTAATTCTTTACTATCATTCATCAATTAACTTCAATAGAATTTAAAAACCATACCAATTAAGCTTCTCAAGCTTGAGAGGGGTTGAGAAGAGAGAAACATTGAGGAATTATAGAAAAGATCAATATTCACTAATTACCTTACAAATTGCTTGATTCTTTGTTCACGGTAGAGGTCCCCAACCAATCAATTGGTTTAGTATGTTGATGGAGCCACCAATGGGGATTGAAGAAAGAAGGAAGTGTCAAAAACTAGTGAATTATTAATGAATTCACAGTTCTTGGCTTAGGTGAAGTAGAGTAACAATGCATTAAACATTGTTGAGTTTCAACAAAGGGGAAGGCCTCTATTTATAGGAAAAAGTGAGTTCCTAACCAAACAAACTGATTCTCGAATTTTCCAACTCAGTTTGGTCAATTTTTGACCATTTTTAGGTCAGTTGAGCTAACTTTTTGTAACTAGACTTGAATTAGGAGAGAGGAGAGATGAAATATCTCAATTTTTATGAGTTTACAAGCATGTGAAATATGCACCTCCTTTAAAGAACTCCCCTTCCTTACATATGTGTCAAAATGGAATCATTATACCCAAAATATCTCATATTTTTAATATTGCTCATAGTTTTTTACTAATAAACCTTATACATTTTCAACTCTTCATCTTATGTGAAATATGCACCTCCTTTAAAGAACTCCCCTTCCTTACATATGTGTCAAAATGGAATCATTATACCCAAAATATCTCATATTTTTAATATTGCTCATAGTTTTTTACTAATATTGCTCATAGTTTTTTACTAATAAACCTTGTACATTTTCAACTCTTCATCTTATGTGAAATATGCACCTCCCCTTCCTTACATATGTGTCAAAATGGAATCATTATACCCAAATATCTCATATTTTTAATATTGCTCATAGTTTTTTACTAATAAACCTTGTACATTTTCAACTCTTCATCTTATGTGAGCATTTACTCATTTTTGGGTATTTTCTTTTATAAATTGGATTTATCTCCTCCCTACACATGGATTGATGCTATTGGCCCATAGGAACCTTAATTGGACCATAATCCAAAAATTTCTGAAAATCTAGACCCTTAGGCTAAGGTCCTTTATACCCATTTCCAATTAATTCCAATTGCACATTGGAAAGTTCTTTTTGAATTTCTATTTCAGGAAAACTTATTTTAATAAGATGAGATAATTTTCTACCAAAAATATTAAAAATCTGAATATTCTCTCTCTAAAATATTTTCTCTCTCTAGGTTAAAACAGTTAGAAACAAGTCTTTTATATTTTTGAAGAGGGATTGATTACAGGGGAAGATGCTGGACATTTTGAGAGGCTTGGGAGGAATCTTACATTCTCTCCCACTTCAAAAACGCGAGATGCCCTCATCTCGCAAACTGGGGTAATTTCGCAAGATGCACAAGTATGAGACTGAGAGAAAATTTTTAATTAAGATTAACCACCAAGAAAAGTCTCAAAGAGAGTAAGGGTCAAGACACGAACAAGATTTAAACTTTATTCATTCTTGGAACATATATAGTAAAGATAGAAGAACTCTTTACACTTCCATAAGCCCGTCCATCATATGATCACAAAAGCAGCACTCACAAGCTGCGCACGTTTAAGGTAACTCATCTATGGGAATAATTCTGTTGATTATTACCGCACCTATCTCAGTTGTATGAGGTGATCTAACAAAAGGACCTCTGAGAGGCAAGCCAAAAACGGGGTAAAGGCATATCTTCTGATGAGGAAGAAAACACGCCAGTAAGAAGACCCGCTCAGAAAACCCAAGATGTCTTGATCTCATGATGCAGTAGTATCGGGGACCCAAACCCAAGGCTTCAATAACCATGGCCAAGTGGACATTGTTATGAAAGTGCTGTTGACCCCAAGGTGTTACCCTAGTTATGTCTTGATAGGTCCGCCATTTGGTCTGAGCTACAGACGTTCCCAAGTGAGGAAAAAGTGAGCGCTCATACTGTTCTATAAAATCCTTCTTCACAGACTTGCTTGCATCTGAAGGTGAGAAATCATCATGGATAAAACTAATTCCTGTTGCCAAGCCATGAAGGAGATTAAGAAGAAAGGAGATCGATGGAAGTAAGATTACTGTGCGATAAGTAAAAGTTACGACTTATATAAAGGAAGGAGTTATCGTAACCTAGAAGCCAACGGTATCTTGCCACTGAAGTTTTACCGTCTTTCCATGATTTGGTTTTGGCACATATTTCTATAAGAGGCATTAAGAACTTTGAGATGAGGAGATAAAAGAAGTTCGTAGGCTAAGTTACCTACTTTCTTTGATCCACAATAGACTTATACTCCCCTAGAGATAAAGAAATTCTTTTGGTCCGTATTCAAATGAAGACTATAACTGCTTCTTTGAATTCTCTGACTGTCCTCTTCTTATCTGTATATTGTCTCTGTCGATCTTGGACAGCGTTTATATCTTTATGAATTTCCTGCATTTGTTGCTCTAAGTCGCCAAGCATTTGACTGGTCATCTCGACCCTAATCAATGGGTTGGACCTAGTTAATGGAGTTAAGTAATCTTGCCCGAGACGGACCCTGATTAGATTGGTATGAAGGAGTTGGTCTCTGAATTTGGGTTCTAGACTTCCCTGTGTCCTTTTTATGGTAGGAGTCAGGCAGTCTTTTAACTGATGGTCAAAACCTTGGCATCCAAAACACTGGTTCTCACTTCTGAACTCATCGTTCTGAATCTTTAAAACAGGTGGGCTCCTGAGAAGGTATTCTGGGTAAAGTGTCTTCGCTTTTTAAACAGAATCTTTCTTTTATTTAGAGAGGGAATAATTATAAGATCAGAAAAGGAGATTCCTACTCCTGTATACCTTGAAGGTTGGGAGAGGAATCTTACAAACTTCTACCCCACTTAAAAAGGTACGAGATGTCCTCATCTCGCAAAGTAGAGGACAACTCTTTTTCTTAAGATCCAGTTTATTCTGGGTTCCTTATATTCTGGTCAACCCAACAGAATACTGGGATAAATATTCCTTATATAGAACTCATCATTAAATAATAATTCATTTAGATCATATCATTCCTACGATAATGGTCCATTAGACCGAAAAATTTCCTTCTGAACATTCCTCCACGGGAATTTCAGTTAAGTTATCAATTTGTCATCCCTTAACTTGATCTACCGTGTAAAGTATTAACAGTAGCAAATTGATAGCACAATCCACTAATCTCATAGTGATTTGCTGAAATCATTATCATCATTCTAGTTATGAATATCATCATAGGGACTTGTCCCAATCATCCACATTGTGGTTTCGCTCAGTTTATTACATTTCAATCCATTATCAGGGATCATCATTTTTCAATCAGAATCCAAATCAACTCATCAGTTCTCAACAGAATTAAAAAATCATATCAACCACATTCAAATTCATCATCTAGATAGCATTAATGCTTATAATTTCAAGTCTTGGATTTACTCGTATATACTACCGGTAAAGAGCTGCAGTTATACCCTCGGTATATACGGATAGTCATGATACTCGAAACTATAAGGTAAATACCATCATGTCTAGGCCTCAAGCAAGTCAGGGTTCCATACAATTGCGGTACTTCCAATTGAAGACCCAATTACTAATTTACGAATTTCAATTTGAATTAACAATTTGTATGAATTATATCACACAATTACAACCTTTTTGTGCGTCTTGATAACTTTTGACATAATTGGCTCCTCAGTTGATCTTATTGGAGATCTATGACATAAGTCTGATAAACAGATTTTTCTTTATTCGATCGTGTGTAAACAATCACTTAAATAAAAAAAACATTTGTATATTTATATACAAGTTGCAATAAGTACTTGAAAATAGATGTATGGATGTAGATGTGGATGTATGGATGTGAATGTGGATGTGGATGTGGATATATGATATGTGATGTGAAGGAATCTGAAGTGATGAGATGGAAAATGATGTGATGGGATGAGTACACATATAAATGGAATGTGGAATAAGTAATGTGGATTGATGAGGGATAATGTGGAAAAATGAGAGTTAATATAGAAACTGTATTTGTAAACTGTTTGTAAATGCTGTTTGTAAATGACTGTTTTATGTCAAGAATGCTGGGAAAGCATTTTGACCGTCTTGTGATTAAGGTCGTGGAGACCTAACTGATAAAGTTGCAACTGCTCACCGAGAGTCAATGGAGGACGTCTCACGTAGCAAGGTCGGCCGAGGTCTTGACCAGCCTCGGTGCGATTAAAATGGTGAGCTTCCGGTACGGTGGATGAGGGGCCAAGGAAGCGGCCTATGAGTGAAGCGCTAGGTCACCTGCGAAGGATCCTAGAGGGTGCTGACCATACGGTGCTCGGGCTCTAGGTCGCCTAGGATACCCACGCGTGCGTCGAGGAAGATATTGGAACAAGGAGTAAGAGTTGTTTTCTGAAATCGGGCATGGATCTGGTTGATTGACCTTGCTGGTCTTCAATGGATGAGTCCATGTCTCTTTATATGGATCTGTTGGTTGATCTTGCTGATCTTCAACGAGAGTCTATCTTGATAAGTGATTATATTGCCGAGTATTATGGGCTAGAAACTATTGAAACGGCCCCTGAGTGGACAGGTGGTGAGCGTTCTAGTTGTCAATGATGCCATAGATACTCTGATGAAGGAATGATGGGAAATTAAGAATCAATTGGATAAATTGGAAGATGGTGATCAATGATACTATGGTTTTATTAAAGGATTGTTTTAAAACTGGTTGAATCTGTGAAAAGGCAATTTCATATTGGGTGTGTAAGTGGTGTGACTAGTTTTATTTTTGCATGAACTTCCGGCTAGGGGGCCTTGGAACTCTTTTCCTTGGTACCCGGGACAAAACCCAACCAAATTCTTAATTGGATCCCATCACTACAGTGGTTGGGCGATTGGCTAACCCATGGGATCGGATGGGGTTAGGCTGGGTGGACTGATGGATCCGTAAATCGAGACCCAAATTCTGTTACTACGATAGATAAAGTAAATCCCGGATAGTAATTGTTCTATGGATAGGAATCAGCGGCTGTGCCTCTGGATGGGGAAAAAAGCGTTGATCCCAATGATCCAAGTGCAAGTTTCTTCCAAGTATCTTTATAGATGCAGTCGGATCTGTTTGATCAGTAAGGGTTTGACTACGTTAGAGTAAAAGTTTTCTTGGTGGAATCACCCGTGCTTTCCGATAAAGGAAGTTTTTTCGGGTTTGATTTTGGAATAACCGACGGATTAGTCTCTTATCCGGATATCCGTGGTGGGTGAGGCCCCGAATGTGGGACCCCTGTCCTGCGCGAGAAGTGCTACTAGTATCCTGAATCCGTTGCTCGGTGGGAACAGGGATCTTACAGTTGGTATCAGAGCCTTTGGCTAATAAAGATCAACTGAGAAACCAAATATGTCAAAAATTTATCAAGAAGCACAAAAAAGGTTGTAATTGTGTGATATAATTCATACAATTTGATATTCAAACTGAAACTCGTAATTTGGTAATTGGGTCTTCAGATGGAAATACCGCAATTATATAGAATCCCTGACTTGCTTGAGGCCTAGACATGATGGTATTTACCTTATAATTCCAAGGGCCGTGACTACCGTATATACCGAGAGTATAACTGTAGCTCTTTACTGACAGTATATACGAGTAAATCTAAGACTTGAAATTATAAATTGATGAATTGATTTGGATTCTGATTGAAAATTCTGATTGAAAAATGATGATTTCTGAAATTAGTTGAACTATAATAATCTGAACAAAACCACAATGAGGATTAATGGGACGAGTCCCTGTGATGATATTCATATAACTAGAATGATGATAATGAATTCAGCAAATCCCTATGAGATTAGTAGATTGTGTTGTCAGATTGCTACTGTTAACACTTGACTCGGTAGATCAAGTTAAGGGATGACAAATTGAGGACTAGCTTAACTGAAATTCCCGTAGAGGAATGTTCAGAAGGAAATTTTTCGGTCTAATGGACCATTATCGTGTTAAAGATATGAATGATATGATTGAATGAATTGTTATTTAATGATGAGTTCTATTTAAAGGATGATTATTCCCGTATTCTGTTGGGTTGACCAGAATATAAGGAACCCCAGAATAAATTGGATCTTAAGAAAAAGAGATGTCCTCTACTTGGCGAGATGAGGACATCTTGCACTTTTCAAGTGGGGTAGAATGTAAGATTCTTCCCCCAACCTTCGAGATATACAGGAGTAAGAACCTCCCTTTTTGATCTTATAATTATTCCCTCTCTAAAATAAAAGAAAGATTCTATTTAAAAAAGGAAGACCCTCTCCCTAGAATACTTCTCAGGAGTCACGCCTGTTTTAAGGATTCAGAACAATGAGTTCAGAAGTAAAAATCGGTGTTTTGGATACCAAGGTTTTGGTTTTCATTCGAGTACGACCCAAAAGAAGTTCTTTATCTCTTGGGGAGTATAAGAAGTTATCCCCCAGATATTGTGGGCCTTATACCGGAATTCAATGAAAGTAGGTAACTTAGCCTACAAGCTTCTTTTACTTCCTCATCTCAAAGTTCTTAATGTATTTCATAGAAATATGTGCCAAACCCAAATCAAGGAAAGACGGTAAAACTTCAGTGGCAAGATACCGTTGGCTAAGTTACGCTAGCTCCTTCCTTTATATAAGTCGTAACTTTTAACTATCGCTCACAGTAATCTTACTTCCATCGATCTCCCTTCTTCTTAATCTCCTTCATGGCTTGGCAACAGGAATTAGTTTTATCCATGATAATTTCTCACCTTCAAGACGCAAGCGAGTCTGTGAAGAAGGATTTTATAAAAACAGTATGCGCGCTCACTTTTCCCTCACTTGGGAACTTCTGTAGCTCAGACCAAATGGCGAACCTATCAAAACATAACTAGGGTAACACCCTGGGGTCAGCAGCACTTTCGTAACAATGTCCGCTTGGCCATGGTTATTGAAGCTTTGGGTTTGGGTCCCCGATACTACTGCGTCATGAGATCAAGACATCTTGGGTTTTCTGAGAGGGTCTTCTTACTGGCATGTTTTCTTCCTCATGAGAAGATATGCCTTTACCCCATTTTTGGCTTACCTCTCAGAGGTCCTTCTGTTAGATCACCTCATACCACTGAGATAGGTGCGACAATAACCAACAGAATTATTCCCATAGATGAGTTACCTTATACATGCGCAGCTTGTGAGTGCTGCTTTTGTGATCATATGATGGACGGACTTATG
Organism: Cibotium barometz; assembly: GCF_041138505.1. Lineage (NCBI taxonomy): Eukaryota > Viridiplantae > Streptophyta > Polypodiopsida > Cyatheales > Cibotiaceae > Cibotium > Cibotium barometz. The sequence goes on from NC_141104.1 coordinate 30,348,150, forward strand.
GAAGTGTAAAGAGTTCTTCTATCTTTACTGTATATGTTCCAAGAATGAATAAAGTTTAAATCTTGTTCTTGTCTTGAATCTTACTCTCTTTGAGACTTTTCTTGGTGGTTAATCTTTATTCGTGCATCTTGCGAAATTATCCCAAGTTGCGAGATGAGGACATCTCGCGTTTTTTAAGTGGGGTAGAATGTAAGATTCCTCCCCCAACCCCCTTTTGATGTCTAGTATCTTCCCCTGTAATCAATCCCTCTTCAGAAATATTAAGTCCTTGTTTCTAACTGTTTTAACCTAGAGAGAGAAAATATTCTAGAGAGAGAATATTCAAATTTTTAATATTTTTGGATAAAAAATTATCTCATCTTATTAAAATAAGTTCCCCTGAAACAGAAATTCAAAAAGAACTTTCCAATGTGCAATTAGAATTTATTGGAAATGGGTATAAAGGACCTTAGCCTAAGGGTCTAGATTTTCAGAAATTTTTGAATTGTGGTCCAATTAAGGTTCCTATGGGCCAATAGCATCAATCCATGTGTAGGGAGAAGATAAATACAATTTGTAAAAGAAGCTACCCAAAAATGAGTAAATGCTCACATAAGATGAAGAGTTGAAAATGTACAAGGTTTATTAGTAAAAAACTATGAGTAATATTAAAAATATGAGATATTTTGGGTATCCAAAAATGAGTAAATGCTCACATAAGATGAAGAGTTGAAAATGTACAAGGTTTATTAGTAAAAAACTATGAGTAATATTAAAAATATGAGATATTTTGGGTATCCAAAAATGAGTAAATGCTCACATAAGATGAAGAGTTGAAAATGTACAAGGTTTATTAGTAAAAAACTATGAGCAATATTAAAAATATGAGATATTTTGGGTATAATGATTCCATTTTGACACATATGTAAGGAAGGGGAGTTCTTTAAAGGAGGTGCATATTTCACATAAGATGAAGAGTTAAAAATGTACAAGGTTTATTAGTAAAAAACTATGAGCAATATTAAAAATATGAGATATTTTGGGTATAATGATTCCATTTTGACACATATGTAAGGAAGGGGAGTTCTTTAAAGGAGGTGCATATTTCACATGCTTGAATGAGTTTTAAACTCATAAAAATTGAGATATTTCATCTCTCCTCTCTCCTCATTCAAGTCTAGTTCTAAAAAGTTAGCTTAACTGACCTAAAAATGGTCAAAAAGTGACCAAACTGACTTGGAAAATTCTAGAATCAGTTTGTTTGGTTAGGAGCTCAAATTTTCCTATAAATAGAAGCCTCCCCTTGTTGAAAAAAATATAGTGTCTTATGCTTTGTTACTCTACTCCACCTAAGCCAAGAACTGTGAATTCTTTAATAATTCACTAGTTTTTGACACTTCTCTCTTTCTTCAATCCCCATTGGTGGCTCCATCAACATACTAAACCAATTGATTGGTTGGGGGCCTCTACCATGAACAAATAATCAAGCAAATTGTAAGGTAAGTATGATGAATTTTGATCTTTTCTATAATTTCTCAATGTTTCTCTCTTCTCAACCACTCTCAAGCTTGAGAAGCTTAATTGGTATGGTTTTTGAAATGCTATTGAAGTTAATTAATTAATGATAGTAAAGAATTACATAAATTTTTATTTATGTTTAATTCTAATGGTTTTTCTCTCTCTCACTTAAGAAATGGTCATACTCATGACCATTCTCAATCCAAATGAAGCTTTTCATAAAGCTTTTTCTTAATCCAAGATTAATCTATGCTTGAGAATAAATTAATAATTTTTTTATCTATGCTTTTAGTTTATGATTATTTTTATTTAATCCATTAAGGATTAATGATCCAATTAGGGATCATTCTAATCATTCCCTTAAAGATAACCTATCTTTTAAAATAATTGAGATTTATTAGTTATAGTAGCGAAGCTATGGCAAAATTTTATAAAAATATACACATAAAATAATTTCATTCAAAGCATAAAAAGAGGATTTCCTACCATATTCTAGGAACTATCATCCTAGATTAATTAAAAGAATTTTATTATGCATGGAGATGTGGATGTTTGCATGTAGATGTAGATGTATGGATGTGAGTGTGAATGTGGAGGTGGATGTATGCATGGAGATATGGATGTATGCATGTAGAAGTAGATGTATAGATGAGGATATAAATGGAGATGTGGATGGATGCATGTAGATGTAGATGTATAGATGTGGATGTGAATGGAGATGTGGATGTATGCATGTAGATGTAGATGTATAGATGTGGATGTGGATGTGGAGGTGGATGTATGCATGTAGATGTAGATGTAAAGATGTAGATGTGAATGGAGATGCGGATGTATGCATGTAGATGTAGATGTATAGATGTGGATGTGGATGTGGAGGTGGATGTATGCATGTAGATGTAGATGTGGATGTGGATGTGGAGGTGGATGTATGCATGTAGATGTAGATGTATAGATGTGGATGTGAATGTGGAGGTGGATGTATGCATGTAGATGTAGATGTATGGAGGTGAATGTGAATGTGGATGTAGATGTATGCATAGAGATGTGGATGTATGCATGTAGATGTGAATGTACGCATATAGATGTGGATGTATGGATGTGAATGTGCATGTAGATGTGGATGTATGGATGAGGATGCATGAATGTGCATGTAGATGTGGATGTGAAAATAGATGTATGGATGTAGATGTGGATGTACGGATGTGAATGTGGATGTGGATGTGGATATATGTATGGATGTGAATATATGATATGTGATGTGAAGGAATCTGACGTGATGAGATGGAAAATGATGTGATGGGATGAGTACACATATAAATGGAATGTGGAATAAGTAATGTGGATTGATGAGGGATAATGTGGAAAAATGAGAGTTAATATAGAAACTGTATTTGTAAACTGTTTGTAAACGCTGTTTGTAAATGACTGTTTTATGTCAAGAATGTTGGGAAAGCATTTTGACCGTCTTGTGATTAAGGTCGTGGAGACCTAACTGATAAAGTTGCAACTGCTCACGGAGAGTCAATGGAGGACGTCTCGTGTAGCAAGGTCGGGACCACCCTCGGTGCGATTAAAATGGTGAGCTTCCGGTACGGTGGATTAGGGGCCAAGGAAGCGGCCTATAAGTGAAGCGCTAGGTCACCTGCGAAAGATCCTAGAGGGTGCTGACCATACGGTGCTCGGGCTCTGGGTCGCCTAGGATACCCACGCATGCGTCGAGGAAGATATTGGAACAAGGAGTAAGAGTTTTTTTCTGAAATCGGGCATGGATCTGGTTGATTGACCTTGCTGGTCTTCAATGGATGAGTCCATGGCTCTTTATATGGATCTGTTGGTTGATCTTGCTGATCTTCAACGAGAGTCCATCTTGATAAGTGATTATATTGCCGAGTATTATGGGCTAGGAACTATTGAAACGGCCCCTGAGTGGACAGGTGGTGAGCGTTCTAGTTATCAATGATGCCATAGATACTCTGATGAAGGAATGATGGGAAATTAAGAATCAATTGGATAAATTGGAAGATGGTGATCAATGATACTATGGTTTTATTAAAGGATTGTTTTAAAACTGGTTGAATCTGTGAAAAGGCAATTTCATATTGGGTGTGTAAGTGGTGTGACTAGTTTTTTTTTGCATGAACTTCCGGCTAGGGGGCCTTGGAACTCTTTTCCTTGGTACCCGGGACAAAACCTAACCAAATTCTTAATTGGATCCCATCACTATAGTGGTTGGGCGATTGGCTAACCCATGGGATCGTGTGAGATCCCGGTCTCCACCGCGCAACAGATTCGGGCATACTAGTAGCGGAAGTAGCACATCATGCGCGGGTAGGGGTCTCACACTCGGGGTCTCACCCACGGATATCCGGACAAGAGACTAATCCGTCGGTTGTCCAAAACCGAAACCGGAAAAACTTCCTTTACCCGGAAAGCATGGGCGATTCCACCTGGATAACTCTTTACTCTAACGTAGTCAAGATCATTACGGATCAACTGATCTGACTGCACCTTTAACGGTACTTGGTCAAATCAAGGAAGAAACTTGCACTTGGATCATTGGGATCAACGCTTTTTTCCCCATCAAGAGGCACAGCCGTTGATTCCTATCCATAGAACAATTTCTATCCAGGATTTACTTCATCTATCGTAATAATAGAAATTAAATCTCGATTTACGGATCCATCAGTCCTGCCTAACCCCATCCAGTCCCATGGGTTAGCCAACCGCCCAACCACTGTAGTGATCGGATCCAATTAAGAATTTGGTTAGGTTTTGTCCCGGGTACCAAGGAAAAGAGTTCCAAGGACCCCTAGCCGGAAGTTCATGCAAACATAAAACTAGTCACACCACTTACACACCCAATATGAAATTGCATTTTTCTTAGCATCAACTAGCTTTAAAACAATCCTTTAATAAAACCATTATGTCATTGATGACAATTCTCAAAGTCTCTGGTTGAATTCTTATTTCCAGTCATTCATTCATCGGTATACTTATGGCATCATTGGCAACCAGAACGCTCACCACCTGTTCGCTCAGGGGCCTTTTCCATAGTTCCTAGCTCATAGTAACCGGCAATATATTCATATAATAGAATGGAATCTCCGTGGAAGATCAGCTAGATCAACCCACAGATCCATATAAAAGAGCCATGGACTCATCCGTTGAGGACCAGCAAGGTCAATCAACCAGATCCATGCCCGGTTTCAGAAAACAACTCTTACTCCTTGTTCCAATATCTTCCACGACGCACGTGTGGGTATCTTCGACGACCCAGAGCCCGAGCACCGTATGGTCAGCACCCTCTAGGATCCTTCGCAGGTGACCTAGCGCTTCACTCATAGGCCGCTTCCTTGGTCCCTCATCCACCGTACCGGAATCTCACCATTTAAATCAAACCGAGGCTGGTCAAGACCTCGATCGACCTTGCTACGCGAGACGTCCTCCATTGACTCTCCGTCAGCAGTTGCAACTTTATCAGTTCGGTCTTCATGACCTTAATCCTCAAGACGGTCAAAATGCTTCTCCAGCATTCTTGACATAAAACAGTCATTTACAAACAGTCACAAAATACAGTTTCTATAACGAACTCTTGTCTTTCAATATTATCCACTCTCGGACCACATTACTTATTCCACATTCCATTCAATGTATACTCGTTCTCATCCATTCACTCATATAGACTACACATTATCTCACATACACCTTCATATTCATTATTCTACATACATATCCATGTTCGTACGTCCACATCATACATCCAATTTCACATTCATACATACGCATCTACATGCATACATCCACATCCACATTCATACATCCATACCTCCATTTCCACATCCACACATCCACATTCATATTCATACGTCCACATTCACATGCATACATCCATTTTTACATCCTCATTCATACATCCACATTCACATACATACATCCACATCCGTATCTACATCCATACATCCACATCCACCTCTTCATTCACATTCACATCCATACATCCACATCTACATACATACATCCACATCTACATACATACATCCATACATCCACATCTACATACATACATCCATTTTCACATCCTCATTCATACATACACATCCACATACATACATACACATCCGTATCTACATCCATACATCCACATCCATATCTACATTCACATTCATACATATACATCTACATGTATACATCCACATCACATTCATACAACCATATTACATCCATTCTCGTCCTAACACATCCCATATACATCTTAACACATCCTAACTCATCTTAACACATTCTATCACATCTCATACACATCTTATCACATGTTTTTACATCTTATACACCTCTTATCACATCCTATCACTTTCCATATGCATCTTATCAAATCTTATCACATCTCATACACCTCTTATCACATCTTATCACATTTCATATCTTTTTTTTAGAGAATTCTTATATTTGATATAAGATTTCTCTACACATTTATTTATGCATAAATTCCATTTAAGGAGACTAACACTTTCGAAATTAAAATCAATCTTTTATGCATCTTCTTATGCATAAATTCAATTTGGTAGGAATTACACTTTTAGAATAAAAGAATTTCTCTTATGCATCTAAGTTATGCATAAAATCCATTTATGAGGAAAATCACACTTTTAGTATAAAAAGAATATCTTTTATGCATACCTCTATGCATGGAATCCAATATGATAAAAGTAACACTCTTACAATAAAATAATCAACTTTTATGTATACCTCTATGCATGAAATTCAATTATGATAAAAGTCACACTTTTATAATAAAATAATCAACCTTTATGCATACCTCTATGCATGAAATTCAATATAATAAAAGACACACTTTTATAATAAAATAATCAACTTTTATGCATACCTCTATGCATGAAATTCAATATAATAAAAGACACACTTTTATAATAAAATAATCAACTTTTATGCATACCTTTATGCATGAAATTCAAATATGATAAAAGTAACACTTTTGATATAAAAATTTATCCATTATGTATACTTCTATGCATGAAATAAAAATGATAAAAGTAACACTTTTGATATAAAAATTTATCCTTTATGCATACTTCTATGCATGAAAATAAAAATGATAAACATAACACTTTTGATATAAAAATTTATCCTTTATGCATACTTCTATGCATGAAAATAAAAATGATAAAAGTAACACTTTTGATATAAAAATTTATCCTTTATGCACACTTCTATGCATGAAAATAAAAATGATAAAAATAACACTTTTGATATAAAAATTTATCCATTATGAATACTTCTATGCATGAAAATAAAAATGATAAAAATAACACTTTTGATATAAAAAATTTATCCATTATGCATACTTCTATGCATGAAATAAAAATGGTAAAAATAACACTTTTGATATAAAAACTTATCCTTTATGCATGATATTAAAATTCAATTTCTCCATGATTATAATGAAATTCTTTCAATTAATCTAGGATGATAATTCCTAGAATATGGTAGGAAGTCCTCTTTTTATGCTTTGAATGAAATTATTTTATGCATAATTTTTATAAAAATTTTGCCATAGCTCCGCTGCTATGACTGATAAATCTCAATTTTTCTAAGGGATAAAGCTTATCATTAAGGAAATAATTAAAATGATCTCTAATTGGATCATTAATCCATAATGGATTGAATCATCAATATACATAAACTAAAAGCATAGAAAAAAGCCATTAATTTGGCCTCAAGCATAGCTTAATCTTGGGTTAAGGAAAAGCTTTATGAAAAGCTTGATTTGGATTGAGAATGGGTCATGAGTATGACCATTTCTTGAGTGAGAGAGAGAAATTACATAAAAATCATTAGAATTTAAACATAAATGGAAATTAACTTCAATAGCATTTATTAAATTATGTAACTCTTCACTACTATTCACCAATTAACTTCAATAGCATTTAAAAAAAAACCATACCAATTAAGCTTCTCAAGCTTGAGAGGGGTTGAGAAGAGAGAAACATTGAGAAATTTTAGAAAAGATCAATATTCACTAATTACCTTACAAATTGCTTGATTCTTTGTTCACGGTAGAGGCCCCCAACCAATCAATTGGTTAAGTATGTTGATGGAGCCACTAATGGGGATTGAAGAAAGAGGGAAGCTCCAAAAAACTAGTGAATTATTAAATGAATTCACAGTTCTTGGCTTAGGTGGAGTAGAGTAACGATGCATAAACACTATATATTTTTCAACAAGGGGGAGGATTCTATTTATAGGAAAAATTGAGCTCCTAACCAAACAAACTGATTCTAGAATTTTCTAAATCAGTTTGGTCAATATTTGACCATTTTTAGGTCAGTTAAGCTAACTTTTTGGAACTAGACTTGAATGAGGAGAGAGGAGAGATGAAATATCTCAATTTTTTTGAGTTTAAAACTCATTCAAGCATGTGAAATATGCACCTCCTTTAAATAACTCCCCTTCCTTACATATGTGTCATAATGGAATCAGTATACCCAAAATATCTCATATTTTTAATATTGCTCATAGTTTTTTACTAATAAACCTTGTACATTTTCAACTCTTCATCTTATGTGAAATATGCACCTTCTTTAAAGAACTCCCCTTCCTTACATATGTGTCATAATGGAATCATTTTAATATTGCTCATAGTTTTTTACTAATAAACCTTGTACATTTTCAACTCTTCATCTTATGTGAAATATGCACCTCCTTTAAAGAACTCCCCTTCCTTACATATGTGTCATAATGGAATCATTTTAATATTTCTCATAGTTTTTTACTAATAAACCTTGTACATTTTTAACTCTTCATCTTATGTGAGCATTTACTCATTTTTGGATACCCAAAATATCTCATATTTTTAATATTGCTCATAGTTTTTTACTAATAAACCTTGTACATTTTCAACTCTTCATCTTATGTGAGCATTTACTCATTTTTGGGTATCTTCTTTTACAAATTGGATTTATCTCCTCCCTACACATGGATTGATGCTATTGGCGCATAGGAACCTTAATTGGACCATAATCCAAAAAATTTTGAAAATCTAGACCCTTAGGCTAAGGTCCTTTATACCCATTTCCAATTAATTCCAATTGCACATTGGAAAGTTCTTTTTGAATTTCTGTTTCAGGGGAACTTATTTTAATAAGATGAGATAATTTTTCTATCCAAAAATATTAAAAATTTGAATATTCTCTCTCTAGAATATTTTCTCTCTCTAGGTTAAAACAGTTAGAAACAAGTCTTTTATATTTCTGAAGAGGGATTGATTACAAGGGAAGATGCTGGACATTTTGAGAGGCTGGGGAGGAATCTTATATTCTCTCCCACTTGAAAAACGCGAGATGCCCTCATCTCGCAAACTTGGGGTAATTTCATAAGATGCACAAGTATGAGACTGAGAGAAATTTTTTAATTAAGATTAATCACCAATTAAAAAAGTCTCAAAGAGAGTAAGGGTCAAGACAAGAACAAGATTTAAACTTTATTCATTCTTGGAACATATACAGTAAAGATAGAAGAACTCTTTACACTTCCATAAGCCCGTCCATCATATGATCACAAAAGCAGCACTCACAAGCTGCGAACGTATAAGGTAACTCACTTATGGGAATGATTCTGTTGGTTATTCCCGCGCCTATCTCAGTGGTATGAGGTCTTCTAACAAAAGGACCTCTGAGAGGCAAGCCAAGAACGGGGTAAAGGCATATCTTCTGATGAGGAAGAAAACACGCCAGTAAGAAGACCTGCTCAGAAAACCTAAGATGTCTTGATCTCATGATGCAGTAATATCGGGGACCCAAACCCAAGGCATCGATAACCATGGCCAAGCAGACATTGTTACGAAAGTGCTGCTGACCCCAGGGTGTTACCCTAGTTATGTCTTGATAGGTCCGCCATTTGGTCTGAGCTACAGACGTTCCCAAGTGAGGAAAAAGTGAGCGCTCATACTGTTCTATAAAATCCTTCTTCACAGACTCGCTTGTGTCTTGAAGGTGAGAAATCATCATGGATAAAACTAATTCCTGTTGCCAAGCCATGAAGGAGTTTAAGAAGAAGGGAGATCGATGGAAGTAAGATTACTGTGAGCGATAAGTAAAGTTACGACTTATATAAAGGAAGGAGTTAGCGTAACCTAGAAGCCAACGGTATCTTGCCACCACTGAAGTTTTACCGTCTTTCCATGATTTGGGTTTGGCACATATTTCTATAGAAGGCATTAAGAACTTTGAGATGAGGAGATAAAAGAAGTTCGTAGGCTAAGTCACTTACTTTCTTTGGTCCACAATATCTGGGGGATAACTACTTATACTCCCCTAGAGATAAAGAAATTCTTTTGGTCCGTATTCAACTGAAGACTATAACTGCTTCTTTGAATTCTCTGACTATCCTCTTCTTATCTGTATATTGTCTCTGTCAATCCTGGGCAGCGTTTATATCTTTATGAATTGCCTGCATCTGTTGCTCTAAGTCGCCAAGCATTTGACTGGTCATCTCGACCCTAATCAATGGGTCGAACCTAGTTAATGGAGTTAAGCAATCTTGTCCGAACGGATCCTGATTAAATTGGTATGAAGGAATTGGTCTCTGAATTTGGGTTCTAGACTTCCCTATGCCCTTTTCATGGTAGGAGTCGGGCAGTCTTTTAACTAATGGTCAAAACCTTGGCATCCAAAACATTGGTTCTCACTTCTGAACTCATCGTTCTGAATCTTTAAAACAGGTGGGCTCCTGAGAAGGTATTCTGGGTAAAGTGTCTTCGCTTTTTAAACAGAATCTTTCTTTTATTTAGAGAGGGAATAATTATAAGATCAGAAAAGGAGATTCCTACTCCTATATACCTCGAAGGTTGGGAGAGGAATCTTACAAACTTCTACCCCACTTAAAAAGGTGCGAGATGTCCTCATCTCGCAAAGTAGAGGACAACTCTTTTTCTTAAGATCCAATTTATTCTGGGTTCCTTATATTCTGGTCAACCCAACAGAATACTGGGATAAATATTCCTTATATAGAACTCATCATTAAATAATAATTCATTTAGATCATATCATTCCTACGATAATGGTCCATTAGACCGAAAAATTTCCTTCTGAACATTCCTCCACGGGAATTTCAGTTAAGTTATCAATTTGTCATCCCTTAACTTGATCTACCGTGTGAAGTATTAACAGTAGCAAATTGATAGCACAATCCACTAATCTCATAGTGATTTGCTGAAATCATTATCATCATTTATCATTCAGGGACTCATCCCATTCCTCATTGTGGTTTTGCTCAGGTTATTATATTTCAACTAAATTTGCTGAAATCATTATCATCATTTATCATTCAGGGACTCATCCCATTCCTCCTCATTGTGGTTTTGCTCAGGTTATTATATTTCAACTAAATTTCAAAAATCATCATTTTTCAATCAGAATCCAAATCAATTCATCAGTTCTCAAACAAAATTAAAATCATATCAACCACATTCGAAATCATCATCTGGATAACATTAACGCTTTTAATTTCAAGTCTTAGGTTTACTCGTATATACTTCCGGTAAAGAGCTGCAGTTATACCCTCGGTATATACGGGTCATCATAATACTTGGAACTATAAGGTAAATACCATCATGTCTAGGCCTCAAGCAAGTCAGGGTTCCATCCAATTGCGGTACTTCCAATTGAAGACTCAATTACTAATTTACGAATTTCAATTTGAATTAACAATTTGTATTATATCACGCAATTACAACCTTTTTGTGCGTCTTGATAACTTTTGACATAATTGGCTCCTCAGTTGATCTTATTGGAGATCTATGACATAAATCTGATAAACAGATTTTTCTTTATCCGATCGTCCATAAACAATCACTTAAAAAAAACATTTGTATATTTATATACAAGTTGCAATAAGTACATAGAGCAACTCGGCTCTGAGTTCAAAATCTCCTCGGAAGACATATAAGAGGACCGTACTGGGCCATAGTCATGCCCTGTTACATAAGTTCTCTAATTGCAAAGGGGGCTAATATTTTCTCCTTAGGGATAAATCGACTAAGGAGTCTATAAATTCGACATGAAAGTCTGAAATTTCGAGGCGTCGAATGATATAGAATGACACCACGCACCATTTTCAGCTTTAACAGGATCATAGTCAATGAGAGATTCTGCCACAGCATTGTACGGCGGTCGCAAGGGCGTGGACATATTGCCCTGCAAACCACTTATGTTGTATTCTCTCCACTGGGGTAGGAAAATATAAATCCGCGAAATGGCATGCGAGTCTTGCCCGGCTTGTTTGAGTTGAAGCAGAAGAGATGAGATGCTCGAAGGCAAATGCAATCATATCTTGAGACTGGGTGAGGTCGGAAATACCAGATAAATGGGAAACTTCCATCTGTAAAAACAATTTCTTTGATTAAAATTTCTTCATTAAAGAAGCTTACGGAATGAAAATACATTATGAAAATGCTGTTTCTGAATTCTTAACCAATTTCAAATAAGAATTTAATTTTCTTTATTAGCTTTCAATTTTGCTCTGATACCAACTGTGAGATCCCGGTCTCCATCGCGCAACGGATTCGGGCATACTAGCAGTGGAAGTAGCACATCATGCGTGGGTAGGGGTCTCACACTCGGGGCCTTGCCCACGGATATCCGGACAAGAGACTAATCCGTCGGTTTGTCCAAAACCGAAACCGGAAAAACTTCCTTTACCCGGAAAGCATGGGCGATTCCACCTGGATAACTCTTTACTCTAACGTAGTCAAGATCATTACGGATCAACTGATCTGACTGCACCTTTAACGGTACTTGGTCAAATCAAGGAAGAAACTTGCACTTGGATCATTGGGATCAATGCTTTTTTCCCCATCAAGAGGCACAGCCGTTGATTCCTATCCATAGAACAATTTCTATCCGGGATTTACTTCATCTATCGTAATAATAGAAATTAAATCTCGATTTACGGATCCATCAGTCCAGCCTAACCCCATCCAGTCCCATGGGTTAGCCAATCGCCCAACCACTGTAGTGATTGGATCCAATTAAGAATTTGGTTAGGTTTTGTCCTGGGTACCAAGGAAAAGAGTTCCAAAGCCCCCTAGCCGGAAGTTCATGCAAACATAAAACTAGTCACACCACTTACACACCCAATATGAAATTGCCTTTTTCTTAGCATCAACTAGCTTTAAAACAATCCTTTAATAAAACCATTATGTCATTGATGACAATCCTCAAAGTCTCTGGTTGAATCCTTATTTCCAGTCATTCATTCATTGGTATACTTATGGCATCATTGGCAACCAGAACGCTCACCACCTGCTCGCTCAGGGGCCTTTTCCATAGTTCCTAGCTCATAGTAACCGGCAATATATTCATATAATAGAATGGAATCTCCGTGGAAGATCAGCTAGATCAACCCGCAGATCCATATGAAAGAGCCATGGACTCATCCGTTGAGGACCAGCAAGGTCAATCAACCAGATCCATGCCCGATTTTAGAAAACAACTCTTACTCCTTGTTCCAATATCTTCCACGACGCACGTGTGGGTATCTTCGGCGACCCAGAGCCCGAGCACCGTATGGTCAGCACCTCGAGGTCAGCACCCTCTAGGATCCTTCGCAGGTGACCTAGTGCTTCACTCATAGGCCGCTTCCTTGGTCCCTCATCCACCGTATCGGAAGCTCACCATTTAAATCGAACCGAGGCTGGTCAAGACCTCGATCGACCTTGCTACGCGAGACGTCCTCCATTGACTCTCCGTCAGCAGTTGCAACTTTATCAGTTCGGTCTTCATGACCTTAATCCTCAAGACGGTCAAAATGCTTCTCTAGCATTCTTGACATAAAACAGTCATTTACAAACAGTCACAAAATACAGTTTCTATAACGAACTCTTGTCTTTCCATATTATCCACTCTCGGACCACATTACTTATTCCACATTCCATTCAATGTATACTCGTTCTCATCCATTCACTCATATAGACTACACATTATCTCACATACACCATCATATTCATTATTCTACATACATATCCATGTTCGTACGTCCACATCATACATCCAATTTCACATGTTCATACATACGCATCTACATGCATACATCCACATCCACATTCATACATCCATACCTCCATTTCCACATCCACACATCCACATTCATATTCATACGTCCACATTCACATGCATACATCCATTTTCACATCCTCATTCATACATCCACATTCACATACATACATCCACATCCGTATCTACATCCATACATCCACATCCACCTCTTCATTCACATTCACATCCATACATCCACATCTACATACATACATCCACATCTACATACATACATCCTGTAAGATCCCTGTTCCCACCGAGCAACAGATTCGGGATACTAGCAGCGGAAGTAGCACTTCTCGCGTGGGACACGGGTCCCACATTCGAGGCCTCACCCACGGATATCCGGATAAGAGACTAATCCGTCGGTTGTTCCAAAACCGAACCCGAAAAAACTTCCTTTACCGGAAAGCACGGGTGATTCCACCAGGATAACTTTTTACTCTAACGTAGTCAAGATCATTTCTGAATCGAGCTGATCCAATTACATCTATAAGATACTTGGTCAAATCAAGGGAGAAACTTGCACTTGGATCATTGGGATCAACGCTTGTTTCCCCATTCAAGAGGCACAGCCATTGATTCCTATCCATAGAACAGTTACTGTCCGGGATTTATTTTATCTATCGTAAAAACAAAAGTTTGAGTCTCGATTTATGGATCCATCAGTCCAGCCTAACCCCATCCAGTCCCATGGGTTAGCCAACCGCCCAACCACTGTAGTGATGGGATCCAATTAAGAATTTGGTTAGGTTTTGTCCCGGGTACCAAGGAAAAGAGTTCCAAGGCCCCCTAGCCGGATGTTCATGCAAAATAAAACTAGTCACACCACTCACACACCCAATATGAAATTGCTTTTTCACAGATTCAACCAGGTTAAAACAATCCTTTAATAAAACCATAGTATCACTGATCACCATCTTCCAATTTATCCAGTTGATTCTCAATTTTCCCATCATTCCTTCATCAGAGTATCTATGGCATCATTGGTAACTAGGACGCTCACCACCTGTCCACTCACATCAGGGGCCGTTTCCTAATCCCTAGCCCATAATACTCGGCAATATAATCACTTATCAAGATGGACTCTCGTTGAAGATCAGCAAGATCAACCAACAGATCCATATAAAGAGCCATGGACTCATCCATTGAAGACCAGCAAGGTCAATCAACTAGATCCATGCCCGATTTCAGAAAACAACTCCAACTCTGTTCCAATATCTTCCTCGACGCACGCGTGGGTATCCTAGGCGACCCAGAGCCCGAGCACCGTATGGTCAGCACCCTCTAGGATCCTTCGCAGGTGACCTAGCGCTTCACTCATAGGCCGCTTCCTTGGCCCCTCATCCACCGTACCAGAAGCTCACCATTTTAATCGCACCGAGGCTGGTCAAGACCTCGGCCGACCTTGCTACGCGAGACGTCCTTCATTGACTCTCCGTCAGCAGTTGCAACATTATCAGTTAGGTCTCCACGACCTTAATCACAAGATGGTCACAATGCTCCCCCAGCAATCTTGACATAAAACAGTCATTTACAAACAGCATTTACAAACAGTTTACAATACAGTTTCTATTTTAACTTTCATTTTTCCACATTATCCCTCATCAATCCCCATTACTTATTCCATATTCCATTAATATGTATACTCATCCCATCACATCATTTTCCCTCTCAACACTTCATTATTCCTTCACATCACATATCGTATATTCACATCCATACATATATCCACATCCACATCCACATCCACACATCCACATCTACATCCATACATCTATTTTCACATCCACATCTACATGCACATTCATGCATCCACATCCATACATCCACATCTACATGCACATTCACATCCATACATCCACATCTATATGCGTATATTCTCATCTACATGCATACATCCACATCTCTATGTATACATCCACATCCACATTCACATTCTCCTCATACATCTACATCTACATGCATACATCCACCTCTACATTCACATCCATATCTATACATCTACATCTACATGCATACATCCACCTCCACATCCACATTCACATCTACATCTACATGCATACATCCACCTCCACATCCACATTCACATCTATACATCTACATCTACATGCATACATCCACATCCACATCTATACATCTACATCTACATGCATACATCTACATCTCCATTCACATCCACATCTATACATCTACATCTACATGCATCCATCCACATCTCTATTTACATCCTCATCCATACATCTACTTCTACATGCATACATCCACATCTCCATGCATACATCCACCTCCACATTCACACTCACATCCATACATCTACATCTACATGCAAACATCCACATCTCCATGCATAATAAAATTCTTTTAATTAATCTAGGATGATAGTTCCTAGAATATGGTAGGAAGTCCTCTTTTTATGCTTTGAATGACTTTATTTTATGCATAATTTCTATAAAAATTTTTGCCATAGCTCAGCTACTATGACTGATAAATCTCAATTTTTTCTAAGGGATAAAGCTTATCATTAAGGAAATATTTAGAATGGTCTCTAATTGGATCATCAATCCATAATGGATTGAATCATCAATGTGCATAAACTAAAAGTATAGAAAAAAGCCATTAATTTGGCCTCAAGCATAGCTTAATCTTGGATTAAGAAAAAGCTTTATGAAAAGCTTCATTTGGATTGAGAATGGGTCATGAGTATGACCATTTCTTGAGTGAGAGAGAGAAATTACATAAAAACCATTAGAATTTAAACATAAATGGAAATTAACTTCAATAGCATTTATTAAATTATGTAACTCTTTACTACTATTCACCAATTAACTTCAATAACATTTAAAAAAACCATACCAATTAAGCTTCTCAAGCTTGAGAGGGGTTGAGAAGAGAGAATCATTGAGAAATTATAGAAAAGATCAAAATTCAATATACTTACCTTATAATTTGCTTGATTCTTTATTCACGGTAGAGGCCCCCAACCAATCAATTGGTTTAGTATGTTGATGGAGCCACCAATGGGGATTGAAGAAAGAGAGAAGTATCAAAAACTAGTGAATTATTAAAGAATTCACAGTTCTTGGCTTAGGTAGAGTAGAGTAACAATGCATAAGACTCTATATCTACATAAAGAATTCATAGTTCTTGGCTTAGGTGAAGTAGAGTAACAATGCATAAGACACTATATCTACATAAAGAATTCATAGTTCTTGGCTTAGCTAAGGTAGAGTAACAATGCACAAGACACTATATATTTTGGCTTAGGTGGAGTAGAGTAACAATGCATAAGACACTATATATTTTTCAACAAGGGGAGGCTTCTATTTATAGGAAAATTTGAGTTCCTAACCAAACAAACTCATTCTAGAATTTTCCAAGTCAGTTTGGTCACTTTTTGACCATTTGTAGGTCAGTTAAGCTAACTTTTTGGAACTAGACTTGAATGAGGAGAGAGGAGAGATGAAATATCTCCATTTTTATGAGTTTAAAACTCATTCAAGCATGTGAAATATGCACCTCCTTTAAAGAACTCCCCTTCCTTATATATGTGTCATAATGGAATCATTTTAATATTGCTCATAGTTTTTTACTAATAAACCTTGTACATTTTCAACTCTTCATCTTATGTGAAATATGCACCTTCTTTAAAGAACTCCCCTTCCTTACATATGTGTCATAATGGAATCATTTTAATATTGCTCATAGTTTCTTACTAATAAACCTTGTACATTTTCAACTCTTCATCTTATGTGAGCATTTAAGGGACTCCCCTTCCTTACATATGTGTCATAATAAAATCATTATTCCTAAAATATCTCATATTTTTAATATTGCTCATAGTTTTTTACTAATAAACCTTGTACATTTTCAACTCTTCATCTTATGTGAGCATTTAAGGGACTCCCCTTCCTTACATATGTGTCATAATAAAATCATTATTCCCAAAATATCTCATATTTTTAATATTGCTCATAGTTTTTTACTAATAAACCTTGTACATTTTCAACTCTTCATCTTATGTGAGCATTTACTCATTTTTGGGTATCTTCTTTTTACAATTTGGATTTATCTCCTCCCTACACATGGATTGATGCTATTGGCCCATAGGAACCTTAATTGGACCATAATCCAAAGATTTATGAAAATCTAGACCCTTAGACTAAGGTTCTTTAGACCTATTTCTAATTAATTCCAATTGCACATTGGAAAATTCTTTTTGAATTTCTGTTTCTGGGGAATTCATCTTAATTATATGAGATATTTTTCTATCCAAAAATATTCAAAATCTGAATATTCTCTCTCTAGAATAATTTTCTCTCTCTAGGTTAAAACAGTTAGAAACAAGGTCTTTATATTTCTGAAGAGGGATTGATTACAGGGGAAGATACTAGACATCAAAAGGAGTTGGGGGAGGAATCTTACATTCTACCCCACTTAAAAAATGCGAGATGTCCTCATCTCGCAACTTGGGATAATCTCGCAAGATGCACGAATATGAGACTTAGAGAAAAATTTTAATCACGATTAACCAACAAGAAAAGTCTTAAAGAGAGCAAGATTCAAAATAAGAACAAGATTTAAACTTTATTCATTCACGGAACTTATACAGTAAAGATAGAAGAACTCTTTACACTTCCATAAGCCCGTCCATCATATGGTCACAAAAGCAGTCCTCACAAGCTGCACAAGTATAGGGTAACTCATCTATGGGAATGATTCTGCTGGTTATTGCCGCACCTATCTCAGTGGTATGAGGTGATCCAACAAAAGGACCTCTAAGAGGCAAGCCAAAAACGGGGTAAAGACATATCTTCTCATGAGGAAGAAAACACGCCAGTAAGAAGACCTGCTCAGAAAACCCAAGATGCCTTGATCTCATGACGCAGTAGTATCGGGGACCCAAACCCAAGGCTTCAATAACCATGGCCAAGCGGACATTGTTACGAAAGTGCTGCTGACCCCAGGGTGTTACCCTAGTTATGTTTTGATAGGTTCGCCATTTAGTCTGAGCTACAGAAGTTCCTAGGTGAGGAAAAAGTGAGCGCTCATACTGTTCTATAAAGTCTTTCTTCACAGACTCTCTTGCGTCTTGAAGGTGAGAAATCATCATGGATAAAACTAGTTCTTGTTGCCAAGCCATGAAGGAGATTAAGAAAGAAAGGATATTGATGGGAGTAAGATTACTGTGAGCGACAAGTAAAAGTTACGACTTATATAAAGGAAGGAGCTAGCGTAACCTATAAGCCATCGGTAACTTGCCACTGAAGTTTTACCGTCTTTCCATGATTTGAGTTTGACACATTTTTCTATAGAAGGCATTAAGAATTTTGAGATGAGGAGATAAAAGAAACTTGTAGGCTAAGTCACCTACTTTCATTGAATTCAGATATAAGGATCACAATATCTGGGGGATAACTTCTTATACTCCCCAAGAGATAAAGAACTTCTTTTGGGCCGTACTCGAATAAAAACCAAAACCTTGGTATCCAAAACACCGATTCTCACTTCTAAACTCATCGTTCTGAATCCTTAAAACAGGTGGGCTCCTGAGAAGGTATTCTAGGTAAAGGGTCTTCCTTTTTTTTTAAAAACAGAAACTTTCTTTTATTTTAGAGAGGGAATAATTATAAGATCAGAAAAGGGAGATTCTTACTCCTGTATACCTCGAAGGCTGGGGAGATATCTTACATTCTACCCCACTTAAAAAGTGCGAGATGTCCTCATCTCGCAAGGTAGAGGACAGCTCTTTTTCTTAAGATCCAATTTTATTCTGGGGTTCCTTATATTCTGGTCAACCCAACAGAACACTGGGATAAATATCCCTTATATAGAACTCATCATTAAATAACAACTCATTCAGATCATGTCATTCATATCTTTAACATGATAATGGTCCATTAGACCGAAAAGTTTCCTTCGGAACATTCCTCCATGGAAATTTCAGTCAAGCAAGTTCTCAATTTGACCTCCCTTTACTTGATCTACCGGTCAAGTATTAACAGTAGCAATCTAACATCACAACCCACTAACCTCATAGTGATTTGCTGAATTCATTATCATCATTCTAGTTATGAATATCATCACAAGGACTCGTCCCATTCCCCCTCATTGAGGTTTCATTATATTTCAACTAATTTTTAGAAATCAACATTTTTCAATCAGCATTTTCAATCAGAATCCAAATCAATTCATCAATTCTCAAACAGAATAATCATATCAATCACATTCGAAATCATCATCTAGATAGCATTAACGCTTATAATTTCAAGTCTTAGATTTACTCGTATATACTGTCAGTAAAGAGCTGCAGTATACTCTCGGTATCTACGGGTAGTCACGGCCCTTGAAATTATAAGGTAAATACTATCATGTCTAGGCCTCAAGCAAGTCAGGGATTCTATATAATTGCGGTACTTCCATCTGAAGAACCAATTACCAATTTACGAGTTTCAGTTTGAATATCAAATTGTATGAATTATATCACACAATTATAACCTTTTTGTGTTTCTTGATAAATTTTTGATATATTTGTCTTCTCAATTGATCTTTCTTAACCAAATGCTCTGATACCAACTGTAAGATCCCTGTTCCCACCGAGCAACAGATTCCGGATACTAGCAGCGGAAGTAGCACTTCTCACGCGGGACAGGGGTCCCACATTCGAGGCCTCACCCACGGATATCCGGATAAGAGACTAATCCGTCGGTTGTTCCAAAACCGAACGCGAAAAAACTTCCTTTACCGGAAAGCACGGGTGATTCCACCAGGATAACTTTTTACTCTAATGTAGTCAAGATCATTTCTGAATCGAGCTGATCCAATTACATCTATAAGATACTTGGTCAGATCAAGGGAGAAACTTGAACTTGGATCATTGGGATCAACGCTTTTTTCCCCATTCAAGAGGCACAGCCGTTGATTCCTATCCATAGAACAGTTACTGTTCGGGATTTATTTTATCTATCGTAAAAACAAAAGTTTGAGTCTCGATTTACGGATCCATCAGTCCAGCCTAACCCCATCCAGTCCCATGGGTTAGCCAACCGCCCAACCACTGTAGTGATGGGATCCAATTAAGAATTTGGTTAGGTTTTGTCCCGGGTACCAAGGAAAAGAGTTCCAAGGCCCCCTAGCCGGATGTTCATGCAAAATAAAACTAGTCACACCACTCACACACCCAATATGAAATTGCATTTTCACAGATTCAACCAGTTTAAAACAATCCTTTAATAAAACCATAGTATCACTGATCACCATCTTCCAATTTATCAAGTTGATTCTCAATTTTCCCATCATTCCTTCATCAGAGTATCTATGGCATCATTGGTAACTAGGACGCTCACCACCTGTCCACTCACATCAGGGGCCGTTTCCTAATCCCTAGCCCATAATACTCGGCAATATAATCACTTATCAAGATGGACTCTCGTTGAAGATCAGCAAGATCAACCAACAGATCCATATAAAGAGCCATGGACTCATCCATTGAAGACCAGCAAGGTTAATCAACCAGATCCATGCCCGATTTCAGAAAACAACTCCAACTCTGTTCCAATATCTTCCTGGATGCACGCGTGGGTATCCTAGGCGACCCAGAGCCCGAGCACCGTATGGTCAGAACCCTCTAGGATCCTTCGCAGGTGACCTAACGCTTCACTCATAGGCCGCTTCCTTGGCCCCTCATCCACCGTACCGGAAGCTCACCATTTTAATCGCACCGAGGCTGGTCAAGACCTTGGGCGACCTTGCTACGCGAGACGTCCTTTATTGACTCTCCGTCAGCAGTTGCAACATTATCAGTTAGGTCTCCACGACCTTAATCACAAGATGGTCACAATGCTCCCCCAGCAATCTTGACATAAAACAGTCATTTACAAACAGCATTTACAAACAGTTTACAATACAGTTTCTATTTTAACTTTCATTTTTCCACATTATCCCTCATCAATCCCCATTACTTATTCCATATTCCATTTATATGTATACTCATCCCATCACATCATTTTCCCTCTCAACACTTCATTATTCCTTCACATCACATATCGTATATTCACATCCATACATATATCCACATCCACATCCACATTCACATCCACACATCCACATCTACATCCATACATCTATTTTCACATCCACATCTACATGCACATTCATGCATCCACATCCATACATCCACATCTACATGCACATTCACATCCATACATCCACATCTATATGGGTACATTCTCATCTACATGCATACATCCACATCTCTATGCATACATCCACATCCACATTCACATTCTCCTCATACATCTACATCTACATGCATACATCCACCTCTACATTCACATCCATATCTATACATCTACATCTACATGCATACATCCACCTCCACATCCACATTCACATCTACATCTACATGCATACATCCACCTCCACATCCACACTATACATCTACATCTACATGCATACATCCACATCCACATCTATACATCTACATCTACATGCATACATCTACATCTCCATTCACATCCACATCTATACATCTACATCTACATGCATCCATCCACATCTCTATTTACATCCTCATCCATACATCTACTTCTACATGCATACATCCACATATCCATGCATACATCCACCTCCACATTCACACTCACATCCATACATCTACATCTACATGCAAACATCCACATCTCCATGCATAATAAAATTCTTTTAATTAATCTAGGATGATAGTTCCTAGAATATAGTAGGAAGTCCTCTTTTTATGCTTTGAATGACTTTATTTTATGCGTAATTTCTATAAAATTTTTTGCCATAGCTCCGCTACTATGACTGATAAATCTCAATTTTTTCTAAGGGATAAAGCTTATCATTAAGGAAATAATTAGAATGGTCTCTAATTGGATCATCAATCCATAATGGATTGAATCATCAATGTGCATAAACTAAAAGTATAGAAAAAAGCCATTAATTTGGCCTCAAGCATAGCTTAATCTTGGATTAAGGAAAAGCTTTATGAAAAGCTTCATTTGGATTGAGAATGGGTCATGAGTATGACCATTTCTTGAGTGAGAGAGAGAAATTACATAAAAACCATTAGAATTTAAACATAAATGGAAATTAACTTCAATAGCATTTATTAAATTATGTAACTCTTCACTACTATTCACCAATTAACTTCAATAACATTTAAAAAAACCATACCAATTAAGCTTCTCAAGCTTGAGAGGGGTTGAGAAGAGAGAATCATTGAGAAATTATAGAAAAGATCAAAATTCAATATACTTACCTTATAATTTGCTTGATTCTTTATTCACGGTAGAGGCCCCCAACCAATCAATTGGTTTAGTATGTTGATGGAGCCACCAATGGGGATTGAAGAAAGAGAGAAGTATCAAAAACTAGTGAATTATTAAAGAATTCACAGTTCTTGGCTTAGGTAGAGTAGAGTAACAATGCATAAGACTCTATATCTACATAAAGAATTCATAGTTCTTGGCTCAGGTGAAGTAGAGTAACAATGCATAAGACACTATATCTACATAAAGAATTCATAGTTCTTGGCTTAGGTAAGGTAGAGTAACAATGCACAAGACACTATATATTTTGGCTTAGGTGGAGTAGAGTAACAATGCATAAGACACTATATATTTTGGCTTAGGTGGAGTAGAGTAACAATGCATAAGACACTATATATTTTTCAACAAGGGGAGGCTTCTATTTATAGGAAAATTTGAGTTTCTAACCAAACAAACTCATTCTAGAATTTTCCAAGTCAGTTTGGTCACTTTTTGACCATTTTTAGGTCAGTTAAGCTAACTTTTTGGAACTAGACTTGAATGAGGAGAGAGGAGAGATGAAATATCTCCATTTTTATGAGTTTAAAACTCATTCAAGCATGTGAAATATGCACCTCCTTTAAAGAACTCCCCTTCCTTACATATGTGTCATAATGGAATCATTTTAATATTGCTCATAGTCTTTTACTAATAAACCTTGTACATTTTCAACTCTTCATCTTATGTGAAATATGCACCTTCTTTAAAGAACTCCCCTTCCTTACATATGTGTCATAATGGAATCATTTTAATATTGCTCATAGTTTCTTACTAATAAACCTTGTACATTTTCAACTCTTCATCTTATGTGAGCATTTAAGGGACTCCCCTTCCTTACATATGTGTCATAATAAAATCATTATTCCTAAAATATCTCATATTTTTAATATTGCTCATAGTTTTTTACTAATAAACCTTGTACATTTTCAACTCTTCATCTTATGTGAGCATTTAAGGGACTCCCCTTCCTTACATATGTGTCATAATAAAATCATTATTCCCAAAATATCTCATATTTTTAATATTGCTCATAGTTTTTTACTAATAAACCTTGTACATTTTCAACTCTTCATCTTATGTGAGCATTTACTCATTTTTGGGTATCTTCTTTTTACAATTTGGATTTATCGCCTCCCTACACATGGATTGATGCTATTGGCCCATAGGAACCTTAATTGGACCATAATCCAAAGATTTATGAAAATCTAGACCCTTAGACTAAGGTTCTTTAGACCTATTTCTAATTAATTCCAATTGCACATTGGAAAATTCTTTTTGAATTTCTGTTTCAGGGGAATTCATCTTAATTATATGCGATATTTTTCTATCCAAAAATATTCAAAATCTGAATATTCTCTCTCTAGAATAATTTTCTCTCTCTAGGTTAAAACAGTTAGAAACAAGGTCTTTATATTTCTGAAGAGGGATTGATTACAGGGGAAGATACTAGACATCAAAAGGGGTTGGGGGAGGAATCTTACATTCTACCCCACTTAAAAAATGCGAGATGTCCTCATCTCGCAACTTGGGATAATCTCGCAAGATGCACGAATATGAGACTTAGAGAAAAATTTTAATCACGATTAACCACCAAGAAAAGTCTTAAAGAGAGCAAGATTCAAAATAAGAACAAGATTTAAACTTTATTCATTCACGGAACTTATACAGTAAAGATAGAAGAACTCTTTACACTTCCATAAGCCCGTCCATCATATGGTCACAAAAGCAGTCCTCACAAGCTGCACAAGTATAGGGTAACTCATCTATGGGAATGATTCTGCTGGTTATTGCCGCACCTATCTCAGTGGTATGAGGTGATCCAACAAAAGGACCTCTGAGAGGCAAGCCAAAAACGGGGTAAAGGCATATCTTCTCATGAGGAAGAAAACACGCCAGTAAGAAGACCTGCTCAGAAAACCCAAGATGCCTTGATCTCATGACGCAGTAGTATCGGGGACCCAAACCCAAGGCTTCAATAACCATGGCCAAGCGGACATTGTTACGAAAGTGCTGCTGACCCCAGGGTGTTACCCTAGTTATGTTTTGATAGGTTCGCCATTTGATCTGAGCTACAGAAGTTCCTAGGTGAGGAAAAAGTGAGCGCTCATACTGTTCTATAAAGTCTTTCTTCACAGACTCTCTTGCGTCTTGAAGGTGAGAAATCATCATGGATAAAACTAGTTCTTGTTGCCAAGCCATGAAGGAGATTAAGAAACAAAGGAGATTGATGGGAGTAAGATTACTGTGAGCGACAAGTAAAAGTTACGACTTATATAAAGGAAGGAGCTAGCGTAACCTATAAGCCATCGGTAACTTGCCACTGAAGTTTTACCGTCTTTCCATGATTTGAGTTTGACACATTTTTCTATAGAAGGCATTAAGAATTTTGAGATGAGGAGATAAAAGAAACTTGTAGGCTAAGTCACCTACTTTCATTGAATTCAGATATAAGGATCACAATATCTGGGGGATAACTTCTTATACTCCCCAAGAGATAAAGAACTTCTTTTGGGCCGTACTCGAATGAAAACCAAAACCTTGGTATCCAAAACACCGATTCTCACTTCTAAACTCATCGTTCTGAATCCTTAAAACAGGTGGGCTCCTGAGAAGGTATTCTAGGTAAAGGGTCTTCCTTTTTAAAAAAAAACAGAAACTTTCTTTTATTTTAGAGAGGGAATAATTATAAGATCAGAAAAGGGAGATTCTTACTCCTGTATACCTCGAAGGCTGGGGAGATATCTTACATTCTACCCCACTTAAAAAGTGCGAGATGTCCTCATCTCGCAAGGTAGAGGACAGCTCTTTTTCTTAAGATCCAATTTTATTCTGGGGTTCCATATATTCTGGTCAACCCAACAGAACACTGGGATAAATATCCCTTATATAGAACTCATCATTAAATAACAACTCATTCAGATCATGTCATTCATATCTTTAACATGATAATGGTCCATTAGACCGAAAAGTTTCCTTCGGAACATTCCTCCATGGAAATTTCAGTCAAGCAAGTTCTCAATTTGACCTCCCTTAACTTGATCTACCGGTCAAGTATTAACAGTAGCAATCTAACAGCACAACCCACTAACCTCATAGTGATTTGCTAAATTCATTATCATCATTCTAGTTATGAATATCATCACAAGGACTCGTCCCATTCCCCCTCATTGAGGTTTCATTATATTTCAACTAATTTTTAGAAATCAACATTTTTCAATCAGCATTTTCAATCAGAATCCAAATCAATTCATCAATTCTCAAACAGAATTAAAATCATATCAATCACATTCGAAATCATCATCTAGATAGCATTAACGCTTATAATTTCAAGTCTTAGATTTACTCGTATATACTGTCAGTAAAGAGCTGCAGTATACTCTCGGTATCTACGGGTAGTCACGGCCCTTGGAATTATAAGGTAAATACTATCATGTCTAGGCCTCAAGCAAGTCAGGGATTCTATATAATTGCGGTACTTCCATCTGAAGAACCAATTACCAATTTACGAGTTTCAGTTTGAATATCAAATTGTATGAATTATATCACACAATTATAACCTTTTTGTGTTTCTTGATAAATTTTTGATATATTTGTCTTCTCAATTGATCTTTCTTAACCAAATGCTCTGATACCAACTGTAAGATCCCTGTTCCCACCGAGCAACAGATTCGGGATACTAGCAGCGGAAGTAGCACTTCTCGCGCGGGACAGGGGTCCCACATTCGAGGCCTCACCCACGGATATTCGGATAAGAGACTAATCCGTCGGTTGTTCCAAAACCGAACCCGAAAAAACTTCCTTTACCGGAAAGCACGGGTGATTCCACCAGGATAACTTTTTACTCTAATGTAGTCAAGATCATTTCTGAATCGAGCTGATCCAATTACATCTATAAGATACTTGGTCAGATCAAGGGAGAAACTTGAACTTGGATCATTGGGATCAACGCTTTTTTCCCCATTCAAGAGGCACAGCCGTTGATTCCTATCCATAGAACAGTTACTGTCCGGGATTTATTTTATCTATCGTAAAAACAAAAGTTTGAGTCTCGATTTACGGATCCATCAGTCCAGCCTAACCCCATCCAGTCCCATGGGTTAGCCAACCGCCCAACCACTGTAGTGATGGGATCCAATTAAGAATTTGGTTAGGTTTTGTCCCGGGTACCAAGGAAAAGAGTTCCAAGGCCCCCTAGCCGGATGTTCATGCAAAATAAAACTAGTCACACCACTCACACACCCAATATGAAATTGCATTTTCACAGATTCAACCAGTTTAAAACAATCCTTTAATAAAACCATAGTATCACTGATCACCATCTTCCAATTTATCAAGTTGATTCTCAATTTTCCCATCATTCCTTCATCAGAGTATCTATGGCATCATTGGTAACTAGGACGCTCACCACCTGTCCACTCACATCAGGGGCCGTTTCCTAATCCCTAGCCCATAATACTCGGCAATATAATCACTTATCAAGATGGACTCTCGTTGAAGATCAGCAAGATCAACCAACAGATCCATATAAAGAGCCATGGACTCATCCATTGAAGACCAGCAAGGTCAATCAACCAGATCCATGCCCGATTTCAGAAAACAACTCCAACTCTGTTCCAATATCTTCCTCGATGCACGCGTGGGTATCCTAGGCGACCCAGAGCCCGAGCACCGTATGGTCAGCACCCTCTAGGATCCTTCGCAGGTGACCTAGCGCTTCACTCATAGGCCGCTTCCTTGGCCCCTCATCCACCGTACCGGAAGCTCACCATTTTAATCGCACCGAGGCTGGTCAAGACCTCGGCCGACCTTGCTACGCGAGACGTCCTTTATTGACTCTCCGTCAGCAGTTGCAACATTATCAGTTAGGTCTCCACGACCTTAATCACAAGATGGTCACAATGCTCCCCCAGCAATCTTGACATAAAACAGTCATTTACAAACAGCATTTATAAACAGTTTACAATACAGTTTCTATTTTAACTTTCATTTTTCCACATTATCCCTCATCAATCCCCATTACTTATTCCATATTCCATTTATATGTATACTCATCCCATCACATCATTTTCCCTCTCAACACTTCATTATTCCTTCACATCACATATCGTATATTCACATCCATACATATATCCACATCCACATCCACATTCACATCCACACATCCACATCTACATCCATACATCTATTTTCACATCCACATCTACATGCACATTCATGCATCCACATCCATACATCCACATCTACATGCACATTCACATCCATACATCCACATCTATATGTGTACATTCTCATCTACATGCATACATCCACATCTCTATGCATACATCCACATCCACATTCACATTCTCCTCATACATCTACATCTACATGCATACATCCACCTCTACATTCACATCCATATCTATACATCTATATCTACATGCATACATCCACCTCCACATCCACATTCACATCTACATCTACATGCATACATCCACCTCCACATCCACATTCACATCTATACATCTATGCATACATCCACATCCACATCTATACATCTACATCTACATGCATACATCTACATCTCCATTCACATCCACATCTATACATCTACATCTACATGCATCCATCCACATCTCTATTTACATCCTCATCCATACATTTACTTCTACATGCATACATCCACATCTCCATGCATACATCCACCTCCACATTTACACTCACATCCATACATCTACATCTACATGCAAACATCCACATCTCCATGCATAATAAAATTCTTTTAATTAATCTAGGATGATAGTTCCTAGAATATGGTAGGAAGTCCTCTTTTTATGCTTTGAATTACTTTATTTTATGCGTAATTTCTATAAAAATTTTTGCCATAGCTCCGCTACTATGACTGATAAATCTCAATTTTTTCTAAGGGATAAAGCTTATCATTAAGGAAATAATTAGAATGGTCTCTAATTGGATCATCAATCCATAATGGATTGAATCATCAATGTGCATAAACTAAAAGTATAGAAAAAAGCCATTAATTTGGCCTCAAGCATAGCTTAATCTTGGATTAAAGAAAAGCTTTATGAAAAGCTTCATTTGGATTGAGAATGGGTCATGAGTATGACCATTTCTTGAGTGAGAGAGAGAAATTACATAAAAACCATTAGAATTTAAACATAAATGGAAATTAACTTCAATAGCATTTATTAAATTATGTAACTCTTCACTACTATTCACCAATTAACTTCAATAACATTTAAAAAAACCATACCAATTAAGCTTCTCAAGCTTGAGAGGGGTTGAGAAGAGAGTCTCATTGAGAAATTATAGAAAAGATCAAAATTCAATATACTTACCTTATAATTTGCTTGATTCTTTATTCACGGTAGAGGCCCCCAACCAATCAATTGGTTTAGTATGTTGATGGAGCCACCAATGGGGATTGAAGAAAGAGAGAAGTATCAAAAACTAGTGAATTATTAAAGAATTCACAGTTCTTGGCTTAGGTAGAGTAGAGTAACAATGCATAAGACTCTATATCTACATAAAGAATTCATAGTTCTTGGCTTAGGTGAAGTAGAGTAACAATGCATAAGACACTATATCTACATAAAGAATTCATAGTTCTTGGCTTAGGTAAGGTAGAGTAACAATGCACAAGACACTATATATTTTGGCTTAGGTGGAGTAGAGTAACAATGCATAAGACACTATATATTTTGGCTTAGGTGGAGTAGAGTAACAATGCATAAGACACTATATATTTTTCAACAAGGGGAGGCTTCTATTTATAGGAAAATTTGAGTTCCTAACTAAACAAACTCATTCTAGAATTTTCCAAGTCAGTTTGGTCACTTTTTGACCATTTTTAGGTCAGTTAAGCTAACTTTTTGGAACTAGACTTGAATGAGGAGAGAGGAGAGATGAAATATCTCCATTTTTATGAGTTTAAAACTCATTCAAGCATGTGAAATATGCACCTCCTTTAAAGAACTCCCCTTCCTTACATATGTGTCATAATGGAATCATTTTAATATTGCTCATAGTTTTTTACTAATAAACCTTGTACATTTTCAACTCTTCATCTTATGTGAAATATGCACCTTCTTTAAAGAACTCCCCTTCCTTACATATGTGTCATAATGGAATCATTTTAATATTGCTCATAGTTTCTTACTAATAAACCTTGTACATTTTCAACTCTTCATCTTATGTGAGCATTTAAGGGACTCCCCTTCCTTACATATGTGTCATAATAAAATCATTATTCCTAAAATATCTCATATTTTTAATATTGCTCATAGTTTTTTACTAATAAACCTTGTACATTTTCAACTCTTCATCTTATGTGAGCATTTAAGGGACTCCCCTTCCTTACATATGTGTCATAATAAAATCATTATTCCCAAAATATCTCATATTTTTAATATTGCTCATAGTTTTTTACTAATAAACCTTGTACATTTTTAACTCTTCATCTTATGTGAGCATTTACTCATTTTTGGGTATCTTCTTTTTACAATTTGGATTTATCTCCTCCCTACACATGGATTGATGCTATTGGCCCATAGGAACCTTAATTGGACCATAATCCAAAGATTTATGAAAATCTAGACCCTTAGACTAAGGTTCTTTATACCTATTTCTAATTAATTCCAATTGCACATTGGAAAATTCTTTTTGAATTTCTGTTTCAAGGAAATTCATCTTAATTATATGAGATATTTTTCTATCCAAAAATATTCAAAATCTGAATATTCTCTCTCTAGAATAATTTTCTCTCTCTAGGTTAAAGCAGTTAGAAACAAGGTCTTTATATTTCTGAAGAGGGATTGATTACAGGGGAAGATACTAGACATCAAAAGGGGTTGGGGGAGGAATCTTACATTCTACCCCACTTAAAAAATGCGAGATGTCCTCATCTCGCAACTTGGGATAATCTCGCAAGATGCACGAATATGAGACTTAGAGAAAAATTTTAATCACGATTAACCACCAAGAAAAGTCTTAAAGAGAGCAAGATTCAAAATAAGAACAAGATTTAAACTTTATTCATTCACGGAACTTATACAGTAAAGATAGAAGAACTCTTTACACTTCCATAAGCCCGTCCATCATATGGTCACAAAAGCAGTCCTCACAAGCTGCACAAGTATAGGGTAACTCATCTATGGGAATGATTCTGCTGGTTATTACCGCACCTATCTCAGTGGTATGAGGTGATCCAACAAAAGGACCTCTGAGAGGCAAGCCAAAAACGGGGTAAAGGCATATCTTCTCATGAGGAAGAAAAAACGCCAGTAAGAAGACCTGCTCAGAAAACCCAAGATGCCTTGATCTCATGACGCAGTAGTATCGGGGACCCAAACCCAAGGCTTCAATAACCATGGCCAAGCGGACATTGTTACGAAAGTGCTGCTGACCCCAGGGTGTTACCCTAGTTATGTTTTGATAGGTTCGCCATTTGGTCTGAGCTACAGAAGTTCCTAGGTGAGGAAAAAGTGAGCGCTCATACTGTTCTATAAAGTCTTTCTTCACAGACTCTCTTAAGAAGAACTTGTTGTCAGTTTTAGCTTTAGCCTTGTCAGGCTTGACACAGTGAAATTTGTGGATGACAAATATACAGTTCAGGATAGAAATGATGGTTATTCTATCATTGCCTCAGGTACCTTGTTTCATGGCCTATATAAGATGGATGTATTTGAGAAGTTGTAGCATGATGCTTGCTCAGTCTCTCTATGGCTAGTGCTATGAGTGATGCAAAATTATGGCATGCACGATTTGGCCATCTGAATTATGGCAGTTTGTTACGCCCTCAAAGGCATATGGTGTCTGAGTAGTTGCCAACTCTTGAGACCCCTACTAGACATGTATGTGAGGGGTGTATTCTTGGTAAAATGCATCGGGCATGCGTCTTGAAGGTGAGAAATCATCATGGATAAAACTAGTTCTTGTTGCCAAGCCATGAAGGAGATTAATAAAGAAAGGAGATTGATGGGAGTAAGATTACTGTGAGCGACAAGTAAAAGTTACGACTTATATAAAGGAAGGAGCTAGCGTAACCTATAAGCCATCGGTAACTTGCCACTGAAGTTTTACCGTCTTTCCATGATTTGAGTTTGACACATTTTTCTATAGAAGGCATTAAGAATTTTGAGATGAGGAGATAAAAGAAACTTGTAGGCTAAGTCACCTACTTTCATTGAATTCAGATATAAGGATCACAATATCTGGGGGATAACTTCTTATACTCCCCAAGAGATAAAGAACTTCTTTTAAGCCGTACTCGAATGAAAACCAAAACCTTGGTATCCAAAACACCGATTCTCACTTCTAAACTCATCGTTCTGGATCCTTAAAACAGGTGGGCTCCTGAGAAGGTATTCTAGGTAAAGGGTCTTCCTTTTTTTAAAAAAACAGAAACTTTCTTTTATTTTAGAGAGGGAATAATTATAAGATCAGAAAAGGGAGATTCTTACTCCTGTATACCTCGAAGGCTGGGGAGATATCTTACATTCTACCCCACTTAAAAAGTGCGAGATGTCCTCATCTCGCAAGGTAGAGGACAGCTCTTTTTCTTAAGATCCAATTTTATTCTGGGGTTCCTTATATTCTGGTCAACCCAACAGAACACTGGGATAAATATCCCTTATATAGAACTCATCATTAAATAACAACTCATTCAGATCATGTCATTCATATCTTTAACATGATAATGGTCCATTAGACCGAAAAGTTTCCTTCGGAACATTCCTCCATGGAAATTTCAGTCAAGCAAGTTCTCAATTTGACCTCCCTTAACTTGATCTACCGGTCAAGTATTAACAGTGGCAATCTAACAGCACAACCCACTAACCTCATAGTGATTTGCTGAATTCATTATCATCATTCTAGTTATGAATATCATCACAAGGACTCGTCCCATTCCCCCTCATTGAGGTTTCATTATATTTCAACTAATTTTTAGAAATCAACATTTTTCAATCAGCATTTTCAATCAGAATCCAAATCAATTCATCAATTCTCAAACAGAATTAAAATCATATCAATCACATTCGAAATCACCATCTAGATAGCATTAACGCTTATAATTTCAAGTCTTAGATTTACTCGTATATACTGTCAGTAAAGAGCTGCAGTATACTCTCGGTATCTACGGGTAGTCACGGCCCTTGGAATTATAAGGTAAATACTATCATGTCTAGGCCTCAAGCAAGTCAGGGATTCTATATAATTGCGGTACTTCCATCTGAAGAACCAATTACCAATTTACGAGTTTCAGTTTGAATATCAAATTGTATGAATTATATCACACAATTATAACCTTTTTGTGTTTCTTGATAAATTTTTGATATATTTGTCTTCTCAATTGATCTTTCTTAACCAAATGCTCTGATACCAACTGTAAGATCCCTGTTCCCACCGAGCAACAGATTCCGGATACTAGCAGCGGAAGTAGCACTTCTCGCGCGGGACAGGGGTCCCACATTCGAGGCCTTACCCACGGATATCCGGATAAGAGACTAATCCGTCGGTTGTTCCAAAACCGAACCCGAAAAAACTTCCTTTACCGGATGCTAAGAAAAAGTCAATTTTCATATTGGGTGTGTAAGTGGTGTGGCTAGTTTTATGTTTGCATGAAATTCCGGCTAGGGGGCCTTGGAACTCTTTTCCTTGGTACCCGGGACAAAACCTAACCAAATTCCAAATTGGATCCCATCACTACAGTGGTTGGGCGGTTGGCTAACCCATGGGATCGGATGGGGTTAGGCTGGACTGATGGATCCGTAAATCGAGACTCAATTTCTGTTATTACGATAGATAAAGTAAATCCCGGATAGTAATTGTTCTATGGATAGGAATCAACGGCTGTGCCTCCTTGGTGGGGAAAAAAGCGTTGATCCCAATGATCCAAGTGCAAGTTTCTTCCTTGATCTGACCAAGTATCTTTATAGATGCAGTCGGATCTGTTTGATCAGTAAGAGTTTTGACTACGTTAGAGTAAAAATTATCCTGGTGGAATCGCCCGTGCTTTCCGGATAAGGGAAGTTTTTCCGGGTCTGGTTTTGGAAAAATCGACGGATTAGTCTTTTGTCCGAATATCCGTGGACGAGGCCCCGAGTGTGGGACCCTGCCTCGCGCAAGAAGTGCTACTTCCGCTGCTAGTACCCCGAATCCGTTGCGCGGTGGGAACAGGGATCTCACAGTTGGTATCAGAGCATTTGGTTAATAAAGATCAACTGAGAAGACAAATATGTCAAAAATTTATCAAGAAGCACAAAAAGGTTGTAATTGTGTGATATAATTCATACAATTTGATATTCAAACTGAAATTCGTAATTTGGTAATTGGGTCTTCAGATAGAAGTACCACAATTATATAGGATCCCTGACTTGCTTGAGGCCTAGACATGATGGTATTTACCTTATAATTCCAAGAGCCACGACTACCCGTATATACCGAGAGTATACTGCAGCTCTTTACTGACAGTATATACGAGTAAATCTAAGACTTGAAAGTATAAGCGTTAATGCTATCCAGATGATGAATTCGAATGTGGTTGATATGATTTTTAATTCTGTTTGAGAATTGATGAATTGAATTGGATTCTGATTGAAAATTCTGATTGAAAAATGATGATTTCTGAAATTAGTTGAAATATAAAAATCTGAACAAAACCACAATGAGGATGAATGGGACGAGTCCCAGTGATGATATTCATAACTGGAATGATGATAATGAATTCAGCAAATCACTATGCGATTAGTGGGTTGTGCTGTCAAATTGTTACTGTTAACACTTGATCAGTAGATCAAGTTAAGGGATGACAAATTGAGAACTTGCTTGACTGAAATTCCCGTGGAGGAATGTTCAGAAGGAATTTTTTCGGTCTAATGGACCATTATCACGTTAAAGATATGAATGATATGATCTGAATATTAATGATGAGTTCTATATAAGGGATATTTATCCCAGTGTTCTGTTGGGTTGACCAGAATATAAGGAACCCCAAAATAAAATTGAATGTTAAGAAAAAGAGTTGTCCTCTACCTTGCGAGATGAGGACATCTCGCACTTTTTAAGTGGGGTAGAATGTAAGATTACTCCCCAGCCTTCGAGGTATACAGGAGTAAGAATCTCCCTTTTTGATCTTATAATTATTCCCTCTCTAAAATAAAAGAAAGATTTTGTTTAAAAAAGGAAGACCCTTTCCCTAGAATACTTCTCAGGAGTCCCACCTGTTTTAAGGATTCAGAACAATGAGTTCAGAAGTGAGAATCGATGTTTTGGATATCAAGGTTTTGGTCTTCATTCGAGTACGGCCCAAAAGAAGTTCTTTATCTCTTGGGGAGTATATGAAGTTATCCCCCAGATATTGTGAGCCTTATATCTGAATTCAATGAAAGTAGGTGACTTAGCCTACAAGCTTCTTTTATCTCTTCATCTCAAAATTCTTAATGCCTTCTATAGAAAAATGTGTCAAACCCAAATCATGGAAAGACGGTAAAACTTCAGTGGCAAGTTACCGTTGGCTTCTAAGTTACGCTAGCTCCTTCCTTTATATAAGTCGTAACTTTTACTTGTCGCTCACAGTAATCTTACTTCCATCGATCTCCTTTCTTTCTTAATCTCCTTCATGGCTTGGCAACAAGAACTAGTTTTATCCCTAATGATTTCTCACCTTCAAGACGCAAGGGAGTCTGTGAAGAAAGATTTTATAGAGCAGTATGAGCGCTCACTTTTCCCTCACTTGGGAACTTCTGTAGCGCAGACAAAATGGCGGACCTATCAAGACATAACTAGGGTAACACCCTGGGGTCAGCAGCACTTTCGTAACAATGTCCGCTTGGCCATGGTTATTGAAGCTTTGGGTTTGGGTCCCCGATACTACTGCGTCATGAGATCAAGGCATCCTGGGTTTTCTGAGCGGGTCTTCTTACTGGCGTGTTTTCTTCCTCATGAGAAGATATGCCTTTACCCCGTTTTTGGCTTGCCTCTCAGAGGTCCTTTTGTTAGAACACCTCATACCACTGAGATAGGCGCAGCAATAACCCACAGAATCATTCCCATAGATGAGTTACCTTATACTTGTGCAGCTTGTGAGGACTGCTTTTGTGACCATATGATGGACGGGCTTATGGAAGTGTAAAGAGTTCCTCTATCTTTACTGTATAAATTTCGAGAATGAATAAAGTTTAAATCTTGTTCGTATTTTGAATCTTGCTCTCTTTAAGACTTATCTTGGTGGTTAATCTTGATTAAAATTTTTCTCTAAGTCTCATATTCGTGAATCTTGCGAAATTATCACAAGTTGCGAGATGAGGACATCTCGCGTTTTTTAAGTGGGGTAGAATGTAAGATTCCTCCCCCAACCCCTTTTTGATGTCTAGTATCTTCCCCTGTAATCAACCCTCTTCAGAAATATAAAGACCCTGTTGCTAACTATTTTAGCCTAGAGAGAGAAAAATTATTCTAGAGAGAGAATATTCAGATTTTGAATATTTTCGATAGAAAAATATCTCTTATAATTCAGATGAGTTCCCCTGAAACAGAAATTCAAAAAGAATTTTCCAATGTGCAATTGGAATTAATTGGAAATAGGTATAAAGAACCTTAGTCTAAGGGTCTAGATTTTCAGAAATCTTTAGACTATGGTCCAATTAAGGTTCCTATGGGCCAATAGCATCAATCCATGTGTAGGGAGGAGATAAATCTAACTTGTAAAAAGAAAATACCCAAAAATGAGTAAATGCTCACATGAGGTGAAGAGTTGAAAATGTACAAGGTTTATTAGTAAAAAACTATGTGCAATATTAAAAATATGAGATATTTTGGGTATAATGATTTTATTATGACACATATGTAAGGAAGGGGAGTCCCTTAAATGCTCACATAAGATGAAGAGTTGAAAATGTACAAGGTTTATTAGTAAAAAACTATGAGCAATATTAAAATGATGCCATTATGACACATATGTAAGGAAGGGGAATTCTTTAAAGGAGGTGCATATTTCACATAAGATGAAGAGTTGAAAATGTACAAGGTTTATTAGTAAAAAACTATGAGCAATTTTAAAATGATTCCATTATGACACATATGTAAGGAAGGGGAATTCTTTAAAGGAGGTGCATATTTCACATGCTTGAATGAGTTTTAAACTCATAAAAATTGAGATATTTCATCTCTCCTCTCTCCTCATTCAAGTCTAGTTCCAAAAAGTTAGCTTAACTGACCTAAAAATGGTCAAATATTGACCAAACTGATTTAGAAAATTCTAGAATCAGTTTATTTGGTTAGGAGCTCAATTTTTCCTATAAATAGAAGCCTCCCCCTTGTTGAAAAATAGTTAGTGTTTATGCATCGTTACTCTACTCCACCTAAGCCAAGAACTGTGAATTCATTTAATAATTCACTAGTTTTTGGAGCTTCCCTCTTTCTTCAATCCCCATTAGTGGCTCCATCAACATACTTAACCAATTGATTGGTTGGGGGCCTCTACCGTGAACAAAGAATCAAGCAAGTTGGAAGGTAATTAGTGAATATTGATCTTTCTATAATTTCTCAATGTTTCTCTCTTCTCAACCCCTCTCAAGCTTGAGAAGTTTAATTGGTATGGTTTTTTTTAAATACTATTGAAGTTTGAATAGTAGTGAAGAGTTACATAAGTTAATAAATGCTATTGAAGTTAATTTTCATTTATGTTTAAATTCTAATGATTTTTATGTAAATTCTCTCTCTCACTCAAGAAATGGTCATACTCATGACCCGTTCTCAATCCAAATCAAGCTTTTCATAAAGCTTTTCCTTAACCCAAACTTAAGCTATGCTTGAGGCCAATTTAATGGCTTTTTTCTATGCTTTTAGTTTATGCATATTGATGATTCAATCCACTATAGATTAATGATCCAATTAGAGATCATTTTAATTATTTCCTTAATGATAAGCTTTATCCCTTAGAAAAAATTGAGATTTATCAGTCATAGCAGCGGAGCTATGGCAAAATTTTTATAAAAATTATGCATAAAATAATTTCATTCAAAGCATAAAAAGAGGACTTCCTACCATATTCTAGGAATTATCATCCTAGATTAATTGAAAGAATTTCATTATAATCATGGAGAAATTGAATTTTAATATCATGCATAAAGGATAATTTTTTTATATCAAAAGTGTTACTTTTATCATTTTTAATTTTCATGCATAGAAGTATGCATAAAGGAAAAAAAAATTATATCAAAAGTGTTACTTTTATCATTTTTTAATTTTTCATGCATAGAAGTATGCATAAAGGAAAATTTTTATATCAAAAGTGATACTTTTATCATTTTTAATTTTCATGCATAGAAGTATGCATAAAGGATAATTTTTTTATATTAAAAGTGTTATTTTTATCATTTTTAATTTTCATGCATAGAAGGATGCATAAAGGAAAATTTTTTTTATATCAAAAGTGTTACTTTTATCATTTTTAATTTTCATGCATAGAAGTATGCATAAAGGATAATTTTTTTATATCAAAAGTGTTACTTTTATCATATTGGATTTCATGCATAGAGGTATGCATAAAAGTTGAATATTTTATTATAAAAGTGTTACTTTTAGCATAATTGAATTTCATGCATAGAGGTATGCATTAAAGATATGGGAAGTGATAAGATATGATAAGATGCATGTGGATATGGATGTGGATGTATGAATGTGGATGTATGGATGTAAATGTGGATGTGGATGTATGGATGTATGCATGTAGATGTGGATGCATGAATGTGGATGTATGGATGTGAATGAGGATATAGATGTGGATGTATGGATGTGAATGTACATGTAGATAAAGATGTATATATGTGAATGCGAATGTGGATGTGGATGTATGTATGCATGTGGATGTGGATATGGATGTGTATGTATGAATGTGGATATGGGATGTGGATGTATAAATGAGGATGTGAAAATAGAGATAAGCATGTAGATGTGGATGCATGAATGTGGATGTATGGATGTGAATGAGGATATAGATGTGGATGTATGGATGTGAATGTGCATGTAGATATGGATGTATATATGTGAATGGGAATGTGGATGTGGATGTATGTATGCATGTGGATGTGGATATGGATGTGTATGTATGAATGTGGATATGGGATGTGGATGTATAAATGAGGATGTGAAAATGGAGATAAGCATGTAGATGAGGATGTATGGATGTGGATGTATGAATGTGGATGTATGGATGTGAAGGAGGATGTGGATGTGGATGCATGGATGTAAATGTGGATGTGTATGTATGGATGTAGGCATGTAGATGTGGATGCATGAATGTGGATGTATGGATGTGAATGAGGATATAGATGTGGATGTATGGATGTGAATGTGCATGTAGATATGGATGTATAGATGTGAATGAGAATGTGGATGTGGATGTGGATGTATGTATGTATGTATGTGGATGTGGATGTATGAATGAGGACGTGATAATGAATGTATGCATGTGGATGTGGATATGGATGTGTATGTATGAATGCGGATATGGATGTGGATATGGATGTGTATGTATGAATGTGGATATGGGATGTGGATGTATAAATGAGGATGTGAAAATAGAGATAAGCATGTAGATGTGGATGCATGAATGTGGATGTATGGATGTGAATGAGGATATAGATGTGGATGTATGGATGTGAATGTGCATGTAGATATGGATGTATATATGTGAATGGGAATGTGGATGTGGATGTATGTATGCATGTGGATGTGGATATGGATGTGTATGTATGAATGTGGATATGGGATGTGGATGTATAAATGAGGATGTGAAAATGGAGATAAGCATGTAGATGAGGATGTATGGATGTGAATGTGGATGTGGATGTGGATGTATGAATGTGGATGTATGGATGTGAAGGAGGATGTGGATGTGGATGCATGGATGTAAATGTGGATGTGTATGTATGGATGTAGGCATGTAGATGTGGATGCATGAATGTGGATGTATGGATGTGAATGAGGATATAGATGTGGATGTATGGATGTGAATGTGCATGTAGATATGGATGTATAGATGTGAATGAGAATGTGGATGTGGATGTGGATGTATGTATGTATGTATGTGGATGTGGATGTATGAATGAGGACGTGATAATGAATGTATGCATGTGGATGTGGATATGGATGTGTATGTATGAATGCGGATATGGATGTGGATATGGATGTGTATGTATGAATGTGGATATGGGATGTGGATGTATAAATGAGGATGTGAAAATGGAGATAAGCATGTAGATGTGGATGTATGGATGTGAATGTGGATGTGGATGTGGATGTATGGATGTGGATATGGATGTGAATATATGATATGTGATGTGAAGGAATCTGAAGTGAAGAGATGGAAAATGATATGATTGGATGAGTACACATATAAATGAAATGTGGAATAAGTAATGTGGATTGCATGAGGGATAATGTGGAAAAATGAGAGTTAATATAGAAATTGTATTTGTAAACTGTTTGTAAATGCTGTTTGTAAATGGCTGTTTTATGTCAAGAATGCTGGGAAAGCATTTTGACCATCTTGTGATTAAGGTCGTGGAGACCTAACTGATAAAGTTGCAACTGCTGACGGAGAGTCAATGGAGGACGTCTCGCGTAGCAAGGTCGGCCGAGGTCTTGACCAGCCTCGGTTCGATTAAAATGGTGAGCTTCCGGTACGGTGGATGAGGGACCAAGGAAGCGGCCTATGAGTGAAGCGCTAGGTCACCTGCGAAGGATCCTAGAGGGTGCTGACCATACGGTGCTCGGGCTCTGGGTCGCCCAGGATACCCACGCGTGCGTCGAGGAAGATATTGGAACAAGGAGTAAGAGTTGTTTTCTGGAACCGGGCATGGATCTGGTTGACTGACCTTGCTGGTCCTCAACGGATGAGTCCATGGCTCTTTTATATGGATCTGTTGGTTGATCTTGCTGATCTTCAACGAGAGTCCATCTTGATAAGTGATTATATTGTTGAGTATTATGGGCTAGGAACTATTGAAACGGCCCCTGTGTGGACAGGTGGTGAGCGTTCTAGTTGCCAATGATGCCATAGATACTCTGATGAAGGAATGATGGGAAATTATGAATCAACTGGATAATTTGGGAGATTGTGATCAGTGGTACTATGGTTTCATTAAAGGATTGTTTTAAGTTTAGCTGATGCTAAGAAAAAGTCAATTTTCATATTGGGTGTGTAAGTGGTGTGGCTAGTTTTATGTTTGCATGAAATTCCGGCTAGGGGGCCTTGGAACTCTTTTCCTTGGTACCCGGGACAAAACCTAACCAAATTCCAAATTGGATCCCATCACTACAGTGGTTGGGCGGTTGGCTAACCCATGGGATCGGATGGGGTTAGGCTGGACTGATGGATCCGTAAATCGAGACTCAATTTCTGTTATTACGATAGATAAAGTAAATCCCGGATAGTAATTGTTCTATGGATAGGAATCAACGGCTGTGCCTCCTTGGTGGGGAAAAAAGCGTTGATCCCAATGATCCAAGTGCAAGTTTCTTCCTTGATCTGACCAAGTATCTTTATAGATGCAGTCGGATCTGTTTGATCAGTAAGAGTTTTGACTACGTTAGAGTAAAAATTATCCTGGTGGAATCGCCCGTGCTTTCCGGATAAGGGAAGTTTTTCCGGGTCTGGTTTTGGAAAAATCGACGGATTAGTCTTTTGTCCGGATATCCGTGGACGAGGCCCCGAGTGTGGGACCCTGCCTCGCGCAAGAAGTGCTACTTCCGCTGCTAGTACCCCGAATCCGTTGCGCGGTGGGAACAGGGATCTCACAAATGGTCTTGACTACGTTAGAGTAAAAAGTTATCCTGGAGGAATCGCCCGTGCTTTCCGGATAAGGGAAGTTTTTTCGGGTTCGGTTTGGAAAAACCGACGGATTAGTCTTTTGTCCGGATATCCATGGACGAGGCCCCGAGTGTGGGACCCTGCCTCGTGCATGAAGTGCTACTTCCGCTGATAGTACCCCGAATCCGTTGCGTGGTGGGAACAGGGATCTCACAAATCATCATGGATAAAACCAAGTCTTGCTGCCAAGCCATTAAGAAAGAAAGGAGATCGATGGATGTAAGATTACTGCGAGCGATAAGTAAGAGTTACGACTTATATAAAGGAAGGAGCTAGCGTAACCTAGAAGCCAACGGGGTATCTTGCCACTAAAGTTTTACCGTCTTTCCATGATTTGGGTTTGGCACATATTTCTATAGAAGGCTTACATGAGATACATTATGCACTTTGAGATGAGGAGATAAAAGAAGCTCGTAGGCTAAGTCACCTACTTTCTTTGAATTCAGATAAGGCCCACAATATTTGGGGGATAACTTCTTATACTCCCCAAGAGATAAAGAACTTCTTTTGGGCCGTACTCGAATGAAGACCAAAACCTTGGTATCCAAAACACCGATTTTCACTTCTGAACTCATTGTTCTGAATCCTTAAAACAGGTGGGACTCCTGAGAAGTATTCTAGGGAAAGGGTCTTCCTTTTTTAAACAAAATCTTTCTTTTATTTTAGAGAGGGAATAATTATAAGATCGGAAAGGAAGCTTCTTACTCCTGTATACCTCGAAGGCTGGGAGAGAATCTTACATTCTACCCCACTTAAAAATGCGAGATGTCCTCATCTCGCAAGGTAGAGGACAACTCTTTTTCTTAAGATCCAATTTATTCTGGGGTTCCTTATATTTTGGTCAACCCAACAGAATACTGGGATAAATATCCCTTATATAGAACTCAACATTAAATAACAATACATTCAGATCATATCATTCATATCTTTATCATATCATTCATATCTTTATCATGATAATGG
This sequence comes from Cibotium barometz, assembly GCF_041138505.1. NCBI lineage: Eukaryota > Viridiplantae > Streptophyta > Polypodiopsida > Cyatheales > Cibotiaceae > Cibotium > Cibotium barometz. The sequence goes on from NC_141104.1 coordinate 30,390,923, forward strand.
TCCATTAGACCGAAAAAATTTCTTTCTGAACATTCCTCCATGGGGATTTCAGTCAAGCAAGTTCTCAATTTGTCATCTCTTAACTTGATCCACCAAGTCAAGTATTAATAGTAGCAATCTGACAGCACAATCCACTAATCTCATAGTGATTTGCTGAATTCATTATCATCATTCCAGTTATGAATATCATCACAGGGACTCGTCCCATTCATCCTCATTGTGGTTTCGCTCAGGTTATTATATTTCAACTAAATTTCAAAAATCATCATTTTCAAATCAGAATCCAAATCAATTCATCAATTCTCAAACAGAATTAAAAATCATATCAACCACATTCGAAATCATTATCTGGATAGCATTAACGCTTATAATTTCAAGTCTTAGATTTCCTCGTATATACTGTCAGTAAAGAGCTGCAGTTATACTCTCGGTATATACGGGTAGTCACGGCCCTTGGAATTATAAGGTAAATACCATCATGTCTAGGCCTCAAGCAAGTCAGGGATTCTATATAATTGCGGTACTTTCATCTGAAGACCCAATTACCAAATTACGAATTTCAGTTTGAATATCAAATTGTATGACTTATATCACACAATTACAACCTTTTTGTGTTTCTTGATAAATTTTTGACATATTTGTCTTCTTAGTTGATCTTTATTAGCCAAATGGCTCTGATACCAACTCTGAGATCCCTGTTCCCACCGCGCAACGGATTCGGGGTACTAGCAGTGGAAGTAGCACTTCTTGCGCGAGGCAGGGTCCCACACTCGAGGCCTCGTCCACACGGATATCCGGACAAAAGACTAATCCGTCCGTTTTTCCAAAACCGAACCCAGAAAAACTTCCCTTATCCGGAAAGCACGGGCGATTCCTCCAGGATAACTTTTTACTCTAACGTAGTCCAGACCATTAGTGATCAAACTGATCCGACTACACCTATAAAGAAACTCGGTCAGATCAAGGAAGAAACTTGCACTTGGATCATTGGGATCAACGCTTTTTTTCCCATCAAGAGGCACATCCGTTGATTCCTATCCATAGAACAATTACTATCCGGGACTTACTTCATCTATCGTAATAACAAAAATTGAGTCTCGATTTACGGATCCATCAGTCCAGCCTAACCCCATCCGATCCCAAGAGTTAGCCAACCGCCCAACCACTCTAGTGATGGGATCCAATTTAGAATTTGATTTTTGTCCCGGGTACCAGGGAAAAGAGTTCCCAGGCCCCCTAGTCGGATGTTCATGCAAAAATAAAACTAGTCACACCACTTACACACCCAATATGAAATTGCCTTTTCACAGATTCAACCAGTTTTAAAACAATCCTTTAATGCAACCATAGTATCACTGATCACAATCTTCCAAATTATCCGATTGATTCTTAATTTTCCATCATTCCTTCATCAGAGTATTTATGGCATCATTGGCAACCAGAACGCTCACCACCTGTCCACTTAGGGGCCTTTTCAATGGTCCCTAGCCCATAATACTCGGCAATATAATCACTTATAAAAATCAAGATGGACTCTCGTTGAAGATCAGCAAGATCAACCAACAGATCCATATAAAGAGCCATGGACTCATCCATTGAAGACCAGCAAGGTCAATCAACCAGATCCATGCCCGGTTTCAGAAAACAACTCTTACTCCTTGTTCCAATATCTTCCTCGACGCACGTGTGCAATATTAAAAATATGAGATATTTTGGGTATAATGATTCCATTATGACACATATGTAAGGAAGGGGAGTTATTTAAAGGAGGTGCATATTTCACATGCTTGAATGAGTTTTAAACTCATAAAAATTGAGATATTTCATCTCTCCTCTCTCCTCATTCAAGTCTAGTTCCAAAAAGTTAGCTTAACTGACCTAAAAATGGTCAAATATTGACCAAACTGATTTAGAAAATTCTAGAATCAGTTTGTTTGGTTAGGAGCTCAATTTTTCCTATAAATAGAAGCCTCCCCCTTGTTGAAAAATATATAGTGTTTATGCATCGTTACTCTACTCCACCTAAGCCAAGAACTGTGAATTCATTTAATAATTCACTAGTTTTTTGGAGCTTCCCTCTTTCTTCAATCCCCATTAGTGGCTCCGTCAACATACTTAACCAATTGATTGGTTGGGGGCCTCTATCGTGAACAAAGAATCAAGCAATTTGTAAGGTAATTAGTGAATATTGATCTTTTCTATAATTTCTCAATGTTTCTCTCTTCTCAACCCCTCTCAAGCTTGAGAAGCTTAATTGGTATGGTTTTTTTTTAAATGCTATTGAAGTTAATTGGTGAATAGTAGTGAAGAGTTACATAATTTAATAAATGCTATTGAAGTTAATTTCCATTTATGTTTAAATTCTAATGATTTTTATGTAATTTCTCTCTCTCACTCAAGAAATGGTCATACTCATGACCCATTCTCAATCCAAATCAAGCTTTTCATAAAGCTTTTCCTTAACCCAAGATTAAGCTATGCTTGAGGCCAAATTAATGGCTTTTTTCTATGCTTTTCGTTTATGTATATTGATGATTCAATCCATTATGGATTAATGATCCAATTAGAGATCATTTTAATTATTTCCTTAATGATAAGCTTTATCCTTTAGAAAAATTGAGATTTATCAGTCATCATAGCAGCGGAGCTATGGCAAAATTTTTATAAAAATTATGCATAAAATAATTTCATTCAAAGCATAAAAAGAAGACTTCCTACCATATTCTAGGAATTATCATCCTAGATTAATTGAAAGAATTTCATTATAATCATGGAGAAATTGAATTTTAATATCATGCATAAAGGATAAGTTTTTATATCAAAAGTGTTATTTTTACCATTTTTATTTCATGCATAGAAGTATGCATAATGGATAAATTTTTTATATCAAAAGTGTTATTTTTATCATTTTTATTTTCATGCATAGAAGTATGCCTAATGGATAAATTTTTATATCAAAAGTGTTATTTTTATCATTTTTATTTTCATGCATAGAAGTGTGTATAAAGGATAAATTTTTATATCAAAAGTGTTACTTTTATCATTTTTACTTTCATGCATAGAAGTATGCATAAAGGATAAATTTTTATATCAAAAGTGTTATTTTTATCATTTTTATTTTCATGCATAGAAGTATGCATAAAGGATAAATTTTTATATCAAAAGTGTTACTTTTATCATTTTTATTTCATGCATAGAAGTATACATAATGGATAAATTTTTATATCAAAAGTGTTACTTTTATCATATTTGAATTTCATGCATAAAGGTATGCATAAAAGTTAATTATTTTATTATAAAAGTGTGTCTTTTATTATATTGAATTTCATGCATAGAGGTATGCATAAAAGTTGATTATTTTATTATAAAAGTGTGTCTTTTATTATATTGAATTTCATGCATAGAGGTATGCATAAAGGTTGATTATTTTATTATAAAAGTGTGACTTTTATCATAATTGAATTTCATGCATAGAGGTATGCATAAAAGTTGATTATTTTATTGTAAGAGTGTTACTTTTATCATATTGGATTCCATGCATAGAGGTATGCATAAAAGATATTCTTTTTATACCAAAAGTGTGATTTTCCTCATAAATGGATTTTATGCATAACTTAGATGCATAAGAGAAATTCTTTTATTCTAAAAATGTAATTCCTACCAAATTGAATTTATGCATAAGAAGATGCATAAAAGATTGATTTTAATTTTGAAAGTGTTAGTCTCCTTAAATGGAATTTATGCATAAATAAATGTGTAGAGAAATCTTATATCAAATATAAGAATTCTCTAAAAAAAAGATATGAAATGTGATAAGATGTGATAAGAGGTGTATGAGATGTGATAAGATTTGATAAGATGCGTATGGAAAGTGATAGGATGTGATAAGAGGTGTATGAGATGTAAAAAGATGTGATAAGATGTGTATGAGATGTGATAGAATGTGTTAAGATGAGTTAGGATGTGTTAAGATGTATATGGGATGTGTTAGGACGAGAATGGATGTAATATGGTTGTATGAATGTGATGTGGATGTATACATGTAGATGTATATGTATGAATGTGAATGTAGATATGGATGTGGATGTATGGATGTAGATACGGATGTGTATGTATGTATGTGGATGTGTATGTATGAATGAGGATGTGAAAATGGATGTATGTATGTAGATGTGGATCCATGTATGGATGTGTAAGATTCCTCCCCCAACCCCTTTTGATGTCTAGTATCTTCCCCTGTAATCAATCCCTCTTCAGAAATATAAAGACCTTGTTTCTAATTGTTTTAACCTAGAGAGAGAAAATTATTCTAGAGAGAGAATATTCAGATTTTGAATATTTTTGGATAAAAAAATATCTCATATAATTAAGATGAATTTCCCTGAAACAGAAATTCAAAAAGAATTTTCCAATGTGCAATTGGAATTAATTAGAATGCTCACATAAGATGAAGAGTTGAAAATGTACAAGGTTTATTAGTAAGAAACTATGAGCAATATTAAAATGATTCCATTATGACACATATGTAAGGAAGGGGAGTTCTTTAAAGAAGGTGCATATTTCACATAAGATGAAGAGTTGAAAATGTACAAGGTTTATTAGTAAAAAACTATGAGCAATATTAAAATGATTCCATTATGACACGTATGTAAGGAAGGGGAGTTCTTTAAAGGAGGTGCATATTTCACATGCTTGAATGAGTTTTAAACTCATAAAAATGGAGATATTTTATCTCTCCTCTCTCCTCATTCAAGTCTAGTTCCAAAAAGTTAGCTTAACTGACCTAAAAATGGTCAAAAAGTGACCAAACTGACTTGGAAAATTCTAGAATGAGTTTGTTTGGTTAGGAACTCAAATTTTCCTATAAATAGAAGCCTCCCCTTGTTGAAAAATATATAGTGTCTTATGCATTGTTACTCTACTCCACCTAAGCCAAAATATATAGTGTCTTATGCATTGTTACTCTACTCCACCTAAGCCAAAATATATAGTGTCTTATGCATTGTTACTCTACTTCACCTAAGCCAAGAACTATGAATTCTTTATGTAGATATAGTGTCTTATGCATTGTTACTCTACTTCACCTAAGCCAAGAACTATGAATTCTTTATGTAGATATAGAGTCTTATGCATTGTTACTCTACTCTACCTAAGCGAAGAACTGTGAATTCTTTAATAATTCACTAGTTTTTGATACTTCTCTCTTTCTTCAATCCCCATTGGTGGCTCCATCAACATACTAAACCAATTGATTGGTTGGGGGCCTCTACCCTGAATAAAGAATCAAGCAAATTATAAGGTAAGTATATTGAATTTTGATCTTTTCTATAATTTCTCAATGATTCTCTCTTCTCAACCCCTCTCAAGCTTGAGAAGCTTAATTGGTATGGTTTTTTTAAATGTTATTGAAGTTAATTGGTGAATAGTAGTGAAGAGTTACATAATTTAATAAATGCTATTGAAGTTAATTTCCATTTATGTTTAAATTCTAATGGTTTTTATGTAATTTCTCTCTCTCACTCAAGAAATGGTCATACTCATGACCCATTCTCAATCCAAATGAAGCTTTTCATAAAGCTTTTTCCTTAATCCAAGATTAAGCTATGCTTGAGGCCAAATTAATGGCCTTTTTTCTATACTTTTAGTTTATGCACATTGATGATTCAATCCATTATGGATTGATGATCCAATTAGAGACCATTCTAATTATTTCCTTAATGATAAGCTTTATCCCTTAGAAAAAATTGAGATTTATCAGTCATAGTAGCGGAGCTATGGCAAAAAATTTTATAGAAATTACGCATAAAATAAAGTCATTCAAAGCATAAAAAGAGGGCTTCCTACCATATTCTAGGAACTATCATCCTAGATTAATTAAAAGAATTTTATTATGCATGGAGATGTGGATGTTTGCATGTAGATGTAGATGTATGGATGTGAGTGTGAATGTGGAGGTGGATGTATGCATGGAGATGTGGATGTATGCATGTCGAAGTAGATGTATAGATGAGGATGTAAATAGAGATGTGGATGGATGCATGTAGATGTAGATGTATAGATGTGGATGTGAATGGAGATGTAGATGTATGCATGTAGATGTAGATGTATAGATGTGGATGTGGATGTATGCATGTAGATGTAGATGTATAGTGTGGATGTGGAGGTGGATGTATGCATGTAGATGTAGATGTGAATGTGGATGTGGAGGTGGATGTATGCATGTAGATGTAGATGTATAGATATGGATGTGAATGTAGAGGTGGATGTATGCATGTAGATGTAGATGTATGAGGAGAATGTGAATGTGGATGTGGATGTATGCATAGAGATGTGGATGTATGCATGTAGATGAGAATGTACGCATATAGATGTGGATGTATGGATGTGAATGTGCATGTAGATGTGGATGTATGGATGTGGATGCATGAATGTGCATGTAGATGTGGATGTGAAAATAGATGTATGGATGTAGATGTGGATGTGTGGATGTGAATGTGGATGTGGATGTGGATATATGTATGGATGTGAATATACGATATGTGATGTGAAGGAATAATGAAGTGTTGAGAGGGAAAATGATGTGATGGGATGAGTATACATATAAATGGAATATGGAATAAGTAATGGGGATTGATGAGGGATAATGTGGAAAAATGAAAGTTAAAATAGAAACTGTATTGTAAACTGTTTGTAAATGCTGTTTGTAAATGATTGTTTTATGTCAAGATTGCTGGGGGAGCATTGTGACCATCTTGTGATTAAGGTCGTGGAGACCTAACTGATAATGTTGCAACTGCTGACGGAGAGTCAATGAAGGACGTCTCGCGTAGCAAGGTCGGCCGAGGTCTTGACCAGCCTCGGTGCGATTAAAATGGTGAGCTTCCGGTACGGTGGATGAGGGGCCAAGGAAGCGGCCTATGAGTGAAGCGCTAGGTCACCTGCGAAGGATCCTAGAGGGTGCTGACCATACGGTGCTCGGGCTCTGGGTCGCCTAGGATACCCACGCGTGCATCGAGGAAGATATTGGAACAGAGTTGGAGTTGTTTTCTGAAATCGGGCATGGATCTGGTTGATTGACCTTGCTGGTCTTCAATGGATGAGTCCATGGCTCTTTATATGGATGTGTTGGTTGATCTTGCTAATCTTCAACGAGAGTCCATCTTGATAAGTGATTATATTGCCGAGTATTATGGGCTAGGGATTAGGAAACGGCCCCTGATGTGAGTGGACAGGTGGTGAGCGTCCTAGTTACCAATGATGCCATAGATACTCTGATGAAGGAATGATGGGAAAATTGAGAATCAACTGGATAAATTGGAAGATGGTGATCAGTGATACTATGGTTTTATTAAAGGATTGTTTTAAACTGGTTGAATCTGTGAAAATGCAATTTCATATTGGGTGTGTGAGTGGTGTGACTAGTTTTATTTTGCATGAACATCCGGCTAGGGGGCCTTGGAACTCTTTTCCTTGGTACCCGGGACAAAACCTAACCAAATTCTTAATTGGATCCCATCACTACAGTGGTTGGGCAGTTGGCTAACCCATAGGCTGGACTGATGGATCCGTAAATCGAGACTCAAACTTTTGTTTTTACGATAGATAAAATAAATCCCGGACAGTAACTGTTCTATGGATAGGAATCAACGGCTGTGCCTCTTGAATGGGGAAAAAAGCGTTGATCCCAATGATCCAAGTGCAAGAATCTCCCTTGATCTGACCAAGTATCTTATAGATGTAATTGGATCAGCTCGATTCAGAAATGATCTTGACTACGTTAGAGTAAAAAGTTATCCTGGTGGAATCACCCGTGCTTTCCGGTAAAGGAAGTTTTTTCGGGTTCGGTTTTGGAACAACCGACGGATTAGTCTCTTATCCGGATATCCGTGGGTGAGGCCTCGAATGTGGGACCCCTCTCCCACGCGAGAAGTGCTACTTCCGCTGCTAGTATCCCGAATCTGTTGCTCGGTGGGAACACGGATCTTACAGTTGGTATCAGAGCATTTGGTTAAGAAAGATCAATTGAGAAGACAAATATATCAAAAATTTATTAAGAAACACAAAAAGGTTATAATTGTGTGATATAATTCATACAATTTGATATTCAAACTGAAACTCGTAAATTGGTAATTGGTTCTTCACATGGAAGTACCGCAATTATATAGAATCCCTGACTTGCTTGAGGCCTAGACATGATAGTATTTACCTTATAATTCCAAGGGCCGTGACTACCCGTATATACCGAGAGTATACTGCAGCTCTTTACTGACAGTATATACGAGTAAATCTAAGACTTGAAATTATAAGCGTTAATGCTATCTAGATGATGATTTCGAATGTGATTGATATGATTTTAATTCTGTTTGAGAATTGATGAATTGATTTGGATTCTGATTGAAAATGCTGATTGAAAAATGTTGATTTCTAAAAATTAGTTGAAATATAATGAAACCTCAATGAGGGGGAATGGGACGAGTCCTTGTGATGATATTCATAACTAGAATGATGATAATGAATTCAGCAAATCACTATGAGGTTAGTGGGTTGTGCTGTTAGATTGCTACTGTTAATACTTGACCGGTAGATCAAGTTAAGGGAGGTCAAATAGAGATCTTGCTTGACTGAAATTTCCATGGAGGAATGTTCCGAAGGAAACTTTTCGGTCTAATGGACCATTATCATGTTAAAGATATGAATGACATGATCTGAATGAGTTGTTATTTAATGATGAGTTCTATATAAGGGATATTTATCCCAGTGTTCTGTTGGGTTGACCAGAATATATGGAACCCCAGAATAAAATTGGATCTTAAGAAAAAGAGCTGTCCTCTACCTTGCGAGATGAGGACATCTCGCACTTTTTAAGTGGGATAGAATGTAAGATATCTCCCCAGCCTTCGAGGTATACAGGAGTAAGAATCTCCCTTTTCTGATCTTATAATTATTCCCTCTCTAAAATAAAAGAAAGTTTCTGCTTTTAAAAAAAAAAGGAAGACCCTTTACCTAGAATACCTTCTCAGGAGCCCACCTGTTTTAAGGATTCAGAACGATGAGTTTAGAAGTGAGAATCGGTGTTTTGGATACCAAGGTTTTGGTTTTCATTCGAGTAGGCCCAAAAGAAGTTCTTTATCTCTTGGGGAGTATAAGAAGTTATCCCCCAGATATTGTGATCCTTATATCTGAATTCAATGAAAGTAGGTGACTTAGCCTACAAGTTTCTTTTATCTCCTCATCTCAAAATTCTTAATGCCTTCTATAGAAAAATGTGTCAAACTCAAATCATGGAAAGACAGTAAAACTTCAGTGGCAAGTTACCGATGGCTTATAGGTTACGGTAGCTCCTTCCTTTATATAAGTCGTAACTTTTACTTGTCGCTCACAGTAATCTTACTCCCATCAATCTCCTTTCTTTCTTAATCTCCTTCATGGCTTGGCAACAAGAACTAGTTTTATCCATGATGATTTCTCACCTTCAAGACGCAAGAGAGTCTGTGAAGAAAGACTTTATAGAACAGTATGAGCGCTCACTTTTTCCTCACCTAGGAACTTCTGTAGCTCAGACCAAATGGTGAACCTATCAAAACATAACTAGGGTAACACCCTGGGGTCAGCAGCACTTTCGTAACAATGTCCGCTTGGCCATAGTTATTGAAGCCTTGGGTTTGGGTCCCCGATACTACTGCGTCATGAGATCAAGGCATCTTGGGTTTTCTGAGCAGGTCTTCTTACTGGCGTGTTTTCTTCCTCATGAGAAGATATGCCTTTACCCCGTTTTTGGCTTGCCTCTCAGAGGTCCTTTTGTTGGATCACCTCATACCACTGAGATAGGTGCGGCAATAACCAGCAGAATCATTCCCATAGATGAGTTACCCTATACTTGTGCAGCTTGTGAGGACTGCTTTTGTGACCATATGATGGACGGGCTTATGGAAGTGTAAAGAGTTCTTCTATCTTTACTGTATAAGTTCCGTGAATGAATAAAGTTTAAATCTTGTTCTTATTTTGAATCTTGCTCTCTTTAGGACTTTTCTTGGTGGTTAATCGTGATTAAAAATTTTCTCTAAGTCTCATATTCGTGCATCTTGCGAAATTATCCCAAGTTGCGAGATGAGGACATCTCGCATTTTTTAAGTGGAGTAGAATGTAAGATTCCTCCCCCAACCCCTTTTGATGTCTAGTATCTTCCCCTGTAATCAATCCCTCTTCAGAAATATAAAGACCTTGTTTCTAACTGTTTTAACCTAGAGAGAGAAAATTATTCTAGAGAGAGAATATTCAGATTTTGAATATTTTTGGATAGAAAAATATCTCATATAATTAAGATGAATTCCCCTGAAACAGAAATTCAAAAAGAATTTTCCAATGTGCAATTGGAATTAATTAGAAATAGGTCTAAAGAACCTTAGTCTAAGGGTCTAGATTTTCATAAATCTTTGGATTATGGTCCAATTAAGGTTCCTATGGGCCAATAGCATCAATCCATGTGTAGGGAGGCGATAAATCCAAATTGTAAAAAGAAGATACCCAAAAATGAGTAAATGCTCACATAAGATGAAGAGTTGAAAATGTACAAGGTTTATTAGTAAAAAACTATGAGCAATATTAAAAATATGAGATATTTTGGGAATAATGATTTTATTATGACACATATGTAAGGAAGGGGAGTCCCTTAAATGCTCACATAAGATGAAGAGTTGAAAATATACAAGGTTTATTAGTAAAAAACTATGAGCAATATTAAAAATATGAGATATTTTAGGAATAATGATTTTATTATGACACATATGTAAGGAAGGGGAGTCCCTTAAATGCTCACATAAGATGAAGAGTTGAAAATGTACAAGGTTTATTAGTAAGAAACTATGAGCAATATTAAAATGATTCCATTATGACACATATGTAAGGAAGGGGAGTTCTTTAAAGAAGGTGCATATTTCACATAAGATGAAGAGTTGAAAATGTACAAGGTTTATTAGTAAAAAACTATGAGCAATATTAAAATGATTCCATTATGACACATATGTAAGGAAGGGGAGTTCTTTAAAGGAGGTGCATATTTCACATGCTTGAATGAGTTTTAAACTCATAAAAATGGAGATATTTCATCTCTCCTCTCTCCTCATTCAAGTCTAGTTCCAAAAAGTTAGCTTAACTGACCTAAAAATGGTCAAAAAGTGACCAAACTGACTTGGAAAATTCTAGAATGAGTTTGTTTGGTTAGGAACTCAAATTTTCCTATAAATAGAAGCCTCCCCTTGTTGAAAAATATATAGTGTCTTATGCATTGTTACTCTACTCCACCTAAGCCAAAATATATAGTGTCTTATGCATTGTTACTCTACTCCACCTAAGCCAAAATATATAGTGTCTTGTGCATTGTTACTCTACCTTACCTAAGCCAAGAACTATGAATTCTTTATGTAGATATAGTGTCTTATGCATTGTTACTCTACTTCACCTAAGCCAAGAACTATGAATTCTTTATGTAGATATAGAGTCTTATGCATTGTTACTCTACTCTACCTAAGCCAAGAACTGTGAATTCTTTAATAATTCACTAGTTTTTGATACTTCTCTCTTTCTTCAATCCCCATTGGTGGCTCCATCAACATACTAAACCAATTGATTGGTTGGGGGCCTCTACCGTGAATAAAGAATCAAGCAAATTATAAGGTAAGTATATTGAATTTTGATCTTTACTATAATTTCTCAATGATTCTCTCTTCTCAACCCCTCTCAAGCTTGAGAAGCTTAATTGGTATGGTTTTTTTAAATGTTATTGAAGTTAATTGGTGAATAGTAGTGAAGAGTTACATAATTTAATAAATGCTATTGAAGTTAATTTCCATTTATGTTTAAATTCTAATGGTTTTTATGTAATTTCTCTCTCTCACTCAAGAAATGGTCATACTCATGACCCATTCTCAATCCAAATGAAGCTTTTCATAAAGCTTTTCCTTAATCCAAGATTAAGCTATGCTTGAGGCTAAATTAATGGCTTTTTTCTATACTTTTAGTTTATGCACATTGATGATTCAATCCATTATGGATTGATGATCCAATTAGAGACCATTCTAATTATTTCCTTAATGATAAGCTTTATCCCTTAGAAAAAATTGAGATTTATCAGTCATAGTAGCGGAGCTATGGTAAAATTTTTTATAGAAATTACGCATAAAATAAAGTCATTCAAAGCATAAAAAGAGGACTTCCTACCATATTCTAGGAACTATCATCCTAGATTAATTAAAAGAATTTTATTATGCATGGAGATGTGGATGTTTGCATGTAGATGTAGATGTATGGATGTGAGTGTGAATGTGGAGGTGGATGTATGCATGGAGATGTGGATGTATGCATGTAGAAGTAGATGTATGGATGAGGATGTAAATAGAGATGTGGATGGATGCATGTAGATGTAGATGTATAGATGTGGATGTGAATGGAGATGTAGATGTATGCATGTAGATGTAGATGTATAGATGTGGATGTGGATGTATGCATGTAGATGTAGATGTATAGATGTGAATGTGGATGTGGAGGTGGATGTATGCATGTAGATGTAGATGTGAATGTGGATGTGGAGGTGGATGTATGCATGTAGATGTAGATGTATAGATATGGATGTGAATGTAGAGGTGGATGTATGCATGTAGATGTAGATGTATGAGGAGAATGTGAATGTGGATGTGGATGTATGCATAGAGATGTGGATGTATGCATGTAGATGAGAATGTACGCATATAGATGTGGATGTATGGATGTGAATGTGCATGTAGATGTGGATGTATGGATGTGGATGCATGAATGTGCATGTAGATGTGGATGTGAAAATAGATGTATGGATGTAGATGTGGATGTGTGGATGTGAATGTGGATGTGGATGTGGATATATGTATGGATGTGAATATACGATATGTGATGTGAAGGAATAATGAAGTGTTGAGAGGGAAAATGATGTGATGGGATGAGTATACATATAAATGGAATATGGAATAAGTAATGGGGATTGATGAGGGATAATGTGGAAAAATGAAAGTTAAAATAGAAACTGTATTGTAAACTGTTTGTAAATGCTGTTTGTAAATGACTGTTTTATGTCAAGATTGCTGGGGGAGCATTGTGACCATCTTGTGATTAAGGTCGTGGAGACCTAACTGATAATGTTGCAACTGCTGACGGAGAGTCAATAAAGGACGTCTCGCGTAGCAAGGTCGGCCGAGGTCTTGACCAGCCTCCTCGGTGCGATTAAAATGGTGAGCTTCCGGTACGGTGGATGAGGGGCCAAGGAAGCGGCCTATGAGTGAAGCGCTAGGTCACCTGCGAAGGATCCTAGAGGGTGTTGACCATATGGTGCTCGGGCTCTGGGTCGCCTAGGATACCCACGCGTGCATCGAGGAAGATATTGGAACAGAGTTGGAGTTGTTTTCTGAAATCGGGCATGGATCTGGTTGATTGACCTTGCTGGTCTTCAATGGATGAGTCCATGGCTCTTTATATGGATCTGTTGGTTGATCTTGCTGATCTTCAACGAGAGTCCATCTTGATAAGTGATTATATTGCCGAGTATTATGGGCTAGGGATTAGGAAACGGCCCCTGATGTGAGTGGACAGGTGGTGAGCGTCCTAGTTACCAATGATGCCATAGATACTCTGATGAAGGAATGATGGGAAAATTGAGAATCAACTGGATAAATTGGAAGATGGTGATCAGTGATACTATGGTTTTATTAAAGGATTGTTTTAACCTGGTTGAATCTGTGAAAATGCAATTTCATATTGGGTGTGTGAGTGGTGTGACTAGTTTTATTTTGCATGAACATCCGGCTAGGGGGCCTTGGAACTCTTTTCCTTGGTACCCGGGACAAAACCTAACCAAATTCTTAATTGGATCCCATCACTACAGTGGTTGGGCGGTTGGCTAACCCATGGGACTGGATGGGGTTAGGCTGGACTGATGGATCCATAAATCGAGACTCAAACTTTTGTTTTTACGATAGATAAAATAAATCCCGAACAGTAACTGTTCTATGGATAGGAATCAACGACTGTGCCTCTTGAATGGGGAAAAAAGCGTTGATCCCAATGATCCAAGTTCAAGTTTCTCCCTTGATCTGACCAAGTATCTTATAGATGTCATTGGATCAGCTCGATTCAGAAATGATCTTGACTACATTAGAGTAAAAAGTTATCCTGGTGGAATCACCGCATCAACTAAACTTAAAACAATCCTTTAATGAAACCATAGTACCACTGATCACAATCTCCCAAATTATCCAGTTGATTCATAATTTCCCATCATTCCTTCATCAGAGTATCTATGGCATCATTGGCAACTAGAACGCTCACCACCTGTCCACACAGGGGCCGTTTCAATAGTTCCTAGCCCATAATACTCAACAATATAATCACTTATCAAGATGGACTCTCGTTGAAGATCAGCAAGATCAACCAACAGATCCATATAAAAGAGCCATGGACTCATCCGTTGAGGACCAGCAAGGTCAGTCAACCAGATCCATGCCCGGTTCCAGAAAACAACTCTTACTCCTTGTTCCAATATCTTCCTCGATGCACGCGTGGGTATCCTGGGCGACCCAGAGCCCGAGCACCGTATGGTCAGCACCCTCTAGGATCCTTCGCAGGTGACCTAGCGCTTCACTCATAGGCCGCTTCCTTGGTCCCTCATCCACCGTACCGGAAGCTCACCATTTTAATCGAACCGAGGCTGGTCAAGACCTCGGCCGACCTTGCTATGCGAGACGTCCTCCATTGACTCTCCGTTCAGCAGTTGCAACTTTATCAGTTAGGTCTCCATGACCTTAATCACAAGATGGTCAAAATGCTTTCCCAGCATTCTTGACATAAAACAGCCATTTACAAACAGCATTTACAAACAGTTTACAAATACAATTTCTATATTAACTCTCATTTTTCCACATTATCCCTCATGCAATCCACATTACTTATTCCACATTTCATTTATATGTGTACTCATCCAATCATATCATTTTCCATCTCTTCACTTCAGATTCCTTCACATCACATATCATATATTCACATCCATATCCACATCCATACATCCACATCCACATCCACATTCACATCCATACATCAAAATCTACATGCTTATCTCCATTTTCACATCCTCATTTATACATCCACATCCCATATCCACATTCATACATACACATCCATATCCACATCCATATCCGCATTCATACATACACATCCATATCCACATCCACATGCATACATTCATTATCACGTCCTCATTCATACATCCACATCCACATACATACATACATACATCCACATCCACATCCACATTCTCATTCACATCTATACATCCATATCTACATGCACATTCACATCCATACATCCACATCTATATCCTCATTCACATCCATACATCCACATTCATGCATCCACATCTACATGCCTACATCCATACATACACATCCACATTTACATCCATGCATCTACATCCACATCCTCCTTCACATCCATACATCCACATTCATACATCCACATCCACATCCACATTCACATCCATACATCCTCATCTACATGCTTATCTCCATTTTCACATCCTCATTTATACATCCACATCCCATATCCACATTCATACATACACATCCATATCCACATCCACATGCATACATACATCCACATTCACATTCCCATTCACATATATACATCCATATCTACATGCACATTCACATCCATACATCCACATCTATATCCTCATTCACATCCATACATCCACATTCATGCATCCACATCTACATGCTTATCTCTATTTTCACATCCTCATTTATACATCCACATCCCATATCCACATTCATACATACACATCCATATCCACATCCATATCCGCATTCATACATACACATCCATATCCACATCCACATGCATACATTCATTATCACGTCCTCATTCATACATCCACATCCACATACATACATACATACATCCACATCCACATCCACATTCTCATTCACATCTATACATCCATATCTACATGCACATTCACATCCATACATCCACATCTATATCCTCATTCACATCCATACATCCACATTCATGCATCCACATCTACATGCCTACATCCATACATACACATCCACATTTACATCCATGCATCCACATCCACATCCTCCTTCACATCCATACATCCACATTCATACATCCACATCCATACATCCTCATCTACATGCTTATCTCCATTTTCACATCCTCATTTATACATCCACATCCCATATCCACATTCATACATACACATCCATATCCACATCCACATGCATACATACATCCACATCCACATTCCCATTCACATATATACATCCATATCTACATGCACATTCACATCCATACATCCACATCTATATCCTCATTCACATCCATACATCCACATTCATGCATCCACATCTACATGCTTATCTCTATTTTCACATCCTCATTTATACATCCACATCCCATATCCACATTCATACATACACATCCATATCCACATCCACATGCATACATACATCCACATCCACATTCCCATTCACATATATACATCTTTATCTACATGTACATTCACATCCATACATCCACATCTATATCCTCATTCACATCCATACATCCACATTCATGCATCCACATCTACATGCATACATCCATACATCCACATCCACATTTACATCCATACATCCACATTCATACATCCACATCCATATCCACATGCATCTTATCATATCTTATCACTTCCCATATCTTTAATGCATACCTCTATGCATGAAATTCAATTATGCTAAAAGTAACACTTTTATAATAAAATATTCAACTTTTATGCATACCTCTATGCATGAAATCCAATATGATAAAAGTAACACTTTTGATATAAAAAAATTATCCTTTATGCATACTTCTATGCATGAAAATTAAAAATGATAAAAGTAACACTTTTGATATAAAAAATTTTTTCCTTTATGCATCTTTCTATGCATGAAAATTAAAAATGATAAAAATAACACTTTTAATATAAAAAAATTATCCTTTATGCATACTTCTATGCATGAAAATTAAAAATGATAAAAGTATCACTTTTGATATAAAAATTTTCCTTTATGCATACTTCTATGCATGAAAAATTAAAAAATGATAAAAGTAACACTTTTGATATAAATTTTTTTTCCTTTATGCATACTTCTATGCATGAAAATTAAAAATGATAAAAGTAACACTTTTGATATAAAAAAATTATCCTTTATGCATGATATTAAAATTCAATTTCTCCATGATTATAATGAAATTCTTTCAATTAATCTAGGATGATAATTCCTAGAATATGGTAGGAAGTCCTCTTTTTATGCTTTGAATGAAATTATTTTATGCATAATTTTTATAAAAATTTTGCCATAGCTCCGCTGCTATGACTGATAAATCTCAATTTTTTCTAAGGGATAAAGCTTATCATTAAGGAAATAATTAAAATGATCTCTAATTGGATCATTAATCTATAGTGGATTGAATCATCAATATGCATAAACTAAAAGCATAGAAAAAAGCCATTAAATTGGCCTCAAGCATAGCTTAAGTTTGGGTTAAGGAAAAGCTTTATGAAAAGCTTGATTTGGATTGAGAACGGGTCATGAGTATGACCATTTCTTGAGTGAGAGAGAGAATTTACATAAAAATCATTAGAATTTAAACATAAATGAAAATTAACTTCAATAGCATTTATTAACTTATGTAACTCTTCACTACTATTCAAACTTCAATAGTATTTAAAAAAAACCATACCAATTAAACTTCTCAAGCTTGAGAGGGGTTGAGAAGAGAGAAACATTGAGAAATTATAGAAAGATCAATATTCACTAATTACCTTCCAACTTGCTTGATTCTTTGTTCACGGTAGAGGCCCCCAACCAATCAATTGGTTAAGTATGTTGATGGAGCCACTAATGGGGATTGAAGAAAGAGGGAAGCTCCAAAAACTAGTGAATTATTAAATGAATTCACAGTTCTTGGCTTAGGTGGAGTAGAGTAACGATGCATAAACACTAACTATTTTTCAACAAGGGGGAGGCTTCTATTTATAGGAAAAATTGAGCTCCTAACCAAATAAACTGATTCTAGAATTTTCTAAATCAGTTTGGTCAATATTTGACCATTTTTAGGTCAGTTAAGCTAACTTTTTGGAACTAGACTTGAATGAGGAGAGAGGAGAGATGAAATATCTCAATTTTTATGAGTTTAAAACTCATTCAAGCATGTGAAATATGCACCTCCTTTAAAGAATTCCCCTTCCTTACATATGTGTCATAATGGAATCATTTTAAAATTGCTCATAGTTTTTTACTAATAAACCTTGTACATTTTCAACTCTTCATCTTATGTGAAATATGCACCTCCTTTAAAGAATTCCCCTTCCTTACATATGTGTCATAATGGCATCATTTTAATATTGCTCATAGTTTTTTACTAATAAACCTTGTACATTTTCAACTCTTCATCTTATGTGAGCATTTAAGGGACTCCCCTTCCTTACATATGTGTCATAATAAAATCATTATACCCAAAATATCTCATATTTTTAATATTGCACATAGTTTTTTACTAATAAACCTTGTACATTTTCAACTCTTCACCTCATGTGAGCATTTACTCATTTTTGGGTATTTTCTTTTTACAAGTTAGATTTATCTCCTCCCTACACATGGATTGATGCTATTGGCCCATAGGAACCTTAATTGGACCATAGTCTAAAGATTTCTGAAAATCTAGACCCTTAGACTAAGGTTCTTTATACCTATTTCCAATTAATTCCAATTGCACATTGGAAAATTCTTTTTGAATTTCTGTTTCAGGGGAACTCATCTGAATTATAAGAGATATTTTTCTATCCAAAAATATTCAAAATCTGAATATTCTCTCTCTAGAATAATTTTTCTCTCTCTAGGCTAAAATAGTTAGCAACAGGGTCTTTATATTTCTGAAGAGGGTTGATTACAGGGGAAGATACTAGACATCAAAAAGGGGTTGGGGGAGGAATCTTACACCATTAGTGATCAAACTGATCCGACTGCACCTATAAAGATACTCGGTCAGATCAAGGAAGAAACTTGCACTTGGATCATTGGGATCAACGCTTTTTTTCCCATTAAGAAGCACAGCCGTTGATTCCTATCCATAGCACAATTACTATTCGGGATTTACTTTATCTATCGTAGTAACAGAAATTGAGTCTCGATTTACAGATCCATCAGTCCAGCCTATCCCATGGGTTAGCCAACCGCCCAACCACTGTAGTGATGGGATCCAATTTGGAATTTGGTTAGGTTTTGTCCTGGGTACCAAGGAAAAGAGTTCCAAGGCCCCCTAGCCGGAAGTTCATGCAAACATAAAACTAGCCACACCACTTACACACCCAATATGAAATTGCCTTTTTCTTAGCATGAGCTAACTTTAAAACAATCCTTTAATGAAACCATAGTACCACTGATCACAATCTTCCAATTTATCCGGTTGATTCATAATTTCCCATCATTCCTTCATCAGAGTATCTATGGCATCATTGGCAACTAGAACGCTCACCACCTGTCCACACAGGGGCCTTTTCAATAGTTCCTAGCCCATAATACTCGGCAATATAATCACTTATAAAAATCAAGATGGACTCTCGTTGAAGATCAGCAAGATCAACCAACAGATCCATATAAAGAGCCATGGGCTCATCCATTGAAGACCAGCAAGGTCAATCAACCAGATCCATGCCCGGTTTCACAAAACAACTCTTACTCATTGTTCCAATATCTTCCTCGACGCACGCGTGGGTATCCTAGGCGACCCAGAGCCCGAGCACCGTATGGTCAGCACCCTCTAGGATCCTTCGCAGGTGACCTAGCGCTTCACTCATAGGCCGCTTCCTTGGTCCCTCATCCACCGTACCGGAAGCTCACCATTTTAATCGAACCGAGGCTGGTCAAGACCTCGGCCGACCTTGCTACGCGAGACGTCCTCCATTGGCTCTCCGTCAGTTGCAACTTTATCAGTTAGGTCTCCACAACCTTAATCACAAGACGGTCAAAATGCTTTCCCAGCATTCTTGACATAAAATAGCCATTTACAAACAGCATTTACAAACACTTTACAAATACAATTTCTATATTAACTCTCATTTTTCCACATTATTCCTCATTAATTCACATTACTTATTCCACATTCCATTTATATGTGTACTCATCCAATCACATCATTTTCTATCTCTTCACTTCAGATTCCTTCACATCACATATCATATATTCACATCCATATCCACCTCCATACATCCACATCCACATCCACATCCACATTCACATCCATACATCCACATCCACATCCATACATCCACATGTACATGCTTACCTCTATTTTCACATCCTCATTTATACATCCACATCCCATATCCACATTCATACATACACATCCATATCCACATCCATACATCCACATCCACATGCATACATCCACTATCATGTCCTCATTCATACATCCACATCCACATACATACATACATCTGCATCCACATACCCATTCACATCTATACATCCACATCTACATCCACATACATACATACATCCACATCCACATTCCACATTCACATCTATATATCCACATTCACATCTACATCCACATTCACATACATCCACATCCACATTCCCATTCACATCTATAGATCCACATCTACATCCACATACATACATACATCCACATCCACATTCCACATTCACATCTATACAGCCACATCTACATCCACATTCACATCTATGCATATACATCTTCATGCATACATCCATTTTCACATTCATACATCCACACTCCCATCTCCACATCCACACATCCACATACATACATCCATTTTCACATTCCCATTTATATAACCCCATATGCCTTCACATCTAATCTTTTACATCACATCCATTCTCGCCCTATCACTTCCCATATACATCTTCTCCTATCACATACACTTCTTACCTCATCCCATACACATCTTATCACACCTTAATTCATCTTATCACCTCCTAACTTATTTCATAAGCATCTTATCACCTCTTATCACATCTTATACACCTCTTATCACATCCTATCACATCTCATATCTATTTATAGAATACAAGACAATTCTTATATTTGATATAAGATTTCTTTACACATTCATTTATGCATAAATTCTATTTAAGGAGATTAATACTTTCAAAGTAAAAATCAATCTTTTATGCATCTTCCTATGCATAAATTCATTTTAAATGAAAATAACACTTTTGAATTAAATTTCAATCTTTTATGCATTTTCCTATGCATAAATTCAATTTAGATGAGAATGACACTTTTGAATTAAAAATCAATCTTTATGCATCTTCTTATGCATAAATTCAATCTTTCCAATGTGCAATTGGAATTAATTGGAAATGGGTATAAAGGACCTTAGCCTAAGGGTCTAGATTTTTAAAAAAATTTGGATTATGGTCCAATTAAGGTTCCTATGGGCCAATAGCATCAATCCATGTGTAGGGAGGAGATAAATCCAATTTTGTAAAAGAAGATACCCAAAAATGAGTAAATGCTCACATAAGATGAAGAGTTGACTATGTACAAGGTTTATTAGTAAGAAACTATGAGTAATATCAAAAATATGAGATATTTTGGGTATCCAAAAATGAGTAAATGCTCACATAAGATGAAGAGTTGAAAATGTACAAGGTTTATTAGTAAAAAACTATGAGCAATATTAAAAATATGAGATATTTTGGGTATCCAAAAATGAGTAAATGCTCACATAAGATGAAGAGTTGGAAATGTACAAGGTTTATTAGTAAAAAACTATGAGCAATATTAAAAATATGAGATATTTTGGGTATAATGATTCCATTTTGACATATATGTAAGGAAGGGGAGTCCATTAAAGGAGGTGCATATTTCACATGCTTGAATGAGTTTTAAACTCAAAAATAATGTGATATTTTTATCTCTCCTCTCTCTTGAACCAAACCAAATCAAAAAAGAACCAAACCGAATCAAAAAGGAACCAAACTAGGTCCAAATCTAGTCCAAATTCAACAGAAACTGAAATTGGAAAATTCTAGAAATCAGTTAGCTTTGGTTAGAGCCTCCCTCTCCTATAAATAGAACATGAATCCTTTGAAAAAAAGGAGGAGAATTTTACTATTCTAGAACTTTGCTGAAATAATGCTAATATTTACTATTCTCTAAAATTCTCTCCAATTTGTAAGAAATTGGAGCTTCCCTCTTTCTTCAATCTCCATTGGTGGCTCCATCAACATACTAAACCAATTGATTGGTTGGGGGGCTCTACCGTGAACAAAGAATCAAGCAATTTGTAAGGTAAGTGGTGAATTTTGATCTTTTCTATAATTTCTCAATGTTTCTCTCTTCTCAACCCCTCTCAAGCTTGAGAAGCTTAATTGGAATGGTTTTTGAATACTATTGAAGTAATTAATGAATGATAGTAAAGAATTACATAAATTTCCATTTATGCTTAATTTCTAATGGTTTTTATGTAATATCTCTCTCTCACTCAAGAAATGGTCATACTCATGACCTATTCTCAATCCAAATGAAGCTTTTCATAAAGCTTTTCCTTAATCCAAGATTAATCTATGCTTAAGACCAAATTAATGGCTTTCCCTATGTTTTTAGTTTATATACTTCATGAATGTTGATGATTCAATCCATTATGGGTTAATGATCCAATTAGGGATCATTCTAATCATTTTCTTAATGATAAGCTTTATCTTTTAAGATAATTGAGATTTATCAGTCATAGCAGCGGAGCTATGGAAATGCTAATAAAACCCGAATACTAGTAATGCGAACAACTAGTGAAAAGGTTTCATATGATAATCAACACCAGCAACTTGAGAATAACCTTTGGCAACTAAACGTGCCTTGAATTCGTCAAAGGATCCATCTGCTTTAAATTTTATCTTATATACCCACTTACACTTAATGGCAGTACGACGGCCAGGAGGCAGCTCAGTGAGTATCCATGTACCTTTAGAGATGATGCCATATCTTGCAATCATGATCACCTGGAGCAGTGACAACATTTGCTACAGCATCATTAAGAGAGAGCTCAAACAAATTACCATTACGAGAAGCAGTTACAATAATCTGTCCATCTTTCTCAATGCGGCATTTGGTGTGGTCGAATCCAACAAACAAACCAAGATCAACAAGTCTTGCAGCTGAAAGAAGATTACGTTGAAGTTCTGGGACATGTAAAACCCCTCGTAAAACTCGAGTTAAAGAAGATAAGGTGCCAAGATATAAATCTCCAATGCCCTTGACTTGACAAGTTGTATCCTCAGCAAGATAAACAACACGCTTAACAGGTAAAGAATGATAGTTATGTAGCCACTTAGATTCATATGTCATATTTCCTGTAGCATCAGAATCAATAATGAAAAGTGAACCTTCACATACATGAAGTATTCTATCTGGGGGAACTGAACATAAAACACAACTTGTTTCAGGCACAACAGTATCATGATGCTCGGCTGCATATGCTCGATTTCGATCTACATCAAATCGACGCTTAAAGAACATGGAAGAGGGATCATCAGATTTTCCACAATAATCACAAGAAGAAGAATCTCTAGATAAACGTGGTTGTTTTGTGGTAATGTTGTGTTCTTCATCATATTGACGTACCTCTGTGGTTGCCTCGTTGAAAAGGACGCCTTCGCACATAAAAGGCCCGTTCCAACTATTGTGACTCAAGCTCCTCTTGTTGTGAAAACATAGCTGCATCATGACCAACGCTATGTCGTTGTTGACGTTGAGAATACTCAATCAAAGATATGCAAGTTTGGTCAAAATCAAGACCGTCCTTGTTAGAAAGAATGGTAATAATGTTGTCATAAGACGGATCCTTTATCGTATCAAGAAGAATTGTAATAAGTTGCTTTCGTGGAACAGGATCACCCACAGCAGCAAGTTGATTAATAATAGATTTGAAAGAATCAATATGCCCGTCATAGCAGTACCAACTTCATACTGTAACTTTGAAAGCAAACCTCTCAAATAAAGTGTTCTATAACAGACTTTTTCTAAAAATTTCCTATAAGATACTCCCATACGTTATGGGAAGTAGGAAAGTCATACACATCAAGCATGAGAGAATCACTAAGAGCAAAAAGAATGTACCGACGAGCTGCTTTATCACGCCTCTGCCAATCCATATAAGCAAGACGCCATGCATCAAAAACAGGGCCTTCCATGATAAGAATGTTGTCAGAATCCGGAATAGTAGGTTGAGACGGACATAGAGAATCGCCAATAACAACATTTGAGAGCTCATCGCCTTCAAGAATTAACAACATCTGAGAGCTCATCGCCTTCAAGAATTAACAACATCTTTGCTTTCCAACCGGGAAACCCTTGGCCTTGAATAGAAGGAATAGAATGTTGGCCCGAAGGAAAACCATTGACGAGAACAGTCATAGCCATATCTATCTACGAGAAGACGTATAAGATAAAATCACAAAATCTGCACACCATAGACAAGGACGACCGCAAGAGATAAGAGACGTCAATAAGAAAAGAGTCAAAATAGAGAGACGTGGGACTCAAGATTCATTGATAGACGCTTGATGAAAAAGCTAGATTGGTCGTTTTGCTAAAAATAGCTAAATAATAAGAGATGCTTGACGAAAAGCTAGATTGGTCGTTTTGCTAAAAATAGCTAAATAATAAGAGATGCTTGACGAAAAAGCTAGATTTGGCGGTTTGCTAAAAATAGCAAAATAATAAAAGACGTTTGACGAAGACGAAACCTGTGTGCTCACAAAGACGCTTGACGAAGACGAAACCTATGTGCTCACACAAAGAACCTATTTGCTTATTCAAAGAACCTATTTTGCTCTCTTACAGATGCAGTTTGCCTGAACTATCATAACTTTTGACTCACAACTCCGTTTGACAAACTTTTTTTGATAGGATTCACTAGCACTTTTTTTGAATGGTTTTGGTTTTAAGGACGGGATTAAGAAACAACTCTAATTACAACAAGTTAAGCTATGAAATCATGTCGACAACACATAATCAAAGAACAATCTTGTAAGACATGAAATTATAATCATGAATTTAACAAG
This sequence comes from Cibotium barometz, assembly GCF_041138505.1. Classification (NCBI taxonomy): domain Eukaryota; kingdom Viridiplantae; phylum Streptophyta; class Polypodiopsida; order Cyatheales; family Cibotiaceae; genus Cibotium; species Cibotium barometz. Next base: position 30,416,065 of record NC_141104.1, read on the forward strand.
AAGACATAGATGCTTCCCTTATAGATGCTCTGATACCATGTTGAAATGTAGAGAGAAAGAGACGAGAAAAGAGACACATCATGTACGCTTCCAAAGACTGATTCATATTGAGGACAAGATACATATATATAGGTGAGACCAAGTTAGGTAGAGTGAGCCATATATAGAGCTCCAACACATGATACATCATCCCTTGTAGTATCAACAATAATTGTATGCACATCCAAATATCCTCAATGATAACGCCTTCATGATCTCATGGCATCATATCATAAGCTGAAAATGTACCAATCAAAGCACTTATGAAGGTAATTCTAGCATTTCCATTTTCAACTTGTGTACACCCATTGACTGTGAGATGGTCCCAAATCTAGCCATTTCTTAATCGTATAACTTAATCCAAGCAAGAATTGAAACTCACTCAATCGTGCTATTTCTACATAGTAATATAATCAAATCAAACCTCTCAAATAGCAAAATAAGCATGCTTGCCATACCCAATATTCTTATCACATAAACAAAGAATCGTCAAATCTAAAACAAACATTCACATAATAGAAATCTCTATCAATTAAAACATAGCATCTCAATGAATCACCATGTATGTGTCTATCTCAAATATTATATCATCATCACCATGCTTGACAACATGGTTAGTTGAAAAAGTTGATATTGGTGTAAGATTCCTCCCCAGCCTCTCAAAATGTCCAGCATCTTCTCCTGTAGTCAATCCCTCTTCAGAAATATAAAAGACTTGTTTCTAACTGTTTTAACCTAGAGAGAGAAAATATTCTAGAGAGAGAATATTCAAATTTTTAATATTTTTGGATAGAAAATTATCTCATCTTATTAAAATAAGTTCCCCTGAAACAGAAATTCAAAAAGAACTTTCCAATGTGCAATTGGAATTAATTGGAAATGGGTATAAAGGACCTTAGCCTAAGGGTCTAGATTTTCAGAAATTTTTGGATTATGGTCCAATTAAGATTCCTATGGGCCAATAGCATCAATCCATGTGTAGGGAGGAGATAAATCCAATTTGTAAAAGAAGATACCCAAAAATGAGTAAATGCTCACATAAGATGAAGAGTTGAAAATGTACAAGGTTTATTAGTAAAAAACTATGAGCAATATTAAAAATATGAGATATTTTGGGTATCCAAAAATGAGTAAATGTTCACATAAGATGAAGAGTTAAAAATGTACAAGGTTTATTAGTAAAAAACTATGAGCAATATTAAAATGATTCCATTATGACACATATGTAAGGAAGGGGAGTTCTTTAAAGGAGGTGCATATTTCACATAAGATGAAGAGTTGAAAATGTACAAGGTTTATTAGTAAAACACTATGAGCAATATTAAAATGATTCCATTATGACACATATGTAAGGAAGGAGAGTTCTTTAAAGGAGGTGCATATTTCACATAAGATGAAGAGTTGAAAATGTACAAGGTTTATTAGTAAAAAACTATGAGCAATATTAAAAATATGAGATATTTTGGGTATAATGATTCCATTATGACACATATGTAAGGAAGGGGAGTTATTTAAAGGAGGTGCATATTTCACATGCTTGAATGAGTTTTAAACTCATAAAAATGGAGATATTTCATCTCTCCTCTCTCCTCATTCAAGTCTAGTTCCAAAAAGTTAGCTTAACTGACCTAAAAATGGTCAAATATTGACCAAACTGATTTGAAAAATTCTAGAATCAGTTTGTTTGGTTAGGAGCTCAATTTTTCCTATAAATAGAAGCCTCCCCCTTGTTGAAAAATATATAGTGTTTATGCATCGTTAATCTACTCCACCTAAGCCAAGAACTGTGAATTCATTTAATAATTCACTAGTTTTTTGGAGCTTCCCTCTTTCTTCAATCCCCATTAGTGGCTCCATCAACATACTTAACCAATTGATTGGTTGGGGGCCTCTACCGTGAACAAAGAATCAAGCAATTTGTAAGGTAATTAGTGAATATTGATCTTTTCTATAATTTCTCAATGTTTCTCTATTCTCAATCCCTCTCAAGCTTGAGAAGCTTAATGGGTATGGTTTTTTTTAAATGCTATTGAAGTTAATTGGTGAATAGTAGTGAAGAGTTACATAATTTAATAAATGCTATTGAAGTTAATTTCCATTTATGTTTAAATTCTAATGGTTTTTATGTAATTTCTCTCTCTCACTCAAGAAATGGTCATACTCATGACCCATTCTCAATCCAAATCAAGCTTTTCATAAAGCTTTTCCTTAACCCAAGATTAAGCTATGCTTGAGGCCAAATTAATGGCTTTTTTCTATGCTTTTAGTTTATGTATATTGATGATTCAATCCATTATGGATTAATGATCCAATTAGAGATCATTTTAATTATTTCCTTAATGATAAGCTTTATCCCTTCGAAAAATTGAGATTTATCAGTCATAGCAGCGGAGCTATGGCAAAATTTTTATAAAAATTATGCATAAAATAATTTCATTCAAAGCATAAAAAGAAGACTTCCTACCATATTCTAGGAATTATCATCCTAGATTAATTGAAAGAATTTCATTATAATCATGGAGAAATTAAATTTTAATATCATGCATAAAGGATAAGTTTTTATATCAAAAGTGTTATTTTTACCATTTTTATTTCATGCATAGAAGTATGCATAATGGATAAATTTTTTATATCAAAAGTGTTATTTTTATCATTTTTATTTTCATGCATAAAAGTATGCATAATGGATAAATTTTTATATCAAAAGTGTTATTTTTATCATTTTTATTTTCATGCATAGAAGTATGCATAAAGGATAAATTTTTATATCAAAAGTGTTACTTTTATCATTTTTACTTTCATGCATAGAAGTATGCATAAAGGATAAATTTTTATATCAAAAGTGTTATTTTTATCATTTTTATTTTCATGCATAGAAGTATGCATAAAGGATAAATTTTTATATCAAAAGTGTTACTTTTATCATTTTTATTTCATGCATAGAAGTATACATAATGGATAAATTTTTATATCAAAAGTGTTACTTTTATCATATTTGAATTTCATGCATAAAGGTAAACATAAAAGTTGATTATTTTATTATAAAAGTGTGTCTTTTATTATATTGAATTTCATGTATAGAGGTATGCATAAAGGTTGATTATTTTATTATAAAAGTGTGACTTTTATCATAATTGAATTTTATGCATAGAGGTATGCATAAAAGTTGATTATTTTATTGTAAGAGTGTTACTTTTATCATATTGGATTTCATGCATAGAGGTATGCATAAAAGATATTCTTTTTATACTAAAAGTGTGATTTTCCTCATAAATGGATTTTATGCATAACTTAGATGCATAAGAGAAATTCTTTTATTCTAAAAGTGTAATTCCTACCAAATTGAATTTATGCATAAAAGATTGATTTTAATTTCGAAAGTGTTAGTCTCCTTAAATGGAATTTATGCATAAATAAATGTGTAGAGAAATCTTATATCAAATATAAGAATTCTCTTAAAAAACATATGAAATGTGATAAGATGTGATAAGAGGTGTATGAGATGTGATAAGATTTGATAAGATGCGTATGGAGAGTGATAGGATGTGATAAGAGGTGTATGAGATGTAAAAAGATGTGATAAGATGTGTATGAGATGTGATAGAATGTGTTAAGATGAGTTAGGATGTGTTAAGATGTATATGGGATGTGTTAGGACGAGAATGGATGTAATATGGTTGTATGAATGTGATGTGGATGTATACATGTAGATGTATATGTATGAATGTGAATGATGATGTGGATGTGGATGTATGGATATAGATACGGATGTGTATGTATGTATGTGGATGTGTATGTATGAATGAGGATGTGAAAATGGATGTATGTATGTAGATGTGGATGTATGGATGTATGTATGTAGATGTGGATGTATGTATGTAGATGTGGATGTATGGATGTGAATGTGAATGAAGAGGTGGATGTGGATGTATGGATGTAGATACGGATGTGGATGTATGTATGTGAATGTGGATGTATGAATGAGGATGTGAAAATGGATGTATGCATGTGAATGTGGATGTATGAATATGAATGTGGATGTGTGGATGTGGAAATGGAGGTATGGATGTATGAATGTGGATGTGGATGTATGCATGTAGATGCGTATGTATGAATGTGAAATTGGATGTATGATGTGGACGTACGAACATGGATATGTATGTAGAATAATGAATATGAAGGTGTATGTGAGATAATGTGTAGTCTATATGAGTGAATGGATGAGAACGAGTACACATTGAATGGAATGTGGAATAAGTAATGTGGTCCGAGAGTGGATAATATGGAAAGACAAGAGTTCGTTATAGAAACTGTATTTTGTGACTGTTTGTAAATGACTGTTTTATGTCAAGAATGCTGGAGAAGGATTTTGACCGTCTTGAGGATTAAGGTCATGAAGACCGAACTGATAAAGTTGCAACTGCTGACGGAGAGTCAATGGAGGACGTCTCGCGTAGCAAGGTCGATCGAGGTCTTGACCAGCCTCGGTTTGATTTAAATGGTGAGCTTCCGGTACGGTGGATGAGGGACCAAGGAAGCGGCCTATGAGTGAAGCGCTAGGTCACCTGCGAAGGATCCTAGAGGGTGCTGACCATACGGTGCTCGGGCTCTAGGTCGCCGAAGATACCCACACGTGCGTCGTGGAAGATATTGGAACAAGGAGTAAGAGTTGTTTTTTTGAAACCGGGCATGGATCTAGTTGATTGACCTTGCTGGTCCTCAACGGACGAGTCCATGGCTCTTTTATATGGATCTGTGGGTTGATCTAGCTGATCTTCCACGGAGATTCCATTCTATTATATGAATATATTGCCGGTTACTATGAGCTAGGAACTATGGAAAAGGCCCCTGAGCAAACAGGTGGTGAGCGTTCTGGTTGCCAATGATGCCATAAGTATACCAATGAATGAATGACTGGAAATAAGGATTCAACCAGAGACTTTGAGGATTGTCATCAGTGACATAATGGTTTTATTAAAGGATTGTTTTAAAGCTAGTTGATGCTAAGAAAAAGGCAATTTCATATTGGGTGTGTAAGTGGTGTGACTAGTTTTATGTTTGCATGAACTTCCGGCTAGGGGGCCTTGGAACTCTTTTCTTTGGTACCCGGGACAAAACCTAACCAAATTCTTAATTGGATCCCATCACTACAGTGGTTGGGCGGTTGGCTAACCCATGGGACTGGATGGGGTTAGGCTAGACTAATGGATCCGTAAATCGAGATTTAATTTCTATTATTACGATAGATGAAGTAAATCCCGGATAGAAATTATTCTATGGATAGGAATCAACGGCGGCTGTGCCTCTTGATGGGGAAAAAAGCGTTGATCCCAATGATCCAAGTGCAAGTTTCTTCCTTGATTTGACCAAGTACCGTTAAAGGTGCAGTCAGATCAGTTAATCCATAATGATCTTGACTACGTTAGAGTAAAGAGTTATCCTGGTGGAATCGCCCATGCTTTCCGGGTAAAGGAAGTTTTTTCGGTTTTGGTTTTGGACAAACCGACGGATTAGTCTCTTGTCCGGATATCCGTGGTGGTGGGCGAGGCCCCGAGTGTGAGACCCCTACCCACGCATGATGTGCTACTTCCGCTGCTAGTACCCCGAATCCGTTGCGCGGTGGAGATCGGGATCTCACAGTTGGTATCAGAGCGAAATTGAAAGCTAATAAAGAAAATTAAATTCTTATTTGAAATTGGTAATAAGAATTCAGAAACAGCATTTTCATAATGTATTTTCATTCCGTAAGCTTCTTTAATGAAGAAATTTTAATCAAAGAAATAATTTTTATAGATGGAAGTTCCCCATTTATCTGGTATTCTCGACCTCACCCAGTCTCAAGATATCATTGCATTTGCCTTCGAGCATCTCATCTCTTCTGCTTCAACTCAAACAAGCCGGGCAAGACTCGCACGCCATTTCGCGGATTTATATTTTCCTACCCCAGCGGAGAGAATACAACATAAGTTGTTTGCAGGGCAATATGTCCATGCCCCTTGCGACCGCCGTACAATGCTGTGGCAGAATCTCTCATTGACTATGATCCTGTTAAAGCTAAAAATGGTGCGTGGTGTCATTCTATATCATTCGACGCCTCGAAATTTCAGACTTTCATGTCGAATTTATAGACTCCTTACTCGATTTATCCCTAAGGAGAAAATATTAGCCCTATTGCTTAACTCCATTAACTAGTCCGACCCATTGATTAGGGTCGAGATGACCAGTCAAATGCTTGGCGACTTAGAGCAACAAATGCAGGCAATTCATAAAGATATAAACGCTGCCCAGGATTGACAGAGACAATATACAGATAAGAAGAGGACCGTCAGAGAATTCAAAGAAGCAGTTATAGTCTTCATTTGAATACGGACCAAAAGAATTTCTTTATCTCTAGGGGAGTATAAGTAGTTATCCCCCAGATATTGTGGACCAAAGAAAGTAAGTGACTTAGCCTACGAACTTCTTTTATCTCCTCATCTCAAAGTTCTTAATGCCTTCTATAGAAATATGTGCCAAACCCAAATCATGGAAAGACGGTAAAACTTTAGTGGCAAGATACCGTTGGCTTCTAGGTTACGCTAACTCCTTCCTTTATATAAGTCGTAACTTTACTTATTGCTCATAGTAATCTTACTTCCATCGATCTCCCTTCTTCTTAAACTCCTTCATGGCTTGTCAACAGGAATTAGTTTTATCCATGATGATTTCTCACCTTCAAGACGCAAGCGAGTCTGTGAAGAAGGATTTTATAGAACAGTATGAGCGCTCACTTTTTCCTCACTTGGCAACGTCTGTAGCTCAGACCAAATGGCGGACCTATCAAGACATAACTAGGGTAACACCCTGGGGTCAGCAGCACTTTCGTAACAATGTCTACTTGGCCATGGTTATCGAAGCCTTGGGTTTGGGTCCCCGATACTACTGCGTCATGAGATCAAGACATCTTGGGTTTTCTGAGCGGATCTTCTTACTGGCGTGTTTTCTTCCTCATCAGAAGATATACCTTTACCCCGTTTTTGGTTTGCCTCTCAGAGGTCCTTTTGTTAGAACACCTCATACCACTGAGATAGGCGCGGCAATAACCAACAGAATCATTCCCATAGATGAGTTACCTTATACGTGCGCAGCTTGTGAGTGCTGCTTTTGTGATCATATGATGGACGGGCTTATGGAAGTGTAAAGAGTTCTTCTATCTTTACTGTATATGTTCCAAGAATGAATAAAGTTTAAATCTTGTTCTTGTCTTGACCCTTACTCTCTTTGAGACTTTTTTAATTGGTGATTAATCTTAATTAAAAAATTTCTCTCAGTCTCATACTTGTGCATCTTGCAAAATTACCCCCAGTTTGCGAGATGAGGGCATCTCGCGTTTTTCAAGTGGGAGAGAATGTAAGATTCCTCCCGAGCCTCTCAAAATGTCCAGCATCTTTTCCTGTAATCAATCCCTCTTCAGAAATATAAAAGACTTGTTTCTAACTGTTTTAACCTAGAGAGAGAAAATATTCTAGAGAGAGAATATTTAAATTTTTAATATTTTTGGATAGAAAATTATCTCATCTTATTTAAATAAGTTCCCCTGAAACAGAAATTCAAAAAGAACTTTCCAATGTGCAATTGGAATTAATTGGAAATGGGTATAAAGGACCTTAGCCTAAGGGTCTAGATTTTCAGAACTTTTTGGATTATGGTCCAATTAAGGTTCCTATGGGCCAATAGCATCAATCCATGTGTAGGGAGGAGATAAATCCAATTTGTAAAAGAAGATACCCAAAAATGAGTAAATGCTCACATAAGATGAAGAGTTGAAAATGTACAAGGTTTATTAGTAAAAAACTATGAGCAATATTAAAAATATGAGATATTTTGGGTATCCAAAAATGAGTAAATGCTCACATAAGATGAAGAGTTGAAAATGTACAAGGTTTATTAGTAAAAAACTATGAGCAATATTAAAATGATTCCATTATGACACATATGTAAGGAAGGGGAGTTCTTTAAAGGAGGTGCATATTTCACATAAGATGAAGAGTTGAAAATGTACAAGGTTTATTAGTAAAACACTATGAGCAATATTAAAATGATTCCATTATGACACATATGTAAGGAAGGGGAGTTCTTTAAAGGAGGTGCATATTTCACATAAGATGAAGAGTTGAAAATGTACAAGGTTTATTAGTAAAAAACTATGAGCAATATTAAAAATATGAGATATTTTGGGTATAACGATTCCATTATGACACATATGTAAGGAAGGGGAGTTCTTTAAAGGAGGTGCATATTTCACATGCTTGAATGAGTTTTAAACTCATAAAAATTGAGATATTTCATCTCTCCTCTCTCCTCATTCAAGTCTAGTTCCAAAAAGTTAGCTTAACTGACCTAAAAATGGTCAAATATTGACCAAACTGATTTGAAAATTTCTAGAATCAGTTTGTTTGGTTAGGAGCTCAATTTTTCCTATAAATAGAAGCCTCCCCCTTGTTGGAAAATATATAGTGTTTATGCATCGTTACTCTACTCCACCTAAGCCAAGAATTGTGAATTCATTTAATAATTCACTAGTTTTTTGGAGCTTCCCTCTTTCTTCAGTCCCCATTAGTGGCTCCATCAACATACTTAACCAATTGACTGGTTGGGGGTCTCTACCGTGAACAAAGAATCAAGCAATTTGTAAGGTAATTAGTGAATATTGATCTTTTCTATAATTTCTTCATGTTTCTCTCTTCTCAACCCCTCTCAAGCTTGAGAAGCTTAATTGGTATGGTTTTTTTTAAATGCTATTGAAGTTAATTGGTGAATAGTAGTGAAGAGTTACATAATTTAATAAATGCTATTGAAGTTAATTTCCATTTATGTTTAAATTCTAATGGTTTTTATGTAATTTCTCTCTCTCACTCAAGAAATGGTCATACTCATGACCCATTCTCAATCCAAATCAAGCTTTTCATAAAGCTTTTCCTTAACCCAAGATTAAGCTATGCTTGAGGCCAAATTAATGGCTTTTTTCTATGCTTTTAGTTTATGTATATTGATGATTCAATCCATTATGGATTAATGATCCAATTAGAGATCATTTTAATTATTTCCTTAATGATAAGCTTTATCCCTTAGAAAAATTGAGATTTATCAGTCATAGCAGCGGAGCTATGGCAAAATTTTTATAAAAATTATGCATAAAATAATTTCATTCAAAGCATAAAAAGAAGACTTCCTACCATATTCTAGGAATTATCATCCTAGATTAATTGAAAGAATTTCATTATAATCATGGAGAAATTAAATTTTAATATCATGCATAAAGGATAAGTTTTTATATCAAAAGTGTTATTTTTACCATTTTTATTTCATGCATAGAAGTATGCATAATGGATAAATTTTTTATATCAAAAGTGTTATTTTTATCATTTTTATTTTCATGCATAGAAGTATGCATAATGGATAAATTTTTATATCAAAAGTGTTATTTTTATCATTTTTATTTTCATGCATAGAAGTATGCATAAAGGATAAATTTTTATATCAAAAGTGTTACTTTTATCATTTTTACTTTCATGCATAGAAGTATGCATAAAGGATAATTTTTTATATCAAAAGTGTTATTTTTATCATTTTTATTTTCATGCATAGAAGTATGCATAAAGGATAAATTTTTATATCAAAAGTGTTACTTTTATCATTTTTATTTCATGCATAGAAGTATACATAATGGATAAATTTTTATATCAAAAGTGTTACTTTTATCATATTTGAATTTCATGCATAAAGGTATGCATAAAAGTTGATTATTTTATTATAAAAGTGTGTCTTTTATTATATTGAATTTCATGCATAGAGGTATGCATAAAGGTTGATTATTTTATTATAAAAGTGTGACTTTTATCATAATTGAATTTCATGCATAGAGGTATGCATAAAAGTTGATTATTTTATTGTAAGAGTGTTACTTTTATCATATTGGATTTCATGCATAGAGGTATGCATAAAAGATATTCTTTTTATACTAAAAGTGTGATTTTCCTCATAAATGGATTTTATGCATAACTTAGATGCATAAGAGAAATTCTTTTATTCTAAAAGTGTAATTCCTACCAAATTGAATTTATGCATAAAAGATTGATTTTAATTTCGAAAGTGTTAGTCTCCTTAAATGGAATTTATGCATAAATAAATGTGTAGAGAAATCTTATATCAAATATAAGAATTCTCTAAAAAAGATATGAAATGTGATAAGATGTGATAAGAGGTGTATGAGATGTGATAAGATTTGATAAGATGCGTATGAAGAGTGATAGGATGTGATAAGAGGTGTATGAGATGTAAAAAGATGTGTATGAGATGTGATAGAATGTGTTAAGATGAGTTAGGATGTGTTAAGATGTATATGGGATGTGTTAGGACGAGAATGGATGTAATATGGTTGTATGAATGTGATGTGGATGTATACATGTAGATGTATATGTATGAATGTGAATGATGATGTGGATGTAGATACGGATGTGTATGTATGTATGTGGATGTGTATGTATGAATGAGGATGTGAAAATGGATGTATGTATGTAGATGTGGATGTATGGATGTATGTATGTAGATGTGGATGTATGTATGTAGATGTGGATGTATGGATGTGAATGTGAATGAAGAGGTGGATGTATGTAGAGGTGGATGTGGATGTATGGATGTAGATACGGATGTGGATGTATGTATGTGAATGTGGATGTATGAATGAGGATGTGAAAATGGATGTATGCATGTGAATGTGGATGTATGAATATGAATGTGGATGTGTGGATGTGGAAATGGAGGTATGGATGTATGAATGTGGATGTGGATGTATGCATGTAGATGTGTATGTATGAATGTGAAATTGGATGTATGATGTGGACGTACGAACATGGATATGTATGTAGAATAATGAATATGAAGGTGTATGTGAGATAATGTGTAGTCTATATGAGTGAATGGATGAGAACGAAATGGAATGTGGAATAAGTAATGTGGTCCGAGAGTGGATAATATGGAAAGACAAGAGTTCGTTATAGAAACTGTATTTTGTGACTGTTTGTAAATGACTGTTTTATGTCAAGAATACTGGAGAAGCATTTTGACCGTCTTGAGGATTAAGGTCATGAAGACCAAACTGATAAAGTTACAACTGCTGACGGAGAGTCAATGGAGGACGTCTCGCGTAGCAAGGTCGATCGAGGTCTTGACCAGCCTCGGTTCGATTTAAATGGTGAGCTTCCGGTACGGTGGATGAGGGACCAAGGAAGCGGCCTATGAGTGAAGCGCTAGGTCACCTGCGACGAAGGATCCTAGAGGGTGCTGACCATACGATGCTCGGGCTCTGGGTCGCCGAAGATACCCACACGTGCGTCGTGCAAGATATTGGAACAAGGAGTAAGAGTTGTTTTTCTGAAACCGGGCATGGATCTAGGTCATTGACCTTGCTGGTCCTCAACGGATGAGTCCATGGCTCTTTTATATGGATCTGTGGGTTGATCTAGCTGATCTTCCACGGAGATTCCATTCTATTATATGAATATATTGCCGGTTACTATGAGCTAGGAACTATGGAAAAGGCCCTTGAGCGAACAGGTGGTGAGCGTTCTGGTTGCCAATGATGCCATAAGTATACCAATGAATGAATGACTGGAAATAAGGATTCAACCAGAGACTTTGAGGATTGTCATCAGTGACATAATGGTTTTATTAAAGGATTGTTTTAAAGCTAGTTGATGCTAAGAAAAAGGCAATTTCATATTGGGTGTGTAAGTGGTGTGACTAGTTTTATATTTGCATGAACTTCCGGCTAGGGGGCCTTGGAACTCTTTTCCTTGGTACCCGGGACAAAACCTAACCAAATTCTTAATTGGATCCCATCACTACAGTGGTTGGGCGGTTGGCTGGGCGGTTGGCTAACCCATGGGACTGGATGGGGTTAGGCTGGACTGATGGATCCGTAAATCGAGATTTAATTTCTATTATTACGATAGATGAAGTAAATCCCGGATAGAAATTGTTCTATGGATAGGAATCAACGGCTGTGCCTCTTGATGGGGAAAAAAGCGTTGATCCCAATGATCCAAGTGCAAGTTTCTTCCTTGATCTGACCAAGTATCTTTATAGATGCAGTCGGATCTGTTTGATCAGTAAGGGTTTTGACTACGTTAGAATAAAAAAAGTTATCCTGGTGGAATCGCCCATGCTTTCCGGGTAAAGGAAGTTTTTCCGGTTTTGGTTTTGGATAAACCGACAGATTAGTCTCTTGTCCGGATATCCATGGGCGAGGCCCCGAGTGTGAGACCCCTACCCACGCATGATGTGCTGCTTCCGCTGCTAGTACTCCAAATCCGTTGCGCGGTGGAGATCGGGATCTCACAATTGGACTCTAGCCTTTGATCTGGTTCTTGATCTAATGGCTTAGAAAAAATTCCATAAACCATCCAACCTTTGCCCAAAGGTTTTTATAGCTTTACTCTCTTTACCCTATAGATCTTTGATGATGTTCTCTCTTTATCCAAGCACTTGTACCGCTAAACCTTGATTTTTTTTTCTTTAAAAATCTTTCTCCTTGAGTGGTCCCCAAAGCTTTGATACCACTTTCATGACCTTAAGACACTTGGAGAATTTCTCAACACAAAAATTAGATCATAATATATACTTGGACAAATTAAAAGCATAAACCTTTATAAACCAAATAAAATAAATAAGAGAGAGTTGGAGAATATAGTAGAGATCAGTCTCGACACAAGAGTGGGTTCAATATCCCGTGCGTAGATTATGGCCCTTATACCACTCTCCCATATATATATGTATTAGAAAAAGCACTTGTTCTCCAAAAAGATAATTCCAAAAAAAAGAGCACAAGTGCTTTTGAGTTTATGAGCATGCAAGATATAAGGTGGCCAAGGGAAATGGTCTACTAGACGTTGTTATGCCCATGGGAATGCAATGTTCTCCTATTTCCTATAGATATAACAAAATACGAGGTAGCCAAGAGAAATGTTCTAGTAGACATTGTTATACTCATGGGTATATAATTTTCTCCCATTTCTTATAGATATACTCTCATCTAATCTCTCTCTCTCTCTCTCTCTCTCTCCCCCCTTAACTCGTTGTTGTGTAATGCAACAAGTTACTATCTTAAGTATTTATTACTCATACGAGCTCTTATAAATAACACGCGTTCCATGTCGATCCATGTGTGTCCACGTCTGCATTTTTTTTCCAAAAGAGAACTATTAATGGAAAGTGTGTGCAACTCTCTATGCATAGTAGGAGGCCATGATGGGGGCTTCATGTCCCATTTCTTTTGTTTCAATGCAATCATATCAATCAACTGTAGTCAAAACGTTTCCTTCTCACACAACTCATGGCACATCACCTCATCTTTGTCATGTGCTTAATTAAACTCTTAAAAGTGTAGTATAAAATTGTGTCTGCTTACCCAAGAAATATAAACGTATGTCACATATCACACACTAGGTTTCAACATGAGGAGTTTGTGAGACGAGGGAGACAAGAGAGAAGATATTTGCACTCATGATGGACTACCACATGCACTAAAACCAAGGACCAACCATTTTGCAAGCTAAAACCCATGAGCTGCTGAGCTAAGGTATCACAAAAGAAGAGCATTTACTAACTTCTCTAGACAAACACATGATCCCACCAGCATGTTTATCCAAGAAACATGGATATATTATTAAATTATGTATTTTTTTACATTCCAAGGAGGAAACATTGAAATTACATGATGAATAGAACACAAGCGCAATTGAATATTAGGAGTTACATGTAATGGTGGCATGGAGAGAGATTGGTGGATTTGACATGTGAATATGGGCATATGTAAAGGAGATCATGCACATGTAAGAGACTCCTGATCTCCATGCTTTTAATTAATAAAATTAGGAAGGACACAGAGTTCATGGGTATGTAAAGGAGATCATCCCCCTAGACACATAGTAGGATAGACTTAAGTAATTTTGCTAAAAAAAGCATATGAAATAGCTTTTAAACTTATATAATTGTAGATCTAGATCTTTATTTCCAAAAAACATCATATTGTAGATCTAGACCTTTGGGCTTTCAAAATGCACCTGCTACTTTTCAAAGATTTATGAACTTAGCTGAGCCCAAGGTAACCCTACTTGAAAATGTTGTTTCTGAGAATGAAATTGAGGGAGATCCTGAAAAAGAGAAAACTTTCTATTAGAGGCACCTCAGAATGTTAAGCAATTGATGACATTCACACATAAGGTAAAAATAAAGTGAGTGGAGTATAATATTGGGACCAAATATTAAAAAACTAAAGAAATGTTAGATATGCCTTGTGGTCGTCACACAATAAAATATTATAGTGTTGGAATAGTGAATGTTCCTTCTTAATCACGAATTTCTTTCCCTGTTTCACTTTTCATGCTTTGATTTCCCTCATTTTCACTTTCCCTCCTTTTCTTCTTTGTAGAAATCGATTTTTATCATATTTCACGCTTCCTTGCTTTGTTTCTCATAAATAGTTATTGTAAGAATCCTCTCTAATATGTCTATATTATGGTAAATTGTTATCTCATTTGGACATAATCTCTTTGAGATGATGATTTCTCATTGTATTCTTGAAGTTGGTCTTTCTTCTTTGTTCTTTTAGGGAAAAAGTTTACAGATAGTTTTCTCTTTAGTATGTTCATGCTCCAATAAAATGTTTTCTCCTTTGAATAAGAGCTCAATGAGATAATGCTAAATTCTCATGGTATTCATAACGTTAGTCCTTCTTCTCTTTTTTTCTTGGGGAAAAAAATATGATTTACATACTCTCTTGTATATCAGTCTTGTGCTATGGAGACTAAATCAAACTCTTTGGTGTGTAGTTCTTGAAGCTTTGGTGTTGGTCTGTAGTTTTTTAAGTTTGGGAAAGGAAAAGGCAGTAAGCAAGTTTCTTTCTATTTTTATTCAAAGTTTGCTAATCTTGAAATGGTAAGTTTTTTATTTTTTATTTTATTTGGTAATCTTGATAATGTAATATATTGATAATATATGAAATTTATCTCTTTGCCATTTGTAGGTTTTGAACCTTTGAATTTCGTTGGTTTGGAGATTGCTTAGGAATCTGGCAAAAAGGTAATAGTCAAGTTCAATCTCTTACTAGTTTAGTTTATAAGTGTAAACTTACTAACTTCAACATTTTGGGTAATCCAATGGCTTACATTTGAGGTATTTTATTTAGATTCATCTTTTTTATATAAATTTGTTTCTTTATTGTAGATAATATTTTATTATAAAAGTGTTACTTTTAACATAATTGAATTTCATACATAGAGGTATGCATAAAAGATGAATATTTTATTATTTTATTATAAAACTGTAAAGAAAAAAAAATGATTATTTTATTATAAAAAGTTATTTTCATCATATTGAATCTCGTGCATAGAAATGAAAAAAAATAAATAAATTATTATTTTATTATAAAAATATTATAAAAATAAATAAATAATAATAATTATTTTATTATAAAAGTGTTACTTTTATCACAATTGATATTCTTGCATAGAGGTATGCATAAAGGATGAGTTAGGATGTGATAAGATGAGTTAGGATGTGTATGAGATGTGATAAGAGGTGTATGAGATGTGATAAGATGAGATAAGATGCATATGAGATGAGTTAGGATGTGATAAGAGGTGTTAGGATGTGATAAGAGGTGTATGAGATGTGATAAGAGGTGTATGAGATGTGATAAGATGAGTTAAGATGTGATAAGATGAGTTAAGATGTGATAGGAAGTGTATGAGATGTGAAAAGATGAGATAAGAAATGTATGTGATGAGATAAGATGAATATGGGTTGTGATAGGGTGAGAATGGATGTGATGAAAAAGTATATATGAGAAGGCGTATGGGGTTATATGAATGGGAATGAGGAAATGGTGTATGGATGTGTATGTATGGATGTATGCATGTAGATGTGAGTGTGAATGTGGATGTATGAATCTAAATGAGGATGTCGATGTAGAGGTATGGATGTAGATGTGGATGTATGGATGTGGAGGTGGATATATGTATGGATGTGAATATATGATATGTGATGTGAAGGAATCTGAAGTGATGAGATGGAAAATGATGTGATGGGATGAGTACACATCTCGGGGGGGTCACTATATGTAAAATATCCCTATCGCGTGCGTTCAAGGCCTATATTTTAAATCCCTTATTTGAAAATTTTTTAGTCTATATAATATCCCCTTTTCTTTATGAATCTGTAAATTTTTTTGAAAAAAATTTAAATCATACCCTTATGTAAATATATTTCTGTAAGTTTCATAAATTAAAATTATGCTTCTGTTGAACGCACGTGATATTCACATTTTTTTGTGAGTGACCCCCCCGAGGTACACATATAACTGGAATGTGGAATAAGCAATGTGGATTGATGAGGGATAATGTGAAAAAATGAGAGTTAATATAGCAACTGTATTTTGTGACTGTTTGTAAATGCTGTTTGTAAATGACTGTTTTATGTCAAGATTGCTGGGAAAGCATTGTGACCATCTTGTGATTAAGGTCGTGGAGACCTAACTGATAAAGTTGCAACTGCTGACGGAGAGTCAATGGAGGACGTCTCGCGTAGCAAGGTCGGCCGAGGTCTTGACCAGCCTCGGTGCGATTAAAATGGTGAGCTTCCCGTACGGTGGATGAGGGGCCAAGGAAGCGGCCTATGAGTGAAGCGCTAGGTCACCTGCGAAGGATCCTAGAGGGTGCTGACCATACGGTGCTCGGGCTCTGGGTCGCCCAAGATACCCACGCGTGCGTCGAGGAAGATATTGGAACAAGGAGTAAGAGTTGTTTTCTGAAACAGGGCATGGATCTGGTTGACTGACCTTGCCGGTCCTCAAACAACGGATGAGTCCATGGCTCTTTATATGGATCTGTTGGTTGATCTTGCTGATCTTCAACGAGAGTCCATCTTGATAAGTGATTATATTGTCGAGTATTATGGGCTAGGGATTAGGAAACGGCCCCTGAGTGGACAGGTGGTGAGCGTCCTAGTTGCCAATGATGCCATAGATACTCTGATGAAGGAATGATGGGAAAATTGAGAATCAACTGGATAAATTGAAAGATGGTGATCAGTGATACTATGGTTTTATTAAAGGATTGTTTTAAACTGGTTGAATCTGTGAAAAAGGCAATTTCATATTGGGTGTGTGAGTGGTGTGACTAGTTTTATTTTTGCATGAACATCCGGCTAGGGGGCCTTGGGACTCTTTCCTTGGTACCCGGGACAAAACCTAACCAAATTCTTAATTGGATCCCATCACTACAGTGGTTGGGCGGTTGGCTAACCCATGGGACTGGATGGGGTTAGGCTGGACTGATGGATCCGTAAATCGAGACTCAATTTTTGTTATTACGATAGATAAAGTAAATCCCGGATAGTAATTGTTCTATGGATAGGAATCAACGGCTGTGCCTCCTTGGTGGGGAAAAAAGCGTTGATCCAAATGATCCAAGTGCAAGTTTCTTCCTTGATCTGACCAAGTATCTTTATAGATGCAGTCGGATCTGTTTGATCAGTAAGGGTTTTGACTACGTTAGAATAAAAAAAGTTATCTTGGTGGAATCACCCGTGCTTTCCGGTAAAGGAAGTTTTTCCAGATTTGGTTTTGGAACAACCGACGGATTAGTCTCTTATCCGGATATCCGTGGGCGAGGCCCCGAGTGTGGGACCCCTGTCCCGCGCAAGAAGTGCTACTTCCGCTGCTAGTACCCTGAGTCCGTTGCTCGGTGTGGGAACAGGGATCTTTTCGTTGGTATCAGAGCGAATTGGCTAATAAAGATCAACTGAGAATTCAAAAATGTCAAAAATTTATCAAGAAGCACAAAAAGGTTGTAATTGTGTGATATAATTCATACAATTTGATATTCAAACTGAAATTCGTAATTTGGTAATTGGGTCTTGAGATGGAAGTACCGCAATTATAGAATCCCTGACTTGCTTGAGGCCTAGACATGATGGTATTTACTTTATAATTCCAAGGGTCGTGACTACCCGTATATACCGAGAGTATACTGCAGCTCTTTACTGAGAGTATATACGAGTAAATCTAAGACTTGAAATTATAAGAGTTAATGCTATCCAGATGATGATTTCGAATATGATTGATATGATTTTTAATTCTGTTTGAGAATTGATGAATTGAATTGGATTCTGATTGAAAATTCTGATTGAAAAATGATGATTTTTAAAAAATTAGTTTAAATATAATGAAACCACAATGAGGGGGAATGGGACGAGTCCCTATGATGATATTCATAACTGGAATAATGATAATGATTTTAGCAAATCACTATGAGATTAGTGGATTGTGTTGTTGAATTGCTTCGGTTAACACTTGACTCGGTAGATCAATTAAGGGATGACAAATCGAGAACTTGCTTAACTGAAATTTCCGTGGAGGAATGTTTAGAAGGAAAATTTTTGGTTTAATGGACCATTATCATGTTAAAGATATGAATGATATGATTTGAATGAATTATGAGTTCTATTTAAGGGATAATTATCCCCGTACTCTGTTGGGTTGACCAAAATATAAGGAACCTAGAATAAATTGGATCTTAAGAAAAAGGGTTGTCCTCTACTTAGCGAGATGAGGACATCTCGCACTTTTCAAGTGGGGTAGAATGTAAGATTCCTCCCCAGCCTTCGAGGTATACAGGAGTAAGAACCTCCCTTTCTGATCTTATAATTATTCTCTCTCTAAAATAAAAGAAAGATTCTGTTTAAAAAAAAGGAAGAACCTTTTCCCAGAATACTTCTCAAGAGTCCCACCTGTTTTAAGGATTCAGAACAATGAGTTCAGAAGTGAGAATCGGTGTTTTGGATACCAAGGTTTTGGTTTTCATTCGAGTATGGCCCAAAAGAAGTTCTTTATCTCTTGGGGAGTATAAGAAGTTATCCCCCAGATATTGTGACCCTTATATCTGAATTCAATGAAAGTAGGTGACTTAGCCTACAAGCTTCTTTTATCTCCTCATCTCAAAATTCTTAATGCCTTCTATAGAAAAATGTGTCAAACACAAATCATGGAAAGACGGTAAAACTTCAGTGGCAAGTTACCGTTGGCTTCTAGGTTACGCTAGCTCCTTCCTTTATATAAGTCGTAACTTTTACTTGTCGCTCACAATAATCTTACTCCCATCAATCTCCTTTCTTTCTTAATCTCCTTCATGGCCTGGCAACAAGAATTAGTTTTATCCATAATGATTCCTCACCTTCAAGACGCAAGTGAGTCTGTGAAGAAGGATTTTATAGAACAGTATGAGCGCTCACTTTTCCCTCAATTGGGAACTTCTGTGGCGCAGACCAAATCGGACCTATCAAGACATAACTAGGGTAACACCCTGGGGTCAGCAGCACTTTCGTAACAATGTCCGCTTGGCCATGGTTATTGAAGCCTTGGGTTTGGGTCCCCGATACTACTGCGTTATGAGATCAAGGCATCTTGGGTTTTCTGAGCGGGTCTTCTTACTGGCGTGTTTTCTTCCTCATGAGAAGATATGCCTTTACCCCGTTTTTGGCTTGCCTCTCAGAGGTCCTTTTGTTAGGTCACCTCATACCACTGAGGTAGGTGCGGCAATAACCAACAGAATTATTCCCATAGATGAGTTACCTTATATGTGCACAGCTTGTGAGTGCTGCTTTTGTGACCATATGATGGACGGGCTTATGGAAGTGTAAAGAGTTCTTCTATCATTACTGTATATGTTCCAAGAATGAATAAAGTTTAAATCTTGTTCTTATCTTGCTTTCTTTAAGACTTTTCTTGGTGGTTAATCTTGATTAAAATTTTTCTCTAAGTCTCATACTCGTGCATCTTGCGAAATTATCCCAGTTTGCGAGATGAGGACATCTCGCATTTTTTAAGTGGGGTAGAATGTAAGATTCCTCCCCCACCCCCTTTTTGATGTCTAGTATCTTCCCCTGTAATCAACCCTCTTCAGAAATATAAAGACCTTGTTTCTTACTATTTTAGCCTAGAGAGAGAAAAAAATTTTAGAGAGAGAATATATTCAGATTTTGAATATTTTTGGATAGAAAAATATCTCATATAATTAAGATGAATTCCCCTGAAACAGAAATTCAAAAAGAATTTTTCAATGTGCAATTGAAATTAATTAGAAATAGGTATAAAGAACCTTAGTCTAAGGGTCTAGATTTTCAGAAATCTTTAGACTATGGTCCAATTAAGGTTCCTATGGGCCAATAGCATCAATCCATGTGTAGGGAGGAGATAAATCCAATTTGTAAAAAGAAAATACCCAAAAATGAGTAAATGCTCACATGAGGTGAAGAGTTGAAAATGTACAAGGTTTATTAGTAAAAAACTATGAGCAATATTAAAAATATGAGATATTTTGGGTATAATGATTTTATTATGACACATATGTAAGGAAGGGGAGTCCCTTAAATGCTCACATAAGATGAAGAGTTGAAAATGTACAAGGTTTATTAGTAAAAAACTATGAGCAATATAAAATATGAGATATTTTGAGTGTAAGGATTCCATTTTTGACACATCAGTAAGGAAAAGGACTGCCTTCAATGAGGCGCCTAAATCACATGCTTAAATGAGTTTTAAAATCATAAAAGTTGAGATATTTCATCTCTCATCTCTCCTCATTCAAGTCTAGTTCCAAAAAGTTAGCTTAACTGACCTAAAAATGGTCAAAAAGTGGCCAAACTGACTTGGAAAATTCTAGAATCAGTTTGTTTGGTTAGGAACTCAAATTTTCCTATAAATAGAAGCCTCCCCTTGTTGAAAAAAATATAGTGTCTTATGCATAGTTACTCTACTCCACCTTAGCCAAGAACTGTGAATTCTTTAATAATTCACTAGTTTTTGACACTTCCATCTTCTTTAATACCCATTGGTGGCTCCATCAACATACTAAACCAATTGATTGGTTGGGGGCCTCTACCGTGATCAAAGAATCAAGCAAATTGTAAGGTAAGTATGGTGAATTTTGATTTTTCTATAATTTCTCAATGTTTCTCTCTTCTCAACCCCTCTCAAGCTTGAGAAGCTTAATTGGTATGGTTTCTGAATGCTATTGAAGTTAATTAATTAATGATAGTAAAGAATTACATAAATTTCTATTTATGTTTAATTCTAATGGTTTTTTTTCTCTCTCTCTCACAAATTAATGGTTTTTCTTTATTTATGCTTTATTTTTTTAAGGGTTAATGATCCAATTAGGGATCATTCTAATCATTCCCTTAAAGATAAGTCTTATTTTTTTTAAAAATAATTGAGATTATCAGTTATAGTAGCGGAGCTATGGCAAAATTTTATAAAAATTTACACATAAAATAATTTCATTCAAAGCATAAAAAGAGGATTTCCTACCATATTCTAGGAATTATCATCCTAGATTAATTGAATGAATTTCATTAGAATTATGAGGAAATTGAATTTATATATTATGCATAAAGGATAAATTTTATATCAAAAGTATTACTTTTATCATTTTTATTTTATGCATAGAAGTATGCATAATGGATAAAATTTTATATCAAAAGTATTACTTTTATCATTTTTATTTTATGCATAGAAGTATGCATAAAAGATAAATATTTTATTATAAAAGTGTTACTTTTAATATAATTGAATTTCATGCATAGAGGTATGCATAGAAGATAAATATTTTATTATAAAAGTGTTACTTTTAACATAATTGAATTTCATGCATAGAGGTATGCATAAAAGATAATATTTTATTATAAAAGTGTTACTTTTAACATAATTGAATTTCATACATAGAGGTATGCATAAAAGATGAATATTTTATTATTTTATTATAAAACTGTAAAGAAAAAAAATGATTATTTTATTATAAAAAGTTATTTTCATCATATTGAATCTCGTGCATAGAAATGAAAAAAATAAATAAATTATTATTTTATTATAAAAATATTATAAAAATAAATAAATAATAATAGTTATTTTATTATAAAAGTGTTACTTTTATCACAATTGATATTCTTGCATAGAGGTATGCATAAAGGATGAGTTAGGATGTGATAAGATGAGTTAGGATGTGTATGAGATGTGATAAGAGGTGTATGAGATGTGATAAGATGAGATAAGATGCATATGAGATGAGTTAGGATGTGATAAGAGGTGTTAGGATGTGATAAGAGGTGTATGAGATGTGATAAGATGAGTTAAGATGTGATAAGATGAGTTAAGATGTGATAGGAAGTGTATGAGATGTGAAAAGATGAGATAAGAAATGTATGTGATGAGATAAGATGAATATGGGTTGTGATAGGGTGAGAATGGATGTGATGAAAAAGTATATATGAGAAGGCGTATGGGGTTATATGAATGGGAATGAGGAAATGGTGTATGGATGTGTATGTATGGATGTATGCATGTAGATGTGAGTGTGAATGTGGATGTATGAATCTAAATGAGGATGTCGATGTAGAGGTATGGATGTAGATGTGGATGTATGGATGTGGAGGTGGATATATGTATGGATGTGAATATATGATATGTGATGTGAAGGAATCTGAAGTGATGAGATGGAAAATGATGTGATGGGATGAGTACACATATAACTGGAATGTGGAATAAGCAATGTGGATTGATGAGGGATAATGTGGAAAAATGAGAGTTAATATAGAAACTGTATTTTGTGACTGTTTGTAAATGCTGTTTGTAAATGACTGTTTTATGTCAAGATTGCTGGGAAAGCATTGTGACCATCTTGTGATTAAGGTCGTGGAGACCTAACTGATAAAGTTGCAACTGCTGACGGAGAGTCAATGGAGGACGTCTCGCGTAGCAAGGTCGGCCGAGGTCTTGACCAGCCTCGGTGCGATTAAAATGGTGAGCTTCCGGTACGGTGGATGAGGGGCCAAGGAAGCGGCCTATGAGTGAAGCGCTAGGTCACCTGCGAAGGATCCTAGAGGGTGCTGACCATACGATGCTCGGGCTCTGGGTCGCCCAAGATACCCACGCGTGCGTCGAGGAAGATATTGGAACAAGGAGTAAGAGTTGTTTTCTGAAACAGGGCATGGATCTGGTTGACTGACCTTGCCGGTCCTCAACGGATGAGTCCATGGCTCTTTATATAGATCTGTTGGTTGATCTTGCTGATCTTCAACGAGAGTCCATCTTGATAAGTGATTATATTGTCGAGTATTATGGGCTAGGGATTAGGAAACGGCCCCTGAGTGGACAGGTGGTGAGCGTCCTAGTTGCCAATGATGCCATAGATACTCTGATGAAGGAATGATGGGAAAATTGAGAATCAACTGGATAAATTGAAAGATGGTGATCAGTGATACTATGGTTTTATTAAAGGATTGTTTTAAACTGGTTGAATCTGTGAAAAAGGCAATTTCATATTGTGGGTGTGTGAGTGGTGTGACTAGTTTTATTTTTGCATGAACATCCGGCTAGGGGGCCTTGGGACTCTTTCCTTGGTACCCGGGACAAAACCTAACCAAATTCTTAATTGGATCCCATCACTACAGTGGTTGGGCGGTTGGCTAATCCATGAGACTGGATGGGGTTAGGCTGGACTGATGGATCCGTAAATCGAGACTCAATTTCTGTTATTACGATAGATAAAGTAAATCCCGGATAGTAATTGTTCTATGGATAGGAATCAAGGGCTGTGCCTCCTTGGTGGGGAAAAAAGCATTGATCCAAATGATCCAAGTGCAAGTTTCTTCCTTGATCTGACCAAGTATCTTTATAGATGCAGTCGGATCTGTTTGATCAGTAAGGGTTTTGACTACGTTAGAATAAAAAAAGTTATCCTGGTGGAATCACCCGTGCTTTCCGGTAAAGGAAGTTTTTCCAGATTTGGTTTTGGAACAATCGACGGATTAGTCTCTTATCCGGATATCCGTGGGCGAGGCCCCGAGTGTGGGACCCCGTCCCGCGCGAGAAGTGCTACTTCCGCTGCTAGTACCCTGAGTCCGTTGCTCGGTGTGGGAACATGGATCTTACAACACTCGCCGCCGTCGGCAGCGATTTAGGTAGCAACATGTGGAGCATCAATGGCCAGAGTTTAAAGATGAGCCTCGTCACTTATGCCTTGGCTTGGGCATGGATGGTGTTAACACATTTTACTTCAAGTCCACATCGTGGTCTACTTGGCCTATTGTATTGGTGAATTACAACCTCCCTCCATGGGTGGAATCAAGAAAGGTCATATCATGCTGTCTCTCCTTGTACCATGCAAGTATAAGGTGGCAAACATGGATGTATACCTCGAACCTTTGATTGAGGATCTTGAGACACTATGGTGAGGTATCAAAGTACATGATGTTTCAAGGACAATAAATAGGCATGAGGCGGAGGTGAAAGGAGTTTTCCTTTGGACAATCCATGACTATCTCGGGTTCTCGGAGTGCTCAGGTACCTACTTGAACCTTATATGCACAAGAGTTTAGCCTTTAAACTTTAAGTTTATATCTCTATCTCAGTCATCCCAATTTTAAAATAGGTTTGGCAATCTCTGGAAATCATGCATGTCTGATTTGCAAACCATCACTTGTTTGAGAAAGACCCTCTACACTCAAGAAGGTGGTGTATGACAAACATCATCGATTTCTCCCTGATTCACATCCCAAGTATGTGCCACATGACGTCTCATCATTGGTGATGAGAGGTAGAGATTGGTTTGATGCATGGAGAAGCACTCCCAATCCACCACTAAATGGGATATCTAGACACTCAATCTTCTTTTGACTTCTATATTGGTGTGACATGAAGATCAATCACCTCTTAGATCCCATGCATATCTTGAAGAATATGGCAACAAATATTTGGGAACATTTAATTGGTAAAAGAGATACAAAGGCTGCAAGGGATGACTTGCAAAACATTAGACGCCTTCAAAGTGCATGGCCAATTGAAAGTGAGAGTGGAAAAATAGTCCTACCAAAAGCACCATGGGTAAAAAAGGGAGCACAATAAGGTGAAAAGTGTGATCGCCTCTTTTTGTACACTGGCAGGGTTGTTGCAAAATCAGTCTGTCCAGTTTATGCTGGACTAGGACAATGCTTGGAGAGCAAATTTGGGGGGGCAACGTACTTCAAATGAGATTAAGCAACTAATAGAAAATACACGTGCACTCAAATTAACTTAATATAACTTAAATTAATATAAATTAGTCTAATTAATCAAAATTTATCTAAAATATGATGAAATGATAAAAGAATGATCTTTCCATACTTAGAGTGATCTAAAATTTTTTCCATAGATGCACCATTACAATTACACTAGTCCCTATAGGTTTTAGATGATTTACATCAAAAATGTAATTTCACTAATTAGATTATTAATA
Organism: Cibotium barometz; assembly: GCF_041138505.1. NCBI lineage: Eukaryota > Viridiplantae > Streptophyta > Polypodiopsida > Cyatheales > Cibotiaceae > Cibotium > Cibotium barometz. The sequence goes on from NC_141104.1 coordinate 30,441,471, forward strand.
TTTGCAGGCCTTCTAATAGCCTGGAAGAATTTTGAAAAGGAGATCATTCAAAATCTAACCATTGGATTTGCAATTTTGACTAACCACCACATTGTACTAATGTCTCACTATCCACCACTCTTTTGATGTACAATATTGAGCATTTTAAGTGGTAGTTATTGTGGTACACAAAGTAGCATATATTATAACACTTTAAAGACTTTGAAATATTTAAAGAAAATAGACAAATAACTTTAAAATTTCTCAAAAAATCAAGTTAAGATCTATATTATGTGAAGATCTAAGGTCCAAAGTGGAAATCACATATGAGTTTATATGTAAAAGATATTACCATTTTATAGAATCAGTCCAAATTTGGGACAAGGTGTATACATTGACTTTGTACCTAAGGAAATAAGGAATTTCGACTATCTAATGCTGGTTAATTAGATTATGCAACTATATTAATAACTTTGCATGTGATGTTCCAACAAAAGAACTTGAAAGAAAATTCCTTCATTAACTAGGAGGGATTAGCCACTAAAGGTAAAGAAATGCCTGTTTTTTAACTGTTTACAGGGTGCCTGAGTGGACAAAACTAGGCACCCTGATCTTGCAACCACCTACCAACGGGAGTAATGCATTCATTGAAGGGTGCCTTAACACATTCATTGAAGGGTGCCTTAACAAAGACAAAAAATAAAGGAGAGGAACAATTATATGGCCTCAAGACACATGATTGGCACAAGAGATTATATAACTTTTTCATTTTCTCTTTGTGGTATATAATTTGTAAGCTCATATACTAACTTACATTTTTTTCTATGCATAGTTTATTCTTCCAATTGATATAGTTGGTTTTGGAGACTAGAAGGAGAGAGAGACTATTTACAAAATTGGAAGCTTGGTGAGGTATGAATCTTATCTTCAATTCACTAAGTTATATTGCTTATTTGGAACTCTCATGCGCTCACAAGCTATGTATTGGTAAATAGTACACATAATTGCTATGTATGTAGGTACATATCCTTAAAGGAGATAAATAGTATATCCATTGAGATGGTTTATCTCAATTCTATTAAGGTAGTGTGTATGAGCGAGGACAACTTTCCTTGAACAATTCTCACTAGCCAATTGCATCTTGTGGTGCAATTGGTTGATGAAGTGGCGTTGTGTGGTGTTCTTCATGTTTGATGGATGTTTTTCCTTGAAACGTTCATGAAAGCCTTAAAGAAATTTGTGAGACAAAGAACAAAGCCAGAAGCAAGCATGGCAGAGGGATGGTTGATGCAAGAGTCTCTTGTGTATATCTCAAAACATCTATCTTGCATAGATTCTTCTAGACCACAATTGTGGAGCAATGAGGAGGATGACCGACTAATCACTAATGTGCCTCAGGGAAAAGGAAGGAAACCAAGATTGGATGAAGCATTATGCCACATGGTGAATACATTCTGCATTCTAAAAAGTCCCAACATGGGGATGTTGATTGTTGGGAGATACAAGGATGCAATCAATAGACAAAAGGATGAGAGAAGAGCTTTGAGAAGAGCAAATAGACGCTTGCCATTCTTGCCTAGCTTGGAACCCCTACCAAATGTGATCAATATAGAATGGCTTTATATGGCAATATTGATGGCGTCGCAAAATGGAGAGATGATCACAAGAGAAGAGAATGGGTATGCAAGAGGATGTGACCATTAGGTAAGTAAATTCGTCATCTCTATCTCACATATATACCTTCTTTATTGCACTATACTAAATGTCATGCTTTTGTTTAATGTTAGTACAAACTATATAATGCAATATGGTCACACAGGGAAGACACTTTCGTGCGGAGCGTGTGGATTCTAAAAGAAACGCATTTGATTGTGGTGTTGATGGCAACTTTTGAGCAAGAAAGTCGAGCTAGTAGATATGATACCAATGTCATAGAGGACAATCTTGAGTATTGCAGAACTATTCAGGATATTCTTGAGGTTGGATTTAGAGCATTTAGTCTATTCATCCTTGATGTAAAATGGTTCAAAAGGTGATAATGATTCATTGGATCATGATATTGATATTGATATGGAACCCCATCTTTTCATTGAGCTTCCATTAGATATAGACATTGATGAAGCAACACATGTGGATTTATTACAAGATGGGATAGATTCATGATATTGACATTGTTTTGCTTCTCAAAAGTTTCCAATTATCTTTTTTTTTTTTGCTCAAAACATGGCTCCAAGGGTTCTAACGGATGTTTTTTTAAAACTATATATAACTTTCTGTGTGTAGATAACACGTATTTTTAAAATTCAGCATCCAACAACTCTATGGAATTTCAAGCAGCAAAAATAGCAGCTTAATTTTAATGTTATTTTCGCTATTCAGTAGCAAAATTACAGTGTGGCAGTGAAATTTCACTGCTATAAGCACTGCTCAACACTGGAATTTTGCAGCTATAAATGCTGTGGAGTAGTAAAATTTCGTTGTTATAAGCCATGTTGAGCAACGAAAATTTGCCTGCCTGCTGCTGCTGGCCCAGCAAACTTTTGTTATGGAGCAGCGAAAGGAATCCCCAATATCCTAAGAAAAAAAGTGTTGCCGAAACGCTGCTAGAAAATGCTCCTATGCCCCTGACATGTTGTAGTGATCCAATGGCTTACATTGAGGTATCATTTTATTAAGATTTATCTATTTTATAATTTTTTTTCTTTACTGTAGATGTTTCAAAGAAAAAAGAATATTAGTAATATACACCATCTGGAGGATTTTAATCACAGAGATCAGGGACAAAAAATGGATTCCTGAAAAATAAAATAAATTCACTTAGGTCTTAATGTGATCAAGCACTCAACACTCTTGCAAAGTAAAGCTAAGAGACATAATTGATTTATCAAAACATTGGAAAGGTAGAATATTTGAGTTTAGAAGACAAATGGATAGTGTAACTATGAGAACATAAGTTCTTATTTAGCATGTATATTTGTACAAACAAATTTACTTGCATCTAGATAACCAAATTCCAAGGCACAAGCTAAATAGTGAGAATAAGGTATTTTTTTAAATCAATATAGTTGTTTCTATTTTCTATTTCGAAAGAACATGATGTTTTCCAACTTTGTATTCTTCCAGTTTGAAAGAGTGGTAGTCTGTGGAATGTCTAAGTGGAAAAATCAATGTTCTCCATGCTGAGATTGGTACATTGATGTACGAAATCAAGAAAGCAAGTTGTTTGGCTACCAAAAAAATCTATTTTTATGACTCCACTACAACATAATGAGGGTATAGCATTGAAAATAGCATTGCTTTTATAACTAGAAGGGTACGAAGATGTCGGGCCCTATTTCACTGTTAGAAACACTGTTGAGCAGCAAAAAAATGCTGCTAATAGCACTGTTGAGAATCCAAAAAATGGTGCTAATAACATTGCTAAGTAGCAAAAGTAAACGTACAAAAAAAAGCTGGGGCGGCAGACTAGGGAGTTCTCACAGAACTCCCCACTCTACCCCAGCTTTAAAAAAAAGTTGTCTATCCATCCTTCATGAGCTTCAGAAAGCTACTGGCATGCCTAGGTAGCACCCGTCATGTATTGGGTTCTCTCGGTGCATATCGGTAGCTATCAGAATGTATTGAAAGTTACCAGCATGCCTAGGTAGCACTCGGCATGCATGGTTGCTCTTGGTGCATGTGAGTAGTTACCGGCATGCATTAGAAGCTACTAGCATTGCTAGGTAGCACCCAACATACATTGGGTGTTCCTGGTGCATTTTGGTAGCTCCTGGTGAATGTTAGTAGTTATCAGCATGCATTGGAAGTTACAAGCATGCCTAGGTAGCACCTGGTCCTGGGCCTGGGCCGTGCACTACTAGAAAACCATAGATATCATGTGCATTCAAGAGGTATTAAAAAAATCCTTTAACTAAAAATTTTCCCCCAATAAAACAATACCTCTTTACTTATGAACTAAATGATTTTTTTCTAAAGTTGAATTAAAAAACCCTTCCTGTTAATGTAATTGTGTTAATTTTTCTCAATGTATCTAATTAAAAAATCCCTACTGTTGAACTCACATGGTACACTAACATTTTTTGAGGTGAACTCCTCGAGTACCTGGTATGCATTGAGTGGTCCCGGCGCTTGTTGGTAGCTACCGGTATGCATTGGAAACTACCAACATGCCTAGGTAGCACCCGACATGCATTGGGTGCTCCCGGTTCATGTCGGTGGTTACCGGCATGCATTGGAAGCTATCGATATGCCTCAGTAGCACCTGGCATGTATTGGGTGCATGTCGGTAGTTACTAGCATGTATTAGAAGTTATCGGCATGCCTAGGTAGCACCCATCATGCATTGGGTGCTCCCGGTGAATACCGGTAGTTCTGAGTGCATGTTTGTACTTTTTGGCATGCATTGGAAGCTACCGGCATGCCTACGTAGCACCCAGCACGCATTGGGTGTTCTCGGTTCATGCCGGCACAGCAGCTACTAGCATACTTAGGTAGCACCTAACATGACTTGGAAACTACCAGAATGCATATATAACACCCAATATGCATTGGTGGACGCTATTGGCATACTTAGGTAGCACCCAACATCATGCATTTGGAGCTCATGCCTAGGTCGTACCCAACATGCATTGATTGCTCCAATGTATGCTGGTAGCTACTACCAGCATACTTAGGTAGCACTCAGTATGCATTGGGAGATCTCAGTGTATGTCAGTAAGTATCGACATGCATTAGAAGCTCCCAGCATGCCTACATAGCACCTGGCATGCATTGGATGCTCTCAGTGCATGTTGGTAGCTACTGGCATGCCTAGGTAGCACTCAAGATGCTTTGGGTGTTCCCAGTGCATGTCGGTAGTTATCAACATGCATTGGGAACTACCAACATGACTTTGTAGCAACTGGCATGCATTGCGTGCTTCCAATGCATGTCAGTAGTTACTGGCATGCATTAGAAGCAAACAGACATGCCTAGGTAGCACCTGGGTTCTCCCCGTGCATATCGATAGCTCTGAGCATGCATTGGAAGCTACCAGCATGCATTGGGTACCTCAAGTGCATGTCAATAGTAGTTTCCCGGCATGCATTAGAAGCTACCAGCATGCCTAGCTTAGGTAGCACCTAGCATGCATTGGGTGCTCCCGGTGTATGCCGGTAGCTAGTTACTCACATGCATTGGAGCTACCGGCATACCTAAGTAGCACCCAACACGCCTACGTAGCACCAAACATGTATTGGGTCTCTCCTGACGCATATCGGCATAGCGACATACTTAGGTAGCACCTAGCACGCATTGGGTAGCTATCTAGCCATGTCGGTAACTACCCGCATGCTTAGGTAGCTACCCGCATGCTTAGGTAGCATGTAATGGGAGCTTTTGTAAAAACATAAGAGAGGAAACATAAAAGGAAGAGATCTCTTACCTTATGAGGCTTGAATGCATGGATAAGTGACAAAAGCAAACCAAATAAAGAAAAAAAATTATTAGAAACCCTCATCTCTTAACTCTAATAGAAAGCACATACAAAACCCTAATCTTAATAGAAAGCTTAATGAGAGATTTTGCATCACATAGAAACCTTATTGAATCTTTCTTTTTACCTTCTCATTATAGCTTAACCATAACCCTAGCTTCTATATAGAAAACATAATAGAGAGATTCGATGTGGAGAGCTCTCCATCAAAGCTCTTTGTTAGAGATTCTATGCATAAGCTAGGATTAGGATTAAGCTTCAATGAGAAGGGAAAAAGAAGAAAATAAAAACTTAAAAGAGAGGAAAGAGAAGGGAAATACTCACAAGAAAGCTTTCATGGAAAGCTTGTTTGTATACGAGGTGAAGGAAAAGAGAAGGCTACTCCCTCTTCCAAAATGCTACCCTTAAGTCTTAAGGCTTCCATAGTTTGTTGGGTCATTGTAGAAATTTGGGAACCATCATCAATAAAAACTTTAGGAACCTTAAACTTGTTTATCCAAGCATCCATGACAGCAGGCAGATAATCCTTGTCTCCCTTTAACACATACTATATTAGCTATCCTTCTATCTTCTCCTTCTCCTTCTTGGAAATCCTTCTACTAACCAGTTTACTCTAGGTTCTCTTGATTTTGGGACACATATGTATCTACTGGGGTCAAGAGACAAAGTAGGACCCTTCTGTTCTAGATCATTCTTTACATCATATTCTTCCACCTGAACTCCTAGAGGAAAATCTTCCATTCCTATACACCTCCTCGGTTTGCTCTTTTTCTTACCCTCTTTAAAATGGTCCTCTATTTATTTCCCCTTCTTCCTTCTAGATGGTCTTGCTTCATCTTCACCTTCTGCGCCCCTAGTTCTTTTGTTGACTAACATATCTTCTTCCTCATCCCTTCCTTTGTCATCCATTCCAATCAAATTAACCTCACTCTTCTAGGCCTATTTTCTGGCTGTGGCTGAACCTGAGCTCCTCGTGGGTGTGGAATCTCCTCTTTCCTTATGGCATGTGGCCTTTCCTCCCTTCTACGTGCCAGAGTATATACATCGCCTCCCATTCTCCTAGAGTAAGGACATTGAGGGGAGATATCACCCGTTTCCATACAATTAAAACATTGGACATTGAAGTAAAGTCCTCGTCTGCCTCCACCTCTCATACCTTCTCTATCTCTTGCGCTAGGGGAATTTGTGCCTCCTTGCAACAAACTCGAATTTAAATTTTCTGTTTGTTAGGATAACTAATTAATACCTTGCACAACAGCCCTAGAACTGGAGTAGTCCTCCCATTACTCTATCCTCCTGTCTCCAATCATAGCAGGTCTACTCTCAATTGGAACCTCCTTCTACTTCTAAGCCAGACTCTAAAGCTTCCACTTCTCTCTTGCAATCCTTAAAGCTACATCAAAGGTACTTGGTATTTTAAACCGAGCCTTCTCCTTCAAATTAGGGTGAAGGGATTTAATGAAGGACTTGCAAGAAGGCCATTATCATGCTTTTGTGATGCATGCATGAATGGGCATTGGAATAGATGTTTCAACAAAGTAAATGGACAGCGTTGTAGATTTCACACCTTGGTGCCTCTGCCCGATTCAGTAGCCCCTGTGGATGAGGAAGATGTGTATGAAGATGTAACATATGAAGGAGAATGCAAGAACAATCAACTCATTGAACCACAGTAGCTCATTGGATGGAAAGTGCATATTTCTCCTCTTTCTATGCAATAGTCGTTTGCATGTCATCTGGGCTGGTGGTTGACACGCCTGACTATTCGCGGGGCAGGTGGTTTATACGCATCTTATATTAGATGTATATCCTACAGTACTTGATAATGAGGATTCATATTATTACACGTACCTAGGTGCCGGCCTGTTGATCTGGTGCAAAAAAAGGCGATCATCACCAACGATATAACTATCACAAGCATCGTAGCTTTATGTCCTCCTGCTCCCATGTCTCGTGAATTGGTGGATGTGTGTGAGAAACTAAGAAAGTGAGTGTGCACGTGCGTGTACGCTGTGTGTGAGGGAAGAGAGGGCGGCCACGGTTTTATAGAAGGTGAAATGGGTCTTTTAGCTGCTTCAAATGTGAAGTTTGGTGCTACCACTAACGTAGGATTATATTGCATTTTCTAAGTGTTTGTATATTTTTTTGTTTGGTTAATTGATTGTGGCATTACATATTTACCACTAATAAGCACATACACTTTTATATTGCCCTGTAAAGAGTTTAATTAAACACATGACAAAGATAAGGTGATGCATGTGCCATGTGTTGTGTGAGAAAGAAGCTTTTTGGCTACATTTGATTGATATGATTTCATTGAAACAAAAGAAATGGGACATGAATCCCCTATAATGGCCTCTTCCTAATGCATAGAGAGTTGCACACACTTTTCTTGGTTTAATATAATTCTCTTGGCAAAAAAAAGGAGATGTACACATGCATTAACATATGCATATTCTTTAATCTCTTGGGCCACACTTGCAACAAATTTTTTCTTGCTCCATGAGCGTTGTCAGTACTTGAAAAATCCATGTACACTCTTTTGCATACTCTTCCTTGGTTCCTGATCTCCTGTAGTTAATCTCTGACATACCTCACACGATGTTGGATTATTTTTGCACTCAAAAGTTCTATCTTGAAAAAGAAGTATTGTACTCTTTGCCTTAGCTTCATTACTACTGAACTTATAGGTTTGAAAATGATCTTCAAGCTGCTTAATCCATGCTTATGCTTCTTCACTTCTCTTCTCCTTCCCATTAGAGGTTGGTAATGACCTTTTCTTTGTAACTTGTTTGAGGACAAAATCATCTACATGACCAGATTTAAGACTTGTGCCCATAGCAATTTTCATTGCCTAAACTGTATCCTACAACTCCTTAATAGCTTAACATATTGAAAGATCGAAACCAACCTGTGCAGCAGTAACTCTTGGTTGAGGGCTTATAGTAATTTCACCAGGTGTTCTTGTAACTCCTCAGAATTTCTTACTGCTTGACCTTCTCGTTGACCCAGTCTATTATCAAAATTTAGGCAATCTTCCATCTCTCCATCTTTACGGTCATCTCTGTCTTCTTCATTCAAATTCATTAAGCTCGAGCACGCATGGCTCTCATTATTTCCTCCAATTCTTGATTCCTGTAAGTCTAATAACTTCCTCTAAAGTTACACACACACATAATAATCCTTGTAGAAGCTCCTCTTCTTGCCCCGGGTTGACTACTGAATTTGTTTCATGTGTAGCCATCTTGTGATTGTACAACAAAATTGTAAAACAATCCTCAAGAGAAAGAAACTCCTGGCTGTATCACAAAAATGGAAATTAATATTATTCATCCAAGACTTGCAATATCCGTATCAAGTGTGTATTACCCAACCGAGACTCTGATACCAACTAAAACGGTCCTAAATCTAGCCATATCTTAATCGTACAGCTTAATCTAAGCAAACATTGAAACTCAATTAATCGTGCTATTTCTACATAGCAATACTATCAAATCAATCCTCTCAAATAGCAAAATAAGTATGCATGCCATATCCAAGATTCTTATTACATAAGCAAAGAGTCATGTAGTCTCAAAACAAACATTCTATAATATAGATCTCTATCAATTAAAGCATAGCATCTCAATCAATCAATATGTATGTGTCTATCTCAAAGATTTTGTCATCATCACCATGCTCAACATGTTCAGTCATAATGATCAAAATCCATGTCTACTCTCTAGAAGTTACGAAAGAGCTATTTGTAGATTTGGCAAGCCTCTCAGATCTGTTGTTAGGGTTGCAACCTACATCTATAACTTCGCACCAATTTATCAGAAACTAGTCATGTGGGTACTTAAAATTACCAGAACGTGTGCAATCTACAATCGTACGTAGGTGGAATCTCCAAAATCAACTGTATGTGAAAGTCAACTCCAAAAATATCGATTTGAATTTCCATATACACACTTAAAGGTTTCCTTTGAGCACACTAACTAATTGAAAATGCAATCTTGAATTTTTACTTAATTTGAATACTTAGAATTTTTACTTGCTCTAAAAAACTGCTAAAAACCTCCTGGAATTCATTACTGAAATCTGTAGCATCCAAAACTTAGGATTATCTTTAATCAAAACTTGGTTAATCATGGAGATATGTTACCGATGTGAAATTTATGTATACATTTTTGAGAACTCTATTTGTGTCAGGTCCTTAAGACTCTTGGATTAGAACACTCTAATTTATCAACACAAAAATCAGATCATAACATATACTTGTATAAATTAAAAGCAACAATATTAATAAACGAAATAAAATAAACAAGAAAGAGTTGGAGAATAGAGTAGAGGTCATTGCCATCGACACAAGAGTGGGTTGAATCTCCCCTAGGTAGAGTGTGGCCCTTGTACTACTAAACCATATTTATATGTATTAGAAATTTCTAAGCACTTGCTTTCCAAAAGATAACCACCAAAACAAAGCACAAGTTCTTTTGATTTTATGAGAATGAAAGCTCTACAAAAATATAGCAAGCATTAATATATGTATTGAAAATTTTATATGTATTAGATATTTCTAAGCACTTTCTTTCCAAAAATATAATTACAAAAATAAAGCACAAGTGATTTTTATTTTATAAGCATGCAAGCGCTACAAAAACATATCAAGCATTAATGTAGTCTTGGGCCTACCAAAATTTTAAAATACTATTTTGTATGTACAAAGGTATGATGCCTTAGCCTTACAAAAAATATAGATGCCTAAATATGAAACCATAAAAGATGTTCACATGTCTTCCAAAATATCCCATATTGGTAACACATGTTCACCGATGATTAACACATAGTCCACCACTTAATTATTACCTTCATCTAAAATAATATTAGTAGCAGATTAAACACATTAATCTTGACCATACCATAACAGTGCACATAGCTGATTAAACACATTAATCGTAGTAAACTTTATACTAGCACACACAACTTGATTAAACACATTAATCTTGGTAGATGAAATAAATTTAAAGTGCATCCAAAATAAAATATACCGAAAAATAATGGGTTTCCCCATAGAGGTTATGTTTGCTCTTTCTTGGGTTGCAATTAACCTTTATACTTAGATAAATCTATTGACAATGACTAAAATCAGTCTGGCTGGGTCATCTCACATTATGATGTACTTGGTTAATACTTATGTTCTATGAGAGATGTCTTTGTTGAGCATTGTTGCATTCTACTTAGTTTTTTATGAGTTATGGATGTTTTTCACTACGCTTCATCTATCACGTTGTCCTTAGTGTGAGAGGGATATCCCCAAAGTTTGGTCATTAGACATTGTACGAGCATGAGGGGATTTAGAAAACCCATATTTTGTGCATTTTAGGCCCTCTTGGAGAAACTTGTGTAGAAAATTTACCACACTTGCAAACTTTGATCACCATCGAATGTTGTTTTAGTTTGATATGGAATCAAGAAAACCCATATTTTGTGGATTGGGCCCTCTTGGAGAAACACGTGTAGAAAACATGAGATGGAGCACCATATCTTGCCTGAAAGAGACAGCTGATGATGATTGCGCTTTGTAAGTTTGTGGAGAGGGGTACCCCTATACACTTGCAAATTTTGGTAATTAGATGTCATTCAAGCATGAAAGGATTGAGAAAACCTAGATTTTATGCATTTGGGTCCTCTTAGAGAAACTTGCATAGAAAATGTGAGACGGAGTACCATATCTCACCTAAATAATGTCCAAATGTGAACTTTGTAAGTGTGTGGGGAGGGGCACCGTCCACACACTTGTAAAATTTCTTCACCATTGGGTGTTGTTTGAGAATTATGGGATCACAAAAATGCACATTTTGTGCTTTTGGGCCCGCTTAGTAAAAACCATGCATTAATGGAGCACCGTATCTCACCCAATGGTGAGAAAACATTTCAAGTGTGTAGAGATGGATACCACCATATCTTTCCCAATAGACTTTGGATGGTGAGTGAACTTTGAAATTGTGTGGAGAGGGTCCCACATTAACAAAAATATTGTGGAGGCATTATCTTGATCTCATTGATCCTTGTTGCACTGTGCTTTCCTATGGCCTTGTCCTGTGGGAGTGGCCTGGTTAGTGTGCTTACGTGAGAATGGTATTCCCAGGCTTGATAATGGGCCACAATGTGAGAAAGGGCCACTGTGAAAATGGTTTTCATGGGTCACTATGAGAGTGGCTTCATAGGTGTGAGAGTAGCTTGCTAAGTTCACTCAGCATCCAATATCTTTGAGATGAGATATGGTGGTACCTCCGTCCACACACTTGCAAATTTCACTCACCATCAGGGATGTCCTTTGTGTGAAATATGGTGCTTTATCTCACATTTTCTATAAATGTTTCTACACAATTTCCATGCACTTACAAGTTCTATTAGCATCGAACGTTGTTCAGGCAAGACATGGTTGTGCCCCTCTCCACACACTTACAGGGTTCACTCACCATCCTTGGGGGGTCACTCATAAATATTTAAGCGTAGCACGTGGGTTCAACATAAGGGGTTTGTTAAATCAATTTTTAACACATTTTTTTACATATATAAGGGTAGCATTTAAAGGGGGTATTTACAGATTGAATAGAGAACGCATGTGATATAGAGAGTTTACATATAGTGAACCCCCTGAGTCCGGATGGAATTTGGGTAGATATGGTGCTCCATCTCACATGTTCTATGTAGGTTTCTCCAAGAGGGCCCAAAACGCACAAAATACGACTTTTCTAAATCCTATGTAAGATCCCCCTTACTAGTAATAAATTAAATACTTTCTAAAAATCTTGTGTAAGATCTCTCTTACCAACAATAAATTAAATTACGTGTGTAAGTTCTTTGTAAAACTATTATAAATAAATTAGAAAAAGACCTTTTTAAAATTTTTTTGGCAAGAATCACAAGTTTTCATATACACTACTCACACCTAGCTCTGGTTACATGGACGTGCAACATTGTAGAGAGCACCGATCGAACTTGCACCACTCGCTTAGGACTTCGTTTGCTTTAACCACTCCATTACAACCATGTTTTCAAATTAGAAAAATTCTTAACAAAGTTTATATTCTTAAAATAATGAGAATTAATTTAGTTGAATGGAAAAAATGATAAAAAATTTTGGAAAAGAAAATCACAATTAATTTGGTAAGTTTCAATATTTGATTAAAAGTAATGAGGCTAAAATTATAAGGGTTACCATGGAAAAATAAATAAATAAGTATTATTATGTATGGTTGCACATTAATTTAATTCATAGGGTAAAGAGTTGATGTCCCTAAGGTTTAGAAAACCATGGATAGCTAAAACTAGGTGGGTTTTGGTAGATAGGTGTGGTATTTAAACTACCCATGGTATTTTTTTAGTGCTATGTGGTTTATGGCTCATGAAAAATAGCATTCGTGCACTCAATATCACTTCTTATACTATAATTAACTACTCTAGCACTTGTTAATGCTACTTTGGTAGCTCAATGTGACGGCCCCAAGTCTTAACCATATCTTAATTATACAACTTAATATAAGAAAATATTGAAACTCACTGTGCTATTTATAAATAGCAATACAATCAAATCAACCCTCTCAAATAGCAATACAATCAAATCAACCCTCTCAAATAGAAAAACAAGCATGCATGCCATGTCCAAGATTCTTATCACACAATCAAAGAATCATAGAATCTCAAACAAACATTCACATAATATAAATCTCTATCAATTATAGTGTAGCATCTCACAATCAATCTCCATATATGTGTTCATCTCAAATATTTTTTCATTATCACCATGCTCGACTAAAAAGAAATCAAAAGTCATCGATATCATCTTACACTCATCTCTCTAGTCCATAATCTTTCAAGAAAAGAACATTCAAATCTATCAAAATGAATGTGCACCATTCGTCCAATATATTTTTTCCAGGGTTGAGTCTTGGACTCTTCCTTGCCTCCTGGATCTGCATATGCTAAAATAACATCCGTACTACCAACCAAGTCTAAAAAAACAATAATAATGTATTTTCCTTTTTCACTCCAAACTTGATTGGCATGCTTTGCGGGGCCTATAGAGGCACCAAATGAAATTATGGGCTGATTAGAGCCATGTAAGTTCCCCAACCGAAGGTTGTCTTCAGGGTTCTAAATCTGCAATGTTTGCGGCCCTAAATCTATAGATTCAAGGACTGAGATGCCAGCCTTTGGTTGGGGCACTTACAAGGCTCTGATCAGCCAATTTCATCTGGAGCCTCTATAGGCCCTAGGGAGAATGCAAGTCAAGTTTGGAGTTAAACAAGAAAAACAAACTCTTAGATTTTTTCCAAAATCTACTGCTCAGCTTCATCTTGCTCCTTCTCTAACGGTGCCTCGAGGTCGCTGCCTCCCTTCTTCACTTTGAAATGTTGGCATCTGGTGTTGTTGTGAAGGCCTGAACATCTCCTCTTGGATTGTTTCAAAATCTTTATCCAAAATATCATATTTGGGAGCAGCTACTTCAACTGATTCTTGGACTTGGATGATGGCTCATACATCATCCAAGCTGCTACCATCGTAGCTACGGACTTCATCGACAACTAGTGGATCATCCCTCGGAGAGTTCACCTAAAAATATGTAAGTACAGCATGTGAGTTGTTCAAAGGAAGGGATTTTTAATTGAAAATTTTAAGGTAAATTTAAAGAAATGCATTTACAAAAGTGGTTTTTTTAATTGATTTTTTAAAAACCCATAAGTCCATTAAGAGAAAGGGGTCATTTTACTCGTGAAAAATTTACAGGTAAGGGGGTTTTTTAATATCCCTTAAATGCACGTGATACATATGATTTCTTAGTAGTGCACCCCCCTGAGGAGAATCTTTATGATGAAATCAATGAACTCGTCTCCATCATCTTGAACATGTGTATAATACAACTCATCTACCCTCATGTCTAGGAGCTCCAAGACATTTTGCATTATCAGGTACTCCTCACCCTCTATGCTGATGGGTGTCAGGAATTCAAGGTGTGGGCCTTTAAATTCTGTAGGTTTAGGCTATTATGCATATACGTGATATTTCTATACTTCTCTCAACCTATACTTGACCGTCTCTAATGGTTCTTGATGATGAAATTTTAAGAATGGGAGGTCAACGGCGGCCACGTCATCATCTTGAGACTCCGCCTCTGAGTATCTGTTGATAGAATGTAAATTGCAAGATCAATATCCCGTTCCAGCAGATTGATTGTAATATTCTCTTCAAAGGAGGTAGGAGTGAGTGGAGGTTGTGAGGAGATCCAAGGAGAAATGTTGTACAGTTATCTTTATTACTTTCTTGTTTCTATCTCTTGTCTTCATGGAGAAGGGGAATTCCATAGGGATCCACCTAGAAACACAGTTAGGAATGAAGAAGGTAATTTCATCACATCCCAAGATAAACTCTACCAAGACAGAGTTTTCAGGTTGTTCTAGGCTAGATAGAAAGCTCTCAAGCTCTATGCTCTTACAAAATCTGTGTAAATGGAGTCTGCAAGGTGAGTGTAGCAAGCGTGACTAATGCACACATCAAAGGCTACTTGAGGAACAGCCATGATGATATCAAAATATCCGAGAAAAAGTGAGAAATTGCACACGAGGAAGGCTAGAGAGTGAAAGCAAGTGAAGGTATAATGAAAGAAATGAACTTACATTTACTTATACTTGCTTACATTATTATATTAAAAACTTACATCAATATTTATATTTATAACTAAACTTACATTTATACTAATACCTATGTATAAAGTACTTTACATCAATCGCGGATTTTCTTTTTACATCAAGTGTGCATTTAATTTACACTTCTACTTTTTTTAAAGAACTTAATAATTTCTCAAACAATTAAATTTTTTGAAAAAGCCAAAAAAATATGTTATTAATTTGAGATGGGAAATGCTAGAACTACTTCACAATCTCAAGGATATGAGGGGTAATACATTGCTTACATGCAATAGGCTTTTCATGTCTACTTCCAAACTTTCTACCATCTAGATTGAAATAGAAGTTTGTAGGAGGATCATTTAACATCAATGATATCTCATCTAAGAAAGGCTAGAGGCCAATTACTCTTCACGTTGGATAAATTGTATCATGGCTCTCCCAAAGAACAACCACATCCATTGTAGTAGAGTGTGTGGGATCCCATAAATCTTGATCTAAGCTTAGCCAATCACCTCTTAAGTGTCTCCATCTTCGATACCTTACCTGCAGAATATACCAATCCCTTCCTTGTCTAATATTGAATGGCCAAGCCCAATCTTATACCAAATTCAACCTTGCAAGCAAAATCTCTCTAATGATATGCACGTTGCAATGAATTTGTCCACAGGCGCAAAATATGTCCACTTGAGCTAGTTTTTTTGTTTAGATTGCGTTGCCTTTTTTTGCATCTTGTGAATTGAAGAAAACTAATATCATCTATTCTTGAAATATTCCAACTAATGGTTGGATGACACATTTCTTGGGTGATCAATGGAATACAAAGAGAAAATGTCACGATGACACAATTGAGTCCAGTGTAAAAAAGTCGGATGTCATCAAGTGAGTTGCAATGAATATAACTAGAATGAACGTGAGAGATAAAAATATAGTTTTACTAATGGTTTTTGTTTTGATGAACAGGTACTACATTGCTATGACAAACGTTATGTATGTGTTTCAGGTATATAAGGTGGAGACACTTAAGAGGTGATTGGCTAAGCTTGGATCAAGATTTATGGGATCCCACACACTCTAGTACAATGGATGTGGTTGTTCTTTTTTGGGAGAGCCACGATACAATTTTATCCAACGTAGAGAGTAATTGGCCTCTGTCCTTTGATGTAAGTTTTTAATATAAATCTAAGCAAGTATAAGTATTCTTCAACTCTTTCTTGTTTATTTTATTCGGTTTATTAAGATTTACGCTTTTAATTTATGCAAGTATATGTTATGATCTAATTTTTGTGTTGATAAATTAGAGTTTTTTAATCCACGAGTCTTAAGGACCTGATACAAATAGAATTCTCTAAAATGTATGCTTAAATTTCACATCCCAACCGCACCCTATAGCTAGTCAACAATATACTCTCACCTTATCATTCTTCACACATTATAGCATAGCCACAATTGTAGTGGAGAGATGCTCTATTTGCAGAAAGTGTGTAAAGGCCCTCCTCATCCTCCTTCTAATACGTTTTTAGTGTGGCTAATTCTTCTCTTCTCATCACATGTTTCCTTTGGTTTTTGACATGCACAAGCCATGTTGGAATGTGATTGATGGTTTAACATCTCTCAATCCATAACCTTCTTTTGAGGATTGCTTTCTGGAATAAAACAAAATATTCTTATAAAGGTAGCCACCAAGGGAAATGGTCTAGTAGACATCAGTATGCCCATGGGGATAGAATATTCTCGCATTTCTTAGAGATATAATTAAGAATGAGGCCAAGAGAAATGGTCTAGTAGACATTGTTATGCTCATGGCTATGTAATGTTCTCCCATTTCTTATAGATATATTCTCATCTCTCTCTCTCTCTTTCTCTCTCTCTCTCTCTCTCTCTCTCTCTCTCTCTCTCTGTTTAACTCATTGTTTCTATCATACAACCTATTATTGTTTTAAGCCTTGATAGATCGTAATCAATCTTTTAGACACCATCATCTCTGTGTGGGTCCATGTGTAATGTACCCCATGTAATATTTGATTTAATTAATCATAAATATTTATAATATTTCATTATTTTTCAAAAAAGCACATCGCACTTCAAGAGAAAGAAGAGATTTCCAATAACAATAATCATTTTTTAAGTCAAACAATCAAAAAACACGTAATATTTACCAATACAATTACTCTGAAATCAGACCGATAATCACCACACAAAAAATCTAACCAATATAAGGCTTTCCTCCAACGCATGTCCACCAAATTTCCACATTGGACATCGTGGCTATCCTCGGTATGCCTCCTTCTAGATCTCGTCCTCTCTGGGTTCTACCACATGGTTTTGATAGGGCTTCAATCTTCTTCTATGTCCGGCGGGTAGACAGTACCGACGATTAGCCTCAATCTCTCTCTCTCTCTCTCTCTCTCTCTCTTCTCACACATAATCCTCAAGGCTCTGAAAGAATAGGTAAAAAACAAACCCATGAGAATTAGTTAGATTACCATGCACGAAAATGATAAAGATATCAATCTGTTATAAAAAAACATGTTCTTTAACCAAAATAGAGATGATACATTAAAAAAAATACACTAGAAATTGGTGTCGGATTCGTTTCACGCAAATACCGACCAGACTATGCGGAATCTCCAAATGGTCCGAATATCAAATTTGTTCCCCTTACGATGATCTTTCTTTAATTATTCTCTGACAAAAGAAAATTATATACCCCCTCATGCGAAGCAGTTACTAAAAATTAAGGGTCAATTTGGTGTCCATGCCTTATTTGAGACGCCCGTTTCTGTGGCTATATTTACTATGTAAGCCTCCATACAAGTTTCCTTTAGTCTAAACTATCCGCTATGACCCTCTCATCAATTATCTAGCATGGTTAGGTATGGTATAGTAATCCATTACAAGTTTCCTTTAGTCTAAACTATCCTCTATGACCCTCTCATCAATTATCTAGCATGGTTAGGTATGGTATAGTAATCCATTACAAGTTTCCTTTAGTCTAAAACTATCCGCTATGACCCTCTCATCAATTATCTAGCATGGTTAGGTATGGTATAGTAATCCATTACAAATGAGAGAACATAATAGGAATAAAAAACCCAAAATTGACCAAAAATAAACTTCTCCAAAATCACTCACTTTGTGACCAAAATTAATCTTTTATGCCCTCCAAGTATTTTCCACTTTTAAACATTTAATATAGATGCTAAAAATAACCAAGTCAACTAGATCCAAAAATTATGTACATATGAGTACGTTACACCATGTGTGTCTATGTCTCAAGGGATGCACTTTTAGAGGAAGGCCTACATACAACGTGCGGTCAAAGGGTATAAAAAAAAATCCTTTTCTACTATGAATTTTGACTTTAAAAAATGATCTCTTTTTCCTTATAAACATATGGATTTCATTTTCCAAAATGCCATTAAAAAACCCCTTATGTGAGTAGATTCTGTATTTTTTCCTCTAAATCTTGATTAAAATAACCCCTTGGTTCCTTATGATCACAGGTAGTAGACTTACATATTTTGAAGCGAACTCCCTAAGGCTGATGTGTACATCTCCTTTTTTTTCAGAGAGAATTATATTAAACCAAGAAAAGTGTGCGCAACTCTCTATTCATTAGGAGGAGGCCATTATAGGGGATTTATGTCCCATTTCTTTTGTTTCAATGAAATCATATCAATCAAATGTAGCCAAAAATCTTCTTTCTCACACAACACATGGCACATGCATCACCTCATCTTTGTCATGTGCTTAATTAAACTCTTTACAGGGCAATATAAAAGTGTATGTGCTTATTAGTGGTAAATATGTAATGCCACAATCAATTAACCAAACAAAAAAATATACAAAACACTTAGAAAATACAATATAATCCTACATAATTGGTAGGACCAAACTTGACATTTGAAGCAGCTAAAAGACCCATTTAACCTTATATAGAACCATGGCAACCCTCTTTTCCCTGGCACAAAGTTACGTACATACACGTACACACTCACTTTCTTGGTTTCTCACACACATCCACGAATTCACGAGACATGGGACGTAAAGCTAAGATGCTTGTGATAGTTACATGGTTGGTGATGATCGCCTTTTTTTTGCACCAGATCAACAGGACGATACCGGATCAACCGGTACATGTACTATAGGATATACATCTATATTAGATGCATATACACCACTTGTCGGCCGCGAATAGTCAGGGTGTCAACCAGCCCGGATGACATGCAAATGACTATTGCATAGAAAGAGGAGAAATCACTTTCCATCCAATGAGCTACCGTGGTTCAATGAGTTGGTTGTTCTTGTGTTCTCTTTCATATGTTGCATCGTCATACGCATCTTCCTCATCCACAAGGGCTACTAAATCGGGTAGAGGCACCAAGGCGTGAAACTTCACTCCATGTGCTTTGTTGAAACGTCTATTCCAATGCCCATTCATGCATGCATCACAAAAGCATGACAAGATTGCTTAACCCCATTAACTTGGTCCGACCCATTGATTAGGGTCGAGATGTCCAGATAGATGCTTGACGACATGGAGCAGTAGATGTAGGCAATTCGTAAAGATATAAAATCTGCCCACCAGGATAGACAGAAGCAATATGCAAATAAGAAGAGGACAGATAGAGAATTCAAAGAGGCAGATATGGTCTTCATTCGAGTACGGCCCAAAAGAAGTTCCTTATCTCTTGGGAAGTACAAGAAGTTATCCCCCAGATATTGTGGGCTATATCTGATTGCAAAGAAAGTAGGTGACTTAGCCTACGAGCTTCTTCTGCCTCCTCATCTCAAGGTTCATAATGTATTTCATGTAAGCCTTCTAAAGAAATATGTGCCAAACCCAAATCATATGCTTGATGATGAAATCCTAACCTCTTCAGTCCAAGGACAGATGGAACTCCAGCCTGAAGAAATTCTCGATGTTCGAGAAAAGATTCTCAGGAATAGAATTCTCAGAGAATTATTAGTAAAATGGAAGTTCTATCCCTTTGAAGATGCCACCTGCGAGATTGAAGCCGATCTGTTGCGAGATTATCCCCAGTTTACGAGATGAGGACATCTCGCGTTTTTCAAGTGGGAGAGAATGTAAGATTCCTCCCTAGCCTCTCAAGATGTCCAGCATCTTCCCGTGTAATCAAATCCCTCTTTAGAAATATAAAAGATCTTGTTTCTAACTGTTTTAGCTTAGAGAGAGAAAATATTCTAGAGAGAGAATATTCAGATTTTGAATATTTTTGGACAGAAAAATATCTCATCTTATTAAAATGAATTCCCCTGTAACAGAAATTCAAAAAGAACTCTCGAATATGCAATTGGAATTAATTAGAATTGGGTATAAAGGACCTTAGCCTAAGGGTCTAGATTTTCAGAAATTTTTGAATTATGGTCCAATTAAGGTTCCTATGGGCCAATAGGATCAATCCATGTGTGGGGAGGAGATAAATCCAATTTGTAAAAGAAGATACCCAAAAATGAGTAAATGCTCACATAAGATGAAGAGTTGAATATGTACAAGGTTTATTAGTAAGAAACTATGAGTAATATTAAAAATATGAGATATTTTGGGTATAATGATTCCATTTTGACACATGTGTAAGGAAGGGGAGTCCCTTCAATGCTCACATAAGGTGAAGAGTTGAATATGTACAAGGTTTATTAGTAAGAAACTATGAGTAATATAAAAAAATATGAGATATTTTAGGTATAATGATGCCATTTTGACACATATTCTAGGTATAATGATGCCATTTTGACACATATGTAAGGAAGGGGGAGAGCATTTAATGAGACGCCTACTTCACATGCTTGATTGAGTTTTAAATCATCAAAAATTGAGATATTTCATGTCTCCTAATTCAAGTCTAGTTCCAAAAAGTTAGCTCAAATGACCTAAAAATGGTTAAAATTTGACCAAACTGAATTGGAAAAATCTAGAATTGGTTTGTTTGGTTAGGAGCTAACTTTTTCCTATAAATAGAGGCCTTCCCCTTTGTTCAAACTCAATAGTGTTTACGCACTATTACTCTATTCCACCCAAGCCAAGAACTGTGAATTCATTAATAATTCACTAGTTTTTGACATTTCCCTCTTCCAAAGATTGGTGGCCACTCTTGTTCAAACAAGAGTTGAACCCTCAAACCCTCAAGCCAAAGGAAAGCTATAAAAGTCTTTAGTAAGTTGGTGACTCTTCTTTTTTCACTCATTTCATGGTTTTTATGGTTTAAATGATTTTTATTCTTTATGTCTTCTCTAAAAATGTTTTGGCTCATTACAGAAAGGCATTCCCCTCTCTTCTCTAGCAAAACCAACCATTCTCTATCCTTGGTGAATGGTTAATGATTAATTGTCAAGTTTTTATAATGTTGTTTTAATTAAGAGGAAAAATATTTACTTTAGGATAAATTCAATACTTTTGGTGTACTTTTAGTTAGTTTTTAAGACTTAGAAACTATATTCCAAAGTATCATTTTCATGCCTAGAAGTATGCATAAAGGATAAATTTTTTTATATCAAAAGTGTTACTTTTATCATTTTTTTTATTGCATAGAAGTATGCATAAAGAATAATTTTTTTTATATCAAAAGTGTTACTTTTATCATTTTCTTTATTGCATAGAAGTATGCATAAAGAATAAATTTTTTTATATCAAAAGTGTTACTTTTATATTTTTCTTTATTGCATAGAAGTATGCATAAAGGATAAATTTTCTAATATCAAAAGTGTTACTTTTATCATTTTTTTAATTGCATAGAAGTATGCAT
Organism: Cibotium barometz; assembly: GCF_041138505.1. Taxonomy (NCBI): domain Eukaryota; kingdom Viridiplantae; phylum Streptophyta; class Polypodiopsida; order Cyatheales; family Cibotiaceae; genus Cibotium; species Cibotium barometz. The sequence continues at coordinate 30,463,361 of NC_141104.1, forward strand.
AAAGAATAAAATTTTTTATATCAAAAGTGTTATTTTTATCATTTTTATTTCATGCATAGAAGTATGCATAAAAGATAAATTTTTATTATAAAAGTGTTACTTTTATCATATTTGATTTTAATGCATAGAAGTATGCATAAAAGATAATTTTTTATTATAAAAGTGTTACTTTTATCATATTTGATTTGAATGCATAGAAGTATGCATAAAAGATAATTTTTTATTATAAAAGTGTTACTTTTATCATAATTGACTTTAAGGCATAGAAGTATGCATAAAAGATAAATTTTAATCGGAGATCGACGTAAATGAATATTCCTTAAGAAATCCATGTTTTTGCTTAGCCCAGTGGAGAGACTACATAAGTGGTTTTCAGGGCAATATGTCCACGCCCCTTGTTGCGACCGCCGTGCAATGCTGTGGGAGAACCTCTCATTGGCTATGATTCTGTTAAAGCTGAAAATGACACGTGTCATTTTCAGTTAAAAGCTGAAAATGACACGCGGTGTCATTCTATATCATTCAACACCTCGGAATTTCAGACTCATGCCGAATTTATAGACTCCTTAGTCGATTTATCCCTAAGGAGAAAATAATAGCTCCCTTCGGAGTTAGAGAACTTATGTAGTAGGGCATGACTATGGCCCAGTACGGTCCTCTGATGCGTCTCTCAAGGAGATTTTGAATTTTGGAGCCAAGCTGCTCTATGTGTATATTACAACTTTTATATAAAAATGTTTTCTGGAGAAAAAATTCCCTGTTGTATAAGTGATTATTTATTATCGATCTGATAAAGAAAAAAATCCGTTATCGGACATATGTCATAGATATCCAATAAGATCATTATCTTGTTTAAGAAATTGTTTTTCGAAACTCTTAAATCTTAGGATCTTGTGGATAATATCAAAATAAAAATTTAATAATATATAAATTTTTGGCAGAATCATGAGACGAGGAAACCGTGGTCGTCAACCAGACCTCGTCAGCCAAACCTGACGAGCTTGACCTTGATGTTCACAAGGCTCTTCATAGGACTCAGCCAGGACCCTTCAAAGGAGAAGGGGAGAACCTGGGCGAGGCTGTGGAGAAATGGGTGGAAGCCATGGAAGAGTATTTTGACGTCACAGGCTACAATGTGCGGAGCAAAATGGCTCTTGCCCGGCTGAAAATAGTGGAAACAGCCAGGGTAGCATGGAGGAACCACTGTGACACCAACCATCTGGACAGAAATACTCAATCCTGGAATGATCTAAAAACCTATCTAAGAAAGAGATTTTGCCCTCCTGGATTTTTGGAAACCAAAATGAACGAATTCTTAGAGCTAAAGCAGGAGAGCAAAACCATCGAGGAATATCACCAGGCCTTTGCTCTTCTACTCAAATATTCACCACCTCTAGATGAAGGGCAACTCATGGCCAGGTTCATTCGAGGAATGTGTTGAGATTCAAGCTCGATGTCAGTGTGAGCCAGCTATGCTATGTGCTGGCATATTAGGTAGGAACATGTGTGAGACATAAATGACCGCGTGTCCAGCTGGTCATAGTGTGTGGACATTAGCTAGGGTTAGATGAGTGTGGACACAACTCATAGTGTGTTGTGTGTATTATGGATTATGGCATTATGCATTGTGTGAGAGTGGACATGGCTTCCCTCTATGGTTAGGGTTTGCAATATATATTAGGGTTTGCTCCTGTGTGTGTGTCTCCTCCCCCTCTACCATTCTTTCAACATGGTATCAGAGCCTTGTGCTGTTTATTAGGGTTTATGAGTGAGTGAAGAGGAGAGGAAGAAGAAGCTGTGAAGAGAAGCTGTGAAGCTTGCCATTGAAGCTCTGAAGCTTGGAGCACACCGATTCTTATCAGATCTAAGAGCTTGGCCTACCGGGTAAGGTCTTCTAAACATCCTTGAGCGGATTGCAGGTGATACAGGCAAAAACAAAGCAAGTTAGAGCAAATCAAAGCAAAGAAAAATTCTGGTTTTTGGAAGCTTTCCATTAAAGCTTGGCAACATTGATGTATGGTGGAAATACATGTAAATCTGGCAAAGCAAACATGTATCTGACAATGAGAGATGTATTGGCAACTCCTATGCAAGCCCTATTGTGATTTTGGAGCAAGTTACATGCATTTGAATGAGTGAAATTACTGGTTTTTTGAGCCCTCACAAAACAGAGAAAAGGAGGTGAAGATTTGATGCATTTGGAGCGTGTTTTTTGGTAAAATTCAAGCATTGACTGGTTGCACACATACCCAAGTGTGTTGGGGACTTGTTTAGCTCATCAATTAGCAACTTAATCACTCCCAAAGGCCTCTACAGCAGGCAGCGCAGCCAGCACAGGGAAACAGGACAGAACTTTGACAATTTTGAAGCGAGGAGATCAATTACTCATTGGTTGCTTGGTATATTTCACAATTGCTTTAGCAATTGGTTGCTACACACATTAGAGAAGAGGGCTATGTGATTGGATTGATGAATTATGCCTAATTGAGCTGGGAATGAGCTGATTAAACAGGCTGTCCACTGGTTGCAGAGAAACAGAGTAATTTTAATTGAGCAATTAATCTTTGGTCTTATACAATTGGACAAATTCCTCTTACATCGACTTGATGGACACTTTTGCTAAGCTAATGAATGCCTGGTTGCTCAATTTGGACAAATATTGAAGAAATTAGAGCCATTTTACTACTAGTTTTTCTGGTTTTTTCCAAAACAGAGAAAGGGGTTTTTCAAAAATTGATATGTACACATGTGAGATGGTGTTGATACTGTACATTGAGGTTGTTTAGGTGTCAATGCAAGTTTCCCATACTTGATTGCACCACTACATTGTGATTTGGAGCCGTGGAAGCACATCAAAACAGGGTATCTCGGACTGCGTGAGCTAGTTCATTTTGGATGCATACAGGTTGATTTTCTACATCAAATTTGAAGATTGGTGGTTACTTTGGAGTACCTGGAACACTCATTGGAGTGTGGTTGAGCTAAGGAAGGCTTGGTTACAGATTTAGAAGTGTACGCAAGGTGTTTTTGCATTGAGTAAACATGTCGGATAATCCAGTACAGATTGTTGGTGAAAAGCTGGATAGGAAGAACTTCCAAGCATGGAAGTACAGGATAAAAAGTTTCTTGAAAGGAAAAGGTTTTTGGAATCTCATTACAGGTGCAGAGCCTGAGCTACCCCGACAACCTACACAGCAGCAGGTTATTGCTCATAAGCAATGGTCAGAAAGAGCATTCAAAGTGCTGCATTATCTATCCATATGTATTTCTGATGCTATGCTCATACACATACAGGATGCTGAGAATCCCAAAGATGCATGGGATACTTTGGTTAAGATGTTTGATACAGACACGAGTGCTCGCAAGTCTCAGTTACGATAGCAGATACACAATGTGAAAAGGAATAAAAGGAGCATACATGATTATGTGCAAGAAATCAAGAAGTTTGCAGATGCATTGGCCACAATAAATGCCCCCATGCCTGATGATGATTTGGTGGATATTACCTTGCGTGGTCTTGGCAAGGAATACAAATCTTTTGATACATCTATCTCCGTGAGGAGTTCAAGTTTACCAGACTTTGATGAGTTGGTTTCACTCTTACTTGTTGAGGAAATCAAGCTCAGTGATTCATTTCTGGATGCATCTACTAGCCATGATGACAATGGTAGAAATCAGGCTTTCTATTCTCAGAGAGGCTTTAGAGGCACAGGGAGATTCACATCACGTGGACGTGGTGGTAATGGTCATGGATGGCAGGACAGGTCATCATAACAGAATTTTCAGCCCACATATGGTGCTAGAGGTGGTCATGGATATGCACCTCAAAGAGGTAGAGGTAACCCCCGTGGTAGAGGACGCCTCAAAAGTCCCACCTGTTTTAAGGATTATAAACGATGAGTTCAGAAGTGAGAACCGGTGTTTTGGATGCCAAGGTTTTGGTCATCAATTAAAAGACTGGCGAGGATCGACAGAAGCAGTATGCAGATAAAAAGAGGGCAGTCAGAGAATTCAAAGAAGCAGATATGGTCTTCATTCGAGTACGGCCCAAAAGAAGTTCTTTATCTCTTAGGAAGTATAAGAAGTTATCCCCCAGATATTGTGGGCCATATCGGATTTCAATGAAAGTAGGTGACTTAGTCTATGAGCTTTTTCTACCTCATCATCTCAAAGTTCATAATGTATTTCATGTGAACCTTCTATAGAAATATGTGCCAAACCCAAATCATGGAAAGACGGTAAAACTTCAGTGACAAGATACCGTTTACGCTAGCTCCTTCCTTTATTTAAGTCGTAACTTTTACTTGCCGCTCGCAGTAATCTTACTTCCATCGATCTCCTTTCTTTCTTAATCTCCTTCATGGATTGGCAACAGGAATTAGTTTTATCCATGATGATTTCTCACCTTCAAGACGCAAGCGAGTCTGTGAAGAAGGATTTTATAGAACTGTATGAGCGCTCACTTTTCCCTCACTTGGAAACTTCTGTAACTCAGACCAAATGGCAGACCTATCAAGACATAACTAGGGTAACACCGTGGGGTCAGCAGCACTTTCATAACAATGTCCGGTTGGCTATGGTTATTGAAGCTTTGGGTTTGGGTCCCCGATACTACTGCGTGATGAGATCAAGGCCTGTTGGGTTTTTTGAGCGGGTCTTCTTACTGGCGTGTTTTCTTCCTCATCAGAAGATATGCCTTTATCCCGTTTTTGGCTTGCCTCTCAGAGGTCCTTTTAATAGGTCACCTCATACCAGTGAGATAGGTGCTGCAATAACCGGCCGAATTATTCCCAGAGATGAATTACCTTATACGTGTGCAGCTTGTGAGTGCTGCTTTTGTGACCATATGATGGACGGGCTTATGGAAGTGTAAAAAGTTCTTCTATCTTTACTGTATATGTTCCAAGAATGAATAAAGTTGAAATCTTTGTTCTTGTCTTGAGTCTTGCTGTCTTTGAGACTTTTCTTGGTGGTTAATCTTAATCAAAAATTTTCTCTCGGTCTCATATTCGTGCATCTTGCGAAATTACCCCCAGTTTGCGAGATGAGGGCATCTCGCGTTTTTCAAGTGGGAGAGAATGTAAGATTCCTCCCCAGCCTCTCAAGATGTCCAGCATCTTCCCCTGTAATCAATCCCCTCTTCAGAAATATGAAAGATCTTGTCTCTGCCTATTTTGACATAGAGAGAGAAAATATTCTAGAGAGAGAATATTCAGATTTTGAATATTTTTAGATAGAAAAATTTCTCATATTATTAAAATTAATTCCCCTGAAACAGAAATTCAAAAAGAACTTTCCAATGTGCAATTGGAATTTTATTGGAAATGGGTATAAAGGACCTTAGCCTAAGGGTCTAGATTTTCAGAAATTTTTGGATTATGGTCCAATTAAGGTTCCTATGGGCCAATAGCATCAATCCATGTGTAGGGAGGAGATAAATCCAATTTGTAAAAGAAGATACCCAAAAATGAGTAAATGCTCACATAAGATGAAGAGTTGACTATGTACAAGGTTTATTAGTAAGAAACTATGAGCAATATCAAAAATATGAGATATTTTGGGTATCCAAAAATGAGTAAATGCTCACACAAGATGAAGAGTTGAAAATGTACAAGGTTTATTAGTAAAAAACTATGAGCAATATTAAAAATATGAGATATTTTGGGTATCCAAAAATGAGTAAATGCTCACACAAGATGAAGAGTTGAAAATGTACAAGGTTTATTAGTAAAAAACTATGAGCAATATTAAAAATATGAGATATTTTGGGTATCCAAAAATGAGTAAATGATCACACAAGATGAAGAGTTGAAAATGTACAAGGTTTATTAGTAAAAAACTATGAGCAATATTAAAAATATGACATATTTTGGGTATAATGATTCCATTTTGACACATATGTAAGGAAGGGGAGTCCATTAAAGAAGGTGCATATTTCACATGCTTTAATGAGTTTTAAACTAAAAAATAATATGATATTTTTATCTCTCCTCTCTCTTGAACCAAACCAACTCAAAATGGAACCAAACCGAATCAAAAAGTAACCAAACTAGGTCCAAATCTAGTCCAAATTCAACCAAACTGAATTTGGAAAATTCTAGAATTCAGTTAGCTTTGGTTTGAGATTCCCTCTCCTATAAATAGAACATGAGTCCTTTGAAAAATATAGAAGAATTTTACTATACTAGAGTTATGCTGAAATAACGCTAATTCCTACTATTCTCTAAAATTCTCTCCAAATTAAAGAAATTGGAGCTTCCCTCTTTCTTCAATCCCCATTGGTGGCTCCATCAACATACTTAACCAATTATTGGTTGGGGGCCTCTACCGTGAACAAAGAATCAAGCAAATTGTAAGGTAAATGGTGAATTTTGATCTTTTCTATAATTTCTCAATGCTTCTCTCTTCTCAACCCCTCTCAAGCTTGAGAAGCTTAATTGGAATAGTTTTTGAATGCTATTGAAGTTAATTGATGAATGGTAGTGAAGAGTTACATAATTTGATGAATGCTATTGAAGTTAATTAATTAATGATAGTTAAGAATTACATAAATTTCCATTTATGCTTAATTCAAATGGTTTTTATGTAAATTCTCTCCCTCACTCAAGAAATGGTCATACTCATGACCCATTATCAATCCAAATGAAGCTTTTCATAAAGCTTTTCCTTAATCCAAGATTAATCTATGCTTGAGGCTAAATTAATGGCTTTTTTCTATGCTTTTAGTTTATGTATATTGATGATTCAATCCATTATGGATTAATGATCCAATTAGGGATCATTCTAATTAATTCCTTAATGATAAGCTTTATCCCTTAGAAAAATTGAGATTTATCAGTCATAGCAGCGGAGCTATGGCAAAATTTTTATAAAAATTATGCATAAAATAATTTCATTCAAAGCATAAAAAGAGGACTTCCTACCATATTCTAGGAATCATCATCCTAGATTAATTGAAAGATATTCATTGTAATCCTAGAGAAATTGATTTTCATATTATGCATAATTGATTTTCATATTATGCATAATTGATTTTCATGCATAGAGGTATGCATAAAAGATTATTATTTTAACATAAAAGTGTTACTTTTATCATAATTAGATTTCATGCATAGAGGTATGCATAAAAGATTAATATTTTAATATAAAAGTGTTACTTTTATCATAATTGAATTTCATGCATAGAGGTATGCATAAAAGTTGATTATTTTATTGTAAAAGTGTTACTTTTATCATATTGGATTTCATGCATAGAGGTATGCATAAAAGATATTCTTTTTATACTAAAAGTGTGATTTTTCATCATAAATGGATTTTATGCATAACTTAGATACATAAGAGAAATTCTTTTATTCTAAAAGTGTAATTCCTACCAAATTGAATTTATGCATAAGAAGATGCATAAAGATTGATTTTTAATTCAAAAGTGTCATTCTCATCTAAATTGAACTTATGCATAGGAAAATGCATAAAAGATTGAAATTTAATTCAAAAGTGTCATTTTCATTTAAAATGAATTTATGCATAGGAAGATGCATAAAAGATTGATTTTTACTTCGAAAGTATTAATCTCCTTAAATAGAATTTATGCATAAATAAATGTGTAAAGAAATCTTATATCAAATATAAGAATTCTCTTGTATTCTATAAATAGATATGAGATGTGATAGGATGTGATAAGAGGTGTATAATATGTGATAAGAGGTGTATAAGATGTGATAAGAGGTGATAAGATGCTTATGAAATAAGTTAAGATGAATTAAGATGTGATAAGATGTGTATGGAATGAGGTAAGAAGTGTATGTGATAGGATAAGATGTATATGGGTTGTGATAGGGCGAGAATGGATGTGATGTAAAAGATTAGATGTGAAGGCATATGGTGTTATATGAATGGGAATGTGGAAATGGATGTATGTATGTGGATGTGTGGATGTGGAGATGGGAGTGTGGATGTATGAATGTAAAAATGGATGTATGCATGAAGATGTATATGCATAGATGTGAATGTGGATGTAGATGTGGCTGTATAGATGTGAATGTGGAATGTGGATGTGGATGTATGTATGTATGTGGATGTAGATGTATGTATGTGGATGTGGATGTATGTATGTATGTGGATGTAGATGTGGATCTATAGATGTGAATGGGAATGTGGATATGGATGTATGTGAATGTGGATGTAGATGTGGATGTGGATATATAGATGTGAATGTGGAATGTGGATGTGGATGTATGTATGTATGTGGATGTAGATGTGGATGTATAGATGTGAATGGGAATGTGGATGCGGATGTATGTATGTATGTGGATGTGGATGTATGAATGAGGACGTGATAGTGGATGTATACATGTGGATGTGGATGTATGGATGTGGATATGGATGTGTATGTATGAATGTGGATATGGGATGTGGATGTATGAATGTGGATATGGGATGTGGATGTATAAATGAGGATGTGAAAATGGAGGTAAGCATGTAGATGTGGATGTATGTATGTGAATGTGGATGTGGATGTGGATGTATGGATGTGGATATGGATGTGAAATTATGATATGTGATGTGAAGGAATCTGAAGTGAAGAGATGGAAAATGATGTGATTGGATGAGTACACATATAAATGGAATGTGGAATAAGTAATGTGGATTAATGAGGAATAATGTGGAAAAATGAGAGTTAATATAGAAATTGTATTTGTAAACTGTTTTTATGTCAAGAATGGGGAAGCATTTTGACCGTCTTGTGATTAAGGTCGTGGAGACCTAACTGATAAAGTTGCAACTGCTAACGGAGAGTCAATGGAGGACGTTCGATTGAAATGGTGAGCTTCCGGTACGGTGGATGAGGGACCAAGGAAGCGGCCTATGAGTGAAGCGCTAGGTCACCTGCGAAGGATCCTAGAGGGTGCTGACCATACGGTGCTCGGGCTCTAGGTCGCCTAGGATACCCACACGTGGTTCGAGGAAGATATTGGAACAAGGAGTAAGAGTTGTTTTCTGAAATCGGGCATGGATCTGATTGATTGACCTTGCTAGTCTTCAATGGATGAGTCCATGGCTCTTTATATGGATCTGTTGGTTGATCTTGCTGATCTTCAACGGAGAGTCCATCTTGATAAGTGATTATATTGCCGAGTATTATGGGCTAGGAACTATTGAAAAGGCCCCTGAGTGGACAGGTGGTGAGCGTTCTGGTTGCCAATGATGCCATAGATACTCTGATGAAGGAATGATGGGAAGTTAAGAATCAACCGGATAATTTGGAAGATTGTGATCAGTGATACTATGGTTCATCAAAGGATTGTTTTAAAACTGGTTGAATCTCTGAAAAAGGCAATTTCATATTGGGTGTGTAAGTGGTGTGACTAGTTTTATTTTTGCATGAACATCCGGCTAGGGGGCCTGGGAACTCTTTTCCCTGGTACCCAGGACAAAAATCAAATTCTAAATTGGATCCCATCACTACAGTGGTTGGTGGGAGGTTGGCTAACCCATGGGACTGGATGGGGTTAGGCTGGACTGATGGATCCGTAAATCGAGACTCAATTTTTGTTACTACGATAGATAAAGTAAATCCCGGATAGTAATTGTTCTATGGATAAGAATCAATGGCTGTGCCTCTTGATGGGGAAAAAAGCATTGATCCCAATGATCCAAGTGCAAGTTTCTTCCTTGATCTGACCGAGTATCTTTATAGGTGCAGTCGGATCAGTTTGATCACTAATGGTCTCTTGACTACGTTAGAGTAAAAAGTAATCCTGGTGGAATCGCCCGAGCTTTTCGGGTAAGGGAAGTTTTTTCGGGTTCGGTTTTGGAAAAATCGACGGATTAGTCTCTTGTCCGGATATCCATGGACGAGGCCCCGAGTGTGGGTCCCTGCCCCGCGCATGAAGTGCTACTTCCGCTGCTAGTACCCGAATCCGTCGCATGGTGGGACAGGGATCTCACACTGCAGCCTATATTATCTCATTGGACATCTATTTGGACCATTCTATTGGACATCTATTTGGAAATGATGACCATTGGACGCTACTATGTTATTCTATTGGACATCTATTTGGACTTGTGTTGGATGCTGATCTATTTGGCCTATTCTATTGGACATCTTTTTGGACTAGTATTGGGTTTTTTCATCCACAGGTAGAGACCTTTGTTTGAGCAGGGGTGTTGGAGCTATATATAGCCTGTCCAACGTAACCCTAGGTCTCACCTATATATACCTAACCTCGGTGTGCTTTCCACACACTTTTGGGAGCTATCCTTGGTGTATTGTGTCTCTCTCTTTATCCTTCTATCAACATTTACAATGTTTTTTTAGCGAATAGAATAGAGCTAAGGAAAACTTGTTGAAATAAGATTCTATATATTTTATTTATAAAATCTACATTTAGAGTAATTTTTGGGGGTGAAAACCAATTAGACAGAGGAGTTTCACTCTGTTCTACTCCAATGCCAATGGGCACCCTCCTCTAGTAGGAGGGAGGAAAAGAAGATAGAGAGCTAAAGGCATGCCAATGTAGGACAAGACCTAGCAATCTCTTGTGTTTTGGATTCATCAATATTTCATCTACAACCACTTGCGTTACCGCCCACCACGGATTGAGCGATTCACATGCTCACTTTGTGCTCCAAATAAAGTAATTCTCTAGTGAAATAAATTATCCTCAATCTCTTTTGTCTCTTAAATACAATGATGAGGTGGAATTTTGTGTGGTTATATGCTTTATCTAGAATGTTTCAAGCATCTATTAGCATGGTGTATCTATATAGTGTAGGCTTTCTTTTTGGAAAGTATGAAGGCTTCAAGGGTAGTATTATAATCATATAGCGTAGACATATATTTTTTTTTCTGTTTGGGAAATATGATATACCCATCTAGTGTAGTTTTTTGAGGTTTTAGCATTTTCTATATGTATTGAATGCATGTGTTATATGTATTAAATGTTGTCGTGTCCTATAAGTGTTGACTGTTACCATGTTCTCCACACTTATTAAGCGGCCTCATTATTAACTTGATCTCTAAAAGTCTCATTCCTCTGGCATCGAAACAGCCATCTATTTTGCTTTACGAGTCCCTCACATCAAAAGATAGCTTTCGGTTCAAATAAATTTTCATAAACAAAATTTTCTCTCTTTAAGTAAAATCCCAAAAACTACACTAGATTCTTAATATAGCATACTTCCCAAAAACAAAACAATATAAGCACATATAGAACATGCTTATAGCATACTTCCCAAAAACAATATAAGCGCATATAGAACATGGTAGCATTCAATATATATATGACAAAAACATTTATTACATATAGCACATGCATCATTCAACACACATAGAGCATGCTAAAACCTCAAAAAACTACACTAGATTCGTATATCATAGTTCCCAAAAAGAAAAAACAATATATGTGTAATCAAGTAGATTTGGTGTCACATGCACATGGGGGATGGTGCCTAGGCACTTGGGCTTAGGGTCATTTAAATATGTGCCTTTGGGGGCCTTGGGCTATAGGATACATAGGGCTCATGGGCATTGTACACACACACACACATTATTGATTATTTTGACTATTATCTTTCTTGGAGCTCTCATGTCTAATCTTCCATGGTGAACTTCTCCCATATGAGATGTGAGGATGGTGACCCACACCCACACCCATGTTGTCACTCCATGCCTTAAGTGTCCAACCCTAGTTTCTTGCATTGGTATGAGAGCCTTGAATTGATCCCATGTCTTTGATCCAGTTTTGTGAATTTTTTATATTTTGTATTTTCTTGGACTTTCTTGATCAAGAAAGCTATGAGGCCCATAGACTCTCCAAAATCTAGAGATCCACATTTTTTTTAAAGGCAAGGGCATTCTCCACCATACACTCATAATCATGGTTTTGAGGTAATCTTTGAGCATTTGTTAAGCTTCTCCACGCATTTCTTGCTTGAATCTTGGAGTTCTTGAATCTTACCTTGATATTTAGGGATTTCTTCCAGGAAACCCTAATTTGTTGACATTGGCCAAATCATGCCGTGATGTGGCGACCTCTGTGAGTCCTTTGAGGGGCAGCTTGAGTCTTTCTGTAATCAAAGCTTCTATGAGCTATGTCTCCACCCCCTGCATTGTGATGGAGTTTCTTCCTTGCAACAACCTTAGGAGTTCTTTGTGGGTGGCTAAGTGCACCAGGATCGTATGCCAAGGTATGTTCATGAAGTCTGCAAGAATGGTTTTCTCCAGCCATGCGTGCACATCTTCATCATCTTTTTCTCTGTTGGTGAAGGGGTCGATGTCACCATGGTACCTAATCATGTGATGTGCTAATGGAGAGTAGTGCTGTGCACGAGCAGAATAAAATGCAACAGCAGCCAGCAAGTAGCATGGTTTTAGGAGAAACTGTGATGGCTGTGACATCCATTTAAGCAAGTGATGGAACTTTAAGAGATAAGGAAAGATAGGGAAATGGTGAATGAGGGACTTATAGAGGATAGTGGTGAAGAGGATTTTGGGTACATGCAAGAAAGAAGAAATGTTTTTTCCAAGAAACCTTCTTCAAGCATATTTGGTGTACATGGACAAGACTTCTCTCAAGCAAGGCCAACCGAAGCTTCTTTATTTTCAAATGGAATGGATGGAAATGCCTATCAAAGGTCTTTATCATTTGAGAGTCAAGACAAATAACAATATAATTTTGAAGGCATAAGGATTATAGAACATTATGATGCAAAAGCAAGGTTTAGATTTTCCATGATGCATGTACTTTTGCATACAAGGTTGTTGGAATCAATGAAAGTGGAAGCTTTTCTTGGTTGTATGGTGTCTACTTAAATGATTAGTTTAGGGCTCAAAAGAGGAGAGCCATTTGCACAAATGTTGCTTGCATTCGATGGCAAACAAGTCACTTGCATAGGAGTCAAGGATTGGATTCGTAACTGGGATGCTTATTTTCATGCCTTTCTTCGAGCCTCGAGGGGGGGGGTCACTATATGTAAATCCTCTATATCACGTGCGTTCAAGGTCTATTTAAAAAGTCCCTTATCTGTGAATTTTTTAGTGAATATAATGTATCCTTTCCTATTCAAATCTGTAAATTTTTTTTGAAATACAATAAATAAATCCCCTCTGTAAATATATTTCTGTAAGTTTTAAATATTTAAAATGTCCTTCTGTTGAACCCACGTGATACTTACATATTTATACGAGTGACCCCCCCGAGCTTCGAGCTTGCCGAAGTGAAGAAAGTGACTTTTCATTTCAAAGGAAGATCTAGAGCTTCGTGGTTGAAGGAAATGCACAACTATAATTGGGATTGGCAGAATTTGGGATGTGCTAGTGTGCAATACTTTGTGACCACCTAAGAGCAAAATTGCTTTAGAGATCGATGCATGGTATTCTCACATGAAGACTCTCTATATAGCTATATGGAGAAATATTAGTACCTTTCCTTCTTCATTCCCAACATCAAAGAGAAGTAAAGTATAGAGAGTTTTTTGCAAAGATTGGACAAAGATTTCATGCAAGTATCTCAAAGTATTTTTTAAATTAATGAGGACATTGGTAAGTTTGTTGAGCTAAGCAAGATAGAAATGATTCAATTAGTGGTACCAATTCTTGGCTAAATTTCATGTTTGAATGGGGAAGGAATGCTTCAGCTCATGTTGAAAGATTTGGATATCAAGATTGATAAAAGAGGTTACCTGCTCACTCAATCTTTTGGCCATTGCATAGAGTATGACTACGCGGGTCTTTATGCACACATTGTGGGTGTTGAAGTGGATGAGACATTTGTTGTAATTTCTGGACAGCAAGTACATGAGGAGATCTCGATGCCAATTCTCTCCCAACAAGACACCACCAATGTATTCAAGGCCAATGGGAATACACAAGTTGAAAATGGGAATGCTTGGATTACTTCCATAAGTGCTTTGATGGATACATTTTCAGCTTATGATATGATGCCAAGACTTCATGAAGATGCGATCATAGAGGATATTTTGGATGTTCATGCAATTGTGTTTGACACAAGTGATGATGATTCATGTGATGATGTACATGCCTATGAGGATGCGTTTGACATATGCCTTGCACATGAGGATGGGTATCACACCTATAGTGAAGACATGTGCATTATTGGTCATGGTGACATTAGGCATCTTGATGATGATGCTTATGCAAGTGTTGATGATTATCTCTCTTCCCTCTCTAAAATAAAAGAAAGATTCTGTTTAAAAAGGGAAGACACTTTCCCCAGAATACTTCTCATGAGCCCACCTGTTTTAAGGATTCAGAACGATGAGTTCAGAAGTGAGAAGCGGTGTTTTGGATGCCAAGGTTTTGGTCATCAGTTAAAAGACTGCCCGACTCCTACCATGAAAAGGGCACAGGGAAGTCTAGAACCCAAATTCAGAGACCAATTCCTTCATACCAATCTAATCAGGGTCCGTCTCTCGGACAAGATTTCTTAACTCCATTAACTAGTTCCGACCCATTGATTAGGGTCGAGATGACCAGTCAAATGCTTGGCGACATAGAGCAACAGATGCACGCAATTCATAAAGATATAAAAGCTGCCCAAGATCGACAGAAACAGTATACAGAAAAGAAGAGGACAGTCAAAGAATTCAAAGAAGCAGTATGGTCTTCATTGAGTACGGACCAAAAGAAGTTCTTTATCTCTTGGGGAGTATAAGTAGTTATCCCCCAGATATTGTGGACCAAAGAAAGTAGGTGACTTAGCCCACAAACTTCTTTTATCTCCTCATCTCAAAATTCTTAATGCCTTCTATAGAAAAATGTGCCAAAACCAAATCATGGAAAGACGGTAAAACTTTAGTGGCAAGATACCGTTGGCTTCTAAGTTACGCTAGCTTCTTCCTTTATATAAGTCGTAACTTTTACTTGCCGCTCGCAGTAATCTTACTTCCATCGATCTCCTTTCTTCTTAATCTCCTTCATGGCTTGGCAGCAGGAATTGAATTTATCCATGATGATTTCTCACCTTCAAGACGCAAGCGAGTCTGTGAAGAAGGATTTTATAGAACTGTATGAGCGCTCACTTTTCCCTCACTTGGGAACTTCTGTAGCTCAGACCAAATGGCGGACCTATCAAGACATAACTAGGGTAACACCCTGGGGTTAGCAGCACTTTCGTAACAATGTCCGCTTGGCTATGGTTATTGAAGCTTTGGGTTTGGGTCCCCGATACTATTGCGTGATGAGATCAAGGCATATTGGGTTTTCTGAGCGGGTCTTCTTACTGGCGTGTTTTCTTCCTCATCAGAAGACATGCCTTTACCCCGTTTTTGGCTTGCCTCTCAGAGGTCCTTTTGTTAGATCACCTCATACCACTGAGGTAGGTGCGGCAAAAAGGAGCCGAATTATTCCCATAGATGAGTTACCTTATACGTGTGCAGCTCGTGAGTGCTGCTTTTGTGACCATATAATGGACGGGCTTATGGAAGTGTAAAGAGTTCTTCTATCTTTACTGTATATGTTCCAAGAATGAATAAAGTTGAAATCTTTGTTCTTGTCTTGAGAGTTACTCTCTTTGAGACTTTTCTTGGTGGTTAATCTTAATTAAAATTTCTCTCAGTCTCATATTCGTGCATCTTGCGAAATTACCCCCAGTTTGCAAGATGAGGATATCTCGCGTTTTTCAAGTGGGAGAGAATGTAAGATTCCTCCCCAGCCTATCAAGATGTCCAGCATCTTCCCCTGTAATCAATCCCCTCTTCAGAAATATAAAAGATCTTGTCTTTGCCTATTTTGGCATAGAGAGAGAAAATATTCTAGAGAGAGAATATTCAGATTTTGAATATTTTTGGATAGAAAAATATCTCATCTTATTCAAATGAATTCCCCTCAAACAGAAATTCAAAAAGAACTTTCCAATGTGTAGTTGGAATTAATTGGAAATGAGTATAAAGGATCTTAGCCTAAGGGTCTAGATTTTCAGAAATTTTTAGATTATGGTCCATTAAGGTTCATGTGGGCCAATAGGATCAATCCATGTGTGGGGAGGAGATAAATCCAATTTGTAAAAGAAAATATCCAAAAATGTGTAAATACTCACATAAGATGAAGAGTTGACTATGTACAAGGTATATTAGTAAGAAACTATGAGTAATATAAAAAATATGAGATATTTTGGGTATAATGATTCCATTTTGACACATATGTAAGGAAGGGGAGTCCCTTAAAGGAGGTGCATACTTCACATGCTTGAATGAGTTTTAAACTCAAAAATAATATGATATTTTTATCTCTCCTCTCTCTTGAACCAAACCAAATCAAAATGGAACCAAACCGAATCAAAAAGTAACCAAACTAGGTCTAAATCTAGTCCAAATTCTACCATCCTGAATCTAGAAAATCCTAGAATTGAGTAAGCTTTGGTTAGATCTTCCCTCTCCTATAAATAGAACATGAGTCCTTTGAAAAAAAGAGGAGAATTTTACTCTACTAAAGTTATGCTGAAATAATGCTAATTTCTACTATTCTCTAAAATTCTCTCCAAATTGGGAAAATTGGAGCTTCCCTCTTTCTTCAATCCCCATTGGTGGCTCCATCAACATACTAAACCATTTGATTGGTTGGGGGCCTCTACCGTGAATAAAGAATCAAGCAATTTGTAAGGTAATTGGTGAATTTTGATCTTTTCTATGATTTCTCAATGTTTCTCTCTTCTCAACCCCTCTCAAGCTTGAAAAGCTTAATTGAATTGGTTTTTGAATGCTATTGAAGTTAATTGATGAATGGTAGTGAAGAATTACATAATTTGATGAATGCTATTGAAGTTAATTGACTAATGATAGTAAAGAATTACATAAATTTCCATTTATGCTTAATTCTAATGGTTTTTATGTAATTTCTCTCTCTCACTCAAGAAATGGTCATACTCATGACCCATTCTCAATCCAAATGAAGCTTTTCATAAAGCTTTTCCTTAATCCAAGATTAATCTATGCTTAAGGTCAAATTAATGGCTTTTTTCTATGCTTTTAGTTTATGTATTTCATGAATATTGATGATTCAATCCATTATTGCGTTAATGATCCAATTAGGGATCATTCTAATCATTCCCTTAATGATAAGCTTTATCCTTCAAAATAAATTGAGATTTATCAGTCATAGTAGCAGAGCTATGGCAAAATTTTTATAAAAATTACACATAAAATAATTTCATTCAAAGTATGAAAAGAGAACTTCCTACCATATTCTAGAAATTATCATCCTAGATTAATTGAAAGAATTTTATTGTAATCATGGAGAAATTAATTTTTTTGTTAAGCATAATTGATGATTATTTTATTGTAACTGTGTTACTTTTATCATATTTGGATTTCATGCATAGAGGTATGCATAAAAGAATTATTATTTTAATATAAAAGTGTTTCTTTTATCATATTTGGATTTCATGCATAGAGGTATGCATAAAAGTTGGTTATTTTAATATAAAAGTGTTTCTTTTATCATATTTGGATTTCATGCATAGAGGTATGCATAAAAATTGATTATTTTTATTATAAAAGTGTGACTTTTATCATATTTGGATTTCATGCATAGAGGTATGCATAAAAATTGATTATTTTATTATAAAAGTGTTACTTTTATCATATTTGGATTTCATGCATAGAGGTATGCATAAAAGTTGATTATTTTATTATAAAAGTGTGACTTTTATCATATTTGGATTTCATGCATAGAGGTATGCATAAAAGTTGATTATTTTATTATAAAAGTGTGACTTTTATCATATTTGGATTTCATGCATAGAGGTATGCATAAAAGTTGATTATTTTATTATAAAAGTGTGACTTTTATCATATTTGGATTTCATGCATAGAGGTATGCATAAAAGTTGATTATTTTATTATAAAAGTGTGACTTTTATCATATTTGAATTTCATGCATAGAGGTATGCATAAAAGTTGATTATTTTATTGTAAAAGTGTTACTTTTATCATATTGGAATTCATGTATAGAGGTATGCATAAAAGATATTCTTTTTATACTAAAAGTGTGATTTTCATCATAAATGGATTTTATGCATAACTTAGATGCATAAAAGAAATTCTTTTATTCTAAAAGTGTAATTCCTACCAAATTGAATTTATGCATAAGAAGATGCATAAAAGATTGATTTTTAAATTCAAAGTGTCATTCTCATCTAAATTGAATTTATGCATAGGAAGATGCATAAAAGAGTGGAATTTCAATTCAAAAGTGTTATTCTCATCCAAATTGAATTTATGCATAGGAAGATGCATAAAAGATGGATTTTTAATTCAAAAGTGTCAATTCTCATCTAAATTGAGTTTATGCATAATAGGAAGATGCATAAGAGATGGAATTTTAATTCAAAAGTGTCATTTTCATTTAAAATGAATTTATGCATAGGAAGATGCATAAAAGATTGATTTTTAATTCGAAAATGTTAGTCTCCTTAAATGAAATTTATGCATAAATAAATGTGTAGAGAAATCCTATATCAAATATAAGAATTCTCTTGTATTCTATAAAAAGATATGAAATGTGATAAGATGTGATAAGAGGTGTATGAGATGTGATAAGATGTGATAAGAGGTGTATGAGATGTGATAAGATGTGATAAGATGCGTATGGGAAGTGATAGGATGTGATAAGAGGTGTATGAGATGTGAAAAGATGTGTATGAGATGTGATAGCATATGTTAAGAGGTGTATGAGATGTGATAGAATGTGTTAAGTTGGGTTACGATGTGTTAAGATGTGTATGGGATGAGGTAGAGAGTGTATCTGATGGGATAAGATGTATATGGGATGTGTTAGGACGTGAATGGATGTAATATGGATGTATGAATGTAGATATGGATGTATGAATGTGAATATGGATGTGTGGATGTGGAAATGGAAGTGTGGATGTATGAATGTGGATGTGGATGTATGCATGTAGATGTGTATGTATGAATGTGAATGTGGATGTGGATGTGGATGTGGATGTGGATGTATGGATGTAGATACGGATGTGTATGTATGTATGTGGATGTGTATGTATGAACGAGGATGTGAAAATGGATGTATGTATGTAGACGTGGATGTATGGATGTGAATGTGAATGAAGATGTGGATGTGGATGTATGGATGTAGATACGGATGTGGATGTATGTATGTGAATGTGGATGTATGAATGAGGATGTGAAAATGGATGTATGCATGTGAATGTGGATGTATGAATGTGAATGTGGATGTGTGGAGGTGGAAATGGAAGTATGGATGTATGAATGTGGATGTGGATGTATGCATGTAGATGCGTATGTATGAATGTGAAATTGGAAGTATGATGTGGACGTACGAACATGGATATGTATGTAGAATAATGAATGTGAAGGTGTATGTGAAATAATGTGTAGTCTATATGAGTGAATGGATGAGAATGAGTACACATTGAATGGAATGTGGAATAAGTAATGTGGTTCGAGAGTGGATAATGTGGAAAGACGAGAGTTCGTTATAGAAACTGTATTTTGTGACTGTTTGTAAATGACTGTTTTATGTCAAGAATGCTAGGGAAGCATTTTGACCGTCTTGAGGATTAAGGTCATGAAGAACGAATTGATAAAGTTGCAACTGCGGAGACGGAGAGTCAATGGAGGACGTCTCGCGTAGCAAGGTCGATCGAGGTCTTGACCAGCCTCGGTTCGATTTAAATGGTGAGCTTTCGGTACGGTGGATGAGGGACCAAGGAAGCGGCCTATGAGTGAAGCGCTAGGTTACCTAGAGGGTACTGACCATACGGTGCTCGGGCTCTGGGTCGCCGAAGATACCCACACGTGCGTCGTGGAAGATATTGGAACAAGGAGTAAGAGTTGTTTTCTGAAATCGGGCATGGATCTCGTTGATTGACCTTGCTGGTCCTCAACGGATGAGTCCATGGCTCTTTTATATGGATCTGTGGGTTGATCTTGCTGATCTTCCACGGAAATTCCATTCTAATATATGAATATATTGCCGATTACTATGAGCTAGGAACTATGGAGACGGCCCCTGAGTGAACAGGTGGTGAGCATTCTGGTTGCCAATGATGCCATAAGTACACCGATGAATGAATGACTGGAAATAAGGATTCAACCAAAGACTTTGAGGATTGTCATCAGTGACATAATGGTTTCATTAAAGGATTGTTTTAAAGTTAGCTGATGCTGAGAAAAAGGCAATTTCATATTGGGTGTGTAAGTGGTGTGACTAGTCTATGTTTGCATGAACTTCCGGCTAGGGGGCCTTGGAATTCCTTTCCTTGGTACCCGGGACAAAACCTAACCAAATTCCTAATTGGATCCCATCACTACAGTGGTTGGGCGGTTGGCTAACCCATGGGACTGGATGGGGTTAGGCTGGACTGATGGATCCGTAAATCGAGACTCAATTTCTGTTATTACGATAGATAAAGTAAATCCCGGATAGTAATTGTTCTATGGATTGTTCTATGGATAGGAATCAACGGCTGTGCCTCTTGATGGGGAAAAAAGCGTTGATCCCAATGATCCAAGTGCAAGTTTCTTCCTTGATCTGACCGAGTATCTTTATAGGTGCAGTCGGATCAGTTTGATCAGTAATGGTCTTGACTACGTTAGAGTAAAAAGTTATCCTGGTGGAATCGCTCGTGCTTTCCAGATAAGGGAAGTTTTTCCGGGTTCGGTTTTGGAAAAACCGACAGATTAGTCTCTTGTCTGGATATCCGTGGGCGAGGCCCCGAGTGTGGGACCCTGAACCGCGCAAGATGTGCTACTTCCGCTGCTAGCACCTCGAATCCGTTGCGCGGTGGGGACAGGGATCTCACAATTGGTATCAGAGCAAATTGGCTAATAAAGATCATCTGAGAAGCCAAATATGTCAAAAATTTATCAAGAAGCACAAAAAGGTTGTAATTGTGTGATATAATTCATACAAATTGATATTCAAACTGAAAAATTCGTAAATTAGTAATTGGGTCTTCAAATGGAAGTACCGCAATTCTATGGAACCCTGACTTGCTTGAGGCCTAGACATGATGGTATTTACCTTATAGTTCCAAGTATCATGACTACCCATATATACCGAGGGTATAACCGCAGCTCTTTACCGACAGTATATACGAGTAAATCTAAGACTTGAAATTATAAGCATTAATGCTATCTAGTTGATGAATTCGAATGTGGTTGATATGATTTTTAATTCTGTTTGCGAACTGATAAATTGATTGGCATTCTGATTGAAAAATGATGACCCCTGAAAATGGGTTGAAATGTAATAAACTGAGCGAAACCACAAATGTGGATGATTGGGACAAGTTCCTGTGATGATATTCATAACTAGAATGATGATAATGATTTCAGCAAATCACTATGAGATTAGTGGATTGTGCTGTCAAATTGCTACTGTTAACGCTTGAAACGGTAGATCAAGTTAAGGGATGACAATTTGAGAACTTACTTGTCTGAAATTCCCGTGGAGGAATGTTCATAAAGAAATTTTTCGGTCTAATGAACCATTATCGTGTTAAAGAAATGAATGATATGATTTGAATGAATTGTTATTTAATGATGAGTTCTATTTAAGGGATAATTATCCCCCTATTTTATTGGGTTGACCAGAATATAAGAAACCCGAGAATAAATTGGATCTTAAGGAAAAGAGTTGTCCTCTACTTTGCGAGATGAGGACATCTCGCACTTTTTAAGTGGGGTAGAATGTAAGATTCCTCCCCCAGCCTTCGAGGTATGCAGGAGTAAGAATCTCCCTTCCCTCTCTAAAATAAAAGAAAGATTCTGTTTAAAAAGGGAAGACACTTTCCCCAGAATACTTCTCAGGAGCCCACCTGTTTTAAGGATTCAGAACGATGAGTTCAGAAGTGAGAACCGATGTTTTGGATGCCAAGGTTTTGGTCATCAGTTAAAAGACTGCCCGACTCCTACCATGAAAAGAGCACAGGGAAGTCTAGAACTCAAATTCAGAGACCACTTCCTTCATACCAATCTAATCAGGGTCGGTCTCTCGGACAAGATTGCTTAACTCCATTAACTAGTTCCGACCCATTGATTAGGGTCGAGATGACCAGTCAAATGCTTGGCGACATAGAGCAACAGATGCAGGCAATTCATAAAGATATAAAAGCTACCCAGGATCGACAGTCAGAGAATTCAAAGAAGCAGATATGGTCTTCATTGAGTACGGACCAAAAGAAGTTCTTTATCTCTTGGGGAGTATAAGTAGTTATCCCCCAGATATTGTGGACCAAAGAAAGTAGGTGACTGAGCCTACGAACTTCTTTTATCTCCTCATCTCAAAATTCTTAATGCCTTCTATAGAAAAATGTGCCAAAATCAAATCATGGAAAGACGGTAAAACTTTAGTGGCAAGATATCGTTGGCTTCTAAGTTACGCTAGCTCCTTCCTTTATATAAGTCATAACTTTTACTTGCCGCTCGCAGTAATCTTACTTCCATCGATCTCCTTTCTTCTTAATCTCCTTCATGGCTTGGCAGCAGGAATTGGTTTTATCCATGATGATTTCTCACCTTCAAGACGCAAGCGAGTCTGTAAAGAAGGATTTTATAGAACTGTATGAGCGCTCACTTTTCCCTCACTTGGGAACTTCTGTAGTTCAGACCAAATGGCGGACCTATCAAGACATAACTAGGGTAACACCCTGGGGTCAGCAGCACTTTCGTAACAATGTCTGCTTGGCTATGGTTATTGAAGCTTTGGGTTTGGGTCCCCGATACTATTGCGTGATGAGATCAAGGCATATTGGGTTTTCTGAGCGGGTCTTCTTACTGGCGTGTTTTCTTCCTCATCAGAAGACATGCCTTTACCCTGTTTTTGGCTTGCCTCTCAGAGGTCCTTTTGTTAGATCACCTCATACCACTGAGGTAGGTGCGGCAATAAGGAGCGGAATTATTCCCATAGATGAGTTACCTTATACGTGCGCAGCTTGTGAGTGCTGCTTTTGTGACCATATGATGGACGGGCTTATGGAAGTGTAAAGAGTTCTTCTATCTTTACTGTATATGTTCCAAGAATGAATAAAGTTGAAATCTTTGTTCTTGTCTTGAGTCTTACTCTCTTTGAGACTTTTCTTGGTGGTTAATCTTAATTAAAATTTCTCTCAGTCTCATATTCGTGCATCTTGCGAAATTACCCCCAGTTTGCGAGATGAGGACATCTCGCGTTTTTCAAGTGGGAGAGAATGTAAGATTCCTTCCCAGCCTCTCAAGATGTAAGATTCCTTCCCAGCCTCTCAAGATGTCCAGCATCTTCCCCTGTAATCAATCCCCTCTTCAGAAATGTAAAAGATCTTGTCTCTACCTATTTTGGCATAGAGAGAGAAAATATTCTAGAGAGAGAATATTCAGATTTTGAATATTTTTGGATAGAAAAATATCTCATCTTATTCAAATGAATTTCCCTCAAACATAAATTTAAAAAGAACTTTCCAATGTGTAGTTGGAATTAATTGAAAATGAGTATAAAGGACCTTAGCCTAAGGGTCTAGTTTTTCAGAAATTTTTAGAGTATGGTCCAATTAAGGTTCATGTGGGCCAATACGATCAATCCATGTGTGGGGAGGAGATAAATCCAATTTGTAAAAGAAAATATCCAAAAATGAGTAAATGCTCACATAAGATAAAGAGTTGACTATGTACAAGGTATATTAGTAAGAAACTATGAGTAATATCAAAAATATGAGATATTTTGGGTATAATGATTCCATTTTGACACATATGTAAGGAAGGGGAGTCCCTTAAAGGAGGTGCATACTTCACATGCTTGAATGAGTTTTAAACTCAAAAATAATGTGATATTTTTATCTCTCCTCTCTCTTGAACCAAACCAAATCAAAATGGAACCAAACCGAATCAAAAAGTAACCAAAGTAGGTCTAAATCTAGTCCAAATTCAACCAAACTAAATCTAGAAAATTCTAGAATTGAGTTAGCTTTGGTTAGATCTTCCCTCTCCTATAAATAGAACATGAGTCCTTTGAAAAAAAGAGGAGAATTTTACTATACTAAAGTTATGCTGAAATAATGCTAATTTCTACTATTCTCTAAATTCTCTCCAAATTGGGAAAATTGGAGCTTCCCTCTTTCTTCAATCCCCATTGGTGGCTCCATCAACATACTAAACCAATTGATTGGTTGGGGACCTCTACAGTGAATAAAGAATCAAGCAATTTGTAAGGTAATTGGTGAATTTTGATCTTTTCTATAATTTCTCAATGTTTCTCTCTTCTCAACCCCTCTCAAGCTTTAGAAGCTTAATTGAAATAGTTTTTGAATGCTATTGAAGTTAATTGATGAATGGTAGTGAAGAATTACATAATTTGATGAATGCTATTGAAGTTAATTGATTAATGATAGTAAAGAATTACATAAATTTCTATTTATGCTTAATTCTAATGGTTTTTATGTAATTTCTCTCTCTCACTCAAGAAATGGTCATACTCATGACCCATTCTTAATCCAAATGAAGCTTTTCATAAAGCTTTTCCTTAATCCAAGATTAATCTATGCTTGAGGTCAAATTAATGGCTTTTTTCTATGCTTTTAGTTTATGTGTTTCATGAATATTGATGATTCAATCCATTATTGGGTTAATGATCCAATTAGGGATCATTCTAATTATTCCCTTGATGATAAGCTTTATCCTTCAAAATAAATTGAGATTTATTAGTCATAGTAGTGGAGCTATGGTAAAACTTTTATAAAAATTACACATAAAATAATTTCATTCAAATTATGAAAAGAGAACTTCCTACCATATTCTAGGAATTATCATCCTAGATTAATTGAAAGAATTTTATTGTAATCATGGAGAAATTAATTTTTATGTTATGCATAATTGATGATTATTTTATTATAAACGTATTTCTTTTATCATATTTGGATTTCATGCATAGAGGTATGCATAAAAGAATTATTATTTTAATATAAAAGTGTTACTTTTATCATATTTGGATTTCATGCATAGAGGTATGCATAAAAGTTGATTATTATTTTAATATAAAAGTGTTTCTTTTATCATATTTGGATTTCATGCATAGAGGTATGCATAAAAGTTGATTATTTTAATATAAAAGTGTTTCTTTTATCATATTTGGATTTCATGCATAGAGGTATGCATAAAAGTTGATTATTTTTATTATAAAAGTGTGACTTTTATCGTATTTGGATTTCATGCATAGAGGTATGCATAAAAATTGATTATTTTTATTATAAAAGTGTGACTTTTATCGTATTTGGATTTCATGCATAGAGGTATGCATAAAAGTTGAATATTTTATTATAAAAGTGTGACTTTTATCATATTTGGATTTCATGCATAGAGGTATGCATAAAAGTTGATTATTTTATTATAAAAGTGTGACTTTTATCATATTTGGATTTCATGCATAGAGGTATGCATAAAAGTTGATTATTTTATTATAAAAGTGTGACTTTTATCATATTTGGATTTCATGCATAGAGGTATGCATAAAAGTTGATTATTTTATTATAAAAGTGTGACTTTTATCATATTTGAATTTCATGCATAGAGGTATGCATAAAAGTTGATTATTTTATTATAAAAGTGTGACTTTTATCATATTTGAATTTCATGCATAGAGGTTTGCATATAAGTTGATTATTTTATTGTAAAAGTGTTACTTTTATCATATTTGAATTTCATGTATAGAGGTATGCATAAAAGATATTCTTTTTATACTAAAAGTGTGATTTTCATCATAAATGGATTTTATGCATAACTTAAATGCATAAGAGAAATTCTTTTATTCTAAAAGTGTAATTCCTACCAAGTTGAATTTATGCATAAGAAGATGCATAAAAGATTGATTTTTAAATTCAAAGTGTCATTCTCATCTAAATTGAATTTATGCATAGGAAGATGCATAAAAGAATGGAATTTCAATTCAAAAGTGTTATTCTCATCCAAATTGAATTTATGCATAGGAAGATGCATAAAAGATGGATTTTTAATTCAAAAGTATCAATTCTCATCTAAATTGAGTTTATGCATAGGAAGATGCATAAGAGATGGAATTTTAATTCAAAAGTGTCATTTTCATTTAAAATGAATTTATGCATAGGAAGATGCATAAAAGATTGATTTTTAATTCAAAAATGTTAGTCTCCTTAAATAAAATTTATGCATCTTATATCAAATATAAGAATTCTCTTGTATTCTATAAAAAGATATGAAATGTGATAAGATGTGATAAGAGGTGTATGAGATGTGATAAGATGTGATAAGATGCATATGGGAAGTGATAGGATGTGATAAGAGGTGTATGAGATGTGAAAAGATGTGATAAGATGTGTATGAGATGTGTGATAGGATGTGATAAGATGTGTATGAGATGTGATAGGATATGATAAGAGGTGTATGAGATGTGATAGAATGTGTTAAGTTGAGTTAGGATGTGCTAAGATGTGTATGGGATGAGGTAGAGAGTGTATCTGATGCGATAAGATGTATATGGGATGTGTTAGGGCGTGAATGGATGTAATATGGATGTATGAATGTAGATATGGATGTATGAATGTGAATATGGATGTGTGGATGTGGAAATGGAAGTGTGGATGTATGAATGTGGATGTGGATGTATGCATGTAGATGTGTATGTATGAATGTGAATGTGGATGTGGATGTGGATGTGGATGTATGGATGTAGATACGGATGTGTATGTATGTATGTGGATGTGGATGTATGAACGAGGATGTGAAAATGGATGTATGTATGTAGACGTGAATGTATGGATGTGAATGTGAATGAAGATGTGGATGTGGATGTATGGATGTAGATACGGATGTGGATGTATGTATGTGAATGTGGATGTATGAATGAGGATGTGAAAATGGATGTATGCATGTGAATGTGGATGTATGAATGTGAATGTGGAAATGGAAGTATGGATGTATGAATGTGGATGTGGATGTATGCATGTAGATGCGTATGTATGAATGTGAAATTGGAAGTATGATGTGGACGTACGAACATGGATATGTATGTAGAATAATGAATGTGAAGGTGTATGTGAAATAATGTGTAGTCTATATGAGTGAATGGATGAGAATGAGTACACATTGAATGGAATGTGCAATAAGTAATGTGGTCCGAGAGTGGATAATGTGGAAAGACGAGAGTTCGTTATAGAAACTGTATTTTGTGACTGTTTGTAAATGACTGTTTTATGTCAAGAATGCTAGGGAAGCATTTTGACCGTCTTGAGGATTAAGGTCATGAAGACCGAACTGATAAAGTTGCAATTGCTGTGACGGAGAGTCAATGGAGGACGTCTCGCGTAGCAAGGTCGATCCAGGTCTTGACCAGCCTCGGTTCGATTTAAATGGTGAGCTTCCGGTACGGTGGATGAGGGACCAAGGAAGCGGCCTATGAGTGAAGTGCTAGGTTACCTAGAGGGTGCTGACCATATGGTGCTCGGGCTCTGGGTCGCCGAAGATACCCACACGTGCGTCGTGGAAGATATTGGAACAAGAGTTGTTTTCTAAAATTGGGCATGGATCTGGTTGATTGACCTTGCTAATCCTCAACGGATGAGTCCATGGCTCTTTTATATGGATCTGTGGGTTGATCTTGCTGATCTTCCACGGAAATTCCATTCTGTTATATGAATATATTGCCGGTTACTATGAGCTAGGAACTATGGAAACGGCCCCTGAGTGAACAGGTGGTGAGCGTTCTGGTTGCCATAAGTACACCGATGAATGAATGGAAATAAGGATTCAACCAGAGACTTTGAGGATTATCATCAGTGACATAATGGTTTCATTAAAGGATGCTGAGAAAAAGGCAATTTCATATTGGGTGTGTAAGTGGTGTGACTAGTTTATGTTTGCATGAACTTCCGGCTAGGGGGCCTTGGAATTCTTTTCCTTGGTACCCGGGACAAAACCTAACCAAATTCCTAATTGGATCCCATCACTACAGTGGTTGGGCGGTTGGCTAACCCATGGGACTGGATGGGGTTAGGCTGGACTGATGGATCCGTAAATCGAGACTCAATTTTTGTTATTAAGATAGATAAAGTAAATCCCGGATAGTAATTGTTCTATGGATAGGAATCAACGGCTGTGCCTCTTGATGGGAAAAAAAGCGTTGATCCCAATGATCCAAGTGCAAGTTTCTTCCTTGATCTCACCCAGTATCTTTATAGGTGCAGTCGGATCAGTTTGATCAGTAATGGTCTTGACTACGTTAGAGTAAAAAGTTATCCTGGTGGAATCGCCCGTGCTTTCTGGATAAGGGAAGTTTTTTCGAGTTCGGTTTTGGAAAAACTGACAGATTAGTCTCTTGTCCGGATATCTGTGGGCGAGGCCCCGAGTGTGGGACCCGCGCAAGATGTGCTACTCTTGCTGCTAGCACCCCGAATCCATTGCGCAGACATGATGGTATTTACCTTATAGTTCCAAGTATCATGACTACCCGTATATACCGAGGGTATAACTGCAGCTCTTTACCGACAGTATATACGAGTAAATCTAAGACTTGAAATTATAAGCATTAATGCTATCCAGTTGATGAATTCGAATGTGGTTGATATGATTTTTAATTCTGTTTGCGAACTGATAAATTGATTGGCATTCTGATTGAAAAATGATGACCCCTGAAAAATGGATTGAAATGTAATAAACTGAGCGAAACCACAATGTGGATGATTGGGACGAGTTCTTGTGATGATATTCATAACTAGAATGATGATAATGATTTCAGCAAATCACTATGAGATTAGTGGATTGTGCTGTCAAATTGCTACTGTTAACACGACACGGTAGATCAAGTTAAGGGATGACAAATTGAGAACTTACTTGTCTGAAATTCCCGTGGAGGAATGTTCATAAAGAAAATTTTTGGTCTAATGAACCATTATCGTGTTAAAGAGATGATTGATATGATTTGAATGAATTGTTATTTAATGATGAGTTCTATTTAAGGGATAATTATCCCCGTATTTTATTGGGTTGACCAGAATATAAGGAACCCTAGAATAAATTGGATCTTAAGAAAAAGAGTTGTCCTCTACTTTGCGAGATAAGGACATCTCGCACTTTTTAAGTGGGGTAGAATGTAAGATTCCTCCCCCAGCCTTCGAGGTATGCAGCAGTAAGAATCTCCCTTCCCTCTCTAAAATAAAAGAAAGATTCTGTTTAAAAACGGAAGACACTTTTCCCAGAATACTTCTCAGGAGCCCACCTGTTTTAAGAATTCAGAACGATGAGTTCAAAAGTGAGAACCGGTGTTTTGGATGCCAAGGTTTTGGTCATCAGTTAAAAGACTGCCCGACTCCTACCATGAAAAGGGCACAGGGAAGTCTAGAACCCAAATTCAGAGACCAATTCCTTAATACCAATCTAATCAGGGTCCGTCTCTCGGACAAGATTGCTTAACTCCATTAACTAGTTCTGACCCATTGATTAGGGTCGAGATGACTAGTCAAATGCTTGACGACATAGAGCAACAGATGCAGGCAATTCATAGAGATATAAAAGCTGCCCAGGATCGATAGAAACAGTATACAGATAAGAAGAGGACAGTCAGAGAATTCAAAGAAGCAGATATGGTCTTCATTGAGTACGGACCAAAAGAAGTTCTTTATCTCTTGGGGAGTATAAGTAGTTATCCCCCAGATATTGTGGACCAAAGAAAGTAGGTGACTTAGCCTACGAACTTCTTTTATCTCCTCATCTCAAAACTCTTAATGCCTTCTATAGAAAAATGTGCCAAAACCAAATCATGGAAAGACGGTAAAACTTTAGTGTCAAGATACCGTTGGTTTCTAAGTTACGCTAGCTCCTTCCTTTATATAAGTCGTAACTTTTACTTGCCGCTCGCAGTAATCTTACTTCCATCGATCTCCTTTCTTCTTAATCTCCTTCATGGCTTGGCAGCAGCAATTGGTTTTATCCATGATGATTTCTCACCTTTAAGACGCAAGCGAGTCTGTGAAGAAGGATTTTATAGAACTGTATGAGCGCTCACTTTTCCCTCACTTGGGAACTTCTGTAGCTCAGACCAAATGGCGGACCTATCAAGACATAACTAGGGTAACACCCTGGGGTCAGCAGCACTTTCGTAACAATGTCCGCTTGGCTATGGTTATTCAAGCTTTGGGTTTGGGTCCCCGATACTATTGCATGATGAGATCAAGGTATATTGGGTTTTCTGAGCGGGTCTTCTTACTAGCGTGTTTTCTTCCTCATCAGAAGATATGCCTTTATCCCGTTTTTGGCTTGCCTCTCAGAGGTCCTTTTCTTAGATCACCTCATACCACTGAGGTAGGTCCGGCAATAACGAGCCGAATTATTCCCATAGATGAGTTACCTTATACGTGCGCAGCTTGTGAGTGCTGCTTTTGTGACCATATGATGGACGGGCTTATGGAAGTGTAAAGAGTTCTTCTATCTTTACACTGTATATATTCCAAGAATGAATAAAGTTGAAATCTTTGTTCTTGTCTTGAGTCTTACTCTCTTTGAGACTTTTCTTGGTGGTTAATCTTAATTAAAATTTCTCTCAGTCTCATATTCGTGCATCTTGCGAAATTACCCCCAGTTTGCGAGATGAGGACATCTCGCGTTTTTCAAGTGGGAGAGAATGTAAGATTCCTCCCCAGCCTGTCAAGATGTCCAGCATCTTCCCCTGTAATCAATCCCCTCTTCAGAAATATAAAAGATCTTGTCTCTGCCTATTTTGGCATAGAGAGAGAAAATATTCTAGAGAGAGAATATTCAGATTTTGAATATTTTTGGATAGAAAAATATCTCATCTTATTCAAATGAATTCCCCTCAAACAGAAATTCAAAAAGAACTTTCCAATGTGTAGTTGGAATTAATTGGAAATGAGTATAAAGGACCTTAGCCTAAGGGTCTAGATTTTCATAAATTTTTAGATTATGGTCCAATTAAGGTTCCTGTGGGCCAATAGGATCAATCCATGTGTGGGGAGGAGATAAATCCAATTTATAAAAGAAAATATCCAAAAATGAGTAAATGCTCACATAAGATGAAGAGTTGACTATGTACAAGGTATATTAGTAAGAAACTATGAGTAATATAAAAAATATGAGATATTTTGGGTATAATGATTCCATTTTGACACATATGTAAGGAAGGGGAGTCCCTTAAAGGAGGTGCATACTTCACATGCTTGAATGAGTTTTAAACTCAAAAATAATGTGATATTTTTATCTTGAATCAAACCAAATCAAAATGGAACCAAACCGAATCAAAAAGTAACCAAACTAGGTCCAAATCTAGTCCAAATTTAACCAAACTGAATCTGAAAAATTCTAGAATTGAGTTAGCTTTTGTTAGATCTTCCCTCTCCTATAAATAGAACATGAGTCCTTTGAAAAAAAGAGGAGAATTTTACTATACTAAAGTTATGCTGAAATAATGCTAATTTCTACTATTCTCTAAAATTCTCTCCAAACTGGGTAAATTGGAGCTTCCCTCTTTCTTCAATCCCCATTGGTGGCTCCATCAACATACTAAACCAATTGATTGGTTGGGGACCTCTACCGTGAATAAAGAATCAAGCAATTTGTAAGGTAATTGGTGAATTTTGATCTTTTCTATAATTTCTCAATGTTTCTCTCTTCTTAACCCCTCTCAAGCTTGAGAAGCTTAATTGAATTGGTTTTTGAATGCTATTGAAGTTAATTGATGAATGGTAGTGAAGAATTACATAATTGGATGAATGCTATTGAAGTTAATTGACTAATGATAGTAAAGAATTACATAAATTTCCATTTATGCTTAATTCTAATGGTTTTTATGTAATTTCTCTCTCTCACTCAAGAAATGGTCATACTCATGACCCATTCTCAATCCAAATGAAGATTTTCATAAAGCTTTTCCTTAATCCAAGATTAATCTATGCTTGAGGTCAAATTAATGGCTTTTTTCTATGCTTTTAGTTTATGTATTTCATGAATATTGATGATTCAATCCATTATTGGGTTAATGATCCAATTAGGGATCATTCTAATCATTCCCTTAATGAAAAGCTTTATCCTTCAAAATAAATTGAGATTTATCAGTCATAGTAGCGGAGCTATAGCAAAATTTTTATAAAAATTACACATAAAATAATTTCATTCAAAGTATGAAAAGAGAACTTCCTACCATATTCTAGAAATTATCATCCTAGATTAATTGAAAGAATTTTATTGTAATCATGGAGAAATTGATTTTTTTGTTAAGCATAATTGATGATTATTTTATTGTAAACGTGTTACTTTTATCATATTTGAATTTCATGCATTGAGGTATGCATAAAAGAATTATTATTTTAATATAAAAGTGTTTCTTTTATCATATTTGGATTTCATGCATAGAGGTATGCATAAAAGAATTATTATTTTAATATAAAAGTGTTTCTTTTATCATATTTGGATTTCATGCATAGAGGTATGCATAAAAGTTGATTAAAGACCGTATTAGGTATTATGGGAAAAATCTCGCATTATGGGAATTTTGAAATTGAGAGGTTTCATGTATTATGGGAATTTTCCACTTAATGTAGGAATAGTTATTGTGGAATTTCTTAATATAGAACAGAGGAAGGTAGTGTTGAGATAATCACTGTTCGAACCAAAAAAGTGGTATAATTAGTATTTGTGCATAAACATATTTTGAAAGGAGTTTGATAATCATGTAGAAAGGTGGTGTTGATAAACACCATTAATAAGAAAGTGGTATTTGTTTCTTTGCAACAAGGACCTGCACCAATTGAGTTGTACACTGCACAAAATTTATGAAAAAATTGAACAAATAAGATAGAAACATTATTATATCAAAAAAATGTAGGAGGCACAAAGAAAAATTTCATTCAATAAGTGAAAATAAAAAGTAATTTAAAAGAAGATAGTACAAAAGTACATCTCATTTGGATATTAGAGTTATAACCTAAAAATACACATTGTCAATATTGCATCTATAAATGCTACTCCTCATTGAAGGAACCATCAATATGAGCTTCATCCTCACAGGCCAAGCCTAAGCATGCTTTTGCTTTACGGGCTTCCTTTTCTGGTATCTTGATTCTTTTGTATGGTGGTGGATTCCTTGGTCTCCACGACCAAAGAATTGCATCAGCATTTTCCCATACTTGTTGTTCTGCCTCATTAATTTGCCAATATCCCTTCCAACAATCAGCATAAGCTTGAGTATCTGTCAAACCTTTCTTCCTTACACAAGGTCCCCAATATTGAATCAAGAGTTTCTTGTAATTTGGTGATGTAGGCTCATCATCAATATTCGATTCAGCCATAGCAAGCCAAACTGGATAGATGTTTGTGTCATTTGGGTGCAGCATAACAAAGTGTCCTTGCTGAACATGTAGCATAGGGTTAAATGCCTCCCTTGGTTTATCTCGTGCAAGCCCACAATAATGATCATTATGTTCTTCAATACCTAAGAATCTTTGTGCCTGCAATTGTTCAACATTCATATCATCTAATTGATGGGACCCTTCAGATTTTGGCCAAAAATTTATGTACTTTCTTGCCTCTGATTGTATTGGTTTTCCAAGCTCTTCGATTACATTACTCCAATAATCTATGACGGGCCTATAATATCTTGGCACAAATGAACCATTACTTAGATTCTGCCAAAATTTTATGTAACCCTTCAATCCTGATATTACTTCTGCATGCATCTTTATATGCTCGGCCATTGGTAGTAGAGGTGGATCTCCTTTTGGTAACCTTGGTTTACCTTCACTGTCTATCTTCCAAAGACGGATACTTCCACTCCAATTACGAATAGCTACATGTGCCTTAAATTGTATTACCGGTGTGTCTCCTTCCATGAAGAACCTGAATAGAAGTGGTTTGGAGTGACCTATAAGTGCTTCTTGCCCATCACAAATGTAGCCATCACAATATGCCTTGAAGTCAGGGACCTCTGTAAGCAAGAAGGGAGCTGGAGAAGAAGTTGAGCTGGTTCTTAAAGTATCCATCAAATGTGGTAAAGTAAAGGTTTACCCTACTCTTAATTTCTCTGAAAACCTGCTAAACATGGCATCTATATCCTCATGTGTATGTCCGACCATTAGAAATCCCAACTGTACAGTTTTGAAAGCACCCCGTGCAACAAGCAATGACAAATAGGCAAATAAGTACCGATTTTTATTTTCTCCAGCACAATTATCTAGTTGTAGCAACAAGTTTTCTGGCAACTTGCAAAACGAGGAAACCCAATTCATTGTGTCTCCCTGATTTATACATGGTTCAACAATGGGATCTTTACCATCACTCATATTGTGGTTGTCTAAAGCTGTCCTTGAATTTAAAGCATGTAGAAGTGAAACATTGCTCCTTGGAAGCCCATTTGTTACTAGATCACCAAGAGGATGCTTATCCATCCTCTCTAAGTCATGTAAACAACTTGCAATTGAGCCAATTGTTAGATTGGGATCAGATGGCCATAAACCATTCAAAATAAAGTGTCCATAATGACCTTCTGCATGGCCATGAGTGATCATACCAATCAATGCAATTGGTAAATTATATCCTGAATCCACACCCTTGGGAAGGACCCGTAGTCTGGGAATGGCTGTTTTCTTTTGATCCATCTTGTCATGGATGATGCATACATACTTTTGTGGTTGGGTTTCCGAAAATATGCGCCATGCATAGTATAAGCTCCTGCAACTTTGTTGTTGTCGCATGTGAATATCTCTTTCACTGAGGAGCCTTGCTCTTTCTTCTAGACTAGGTTTGGCTTCTAGTTTTGCCTTGAGACCACTACACAAGGTGCACTTGGAGAACTCACTTGCCTTTGTTAGGGACACTTGTGGGTACTCTTTATTCCAAATTCTACTAAACGATGACTTTGATAGCCTCTTCTCATGTCCCAACAGCTCAAGTGTTGCGTTGATTTCATTGAAAATGTCAACTTGCTTGAATATTGATGGAACCTGGTTTTCCTTGAGCCATCTAGCATTGTTCTACTTTTGTGTGGCGCAGGCTCGGAGTTCATGTTCACAAATTCATCAAGTAGTGCTCTTGCCTCACTAGCATGTTGTAGGCCTCACTAGCATGTTGTAGGCCTCTCCTCAATACCCCTGTGTTTCCATGTAGATATTGACACACACCGGACTCAAACTTTTCCCTGTAATGGTAAAAGGATGTCTTTGGTATACCATGCATCTCATACCATGCTTTGCAACAAACAATCACCCCATTTAACCTAAATTCATATTTAATTTTTTGAGCTGAATCACGATGCCAAGCTGTAGAAAGCACATCATATACATAATTTGTACGAGACTCCTGAGATTGTCCCCAAAAGTCTTGTCGTATCCTCATTAGTACATCACAATCGATTAGCTGACAACATTTTTTTGCACAACAATCAATGGATGAAATCCTTTGAATTGATTCACGTGACATATATATAATGCAGAAGCTGGTTGTGGTCTCTGCTTTGGAATCCTGTTTATGAAAGTGTAGCATCTTTTTGCAGAGGTTTGGGCAACAATAACCTCATTAGTTACATCTCCATCATTATCCTCATTACATACATCAGCATGTTCAACATGCATGCCATTAAGCGGAACATAGTGTTGCAATGGGCTCCCATCCAGCATTGTCAGCTGTTTAATAGGCCATTTAACTAGGGTGATACTATCCACTTGCGGCATAGTTTGAAATACATTTGCACTTTCAATAGCCACACCCACACAATCATCACCAAGTTGTTGAAAGTTGACACATTCAAATGGAAACACATATAAGATAGTCCCTTGAGTGATAGTTTGCATCATGCTCTCATCCTTTAGAAGAACCATCTCATTCTTCCAAGATTGTCGGATTTGCATGTCAAGTTCTGGAGATGTTATCGGTATTGCATCTATAATTGGAGGTTCCACAGACTCTTCTTTATCTGCATCACTACATCTTTCACTCCACTCTCCAAATTCCAGCTCCCTTGTGAAAGGCCTTAAAAGCATTTTTGGCCAACGAACATTACTGGACATAATGCATTTTTTAAATAAATGGTATCCATAGTAGGGAATGGTAGTTCCACATCCTTCAAGCATTCCTCCACAAGTAATGACACATTTCCTTGACCAATCTTTGTTCCACTACAAGTGGAATTTGGATCAATTCTACACACGCAGCCAATACCAACAGAATCATTGTTCAACATCATGTAGACCCTCCCTCCAGATTGGAAATCCATCCTGCACATAATCATGTTGGACTTGTTAAACTAGTAATCAAATCTAGCAAGCAATTTTTTTAAGATTGAAACGTACATCAGACTCTACCATGAAGTATAGCTCTACCATGTGGTCGAGCTAGAGCTAGCTCTATCATATGGTAGAGATAGAACCCATTAAAGACTATCTCTACTATGTGGTGGATTTAGACTTCAAAGCATTCTAGCAATACCATGGTGTCTAGATAGATTATTTTGATATAGCTCTACCACATGGTAGAGCTAGATCAATGAACTCTAGCTCTGTTACATGATATAGTTACATTGATGCATTCTAGCTCCACCACATGATATAGTTACCAGATAGTATAGCTAGTTCAATGTATTCTAGCTCCACCACATGGTAGAGCTAGACCTCTAGGCATTCTAGCTCTACAATGTGGTTTATGGTACAGCTAGATTGATGCATTCTAACTCCACCACATGGTAGAGCTAGACCTTAAAGTTCTACAATGTGGTCTAGGTAGAATACAGCTCTACCACGTGGCAGAGCTAGATCAAATACTTTGAGGTCTAGCTCTACCATGTGGTGGAGCTAGAATTGCATTTAAGGTCTAGCTCTACCATGTGGTGGAGCTAGAATGCATCGATCTAGCTCTACCATGTGGTGGAGCTAGAATGCATCGATCTAACTGTGTACTATGCAGATTAACAAAACCAATTACTCCAAGAGAGACCTACTTCACATGACAAGAACCAAGGAGCTAGAATTGTATTTGATCTTGCTCTACCACGTGGTAGAGCAAGAATTGCATTTGATCTTGCTCTACCACGTGGTAGAGCTGTATTCTACCTAGACCACATCATAGAGCTGGAATTATTTGAGGTCTAGCTCTACCATGTGGTGGAGCTAATGCAGATCAATAAAACTAATTACTCCAAAGAAGAGACCTACTTCACAAAATGAGAACCAAGGATCTAGAAAAAAGGTTAGACTCCATTACTCCTAAAAATAGGTTATTTATAAACTTAAATTATATGGGTTTATATATAAATTATAGGTTTGATTTATATAGCTATATAAAGTCTATAAATAAGTAAAGTATAATTGTAAACTATAAACATGCTTTAAGTTACTATAGTTAACCTACATATTTAAATATAGCTTTAATCCTATTTAAATAAGCGCTTCACGGCCCATCGCTCGCCTCTCTCTCCCATCCGTCCAGTCAAGGGGCCATTCCCACACGTGCGACTTCTACAAACACTAGGGTCTTTTCACATTACAATTAAAAAAAGACCTAACGAGGCTTGAAAAAGGTAAGTTGAAGAAGTTATAAATATCTATGCCAAATAATGATCAAAACTAGGGCAATGTTCAGTCTCAATACCTGTTAACCTGATTTATCAAGATAAAACAAGGTGATTTGTCAAGATAAATTCGTAATAATTGATCTTCATAATTTAAGTAAATCCAAGAGCAAAAAAAGAATTATATGAAATTATCTTTGCTCTTGATTTTTTATTTCAAAATTGTGTACATGATGGGATGGCCTAATCCCAAATGTATGGAGAAATGAAGAGATCTTTGGAAACTTTAAGATCTAGAAAATTACCAAAATTTGTAACTTCAAATTTGGTATGTTACCAAATTGAATGCTAATTTTATGTACCAACGCTAATTTTATGAAAATCTCGAATTTAGACTTATCCTCAACCCTATCGTGGTGAACGTATCCGGACGGCGCTCTCTCTCTACGGACGGCTCTCTCTCTGCGGGTTTTGTTCTGGGCGGCTCTCTATCCTATGCGGGGCGCACGTTCGTGGGTGGCTCTCCCTCCATCAACACAAGCTACTAACACGGCTAAGGGGCGCACGTTTGTCTGTTTGTTGCTCCAACCTAGCGTGGCCTGCTTCTCTCTGGGCGGCTCTCTCTGCAGCGTTTGCTGCTCTTACTACCTAGCGTGGCCTGCTTCTCTCTGGGCGGCTCTCTCTCTGCAGCCACTCGCCCCTTCAGCAGCTCCACCTTGCTCTTACCTAGCAGCTACTCGCAGATATTTACCTCCAAATCAAAGGATGCCTAGCATTATGTACACCTGCAAGTGGGGTTATAATCTATTTAAGCTTATCGGTCCCTCCACAGCCATGCAATCTGGATTCTAGCAGGTATATGGGCGTCTCTTAAACTTTAATTTTTTTATTTTCTCTTCTGAATCAGACAATAAAAAAGATAGAGCATGTTACAGTAGTAGTTTCATTAGCAAGAGCATTGTAGGTCATAAAGGGCAATAAACAGGCCCTGGCCATAAATCTCTCATGCTTGGTTTTCTTTAGGCGTCTCTTATTGCTATGAGCAGGCCCACTCTCCTACGCAGCATATACAAGACATTGCATAGTTGCAGGCCACATCTTCTACAGCAATAAGAGAGAGCAGCCAGCATATACTTGGATTTTCTCTTCTGAATCAGGTTTTTTCTCTTCAACCATAATTTCCTGAGTTTTTGAATTCTTGCATGCTTTTATTTTCTACTCTATGTCAATGTGTATGATCTGATTTTTAATTGACATGTTTAAAATTTTAAATCTAATCATAGATAATGATTTAATATGCATTGAGACAAAAATATGTGTACCTTGTTGTATCGTTGAATTTGATAATAGATGCGGTGATGTCCAAGTGCTAGTGGTCAATGACAAGATGGGAAAGTAGGTTTGTATTACATAAACGACATGGACGTCAAGGAAAACTTGAAAAATAGCAAGACCATTTTAAATTCTTTAAGGGCGGGATAATTTGAATTTAAAATTGGGCGGGATAATTTGAATTTAAAATTGGGCTGGATAATTTGAATGCTCTACCACATGGTAGAGCTGGAAAAATGCATTCTAGCTCTACTACATGGTAGAGCTAGAAGAATGCATTCTAGCTCCACCACATGGTGGAGCTGGACCTAAAGCATTCTAGCTCTACGATGTGGTCTAGGCAGAATACAGCTCTACCACGTGGTAGAGCTAGATCAAATGCAATTCTAGCTCCTTGATTCTTGTCATGAGAAGTAGGTCTCTTCTTGGAGTAATTGGTTTTGTTGATGTGTATGGAACACAGCTAGATCGATGCATTCTTGCTCTACTACATGGTAGATCTAGCCCTCAAAGCTTTCTACCTCTACGATTCTAGCTCTACCATATGGTAGAGCTAGACCTCAAATGCAATTCTAGCTCCACCACATGGTAGAGCTAGACCTCAAAGCATTCTATCTCTACAGTAAGGTTTAGGTAGAATGCAGCTCTATCACAGTTACATTCAAGCTCAGTCGGTTACATTCATTGAAGTCTAGCTCTACCACATGGTAGAGCTAGAAGAATGCATTCTAGCTCCACCACATGGTAGAGCTACATTTCAAAGCATTCTGGTCAATACATTTATTAATCTTGCTCTGCCACCCGGTAGAGATAATATCCATTGAAAAACCAGCACTAGAAAACTTTGAAGTCCAGCTAGAATGGATTTATCTAGCTCTACCATGTGGTAGAGCAAGACTAACAAATGTATTGAGATCTCCAAGATGGAAATACTCTTCATCTCCTCCACAGTGTTTTCATGGATATATATTGTGATTTTTGAATATGATATTGTAAGTTTTTTTTAAAGTGTAAGAATACAATAACTATAATTAACAATTGTGGTTTTTGTTGTAGGTGAAAGATGTCTCAGAAAAGAAAAGTGGTGGAAGTTCCGGACAGTGTTAACTTTGCCTCTGCTGATCAACGACGACAGTGGTACTTAGATATTTGGGGTCTTCAGGGTTCACAATTTAACAAAATTCATCTATTTGTTGCTAGTGATGTGGGCGTGGATACTTTTGAGGATCTAGGACCAATGACTCTATCTTATATTTCTGTAGTTGATTCTCATCCCGATATTGAATGCATAAATATTGGGGTACCTGGGATCCATGAGTATCAACTAGATCCCAAGGCATTCATTATTGAACGAATAGTAAGAGATAAACAAGATACTATGTTCTCTCGAGGGTGGAAGTTAGATTGTGCAAGTCAAGAAATAACTCTTGAAGAGTTGCAAGCTTCCATTGCTTATTGTGTGAAAGGCAAACAAAAAAAAGAGAAAATGCCCTCTAAAAATCCAGTTCAAAAAAAGGCAAAAAGCAGTACAGGTATTATGGATGTAGATGAAGCAGTTCTTAAATCTACAATAGAGAAAACAGGCTTGGAAAATTCAACAAAAATAAGATTTGTGGATCCCAAAGTTTTGGAAAATGAGGTGCAAAAGGCACAAAAGAGTGATACAGGGGGTATGGAAAAATACTCTAAGTATTTTCCATTCAAGTACAAAGAGTATGAGATTCCTGTAGATCAATGCTGGCTAGCTCCTGATCACTATAACTCCCGTCAAATAGAACCTCACCGTGTGGATGAATGCGTGTTATTTTTTGGTGCAAGTGCAAACAGGCCAGGAGCGTGTGCATACTTGATGCCTGTAAAGAATGCTGGCAAGAAGAAAGGAATTCCAATGAAACTAAGTGAGGTAACAGAGGAGAAACTCACTGAGTATTCATATTGGATTATTGATGGCCAACATTCCATCTATGCTGCAAAATTCTTACGGTATCAAGAAATGGAAAAAGATGGTCGTGCTCAAGACTTGATACAAGTGTATGAAAAAAGGAAGGCTCAAATTGTTGTAGATCCAGAGCCACAAGTTGCGACGGCCATATCTGCTATAGCTAATGAAGAGGCCCAATCATTATATGTCAAACAACCATACTATGATGTCTTGCAGCACTTGAGGAGTCAGTGGATCTTCAATAATTCTCCGTCAAGGCCACCATCTGGAGTAACAGAGGGCTCATCATCTCGTGTAGACTGGGATGTATGTCCATATCCCTTGCTCTCTTATAATTATAAGTTTTGAAAAAAATACTTGATTTTGATCTTTTTTTCTTTTATTTCTTTGCAGAAATTTTTACGAATGGTTAGAATTACGGTGGGAGCATCCTTCATTTCAAAGCAGTCTCACATGGTCATTTACTCTGATGAAGTTTTCAAAGGCTGGCTTGAAATCATGGAGAAGCAAAACAAGAAACCAACTGCCACAGTTTTCAGATGTCTTGCTGGGCTAGATGAACAAGAAGTCAAACAAATACAATCAGAAATCAGGTCTAGAAAAATTATTCTTTCAAAGGGTACTAAGGATGTAGATGTGATTGACATGCCAGAGCGTATCAAGCAGCTCAAGCAAGATAAAATTATTCAAGATGCATTGCTTGTAGAGTTCAACACTCTGAACAAGGACAAACAATGTCAAGATTGGTCAGAATTGACTATCACCTATAGCATCAATGAGGTTGTATACTTAGTTCTTTTGAAGTTATGTGATGTGTATATAAAGTCAAAGCTACAGGTTGGATCAAAGAAGATTGATTTTCCAGTAGAAGCAAGGCAATATGTGGAGTGGAATATCAGCCTTAGCAAAGAAAGTTCAACCTTGTCCTTGGATCTTCCTTGGTGTATTTATGCTGTGAGTCTTCCATTCGTCGACGGGAGTTACTACTTGAAGCGCCACCTCAACAATCCAATTTCCATTGGGTTATGTGTTCTGGATAACACTAAAGATTTGGGAAGAAATATGCATTGGGATGTGGAATCATTTTGCAATCTTTTGAACGGCATTATGATCATTACAGCAGCTGGTAGATCTTTGCCATCCCAATATACATGTTGCTTACCTTTCTAAATATTACAGATTTTATTCACTTGCAAAATGCTTTAAAAAATTTGAGTGGCATAGCAAAGGAACAGTATAATGGGGTATTGCATTTTCGACGTGACAACCGATGCATTGGTGCAATAGAGTTCTTCATATCCTTAGTGTTTTTCAGCAAGGGAGATGCCTTTCAAGGACTAGCAGATGTTCCTGATCCAGGTACACAAGCGACAATATTGGATACTGGACTTCTCGATATAGATAATGAAGATGTTAAAACTATCCCAGACATTGAGTTTCTAAGAATCAAGAAGAATCTTTTGATCAAGCAATGTATTTGAAAGTATTGCAGAGAAGGCTGCAAGCTTGTTGATCTTTTCAGTAATGGCTACATCATCGAGCTAGGGCTAGCACTAAATAAGGAAGTGATTTGCCTAGTAGAGAGTATTGAAGATCAAAGAAAGATGGGAACAAGGCTTCTTGACTTTGCAAAGTCAAGAAATGAGCAACCAGTACCGCCTATTTCTAACAATCCAAGGAATACCACGGAAAGATCGAGCCATGGTGAAGTTCGTTCAGCTCGATATTTTTTGGATTTTGAAGACAGTATGTAACTTCTTAATGGGCTTTCCTTGTATCTTCAATACTTTGATTTGGTGATGTTTTGACTTGTTATATCCTTGGTTCATTTTTTAGTAGTATTTTTGTAGCTCTCTCCAAATTGGGCTTTGGAATCTAGAATCACCAAGTTATGGATCCTAACATGTTCATTAACAAATTCACTTTTTACATAACCAATTGGTGAATTTGGAAAGCCTACTTAGTGGTCGCACAATGGCCAGTTGGTGAATCTGAAAATCTTGCTTATAAATCTAAGATGATAGAGCTAGAGATCCTCTCATTTACTTCAATCCTATCCTGTGGTAGATCTAGATTTCAATAGGTCTACAATTTGGTGGAGCTAGCTACCTCTTCAAAGTGGTGGACCAAGAATCCATTAAAGTCTAGCTACCTCTTCAAAGTGGTGGAGCTAGGCCAATGCACCCCCCCCCAAAGACAGTTTTTGTAGAGCATCCATTTAAGTCTAGCTCTACCATATGGTTGAGCTAGGCCAATGCATTTCTAGCTCCACCAGAGCTAGTTCAAATGCAATTCTAGCTCCTTGGTTCTTGTCACGTGCGATGAGCTAGAACCCATTGAAGTCTAAACCTAGAACCTATGGAAGTCTACTGGCTCCACCCATAAAGAAGCTATCTTGATCCCCAACTCAACCACGTGGTAAAGCAAGACTTATAAATTT
This sequence comes from Cibotium barometz, assembly GCF_041138505.1. NCBI lineage: Eukaryota > Viridiplantae > Streptophyta > Polypodiopsida > Cyatheales > Cibotiaceae > Cibotium > Cibotium barometz. Next base: position 30,506,582 of record NC_141104.1, read on the forward strand.
CAGCTCTACCATATGGAAAATCAAAAACATCTAAAATTTTAGCTTTACCATATAGTTGAGTGGTTTTGTGTTTCTCACCTCCACCTACTCTTGGAGCTCAAGAGTGGATCTCAAGGGCTACTTCCAACAAGAGCTCCCTTGCAAACTGGCTCTACCAAACGGTAGAGCTAGAATAATGGGTGAATTTGGAAATCCATTTAAACCCTCCAATTCTAGAGTGAGCAACTAGAATTTATAATTGGTATCCAAACATGATTTCCTTTTAGATTACACCAATAAACATGTGTTAAGAGTGAGTGTTACAATTGTAAATTCTTTTAGTTTGAAAGATTGTTGAGTCAATGTTACTTTTTTTTCTTTTAGATCCCGAAATTGAGATAGTAGCACCAAGTGAAGTAGCTACGGCGGAATGCCACAATCAAACTGTGGATGAGAGCTTCTCCCACACATTCAGTGATGTCCATCCAGAAGGTTTAAAGACAAATGCTGACAATGAGATTGGGGTACCTAAATCTCCAACAAATGAAGCAATGGGTGAGAGTTTCTAGCCTGAAGAAGAAGTACCAAGAAGTACCGACACTGCTATCTCCAAGAAATCAGTGTTGACAATTGTGTTGGACGACATGAATGGTCTACTACTGAAACGTTGTGAACAACAACCATCTTCAATACATGAAACTATTCAAATGGATTCAAAACGATATATTGTACTAAGGCCAGGATGTATCCAATTCTTGAAGATTTTATTAAAAAATATTAATGTTGGGATCTGGTCAACAGCGACAGAGAGTAATGTTCTTCAAATATTGAGAATATTACAAGACAGAGCAGGAGAGATATTGCCTTTTTTTGTAGTTTGGGCTCAAGAGGCTTGCGAGAAGGATAAAAGTGGTAAAATAGCTAGACCTGATAATCCAACAGTTCAGGCAATGTTCAAGCCATTGTCAAAAATTGCTTCATGTTTTGATTGTGATGCTCGTAGAACGGTTCTTATTGATGACTCTCCATACAAGGGATGTGCTTCTCCTGATAATAATTGTATATATCCTGCAAAGTTTGATGAAGAAAGGATGGTCGACAATATTCTCATTGATGAGCTGCTCCCTTACTTATTGCAGCTTGATGAGAGTGAAGATGTGCGTGAGATCATTGGCTCTAATCCCTACGGACAACCTCCAGTATCCAATGAAAATGAATACAGAAGTGTGGTAGATTTTTGGAGAAAGCGCAATTTAAATTGGTCACAGAAGACAATCTACACTGATAGGCTACCACTATCAGAGATTATACAAAAGTATGTCAACAATCAAGAGGTATTAGCGAGACAATATGAAAACAAAAGAGAAGAGATAATAGAAATTATGGCAAAAGAACGAGTCAGTATTGCTAGCATGAGGGGACCACAAGTGATTTCTCTAGCTAGAAAATTGGGTTCTACCACAACGCACTTGAAGGCAGCCAATGCAAGGGATTTCATAAACAAGGTGTTAAATGAGTACAATCTTCTCCAACGGGATAGAAATAACTAAGGTACTATCCAACATAAATGATAATTATAACTAAATACATGATTTTATACAACAATTGTGTATTCACAATGAAGAAACTTAATTTATGATGGTTTCTTGCAGATTTATTTCAAGGATATTGTTCCAAGGAGTATTCACTTAAAGAAGCCATTTGTCACCAAGGATTGTATTTTTTTTGGAGGAATTTTATCTTTTTGTAATCATGAATTGACAAGAAATTTTGTCTTGTTTTTAAAGTAGTGGCAAATGTATTACTCTTCAAATAATTTTATAAATGTTGGAGTGCACTCTACTATAAGGGGCCTCCTAATTTGAAAATATATGGAAGCTTGATCTTTGTCTTATGATTTTAATTCCTACATATATGGACTATGGTAGAGCTAGATCAATGCCTTCTAGCTCCACCTCATGGTAGAGCTAGACTTCAAAGCATTCTACCTCCATGACATGGTAGATCTAGACTTGAAAGCGTTCTAGCTCTACCATATGATAGAGCTAGATCAATGCATTCTAGCTCTTCCACGTCACCACACATGGTTGAGTTGGACTTCAAACCATTCTAGTTCTACCATGGGGTCTATCTAAAATATTTTGATACAGCTCTACCACGTGCTAGAGCTGGACTTCAAATATTATTTCTAATTTTGCCATGGGATCGAGCTAGAATACTTTGATATAGCTCTATCACATGGTAGAACTAGATTTAAAAATATTCTAGCCCTACCACGTGGTTGAGCTAGAACAGTGCATTCTAGCTCTACCACGTGGTTGATCTAGATCAATGCATTCTAATTTCACCACATTTTGATACCTGCTAGCACATTTTGTCGCGTCTTTTTAGAATCAAATGGAAAGAGTCTTTGCATCTTGGGTCATTTTGTAATGCAACTAAAGTCAACATTTTAGAACAGTATATAGTTTAATGTTAGCGTGCATAGTCACATTTGTTTTGTAATTGTTTAAAATCAATCTTTGCATAAAAGTAGTTGTAACATGCCTTCCCCTACATGCACAGCAGTCTTAAAATTGGAGAGTGCATCCTACTCTAAGGGGACTCTCAATATACAATCTCTTGTATCAATGTTTTTACTTGGGGGTCTAGATTGAACAAATGGTAGATCTTGGTTCTTTCAATGCGTTCTGCTCCACGTGGTAGAGCTAGCATTCTATGTCTATATCTACCATGTGGTGGAGGTACCATCCATTGAAGTCTAGCTGTATAATTTCATGGAGCTAGCTAGCTCCACCATGTGGTATCTTATTGAGCTCTAGCTCTACCATGTGGTGGAGGTAGCAGCCATGGTCTCTTCATGGAATTTTGGCCTTACCACATGGTGGAGCTAGTATCCATGTGTGGTAGACCTAAACCTTTGGAAGTCATAAAATACGACTAGAATTTTGAGTCTAGATCTACCGTTTGGTGGAGCTTGCATCCACTGAAGTCTAGCTCTATAATGTCCAAGTGGTGGAACAGGATCTAGAATGGATAAGTCATGGATCAAGAAATCCTTTTCAGCTCTATAACAGACAAGTGCTAGATCTAAAGTGAAGAGATAAAGTGATTGCCGTTGGACTGCTAGCCCATGCTAGCTAGACACCTCAATATGAGCAACAAGTCAAATATCTCGCTACATTGTCCATTTCAGATAAATAACTACACGAGTTTTCTTCAAAAAAGTTCATTTCTTTTGGGGTCTCCATGTTTTGTACAACAACAAGAATACATTGAAACTCGATGATAGCTACTACAATGTGTTCAACAATCAAGATGATAATCAAGATAATAATTGTACAACAACAATGTTTTGTACAACAACAAGAATACATTGAAACTCGATGATAGCTACTACAATGTGTTCAACAATCAAGATGATAATCAAGATAATAATTGAGAGAATAATCTAAGTGTGTAACCTTGTGAGTACACAAAATGAACATGCTTAAAAAGAAGCTCAATACCTCATTCAACCAATACACCCCCATGACACTAGTACATTTTGTTACTCCCTTTTGTAATTGAATGTAAATGGTCTTTGTAAATGGTCTCTATTATAATAAAATATAAAGGGTCTTTGTAATCTGGCCATCTTCGCGAGTGTGCTGTTCAATTGTGTGCCTTTTGCAAGGCATTGAACATATTTTAACACAAAAAAATAAATTCAGTTTCATTTACAATGTTTTATTATAATGGAGTCGTAGATGGAGTGCATCCTACTCTAAGGAGACTCCTTTTATCTATTCACAAAGTGCATCATACTTTAAGGGGACTCTTTAGTAGAATAAGCTTCATCAAAATGAAATCTTTTAACCGTAATTTTGACAAAGTGCATCCTACTCAAGGAGACTCTTTCTATCTTTAATAATGTTAATCTGTAGCGATTGTATATATAAGTATAATACCTTCACCACCTCAATTTATAAAATCTTGTTCATTTTGTCTTGTTCATTACAATGAAGCTTTAAAATTGGAGAGTGCATCCTACTCTAAGGGGACTCTCAAAATGCAATCTCTTGTATCAATGTTTGTAATTGGGGGTCTAGATCAATCAAATGTTATATCTTGGTTTCTTATGGACTGTAGAATGGCCAAGTGGTGGATCTAAAAATCTTTAAATGCTCCTCAATGTGTTGTAGCTCCACATGGTAGAGCTAGCTCAAAATTCTAGCTCTACCATGTGGTGGAGCTAGAACCCCTTAAAATCAAAATTACACCCCCATGATACTAGCACATTTTGTTACTTCATTTTATAATTGAATGTAAATGGTCTTTGAATATGGTCTCTAGTATAATAAAATATAGAGGATCTTTGTAATTTGGCCAACTTTGGGAGCAGACTGTTCAATTGTGTATCTTTGCAATGCATTGAACAATTTTTAACACAATAAATAAATTCATAGATGGAGTGCATCCTAGTCTAAGGAGACTCCTCTTATGCATCCACAGTATGCATCCTACTTTAAGGGGACTCCTTTTATCCAGCTATCTTTTGGTTGTTAATGCAAAAGTTTTATTATTTCTTTAGTAGAATTAGCTTCATCCAAATGAAAATTTATAATCGTAATTTTCACAAAGTGCATCCTACTCCAAGGAGACTCTTTCTATCCTTAATAATGTTAATTTGTAGTGGTTGTGTATATAAGGATACCTTCAAGTGGTGGATCTGAAAAATCTTGAAACCTTTCTATTTCTAAGATCAAGCTAGGTTCGATCTAGCATCACTTCATAAAGCAAACCATTTTGAAATTTTTTATACTAGGTTGAAGAAGGTAGATTCTAGATTAAATGCATACAATTTTTCAATGTGGGAATGGGATTTTTTCCACTTTACCTAATACGGTCTTATTATTTTAATATAAAAGTGTTTCTTTTATCATATTTGGATTTCATGCATAGAGGTATGCATAAAAATTGATTATTTTTATTATAAAAGTGTGACTTTTATCATATTTGGATTTCATGCATAGAGGAATGCATAAAAATTGATTATTTTATTATAAAAGTGTGACTTTTATCATATTTGGATTTCATGCATAGAGGTATGCATAAAAGTTAAATATTTTATTATAAAAGTGTGACTTTTATCATATTTGAATTTCATGCATAGAGGTATGCATAAAAGTTGATTATTTTATTATAAAAGTGTTACTTTTATCATATTGGATTTCATGTATAGAGGTATGCATAAAAGATATTCTTTTTATACTAAAAGTGTGATTTTCATCATAAATGGATTTTATGCATAACTTAGATGCATAAGAGAAATTCTTTTATTCTAAAAGTGTAATTCTTACCAAATTGAATTTATGCATAAGAAGATGCATAAAAGATTGATTTTTAAATTCAAAGTGTCATTCTCATCTAAATTGAATTTATGCATAGGAAGATGCATAAAAGAATGGAATTTTAATTCAAAAGTGTTATTCTCATCCAAATTGAATTTATGCATTAGGAAGATGCATAAAAGATAGATTTTTAATTCAAAAGTGTCAATTCTCATCTAAATTGAGTTTATGCATAGGAAGATGCATAAGAGATGGAATTTTAATTCAAAAGTGTCATTTTCATTTAAAATGAATTTATGCATAGGAAGATGCATAAAAGATTGATTTTTAATTCGAAAATGTTAGTCTCCTTAAATGGAATTTATGCATAAATAAATGTGTAGAGAAATCTTATATCAAATATAAGAATTCTCTTGTATTCTATAAAAAGATATGAAATGTGATAAGATGTGATAAGAGGTGTATGAGATGTGATAAGATGTGATAAGATGCGTATGGGAAGTGATAGGATGTGATAAGAGGTGTATGAGATGTGAAAAGATGTGTATGAGATGTGATAGGATATGATAAGAGGTGTATAAGATGTGATAGAATGTGTTAAGTTGAGTTAGGATGTGTTAAGATGTGTATGGGATGAGGTAGAGAGTGTATCTGATGGGATAAGATGTATATGGGATGTGTTAGGGCATGAATGGATGTAATATGGATGTATGAATGTAGATATGGATGTATGAATGTGAATATGGATGTGTGGATGTGGAAATGGAAGTGTGGATGTATGAATGTGGATGTGGATGTATGCATGTAGATGTGTATGTATGAATGTGAATGTGGATGTGGATGTGGATGTATGGATGTAGATACGGATGTGTATGTATGTATGTGGATGTGGATGTATGAACGAGGATGTGAAAATGGATGTATGTATGTAGACGTGGATGTATGGATGTGAATATGAATGAAGATGTGGATGTGGATGTATGGATGTAGATACGGATGTGGATGTATGTATGTGAATGTGGATGTATGAATGAGGATGTGAAAATGGATGTATGCATGTGAATGTGGATGTATGAATGTGAATGTGGATGTGTGGAGGTGGAAATGGAAGTATGGATGTATGAATGTGGATGTGGATGTATGCATGTAGATGCGTATGTATGAATGTGAAATTGGAAGTATGATGTGGACGTACGAACATGGATATGTATGTAGAATAATGAATGTGAAGGTGTATGTGAAATAATGTGTAGTCTATATGAGTGAATGGATGAGAATGAGTACACATTGAATGGAATGTGGAATAAGTAATGTGGTCCGAGAGTGGATAATGTGGAAAGACGAGAGTTCGTTATAGAAACTGTATTTTGTGATTGTTTGTAAATGACTGTTTTATGTCAAGAATGCTAGGGAAGCATTTTGACCGTCTTGAGGATTAAGGTCATGAAGACCGAACTGATAAAGTTGCAACTGCTGTTTGACGGAGAGTCAATGGAAGACGTCTCGCGTAGCAAGGTCGATCGAGGTCTTGACCAGCCTCGGTTCGATTTAAATGGTGAGCTTCCGGTACGGTGGATGAGGGACCAAGGAAGCGGCCTATGAGTGAAGCACTAGGTTACCTAGAGGGTGCTTACCATACGGTGCTCGGGCTCTGGGTCACCGAAGATACCCACACGTGCGTCGTGGAAGATATTGGAACAAGGAGTAAGAGTTGTTTTCTGAAATCGGGCATGGATCTGGTTGATTGACCTTGCTGGTCCTCAACGGATGAGTCCATGGCTCTTTTATATGGATCTGGTGGTTGATCTTGCTGATCTTCCACGGAAATTCCATTCTGTTATATGAATATATTGCCGGTTACTATGAGCTAGGAACTATGGAAACCGCCCCTGAGTGAACAGGTGGTGAGCGTTCTGGTTGCCAATGATGCCATAAGTACACCGATGAATGAATGACTGGAAATAAGGATTCAACCCACCAGAGACTTTGAGGATTGTCATCAATGACATAATGGTTTCATTAAAGGATTGTTTTAAAGTTAGCTGATGCTGAGAAAAAGGCAATTTCATATTGGGGGTGTGTAAGTGGTGTGACTAGTTTATGTTTGCATGAACTTCCGGCTAGGGGGCCTTGGAATTCTTTTCCTTGGTACCCGAGACAAAACCTAACCAAATTCCTAATTGGATCCCATCATTACAGTGGTTGGGCGGTTGGCTAACCCATGGGACTGGATGGGGTTAGGCTGGACTGATGGATCCGTAAATCGAGACTCAATTTATGTTATTACGATAGATAAAGTAAATCTCGGATAGTAATTGTTCTATGGATTGTTCTATGGATAGGAATCAACGATAGGAATGTTCTATGGATAGGAATCAACGATAGGATTGTTCTATGGATTGTTCTATGGATAGGAATCAACGACTGTGCCTCTTGATGGGAAAAAAAGCGTTGATCCCAATGATCCAAGTGCAAGTTTCTTCCTTGATCTGACCGAGTATCTTTATAGGTGCAGTCGGATCAGTTTGATCAGTAATGGTCTTGACTACGTTAGAGTAAAAAGTTATCCTGGTGGAATCGCCCCAACTTTCTGGATAAGGGAAGTTTTTCCAGGTTCGGTTTTGGAAAAACCGACAAATTAGTCTCTTGTCCGGATATCCGTGGGCGAGGCCCCGAGTGTGGGACCCTGACCCGCGCAAGATGTGATACTTCCGCTGCTAGCACCCCGAATCCGTTGAGCGGTGGGGACAGGGATCTCACAGTTGGTATCAGAGCAAATTGGCTAATAAAGATCATGTGAGAAGCCAAATATGTCAAAAATTTATCAAGAAGCACAAAAAGGTTGTAATTGTGTGATATAATTCATACAAATTGATATTCAAACTGAAAAATTCGTAAATTAGTAATTGGGTCTTCAAATGGAAGTACCGCAATTCTATGGAACCCTGACTTGCTTGAGGCCTAGACATGATGGTATTTACCTTATAGTTCCAAGTATCATGACTACCCATATATACCGAGGGTATAACTGCAGCTCTTTACCGACAGTATATACGAGTAAATCTAAGACTTGAAATTATAAGCATTAATGCTATCCAGTTGATGAATTCGAATGTGGTTGATATGATTTTTAATTCTGTTTGCGAACTGATAAATTGATTGGCATTCTGATTGAAAAATGATGACCCCTGAAAATGGGTTGAAATGTAATAAACTGAGCGAAACCACAAATGTGGATGATTGGGATGAGTTCCTGTGATGATATTCATAACTAGAATGATGATAATGATTTCACCAAATCACTATGAGATTAGTGGATTGTGCTGTCAAATTGCTACTGTTAACACTTGACACGGTAGATCAAGTTAAGGGATGACAAATTGAGAACTTACTTGTCTGAAATTCCCGTGGAGGAATGTTCATAAAGAAATTTTTTGGTCTAATGGACCATTATCGTGTTAAAGAGATGAATGATATGATTTGAATGAATTGTTATTTAATGAGATGAGTTCTATTTAAGGGATAATTATCCCCGTATTTTGTTGGGTTGACCAGAATATAAGGAACCCTAGAATAAATTGGATCTTAAGAAAAAGAGTTGTCCTCTACTTTGCGAGATGAGGACATCTCGCACTTTTAAGTGGGGTAGAATGTAAGATTCCTCCCCCAGCCTTCCAGGTATGCAGGAGTAAGAATCTCCCTTCCCTCTCTAAAATAAAAGAAAGATTCTGTTTAAAAAGGGAAGACACTTTCCCCAGAATACTTCTCAGGAGCCCACCTGTTTTAAGGATTCAGAACGATGAGTTCAGAAGTGAGCCGGTGTTTTGGATGCCAAGGTTTTGGTCATCAGTTAAAAGACTGCTCGACTCCTACCATGAAAAGGGCACAGGGAAGTCTAGAATCCAAATTCAGAGACCAATTCCTTCATACCAATCTAATCAGGGTCCGTCTCTCGGACAAGATTGCTTAACTCCATTAACTAGTTCCGACCCATTGATTAGGGTCGAGATGACCAGTCAAATGCTTGGCAACATAGAGCAACAGATGCAGGCAATTCATAAAGATATAAAAGCTTCCCAGGATCGACAGAAGCAGTATACAGATAAGAAGAGGACAGTCAGAGAATTCAAAGAAGCAGATATGGTCTTCATTGAGTACGGATTAAAAGAAGTTCTTTATCTCTTAGGGAGTATAAGTAGTTATCCCCCTGATATTGTGGACCAAAGAAAGTAGGTGACTTAGCCTACGAGCTTCTTTTATCTTCTCATCTCAAAACTCTTAATGCCTTCTATAGAAAAATGTGCCAAAACCAAATCATGGAAAGACGATAAAACTTCAGTGGCAAGATACCGTTGGCTTCTAAGTTACGCTAGATCCTTCCTTTATATAAGTCATAACTTTTACTTGCTGCTCGCAATAATCTTACTTCCATCGATCTCCTTTCTTCTTAATCTCCTTCATAGCTTGGCAGCAGAAAATTGTTTTATCCATGATGATTTCTCACCTTCAAGATGCAAGCGAGTCTGTGAAGAAGGATTTTATAGAACTGTATGAGCGCTCACTTTTCCCTCACTTGAGAACTTCTGTAGCTCAGACCAAATGGCGGACCTATCAAGACATAACTAGGGTAACACCCTGGGGTCAGCAACACTTTCGTAACAATGTCGGCTTGGCTATGGTTATTTTGGCTATGGTTATTGAAGCTTTGGGTTTGGGTCCCCGATACTATTGCGTGATGAGATCAAGGCATATTGGGTTTTGTGAGCGGGTCTTCTTACTGGTGTGTTTTCTTCCTCATCAGAAGATATGCCTTTACCCCGTTTTTGGCTTGCCTCTCAGAGGTCCTTTTGTTAGATCACCTCATACCACTGAGGTAGGTGCGGCAATAACCAGCCGAATTATTCCCATAGATGAGTTACCTTATACGTGCGCACTTATACGTGCGCAGCTTGTGAGTGCTGCTTTTGTGACCATATGATGGACGGGCTTATGGAAGTGTAAAGAGTTCTTATATCTTTACTGTATATATTCCAAGAATGAATAAAGTTGAAATCTTTGTTCTTGTCTTGAGTCTTACTCTCTTTGAGACTTTTCTTGGTGGTTAATCTTAATTAAAATTTCTCTCAGTCTTATATTCGTGCATCTTGCGAAATTACCCCCAGTTTGCGAGATGAGGACATCTCGCGTTTTTCAAGTGGGAGAGAATGTAAGATTCCTCCCCATCCTCTCAAGATGTCCAGCATCTTCCCCTGTAATCAATCCCCTCTTCAGAAATATAAAAGATATTGTCTCTGCCTGTTTTGGCATAGAGAGAGAAAATATTCTAGAGAGAGAATATTCAGATTTTGATTGGATAGAAAAATATCTCATCTTATTCAAATGAATTCCCCTCAAACAGAAATTCAAAAAGAACTTTCCAATGTGTAGTTGGAATTAATTGGAAATGAGTATAAGGGACCTTAGCCTAAGGGTCTAGATTTTTAGGAATTTTTAGATTATGGTCCAACTAAGGTTCCTGTGGGCAAATAGGATCAATCCATGTGTGGGGAGGAGATAAATCCAATTTGTAAAAGAAAATATCCAAAAATGAGTAAATGCTCACATAAGATGAAGAGTTGACTATGTACAAGGTATATTAGTAAGAAACTATGAGTAATATCAAAAATATGAGATATTTTGGGTATAATGATTCCATTTTGACACATATGTAAGGAAGGGGAGTCCCTTAAAGGAGGTGCATACTAGTGTTTCTTTTATCATATTTGGATTTCATGCATAGAGGTATGCATAAAAATTGATTATTTTATTACAAAAGTGTTACTTTTATCATATTTAGATTTCATGCATAGAGGTATGCATAAAAGAATTATTGTTTTATTATAAAAGTGTTACTTTTATCATATTTGGATTTCATGCATAGAGGTATGCATAAAAATTGATTATTTTATTGTAAAAGTGTGACTTTTATCATATTTGGATTTCATGCATAGAGGTATGCATAAAAGTTGATTATTTTATTATAAAAGTGTGACTTTTATCATATTTGAATTTCATGCATAGAGGTATGCATAAAAGTTGATTATTTTATTATAAAAGTGTGACTTTTATCATATTTGAATTTCATGCATAGAGGTATGCATAAAAGTTGATTATTTTATTGTAAAAGTGTTACTTTTATCATATTGGATTTCATGTATAGAGGTATGCATAAAAGATATTCTTTTTATACTAAAAGTGTGATTTTCATCATAAATGGATTTTTTGCATAACTTAGATGCATAAGAGAAATTCTTTTATTCTAAAAGTGTAATTCCTACCAAATTGAATTTACGCATAAGAAGATGCATAAAAGATTGATTTTTAAATTCAAAGTGTCATTCTCATCTAAATTGAATTTATGCATAGGAAGATGCATAAAAGAATGGAATTTCAATTCAAAAGTGTTATTCTCATCCAAATCGAATTTATGCATTAGGAAGATGCATAAAAGATGGATTTTTAATTCAAAAGTGTCAATTCTCATCTAAATTGAGTTTATGCATAGGAAGATAAATAAGAGATGTAATTTTAATTCAAAAGTGTCATTTTCATTTAAAATGAATTTATGCATAGGAAGATGCATAAAAGATTGATTTTTAATTCGAAAATGTTAGTCTCCTTAAATGGAATTTATGCATAAATAAATGTGTAGAGAAATCTTATATCAAATATAAGAATTCTCTTATATTCTATAAAAAGATATGAAATGTGATAAGATGTGATAAGAGGTGTATGAGATGTGATAAGATGTGATAAGATGCGTATGGGAAGTGATAGGATGTGATAAGAGGTGTATGAGATGTGAAAAGATGTGATAAGATGTGTATGAGATGTGATAGGATATGATAAGAGGTGTATGAGATGTGATAGAATGTGTTAAGATGAGTTAGGATGTGTTAAGATGTGTATGGGATGAGGTAGAGAGTGTATCTGATGGGATAAGATGCATATGGGATGTGTTAGGGCGTGAATGGATGTAATATGGATGTATGAATGTAGATATGGATGTATGAATGTGAATATGGATGTGTGGATGTGGAAATGGAAGTGTGGATGTATGAATGTGGATGTGGATGTATGCATGTAGATGTGTATGTATGAATGTGAATGTGGATGTGGATGTATGGATGTAGATACGGATGTGTATGTATGTATGTGGATGTGGATGTATGAATGAGGATGTGAAAATGGATGTATGTATGTAGACGTGGATGTATGGATGTGAATGTGAATGAAGATGTGGATGTGGATGTATGGATGTAGATACGGATGTGGATGTATGTATGTGAATGTGGATGTATGAATGAGGATGTAAAAATGGATGTATGCATGTGAATGTGGATGTATGAATGTGAATGTGGATGTGTGGAAGTGGAAATGGAAGTATGGATGTATGAATGTGGATGTGGATGTATGCATGTATATGCGTATGTATGAATGTGAAATTGGAAGTATGATGTGGACGTACGAACATGGATATGTATGTAGAATAATGAATATGAAATAATGTGTAGTCTATATGAGTGAATGGATGAGAATGAGTATACATTGAATGGAATGTGGAATAAGTAATGTGGTCCGAGAGTGGATAATGTGGAAAGACGAGAGTTCGTTATAGAAACTGTATTTTGTGACTGTTTGTGAATGACTGTTTTATGTCAAGAATGCTAGGGAAGCATTTTGACCGTCTTGAGGATTAAGGTCATGAAGACCGAACTGATAAAGTTGCAACTACTGACGGAGAGTCAATGGAGGACGTCTCGCGTAGCAAGCTCGATCTAGGTCTTGACCAGCCTCGGTTCGATTTAAATGGTGAGCTTCCGGTACGGTGGATGAGGGACCAAGGAAGCGGCCTATGAAGCGCTAGGTTGCCTGAAAAGGATCCTAGAGGGTGCTGACCATACGGTGCTCGGGCTCTGGGTCGCCGAAGATACCCACACGTGCGTGGAAGATATTGGAACAAGGAGTAAGAGTTGTTTTCTCAAATCGGGCATGGATCTGGTTGATTGACCTTGCTGGTCCTCAACAAATGAGTCCATGGCTCTTTTATATGGATCTGTGGGTTGATCTTGCTGATCTTCCACGGAAATTCCATTCTGTTATATAAATATATTTCCGGTTACTATGAGCTAGGAACTATGGAAACGGCCCCTGAGTGAACAGGTGGTGAGCGTTCTGGTTGCCAATGATGCCATAAGTACACCGATGAATGAATGACTGGAAATAAGGATTCAACGAGAGACTTTGAGGATTGTCATCAGTGACATAATGGTTTCATTAAAGGATTGTTTTAAAGTTAGTTGATGCTGAGAAAAAGGCAATTTCATCTTGGGTGTGTAAGTGGTGTGACTAGTTTATGTTTGCATGAACTTCCGGCTAGGGGGCCTTGGAATTCTTTTCCTTGATACTTGGGACAAAACCTAACCAAATTCCTAATTGGATCCCATCACTACAGTGGTTGTGCGGTTGGCTAACCCATGGGACTGGATGGGGTTAGGCTGGACTGATGGATCCGTAAATGGAGACTCAATTTCTGTTATTACGATAGATAAAGTAAATCCCAGATAGTAATTGTTCTATGGATTGTTCTATGGATAGGAATCAACGGCTGTGCCTCTTGATGGGGAAAAAAGCGTTGATCCCAATGATCCAAGTGCAAGTTTCTTCCTTGATCTGACCGAGTATCTTTATAGGTGTAGTCGGATCAGTTTGATCAGTAATGGTCTTGACTACATTAGAGTAAAAAGTTATCCTGGTAGAATCGCCCATGCTTTCCGGATAAGGGAAGTTTTTTTGGGTTCGGTTTTGGAAAAACTGACAGATAAGTCTCTTGTCCGAATATCCGTGGGCGAGGCCCCGAGTGTGGGACCCTGACCCGCGCAAGATGTGCTACTTCCGCTGCTAGCACCCTGAATCCGTTGCGCAGTGGGGACAGGGATCTCACACTCCCATCTCCATATTCACACATCCACATACATACAACCATTTCCACATTCCCATTCATATAACCCCATATGCCTTCACATCTAATCTTTTACATCACATCCATTCTTGCCCTATCACAACCCATATACATCTTATCCTATCACATAAACTTCTTACCTCATCCCATACACATCTTATCACATCTTAATTCATCTTATCACCTGCTAACTTATTTCATAAGCATCTTATCACCTCTTATCACATCCACATCCTATCACCTGCTAACTTATTTCATAAGCATCTTATCACCTCTTATCTCATCTTATACATCTTATCACCTCTTATCACATCTTATACACCTCTTATCACATCTTATACACCTCTTATCACATCCTATCACATCTCATATCTATTTATAGAATACAAGAGAATTCTTATATTTGATATAAGATTTCTTTACACATTTATTTATGCATAAATTCCATTTAAGGAGATTAATACTTTCGAAGTAAAAATTAATCTTTTATGCATCTTCGTATGCATAAATTCATTTTAAATGAAAATGACACTTTTGAATTAAAATTCAATCTTTTATGCATCTTCCTATGCATAAATTCAATTTGGTAGGAATTACACTTTTAGAATAAAAGAATTTCTCTTATGCATCTAAGTTATGCATAAAATCCATTTATGATGAAAATCACACTTTTAGTATAAAAAGAATATCTTTTATGCATACCTCTATGCATGAAATCAAATATGATAAAAGTAACACTTTTACAATAAAATAATCAACTTTTATGCATACCTCTATGCATGAAATTCAATTATGATAAAAGTCACACTTTTATAATAAAATAATTAACTTTTATGCATACCTTTATGCATGGAATTCAATTATAATAAAAGTCACACTTTTAATAAAATAATCAACTTTTATGCATACCTTTATGCATGAAATTCAATTATGATAAAAGTCACACTTTTATAATAAAATAATCAACTTTTATGCATACCTTTATACATGAAATTCAAATATGATAAAAGCCACACTTTTATAATAAAATAATCAACTTTTATGCAACATTTTTAACTCTTCATCTTATGTGAGCATTGAAGGGACTCCCTTCCTTACATAGGTGTCAAAATGGAATCCTTATACCCAAAATATCTCATATTTTTAATATTGCTCATAGTTTCTTACTAATAAACCTTGTACATAGTCAACTCTTCATCTTATGTGAGCATTTACTCATTTTTGGGTATCTTCTTTTACAAAATTGGATTTATCTCCTCCCTTTACATGGATTGATCTTATTGGCCCAAAATAACCTTAATTAGACCATAATCCAAAAATTTCTGAAAATCTAGACCCTTAGGCTAAGGTCCTTTATACCCATTTCCAATAAATTCCAATTGCACATTGGAAAGTTCTTTTTGAATTTCTGTTTCAGGGGAATTCATTTTAATAATATGAGAAATTTTTCTATCTTAAAATATTCAAAATCTGAATATTCTCTCTCTAGAATATTTTCTCTCTCTATGTCAAAATAGGCAGAGACAAGATCTTTTATATTTCTGAAGAGGGAATTGATTACAGGGGAAGATGTTGGACATCTTGAGAGGCTGGGGAGGAATCTTACATTCTCTCCCACTTGAAAAACGCGAGATGCCCTCATCTCGCAAACTGGGGGTAATTTCGCAAGATGCACGAATATGAGACTGAGAGAAATTTTTTAATTAAGATTAACCACCAAGAAAAGTCTCTGTTGCGTGACGAGTGAAGATCAATGCAAGGATGCAACAAAAAGATACTTAGGGCTCTTGTAAAGAGTTCCAAGTTGTAGATGAGTGTGGGAGTGGGCTTGACAATAATCCCACATGGGAACTTTTGGAAGTTTTAGAGTTTTTTGTATAAAAAGTGGCTCATTTGAGAGCTTATGGACACATTGGGCAAACTCATGTTTGAGCTCTCTTGAGACTAGCGCTCCCTCTTTTCCCATAGAGGTGCAAGCTCTTCTCTCTCCCCATCTACATTATTGTAAGTTCTATTTTTGTTAACTCAATGCAATGAGTGGATGTTTGTCTCTCTTCTCATGTCAATTCTCTAGTGTGCATGTTTCTTGTTGATAGCTTCAAGGTTTGTGTGCATGCATGCTAGGGAAATGAGTGTTTGAGAATGAAGAATGCTTTGATCTTGTGTATGTAATAGCTTAGCTTTCTTCTTGTGTTGAATGTATGAATGAGTGGGATGATGAGTGAGTGAGCAATAGCAAGATTGAGCTTGTGTGTGTGTTAAGTCTATGTCAATAGTAGTAGTTTTCTTAGCATTCTCTCCATCAAATGGATAAGCTTTTGTGCACCGGTACGGGTTGAATCCCTAGCTCCGAAAGGGATGCAAATCCCATTGGATTGAGCTACATGTGGATCATACTACTCTTGCTACAAGTGAGAGAGTTTTCCGTCTCTCCATTGGCGCCGCTGCCGGGGAGAAGACTCAAATTCCGGTTGAGAGTGTGTGGAAACCACCACTATTTCCTCTTTTGGTTGCAAAACCATTGAGTGATTAGGTTAAGTGCGGGTGTGTGATCCCGGTGTGAGTGGATAAGGTTAGGATAAGAAAAAAAACCATTGAGCGGTTGAGGTTTCTCCCGCATTGTTTTTTATGTTTTCTTGCTTTTATTTTCTTTTCAAGTACCGTTCATTATGCTTACATTCATTGTTTTTTTTATGTCATTTCATGCTTTCACGCTTTTCGCTAACATGTAATTAGTATAAAAATAAAAATGAAAGGAGTGCGTTGCTAAGCTCTTTCATAGCTTATGCAAGCTCCATAGGCTCCCAAGCGTGAAGCCCGCTTAAGGAAGAGAGGAGAGAGGGAAAGAGAAGGGAGAAAGGAAAAAAAGAGGAGGAGAGAGGTTGCAAATTTTATTTTTTATTTTTTATTTTTTTAAGTATAAACAGAGTCATATTATATCGTAATCAATACATGGTGGCCATTATTTATTAGTACAAGCATCATATTAACCCCATACTCAATTCAGACCCTACCTCCAACCCTAGCAAGTAGCTAGCGGGGTGCCTCACTAACTTACTAGTTGTTTCCGCCAGCGGTGGTGTTGGTGGAGGTAGGTGTGCTAGTGGTGGCGGCGGCGTCACAACGGCCGTACTGGGATTGGCAGCCGCTGCCACAATAGGCACTATCATTGGGCCCGCCGCAAAAGCCATACTGGCTGCAGCACTCGACAGTGGAGCAGTAACCAGTGCTGCCCTGTGGCAGCGCTCCACAGCAAGGCTGTGAGCAGGCTTGCGCATCCACCATTCGTACTGAGGAGCTCCAAGCTGCGGCTGCCAATACTAGAAGCAGAAGCAAGACGGGAGCAGAAGATGAAGCCATGCAGCTCCTTGAGCGAATTGAATTAGATAAGCTGGCGAGGTGCAAAGGCGAGGTGCAAAGGCGAGGAGAGGCTACGTGGAGGCGGAAGGCGTCTGAGGGCTGCAGCTGGCTAAAAAGAAGGAAGGCAGGAAGGCTACGTCGTTGACGGCGGCTGGCAGAAGCAAACGAAGGCGGGGTCTGGCGAAGCCACCAGTGATGGCAGAAGCAGTGGAAGGCATGGAGAGCAAGGCCGCGTGGAGTAGCCAGCGTGGAAGGAGGTGGCATGGAGGTGGCGTCGAGGCGACCTGCGTGGAGAGCAAGGCCGGTGTTGCAGAAGGCCGCGTGGAGGCGCCAAAGACAAGCAGAGGTGGTGAGGCGAGTAAAGAGGGCAGCTGGCGGTATAGCGGGCTGTAGCAAACGGGCAGAAAAAGAAGAAGCACGTGAAGGCAGCGAGCGATCCAGAGCTGATAAGGTTGGTGATTTTTTTGTTTTTTTTATTTTTTTTATTTTTTGTTAATTATAATTTTTTTTAAAAATAATAAAAAAACATGAAACAATAAATTTTTTTTAAAAAAAAGAGAGAAAAAAAAGGGAGAGAAAAGAAAGAAAGAAAGAAAGAAAGAAAAAAAATAATTAAAAAAAACAATTTTTGTGTTTTTTTAGGAATCCATATTCTTTACATATTCTGTAATTTTTTATTTTTTTAAAACTTTTGTAAATTTTTTTGTGCATAATTAGAGTAACTTGCATTTTTTTAGAATTTCTGTAATTTTGTGCATAGTTAGTATTTTTGTGTAATTAGTAAAAAAAATTGAAAAAATTAAAAAATTAAAAAAAAAAGAGAGAAGAAAAGAAAATAACAGAAATAGAAATAGAAAAAAATTCTGTAAATTATGGATTTTTTAGGAATCCAAATTTTTTGCATATTCTGTACTTTTTATTTCTTAAATTTTTGTGATTTTTTGCACAATTAGTATTTGTGTGTAATTAGTAAAAGAAAAAGAAAAAAGAAAAAAAAAGGATAGGTATTTATACACATACTCATTTTAGTTGCATTTAGTGGATAGGTAGGGTAATATATATATATATATATATATATACATATATATATATATTTTAAAAAAAAACAAAAAACAAAAAACAAAGAAAACAAAAAACAAAAAAAAACCAAAAAGAAAACCAAAAATTTTTGACCTTATGCACTTGCGGTCGAGACATCTTATAGACTCTGCCATAGGGCCTAGGGCACCTTCTAGAGTATCTACGTAGGAAAGTGGGACCCAATCAGTAGGAAATTTGGCAGATATTGCTGAAACTCTTTCCGAATCCCAATCTGATACCTTTTCCAGAACAACTAGCTCATTGTCCATGGACAATCTAGGGCCGTCAAATAGTCATCCCTTAGCCCCAAATAGGACACCCACAAGATCTTTTAATCCATTTGAAGCCGACACCATGGGGTTAACACTCAATGTGAGACTTCAATATGTCTACACGAATGCTCAAGGAGCTGAGATCTTTAGGGATCCACAACAACGGTATCTTGTTAAGATCGCAGACTTTTTCTCAGAACTTGATAGAGCACCTCTAGTCAATGACCAGGGTAACATGTACATGGGTGGAGATGGTGTTCGCTACGAAGTCACCTATCATCCAGAGAATGTAGACAAATTAGGGGAGCTCTCTAAAAGCGAGTCAAATTAGGGGAGCTCTCTAAAAGCGAGTTCTTAGACTTGTCAAAGCTTTCAAGAGCAAGGGAGCCTAAAGATGATTGGCTCATTGAGCCGGACATGCCTGGACCCTCCAATGCCCAGTCCTCAAAGCCATCCATAGATGATTTACTTCTTGTAGATCTAAATTTGGAAAGGGATAGGAAAGGCAAGAGCAAAATGGATCAGGGGGCTGAGAACCAATGGGAGTTTGTACGATAAATTCCAGTGACAAAGGTCTTACAGGATGACCCACTTCAAGAGGTCTATAAGGACTCTTTAGAGGGATATTATGCCACAACTAGATTGCTAGAGCTAGGTCTTCCTCTAGCACTTATGGTGGTAGTCGAGAAGCTTGCAGGACACATGAACCGAATAGTTGATAAATGGGCCAATGAATACCGAACCTTAGATTGGAAGGAGATTCGGGAGCTCACGACGTGGAAAGGACAACCATTATTCATGGAAGTGTTCTCAACAAATACAGCTAAACCAGGAGAGACAACCTTTCTTGGAGAAACTGTTGCTCCTCCCCTACGAGAGTTCACTAGAGAGGGACCCTCAACATCAAAGTGGACCACTGCAAGTAGCCCAACTCTAGCACCAAGATATTGTCCTACACCAAAAGTGCGACCACAGATCACACCACAACAACGTTTTTCTCACTATGACAATCGGAGGGTAGGGGAGCCAACTCGGCCTCCCATAAATGCACCTCCTGAAATGCGGGTAACAAGATCTTTGGAGGGGGTTGGTGAGGCAAGTAATAGGGGACCCATACCAATTTGGGATGCATGTGGACCATCTTACCAAAGAGAGGAACAATTCCCACTGAGAGTGAGAGGCCGTAGGCCCTATGATGAGTATTCAAGACAAGTAAGGCCATCAACTCTTCAGAAACTGGTAAAGAAGTATGAAGGGTCGGGAGATCCATACGACCATGTAGCAGCATTTAGGCAAGCAGTTCGAGCTGAGCAAGTGGCTGACAAGCATACTCAAATTGAAGGATTTGGGCTCACTCTTGAGGGAAAGGCCCTTGCTTGGTTTCAGGCCCTAGAGGCTTCAGACAAATCTTCTTTACGAGTTCTGGAAGAGAGATTCATTGCTGCTTTTTCCTTGATGGGGATTCAACATGACACGGTAGCAAACATCTACTCTTTCAAGCAAAGCGAGAATGAGAGTGTTAGAGATTGTGTAAATAGGATGAAGCAGTACATTAATCGTTGCCTAGAAGATGAGAAGCCCACCCAGAGTCGATTAATTTCTCTCTTCTTAAAAGGACTCAAAAATTCAACACTGCATACACATCTCTATGCAAAGAAGCATACAAATTTCAATGAGTGTTGCCATGATGCTATGGATTTCACTGATAACTTCAAATTCCAAGATGATACTAGCCCTGAGGTGAAACCTAGAGATCAGTGGGGTGATGACCAAAGTTCAGGGTCTAGCGCGCTAGTAAATCCAGACCAGATAGCTAACCTAGTACTAAGGAGATTGGGACAAACCTATCGCCCACCCATGCAGCCACAACAACAGCAGTAGCGAATGAGGAGTGTACTACCTACAGGTCCTCATCTTTGTGGAGCATGTGGCGGTAACCATAAAACCGAAGAATGTAATACCTTTTCTCCTCTAGTCACAAACCAACCCACAAAGAAGTGGTGCCAGGCTTGTGCTTGGAACTTTACCCACACCACACAGGAATGTACTCGCATTTCAAGAATGAGACAGGAGCGTGAGCAGCAAAGGGGTGGAGTGGCTCCACAAATGCATCAACAGTATACTAATTTTGAACGTAAGCCACCGCCGATGGCACAAGGGAAAGCACGACCTGTTCTTGGAGCTCAACCTCCTGCTCCTGGGACTGCTCCTGTGAGGGTTGTTGACTACGACATTTCAAATATGTGTAGAGACTTGGTAAACCCAGGCTATGTGGAGGAGGAATATGCATCATATTCATCCAAGGAAAATCTCTTTGAAAGTCCCGCATACCCAAGCCAAGCACTGTGGTGGAGGCTCAACTAGGGGAACAAAATTCTTTGATGTTGCTAGGCGGCTACCAACCTAGGACTCTAGGCTCCTCAGGTCAATGGCATCAAAGGAAAGTAGAAGCCGAACCAATGGTTCCCTGTTATTAGTGCGGAGAACCCCATTGGGCTCGTGATTGTTTGTCCACATCGCTCAAGGCAAGCAACTCGATCCAATACAACAGTACCACAGTTTCCACCAATTGAAAGATATTGTCTAGGGTGTTGTGTAGAACACTTCCCAAAGGATTGTTTGCTGAAACCACATGAGGAAAGCACCTCTCAACCAAAGGTCTCACTAAACCTTGTAGGGGCAGTTCCATCGCCACCTTCATTTGAGAATGAGGATGTTGTGCCACTTAGAGTCATGACTAGATCATAGACACGAAATGTCAAAATGCAAACTGATGAGACACCTTGAACTAGGGACGCAAAGGCAAATCTAGTGGGACAAAACCCTACATTCCAATAGAAAAAGGACCACTAGGAGGAAAAAGAACCGCAACAAGCAAACTAAAAGTGCATCCACTAGTTCTCAAGAAGTCTCTAAACAAAACATGAAGGATCAAACTTTTACATCCCAAGAAGTGCATGAGGAGAATCAACCTCAAATTTAGGAATTTTGGGAAATATGCACAATTTTGGGACAATTCTTTGTTAGATCCAATACAATGTTTACTGTGCGATATGCAAGATTTATTATTGGATGTTCTCAACAAGCATTCTTTGTTGTTAGATCCAATACAATGTTTACTGTACGATATGCAAGATTTATTATTGGATGTTCTCAACAAGCATTTGAATAATGCGATATGATTTATATACTATTGTACATTTGTAACAAGTGTATATGATGTTGGTGGTGGGATGTAAATTTGCCTGCACACACACACACACACATGCACACCAGGAATTAAGCTTGTTTATATCACATAGCCTCCAGTTGACCATCAAACACAGAAACTTTAACAAAGAAAGGATATTCAATGTAACTTTAAGTTGTAAGAAAGTCTAGGTGATAGAATTAAAAAGATCACCATCTGTATTGAATCAAAATTCTTGAACAATGGGTAAACCATAAATCTAAAAGCTTAAGAAAGCCTTACAATCTGAATAATGATCGAACTATGAGTTTGGTAGCTTCATACAACATTGCTAAAAGATTACGAAGCTAGTTGCCCATATGCTAACAAATCATTCTTGCTCAACTGCACTGACATGTTGATTCAATTGATTCTGTTTGGCCTTCAGTATTATAGCCTTTGGAATCTTGATTTTCTCTGGAAGTCGTCCACCCTTGGGCTTCCATGCCCAAATGATGCAGCTAGTATCTTCCCAGTGCTGAGGATCATTTCTGTTCTCTTGCCAATACTTGTTCCAGCAATCCTTATAAACCTCCACATCACTTGCATTCTTCTTCTTTGAAATTGGTGCCCAATATTGTATCTGAACTTGTAGGTAGTTTATCGAGTTGTTGTTTTGATCAACATCACTTGTTGTCACTCCCAACCATATTGGGTAATTTGCATCACAAGGTTGTACAAGCGCAAAATCTCCTTTAGACACATCAAGAGTTGGGTTGAACTCTTCATCAGGTTTGTTGCGCATTGGACCACAATAATGGTCCTCATTTACATCAAACCCTTCATCTACATTATCCTCCACTTGAAGGTTAAGAGGCTCAGCTTTTTCGCATACACTCCTTGGCCAAAAGTCATAAAATCCAATGTCTTCCCTTGCACTAGGGGTTTGCATGTTTAGCATGAGATTCTCCCAATAGGCACGGACCGGATTGATCCACTTAGCATAATCACTTTGGTCTCCTTTCTCTTGCAAGTGCTCTTTCCACCAATTGACATGTTTTTTTAAGCCCTCCACAACCTTCTCATTTTCCTTAACATACTCAAAGGGTGGCAATACTTTTGGAAAACCTTCAGGAAGCTTGGGTCCTCCCTGGTCATTTCTCTTCCATAACTCTATACCGCTTTCTGGTAAAACCAATCAACATTTTTGGGGTGTACTTTGTATTGCATCAAAGGTATTCCATCACTCATATAAAACCTGAATTGCAAGAGAAGTGACTGAACAATGCATCAATATCTTCATGAGTATGACCAACCATAAGAAAACCAAGCTGCACCATGTCAAACACTCCTCGTGCAGCCAATAGGGATAGATAGGCAAATACATAACGGTTCTTATTTTCAGAACCACAATTGTCAAGTTGCAACAACAACGTCCTTGGCAATCTCTTAAAAAATGTCCTTGAATTTGATGGCATTAAACTTGACGCATTTCCATTGCCCCTATCTTGCACACATGTGTTAGTATGAAAGACTGACTGCATATGTGAAGAACAATTTCCCTCTATATCCACATTTGTTTCTGTCTGTGCATCTGCATCCTCAATGCTCTGCTTGCAATATGCATTTCTCTCCTTCAGTACTTCCATATGCTGATACAGGGCCATGGTTTAGCATCTGAGTTTTGTGAGCTCAAGTCACCATACATGTGTTGCTCTCCTCTTTCTAAGTTTCTTAAACATTTTGAGAGAGATGAAATTGTGAAGTTGGGATCACTTGGCCATAACCCCAAGGCAAAGTGACCATAAGCTGTTTGTCCATGTCCATGAGTGAGCATTCCTCTTAAGGATACTAGAAGCCTCTCAACCCCATTGAGAGATTTAGGAACTGGTTTAATTTGTGGTATGGCAGTCTTGCTCTGGTCCATCTTATCATGTATAATACACAAATACCTGTTTGGGTTCATTTCGGAAGAGCTCCTCCAAGCATAGTATAGATTTCTACAACTCATTTGTTTCAACATGTGTGCCCTTCTTTGTGCCATGTATCTGGCATGCTCCTCTTGATTTTTTGTTGATTCCAACTTGACCTTGATTGCCGTACAAATGTCGCATTTTGAGAAGGTGCTAGTTGTTGATAAACTAACTGTCTTGAACTCTGTGTTCCACAATCTTGAGAATGATGGTTGTGACAGTGCGGCCGGTATTCGAACGAGACAAGTGTGTCATTCACTTCACGCAATATGTCCACCTGTTTGTACATTGTTGGTAGAACACGTTGGGTCTCGCGGGCTCCATGCATAGTTGTCCTTGACTTATGTGGCATTTGATCGGCATTATTATCTATGAAGCCCTGTATGATTGATTTTTCCATCTCAACATGTGTCATGCCCTTCCGTATTATCCCACTGTTGCCATGACTGACATTACATGCACCATTCAAGAACTTCTTTCTGAGCCTATAGAACGTTGACTTACCGATGCCATGCATTACATACCATGCTTTACTACAAACCTTCTTCCCACCTCAGTGAACTCAAAGCACTCGTCATCTTGACCTTGTCTATAGGCCATGCCCATGCAATCTAGTACAAATGTGTATCGTGTACTATAGCTCTGTCCCCAAAAGTGTCTCAAAAAGTGTACCCTAGCTTGCATGATTTTGGATCTATCTCCAATTTGACAACATCGATTCTCGCAACAATCAATGGTTGCGACGTTGTGAATGTTTTGCAACATCACATTTTTTGCCAGCTCCATGGGTTTTATCGTAATTTTTCATTACCCTTACCCTATGGACATAGCTCCTTTTCTTATTTGTCCCTTCAATGATATCATAGTCAGTGATCATGGCATCATGGTGTTTGTCATCAAAACTATCGCCATCATTGCCCTCTACATCATCCTCCTCTTTTTCATCACTTGAATTGTTTAGGCTGTCAATATTTTTCTGCATGAAGTGATCTTGAATACCCTCATCAAAAGTTCAAAAATTCCCCCCAACGGCCGCCCCCCCCCAAATTCAAATTCAAAAATTCCCCCCAACGGCCGCCCCCCCCAAATTCAAAAATCTAATTCAAATTTAAAAAATCGAAATTCCCCCCCAACGAAATTCCGCCCGCACCCCGAAATTCCCCGCCGACCCCTAAAATTTTTTCGCCTTCTCTCTCTCGAAAAAAAAATCGCCTTCCCCTTCCCTCGCAAAAAACAGAGTCGACCGACCTCGCAAACAAAACCTGCGCACCCGCCTTCGCCTTCTCTCGCAAAAAAAGAAACGGCCGACCTCGCATTTCGCCCAAACAAAAACCTGTGCACCCTGGAGCAAATCTCTCGCAACAATACTCTCCGCTCCCTATGTCTCTGCAGCCCTGCGTTTCAAGCGCACCCTGGAGCAGATCTAGCCCTGCATTTCAAGCGCACCCTGGAGCAGATCTCTCGCAGCAATAATCTCTGCAGCCCTGCGTTTCTAGCGGTTTCTTTTCCTTGGATACCTCAAGCATACGTCAAGATCAAGACTGTGCAACATCAGAGACTTCAGCAAGTAAGTCCTTCTTTAATTGATTGTCTACACTAATATAAACGCTTACTTGATTGCACGCTAAGTGTGTCATTTGTCGATCGTTGCTCATCGTAGATTGTTTGCACCTCTTGCTGCTCTCTTTTGTATCTTCACATATGTAAAACTGATCCAAGATAGACTCCACAACTTGGATATAGACTCCACCTTAAGTTCGAGCCTCCCCTACATAGAACTTATGTGTTAATGCTCGACCTAGATTGAGTCTTTGTTCTCCATGCTAGTGCACCGGCCTTAAGGCTCGAACTTGAGTTTGAGCCTTTGCTCTCCATGCTAGTGTACCCTGCCAGCCTTAAGGCTCGAACTTGAGTTGGAGCCTTTGTTCTCCAATCTACACCGGCCTTAAGGCTCGAACTTGAGTTGGAGCCTTGGCTCTCGATGCTAGTGTACACCGGCCTTAAGGCTCGAACTTGAGTTGGAGCCTTTTTTCTCCAATCTAGTACACCGGCCTTAAGGCTCGAACTTGAGTTGGAGCCTTGGCTCTCGCTAGCCTTAAGGCTCAAACTTGAGTTGGAGCCTTGGCTCTCGATGCTAGTGTACACCGGCCTTAAGGCTCGAACTTGAGTTGGAGCCTTTGTTCTCCAATCTAGTGTACACCGGCCTTAAGGCTCGAACTTGAGTTGGAGCCTTGGCTCTCGATGCTAGTGTACACCGGCCTTAAGACTCCAACTTGAGTTGGAGCCTTTGTTCTCCAATCTAGTGTACACCGGCCTTAAGGCTCGAACTTGAGTTGGAGCCTTGGCTCTCGCCAGCCTTAAGGCTCGAACTTGAGTTGGAGCCTTGGCTCTCGATGCTAGTGTACACCGGCCTTAAGGCTCGAACTTGAGTTGGCTCTCGCCAGCCTTAAGGCTCGAACTTGAGTTGGAGCCTTGGCTCTCGATGCTAGTGTACACTGGCCTTAAGGCTCGAACTTCAGATTGAGCCTTTGATCTCCATGCTAGTGCACCCCGGCTCCTTTGAGAGCCTTTGCTCTCCATGCTAGTGCATCCCGGTCCCTTAAGGCTCGAACTCCAGTTTGAGCCTTTGCTCTCCATGCTAGTGCATCCCGATCCCTTAAGGCTCGAACTTCAGATTGAGCCTTTGCTCTCCATGCTAGTGCATCCCGGTCCCTTAAGGCTCGAACTTCAGATTGAGCCTTTGCTCTCCATGCTAGTGCACCCCGGCTCCTTAAGGCTCGAACTTAAGTTTGAGCCTTTGCTCTCCATGCTAGTGCATCTTGGCCGTAAGGCTCGAACTTCAGATTGAGCCTTCGTTCTCCATGCTACTAGTGTACACCGGCCTTAAGGCTCGAACTTGAGTTGGAGCCTTTGTTCTCCATGCTAGTGTACATCGACCTTAAGGCTCGAACTTGAGTTGGAGCCTTGGCTCTCGATGCTAGTGTACACCAGCCTTAAGGCTCGAACTTCAGATTGAGCCTTTGCTCTCCATGCTAGTGTACTCTGGCCTCAAGGCTTGAACTTGAGTTTGAGCCTTTACTCTCCATGCTAGTGCATCCCGGTCCTTTAAGGCTGGAACTTCAGATTGAGCCTTTGCTCTCCATGCTAGTGCACCCTGGCCCCTTAAGGCTCGAACTTGAGGTTGAGCCTTTGTTCTCCATGCTAGTGTACACCAGTCTTAAGGCTCGAACTTGAGTTGGAGCCTTGGCTCTCAATGCTAGTGTACACGGGCCTTAAGGCTCGAACTTGAGTTGGAGCCTTGGCTCTCGATGCTAGTGTACACTGGCCTTAAGGCTCGAACTTCAGATTGAGCCTTTGTTCTCCATGCTAGTGTACTCAGGCTCGAACTTGAGTTTGAGCCTTTGCTCTCCATGCTAGTGCACCCCGTCCCCTTAAGGCTCGAACTTCAGATTGAGCCTTTGTTCTCCATGCTAGTGTACTCTGGCTTTAAGGCTCGAACTTGAGTTTGAGCCTTTGCTCTCCATGCTAGTGCACCCCGGCCCCTTAAGGCTCGAACTTCAGATTGAGCCTTTGCTCTCCATGCTAGTGCATCCCGGTCCCTTAAGGCTCGAACTCCAGTTTGAGCCTTTGCTCTCCATGCTAGTGCATCCCGGTCCCTTAAGGCTCAAACTTCAGATTGAGCCTTTGATCTCCATGCTAGTGCACCCCGGCTCCTTAAGGCTCGAACTCCAGTTTGAGCCTTTGCTCTCCATGCTAGTGCATCTCGGTCCCTTAAGGCTCGAACTTCAGATTGAGCCTTTGCTCTCCATGCTAATGCACCCTGGCCCCTTAAGGCTTGAACTTAAGTTTGAGCCTTTGCTCTCCATGCTAGTGCACCTCGGCCTTAAGGCTCGAACTTGAGTTGGAGCCTTTGTTCTCCATGCTAGTGTACACCGGCCTTAAGGCTCGACGAACTAGAGTTGGAGCCTTGGCTCTCGATGCTAGTGTACACTGGCCTTAAAGCTCGAACTTCAAATTGAGCCTTTGTTCTCCATGCTAGTGTACTCTGGCCTCTTAAGACTCCAACTTAAGTTCAAGCCTCCCATACATGGAACTTTGCCTTAAGGCTCAAACTTGAGTTTGAGCCTTGTCTCTCTATGCTAGCGTACCCCTAGCATATGAGTGCACAACTTGGATCTAGGCTCCAGCTTAAGTCGAGCTTCTGTATAGATTAAGTAAATGCAAGTGAGGCTCTTGCTATTCAAGAAAACTTTTTGTAGCATGCATTAAGTTTCTTAAGTTTGATAGGTTTTGATTTGATATGTAGCATTTAAATCCATTTTTTTCTAAGGTTTTGAAACTTTTTTTTTGCTTCACAAGAATGGAAGCTAGCAGAGCGCCCGCTACCTCGCAACCACATGTTGCACCAATCTTTACTCTGGATGCTCTCGAAACAACAACTCAAGCTAAAAGTGTCACTCCTAGAATTAAGGTGGATAAAACCTTCGAATTGAGTAACAAAGAAGGAGTAAAATGGTTTGTGGATAGCTACGATGCTAGTGCAAACTTCAAAGGAGTCCTCCATTTGTTTTTGTCTCAAGGTGATACATCATATGGAGATATGGGGATTGTGGTAGGCACTAAGGATGATGTGGATGCAAGAGCAAACCTATGCTTCACATGCACTATATTGCCAGAAGGAGAAACTACAAAAGCAAATAAGTTTTGCTTATCATTGGAAACTTTTCACCCAGCAGACATGACTGGCAGTAAACTAGGAAAGGACAATTGTATTGTAAAGTTAGGATTGAAGATCATTGACTTTTCCAATCAAGAAGACTCAGGGGTGGATAATGTGGAGGACCTGGTGAAAGCAGTGAGGCATGCAAAGAAGGCTTTGGATTCACGAAAAAAGTCCATACCTGAAAAGGAGACAACAACCACTCAAGTTAGGAAAATTGTGGAGAAAAAAGGCAGGGCCATAGTGAAGAGTGCACTTGAAGCATCTACAAATGCTGGTGCAACTTCTTCAAAACATAAAAAGGAGGGTGACAAAATAAAAGTCCTTGATGTAAGCACAATAGCAGCTGAAGACATGGCAGGCTCTCAGGTGCAAGAAGAGGAGCAAGCACTTGCAAAGAAGAGAAAGGCAAAGCACTCTACAAAGGTTCAAGAAATCTCTTTAAAGAGGCAAAGGACAAAACCAGCAAGTGGTTCAAAGGAGATAGATGCGTCCGATGACGAGCTAATGGAGGTTGAGACTCTAAACAAGGGCAGCAAAGCAATTATCTCATTAGAAATAAAGAAGGGATATTATCCCTTTGGTCTAAATGAGGTCTTCAGCATTGATGTGATGAAATGTTATCCTGCTCCTTCAAACTATGTGTATAGAAGGTTAAATAAGGATTGGGTTCGTATTTTGACCCAAGACTTTATTGAGGACCCAAAGCAAGAGGAGATACTTGCAATTTTGATGCCCTGTAATCGTGCTACAAAACAACCCCTTGATAAACTCGCAAAAGAAGATATTCATAAAGTTGAATATTGGATTATCTCTGGTCAACACTCCATTAGTGCTGCAAAAAGCTTGCAAGCTCTAAATATGACTAAAGTGACCCCTCTACTGCGTCAGCAATTCAGGTTCAGGAGATCTAAGATAATTGTAAATTGCCCGCCCAAGATTTCTCGTGACATTTCCAAGGATGCGAATTTATCTGTTGCAAAGTCAATGCAAAAGGAGCCATTCCTCGATCAACTTCTACAAGCTCGAGCACAATGGCATGCAAACGGTCGTCCTAGTAAACCTTTGCCTGGTGTCAATCAACCCAAGATGGACGAGTCTTGGAAGGTACTCTTTTGATTCTTTGCTATATCTTGGTAAATCATAGACCTACATTACTTCTTCTTTACTTCTTCATAGATCTATAGTTTTAAGTATAGCAGTAGCATAAGAAAGATGCATGTAAGGCTTCTTCTCAAACTACATAAACTTAATAGTTTGGTTTGAAATCGAACTTCAAGCCTCACCTCTCTGTGATGGTGTAGCACTTGCATATCTAATTATGGCTCGAACTTAAGTTGGAGCCTCACTTGCAAGTGCTAGATTTGCATACGGAGGTGATGCTCAAACCTAAGATCGAGCATCACCATTATATACTAGTTTAGCACTGCAAGTGAGGCTCAAACTCAAGTTTGAGAATAAGGTCCAAATGATTGAAAACCCATAGATGCATAATTCCTCCTAATATTTTGTGATATCTATAGTGAGGGGGCTAACTTCTTACTTTGCAACTTTGCAGGCCTTTGTGGAGACCACGGAGCACACATTACATAAGAACTTTGTCAAAAATGATTTACACTTGCTTCTATGTGATGATGATGTATGGCAGAACTGGGTTAAGATCATGAGGCTTTATGCAAAAGGCTTGCTACCAAATACAAAGAGCAAAACTCAAACTAAAGGTCTTGATCAAAATCCCAGACTTCCAACTTTGAAGAGTGGGCAAATTCAGCAGGCACCAGGAACAGTCCAACTAGGCCCAACGTTGTTTAGGTGCATTTTAGGCCTTCAGAAGAGTGAAGTTTTGGACATTCAAACATCACTTCTTGACAAGAGAATATTGCTTAAAAAGGGAAAGCAAACCCATCAAAGAATGGATATGGAGGAGATGGCTTGGAAGCTAAAAACAGATCGAGTTCTCAAAGATGCAATAACCGCCTTCTATTTTGATCTGACAAGGGAAAAGATGACTTGGGAACAGGTGTGTGAGGCATATAAGCTAGGGGAGTATGAGCATAATCAATTGAGGAGCTACAGCCAGTCCTTTGTTAGGGATGCTCTCAATCCTTCAAAAAAAAATCCTTCACTTCCAAAAAGTGTAGTAACTTTACTGAATCACCTATATAGAGCATCTATGGGTATTGTATCTCAACAAGAGTCTATTCCTTGGAAAATTAGGGGGGTGGGTTTTGATATGACAAAGATTATAGCCTTATGTAGTGAAGAGCATGTACCATTTGAGCTGGCAATCATGGACCTACATGGTACAAAGGAGCAGCTCTCGTCAGAATTTTTCTCCAAGTTGGCACTTGCTTTGAACACACTAAACTCACAATATGAATATATTCTTATGTGTTTTGTTGATTTCATCACCATTGGAATGCTTATCGAAGGGATTTCTAGCCAGTCAACAAAGGTGCACTATGAATTTGGTGTGATCCACACACAAAAAGATGATGCCTGGACATCTGGAACAGTTGAGATTGCAACTGTTATTCTTTTCATCAGCAAGGTTGACAAGTTTGAGGCCATTGATAAGGTTCTCACAAAAAATGTATTCATCTCAGGATCTAGTGGCCAAAATAGAGAATTCATCGACAAAGGCTTTATTGATGGTCTCATCACAGGGTTTTGTCCTGAACAGAGCTATGTTGTAGAGATATATTGTGGTGGAGTTGTGCTAGAGGAGAGCTTGCTAAAGAAGAGACGATGTATTGCTTTATGCAAAGATGATTTGGAAGCGATGGCATTAGAATCAAAGTGCTCTGCTCTTTTAGATGGTCACCCGTCCTTGCAAGAGTGGTGTGGTGCAAGTGGTGGCACAAAAAAGCAAACACTAGATGATGCAGAAAAAGAGAACCTTCAAAATCTTCACATTGATGACCCACCAAGTACAGAGGACGAAGAGGAAGGTGATGATATTGACAACAAAAATGACACAGATGATGATAAAGAAGTTGGGGATGCTATAGACTTTGAAGATGCAGGGCAAAGGAATGAAGAGGACCAAGGGAATGATGCTCAATGAGGATGCCGAAGACAATTTTGAAGATATTGGAAGGCATGAAAATGATGATGAAGGTGGGAATGGTGATGATATATTGGATTTTGCAAAAGCCATGGAAGCTACAAATGTTGGGGTTGCTATGGCCGTTGAGAAAATTGGGGATACAGATGTCAACAAGGCTTTCCATGCTCATAGCCCATCAAGCTCTCAACCAAAGAAAGGTAGAAAAGTGCATTGATAGTGCTTATTATGAATGTACAACGAATGGTGATCATTGAAAGGAGCTTATCAACAACTAATATGAGCATAGGTTTTGTTCAAAGTGTGGATTTGTTGAAATAATTATTTGTCTTTTGATTAATACATTGGCTTTTTTGGATTCACTTTTAACATTTTTCTATTAAAGTGAATATTTCTATTCTATTTATCCTTTATTTCATGCCAACGTCTAGTACAAATGATGATGCACACTTACTATTAAGAAATTACTCCATATCCTAGTGTAGCAGAGTGAGGCTCAAAATTAAGTTTGAGCCTAATACAAATGATGACGCACACTTACTATTAAGAAATTACACTTACTCCATATCCTAGTGTAGCAGTGAGTCTCAAACTTAAGTTTCAACTGTACCTCCACTTATGTCCAACCTTGGGGATGTCTTCCAACACAAGGCACAATCTCAAGTTGAGCGATCTTTACGTTTCCCTTGTAAGTGAGGCTCAAACTCAAGTTTGACTCTTATGTTATGGTTCCTAATTCATTATGGTATATCAGTCGAAGTTTAGTAATCTAAGTTTGGATACAAAGTATATGTGTAGATATAAAAATGACTAGTATTGTATTAGCCTTGGTGTATTATTTAAATCCTAAAAGTAATAGCATTTTATTTTAATCTTACAGATATATACAAAGAAGGGAAAGACGAAGATAACATTGCTCAACTAGAACATCATCATGAAAGCCCTACTAGAGAGACCAACTCTCATGATTTAAATGCTAGAAATAATGAAGACAACATGGTGGAGGTAGATCACATCGATGATTCAGCTTTGCAAACATCTTCAAGGCCTTCAAGTGATAGGACTAAAGAGACTAAGGACATTCCTAATTTGCAAGTTAATGTTGAGGTTAGTGAGAATAAAGATAAAGTTAATGAAGAGCTTCAAGAGACTTCTGCAACCAAGGAGAGACAAGAAGAGATTGTTGAACAAATGGATGAGGCTATTCTACACCCAACAAGTCTTGATATTTGTGCAGATCCCATACTTCAAACTGCACGTTTAGACCTCAGAAATGGTTTCCTTCGACCTTCACAGCAACAACTAGTTTGGGTTAGGTTGGAATCTGATTATACTGTCACTGAATGTTTAATGAAACCAGACATTATCCTACCCATAAGCTCAAGTAAGCCTTTTGTAGCCTTGATATGTATGCTTTTGCTGCAACTCCACTTATGAGATGACCACGATCATATCCCAAGCGAGTAGCATAAGCAATAGCATGTTGATCACTCAAAATCCTTCTTTTGTAACACACTTTTAACAAGCTTAGCTGGTCTTTGGATAGTAATGGTACTCCAGCTTTGGATGCCAACATTGCTAGATCCTTGCTTATAGATTCTACTTCTCTTTTTTCCCCTCTTGATTGGACATACTTTAGCTTATCACCATATAATGGTAAGTGTGAAGATGCAGAAGATGAGTTTTCCACTTCTTCTCGCAAAAATAGGGAGGTGAATTGGAGCCATTCTTCCAGTACATCTTGAAAATCGATAAATAAATTATGGCCATGTGTGATAGGAGATTGACCTAGCCGATTAAGCAAAATAATAGACCTAATGTCATTTGTATTATTTAGAAGGTAGGGTAGAAGGTCATTGCACAGTACGTAGTCGTGCCTTCCTTGAAAACTTTCAGGGAAGAGACAGTTGTCTTTTGGATTAACACATCCCTTGAAAGGGCTATCATCAATAAGTAATGTATTCTTCTTATTGCAAATATCTTGGAACTGATTCCAAACCTTGAGTAAAGGTTTAAACATAGCCTCAACCGTAGGCTTATCTGGCCTATACACTTTTCGAAGATTATGGATATAACATTCTTCTTGTCCCCACACCATAAAGAAATGATATTTCTTATGTGCATACTGTTCAAGACTGTTTACATAGGCACAAACATTCTTGTGTAGCATGGTGGACCAAATACCAACATGAAAGTACTGGCAAATCTCATCCAAAAATTCAAAACACCCGGGGCGAATAACAACTGTGGTGCGACCAATATCAATTCGAATACAATTTGTTTGTGGATGCCTCTTCTCTTCCTTGTTGAGTAAAACTCCATTAAGATCAAGTATAAGTGCATGTTTCTTTATGGTGATTGCATGAGGAATATTTTCTGCATACAATACAGAAGAATGATAACACTTTAATGTGTTTACATACTTAACAATATTAAAACAAGTGATCCTATATTATCAATGAGAGCTAATTACAACAAAACATCCACAAGTTTACTTTCGTTTCATGCTCCCATATTCATCTATGATGATGGCTCCTAGACGTGATTGCATTTCCCTATTGATTGGTGAAGATTGAAATACTAATCTATCTCCATCTCTCTCAAAAGAATATAAACTTCCTAGAGGCCTACTCTTTTGTGTATCAGAACATAGCTCCTCAACACGTTGCTCTATTTCTTGCGTACTTAACTTGTGATTGTTAGAAGCAGCTATACCTGCAAAAACAACTCTCGCTGAGAAACATACTTTTTAACACACAAAATTGCTGAATAAATCATCTTAAATAACATCCTATTGAAAAAGATATACCTTTAGTTTTCTTGGCACCCTCTGCCACCACAGAGTCCTTGATTTCAACTATTCTCTCTTTATTCGTAGCATATGTAGCCTCATCAATTTCTTCAACACCCTCTGCCACCAGAGTCCTTGATTTCAACTATTTTCCCTTTATTTGTAGCATATGTAACCTACTTGATTTTTCCAAAGATGTGGAATCAAAATATAGAGGAGCTTCAAAGTTTTTTGGATACAACAATCAGCGCATGGTTACTTGGTTGGATTTATGCAAAGAACAAACGGGAGTATACTTGCAACACTTTAGTAAATGAAGCAGCTTATGATAGAGAAACTTTGTATGTATTGGAGCAATACATGAGAAAACGCTATGTTTGAGATACAATTTGTACTCAATTATTATCTTGACGAAGGGTTTTTGTCTTCGGATAAATTGTAAACTTGAATGTAACAATCTCATTGAATGTAACAAGTGTTCTTTGGCATTATCATCCCATGTTTTTACTTCAATGTCCCTCAAATTTGAGCATATATATCATGATTTATAATCTTGATATAGTGTCTAAGATGGGTTTTTATCTGTGGATCAATCGTAAACTTAGCATATTGTTACTGTCATTGAGATTTACTTTTTGTTTTGTTGTTTCTAACACCACACCCTTTAGAGATCTCTCATTTTTAACGTTCCTTTTTATGATATTTAGAATTCTTTTAGCAAATTAAATAAACCCCATGTTTTTACTTCAATGTCTCAAAGTGGAGATAGTATTTAACATTATCTTCTTCATATGAAAGGTGTTGTATAATCTCAATTAAGTTTAGTGTCACGTATGTATCTATACAACTACAAACAAATACGCCAAATAGTTGTGTCAAGATATAATCTATTGGCACAAAGAGTGCACCAACAAATAGATGTTAGCTCAAACTACACAAAAATACCGAGTTTCCAACCAATCCTATAAGAAATGGGACTCGAATAATTCCCAAATTTCCTAAATTTGTCTTTGGGCCTAGTGCTAAACAAGATGAGGCTAGTACGACCAAGGATAGTTCTGGGGGTTCTGTTTTTGTGGATAAGGTGAATGAGACTCTAGATGCCATCATCGATGCTCATAGAAGTCGCATTGCAGCTTTATCTGAGCTACCCAAGAAGCTTCAAGAATACCCAAACCCTCGTGAGGAGAAGATCAATCTAGTTGTACATCAGCAACTCATTAGGGAAGCTCAATCAATACTTGAGGGACCGCCTCCACCTATCCCTCGGGGCCCAACCTCTCTTAAGCCAACATTAGAAACCATACCGCAAGTGTCATTAAGTCGGGAAATGAAAAGTGAGCTCATCTCACAAGCTCATAGCGAGAAGTCTGCAACAATTGACACCCCATTGAAAGAAGGTATTCTGCCATCACCTAGCCTTGCCTTCCCATGCAATGATGAAGTTATTGATGCTAACGAGGACATGGCAAATGAGATGTGGGCAGCAGTTCATGAGAAAGTTAATGAGAATATGTCCTCTATTATCTCACCTCCATTCTCTGAGGTAGATTTTACCAGGGGCACAGAAAACAACTCTAGACCCCCAAGCATCCAGGAGGAAGTTCAAACAATTGTTTCTCCTAGAAGTAAGCATACAATGCAAACCTTACCATCATATTTGGGAGAATATGAGAACTGTTCTCAAACCTTGAGGATACCCTCCATGCATAAAAGGTTGACAAAGAATGTAAGATTCCTCCCCCAACCCCCTTTTGATGTCTAGTATCTTCCCTTGTAATCAATCCCTCTTCAGAAATATAAAGACCTTGTTTCTAACTGTTTTAACCTAGAGAGAGAAAATATTCTAGAGAGAGAATATTCAGATTATGAATATTTTTCGATAGAAAAATAACTCATCTTATTAAAATAAGTTCCCCTGAAACAGAAATTCAAAAAGAACTTTCCAATGTGCAATTGGAATTAATTGGAAATGGGTATAAAGGACCTTAGCCTAAGGGTCTAGATTTTTAGAAATTTTTGGATTATGGTCCAATTAAGGTTCCCATGGGCCAATAGCATCAATCCATGTGTAGGGAGGAGATAAATCCAATTTGTAAAAGAAGATACCCAAAAATGAGTAAATGCTCACATAAGATAAAGAGTTAAAAATGTACAAGGTTTATTACTAAAAAACTATGAGCAATAATATGAGATATTTTGGGTATCCAAAAATGAGTAAATGCTCACATAAGATGAAGAGTTGAAAATGTACAAGGTTTATTAGTAAAAAACTATGAGCAATATTAAAATGATTCCATTATGACACATATGTAAGGAAGGGAATTCTTTAAAGGAGGTGCATATTTCACATAAGATGAAGAGTTGAAAATGTACAAGGTTTATTAGTAAAAAACTATGAGCAATATTAAAATGATTCCATTATGACACATATGTAAGGAAGGGGAGTTCTTTAAAGGAGGTGCATATTTCACATAAGATGAAAAGTTGAAAATGTACAAGGTTTATTAGTAAAAAAACTATGAGCAATATTAAAATGATTCCATTATGACACATATGTAAGGAAGGGGAGTTCTTTAAAGGAGGTGCATATTTCACATGCTTGAATGAGTTTTAAACTCATAAAAATTGAGATATTTTATCTCTCCTCTCTCCTCATTCAAGTCTAGTTCCAAAAAGTTAGCTTAACTGACCTAAAAATGGTCAAATATTGACCAAACTGATTTAGAAAATTCTAGAATCAGTTTGTTTGGTTAGGAGCTCAATTTTTCCTATAAATAGAAGCCTCCCCCTTGTTGAAAAATATATAGTGTTTATGCATCGTTACTCTACTCCACCTAAGCCAAGAACTGTGAATTCATTTAATAATTCACTAGTTTTTGGAGCTTTCCTCTTTCTTCAATCCCAATTAGTGGCTCCATCAACATACTTAACCAATTGATTGGTTGGGGGCCTCTACCGTGAACAAAGAATCAAGCAATTTGTAAGGTAATTAGTGAATATTGATCTTTTCTATAATTTCTCAATGTTTCTCTCTTCTCAACCCCTCTCAAGCTTGAGAAGCTTAATTGGTATGATTTTTTAAATGCTATTGAAGTTAATTG
The DNA here is from genome assembly GCF_041138505.1 of Cibotium barometz. Lineage (NCBI taxonomy): Eukaryota > Viridiplantae > Streptophyta > Polypodiopsida > Cyatheales > Cibotiaceae > Cibotium > Cibotium barometz. Next base: position 30,544,431 of record NC_141104.1, read on the forward strand.
GTGAATAGTAGTGAAGAGTTACATAATTTAATAAATGCTATTGAAGTTAATTTTCATTTATGTTTAAATTCTAATGGTTTTTATGTAATTTCTCTCTCTCACTCAAGAAATGGTCATACTCATGACCCATTCTCAATCCAAATCAAGCTTTTCATAAATCTTTTCCTTAACCCAAGATTAAGCTATGCTTGAGGCCAAATTAATGGCTTTTTCTATGCTTTTAGTTTATGTATATTGATGATTCAATCCATTATGGATTAATGACTCAATTAGAGATCATTTTAATTATTTCCTTAATGATAAGCTTTATCCCTTAGAAAAATTGAGATTTATCAGTCATAGCAGCGGAGCTATGGCAAAATTTTTATAAAAATTATGCATAAAATAATTTCATTCAAAGCATAAAAAGAGGACTTCCTACCATATTCTAGGAATTATCATCCTAGATTAATTGAAAGAATTTCATTATAATCATGGAGAAATTGAATTTTAATATCATGCATTAAGGATAAGTTTTTATATCAAAAGTGTTATTTTTACCATTTTTATTTTCATGCATAGAAGTATGCATAATGGATAAATTTTTATATCAAAAGTGTTATTTTTATCAATTTTTATTTTCTTGCATAGAAGTATGCATAAAGGATAAATTTTCATATCAAAAGTGTTATTTTTATCATTTTTATTTTCATGCATAGAAGTATGCATAGAGGAAAATTTTTTATATCACAAGTGTTACTTTTATCATTTTTAATTTTCATGCATAGAAGTATGCATAAAGGATAATTTTCTTATATCAAAAGTGTTACTTTTATCATTATTAACAATGTCCGCTTGGCCATGGTTATTGAAGCTTTGGGTTTGGGTCCCCGATACTACTGCGTCATGAGATCAAGACATCTTGGGTTTTCTGAGCGGGTCTTCTTACTGGCGTGTTTTCTTCCTCATGAGAAGATCCTTTACCCCATTTTTGGCTTACCTCTCAGAGGTCCTTTTGTTAGATCACCTCATACCACTGAGATAGGTGCGGCAATAACCACCAGAATCATTCCCATAGATGAGTTACCCTATACTTGCGCAGCTTGTGAGTGCTGCTTTTGTGATCATATGATGGACGGGCTTATGGAAGTGTAAAGAGTTCTTCTATCCTTACTGTATAAGTTCCGAGAATGAATAAAGTTTAAATCTTGTTCTTATTTTGAATCTTGCTCTCTTTAAGACTTTTCTTGGTGGTTAACCTTGCTTAAAATTTTTCTCTAAGTCTCATATTCGTGCATCTTGTGAAATTATCCCAGTTTGCGAGATGAGGACATCTCGCATTTTTTAAGTGGGGTAGAATGTAAGATTCCTCCCCCAACCCCCTTTTGATGTCTAGTATCTTCCCCTGTAATCAATCCCTCTTCAGAAATATAAAGACCTTGTTTCTAACTGTTTTAACCTAGAGAGAGAAAATATTCTAGAGAGAGAATATTCAGATTATGAATATTTTTGGATAGAAAAATAACTCATCTTATTAAAATAAGTTCCCCTGAAACAGAAATTCAAAAAGAACTTTCCAATGTGCAATTGGAATTAATTGGAAATGGGTATAAAGGACCTTAGCCTAAGGGTCTAGATTTTTAGAAATTTTTGGATTATGGTCCAATTAAGGTTCCCATGGGCCAATAGCATCAATCCATGTGTAGGGAGGAGATAAATCCAATTTGTAAAAGAAGATACCCAAAAATGAGTAAATGCTCACATAAGATGAAGAGTTGAAAATGTACAAGGTTTATTACTAAAAAACTATGAGCAATATTAAAAATATGAGATATTTTGGGTATCCAAAAATGAGTAAATGCTCACATAAGATGAAGAGTTGAAAATGTACAAGGTTTATTAGTAAAAAACTATGAGCAATATTAAAATGATTCCATTATGACACATATGTAAGGAAGGGGAATTCTTTAAAGGAGGTGCATATTTCACATAAGATGAAGAGTTGAAAATGTACAAGGTTTATTAGTAAAAAACTATGAGCAATATTAAAATGATTCCATTATGACACATATGTAAGGAAGGGGAGTTCTTTAAAGGAGGTGCATATTTCACATAAGATGAAGAGTTGAAAATGTACAAGGTTTATTAGTAAAAAAACTATGAGCAATATTAAAATGATTCCATTATGACACATATGTAAGGAAGGGGAGTTCTTTAAAGGAGGTGCATATTTCACATGCTTGAATGAGTTTTAAACTCATAAAAATTGAGATATTTTATCTCTCCTCTCTCCTCATTCAAGTCTAGTTTCAAAAAGTTAGCTTAACCGACCTAAAAATGGTCAAATATTGACCAAACTGATTTAGAAAATTCTAGAATCAGTTTGTTTGGTTAGGAGCTCAATTTTTCCTATAAATAGAAGCCTCCCCCTTGTTGAAAAATATATAGTGTTTATGCATCGTTACTCTACTCCACCTAAGCCAAGAACTGTGAATTCATTTAATAATTCACTAGTTTTTGGAGCTTCCCTCTTTCTTCAATCCCAATTAGTGGCTCCATCAACATACTTAACCAATTGATTGGTTGGGGGCCTCTACCGTGAACAAAGAATTAAGCAATTTGTAAGATAATTAGTGAATATTGATCTTTTCCATAATTTCTCAATGTTTCTCTCTTCTCAACCCCTCTCAAGCTTGAGAAGCTTAATTGGTATGATTTTTTAAATGCTATTGAAGTTAATTGGTGAATAGTAGTGAAGAGTTACATAATTTAATAAATGCTATTGAAGTTCATTTTTATTTATGTTTAAATTCTAATGGTTTTTATGTAATTTCTCTCTCTCACTCAAGAAATGGTCATACTCATGACCCATTCTCAATCCAAATCAAGCTTTTCATAAATCTTTTCCTTAACCCAAGATTAAGCTATGCTTGAGGCCAAATTAATGGCTTTTTCTATGCTTTTAGTTTATGTATATTGATGATTCAATCCATTATGGATTAATGACTCAATTAGAGATCATTTTAATTATTTCCTTAATGATAAGCTTTATCCCTTAGAAAAATTGAGATTTATCAGTCATAGCAGCGGAGATATGGCAAAATTTTTATAAAAATTATGCATAAAATAATTTCATTCAAAGCATAAAAAGAGGACTTCCTACCATATTCTAGGAATTATCATCCTAGATTAATTGAAAGAATTTCATTATAATCATGGAGAAATTGAATTTTAATATCATGCATTAAGGATAAGTTTTTATATCAAAAGTGTTATTTTTACCATTTTTATTTTCATGCATAGAAGTATACATAATGGATAAATTTTTATATCAAAAGTGTTATTTTTATCAATTTTTATTTTCTTGCATAGAAGTGTGCATAAAGGATAAATTTTCATATCAAAAGTGTTATTTTTATCATTTTTATTTTCATGCATAGAAGTATGCATAGAGGAAAATTTTTTATATCACAAGTGTTACTTTTATCATTTTTAATTTTCATGCATAGAAGTATGCATAAAGGATAATTTTTTTATATCAAAAGTGTTACTTTTATCATTATTAACAATGTCCGCTTGGCCATGGTTATTGAAGCTTTGGGTTTGGGTCCCCGATACTACTGCGTCATGAGATCAAGACATCTTGGGTTTTCTGAGCGGGTCTTCTTACTGGCGTGTTTTCTTCCTCATGAGAAGATCCTTTACCCCATTTTTGGCTTACCTCTCAGAGGTCCTTTTGTTAGATCACCTCATACCACTGAGATAGGTGCGGCAATAACCACCAGAATCATTCCCATAGATGAGTTACCCTATACTTGCGCAGCTTGTGAGTGCTGCTTTTGTGATCATATGATGGACGGGCTTATGGAAGTGTAAAGAGTTCTTCTATCCTTACTGTATAAGTTCCGAGAATGAATAAAGTTTAAATCTTGTTCTTATTTTGAATCTTGCTCTCTTTAAGACTTTTCTTGGTGGTTAACCTTGCTTAAAATTTTTCTCTAAGTCTCATATTCGTGCATCTTGTGAAATTATCCCAGTTTGCGAGATGAGGACATCTCGCATTTTTTAAGTGGGGTAGAATGTAAGATTCCTCCCCCAACCCCCTTTTGATGTCTAGTATCTTCCCCTGTAATCAATCCCTCTTCAGAAATATAAAGACCTTGTTTCTAACTGTTTTAACCTAGAGAGAGAAAATATTCTAGAGAGAGAATATTCAGATTATGAATATTTTTGGATAGAAAAATAACTCATCTTATTAAAATAAGTTCCCCTGAAACAGAAATTCAAAAAGAACTTTCCAATGTGCAATTGGAATTAATTGGAAATGGGTATAAAGGACCTTAGCCTAAGGGTCTAGATTTTTAGAAATTTTTGGATTATGGTCCAATTAAGGTTCCCATGGGCCAATAGCATCAATCCATGTGTAGGGAGGAGATAAATCCAATTTGTAAAAGAAGATACCCAAAAATGAGTAAATGAACTGACCTAAAAATGGTCAAATATTGACCAAACTGATTTAGAAAATTCTAGAATCAGTTTGTTTGGTTAGGAGCTCAATTTTTCCTATAAATAGAAGCCTCCCCCTTGTTAAAAAATAGTTAGTGTTTATGCATCGTTACTCTACTCCACCTAAGCCAAGAACTGTGAATTCATTTAATAATTCACTAGTTTTTGGAGCTTCCCTCTTTCTTCAATCCCCATTAGTGGCTCCATCAACATACTTAACCAATTGATTGGTTGGGGGCCTCTACCGTGAACAAAGAATCAAGCAAGTTGTAAGGTAATTAGTGAATATTGATCTTTCTATAATTTCTCAATGTTTCTCTCTTCTCAACCCCTCTCAAGCTTGAGAAGTTTAATTGGTATGGTTTTTTTTTTAAATACTATTGAAGTTTGAATAGTAGTGAAGAGTTACATAAGTTAATAAATGCTATTCAAGTTAATTTTCATTTATGTTTAAATTCTAATGATTTTTATGTAAATTCTCTCTCTCACTCAAGAAATGGTCATACTCATGACCCGTTCTCAATCCAAATCAAGCTTTTCATAAAGCTTTTCCTTAACCCAAGATTAAGCTATGCTTGAGGCCAATTTAATGGCTTTTTTCTATGCTTTTAGTTTATGCATATTGATGATTCAATCCACTATAGATTAATGATCCAATTAGAGATCATTTTAATTATTTCCTTAATGATAAGCTTTATCCCTTAGAAAAAATTGAGATTTATCAGTCATAGCAGCGGAGCTATGGCAAAATTTTTATAAAAATTATGCATAAAATAATTTCATTCAAAGCATAAAAAGAGGACTTCCTACCATATTCTAGGAATTATCATCCTAGATTAATTGAAAGAATTTCATTATAATCATGGAGAAATTGAATTTTAATATCATGCATAAAGGATAATTTTTTTATATCAAAAGTGTTACTTTTATCATTTTAAATTTTCATGCATAGAAGTATGCATAAAGGATAATTTTTTTATATTAAAAGTGTTATTTTTATCATTTTTAATTTTCATGCATAGAAGGATGCATAAAGGAAAATTTTTTATATCAAAAGTGTTACTTTTATCATTTTTAATTTTCATGCATAGAAGTATGCATAAAGGATAATTTTTTATATCAAAAGTGTTACTTTTATCATATTGGATTTCATGCATAGAGGTATGCATAAAAGTTGAATATTTTATTATAAAAGTGTTACTTTTAGCATAATTGAATTTCATGCATAGAGGTATGCATAAAAGATATGGGAAGTGATAAGATATGATAAGATGCATGTGGATGTGGATGTGGATGTATGAATGTGGATGTATGGATGTGAATGTGGATGTGGATGTGGATGTATGAATGTGGATGTATGGATGTGGATGTGGATGTATGAATGTGGATGTATGGATGTGAATGTGGATGTGGATGTGGATGTATGAATGTGGATGTATGGATGCATGAATGTGGATGTATGGATGTGAATGAGGATATAGATGTGGATGTATGGATGTGAATGTGCATGTAGATATGGATGTATATATGTGAATGGGAATGTGGATGTGGATGTATGTATGCATGTGGATGTGGATATGGATGTGTATGTATGAATGTGGATATGGGATGTGGATGTATAAATGAGGATGTGAAAATGGAGATAAGCATGTAGATGTGGATGCATGAATGTGGATGTATGGATGTGAATGAGGATATAGATGTGGATGTATGGATGTGAATATGCATGTAGATATGGATGTATATATGTGAATGGGAATGTGGATGTGGATGTATGTATGCATGTGGATGTGGATATGGATGGATATGAATGTGGATATGGGATGTGGATGTATAAATGAGGATGTGAAAATGGAGATAAGCATGTAGATGTGGATGTATGGATGTGAATGTGGATGTGGATGTGGATGTATGAATGTGGATGTATGGATGTGAATATGCATGTAGATATGGATGTATATATGTGAATGGGAATGTGGATGTGGATGTATGTATGCATGTGGATGTGGATATGGATGTGTATGTATGAATGTGGATATGGGATGTGGATGTATAAATGAGGATGTGAAAATGGAGATAAGCATGTAGATGTGGATGTATGGATGTGAATGTGGATGTGGATGTGGATGTATGAATGTGGATGTATGGATGTGGATGTATGGATGTGAATGAGGATGTGGATGTGGATGCATGGATGTAAATGTGGATGTGTATGTATGGATGTAGGCATGTAGATGTGGATGCATGAATGTGGATGTATGGATGTGAATGAGGATATAAATGTGGATGTATGGATGTGAATGTGCATGTAGATATGGATGTATAGATGTGAATGAGAATGTGGATGTGGATGTGGATGTATGTATGTATGTATGTGGATGTGGATGTATGAATGAGGACGTGATAATGAATGTATGCATGTAGATGTGGATATGGATGTGTATGTATGAATGCGGATATGGATGTGGATATGGATGTGTATGTATGAATGTGGATATGGGATGTGGATGTATAAATGAGGATGTGAAAATGGAGATAAGCATGTAGATGTGGATGTATGGATGTGAATGTGGATGTGGATGTGGATGTATGGATGTGGATATGGATGTGAATATATGATATGTGATGTGAAGGAATCTGAAGTGAAGAGATGGAAAATGATATGATTGGATGAGTACACATATAAATGAAATGTGGAATAAGTAATGTGGATTGCATGAGGGATAATGTGGAAAAATGAGAGTTAATATAGAAATGGTATTTGTAAACTGTTTGTAAATGCTGTTTGTAAATGGCTGTTTTATGTCAAGAATGCTGGGAAAGCATTTTGACCGTCTTGTGATTAAGGTCGTGGAGACCTAACTGATAAAGTTGCAACTGCTGACGGAGAGTCAATGGAGGACGTCTCGCGTAGCAAGGTCGGCCGAGGTCTTGACCAGCCTCGGTTCGATTAAAATGGTGAGCTTCCGGTACGGTGGATGAGGGACCAAGGAAGCGGCCTATGAGTGAAGCGCTAGGTCACCTACGAAGGATCCTGGAGGGTGCTGACCATACGGTGCTCGGGCTCTGGGTCGCCCAGGATACCCACGCGTGCGTCGAGGAAGATATTGGAACAAGGAGTAAGAGTTGTTTTCTCGAACCGGGCATGGATCTGGTTGACTGACCTTGCTGGTCCTCAACGGATGAGTCCATGGCTCTTTTATATGGATCTGTTGGTTGATCTTGCTGATCTTCAACGAGAGTCCATCTTGATAAGTGATTATATTGTTGAGTATTATGGGCTAGGAACTATTGAAACGGCCCCTGTGTGGACAGGTGGTGAGCGTTCTAGTTGCCAATGATGCCATAGATACTCTGATGAAGGAATGATGGGAAATTATGAATCAACTGGATAAATTGGGAGATTGTGATCAGTGGTACTATGGTTTCATTAAAGGATTGTTTTAAAGTTAGCTGATGCTAAGAAAAAGGCAATTTTCATATTGGGTGTGTAAGTGGTGTGGCTAGTTTTATGTTTGCATGAAATTCCGGCTAGGGGGCCTTGGAACTCTTTTCCTTGGTACCTGGGACAAAACCTAACCAAATTCCAAATTGGATCCCATCACTACAGTGGTTGGGTGGTTGGCTAACCCATGGGATCGGATGGGGTTAGGCTGGACTGATGGATCCGTAAATCGAGACTCAATTTCTGTTATTACGATAGATAAAGTAAATCCCGGATAGCAATTGTTCTATGGATAGGAATCAACGGCTGTGCCTCCTTGGTGGGGAAAAAAGCGTTGATCCCAATGATCCAAGTGCAAGTTTCTTCCTTGATCTGACCAAGTATCTTTATAGATGCAGTCAGATCTGTTTGATCAGTAAGAGTTTTGACTACGTTAGAGTAAAAATTATCCTGGTGGAATCGCCCGTGCTTTCCGGATAAGGGAAGTTTTTTCGGGTCTGGTTTTGGAAAAACCGACGGATTAGTCTTTTGTCCGGATATCCGTGGACGAGGCCCCGAGTGTGGGACCCTGCCTCGCGCAAGAAGTGCTACTTCCGCTGCTAGTACCCCGAATCCGTTGCGCGGTAGGAACAGGGATCTCACAGTTGGTATCAGAGCGTTTGGTTAATAAAGATCAACTGAGAAGACAAATATGTCAAAAATTTATCAAGAAGCACAAAAAGGTTGTAATTGTGTGATATAATTCATACAATTTGATATTCAAACTGAAATTCGTAATTTGGTAATTGGGTCTTTAGATGGAAGTACCGCAATTATATAGAATCCCTGACTTGCTTGAGGCCTAGACATGATGGTATTTACCTTATAATTCCAAGAGCCACGACTACCCGTATATACCGAGAGTATACTGCAGCTCTTTACTGACAATATATACGAGTAAATCTAAGACTTGAAATTATAAGCGTTAATGCTATCCAGATGATGAATTCGAATGTGGTTGATATGATTTTTAATTCTGTTTGAGAATTGATGAATTGAATTGGATTCTGATTGAAAATTCTGATTGAAAAATGATGATTTCTGAAATTAGTTGAAATATAAAAATCTGAACAAAACCACAATGAGGATGAATGGGACGAGTCCCAGTGATGATATTCATAACTGGAATGATGATAATGAATTCAGCAAATCACTATGAGATTAGTGGGTTGTGCTGTCAAATTGTTACTGTTAACACTTGATTAGTAGATCAAGTTAAGGGATGACAAATTGAGAACTTGCTTGACTGAAATTCCCGTGGAGGAATGTTCAGAAGGAAATTTTTCGGTCTAATGGACCATTATCATGTTAAAGATATGAATGATATGATCTGAATATTAATGATGAGTTCTATATAAGAGATATTTATCCCAGTGTTCTGCTGGGTTGACCACAATATAAGGAACCCCAAAATAAAATTGGATGTTAAGAAAAAGAGTTGTCCTCTACCTTGCGAGATGAGGACATCTCGCACTTTTTAAGTGGGGTAGAATGTAAGATTCCTCCCCAGCCTTCGAGGTATACAGGAGTAAGAATCTCCCTTTCTGATCTTATAATTATTCCCTCTCTAAAATAAAAGAAAGTTCTGTTTAACAAAGGAAGACCCTTTTCCTAGAATACTTCTCAAGAGTCCCACCTGTTTTAAGAATTCAGAACAATGAGTTCAGAAGTGAGAATCAATGTTTTGGATATCAAGGTTTTGGTCTTCATTCGAGTACGGCCCAAAAGAAGTTCTTTATCTCTTGGGGAGTATATGAAGTTATCCCCCAGATATTGTGAGCCTTATATCTGAATTCAATGAAAGTAGGTGACTTAGCCTACAAGCTTCTTTTATCTCTTCATCTCAAAATTCTTAATGCCTTCTATAGAAAAATGTGTCAAACCCAAATCATGGAAAGACGGAAAAACTTCAGTGGCAAGTTACCGTTGGCTTCTAAGTTACGCTAGCTCCTTCCTTTATATAAGTCGTAACTTTTACTTGTCGCTCACAGTAATCTTACTTCCATCGATCTCCTTTCTTTCTTAATCTCCTTCATGGCTTGGCAACAAGAACTAGTTTTATCCCTAATGATTTCTCACCTTCAAGACGCAAGGGAGTCTGTGAAGAAAGATTTTATAGAGCAGTATGAGCGCTCACTTTTCCCTCACTTGGGAACTTCTGTAGCGCAGACAAAATGGCGGACCTATCAAGACATAACTAGGGTAACACCCTGGGGTCAGCAGCACTTTCGTAACAATGTCCGCTTGGCCATGGTTATTGAAGCTTTGGGTTTGGGTCCCCGATACTACTGCGTCATGAGATCAAGGCATCCTAGGTTTTCTGAGCGGGTCTTCTTACTGGCGTGTTTTCTTCCTCATGAGAAGATATGCCTTTACCCTGTTTTTGGCTTGCCTCTCAGAGGTCCTTTTGTTAGAACACCTCATACCACTGAGATAGGCGCAGCAATAACCCACAGAATCATTCCCATAGATGAGTTACCTTATACTTGTGCAGCTTGTGAGGACTGCTTTTGTGATCATATGATGGACGGGCTTATGGAAGTGTAAAGAGTTCTTCTATCTTTACTGTATAAGTTCCGAGAATGAATAAAGTTTAAATCTTGTTCTTATTTTGAATCTTGCTCTCTTTAAGACTTTTCTTAGTGGTTAATCTTGATTAAAATTTTTCTCTAAGTCTCATATTCGTGCATCTTGCGAAATTATCCCAAGTTGCGAGATGAGGACATCTCGCGTTTTTTAAGTGGGGTAGAATGTAAGATTCCTCCCCCAACCCCCTTTTTGATGTCTAGTATCTTCCCCTGTAATCAATCCCTCTTCAGAAATATAAAGACCTTGTTTCTAACTGTTTTAGCCTAGAGAGAGAAAATTATTCTAGAGAGAGAATATTCAGATTATGAATATTTTTGGATAGAAAAATAACTCATCTTATTAAAATAAGTTCCCCTGAAACAGAAATTCAAAAAGAATTTTCCAATGTGCAATTGGAATTAATTGGAAATAGGTATAAAGAACCTTAGTCTAAGGGTCTAGATTTTTAGAAATCTTTAGACTATGGTCCAATTAAGGTTCCTATGGGCCAATAGCATCAATACATGTGTAGAGAGGAGATAAATCCAATTTGTAAAAAGAAGATACCCAAAAATGAGTAAATGCTCACATAAGATGAAGAGTTGAAAATGTACAAGGTTTATTAGTAAAAAAACACATATGTAAGGAAGGGGAGTTCTTTAAAGGAGGTGCATATTTCACATAAGATGAAGAGTTGAAAATGTACAAGGTTTATTAGTATAAAAAAAAAACTATGACACATATGTAAGGAAGAGGAGTTCTTTAAAGGAGGTGCATATTTCACATAAGATGAAGAGTTGAAAATGTACAAGGTTTATTAGTAAAAAAAAACTATGAGCAATATTAAAATGATTCCATTATGACACATATGTAAGGAAGGGGAGTTCTTTAAAGGAGGTGCATATTTCACATGCTTGAATGAGTTTTAAACTCATAAAAATTGAGATATTTCATCTCTCCTCTCTCCTCATTCAAGTCTAGTTCCAAAAAGTTAGCTTAACTGACCTAAAAATGGTCAAATATTGACCAAACTGATTTAGAAAATTCTAGAATCAGTTTGTTTGGTTAGGAGCTCAATTTTTCCTATAAATAGAAGCCTCCCTCTTGTTAAAAAATAGTTGGTGTTTATGCATCGTTACTCTACTCCACCTAAGCCAAGAACTGTGAATTCATTTAATAATTCACTAGTTTTTGGAGCTTCCCTCTTTCTTCAATCCCCATTAGTGGCTCCATCAACATACTTAACCAATTGATTGGTTGGGGGCCTCTACCGTGAACAAAGAATCAAGCAAGTTGTAAGGTAATTAGTGAATATTGATCTTTCTATAATTTCTCAATGTTTCTCTCTTCTCAACCCCTCTCAAGCTTGAGAAGTTTAATTGGTATGGTTTTTTTTAAATACTATTGAAGTTTGAATAGTAGTGAAGAGTTACATAAGTTAATAAATGCTATTCAAGTTAATTTTCATTTATGTTTAAATTCTAATGATTTTTATGTAAATTCTCTCTCTCACTCAAGAAATGGTCATACTCATGACCCGTTCTCAATCCAAATCAAGCTTTTCATAAAGCTTTTCCTTAACCCAAGATTAAGCTATGCTTGAGGCCAATTTAATGGCTTTTTTCTATGCTTTTAGTTTATGCATATTGATGATTCAATCCACTATAGATTAATGATCCAATTAGAGATCATTTTAATTATTTCCTTAATGATAAGCTTTATCCCTTAGAAAAAATTGAGATTTATCAGTCATAGCAGCGGAGCTATGGCAAAATTTTTATAAAAATTATGCATAAAATAATTTCATTCAAAGCATAAAAAGAGGACTTCCTACCATATTCTAGGAATTATCATCCTAGATTAATTGAAAGAATTTCATTATAATCATGGAGAAATTGAATTTTAATATCATGCATAAAGGATAATTTTTTTATATCAAAAGTGTTACTTTTATCATTTTAAATTTTCATGCATAGAAGTATGCATAAAGGATAATTTTTTTATATTAAAAGTGTTATTTTTATCATTTTTAATTTTCATGCATAGAAGGATGCATAAAGGAAAATTTTTTATATCAAAAGTGTTACTTTTATCATTTTTAATTTTCATGCATAGAAGTATGCATAAAGGATAATTTTTTATATCAAAAGTGTTACTTTTATCATATTGGATTTCATGCATAGAGGTATGCATAAAAGTTGAATATTTTATTATAAAAGTGTTACTTTTAGCATAATTGAATTTCATGCATAGAGGTATGCATAAAAGATATGGGAAGTGATAAGATATGATAAGATGCATGTGGATGTGGATGTGGATGTATGAATGTGGATGTATGGATGTGAATGTGGATGTGGATGTGGATGTATGAATGTGGATGTATGGATGTGGATGTGGATGTATGAATGTGGATGTATGGATGTGAATGTGGATGTGGATGTGGATGTATGAATGTGGATGTATGGATGCATGAATGTGGATGTATGGATGTGAATGAGGATATAGATGTGGATGTATGGATGTGAATGTGCATGTAGATATGGATGTATATATGTGAATGGGAATGTGGATGTGGATGTATGTATGCATGTGGATGTGGATATGGATGTGTATGTATGAATGTGGATATGGGATGTGGATGTATAAATGAGGATGTGAAAATGGAGATAAGCATGTAGATGTGGATGCATGAATGTGGATGTATGGATGTGAATGAGGATATAGATGTGGATGTATGGATGTGAATATGCATGTAGATATGGATGTATATATGTGAATGGGAATGTGGATGTGGATGTATGTATGCATGTGGATGTGGATATGGATGTGTATGTATGAATGTGGATATGGGATGTGGATGTATAAATGAGGATGTGAAAATGGAGATAAGCATGTAGATGTGGATGTATGGATGTGAATTGTGGATGTGGATGTGGATGTATGAATGTGGATGTATGGATGTGGATGTATGGATGTGAATATGCATGTAGATATGGATGTATATATGTGAATGGGAATGTGGATGTGGATGTATGTATGCATGTGGATGTGGATATGGATGTGTATGTATGAATGTGGATATGGGATGTGGATGTATAAATGAGGATGTGAAAATGGAGATAAGCATGTAGATGTGGATGTATGGATGTGAATGTGGATGTGGATGTGGATGTATGAATGTGGATGTATGGATGTGGATGTATGGATGTGAATGAGGATGTGGATGTGGATGCATGGATGTAAATGTGGATGTGTATGTATGGATGTAGGCATGTAGATGTGGATGCATGAATGTGGATGTATGGATGTGAATGAGGATATAAATGTGGATGTATGGATGTGAATGTGCATGTAGATATGGATGTATAGATGTGAATGAGAATGTGGATGTGGATGTGGATGTATGTATGTATGTATGTGGATGTGGATGTATGAATGAGGACGTGATAATGAATGTATGCATGTAGATGTGGATATGGATGTGTATGTATGAATGCGGATATGGATGTGGATATGGATGTGTATGTATGAATGTGGATATGGGATGTGGATGTATAAATGAGGATGTGAAAATGGAGATAAGCATGTAGATGTGGATGTATGGATGTGAATGTGGATGTGGATGTGGATATGGATGTGAATATATGATATGTGATGTGAAGGAATCTGAAGTGAAGAGATGGAAAATGATATGATTGGATGAGTACACATATAAATGAAATGTGGAATAAGTAATGTGGATTGCATGAGGGATAATGTGGAAAAATGAGAGTTAATATAGAAATGGTATTTGTAAACTGTTTGTAAATGCTGTTTGTAAATGGCTGTTTTATGTCAAGAATGCTGGGAAAGCATTTTGACCGTCTTGTGATTAAGGTCGTGGAGACCTAACTGATAAAGTTGCAACTGCTGACGGAGAGTCAATGGAGGACGTCTCGCGTAGCAAGGTCGGCCGAGGTCTTGACCAGCCTCGGTTCGATTAAAATGGTGAGCTTCCGGTACGGTGGATGAGGGACCAAGGAAGCGGCCTATGAGTGAAGCGCTAGGTCACCTGCGAAGGATCCTAGAGGGTGCTGACCATACGGTGCTCGGGCTCTGGGTCGCCCAGGATACCCACGCGTGCGTCGAGGAAGATATTGGAACAAGGAGTAAGAGTTGTTTTCTCGAACCGGGCATGGATCTGGTTGACTGACCTTGCTGGTCCTCAACGGATGAGTCCATGGCTCTTTTATATGGATCTGTTGGTTGATCTTGCTGATCTTCAACGAGAGTCCATCTTGATAAGTGATTATATTGTTGAGTATTATGGGCTAGGAACTATTGAAACGGCCCCTGTGTGGACAGGTGGTGAGCGTTCTAGTTGCCAATGATGCCATAGATACTCTGATGAAGGAATGATGGGAAATTATGAATCAACTGGATAAATTGGGAGATTGTGATCAGTGGTACTATGGTTTCATTAAAGGATTGTTTTAAAGTTAGCTGATGCTAAGAAAAAGGCAATTTTCATATTGGGTGCGTAAGTGGTGTGGCTAGTTTTATGTTTGCATGAAATTCCGGCTAGGGGGCCTTGGAACTCTTTTCCTTGGTACCCGGGACAAAACCTAACCAAATTCCAAATTGGATCCCATCACTACAGTGGTTGGGTGGTTGGCTAACCCATGGGATCGGATGGGGTTAGGCTGGACTGATGGATCCGTAAATCGAGACTCAATTTCTGTTATTACGATAGATAAAGTAAATCCCGGATAGCAATTGTTCTATGGATAGGAATCAACGGCTGTGCCTCCTTGGTGGGGAAAAAAGCGTTGATCCCAATGATCCAAGTGCAAGTTTCTTCCTTGATCTGACCAAGTATCTTTATAGATGCAGTCAGATCTGTTTGATCAGTAAGAGTTTTGACTACGTTAGAGTAAAAATTATCCTGGTGGAATCGCCCGTGCTTTCCGGATAAGGGAAGTTTTTCCGGGTCTGGTTTTGGAAAAACCGACGGATTAGTCTTTTGTCCGGATATCCGTGGACGAGGCCCCGAGTGTGGGACCGTGCCTCGCGCAAGAAGTGCTACTTCCGCTGCTAGTACCCCGAATCCGTTGCGCGGTGGGAACAGGGATCTCACAACATGAGTCTCCTTTGAGCATAGATTCTAGCACTTCAATGCCTAAATCCTCTTATCTTGCTCAAATTCCTCGACAATTGCTAAAATTCCCACCTCTTAAGAAGGACATACCCAAAACCAAAGATAAGGCATTAACACTACAATTGAAGCTCTTTGGTAGATCAATGTTTGAATAGTGTGGTTCCTTATGCCTTTAGAGGATTGTGTTCTTTTTGAGATGATCTCCACTACGAGTACAAGGGTTCGACTCCACAATAAGATCAACAAGCCAGGGCACTTTTCTCCCACTGGGTTTTTCCCCTTGGCTATATTCGGTGATTGGCACCAATAACAAATTTTATTCCTTTCTTTTTTTGTTTGTTAATAAACATTTTGCAGAGATCTCAGCTAAACAAGAGCATCAAACACGCCCCAATAGTCCACCTACCGTGCACACAAATTAGAAAGGGGGGAGAAATGCAATGCCTACAAGAAGCAAAGAGAAGCAATCAACATCAGCAATGAATCAATGCAAACACACAACATCAACGAGCACTACAACAGGTGTATTCAAATCATAATCTTTTGTTCTTTATGTGCTTTTAACTTTTGGATACATTGTTTGCATGTTCACACACAGTTGACTGGTTTAAGTTTTAGATTAGTTGTTAAAATGTGGTGTAATTTCTAGATTCTTAGAGGACTTAGTAGAAGATATTTCTATTTAAAGACAGTGTAGGATATATACCAATGGAGTATGCCAAGTTCTTATGCTCTCAAGGTATATTAGTTATCCCTAGTGGTAGCTATCTCTTAGGTATGGGCTAGGTGCTAGGATTAATAAAGAAATTTACGAAAAATATGCCCAAAAAAATATATACAAGTGAATCGAGACATGACGTGTCTACAGCCATGTGGAATGCTTGGTAGGACCTGGGGTTGTCTTAGCACCTTGGGGCCGATGCCTTGGTTTCCATGGGGTGAACACTGACGTCTAAAAGCTTCAGAAAAAGACCTTCAAGGACTCTTCTAGGATCCTTCATAGGTGACCTAGCGCTTCACGCATAGGCCGCTTCCTTGGCCCCTCATCCACCGTACCGGAAGCTCACCATTTTAATCGCACCGAGGCTGGTCAAGATCTCGGCCGACCTTGCTACGCAAGACGTCCTAATTGACTCACCATCAGCAGTTGCAACTTTACCATCACGACTTTAATCACAAGACGGTCAAAATGCTCCCCCCCAGCATTCTTGACATAAAACAATCATTTACAAACAGCATTTATAAACAGCATTTACAAACAGTTTACAATACAATTTCTATTTTAACTTCATTTTTCACATTATCCCTCATCAATCTACATTACTTATTCTATATTCCATTTATATGTATACTCATCCCATCACATCATTTCCATCTCATCACTTCAGATTCCCTCACATCACATATCGTATATTCACATCCATACATCCACATCTTTATGCGTACATTTACATCTACATGCATACATCTACATCTCTATGCATACATCCACATCCACATTCACATTCACCTCCATACATCTACATCTATATGCATACATCCACCTCCACATTCACATCCATATCTATACATCTACATCTACATGCATACATCCACCTCTACATCCACATCTACATCTATACACCTACATCAACATGCATACATCCACATCTCCATTCCCATCTACATCTATACATCCACATCTACATGCATCCATCCACCTCCACATCCACATCTACATCTATACATCTACATCTACATGTATACATCCACATCTCCATTCACATCTACATCTATACATCTACATCTACATGCATACATCCATACCTCCATTCCCATCTACATCTATACATCTACATCTACATGCATCCATCCACCTCCACATCCACATCTACATCTATACATCTACATCTACATGTATACATCCACATCTCCATTCACATCTACATCTATACATCTATATCTACATACATTCATCCACATCTCCATTTACATCCTCATCTACACATCTATTTCTACATGCATACATCCACATCTCCATGCATACATCCACCTCCACATTCACACTCACATCCATACCTCTACATCTACATGCAACATCCATTAGGATGATAGTTCCTAGAATATGGTAAGAAGTCCTCTTTTTATGCTTTGAATGAAATTATTTTATGCGTGATTTCTATAAAAATTTTGCCATAGCTCCGCTACTATGACTGATAAGTCTCAATTTTTTCCAAGGGATAAGGTTTATCATTAAGAAAATAATTAGAATGGTCTCTAATTGGATCATCAATCCATAATGGATTGAATCATCGATAAACATAAACTAAAAGTATAGAAAAAAGCTATTAATTTGGCCTCAAGCATAGCTTAATCTTGGATTAAGGAAAAGCCTTATGAAAAGCTTCAGTTGGATTGAAAAGGGTCATGAGTATGACCATTTCTTAAGTGAGAGGGAGAAAAACCATTAGAATTAAATATAAATAGAATCTTATGTAATTCTTTACTATCATTAATTATTTAACTTCAATAGCATTTCAAAAACCATAACAATTAAGCTTCTCAAGCTTGAGAGGGGTTGAGAAGAGAGAATCATTGAGAAATTATAGAAAAAATCAAAATTCACTATACTTATCTTATAATTTTCTTGATTCTTTGATCACGATAGAGGCCCCAACCAATCAATTGGTTTAGTATGTTGATGGAGCCACCAATGGGGATTTAAGAAAGAGAGAAGTGTCAAAAACTAGTGAATTATTAAAGAATTCATGGTTCTTGGCTTAGGTGGAGTAGAGTAACAATGCATAAGACACTATATCTTTTTCAACAAGGGAAGGCTTCTATTTATAGGAAAAATTGAGCTCCTAACCAAACAAACTGATTCTAGAATTTTCCAAGTCAGTTTGGTCACTTTTTGACCATTTTTAGGTCAATTAAGCTAACTTTTTGGAACTAGACTTGAATGAGGAGAGAGGAGAGATGAAGTATCTCAATTTTTATTAGTTTAAAACTCATTCAAGCATGTGAAATATGCACCTCCTTTAAAGAACTCTCCTTCCTTACATGTGTGTCATAGTTTTTTTATTAATAAACCTTGTACATTTTCAACTCTTCATCTTATGTGAAATATACACCTCCTTTAAAGAACTCCCCTTCCTTACATATGTATTTTTTTACTAATAAACCTTGTACATTTTCAACTCTTCATCTTATGTGAGCATTTACTCATTTTTGGATACCCAAAATATCTCATATTTTTAATATTGCTCATAGTTTTTTACTAATAAACCTTGTACATTTTCAACTCTTCATCTTATGTGAAATATGCACCTCCTTTAAAGAACTCCTCTTCCTTACATATGTGTCATAGTTTTTTTTTAACTAATAAACCTTGTACATTTTCAACTCTTCATCTTATGTGAAATATGCACCTCCTTTAAAGAACTCCCCTTCCTTACATATGTGTTTTTTTACTAATAAACCTTGTACATTTTCAACTCTTCATCTTATGTGAGCATTTACTCATTTTTTGGGTATCTTCTTTTTACAAATTGGATTTATCTCCTCCCTACACATGTATTGATGCTATTGGCCCATAGGAACCTTAATTGGACCATAGTCTAAAGATTTCTGAAAATCTAGACCCTTAGACTAAGGTTCTTTATACCTATTTTCAATTAATTCCAATTGCACATTTGAAAATTCTTTTTGAATCTCTGTTTCAGGGGAATTCATCTTAATTATAAGAGATATTTTTCTATCCAAAAATATTCAAAATCTGAATATTCTCTCTCTAGAATAATTTTCTCTCTCTAGGTTAATACAGCCACAAACAAGATCTCTTATATTTCAGAAAAGGAATTGATTACAGGGGAATATGCTAGATATCAAAAAGGGGTTGGGGGAGGAATCTTACATTCTACCCCACTTAAAAAACGTGAGATGTCCTCATCTCGCAACTTGGGATAATTTCGCAAGATGCACGAATATGAGACTTAGAGAAAAATTTTAATCAAGATTAACCACCAAGAAAAGTCTTAAAGAGAGCAAGATTCAAAATAAGAACAAGATTTAAACTTTATTCATTCTCGGAACTTATACACTAAAGATAGAAGAACTCTTTACACTTCCATAAGCCCGTCCATCATATGGTTACAAAAGCAGTCCTCACAAGCTGCACAAGTATAGGGTAACTCATCTATGGGAATGATTCTGCTGGTTATTGCCGCACCTATCTCAGTGGTATGAGGTGATCTAACAAAAGGACCTCTGAGAGGCAAGCCAAAAATGGGGTAAAGGCATATCTTCTCATGAGGAAGAAAACACGCCAGTAAGAAGACCCGCTCAGAAAACCCAAGATGCCTTGATCTCATGACGCAGTAGTATCGGGGACCCAAACCCAAGGCTTCAATAACCATGGCCAAGCAGACATTGTTACGAAAGTGCTGCTGACCCCAGGGTGTTATCCTAGTTATGTTTTGATAGGTCCGCCATTTGGTCTGAGCTACAGAAGTTCCTAGGTGAGGAAAAAGTGAGCGCTCATACTGTTCTATAAAGTCTTTCTTCACAGACTCACTTGCGTCTTGAAGGTGAGAAATCATCATGGATAAAACTAATTCCTGTTGCCAAGCCATGAAGGAGATTAAGAAGAAGGGAGATCGATGGAAGTAAGATTATTGTGAGCGACAAGTAAAAGTTACGACTTATATAAAGGAAGGAGCTAGCGTAACCTAGAAGCCAACGGTAACTTGCCACTGAAGTTTTACCGTCTTTCCACGATTTGTGTTTGACACATTTTTCTATAGAAGGCATTAAGAATTTAGAGATGAGGAGATAAAAGAAGCTTGTAGGCTAAGTCACCTACTTTCATTGAATTCAGATATAAGGGTCACAATATCTGGGGGATAACTTCTTATACTCCCCAAGAGATAAAGAACTTCTTTTGGGCCGTACTCGCATGGAAACCAAAACCTTGGTATCCAAAACACCGATTCTCACTTCTGAACTCATTGTTCTAAATCCTTAAAACAGGTGGGACTCCTGAGAAGTATTCTAGGGAAAGGGTCTTCCTTTTTTAAAACAGAAACTTTCTTTTATTTTAGAGAGGGAATAATTATAAGATCAGAAAGGGAGATTCTTACTCCTGTATATCTCGAAGGCTGGGGAGGAATCTTACATCTACATGCATACATCCATTATCACGTTCTCATACATATATCCACATCCACATACATACATACATCCACATCCACATTCCCATTCACATCTATACATCCACATCTACATCCACGTACATACATACATCCACATCCACATTCCCATTCACATCTATACATCCACACACATACATACATCCACATCTACATCCACGTACATACATACATCCACATCCACATTACCATTCACATCTATACATCCACACACATACATACATCCACATCTACATCCACATGCACATCTACGCATATACATCTTCATGCATACATCCATTTTCACATTCATACATCCACACTCCCATATCCATATTCACACATCCACATACATACAACCATTTTCACATTCCCATTCATATAACCCCATATGCCTTCACATCTAATGTTTTACATCACATCCATTCTTGCGCTATCACACATCCACATACATACAACCATTTCCACATTCCCATTCATATAACCCCATATGCCTTCACATCTAATGTTTTACATCACATCCATTCTTGCCATATTCACACATCCACATACATACAACCATTTCCACATTCCCATTCATATAACCCCATATGCCTTCACATCTAATGTTTTACATCACATCCATTCTTGCCCTATCACAACCCATATACATCTTATCCTATCACATACACTTCTTACCTTATCCCATACACATCTTATCACATCTTAATTCATCTTATCACCTGCTAACTTATTTCATAAGCATCTTATCACCTCTTATCACATCTTATACATCTCTTATCACATCCTATCACATCTCATATCTATTTATAGAATACAAGAGAATTCTTATATTTGATATAAGATTTCTTTACATATTTATTTATGCATAAATTCCATTTAAGGAGATTAATACTTTCGAAGTAAAAATCAATCTTTTATGCATCTTCCTATCCATAAATTCATTTTAAATGAAAATGACACTTTTGAATTAAAATTCAATCTTTTATGCATCTTCCTATGCATAAATTCAATTTGGTAGGAATTACACTTTTAGAATAAAAGAATTTCTCTTATGCATCTAAGTTATGCATAAAATCCATTTATGATGAAAATCACACTTTTAGTATAAAAAGAATATCTTTTATGCATACCTCTATGCATGAAATCCAATATGATAAAAGTAACACTTTTACAATAAAATAATCAACTTTTATGCATACCTCTATGCATGAAATTCAATTACGATAAAAGTCACACTTTTATAATAAAATAATCAACTTTTATACATACCTTTATGCATGAATTCAAATATGATAAAAGTCACACTTTTATAATAAAATAATCAACTTTTATGCATACCTCTATGCATGAAATTCAAATATAATAAAAGTCTCATTTTTATAATAAAATAATCAACTTTTATGCATACCTTTATGCATGAAACTCAAATATAATAAAAGTCACACTTTTGTAATAAAATAATCAACTTTTATGCATACCTGTATGGATGAAATTCAAATATGATAAAAGAAACACTTTTATATTAAAATAATAATCTTTTATACATACCTCTATGCATGAAATCTAAATATGATAAAAGAAACACTTTTATATAAAATAATAATCTTTTATGCATACCTCTATGCATGAAATCTAAATATGATAAAAGAAACACTTTTATATTAAAATAATAATCTTTTATGCAAACCTCTATGCATGAAATCCAAATATGATAAAAGAAACACTTTTATATTAAAATAATAATCTTTTATGCATACCTCTATGCATGAAATCTAAATATGATAAAAGAAACACTTTTATATTAAAATAATAATCTTTTATGCATACCTCTATGCATAAAATCCAAATATGATAAAAGAAACACTTTTATATTAAAATAATAATCTTTTATGCATACCTCTATGCATGAAATCCAAATATGATAAAAGTAACACTTTTATAATAAAATAATCATCAATTATGCATAATATAAAAATTAATTTCTCCATGATTACAATAAAATTCTTTCAAATAATCTAGATGATAATTCCTAGAATATAGTAGGAAGTTCTCTTTTCATGCTTTGAATGAAATTATTTTATGTGTAATTTTTATAAAAATTTTGCCATAGCTCCGCTACTATGACTGATAAATCTCAATTTATTTTTAGGATAAAGCTTATCATTAAGGGTATGATTAGAATGATCCCTAATTGGATCATTAACCCAATAATAGATTGAATCATCAATATTCATGAAATACATAAACTAAAAGCATAGAAAAAAAGCATTAATTTGGCCTCAAGCATAGATTAATCTTGGATTAAGAAAAAGTGTAAGATTCCTCCCTCAACCCCCTTTTGATATCTAGTATCTTCCCCTGTAATCAATCGCTCTTCAGAAATATAAAGACCTTATTTCTAACTGTTTTAACCTAGAGAGAGAAAATATTATAGAGAGAGAATATTTAGATTTTTAATATTTTTGGATAGAAAATTATCTCATCTTATTAAAATAAGTTCCCCTGAAACAGAAATTCAAAAAGAACTTTCCAATGTGCAATTGGAATTAATTGGAAATGGGTATAAAGGACCTTAGCCTAAGGGTCTAGATTTTCAAAAAAATTTAGATTATGGTCCAATTAAGGTTCCTATGGGCCAATAGCATCAATGCATGTGTAGGGAGGAGATAAATCCAATTTGTAAAAGAAGATACCCAAAAATGAGTAAATGCTCACATAAGATGAAGAGTTGAAAATGTACAAGGTTTATTAGTAAAAAACTATGAGCAATATTAAAAATATGAGATATTTTGGGTATAATGATTCCATTTTGACACATATGTAAGGAAGGGGAGTTCTTTAAAGGAGGTGCATATTTCACATAAGATGAAGAGTTGAAAATGTACAAGGTTTATTAGTAAAAAACTATTAGCAATATTAAAATTATGAGATATTTTGGGTATAATGATTCCATTTTGATACATATGTAAGGAAGGGGAGTTATTTAAAGGAGGTGCATATTTCACATGCTTGAATGAGTTTTAAACTCAAAAATAATGTGATATTTTTATCTCTCCTCTCTCTTGAACCAAACCAAATCAAAATGGAACCAAACCTCGGGGGGGTCACTCGTATAAATATGTAAGTATCACGTGGGTTCAACAGAAGGACATTTTAAATATTTAAAACTTACAGAAATATATTTACAGAGGGGATTTATTTATTGTATTTTAAAAAAAAATTACAGATTTGAATAGGAAAGGATACATTATATTCACTAAAAAATTCACAGATAAGGGACTTTTTAAATAGGCCTTGAACGCAAGTGATATAGAGGATTTACATAGAGTGACCCCCCCGAGAACCAAACCGAATCAAAAAGTAACCAAACTAGGTCCAAATCTAGTCCAAATTCAACCAAACTGAATTTGGAAAATTCTAGAATTCAGTTAGCTTTGGTTAGAGCTTCCCTCTCCTATAAATAGAACATGAGCCCTTTGAAAAAAATAGAAGAATTTTACTATACTAGAGTTATGCTGAAATAATGCTAATTTCTACTATTCTCTAAAATTCTCTCCAAATTGAAGAAATTGGAGCTTCCCTCTTTATTCAATCCCCATTAGTGGCTCCATCAACATACTTAACCAATTGATTGGTTGGGGGCCTCTACCGTGAACAAAGAATCAAGCAAATTGTAAGGTAAATGGTGAATTTTGATCTTTTCTATAATTTCTCAATGCTTCTCTCTTCTCAACCCCTCTCAAGCTTGAGAAGCTTAATTGGAATGGTTTTTGAATGCTATTGAAGTTAATTGATGAATGGTAGTGAAGAGTTACATAATTTGATGAATGCTATTGAAGTTAATTGATTAATGATAGTTAAGAATTACATAAATTTCCATTTATGCTTAATTCAAATGGTTTTTATGTAATTTCTCTCTCTCACTCAAGAAATGGTCATACTTATGACCCATTCTCAATCCAAATGAAGCTTTTCATAAAGCTTTTCCTTAATCCAAGATTAATCTATGCTTGAGGCCAAATTAATGGCTTTTTTCTATGCTTTTAGTTTATGTATTTCATGAATATTGATGATTCAATCCATTATGGATTAAGGATCTAATTAGAGATCATTTTAATTATTTTCTTAATGATAAGCTTTATCCCTTAGAAAATTTGAGATTTATCAGTCATAGCAGCGGAGCTATGGCAAAATTTTTATAAAAATTACGCATAAAATAATTTCATTCAAAGCATGAAAAGAGGACTTCCCACCATATTCTAGGAATTATCATCCTAGATTAAGTAAAAGATATTCATTGTAATCATAGAGAAATTGATTTTTATATTATGCATAATTGATTTTCATGCATAGAGGTATGCATAAAAGGTTATTATTTTAACATAAAAGTGTTACTTTTATCATAATTAGATTTCATGCATAGAGGTATGCATAAAAGTTGATTATTTTATTATAAAAGTGTTACTTTTATCACAATTGAATTTCATGCATAGAGGTATGCATAAGAGATGATTATTTTATTATAAAAGTGTGACTTTTATCATAATTGAATTTCATGCATAGAGGTATGGATAAGAGATGAATATTTTATTATATAAGAGTTACTTTTAGCATAATTGAAATTCATGCATAGAGGTATGCATAAGAGATGAATATTTTATTATAAAAGAGTTACTTTTAGCATAATTGAAATTCATGCATAGAGGTATGCATAAGAGATGAATATTTTATTATAAAAGAGTTACTTTTAGCATAATTGAAATTCATGCATAAGAGATGAATATTTTATTATAAAAGAGTTACTTTTAGCATAATTGAATTTCATGCATAGAGGTATGCATAAGAGATGATTGTTTTATTATAAAAGTGTTACGTTTATCACAATTGAATTTCATGCATAGAAGTATGCATAAAAGTTGATTATTTTATTATAAAAGTGTTACTTTTATCATAATTGGATTTCATGCATAGAGGTATGTATAAAAGATATTCTTTTTATACTAAAAGTGTGATTTTCATCATAAATGGATTTTATGCATAACTTAGATGCATAAGAGAAATTCTTTTATTCTAAAAGTGTAATTCCTACCAAATTGAATTTATGCATAAAAGATTGATTTTTAATTCAAAAGTGTCATTCTCATCTAAATTGAATTTATGCATAGGAAGATGCATAAAAGATTGATTTTACTTCGGCAGTAATAATCTCCTTAAATGGAATTTATGCATAAGTAAATGTGTAAAGAAATCTTATATCAAATATAAGAATTCTCTTGTATTCTATAAATAGATATGAGATGTGATAGGATGTGATAAGAAGTGTATAAGAGGTGATAAGAGGTGATAAGATGAATTAAGATGTGATAAGTTGTGTATGGGATGAGGTAAGAAGTGTATGTGATAGGATAAGATGTATATGGGTTGTGATAGGGCGAGAATGGATGTGATGTAAAAGATTAGATGTGAAGGCATATGGGGTTATATGAATGGGAATGTGGAAATGGATGTATGTATGTGGATGTGTGGATGTGGAGATGGGAGTATGGATGTATGAATGTGAAAATGGATGTATGCATGAAGATGTATATGCATAGATGTGAATGTGGATGTAGATGTGGATGTATAGATGTGAATGGGAATGTGGATGTGAATGTGGATGTAGATGTGGATGTAGATGTGGATGTATAGATGTGAATGGGAATGTGGATGTGAATGTGGATGTAGATGTGGATGTATAGATGTGAATGGGAATGTGGATGTGGATGTATGTATGCATGTGGATGTAGATGTGGATGTATAGATGTGAATGAGAATGTGGATGTGGATGTATGGGAATGTGGATGTAGATGTGGATGTATAGATGTGAATGGGAATGTGGATGTAGATGTATGTATATATGTGGATGTAGATGTGGATGTAGATGTATGTATGTATGTGGATGTAGATGTGGATGTATAGATGTGAATGGGAACGTGGATGTGGATGTATGTATGTATGTGGATGTGGATGTATGAATGAGGACGTGATAATAGATGTATGCATGTAGATGTGGATATTTGGATGTGAATATGAATGTGGATGTGGATGTGGATGTGGATGTATGGATGTGGATATGGATGTGTATGTATGAATGTGGATGTGGATGTATGGATGTGAATATGAATGTGGATGTGGATGTGGATGTATGGATGTGGATATGGATATGGATGTGTATGTATGAATGTAGATATGGGATGTGGATGTATAAATGAGGATGTGAAAATGGAGGTATGCATGTAGATGTGGATGTATGGATGTGAATGTGGATGTGGATGTGGATGTATGGATGTGGTTATGGATGTTTATGTATGAATGTGGATATGGGATGTGGATGTGAAAATGGATGTGGATGTGGATGTATAAATGAGGATGTGAAAATGGATGTATGCATGTAAATGTGGATGTATGGATGTGAATGTGTATGTGAATTAATGTGTCGTCGATATGAGAAAATGGATGAGAATGAGTACACATTGAATAGAATGTTGAATAAGTAATGTGGACTAAGGAGGGATAATGTGGAAAGACGAGAGCTCGATTTAGAAACTGTATTTTGTGACTGTTTGTAAATGACTGTTTTATGTCAAGAATGCTGGGGAAGCATTTTGACCGTCTTGTGGATTAAGGTCATGAAGACCTAACTGTTAAAGTTACAATTGCTGACGGAGAGTTAATGGAGGACGTCTCGCGTAGCAAGGTCGTCGACCGAGGTCTTGACCAGCCTCGATTCGATTTAAATGGTGAGCTTCCGGGTACGGTGGATGAGGGACCAAGGAAGCGGCCTATGAGTGAAGCGCTAGGTCACCTGCGAAGGATCCTAGAGGGTGCTGACCATACGGTGCTCGGGATCTGGGTCGCCGAAGATACCCACACGTGCGTCGTGGAAGATATTGGAACAAGGAGTAAGAGTTGTTTTGTGAAACCGGGCATGGATGTGGTTGATTGACCTTGCTGGTCTTCAATGGATGAGTCCATGGCTCTTTATATGGATCTGTTGGTTGATCTTGCTGATCTTCAACGAGAGTCCATCTTGATTTTTATAAGTGATTATATTGCCGAGTATTATGGGCTAGGAACTATTGAAAAGGCCCCTGTGTGGACAGGTGGTGAGCGTTCTAGTTGCCAATGATGCCATAGATACTCTGATGAAGGAATGATGGAAAATTATGAATCAACTGGATAAATTGGAAGATTATGATCAGTGGTACTATGATTTCATTAAAGGATTGTTTTAAAGTTAGCTGATGCTAAGAAAAAGGCAATTTCATATTGGGTGTGTAAGTGGTGTGGCTAGTTTTATGTTTGCATGAACTTCCGGCTAGGG
Organism: Cibotium barometz; assembly: GCF_041138505.1. Classification (NCBI taxonomy): domain Eukaryota; kingdom Viridiplantae; phylum Streptophyta; class Polypodiopsida; order Cyatheales; family Cibotiaceae; genus Cibotium; species Cibotium barometz. The sequence continues at coordinate 30,572,639 of NC_141104.1, forward strand.
GGCCTTGGAACTCTTTTCCTTGGTACCCGGGACAAAACCTAACCAAATTCCAAATTGGATCCCATCACTACAGTGGTTGGGCGGTTGGCTAACCCATGGGATTGGATGGGGTTAGGCTAGACTGATGGATCCGTAAATCGAGACTCAATTTCTATTATTACGATAGATGAAGTAAGTCCCGGATAGAAATTGTTATATGGATAGGAATCAACGGCTGTGCCTCTTGATGGGAAAAAAAGCGTTGATCCTAATGATCCAAGTGCAAGTTTCTTCCTTGATCTGATCGAGTATCTTTATAGGTGCAGTCAGATTAGTTTGATCACTAATGGTCTTGACTACGTTAGAGTAAAAAGTTATCCTGGAGGAATCGCCCGTTGCTTTCCGAGTAAAGGAAGTTTTTCCGGGTTCAGTTTTGGATAAACCGACAGATTAGTCTATTGTCCGGATATCCGTGGGCGAGGCCCTGAGTGTGGGTCCCTACCCGCATATGAAGTGCTACTTCCGCTGCTAGTACCCCAAATCCGCCGCATGGTGGGGACAGGGATCTCACAGTTGGTATCAGAGCGAATTGGTTAATAAAGATCAACTGAGAAGCCAAATATGTCAAAAATTTATCAAGAAGCACAAAAAGGTTGTAATTGTGTGATATAATTCATACAATTTGATATTCAAACTGAAATTCGTAATTTGGTAATTGGGTCTTCAGATGGAAGTACCGTAATTATATAGAATCCCTGACTTGCTTGAGGCCTAGACATGATGGTATTTACCTTATAATTCCAAGGGCCGTGACTACCCGTATATACCGAGAGTATACTGCAGCTCTTTACTGATAGTATATACGAGTAAATCTAAGACTTGAAATTATAAGCATTAATGCTATCCAGAGGATGATTTTGAATGTGGTTGATATGATTTTTAATTCTGTTTGAGAATTGATGAATTGATTTGGATTCTGATTGAAAAATGATGATCCCTGAGATTTGGTTGAAATGTAATAAGCTGAGTGAAACCTCAATGAGGATGAATGGTTCGAGTCCCTGTGATGATATTCATAACTGGAATGATGATAATGATTTCAGCAAATCACTATGAGATTAGTGGATTGTGCTGTCAGATTGCTACTATTAATACTTGACCGTTAGATCAAGTTAAGGGATGACAAATTGAGAACTTACTTGACTGAAATTCCCGTGGAGGAATGTTCAGAAGGAAATTTTTCGGTCTAATGGACCATTATCATGTTAAAGATATGAATGATATGATCTGAATGAATTGTTGATGAGTTCTAAGGGATATTTATCCCAGTATTCTGTTGGGTTAACGAGAATATAAGGAACCCCAGAATAAAATTGGATCTTAAGAAAAAGAGTTATCCTCTACCTTGCGAGATGAGGACATCTCGCACTTTTTTAAGTGGGGTAGAATGTAAGATTCCTTGCCAACCTTCGAGGTATACAGGAGTAAGAATCTCCCTTTTTGATCTTATAATTATTCCCTCTCTAAAATAAAAGAAAGATTCTGTTTAAAAAAGGAAGACTCTTTCCTTAGAATACTTTTCAGGAGTTCCAACTGTTTTAAGGATTCAGAACAATGAGTTCAGAAGTAAAAATCGATGTTCTGGATACCAAGGTTTTGGTCTTCATTCGAGTACGGCTCAAAAGACGTTCTTTATCTATTGGGGAGTTTAAGAAGTTATCCCCCAGATATTGTGAGCCTTATCTGAATTCAAAGAAAGTAAGTGACTTAGCTTACGAGCTTCTTTTATCTCCTCATCTCAAAGTTCTTAATGTATTTCATAGAAATATGTGCCAAACCCAAATCATGGAAAGACGGTAAAACTTCAGTGGCAAGATATCGTTGGCTTCTAAGTTACGCTAGCTCCTTCCTTTATATAAGTCGTAACTTTTACCTGTCGCTCACAGTAATCTTACTTCCATCGATCTCCCTTCTTCTTAATCTCCTTTATGGCTTGGCAACAGGAATTAGTTTTATCCATGATGATTTCTCACCTTCAAGACGCAAGTGAGTCTGTGAAGAAGGATTTTATAGAACAGTATGAGCGCTCACTTTTTCCTCACCTAGGAACTTCTGTAGCTCAGACCAAATGGCGGACCTATCAAGACATAACTAGGGTAACACCCTGGGGTCAGCAGCACTTTTGTAACAATGTCCGCTTGGCCATGGTTATCGAAGCCTTGGGTTTGGGTCCCTGATACTACTGCGTCATGAGATCAAGACATCTTGGGTTTTCTAAGCGGGTCTTCTTACTGGCGTGTTTTCTTCCTCATGAGAAGATATGCCTTTACCCCGTTTTTGGCTTGCCTCTCAGAGGTCCTTTTGTTAGATCACCTCATACCACTGAGATAGGTGCGGCAATAACCAACAGAATTATTCCCATAGATGAGTTACCGTATACGTGCGCAGCTTGTGAGTGCTGCTTTTGTGATCATATGATGGACGGGCTTATGGAAGTGTAAAGAGTTCTTCTATCTTTACTGTATATGTTCCAAGAATGAATAAAGTTTAAATCTTGTTCTTGTCTTGAATCTTACTCTCTTGAGACTTTTCTTGGTGGTTAATCTTTATTCGTGCATCTTGCGAAATTATCCCAAGTTGCGAGATGAGGACATCTCGCGTTTTTTAAGTGGGATAGAATGTAAGATTCCTCCCCCAACCCCCTTTTGATATCTAGTATCTTCCCCTGTAACCAATCCCTCTTCAGAAATATAAAGACCTTATTTCTAACTGTTTTAACCTAGAGAGAGAAAATATTCTAGAGAGAGAATATTCAGATTTTTAATATTTTGGATAGAAAATTATCTCATCTTATTAAAATAAGTTCCCCTGAAACAGAAATTCAAAAAGAACTTTCCAATGTGCAATTGGAATTAATTGGAAATGGGTATAAAGGACCTTAGCCTAAGGGTCTAGATTTCCAAAAAATTTTGGATTATGGTCCAATTATTAGTAAAAAACTATGAGCAATATTAAAAATATGAGATATTTTGGGTATAATGATTCCATTTTGACACATATGTAAGGAAGGGGAGTTCTTTAAAGGAGGTGCATATTTCACATGCTTGAATGAGTTTTAAACTCAAAAATAATGTGATATTTTTTTCTCTCCTCTCTCTTGAACCAAACCAAATCAAAATGGAATCAAATCGAATCAAAAAGTAACCAAACTAGGTCCAAATCTAGTTCAAATTCAACCAAACTGAATTTGGAAAATTCTAGAATTTAGTTAGCTTTGGTTAGAGCTTCCCTCTCCTATAAATAGAACATGAGCCCTTTGAAAAAAATAGAAGAATTTTACTATACTAGAGTTATGCTGAAATAATGCTAATTTCTACTATTCTCTAAAATTCTCTCCAAATTGAAGAAATTGTAGCTTCCCTCTTTCTTCAATCCCCATTAGTGGCTCCATCAACATACTTAACCAATTGATTGGTTGGGGGCCTCTACCGTGAACAAAGAACAGGGATTTAATATTCACGTGATCACAAGATTTTTTGTGATAATAACACATGTGAACAAGTTATTCACATGTTCTCATGTTACCGTTCACAAAATAACAGGTCACTTGCCATTTGGGACTCCCTTAAAAGCTTGGCTACACATGGGAATAAGCTATTCACATGTTCTCATGTTACCATCTTCACATAATAGCAGGTGAGTGACCACCTAAGAAGATTTTTTATGCCCGACAAAGATAAATTTTTTAGGCCCTTATGAAAGCTTTGTGAATATAACATGTGATCACAAGATTTTTTGTGTTATTAACATATGTTATTAACATGTTCACATGTTTTCGTTTACGTCAGTGAAATCCCTGACAAAGAATCAAGCAAATTGTAAGGTAAATGGTGAATTTTGATCTTTTCTATAATTTCTCAATGCTTCTCTCTTCTCAAGCCCTCTCAAGCTTGAGAAGCTTAATTGGAATGGTTTTTGAATGCTATTGAAGTTAATTGATGAATGGTAGTGAAGAGTTACATAATTTGATGAATGCTATTGAAGTTAATTGATTAATGATAGTTAAGAATTACATAAATTTCCATTTATGCTTAATTCAAATGGTTTTTATGTAATTTCTCTCTCTCACTCAAGAAATGGTCATACTCATGACCCATTCTCAATCCAATTGAAGCTTTTCATAAAGTTTTTCCTTAATCCAAGATTAATCTATGCTTGAGGCCAAATTAATGGCTTTTTTCTATGCTTTTAGTTTATATATTTCATGAATATTGATGATTCAATCCATTATGGATTAAGGATCCAATTAGGGATCATTTTAATTATTTTCTTAATGATAAGCTTTATCCCTTAGAAAATTTGAGATTTATCAGTCATAGCAGCGGAGCTATGGCAAAATTTTTATAAAAATTACGCATAAAATAATTTCATTCAAAGCATGAAAAGAGGACTTCCCACCATATTCTAGGAATTATCATCCTAGATTAAGTAAAAGATATTCATTGTAATCATAGAGAAATTGATTTTTATATTATGCATAATTGATTTTCATGCATAGAGGTATGCATAAAAGGTTATTATTTTAACATAAAAGTGTTACTTTTATCATAATTGGATTTCATGCATAGAGGTATGCATAAAAGTTGATTATTTTATTATAAAAGTGTTACTTTTATCACAATTGAATTTCATGCATAGAGGTATGCATAAGAGATGATTATTTTATTATAAAAGTGTGACTTTTATCATAATTGAATTTCATGCATAGAGGTATGGATAAGAGATGAATATTTTATTATATAAGAGTTACTTTTAGCATAATTGAAATTCATGCATAGAGGTATGCATAAGAGATGAATATTTTATTATAAAAGAGTTACTTTTAGCATAATTAAAATTCATGCATAAAGGTATGCATAAGAGATGAATATTTTCTTATAAAAGAGTTACTTTTAGCATAATTGAAATTCATGCATAGAGGTATGCATAAGAGATGAATATTTTATTATAAAAGAGTTACTTTTAGCATAATTGAATTTCATGCATAGAGGTATGCATAAGAGATGATTATTTTATTATAAAAGTGTTACGTTTATCACAATTGAATTTGATGCATAGAAGTATGCATAAAAGTTGATTATTTTATTATAAAAGTGTTACTTTTATCATAATTGGATTTCATGCATAGAGGTATGTATAAAAGATATTCTTTTTATACTAAAAGTGTGATTTTCATCATAAATGGATTTTATGCATAACTTAGATGCATAAGAGAAATTCTTTTATTCTAAAAGTGTAATTCCTACCAAATTGAATTTATGCATAGGAAGATGCATAAAAGATTGATTTTTAATTCAAAAGTGTCATTCTCATCTAAATTGAATTTATGCATAGGAAGATGCATAAAAGATTGAATTTTAATTCAAAAGTGTCATTCTCATCTAAATTGAATTTATGCATAGGAAGATGCATAAAAGATTGATTTTACTTCGGCAGTAATAATCTCCTTAAATGGAATTTATGCATAAGTGAATGTGTAAAGAAATCTTATATCAAATATAAGAATTCTCTTGTATTCTATAAATAGATATGAGATGTGATAGGATGTGATAAGAAGTGTATAAGAGGTGATAAGAGGTGATAAGATGAATTAAGATGTGATAAGTTGTGTATGGGATGAGGTAAGAAGTGTATGTGATAGGATAAGATGTATATGGGTTGTGATAGGGCGAGAATGGATGTGATGTAAAAGATTAGATGTGAAGGCATATGGGGTTATATGAATGGGAATGTGAAAATGGATGTATGTATGTGGATGTGTGGATGTGGAGATGGGAGTATGGATGTATGAATGTGAAAATAGATGTATGCATGAAGATGTATATGCATAGATGTGAATGTGGATGTAGATGTGGATGTATAGATGTGAATGGGAATGTGGATGTGAATGTGGATGTAGATGTGGATGTATAGATGTGGGAATGTGGATGTGGATGTATGTATGTATGTGGATGTAGATGTGGATGTATAGATGTGAATGAGAATGTGGATGTGGATGTATGGGAATGTGGATGTAGATGTGGATGTATAGATGTGAATGGGAATGTGGATGTAGATGTATGTATGTATGTGGATGTAGATGTAGATGTAGATGTATGTATGTATGTGGATGTAGATGTGGATGTATAGATGTGAATAGGAACGTGGATGTGGATGTATGTATGTATGTGGATGTGGATGTATGAATGAGGACATGATAATAGATGTATGCATGTAGATGTGGATATATGGATGTGAATATGAATGTGGATGTGGATGTGGATGTGGATGTATGGATGTGGATATGGATGTGTATGTATGAATGTGGATGTGGATGTATGGATGTGAATATGAATGTGGATGTGGATGTGGATATGGATGTGTATGTATGAATGTAGATATGGGATGTGGATGTATAAATGAGGATGTGAAAATGGAGGTATGCATGTAGATGTGGATGTATGGATGTGAATGTGGATGTGGATGTGTATGTATGGATGTGGTTATGGATGTTTATGTATGAATGTGGATATGGGATGTGGATGTATAAATGAGGATGTGAAAATGGATGTATGCATGTAAATGTGGATGTATGGATGTGAATGTGAATGTGTATGTGAATTAATGTATCGTCGATATGAGGAAATGGATGAGAATGAGTACACATTGAATGGAATGTTGAATAAGTAATGTGGACTAAGGAGGGATAATGTGGAAAGATGAGAGCTCGATTTAGAAACTGTATTTTGTGATTGTTTGTAAATGACTGTTTTATGTCAAGAATGCTGGGGAAGCATTTTGACCGTCTTGTGGATTAAGGTCATGAAGTGTAAGATTCCTCCCCAGCCTTCGAGGTATACAGGAGTAAGAATCTCCCTTTCTGATCTTATAATTATTCCCTCTCTAAAATAAAAGAAAGTTCTGTTTAAAAAAGGAAGACCCTTTTCCTAGAATACTTCTCAGGAGTCCCACCTGTTTTAAGGATTTAGAACAATGAGTCAGAAGTGAGAATCGGTGTTTTGGATACCAAGGTTTTGGTTTTCATTCGAGTACGGCCCAAAAGAAGTTCTTTATCTCTTGGGGAGTATAAGAAATTATCCTGCAGATATTGTGACCTTATATCTGAATTCAATGAAAGTAGGTGACTTAGCCTACAAGTTTCTTTTATCTCCTCATCTCAAAATTCTTAATGCCTTCTATAGAAAAATGTGTCAAACTCAAATCATGGAAAGACGGTAAAACTTCAGTGGCAAGTTACCGTTGGCATCTAGGTTACGCTAGCTCCTTCCTTTATTATATAAGTTGTAACTTTACTTGTCGCTCACAGTAATCTTACTCCCATCAATCTCCTTTCTTTCTTAATCTCCTTCATGGCTTGGCAACAGGAATTAGTTTTATCCCTGATGATTTCTCACCTTCAAGACGCAAGAGAGTCTGTGAAGAAAGACTTTATAGAACAGTATGAGCGCTCACTTTTTCCTCACCTAGGAACTTCTGTAGCGCAGACCAAATGGCGGACCTATCAAAACATAAGTAGGGTAACACCCTGGGGTCAGCAGCACTTTCGTAACAATGTCCGCTTGGCCATGGTTATTGAAGCTTTGGGTTTGGGTCCCCGATACTACTGTGTCATGAGATCAAGGCATCTTGGGTTTTCTGAGCGGGTCTTCTTAGTGGCATGTTTTCTTCCTCATGAGAAGATATGCCTTTATCCCGTTTTTGGCTTGCCTCTCAGAGGTCCTTTTGTTAGATCACCTCATACCACTGAGATAGGTGTGGCAATAACCAGTAGAATCATTCCCATAGATGAGTTACCCTATACTTGTGCAGCTTGTGAGGACTGCTTTTGTGACCATATGATGGACGGGCTTATGGAAGTGTAAAGAGTTCTTCTATCTTTACTGTATAAGTTCCGAGAATGAATAAAGTTTAAATCTTGTTCTTATCTTGCTCTCTTTAAGACTTTTCTTAGTGGTTAATCTTGATTAAAATTTTTCTCTAAGTCTCATATTCGTGCATCTTGCGAAATTATCCCAAGTTGCGAGATGAGGACATCTCGCGGTTTTTAAGTGGGGTCTTCATGTAAGATTCCTCCCCCAACCCCCTTTTTTGATGTCTAGTATCTTCCCCTATAATCAATCCCTCTTTAGAAATATAAAGGCCTTGTTTCTAACTGTTTTAGCCTAGAGAGAGAAAATTATTCTAGAGAGAGAATATTCAGATTATGAATATTTTTGGATAGAAAAATAACTCATCTTATTAAAATAAGTTCCCCTAAAACAGAAATTCAAAAAGAATTTTCCAATGTGCAATTGGAATTAATTAGAAATAGGTATAAAGAACCTTAGTCTAAGGGTCTAGATTTTCAGAAATTTTTAGATTATGGTCCAATTAAGGTTCCTATGGGCCAATAGCATCAATCCATGTGTAGGGAGGAGATAAATCCAAATTGTAAAAAGAAGATACCCAAAAATGAGTAAATGCTCACATAAGGTGAAGAGTTGAAAATGTACAAGGTTTATTAGTAAAAAACTATGAGCAATATTAAAAATATGAGATATTTTGGGTATCCAAAAATGAGTAAATGCTCACATAAGATGAAGAGTTGAAAATGTACAAGGTTTATTAGTAAAAAAACACATATGTAAGGAAGGGGAGTTCTTTAAAGGAGGTGCATATTTCACATAAGATGAAGAGTTGAAAATGTACAAGGTTTATTAGTAAAAAAAACTATGACACATATGTAAGGAAGAGGAGTTCTTTAAAGGAGGTGCATATTTCACATAAGATGAAGAGTTGAAAATGTACAAGGTTTATTAGTAAAAAACTATGAGCAATATTAAAAATATGAGATATTTTGGGTATCCAAAAATGAGTAAATGCTCACATAAGATGAAGAGTTGAAAATGTACAAGGTTTATTAGTAAAAAAAAACACATATGTAAGGAAGGGGAGTTCTTTAAAGGAGGTGCATATTTCACATAAGATGAAGAGTTGAAAATGTACAAGGTTTATTAGTAAAAAAAACTATGACACATATGTAAGGAAGGAGAGTTCTTTAAAGGAGGTGCATATTTCACATGCTTGAATGAGTTTTAAACTCATAAAAATTGAGATATTTCATCTCTCCTCTCTCCTCATTCAAGTCTAGTTCCAAAAAGTTAGCTTAACTGACCTAAAAATGGTCAAAAAGTGACCAAACTGACTTGGAAAATTCTAGAATCAGTTTGTTTGGTTAGGAGCTCAAAATTTCCTATAAATAGAAGCCTCCCCTTGTTGAAAAAAATATAGTGTCTTATGCATTGTTACTCTACTCCACCTAAGCCAAGAACTATGAATTCTTTATGTAGATATAGTGTCTTATGCATTGTTACTCTACTCCACCTAAGCCAAGAACTATGAATTCTTTATGTAGATATAGTGTCTTATGCATTGTTACTCTACTCCACCTAAGCCAAGAACTAGTGAACAACTGTAGGATCCCTGTTCCCACCGAGCAACGGATTCGGGATACTAGCAGCGGAAGTAGCACTTCTCGCACGGGACAGGGGTCCCACATTCGGGGCCTCACCCACGGATATCCGGATAAGAGACTAATTCGTCGGTTGTTCCAAAACCGAACCCGGAAAAACTTCCTTTACCGGAAAGCACGGGCGATTCCACCAGGATAACTTAATACTCTAACGTAGTCAAGATCATTTCTGATTGAGCTGATCCAATTACATCTATAAGATACTTGGTCAGATCAAGGAAGAAACTTGCACTTGGATCATTGGGATCAACTCTTTTTTCCCCATTCAAGAGGCACAGCCGTTGATTCCTATCCATAGAACAGTTACTGTCCAGAATTTATTTTATCTATCGTAAAAACAAAAGTTTGAGTCTCGATTTACGGATCCATCAGTCCAGCCTAACCCCATCCGATCCCATGGGTTAGCCAACCGCCCAACCACTGTAGTGATGGGATCCAATTAATAATTTGGTTAGGTTTTGTCCCGGGTACCAAGGAAAAGAGTTCCAAGGCCCCCTAGCCGGATATTCATGCAAAATAAAACTAGTCACACCACTCACACACCCAATATGAAATTGCCTTTTCACAGAATCAACCAGTTTAAAACAATCCTTTAATAAAACCATAGTATCACTGATCACAATCTTCCAATTTATCCAATTGATTCTTAATTTCCCATCATTCCTTCATCAGAGTATCTATGGCATCATTGGCAACTAGAACGCTCAGGGGCCGTTTCGATAGTTCCTAGCCCTTAATACTCGGCAATATAATCACTTATCAAGATGGACTCTCGTTGAAGATCAGCAAGATCAACCAACAGATCCATATAAAGAGCCATGGACTCATCCATTGAAGACCAGCAAGGTCAATCAACCAGATCCATGCCCGATTTCAGAAAACAACTCCAACTCTATTCCAATATCTTCCTCGACGCACGCGTGGGTATCCTAGGCGACCCAGAGCCCGAGCACCGTATGGTCAGCACCCTCTAGGATCCTTCGCAGGTGACCTAGCGCTTCACGCATAGGCCGCTTCCTTGGCCCCTCATCCACCGTACCAGAAGCTCACCATTTTAATCGCACCGCGGCTGGTCAAGACCTCGGCCGACCTTGCTACGCGAGACGTCCTTCATTGACTCCCCGTCAGCAGTTGCAACTTTACCATCACGACTTTAATCACAAGACGGTCAAAATGCTCCCCCCAGCATTCTTGACATAAAACAATCATTTACAAACAGCATTTACAAACAGCATTTACAAACAGTTTACAATACAATTTCTATTTTAACTTTCATTTTTCCACATTATCCCTCATCAATCTACATTACTTATTCCATATTCCATTTATATGTATACTCATCCCATCACATCATTTCCATCTCATCACTTCAGATTTCCTCACATCACATATCGTATATTCACATCCATACATCCACATCTATATGTGTACATTCACATCTACATACATACATCTACATCTCTATGCATACATCTACATCCACATTCACATTCACCTCCATACATCTACATCTATATGCATACATCCACCTCCACATTCACATCCACATCTATACATCTACATCTACATGCATACATCCACCTCTACATCCACATCTACATCTATAGACCTACATCTACATGCATACATCCACATCTCCATTCACATCTACATCTATACATCTACATCTACATGCATCCATCCACCTCCACATCCACATCTACATCTATACATCTACATCTACATGCATACATCCATATCTCCATTCCCATCTACATCTATACATCTACATCTACATGCATCCATCCACCTCCACATCCACATCTACATCTATACATCTACATCTACATGTATACATCCACATCTCCCTTCACATCTACATCTATACATCTACATCTACATGCATACATCCATATCTCCATTCCCATCTACATCTATACATCTACATCTACATGCATCCATCCACCTCCACATCCACATCTACATCTATACATCTACATCTACATGTATACATCCACATCTCCATTCACATCTACATCTATACATCTACATCTACATGCATCCATCCACCTCCACATCCACATCTACATCTACATGTATACATCCACATCTCCATTCACATCTACATCTATACATCTACATCTACATGCATCCATCCACATCTCCATTTACATCCTCATCTATACATCTACTTCTACATGCATACATCCACATCTCCATGCACACATCCACCTCCACATTCACATTCACACTCACATCCATACATCTACATCTACATGCAAACATCCACATCTCCATGCCTAATAATATTCTTTTAATTAATCTAGGATGATAGTTCCTAGAATATGGTAGGAAGTCCTCTTTTTATGGTTTGAATGAAATTATTTTATGCATAATTTCTATAAACATTTTGCCATAACTCTGCTACTATGATCGATAAGTCTCAATTTTTTCTAAGGGATAAGGCTTATCATTAAGGAAATAATTAGAATGGTCTCTAATTGGATCATCAATCCATAATGGATTGAATCATCGATAAACATAAACTAAAAGCATAGAAAAAAGCCATTAATTTGGCCTCAAGCATAGCTTAATCTTGGATTAGGGAAAAGCCTTATGAAAAGCTTCATTTGGATTGAAAAGGGTCATGAGTATGACCATTTCTTAAGTGAGAGAGAGAAAAACTATTAGAATTAAATATAATTAGAATTTTATGTAATTCTTTACTATCATTAATTAATTAACTTCAATAGCATTTCAAAACCATATCAATTAAGCTTCTCAAGCTTGAGAGGGGTTGAGAAGAGAGAATCATTGAGAAATTATAGAAAAGATCAAAATTCACTATACTTATCTTATAATTTGCTTGATTCTTTGATCACGGTAGAGGCCCCCAACCAATCAATTGGTTTAGTATGTTGATGGAGCCACCAATGGGGATTTAAGAAAGAGAGAAGTGTCAAAAACTAGTGAATTATTAAAGAATTCATAGTTCTTGGCTTAGGTGGAGTAGAGTAACAATGCATAAGACACTATATATACATAAAGAATTCATAGTTCTTGGCTTAGGTGGAGTAGAGTAACAATGCATAAGACACTATATCTACATAAAGAATTCATAGTTCTTGGCTTAGGTGGAGTAGAGTAACAATGCATAAGACACTATATTTTTTTCAACAAGGGGAGGCTTCTATTTATAGGAAATTTTGAGCTCCTAACCAAACAAACTGATTCTAGAATTTTCCAAGTCAGTTTGGTCACTTTTTGACCATTTTTAGGTCAGTTAAGCTAACTTTTTGGAACTAGACTTGAATGAGGAGAGAGGAGAGATGAAATATCTCAATTTTTATGAGTTTAAAACTCATTCAAACATGTGAAATATGCACCTCCTTTAAAGAACTCTCCTTCCTTACATATGTGTCATAGTTTTTTTTACTAATAAACCTTGTACATTTTCAACTCTTCATCTTATGTGAAATATGCACCTCCTTTAAATCCCCTTCCTTACATATGTGTTTTTTTTTACTAATAAACCTTGTACATTTTCAACTCTTCATCTTATGTGAGCATTTACTCATTTTTGGATACCCAAAATATCTCATATTTTTAATATTGCTCATAGTTTTTTACTAATAAACCTTGTATATTTTTAACTCTTCATCTTATGTGAAATATGCACCTCCTTTAAAGAACTCCTCTTCCTTACATATGTGTCATAGTTTTTTTTTACTAATAAACCTTGTACATTTTCAACTCTTCATCTTATGTGAAATATGCACCTCCTTTAAAGAACTCCCCTTCCTTACATATGTGTTTTTTTACTAATAAACCTTGTACATTTTCAACTCTTCATCTTATGTGAGCATTTACTCATTTTTGGATACCCAAAATATCTCATATTTTTAATATTGCCCATAGTTTTTTACTAATAAACCTTGTACATTTTCAACACTTCACCTTATGTGAGCATTTACTCATTTTTGGGTATCTTCTTTTTACAATTTGGATTTATCTCATCCCTACACATGGATTGATGCTATTGGCCCATAGGAACCTTAATTGGACCATAATCTAAAAATTTCTGAAAATCTAGACCCTTAGACTAAGGTTCTTTATACCTATTTCCAATTAATTCCAATTGCACATTGAAAAATTCTTTTTGAATTTCTGTTTCAGGGGAACTTATTTTAATAAGATGAGTTATTTTTCTATCCAAAAATATTCATAATCTGAATATTCTCTCTCTAGAATAATTTTCTCTCTCTAGGCTAAAACAGTTAGAAACAAGGCCTTTATATTTCTGAAGAGGGATTGATTATAGGGGAAGATACTAGACATCAAAAAAGGGGGTTGGGGGAGGAATCTTACATGAAGACCTAACTGTTAAAGTTGCAACTGCTGACGGAGAGTCAATGGGAGGACGTCTTGCGTAGCAAGGTCGCGACCGAGGTCTTGACCAGTCTCGATTCGATTTAAATGGAGCTTCTGGTATGGTGGATGAGGGACCAAGGAAGCGGCCTATGAGTGAAGCGCTAGGTCACCTGCGACGAAGGATCCTAGAGGGTGCTGACCATACGGTGCTCGGGCTCTGGGTCGCCGAAGATACCCACACGTGCGTCATGGAAGATATTGGAACAAGGAGTAAGAGTTGTTTTGTGAAACCGGGCATGGATGTGGTTGATTGACCTTGCTGGTCTTCAATGGATGAGTCCATGGCTCTTTATATGGATCTGTTGGTTGATCTTGCTGATCTTCAACGAGAGTCCATCTTGATTTTTATAAGTGATTATATTGCCGAGTATTATGGGATAGGAACTATTGAAAAGGCCCCTATGTGGACAGGTGGTGAGCGTTCTAGTTGCCAATGATGCCATAGATACTCTGATGAAGGAATGATGGAAAATTATGAATCAACTGGATAAATTGGAAGATTATGATCAGTGGTACTATGATTTCATTAAAGGATTATTTAAAGTTAGCTGATGCTAAGAAAAAGGCAATTTCATATTGGGTGTGTAAGTGGTGTGGCTAGTTTTATGTTTGCATGAACTTCCGGCTAGGGGGCCTTGGAACTCTTTTCCTTGGTACCCGGGACAAAACCTAACCAAAGTCCAAATTGGATCCCATCACTACAGTGGTTGGGCGGTTGGCTAACCCATGGGATCGGATGGGGTTAGGCTGGACTGATGGATCCGTAAATCGAGACTCAATTTCTGTTATTACAATAGATGAAGTAAGTCCCGGATAGAAATTGTTCTATGGATAGGAATCAACGGCTGTGCCTCTTGATGGGAAAAAAAGCGTTGATCCTAATGATCCAAGTGCAAGTTTCTTCCTTGATCTGATCGAGTATCTTTATAGGTGCAGTCGGATCAGTTTGATCACTAATGGTCTTGACTACGTTAGAGTAAAAAGTTATCCTGGAGGAATTGCCCGTGCTTTCCGGGTAAAGGAAGTTTTTTCGGGTTCGGTTTTGGATAAACCAACGGATTAGTCTCTTGTCCGGATATCCGTGGTGGGCGAGGCCCCGAGTGTGGGTCCCTACCCGCGTATGAAGTGCTACTTCCGCTGCTAGTACCCCAAATCCACCGCATGGTGGGGACAGGGATCTCACAAAAAGCTTTATGAAAAGCTTCATTTGGATTGAGAATGGGTCATGAGTATGACCATTTCTTGAGTGAGAGAGAGAAATTACGTAAAAACCATTAGAATCAAGCATAAATAGAAATTTATGTAATTCTTTACTATCATTAATCAATTAACTTCAATAGCATTCATCAAATTACGTAACTCTTCACTCCCATTCATTAATTAACTTCAATAGCATTCAAAGACCATCCCATTCATTAATTAACTTCAATAGCATTCAAAGACCATTCCAATTAAGCTTCTCAAGCTTGAGAGGGGTTGAGAAGAGAGAAGCATTGAGAAATTATAAAAAAGATCAAAATTCACCATTTACCTTACAAATTGCTTGATTCTTTGTTCACGGTAGAGGCCCCCAACCAATCAATTGGTTAAGTATGTTGATGGAGCCACCAATGGGGATTGAAAAAAGAGGGAAGCTCAATTTCTTACAAATTGCTTGATTCTTTGTTCACGATAGAGGCCCCAACCAATCAATTGGTTAAGTATGTTGATGGAGTCACCAATGGGGATTGAAGGAAGAGGGAAGCTCCAATTTCTTCAATTTGGAGAGAATTTTAGAGAATAGTAGAAATTAGCATTATTTTAGCATAACTCTAGTATAGTAAAATTCTTCTATTTTTTTCAAAGGATTCATATTCTATTTATAGGAGAGGGAAGCTCTAACCAAAGCTAACTGATTTCTAGAATTTTCCAGATTTGAGTTTGGTTGAATTTGGACTAGATTTGGACCTAGTTTGGTTCCTTTTTGATTCGGTTTGGTTCCATTTTGATTTGGTTTGGTTCAAGAGAGAGGAGAGATAAAAATATCACATTATTTTTGAGTTTAAAACTCATTCAAGCATGTGAATTAGGTGCCTCATTGAAGGCCCTCCTTTTCCTTACAGATGTGTCAAAAATGGAATCATTATACCCAAAATATCTCATATTTTGATATTACTCATAGTTTCTTACTAATAAACCTTGTACATTTTCAACTCTTCATCTTATGTGAGCATTGAAGGGACTCCCTTCCTTACATAGGTGTCAAAATGGAATCCTTATACCCAAAATATCTCATATTTTTAATATTGCTCATAGTTTCTTACTAATAAACCTTGTACATAGTCAACTTTTCATCTTATGTGAGCATTTACTCATTTTTGGGTATCTTCTTTTACAAAATTGGATTTCTCATCATTCATGGGTGGAAGCTCATTAAATACTTGCACCTCTGGAGCAACATATGCCATCGTCACTCATGGGTGGAATCTCATTAAATGCTTGCACCTCGGGACACCAACATATGCCATCGTCACTCATGGGTGGAAGCTCATTCAATACTTACACCTCCGAACCAACATATGCCATCGTCACTCATGGGTGGAATTTAATTCAATGCTTGCACCTCCATACCAATATATCCCTTCAAATGTGATATGTGAAAGACATCATGTATTCTTGTAGTAGATGGAAGTAGTAATTAATAAGCCACTTCACCAACTCTCCTCAATATTTTCTATGGCCCATAATAACCGTGTGCAAGCTTTTTGTTGGTACTACCTTTAAGAGATCCATATCTAGTTATAGGTATCCTCAAGAACACAAAGTTCCCTTCTTTGAATTCCAATGGCCTTCCATGTGCATCTTCACAAATGCTTCATCTTCTCTTGAGACTTCTTGATGTTCTCTTTTCATGTTTGCAAAAGAGTTTGCATTCTTTCCACTTTCTCCCTCACATGTGGATTTTCATGTTTGCAAAAGAGTTTGCATTCTTCCCAGTTCCTCCCTCGCATTTTGATTGGTACATGCACCTTTTAGCCATACATAGCCTCAAAAGGTGACATTCCAATACTACTATGATAGGTACTATTAGGCGAACTCCGCCAAATGCAACCAATCATCCCATGCAAGTTTCGTTTCATACCAATAATTCCTTAAGTAAGTCTGAATCCACTTCTTGACCCTCTCAGTTTGACCATCCGTTTCTGGATGATAGGCCATACTAGGAGTCAACTTAGTGTCCATGCTATCAAACAATGTACGCTAAAATGTGCCCATAAACTTCACATCTCTAACACTCACAATTTGTTGTGTCATACCATGCAACTTGAACCCTTTTTTTATGAATTGGTGTGCCACCATAGATGCCTAGTGTCTCACTTTTGTTGGTACAAAATGGGTAGCTTTTGTTAACAAGTCAACTACCACATAGATTCTCTCCCATCCACTCTTGGTAGAAGGTAGGACGATAATGAAATCCATAGCAATATGCATCCAGTTACCCTCCGGAATAGGTAAGGTGGAATAAAACCATCGGGCTTGTGTGTAGGATCCTTGTTGAGTTGACAAGGCATACACTTAGCAACATTTTCTTTTACTTCCCTCCATAGGCCTTTCCAATGGAAAATTTTCCTTATGGCATCATGGGTTTTGAACAAACCCAAATGTCCCACCCATCGGAGTAGAATGCATCCCATCCATGACCTTTTTCTTAAAGGATGAGTGGGGTACAAGATACACCCTTTCCTTGTGATAGAGGAGACCATTTTGTAATAAAAAAAAAGGTAAATCATCACAAACACCATGTTTTAATTTTTGCACTATTTGTGAAGCCTCATCATCAACCATGTATTCCTCTTGATTTCCTCAGCCCAATCATTTATGCACTTTTATGATGGCTGATAAAGAACACGCCCACATTCTAGGGAGTGAATGTACCACTACGTTCTCCTTTCCCTTCATATATGTGATCTCAAATTCAACCATATTCTTTTCTTAGGTGAGAGGTTTGATTGAGATAGGAATAATTGAAGAATCCTATGGTCACTTCGCACATAAAACTTTATTCCATAAAGATAGTGATGCCATTTCTTGATTGCATGCAAAATAGAAACTATCTCTTGGTCACACACATACATCTCCATCTCTTTGTAGTCAATTTTGTGGCTTTCATAAGCAATGACTATAGGGTCTTGATACAATAGGGCACCGATGCCTCTTCCACATACATTTGCTCTACTAGTGAGAGGCTTGGAGAAATCCACGCATACCAAGATAGGCGCCAAACTAAGCATTCTTTTCAGCTCATCAAAAATCTTTTGTGCCATTACATCCCAAAAGAATGCCTCTTTCTTCAACTTATCCGTCAAAGGAGCCTCTATATGTGCATACTTCTTAATGAACTGGCAATAGAATGATGAGATACCTAAGAATCCTCTCCATTGAGTGAGATTAGTTTGAGTAGGCCAATTGTTCACACATTCCACCTTCTTGGGATCCACCTTTATGCCATCAATTCTTACAATGTGACCAAGGTATTCCACTTGAATGTGCACTTGGTTTCTTTGGCATGCAAGTGGTTGGATCTCAATGCATCAAATACCTCCATCACATGAACCAAGTGCTCCTCATCACTCTTTCTATACACCAATATGTCATAAAAAAACACCAATACAAACTTGAAGAGGAATGGATGTAGCACTTTTTTCATTAATATTTTAAAAGTGGTTGGTGCATTACATAAACCAAACAGCATCACCACCATGAAATGATAGAGACCTCTTTTGGTACCAAATGCCATCTTGTGCTCATTTCCACTTTTCATTCTTATTTGGTGGTAGTAGCTGGGGACCGTAAGTCAATCTTGGTGAAGAACTTGGCACCCTTCAATTTATCCAAACAATCATGAGTTCTTGGGATTTGGTACCTATTCTTGATGGTGATTTTGTTAACATCCTGACAATCTATGCACATTGTAAAAGTCCCATCCTTCTTCTTCACTAAAAAAGAGGTGATGCAAATGGCGATTGACTTGGTTCCACCCAACCAATATCAATGAGCTATTTAACTTTCTTTGCCACTTCATCCTTTTTCTACTTTTGACAACCTATATTGATGTTTTTTGACCGGCCTTGCATTTGGCTCCAACTCAATCTCCCTTATCGGTGGGTGGCAGGCACTTGGGCATATGAAACACATCTTCATATTCTTTAAGTAGCTTCTTCATGCCTACATGTGTCACTTTGCTCTCTTTTTCATTGTACACATCCTTATGAAGTTGCAAAATGTACATATAACCACTCTTCTTCAATTCCCTCTTGAGTTTTGTGCTATTGATAAAGGTTAAATTTGAGGTGCCAAAACCATGCAATGTAATGGTCTCCTTCCCATGCAATGTAATGGTCTCCTTCCCATGCATAAATCTCAAAAAGCCTTGTTGCAAATTCATGGAGAAGGTTCAAAGAGTTGATAGCCAATCACACCCTAAAACAGTATCAATCGGCCCCATATTGAGCACTAACAATTTAGCTTTGCAAGTGTACTCTTTTGAGAGCATCAATTCCACTTTTTTGCAAATCATTATGCAATCCATGCTATCCCCGTCTGCTACTTCAACTTTTCTCTTCATTACCAATGCATCCGGTATAATTTCATATTTCCCAATACACTACTACAGGACAATAAAATACCGACGTTTTTTTCGACATAAAATAATTGCCTTGTAAAACAAAGGATCATCTATACTCACGTCAAAAAAAACGTCGGTGTCACCTTTTAAAAAAATGTCCTTATAAGAGTTGGTACAAATGTCTAAATCTTAGTCTATACGCATGGCGATATCCTTGTCAAAATACGCATAGCTAGCTCCATCCCAAAAACAAACAATTTCCATGTTTATTCTGACACTTATACCCATGCAAATACCGACGGATGCAAACATTTTTTGATGCTTATACCGACGGATGTAGACACTTTTCGAAGTTGATACTTACCCTTATACCGACGGACGCAAGTTAAAAAAATTTAGTAGTATGGTGCATACAGGTACAATTCTACACTTGGATACACTTGAATACACCATTATGCTAAAGATTTGAAGATTTTGCTAGATTCAACTGAAATTTTACACACTTAAGTTATCACCACAAACAAAGATAGACTGATGTACAAAATCAGGTTGAGCATCTAAATGCATTACTTATTGTCAAACAACAATGAGACATTGATCCAAATTGTATGATATTCATATTGATACGATAAATGTTTATACAAAAAAATTACCGCATATGTGAGCATATGTGAGCAACCTATACATGCCCAAAAGGGGTGCAAAAAAAATTTGTACAGTTCCAAAACCAAAAAATTCAATACAATTCTAAAACTATGCCAATTAAAAGGTGTCCAATCTGCAAGCTAGTACTGCTCTTTGCAAAAACAATGCAATACCCACGAATTAGTATATACAAACTTACCAAAAACCTCAGTTTGGCATATGGTACGATGTACTTACCGAAACCACAGTTGTCTAATCTATATTTTCACTGCCATGCTACTCATGCTGCTCAATGCGCTCAAGCAAGGCATGCTTGAATGCATAACACTCCTCCAACTCAGTAACCTGGTGTGTCCAACCACCCTCTCATGAAAACAAAACATAAATAAAAATATATAACTATTATAGTTGTATGTTGACATATAAAAGAGATGTGTAAGATTCCTCCCCAGCCTCTCAAAATGTCCAGCATATTTCGCTGTAATCAATTCCCTCTTCAGAAATACAAGAGATCTTGTCTCTGCCTGAGAGAGAGAAAATATTGTAGAGAGAGAATATTCAGATTTTGAATATTTTTGGATAGAAAAATATCTCATCTTATTAAAATGAATTCCCCTGAAACAGAAATTCAGAAAGAATTTTCCAATGTGCAATTAGAATTAATTGGAAATGGGTATAAAGGACCTTAGCCTAAGGGTCTAGATTTTTAGAAATTTTAGATTATGGTCCAATTAAGGTTCCTTTGGGCCAATAGCATTAATCCATGTGTAGGGAGGAGATAAATCCAATTTGTAAAAGAAGATACCCAAAAATGAGTAAATGCTCACATAAGATGAAGAGTTGACTATGTACAAGGTTTATTAGTAAAAAGCTATGAGCAATATTAAAAATATGAGATATTTTGGGTATAATGATTCCATTTTGACACATATGTAAGGAATGGGAGTTCTTTAAAGGAGGTGCATATTTCACATGCTTGAATGAGTTTTAAACTCATAAAAATTGAGATATTTCATCTCTCCTCTCTCCTCATTCAAGTCTAGTTCCAAAAAGTTAGCTTAACTGACCTAAAAATGGTCAAAAATTGACCAAACTGATTTAGAAAATTTTAGAATCAGTTTGTTTGGTTAGGAGCTCAATTTTCTATAAATAGAAGCCTCCCCATTGTTGAAAAATATATAGTGTTTATGCATCGTTACTCTACTCCACCTAAGCCAAGAACTGTGAATTCATTAATAATTCACTAGTTTTTGGAGCTTCCCTCTTTCTTCAATCCCCATTAGTGGCTCCATCAACATACTTAACCAATTGATTGGTTGGGGGCCTCTACCGTGAACAAAGAATCAAGCAATTTGTAAGGTAATTAGTGAATTTTGATCATTTTCTATAATTTCTCAATGTTTCTCTCTTCTTAACCCCTCTCAAGCTTGAGAAGCTTAATTGGAATGGTTTTTGAATGCTATTGAAGTTAATTGATGAATGATAGTGAAGAGTTACATAATTTGATGAATGCTATTGAAGTTAATTGATTAATGATAGTAAAGAATTACATAAATTTTTATTTATGCTTAATTCTAATGGTTTTTATGTAATTTCTCTCTCTCACTCAAGAAATGGTCATACTCATGACCCGTTCTCAATCCAAATGAAGCTTTTCATAAAGTTTTTTCTTAATCCAAGATTAATCTATGCTTGAGGTCAAATTAATGGCTTTTTTCTATGCTTTTAGTTTATGTATTTTATGAATATTGTTGATTCAATCCATTATGGATTATTGATCCAATTAGGGATCATTCTAATTATTTCTTAATGATAAGCTTTATCCCTTAGAAAAATTGAGATTTATCAGTCACATAGCAGCGGAGCTATGGCAAAATTTTTATAAAAATTACGCATAAAATAATTTCATTCAAAGCATGAAAAGAGGACTTCCTACCATATTCTAGGAATTATCATCCTAGATTAATTGAAGATATTCATTGTAATCATAGAGAAATCGATTTTTATATTATGCATAATTGATTTTCATGCATAGAGGTATGCATAAAAGATTATTATTTTAATGTAAAAGTGTTACTTTTATCATATTTGAATTTCATGCATAGAGGTATGCATAAAAGATGATTATTTTATTATAAAAGTGTTACTTTTAGCATAATTGAATTTCATGCATAGATGTATGCATAAAAGATGATTATTTTATTATAAAAGTGTTACTTTTATCATATTTGGATTTCATGCATAGAGGTATGCATAAGAGTTGATTATTCTATCATAAAAGTGATACTTTTATCACAATTGAATTTCATACATAGAAGTATGCATAAGAGTTGATTATTTTATTATAAAAGTGTTACTTTTATCATATTTGGATTTCATGCATAGAGGTATGCATAAAAGTTGATTATTTTATTATAAAAGTGTGACTTTTATCATATTTGGATTTCATGCATAGAGGTATGCATAAAAGTTGATTATTTTATTATAAAAGTGTGACTTTTATCATATTTGGATTTCATGCATAGAGGTATGCATAAAAGTTGATTATTTTACTATAAAAGTGTGACTTTTATCATATTTGGATTTCATGCATAGAGGTATGCATAAAAGTTGATTGTTTTATTATAAAAGTGTGACTTTTATCATAATTGAATTTCATGCATAGAGGTATGCATAAAAGTTGATTATTTTATGGTAAAAGTGTTACTTTTATCATATTGGATTTCATGTATAGAGGTATGCATAAAAGATATTCTTTTTATACTAAAAGTGTGATTTTCATCATAAATGGATTTTATGCATAACTTAGATGCATAAGAGAAATTCTTTTATTCTAAAAGTGTAATTCCTACCAAATTGAATTTATGCATAAGAAGATGCATAAAAGATTGATTTTTAAATTCAAAGGGTCATTCTCATCTAAATTGAATTTATGCATAGGAATATTCATAAAAGAATGGAATTTCAATTCAAAAGTGTTATTCTCATCCAAATTGAATTTATGCATAGGAAGATGCATAAAAGATGGATTTTTAATTCAAAAGTGTCAATTCTCATCTAAATTGAGTTTATGCATAGGAAGATGCATAAGAGATGGAATTTTAATTCAAAAGTGTCATTTTCATTTAAAATGAATTTATGCATAAAAGATTGATTTTTAAATGAGATGTGATAAAATGTGATAAGATGCGTATGGGAAGTGATAGGATGTGAGAAGAGGTGTATGAGATGTGATAAGATGTGATAAGATACGTATGGGAAGTGATAGGATGTGATAAGAGGTGTATGAGATGTGAAAAGATGTGATAAGATGTGTATGAGATGTGATAGGATATGATAAGAGGTGTATGAGATGTGATAGAATGTGTTAAGATGAGTTAGGATGTGTTAAGATGTGTATGGGACGAGGTAGAGAGTGTATCTGATGGGATAAGATGTATATGGGATGTGTTAGGGCGAGAATGGATGTATGGATGTAGATACGGATGTATGTATGTATGTGGATATGGATGTATGAATGAGGATGTGAAAATGGATGTATGTATGTAGATGTATGTAGATGTATGTAGATGTGGATGTGGATACGGATGTATGTATGTATGTATGTAGATGTGGATGTATGGATGTGAATGTGAATGAAGATGTGGATGTGGATGTATGGATGTAGATACGGATGTATGTATGTATGTGGACGTGGATGTATGAATGAGGATGTGAAAATGGATGTATGTATGTAGATGTGGATGTATGGATGTGAATGTGAATGAAGATGTGGATGTGGATGTATGGATGTAGATTCGGATGTAGATGTATGTATGTGAATGTGGATGTATGAATGAGGATGTGAAAATAGATGTATGCATGTAGATGCGTATATATGAATGTGAAATTGGATGTATGTATAATGAGGATGTGAAAATAGATGTATGCATGTAGATGCGTATGTATGAATGTGAAATTGGATGTATGATGTGGACGTACAAACATGGATATGTATGTAGAATAATGAATGTGAATGTGTATGTGAAATAATGTGTAGTCTATATGAGTGAATGGATGAGAATGAGTACACATTGAATGTAATAGGGAATAAGTAATGTGGTCCAAGAGTGGATAATGTGGAAAGACGAGAGTTCGTTATAGAAACTGTATTTTGTGACTGTTTGTAAATGACTTTTTTATGTCAAGAATGCTGGGGAAGCATTTTGACCGTCTTGAGGATTAAGGTCATGAAGACCGAACTGATAAAGTTGCAACTGCTGACGGAGAGTCAATGGAGGACGTCTCGCGTAGCAAGGTCGGGCGAGGTCTTGACCAGCCTCGGTTCGATTTAAATGGTGAGCTTCCGGTACGGTGGATTAGGGACCAAGGAAGCGGCCTATGAGTGAAGCGCTAGGTCACCTGCAAAGGATCCTAGAGGGTGCTGACCATACGGTGCTCGGGCTCTGGGTCGCCGAAGATACCCACACGTGTGTCGTGGAAGATATTGGAACAAGGAGTAAGAGTTGTTTTCTGAAACCGGGCATGGATCTGGTTGATTGACCTTGCTGGTCCTCAAAACGGATGAGTCCATGGCTCTTTTATATGGATATGTGGGTTGATCTTGCTGATCTTCCACGGAGATTCCATTTGATTATATGAATATATTGCCGGTTACTATGAGCTAGGAACTATGGAAAAGGCCCCTGAGTGAACAGGTGGTGAGCGTTCTGGTTGCCAATGATGC
Source organism: Cibotium barometz (assembly GCF_041138505.1). Taxonomy (NCBI): domain Eukaryota; kingdom Viridiplantae; phylum Streptophyta; class Polypodiopsida; order Cyatheales; family Cibotiaceae; genus Cibotium; species Cibotium barometz. The sequence goes on from NC_141104.1 coordinate 30,597,575, forward strand.
CATAAGTACACCGATGAATGAATGACGGGAAATAAGGATTCAACCAGAGACTTTGAGGATTGTCATCAGTGACATAATGGTTTCATTAAAGGATTGTTTGAAAGTTAATTGATGCTGAGAAAAAGGCAATTTCATATTGGGTGTGTAAGTGGTGTGACTAGTTTTATGTTTGTATGAACTTCCGGCTAGGGGGCCTAGGAACTCTTTTCCCTGGTATCCGGGACAAAACCTAACCAAATTCCTAATTGGATCCCATCACTACAGTGGTTTGGGGGGTTGGCTAACCCATGGGACTGGATGGGGTTAGGCTGGACTGATGGATCCGTAAATCGAGATTTAATTTCTATTACTACGATAGATGAAGTAAATCCCGGATAGTAATTGTTCTATGGATAGGAATCAACGGCTGTGCCTCTTGATGGGGAAAAAAGCGTTGATCCCAATGATCCAAGTGCAAGTTTCTTCCTTGATCTGACTAAGTACTGTTGGAGGTGGTGCAGTCGGATCAGTTTGATCAGTAATGATCTTGACTACGTTAGAGTAAAGAGTTATCCTGGTGAAATCGCCCGTGCTTTCCGAATAAGGGAAGTTTTTCCGGGTTCGGTTTTGGAAAAACCAATGGATTAGTCTCTTGTCCGGATATCCGTGGGCGAGGCCCCGAGTGTGAGACCTTGATCCGCGCAAGATATGTTACTTCCGCTGCTAGCACCCCGAATCCGTTGCGCGGTGGGAACAGGGATCTCACAGTTGGTATCAGAGCGAATTGGCTAATAAAGATCAACTGAAAAGCCAAATATGTCAAAAATTTATCAAGTAGCACAAAAAGGTTATAATTCTGTGATATAATTCATACAAATTGATATTCAAACTAATTTCGTAAATTAGTGATTGGGTCTTCAAATGGAAGTACCGCAATTATATGGAACCCTGACTTGCTTGAGGCTTAGACATGATAGTATTTACCTTATAATTCCAAGTATCATGACTAACCGTATATACCGAGGATATAACTGCAGCTCTTTACCGGCAGTATATACGAGTAAATCTAAGACTTGAAATTATAATCATTAATGCTATCTAGTTGATGAATTTGAATGTGGTTGATATGATTTTAAATTCTGTTTGGGAACTGATGAATTGATTTGGATTCTGATTGAAAAATGATGATCCCTGAAAATGGGTTGAAATGTAATAAGCTGAGCGAAACCACAATGTGGATGATTGGGACGAGTTCCCGTGATGATATTCATAACTAGTATGATGATAATGATTTCAGCAAATCACTATAAGATTAGTGGATTGTGCTGTCAAATTGCTACTGTTAACACTTGACACGGTAGATCAAGTTAAGGGATGACAAATTGAGAACTTACTTGTCTGAAATTTCCATGGAGGAATGTTCATAAAGAAATTTTTCGGTCTAATGGACCATTATCGTGTTAAAGAGATGAATGATATGATTTGAATGAATTGTTATTTAATGATGAGTTCTATTTAAGGGATAATTATCCCCGTATTCTGTTGGGTTGACCAGAATATAAGGAACCCTATAATAAATTGGATCTTAAGAAAAAGAGTTGTCCTCTACTTTGCGAGATGAGGACATCTTGCACTTTTTAAGTGGGGTAGAATGTAAGATTCCTCCCCCAGCCTTCGAGGTATGCAGGAGTAAGAATCTCCCTTCCCTCTCTAAAATAAAAGAAAGATTCTGTTTAAAAAGGGAAGACACTTTCCCCATAATACTTCTCAGGAGCCCACCTGTTTTAAGGATTCAGAACGATGAGTTCAGAAGTAAGAACCGGTGTTTTGGATGCCAAGGTTTTGGTCATCAGTTAAAAGACTGCCCGACTCCTACCATGAAAAGGGCACAAGGAAGTCTAGAACCCAAATTCAGAGACCAATTCCTTCATACCAATCTAATCAGGGTCCGTCTCTCGGACAAGATTGCTTAACTCCATTAACTAGTTCCGACCCATTGATTAGGGTCAAGATGACCAGTCAAATGCTTGGCGACTTAGAGCAACAGATGCAGGCAATTCATAAAGATATAAATGCTGCCCAGGATCGACAGAGACAATATACAGATAAGAAGTGGACAATCAGAGAATTCAAAGAAGCAGTTATAGTCTTCATTTGAATACGGACCAATAGAATTTCTTTATCTCTAGGGGAGTATAAGTAGTTATCCCCCAGATTTTGTGGACCAAAGAAAGTAGGTGACTTAGCCTATGAACTTCTTTTATCTCTTCATCTCAAAGTTCTTAATGCCTTCTATAGAAAAATGTGCCAAACCCAAATCAGGAAAAGACGGTAAAACTTTAGTGGCAAGATACCGTTGGCTTCTAAGTTACGCTAGCTCCTTCCTTTATATAAGTCGTAACTTTTACTTGTCGCTCACAGTAATCTTACTTCCATCGATCTCCCTTCTTTTTAATCTCCTTCATGGCTTGGCAACAGGAATTAGTTTTATCCATGATGATTTCTCACCTTCAAGACGCAAGCGAGTCTGTGAAGAAGGATTTTATAGAACAGTATGAGCACTCACTTTTTCCTCACTTGGGAACGTCTGTAGCTCAGACCAAATGGCGGACCTATCAAGACATAACTAGGGTAACACCCTGGGGTCACCAGCACTTTTGTAACAATGTCTTCTTGGCCATGGTTATCGAAGCCTTGGGTTTGGGTCCGCGATACTACTGCGTCATGAGATCAAGACATCTTGGGTTTTCTGAGAGGGTCTTCTTACTGGCGTGTTTTCTTCCTCATCAGAAGATATGCCTTTACCCCGTTTTTGGCTTGCCTCTCAGAGGTCCTTTTGTTAGATCACCTCATACCACTGAGATAGGTGCGGCAATAACCAACAGAATTATTCCCATAGATGAGTTACCTTATACGTGCGCAGCTTGTGAGTGCTGCTTTTGTGATCATATGATGGACGGGCTTATGGAAGTGTAAAGAGTTCTTCTATCTTTACTGTATATGTTCCAAGAATGAATAAAGTTTAATCTTGTTCTTGTCTTGACCCTTACTCTCCTTGAGACTTTTTTTTTGGTGGTTAATCTTAATTAAATTTTTCTCTAAGTCTCATATTCGTGCATCTTGCGAAATTATCCCAAGTTTGCGAGATGAGGATATCTCACGTTTTTCAAGTGGGAGAGAATGTAAGATTCCTCTCCAGCCTCTCAAAATGTCCAGCATATTTCCCTGTAATCAATTCCCTCTTCAAAAATACAAGAGATCTTGTCTCTGCCTGTTTTGGCATAGAGAGAGAAAATATTCTAGAGAGAGAATATTCAGATTTTGAATATTTTTGGATAGAAAAATATCTCATCTTATTAAAATGAAGTCCCCTGAAACAGAAATTCAGAAAGAATTTTCCAATGTGCAATTGGAATTAATTGAAAATGGGTATAAAGGACCTTAGCCTAAGGGTCTAGATTTTTAGAAATTTTAGATTATGGTCCAATTACGGTTCTTTTTGGCCAATAGCATCAATCCATGTGTAGGGAGGAGATAAATCCAATTTGTAAAAGAAGATACCCAAAAATGAGTAAATGCTCACATACGATGAAGAGTTGACTATGTACAAGGTTTATTGGTAAAAAACTATGAGCAATATTAAAAATATGAGATATTTTGGGTATAATGATTCCATTTTGACACATATGTAAGGAAGGGGAGTTCTTTAAAGGAGGTGCATATTTCACATGCTTGAATGAGTTTTAAACTCATAAAAATTGAGATATTTCATCTCTCCTCTCTCCTCATTCAAGTCTAGTTCCAAAAAGTTAGCTTAACTGACCTAAAAATGGTCAAAATTTGACCAAACTGATTTAGAAAATTTTAGAATCAGTTTGTTTGGTTAGGAGCTCAATTTTTCCTATAAATAGAAGCCTCCCCATTGTTGAAAAAGATATAGTGTTTATGCATCGTTACTCTACTCCACCTAAGCCAAGAACTGTGAATTCATTAATAATTCACTAGTTTTTGGAGCTTCCCTCTTTCTTCAATCCCCATTAGTGGCTCCATCAACATACTTAACCAATTGATTGGTTGGGGGCCTCTACCGTGAACAAAGAATCAAGCAATTTGTAAGGTAATTAGTGAATTTTGATCATTTTCTATAATTTCTCAATGTTTCTCTCTTCTCAACCCCTCTCAAGCTTGAGAAGCTTAATTGGAATGGTTTTTGAATGCTATTGAAGTTAATTGATGAATGATAGTGAAGAGTTACATAATTTGATGAATGCTATTGAAGTTAATTGATTAATGATAGTTAAGAATTACATAAATTTTCATTTATGCTTAATTCTAATGGTTTTTATGTAATTTCTCTCTCTCACTCAAGAAATGGTCATACTCATGACCCATTCTCAATCCAAATGAAGCTTTTCATAAAGCTTTTTCTTAATCCAAGATTAATCTATGCTTGAGGTCAAATTAATGGCTTTTTTCTATGCTTTTAGTTTATGTATTTTATGAATATTGTTGATTCAATCCATTATTATGGATTATTGATCCAATTAGGGATCATTCTAATTATTTCTTAATGATAAGCTTTATCCTTTAGAAAAATTGAGATTTATCAGTCATAGCAGCGGAGCTATGGCAAAATTTTTATAAAAATTACGCATAAAATAATTTCATTCAAAGCATAACAAGAGGACTTCCTACCATATTCTAGGAATTATCATCCTAGATTAATTGAAGATATTCATTGTAATCATAGAGAAATTGATTTTTATATTATGCATAATTGATTTTCATGCATAGAGGTATGCATAAAAGATTATTATTTTAATGTAAAAGTGTTACTTTTATCATATTTGAATTTCATGCATAGAGGTATGCATAAAAGATGATTATTTTATTATAAAAGTGTTACTTTTAGCATAATTGAATTTCATGCATAGATGTATGCATAAAAGATGATTATTTTATTATAAAAGTGTTACTTTTATCATATTTGGATTTCATGCATAGAGGTATGCATAAAAGTTGATTATTTTATTATAAAAGTGTTACTTTTATCACAATTGAATTTCATACATAGAAGTATGCATAAGAGTTGATTATTTTATTATAAAAGTGTTACTTTTATCATATTTGGATTTCATGCATAGAGGTATGCATAAAAGTTGATTATTTTATTATAAAAGTGTGACTTTTATCATATTTGGATTTCATGCATAGAGGTATGCATAAAAGTTGATTATTTTATTATAAAAGTGTGACTTTTATCATATTTGGATTTCATGCATAGAGGTATGCATAAAAGTTGATTATTTTATTATAAAAGCGTGACTTTTATTTGGATTTCATGCATAGAGGTATGTATAAAAGTTGATTATTTTATTATAAAAGTGTGACTTTTATCATATTTGGATTTCATGCATAGAGGTATGCATAAAAGTTGATTATTTTATTATAAAAGTGTGACTTTTATCGTATTTGAATTTCATGCATAGAGGTATGCATAAAAGTTGATTATTTTATTGTAAAAGTGTTACTTTTATCATATTGGATTTCATGTATAGAGGTATGCATAAAAGATATTCTTTTTATACTAAAAGTGTGATTTTCATCATAAATGGATTTTATGCATAACTTAGATGCATAAGAGAAATTCTTTTATTCTAAAAGTGTAATTCCTACCAAATTGAATTTATGCATAAGAAGATGCATAAAAGATTCATTTTTAAATTCAAAGGGTCATTCTCATCTAAATTGAATTTATGCATAGGAATATGCATAAAAGAATGGAATTTCAATTCAAAAGTGTTATTCTCATCCAAATTGAATTTATGCATAGGAAGATACATAAAAGATGGATTTTTAATTCAAAAGTGTCAATTCTCATCTAAATTGAGTTTATGCATAGGAAGATGCATAAGAGATGGAATTTTAATTCAAAAGTGTCATTTTCATTTAAAATGAATTTATGCATAAAAGATTGATTTTTAAATGAGATGTGATAAAATGTGATAAGATGCGTATGGGAAGTGATAGGATGTGAGAAGAGGTGTATGAGATGTGATAAGATGTGATAAGATACGTATGGGAAGTGATAGGATGTGATAAGAGGTGTATGAGATGTGAAAAGATGTGATAAGATGTGTATAAGATGTGATAGGATATGATAAGAGGTGTATGAGATGTGATAGAATGTGTTAAGATGAGTTAGGATGTGTTAAGATGTGTATGGGACGAGGTAGAGAGTGTATCTGATGGGATAAGATGTATATGGGATGTGTTAGGGCGAGAATGGATGTATGGATGTAGATACGGATGTATGTATGTATGTAGATGTGGATGTATGAATGAGGATGTGAAAATGGATGTATGTATGTAGATGTATGTAAATGTGTGTAAGATTCCTCCCCCAACCCCCTTTTGATGTCTAGTATCTTCCCCTGTAATCAATCCCTCTTTAGAAATATAAAGACCTTGTTTCTAACTGTTTTAATCTAGAGAGAGAAAATATTCTAGAGAGATAATATTCAGATTTTTAATATTTTTGGATAGAAAATTATCTCATCTTATTAAAATAAGTTCCCCTGAAATAGAAATTCAAAAAGAACTTTCCAATGTGCAATTGGAATTAATTGGAAATGGGTATAAAGGACCTTAGCCTAAGGGTCTAGATTTTCAGAAATTTTTGGATTATGGTCCAATTAAGGTTCCTATGGGCCAATAGCATCAATCCATGTGTAGCGAGGAGATAAATCCAATTTGTAAAAGAAGATACCCAAAAATGAGTAAATGCTCACATAAGATGAAGAGTTGAAAATGTACAAGGCTTATTAGTAAAAAACTATGAGCAATATTAAAAATATGAGATATTTTGGGTATAATAATTCCATTTTGACACATATGTAAGGAAGGGGAGTTCTTTAAAGGAGGTGCATATTTCACATAAGATGAAGAGTTGAAAATGTACAAGGTTTATTAGTAAAAAACTATGAGCAATATTAAAAATATGAGATATTTTGGATATAATGATTCCATTTTGACACATATGTAAGGAAGGGGAGTTCTTTAAAGGAGATGCATATTTCACATAAGATGAAGAGTTGAAAATGTACAAGGTTTATTAGTAAAAAACTATGAGCAATATTAAAAATATGAGATATTTTGGGTATAATGATTCCATTTTGACACATATATAAGGAAGGGGAGTTCTTTAAAGGAGGTGCATATTTCACATGCTTGAATGAGTTTTAAACTCAAAAATAATGTGATATTTTTATCTCTCCTCTCTCTTGAACCAAACCAAATCAAAATGGAACCAAACCGAATCAAAAAGTAACCAAACTAGGTCCAAATCTAGTCCAAATTCAACCAAACCGAATTTGGAAAATTCTAGAATTCAGTTAGCTTTGGTTAGAGCTTCCCTCTCCTATAAATAGAACATGAGCCCTTTGAAAAAAATAAAAGAATCTTACTATACTAGAGTTATGCTGAAATAATGCTAATTTCTACTATTCTCTAAAATTCTCTCCAAATTGAAGAAATTGGAGCTTCCCTCTTTCTTCAATCCCCATTAGTGGCTCCATCAACATACTTAACCAATTGATTGGTTGGGGGCCTCTACCGTGAACAAAGAATCAAGCAAATTGTAAGGTAAATGGTGAATTTTGATCTTTTCTATAATTTCTCAATGCTTCTCTCTTCTCAACCCCTCTCAAGCTTCATGAGAAGCTTAATTGGAATGGTTTTTGAATGCTATTGAAGTTAATTGATGAATGGTAGTGAAGAGTTACATAATTTGATAAATGCTATTGAAGTTAATTGATTAATGATAGTTAAGAATTACATAAATTTTCATTTATGTTTAATTCTAATGGTTTTTATGTAATTTCTCTCTCTCACTCAAGAAATGGTCATACTCATGACCCATTCTCAATCCAAATGAAGCTTTTCATAAAGCTTTTTCTTAATCCAAGATTAATCTATGCTTGAGGCCAAATTAATGTTTTTTTTCTATGCTTTTAGTTTATGTATTTCATGAATATTGATGATTCAATCCATTATGGATTAAGGATCCAATTAGGGATCATTTTAATTATTTTCTTAATGATAAGCTTTATCCCTTAGAAAAATTGAGATTTATCAGTCATAGCAGAGCGGAGCTATGGCAAAATTTTTATAAAAATTACGCATAAAATAATTTCATTCAAAGCATGAAAAGAGGACTTCCTACCATATTCTAGGAATTATCATCCTAGATTAATTGAAAGATATTCATTGTAATCATAGAGAAATTGATTTTTATATTATGCATAATTGATTTTCATGCATAGAAGTATGCATAAAAGATTATTATTTTAACATAAAAGTGTTACTTTTATCATAATTGGATTTCATGCATAGAGGTATGCATAAAAGATGATTATTTTAATGTAAAAGTGTTACTTTTATCATATTTGGATTTCATGCATAGAGGTATCCATAAAAGATGATTATTTTAATGTAAAAGTGTTACTTTTATCATATTTGGATTTCATGCATAGAGGTATGCATAAAAGATGATTATTTTAATGTAAAAGTGTTACTTTTATCATATTTGGATTTCATGCATAGAGGTATGCATAAAAGATGATTATTTTAATGTAAAAGTGTTACTTTTATCATATTTGGATTTCATGCATAGAGGTATGCATAAAAGATGATTATTTTAATGTAAAAGTGTTACTTTTGTCACAATTGAATTTCATGCATAGAGGTATGCATAAAAGTTGATTATTTTATTATAAAAGTGTTACTTTTATCATAATTGGATTTCATGCATGGAGGTATGCATAAAAGATATTCTTTTTATACTAAAAGTGTGATTTTTATCATAAATGGATTTTATGCATAACTTAGATGCCTAAGAGAAATTCTTTTATTCTAAAAGTGTAATTCCTACCAAATTGAATTTATGCATAAGAAGATGCATAAAAAATTGATTTTTAATTCAAAAGTGTCATTCTCATCTAAATTAAATTTATGCATAGGAAGATGCATAAAAGATTGATTTTTAATTCAAAAGTGTCATTCTCATCTAAATTGAATTTATGCATAGGAAGATGCATAAAAGATTGAATTTTAATTCAAAAGTGTCATTTTCATTTAAAATGAATTTATGCATAGGAAGATGCATAAAAGATTGATTTTACTTCGGAAGTATTAATCTCCTTAAATGGAATTTATGCATAAGTAAATGTGTAAAGAAATCTTATATCAAATATAAGAATTCTCTTGTATTCTATAAATAGATAATATGAGATGTGATAGGATGTGAGATAAGAGGTGTATAAGAGGTGATAAGAGGTGATAAGATGAATTAAGATGTGATAAGATGTGTATGGGATGAGGTAAGAAGTGTATGTGATAAGATAAGATGTATATGGGTTGTGATAGGGCGTGAATGGATGTGATGTAAAAGATTAGATGTGAAGGCATATGGGGTTATATGAATGGGAATGTGGAAATGGATGTATGTATGTGGATGTGTGGATGTGGAGATGGGAGTATGGATGTATGAATGTGAAAATGATGTATGCATGAAGATGTATATGCATAGATGTGAATGTGGATGTATAGATGTGAATGGAAATGTGGATGTGGATGTATGTATGTATGTGGATGTGAATGTGGATGTAGATGTGGATGTATAGATGTGAATGGGAATGTGGATGTGGATGTATGTATGTATGTGGATGTAGATGTGGATGTATGTATGTGGATGTGGATGTTTGTATGTATGTGGATGTAGATGTGGATGTATAGATGTGAATGGGAATGTGGATGTGGATGTATGGGAATGTGGATGTATAGATGTGAATGGGAATGTGGATGTAGATGTATGTATGTATGTGGATGTAGATGTATGTATGTATGTGGATGTAGATGTGGATGTATAGATGTGAATGGGAATGTGGATGTGGATGTATGTATGTATGTGGATGTGGATGTATAAATGAGGATGTGAAAATGGAGGTATGCATGTAGATGTGGATGTATGGATGTGAATGTGGATGTGGATGTGGATGTGGATGTATGGATGTGGATATGGATGTGTATGTATGAATGTGGATATGGGATGTGGATCTATAAATGAGGATGTGAAAATGGATGTATGCATGTAAATGTGGATGTATGGATGTGAATGTGAATGTGTATGTGAATTAATGTGTCGTCGATATGAGGAAATGGATGAGAATGAGTACACATTGAATGGAATGTGGAATAAGTAATGTGGACTAAGGAGGGATAATGTGGAAAGACGAGAGTTCGATTTAGAAACTGTATTTTGTGACTGTTTGTTAATGACTGTTTTATGTCAAGAATGCTGGGGAAGCATTTTGACCATCTTGTGGATTAAGGTCATGAAGACCTAACTGTTAAAGTTGCAACTGCTGACGGAGAGTCAATGGAGGATGTGTCGCGTAGCAAGGTCGACCAAGGTCTTGACCAGCCTCGGTTCGATTTAAATGGTGAGCTTCCAGTACGGTGGATGAGGGACCAAGGAAGCGGCCTATGAGTGAAGCGGTAGGTCACCTGCGAGACGAAGGATCCTAGAGGGTGCTGACCATACGGTGCTCGGGCTCTGGGTCGCCGAAGATACCCACATGTGCGTCGTGGAAGATATTGGAACGAGGAGTAAGAGTTGTTTTGTGAAACCGGGCATGGATCTGGTTGATTGACCTTGCTGGTCTTCAATGGATGAGTCCATGGCTCTTTATATGGATCTGTTGGTTGATCTTGCTGATCTTCAACGAGAGTCCATCTTGATTTTTATAAGTGATTATATTGCCGAGTATTATGGGCTAAGAACTATTGAAAAGGCCCTTGTGTGGACAGGTGGTGAGCGTTCTAGTTGCCAATGATGCCATAGATACTCTGATGAAGGAATGATGGGAAATTATGAATCAACCAGATAAAATGGAAGATTGTGATCAGTGGTACTATGGTTTCATTAAAGGATTATTTTAAAGTTAGCTGATGCTAAGAAAAAGGCAATTTCATATTGGGTGTGTAAGTGGTGTGGCTAGTTTTATGTTTGCATGAACTTCCGGCTAGGGGGCCTTGGAACTCTTTTCCTTGGTACCTGGGATAAAACCTAACCAAATTCCAAATTGGATCCCATCACTACAGTGGTTGGCTAACCCATGGGATCGGATGGGGTTAGGCTGGACTGATGGATCCATAAATCAAGACTCAATTTTCGTTATTACGATAGATGAAGTAAGTCCCGGATAGTAATTGTTCTATGGATAGGAATCAACAGCTGTGCCTCTTGATGGGGAAAAAAACGTTGATCCCAATGATACAAGTGCAAGTTTATTCCTTGATCTGACCGAGTATCTTTATAGGTGCAGTCGGATCTGTTTGATCACTATTAATGGTCTTGACTACGTTAGAGTAGCAAGTTATCCTGGAGGAATCGCCCGTGCTTTCCGGAAAAGGGAAGTTTTTCCGGGTTCGGTTTTGGAAAAACTGACGGATTAGTCTTTTGTCCGGATATCCGAGGCCCCGAGTGTGGGACCCTGCCTCGCGCAAGAAGTGCTACTTCTGCTGCTAGTACCCCGAATCCGTTGCACGGTGTTAACAGGGATCTCACAGTTGGTATCAGAGCGAATTGGTTAATAAAGATTAACTGAGAAGCCAAATATGTCAAAAATTTATCAAGAAGCACAAAAAGGTTGTAATTGTGTGATATAATTCATACAATTTGATATTCAAACTGAAATTTGTAATTTGGTAATTGGGTCTTCAGATGGAAGTACCGTAATTATATAGAATCCGTGACTTGCTTGAGGCCTAGACATGATGGTATTTACCTTATAATTCCAAGGGCCGTGACTACCCGTATATACCGAGAGTATACTGCAGCTCTTTACTGACAGTATATACGAGTAAATCTAAGACTTGAAATTATAAGCGTTAATGCTATCCAGAGGATGATTTCGAATGTGGTTGATATGATTTTTAATTCTGTTTGAGAATTGATGAATTGATTTGGATTCTGATTGAAAAATGATGATCCCTGAAATTTGGTTGAAATGTAATAATGAAATGTAATAAGTTGAGCGAAACCTCAATGAGGATGAATGGGACGAGTTCCTGTGATGATATTCATAACTCGAATGATGATAATGATTTCAGCAAATCACTATGAGATTAGTGGATTGTGCTGTCAGATTGCTACTATTAATACTTGACCGTTAGATCAAGTTAAGGGATGACAAATTGAGAACTTGCTTGACTGAAATCCCCGTGGTGGAGGAATTAGAAAGAAATTTTTTTCGGTCTAATGGACCATTATCGTGTTAAAGATATGAATGATATGATCTGAATGAATTGTTATTTAATGATATGAATGATATGATCTGAATGAATTGTTATTTAATGATGAGTTCTATATAAGGGATATTTATTCCCGTATTCTGTTGGGTTGAGCAGAATATAAGGAACCCAGAATAAATTGGATCTTAAGAAAAAGAGTTATCCTCTACTTTACGAGATGAGGACATCTCGCACTTTTTTAAGTGGGGTAGAATGTAAGATTCCTCCCCAACCTTCGAGGTATACAGGAGTAAGAATCTCCCTTTTTGATCTTATAATTATTCCCTCTCTAAAATAGAAGAAAGATTCTGTTTAAAAAAGGAAGACCCTTTCCCTAGAATACTTCTCAGGAGTTCCACCTGTTTTAAGGATTCAGAACAATGAGTTCAGAAGTAAAAATCGGTGTTTTGGATACCAAGGTTTTGGTCTTCATTCGAGTACGGCCCAAAAGAAGTTCTTTATCTATTGGGGAGTTTAAGAAGTTATCCCCCAGATATTGTGAGCCTTATCTGAGTTCAAAGAAAGTAAGTGACTTAGCTTACGAGCTTCTTTTATCTCCTCATCTCAAAGTTCTTAATGTATTTCATAGAAATATGTGTCAAACCCAAATCATGGAAAGACGGTAAAACTTCAGTGGCAAGATACCGTTGGCCTATAAGTTACGCTAGCTCCTTCCTTTATATAAGTTGTAACTTTTACTTGTCGCTCACAGTAATCTTACTCCCATCAATCTCCTTCTTTCTTAATCTCCTTCATGGCTTGGCAACAAGAATTAGTTTTATCCATGATGATTTCTCACCTTCAAGACGCAAGCGAGTCTGTGAAGAAGGATTTTATAGAACAGTATGAGCGCTCACTTTTCCCTCACTTGGGAACTTCCGTAGCTCAGACCAAATGGCGGACCTATCAAAACATAACTAGGGTAACACCCTGGAGTCAGCAGCACTTTCGTAACAATGTCCACTTGGCCATGGTTATTGAAGCTTTGGGTTTGGGTCCTCGATACTACTGTGTCATGAGATCAAGACATCTTGGGTTTTCTGAGCGGGTCTTCTTACTGGCGTGTTTTCTTCCTCATGAGAAGATATGCCTTTACCCCGTTTTTGGCTTACCTCTCAGAGGTCCTTTTGTTAGATCACCTCATACCACTGAGATAGGTGCGGCAATAACCAACAAAATTATTCCCATAGATGAGTTACCTTATACATGCGCAGCTTGTGAGTGCTGCTTTTGTGATCATATGATGGACGGGCTTATGGAAGTGTAAAGAGTTCTTCTATCTTTACTGTATATGTTCCAAGAATGAATAAAGTTTAAATCTTGTTCTTGTCTTGAATCTTACTCTCTTGAGACTTTTCTTGGTGGTTAATCTTTATTCGTGCATCTTGCGAAATTATCCCAAGTTGCGAGATGAGGACATCTCGCGTTTTTTAAGTGGGGTAGAATGTAAGATTCCTCCCCCAACCACCTTTTGATGTCTAGTATCTTCCCCTGTAATCAATCCCTCTTCAGAAATATAAAGACCTTGTTTCTAACTGTTTTAACCTAGAGAGAGAAAATATTCTAGAGAGAGAATATTCAGATTTTTAATATTTTTGGATAGAAAATTATCTCATCTTATTAAAATAAGTTCCCTTGAAACAGAAATTCAAAAAAACTTTCCAATGTGCAATTGGAATTAATTGGAAATGGGTATAAAGGACCTTAGCCTAAGGGTCTAGATTTTCAGAAACTTTTGGATTATGGTCCAATTAAGGTTCCTATGGGCCAATAGCATCAATCCATGTGTAGGGAGGAGATAAATCCAATTTGTAAAAGAAGATACCCAAAAATGAGTAAATGCTCACATAAGATGAAGAGTTGAAAATGTACAAGGTTTATTAGTAAAAAACTATGAGCAATATTAAAAATATGAGATATTTTGGGTATAATGATTCCATTTTGACACATATGTAAGGAAGGGGAGTTCTTTAAAGGAGGTGCATATTTCACATAAGATGAAGAGTTGAAAATGTACAAGGTTTATTAGTAAAAAACTATGAGCAATATTAAAAATATGAGATATTTTGGGTATAATGATTCCATTTTGACACATATGTAAGGAAGGGGAGTTCTTTAAAGGAGGTGCATATTTCACATAAGATGAAGAGTTGAAAATGTACAAGGTTTATTAGTAAAAAACTATGAGCAATATTAAAAATATGAGATATTTTGGGTATAATGATTCCATTTTGACACATATGTAAGGAAGGGGAGTTCTTTAAAGGAGGTGCATATTTCACATGCTTGAATGAGTTTTAAACTCAAAAATAATGTGATATTTTTATCTCTCCTCTCTCTTGAACCAAACCAAATCAAAATGGAACCAAACCGAATCAAAAAGTAACCAAACTAGGTCCAAATCTAGTCCAAATTCAGCCAAACTGAATTTGGAAAATTCTAGAATTCAGTTAGCTTTGGTTAGAGCTTCCCTCTTCTATAAATAGAACATGAGCCCTTTGAAAAAAATAGAAGAATTTTACTATACTAGAGTTATGCTGAAATAATGCTAATTTCTACTATTCTCTAAAATTCTCTCCAAATTGAAGAAATTGGAGCTTCCCTCTTTCTTCAATCCCCATTAGTGGCTCCATCAACATACTTAACCAATTGATTGGTTGGGGGCCTCTACCGTGAACAAAGAATCAAGCAAATTGTAAGGTAAATGGTGAAGTTTGATCTTTTCTATAGTTTCTCAATGCTTCTCTCTTCTCAACCCCTCTCAAGCTTGAGAAGCTTAATTGGAATGGTTTTTGAATGCTATTGAAGTTGATTGATGAATGGTAGTGAAGAGTTACATAATTTGATAAATGCTATTGAAGTTAATTGATTAATGATAGTTAAGAATTTTATAAAGTTCCATTTATGTTTAATTCTAATGGTTTTTATGTAATTTCTCTCTCTCACTCAAGAAATGGTCATACTCATGACCCATTCTCAATCCAAATGAAGCTTTTCATAAAGCTTTTCCTTAATCCAAGATTAATCTATGCTTGAGGCCAAATTAATGGCTTTTTTCTATGCTTTTAGTTTATGTATTTCATGAATATTGATGATTCAATCCATTATGGATTAAGGATCCAATTAGGGATCATTTTAGTTATTTTCTTAATGATAAGCTTTATCCCTTAGAAAAATTGAGATTTATCAGTCATAGCAGAGGAGCTATGGCAAAATTTTTATAAAAATTACGCATAAAATAATTTCATTCAAAGCATGAAAAGAGGACTTCCTACCATATTCTAGGAATTATCATCCTAGATTAATTGAAATATATTCATTGTAATCATAGAGAAATTGATTTTTATATTATGCATAATTGATTTTCATGCATAGAAGTATGCATAAAAGATTATTATTTTAACATAAAAGTGTTACTTTTATCATAATTGGATTTCATGCATAGAGGTATGCATAAAAGATGATTATTTTAATGTAAAAGTGTTACTTTTATCATATTTGGATTTCATGCATAGAGGTATGCATAAAAGATGATTATTTTAATGTAAAAGTGTTACTTTTATCATAATTGGATTTCATGCATAGAGGTATGCATAAAAGATGATTATTTTAATGTAAAAGTGTTACTTTTATCATAATTGGATTTCATGCATAGAGGTATGCATAAAAGATGATTATTTTAATGTAAAAGTGTTATTTTTATCATATTTGGATTTCATGCATAGAGGTATGCATAAAAGATGATTATTTTAATGTAAAAGTGTTACTTTTATCATATTTGAATTTCATGCATAGAGGTATGCATAAAAGATGATTATTTTAATGTAAAAGTGTTACTTTCGTCACAATTGAATTTCATGCATAGAGGTATGCATAAAAGTTGATTATTTTATTATAAAAGTGTTACTTTTATCATAACTGGATTTCATGCATGGAGGTATGCATAAAAGATATTCTTTTTTATACTAAAAGTGTGATTTTCATCATAAATGGATTTTATGCATAACTTAGACGCATAAGAGAAATTCTTTTATTCTAAAAGTGTAATTCCTACCAAATTGAATTTATGCATAAGAAGATGCATAAAAAATTGATTTTTAATTCAAAAGTGTCATTCTCATCTAAATTAAATTTATGCATAGGAAGATGCATAAAAGATTGATTTTTAATTCAAAAGTGTCATTCTCATCTAAATTGAATTTATGCATAGGAAGATGCATAAAAGATTGAATTTTAATTCAAAAGTGTCATTTTCATTTAAAATGAATTTATGCATAGGAAGATGCATAAAATATTGATTTTACTTCGGAAGTATTAATCTCCTTAAATGGAATTTATGCATAAGTAAATGTGTAAAGAAATCTTATATCAAATATAAGAATTCTCTTGTATTCTATAAATAGATAATATGAGATGTGATAGGATGTGAGATAAGAGGTGTATAAGAGGTGATAAGAGGTGATAAGATGAATTAAGATGTGATAAGATGTGTATGGGATGAGGTAAGAAGTGTATGTGATAAGATAAGATGTATATGGGTTGTGTGATAGGGCGTGAATGGATGTGATGTAAAAGATTAGATGTGAAGGCATATGGGGTTATATGAATGGGAATGTGGAAATGGATGTATGTATGTGGATGTGTGGATGTGGAGATGGGAGTATGGATGTATGAATGTGAAAATGATGTATGCATGAAGATGTATATGCATAGATGTGAATGTGGATGTATAGATGTGAATGGAAATGTGGATGTGGATGTATGTATGTATGTGGATGTGAATGTGGATGTAGATGTGGATGTATAGATGTGAATGGGAATGTGGATGTGGATGTATGTATGTATGTGGATGTAGATGTGGATGTATGTATGTGGATGTGGATGTTTGTATGTATGTGGATGTAGATGTGGATGTATAGATGTGAATGGGAATGTGGATGTGGATGTATGGGAATGTGGATGTATAGATGTGAATGGGAATGTGGATGTAGATGTATGTATGTATGTGGATGTAGATGTATGTATGTATGTGGATGTAGATGTGGATGTATAGATGTGAATGGGAATGTGGATGTGGATGTATGTATGTATGTGGATGTGGATGTATAAATGAGGATGTGAAAATGGAGGTATGCATGTAGATGTGGATCCATGTATGGATGTGAATGTGGATGTGGATGTGGATGTATGGATGTGGATATGGATGTGTATGTATGAATGTGGATATGGGATGTGGATGTATAAATGAGGATGTGAAAATGGATGTATGCATGTAAATGTGGATGTATGGATGTGAATGTGAATGTGTATGTGAATTAATGTGTCGTCGATATGAGGAAATGGATGAGAATGAGTACACATTGAATGGAATGTGGAATAAGTAATGTGGACTAAGGAGGGATAATGTGGAAAGACGAGAGTTCGATTTAGAAACTGTATTTTGTGACTGTTTGTAAATGACTGTTTTATGTCAAGAATGCTGGGGAAGCATTTTGACCGTCTTGTGGATTAAGGTCATGAAGACCTAAGTGTTAAAGTTGCAACTGTTGATGGAGAGTCAATGGAGGACGTCTCGCGTAGCAAGGTCGACCGAGGTCTTGACCAGCCTCGGTTCGATTTAAATGGTGAGCTTCCGGTACGGTGGATGAGGGACCAAGGAAGCGGCCTATGAGTGAAGCGCTAGGTCACCTGCGAAGGATCCTAGACGGTGCTGACCATACGGTGCTCGGGCTCTGGGTCGCCGAAGATACCCACACGTGCGTCGTGGAAGATATTGGAACGAGGAGTAAGAGTTGTTTTGTGAAACCGGGCATGGATCTGGTTGATTGACCTTGCTGGTCTTCAATGGATGAGTCCATGGCTCTTTATATGGGTCTGTTGGTTGATCTTGCTGATCTTCAATGAGAGTCCATCTTGATTTTTATAAGTGATTATATTGCCGAGTATTATGGGCTAGGAACTATTGAAAAGGCCCCTGTGTGGACAGGTGGTGAGTGTTCTAGTTGCCAATGATGCCATAGATACTCTGATGAAGGAATGATGGGAAATTATGAATCAACCGGATAAAATGGAAGATTGTGATCAGTGGTACTATGGTTTCATTAAAGGATTATTTTAAAGTTAGCTGATGCTAAGAAAAAGGCAATTTCATATTGGGTGTGTAAGTGGTGTGGCTAGTTTTATGTTTGCATGAACTTCCGGCTAGGGGGCCTTGGAACTCTTTTCCTTGGTACCCGGGACAAAACCTAACCAAATTCCAAATTGGATCCCATTACTACATTGGTTGGGCGGTTGGCTAACCCATGGGATCGGATGGGGTTAGGCTGGACTGATGGATCCGTAAATCGAGACTCAATTTCTGTTATTACGATAGATGAAGTAAGTCCCGGATAGTAATTGTTCTATGGATAGGAATCAACAGCTGTGCCTCTTGATGGGGAAAAAAGCGTTGATCCCAATGATCCAAGTGCAAGTTTCTTCCTTGATTTGACCGAGTATCTTTATAGGTGCAGTCGGATCAGTTTGATCACTATTAATGGTCTTGACTACGTTAGAGTAAAAAGTTATCCTGGAGGAATCGCCCGTGCTTTCCAGATAAGGGAAGTTTTTCCGGGTTCGGTTTTGGAAAAACCGACGGATTAGTCTTTTGTCCGGATATCCGTGGACGAGGCCCCGAGTGTGGGACCCTGCCTCGCGTAAGAAGTGCTACTTCCACTGCTAGTACCCCGAATCCGTTGCATGGTGGGAACAGGGATCTCACAATGTGGATGTGGATACGGATGTATGTATGTATGTATGTAGATGTGGATGTATGGATGTGAATGTGACTGAAGATGTGGATGTGGATGTATGGATGTAGATACGGATGTATGTATATATGTGGATGTGGATGTATGAATGAGGATGTGAAAATGGATGTATGTATGTAGATGTTGATGTATGGATGTGAATGTGAATGAAGATGTGGATGTGGATGTATGGATGTAGATTCGGATGTAGATGTATGTATGTGAATGTGGATGTATGAATGAGGATGTGAAAATAGATGTATGCATGTAGATGCGTATATATGAATGTGAAATTGGATGTATAATGTGGATGTATGAATGAGGATGTGAAAATAGATGTATGCATGTAGATGCGTATGTATGAATGTGAAATTGGATGTATGATGTGGACGTACGAACATGGATATGTATGTAGAATAATGAATGTGAATGTGTATGTGAAATAATGTGTAGTCTATATGAGTGAATGTGAATGTCTACATGGATAATGAATGTGAATGTGTATGTGAAATAATGTGTAGTCTATATGAGTGAATGGATGAGAATGAGTACACATTGAATGTAATAGGGAATAAGTAATGTGGTCCGAGAGTGGATAATGTGGAAAGACGAGAGTTCGTTATAGAAACTGTATTTTGTGACTGTTTGTAAATGACTGTTTTATGTCAAGAATGCTGCGGAAGCATTTTGACCGTCTTGAGGATTAAGGTCATGAAGACCGAACTGATAAAGTTACAACTGCTGACGGAGAGTCAATGGAGGACGTCTCGCGTAGCAAGGTCGGCCGAGGTCTTGACCAGCCTCGCTTCGATTTAAATGGTGAGCTTCCGATACGGTGGATTAGGGACCAAGGAAGCGGCCTATGAGTGAAGCGCTAGGTCACCTGCGAGGATCCTAGAGGGTGCTGACCATACGGTGCTCGGGCTCTGGGTCGCCGAAGATACCCACACGTGCGTTGTGGAAAATATTGGAACAAGGAGTAAGAGTTGTTTTCTGAAACCGGGCATGGATCTGGTTGATTGACCTTGCTGGTCCTCAACGGATGAGTCCATGGCTCTTTTATATGGATCTGTGGGTTGATCTTGCTGATCTTCCACGGAGATTCCATTTGATTATATGAATATATTGCCGGTTACTATGAGCTAGGAACTATGGAAAAGGCCCCTGAGTGAACAGGTGGTGAGCGTTCTGGTTGCTAATGATACCATAAGTACACCGATGAATGAATGACGGGAAATAAGGATTCGACCAGAGACTTTGAGGATTGTCATCAGTGACATAATGGTTTCATTAAAGGATTGTTTGAAAGTTAATTGATGCTGAGAAAAAGGCAATTTCATATTGGGTGTGTAAGTGGTGTGACTAGTTTTATGTTTGTATGAACTTCCGGCTAGGGGGCCTAGGAACTCTTTTCCCTGGTACGCGGGACAAAACCTAACCAAATTCCTAATTGGATCCCATCACTACAGTGGTTGGGAGGTTGGCTAACCCATGGGACTGGATGGGGTTAGGCTGGACTGATGGATCCGTAAATCGAGATTTAATTTCTATTACTACGATAGATGAAGTAAATCTCGGATAGTAATTGTTCTATGGATAGGAATCAACGGCTATGCCTCTTGATGGGGGAAAAAGCGTTGATCCCAATGATCCAAGTGCAAGTTTCTTCCTTGATCTGACTAAGTACTGTTAGAGGTGCAGTCGGATCAGTTTGATCAGTAATGATCTTGACTATGTTAGAGTAAAGAGTTATCCTGGTGAAATCTCCCGTGCTTTCCGAATAAGGGAAGTTTTTCCGGGTTCGGTTTTGGAAAAACCGACGGATTAGTCTCTTGTCCAGATATCTGTGGGCGAGGCCCCGAGTGTGAGACCCTGATCCGCGCAAGATATGTTACTTCCGCTGCTAGCACCCCGAATCCGTTGCGCGGTGGGAACAGGGATCTCACAAGAGGCTACAAAAAGCATGGATACCTACAAAATACTTATAAAATGAGTCCCATCCACCGCTCCGGAGGTGCGAGCTCCCCACGCTCTCTAGTGGCTTTGCCGTTGCTCCCTCTTACTGCAAGTATTGTTGAGGATTTTAAGTGTGCTTCCCCACCTCATTGTCCCATCTGTCTTGGTCAATGAGCCAAGGCTTTTCTCCCCCCGTTTTCACTGCTTGGGTGACACCGGAACTCCTGTGTTTCATATAATCTCTCATGAGATCGTAGATCCACTTGTTAGGTACTTCCTTGCTACCTAGGGCAGGCTTGAACTCGCTCTTGAGTTGATTGTAAAACCTTGTTTTCTTCTCTTATGGAAGGTGGAGGAATTGGGTTAAAGTGTCATGGGGGAAAATACTATTTTACATAGTTCGCTCACATGACTCCGCATCTCGTGACCAACATCATCAAGAACGACCTTCCCTTCCCATACCTAGTGAAGATGATGATCTGCATTAGGGAGAGGGCTAGGGAGAGGGCTAATACCAAAACATCAACAAGATCAACTTGATGAGATGGGGGTGTCGACCACACTCTGTAGTATGGGTGTACGCTCTCGTGGAGGGGTAAATGCATTTGTGGCACTACTGCCACCACAACAAGCACCACTACCCCTATGAGGCATACCATGACTATAGTTGGAGGAACAGCCCCCAAGGGTGGGGGGAGGTTGAGTAGGGGATGGTATGGGTGTAGGTGTGACCATGGTGGTGGTTGAGGATGGGCCTACACTTGACTCACCAAGGGTAAAATAGGCTTTAGCCATGGTGGATTGTTCGGGGGTGGCTTGTGCAATGAAAGTAATAAATTTGTTAGGGCTCATGACACATGGAGTAGGTGGGACAATTGATTGGGGGTAATGTTGTGGGTGATTTTTGGGTTATATGTATGGTCCTCCATTTGCATATGTGCATGGATATGGTGGATATGAAACTTCATTTTAAAAGCATAAAATTAAAATAATATGGAGAGATTAAGGAAAGAAAAAAGGAGCTTACCTCTGAGAGATTAGGGATAGATAGTATAGATATAAAACCTACAAAAAAAACCAAAAAACCAAAAAATAGAATACAAAAAAACCTAGGTTTAAGAAAACATGAAAGCAAGAAAGATGGAAACATAGGAGAGTGCAGAGATGCAATAGAGAGAGAGAAAGAGAAACCAAAAGCTCACCCCCGCCGGGGCAAGGGGGTTGAAGATATGCAACTTGCAAAAAAAACCCAAAAAATTCAATTAGAACATTTAATCTTTAAAAAATTAAGAACGAAGTAAGATGCTAGAGTAGGAGAGTGTAGGGATGTAGGAGAGAGACAAAGAGAGAGGACATGCAAATAGGGGGGGATGGGATATTAGGGATGGGATATTAACTCACCGTGCAGCATAAAAGAAGAGAACCCAAAAATGAGAAAAATAGAGTCGACATTTTAGCTTTGTTATTTTTTCCAGTGTCGGAATATGCGTCGAAAATATGGTCAAAAATAACATCAGTAAAAGCGTCAATATAAACGCTCCTAAAAACTTTGGTATATTGGTCAGAATACATGTCTAGATTATTATCGACGTTATTTTCGAGGACTTTTACGACATTTTTTTTAATGACGAAAGATATTAGATTGTAAAAATGTATACAATCTTTGAAATTTACCGCCTTGAAACATTTCCCATTAGAATTTAAACTTTGGTCGACTAGAATATGGCCTACAAGCGCGAGGGTACACCCGAACGTAGAGGAGAAATGCTTGTGCCCTTGAAATTGGTGCAAGTACCGAATCTCTCGACCACGAAGAATTTACAATTGTGATATATTTCCAATTAAGCATTTAAATGCATTTCTTGGTGTTACGAATGCATGTCCTCAAAATGAGCAACATATCAATTACTTGGACCTTCAACCCGAGCATTTCTTGGTGTTGCGAATGTGTGTCCTCAAAATGAGCAACATATCAATTACTTGGACCTTCAACCCGAGCAGAGTACTAGATGGATAATGACACAAGCAAGTACTAATCATCCTCATGTTGAAGAAGAAACTATGGTGGACTCTCTGACATATTTGGAGCAAGACATGGATGACATGATAGACACCCTACATGACACAGAGGATATCGAGCAAGAAATAACACAGGAGATGGGCGGTGTCCATTGATGTACGGAGAAAGCCTCAAGAGAAGAGAAAAAGTTACGTAGGCTGGCTCGTATGCCTTTGCAGTATCATGGTGCACGTATATCTGTTTTGTGTACATTCCTCTCAATTCTAAACTTGCAAATCAATATTTGGATGGTCCGATAATAGTGTATCAAAACTTTTTGTGTAAGTACTTATCACCCTTTCCATTTTTAATCTCTTTCTTTTACCTTTTTTAAATCAACGTTGTCAATATGATAGGTCATTGAGAGATCAAATATTTCTATAAAGCAACGAGATGCATGTGGACCGTACGCATGCAAAATCCATATTACAATCCATTAGTATGGACTACAATTCCTACCAGGCTTGTCCAAAATGATTGTGTTCTTTATCGGCACGAGCATGCAGGCATTGCACAATGTCCTACCAGGCTTGTCCAAAATGATTGTGTTCTTTATCGGCACGAGCATGCAGGCATTGCACAATGTCCACAGTGTGGAGAATCTAGATTTTAAGAAAGATGTTCAAGGAGAAAAGGTTCTTGCAAAAGTACTCAGGCATTTCCCTATCGTTCAACAAATTCAAACCATGTTCAAGTGTAAATGCATGGTGTCTATGACGTCTTGGCATCGAGCAAGTAGATCCATGGATGATGTTATGCGTGTGCCCGTTGATTGCGTTGCATGGAGACACATTGAAGAGAAGTGGCCAGACTATAATGAGGAACCTCGTAATATTCGTCACGCTAGCTATGGATGGTGTGAACCTGTTTGGTCTTAAAATTTCAACATAGAGCACATGGCTAGTTTGTCTTGTGAACTACAATCTTCCACCATGATTAGTACTAAAGTTCTCTCATTAATAGTCCCTGACTCCCTTGGAAGTACAAGGTGGCCAACATGGGTGTGTACTAAGCCCTATTTAATAGAGGAGCTACAAAGTTTGTGGAAAGGAATTGATGTTCATGACATGTCAAAGAGGTTTGGACAAAGGGAGTTCTCATTATACGAGGAATACTAATGTGGAGTATGCATGATTGGCCAGTCTACAAAGAATGCAATGGTAAGCTATTTTGTTATTATGTAATAGCTATTGATATATATATGGATGGTTGTGTAATATTATTTGTTTTAATACAAGACTATCAATCTGTGGATATAATGCATGCCCTTTGTGTGGACCTAGACTAGATTCTTGTCATTTAAGAGGCTTGAGAAAGATGGTGTATGAGGGTCACAAGAAGTATCTACCAGAGGAACATGAGCTACGTGACGGCTATTTGGGTCGACCTCCTCCTACACTAAAGGCAAGCGATTGGAAGATACCATGAGCTACGTGAGGGCTATTTGGGTCAACCTCCTCCTACACTAAAGGCAAGCGATTGGAAGAGAGCATGGGAGGACAACGAAGGGTCTCCACCCCCTGGAATGAAGCGAATGTCCATATTTTACCGACTACCATATTGGGAAGGTCTTCTAATTAACCATTTACTTTACCCTATGCATATTTTTGAAAATACAGTCGTAGTTCTTTGGAAGACTATTAATGCTATCACAGAGAGAAAGGGCCAAAGGGAAGATTTACAAATAAGTGATCGTATGCAACACTTATGGCCATGAACCAAAGGTGATGGTAATTGCCAACCATAACCTTATGGGTAGTGTACTTTTGGTAAATTTATCTCCAGAACATATGAATTCATGTTTAGGCCAAAGGCCAAGCCAAAGGCCAAGGGTCATAATTATAATGAGCCAATGGGCTACATGGTCATGTGTTAAGGCCAAGGAGTATTGTAGTATGAAATGGAGGCTAGGTATAAAGGAGAATGGCCCAAACCCCTAATTATTCTTAATGAATGATAATCATACTTTGAGACCTTTTTCTTAAGATTCTATGGTGGTAATGCCTTTTAGTGCATGTGGTAGTCCATCATGACTGCAAATCTCTTTTCTCTCGTTTCCTCCTCTCTTGTAAACTCCTCATGTTGAAACCTAATGTGTGATATGTGACATAGTTTTATATTGCTTTGGTAAGCATACAACTTTTATTTTTCCTTGTTGTTGAGAGTTTAATTAAGCACCTAAAACAGATTAGGTGATGTTCCATGAGTCCTGTGAGATCATATTCCTCGCCCCTAAAAAACTCCATAACGACTTTCGTCTTGCTCAATTTCAACATCCGGAAAGGAAGAGACACGATACTAATTTTCAACAATTTTTGTTATGTGTGATGTCTATTACTTGTTGAAAGAATAATTTTTCATCCAATTAGAGAGATATAATGCTAGGTTTAGTGATTAATTAATTCAAGAGAATGGATCATCGCTTGAGTAGGTGAAAGTTCAAGGAAAACTAATTGCAATGAACTAGCAATGATCACTGAAGGCATGGAGTGATGACATGGGTGTAGGAGCACCATCCATGAGCAAGGAGAAAGGAAAGATTGCCATGGAATCTTATTACCTTGTAATTTTGATTATTACAAATTAATTATGATTAGCTATAAATTTTCCCTATATAGCATGCCCCCCTTTTCACACATACTTATTAATGTCCACCCTACTTGACCTTTGGCCCATAAGCCTATGTCCCCCACTTACACTTTGCCCTTTGGCCCAATACAACTTATGCTTGGCCCCTGGCCTCATATGTACAACTTGTTTCCACTGCTTCATTACAAACCATCCCCACCCGAATATGTTTCATCCTCAAAACATACTCAAAATAGAACCTTAGTATGGATGGTTTTCATAAGCATCAACATAAATCACTTCACACTTATTTTCCAAAATTGTCTTAAAGATCATGATTTGAGCCTTTGAGACCTTCAAAACTTCATGAAATGCTCTTGAACTCATTGCCAATCATGGCTAAGAAGTGTATATGTTGATTGCATCCCTTTGAACTCTTTTATGCCTCATAATAGTAAATTACAGCAAGCTCGTTTTTACTATTTTAACTCAAGAATTCTACTTGGATGCATCAAAAAGGTGTTGCATCCCCTCCTACATAGAGATGGGCTTCCAAAATGCTTCATATTCAGGTAAACCTTTCCACACAAGGTATTCACGCAAAGTGTGGTTGCCCAACACCTTCTCTCTTTCTCCCAACACTTTCTCAAGTATGTACTCCACCATTCCATCTTAACTCATGGGCGGGATCTCATTCAATACTTGCACCTCCAGACCAACATATTCCTTTAATTGTGATACGTGAAAGACATCATGTATTCATGTAGTAGATGGAAGCAGCCATTGATAAGCCACTTCACCAACTCTCCTCAATACTTTGTATGGACCATAATAACGGTGTGTAAGCTTTGTGTTGGTAATACCTTTGATAGATCCATATCCAGTCTTAGGTATCCTCAAGAACACAAAGTCCCCTTCTTTGAATTCCAATGGCCTTTGATGTGCATCTTCATAATGCTTCATCTTCTCTTAAGACTTCTTGATATTCTCTTTTAATGTTGCAAAAGAGTTTGCATTATTTCCACTTCCTCCCTTGAATGTGGATTTGCATTCTCTTTCTTGAATACTATGATTGGTACATGCACCTTATAGCCATACATAGCCTCAAAAGGAGACATTTCAATACTACTATGATAGGTACTATTGTAGGTGAACTCTGCCAAATACAACCAATCATCCCATGCATGTTGCGTTTCATAGCAATAATGCTTGAAGTAAGTCTCAAGTCACTTATTGATCCTCTCGGTTTGACCATCAATTTCTGGATGATAGGCCATACTAGGAGTCAACTTAGTGTCCATGCTATAAAACAATGTAGGCCAAAATGTGCCCATAAACTTCACATCTCTATCACTCACCATTTGTTGTCGCATACCATGCAACTTGAACACATTTTTCATGAATTGGTGTGCCACCATAGATGCCGATTTTCTCACTTTTGTTGGTACAAAATGGGCAACTTTTGTCAACTAGTCAACTACTACATAGGTTCTATCCCATCCCCTCTTGGAAGAAGGAAAGATGGTAATGAAATCCATAACAATATGTGTCCATTTACCCTCCTGAATAGGTAAAGGCTAAAGAAAATTACCGGGCTTGTGTGTGGGATCCTTGTTGAGTTGACAAGGCATACACTTAGCTACATTTTCTTTGACTTCCCTCCATAGGCGTTTTCAATGGAAACTTTTCCTTATGGCATCTTAGGTTTTGAACAAACTCAAATGTCCCCCATCAGAGTAGAATGCATCTCATCCATGACCTTTTTCTTGAAGTATTAGAGGGGTACATGTAAGATCCATGTTCCCACCGAGCAACAGATTCGGGATACTAGCAGCGGAAGTAGCACTTCTCATGCAGGACAGGGGTCCCACATTCGGGGCCTCGCCCACCACGGATATCTGGATAAGGGACTAATCCGTCGGTTGTTCCAAAACCAAACCCGGAAAAACTTCCTTTACCGGAAAGCACGGGTGATTCCACCAGGATAACTTTTTACTCTAACGTAGTCAAGATCATTTCTGATCGAGCTGATCCAATTACATCTATAAGATACTTGGTCAGATCAAGGAAGAAACTTGCACTTGGATCATTGGGATCAATGCTTTTTTCCCCATTCAAGAGGCACAGCCGTTGATTCCTATCCATAGAGCAGTTACTGTCCGGGATTTATTTTATCTATCGTAAAAACAAAAGTTTGAGTCTCGATTTACGGATCCATCAGTCCAGCCTAACCCCATCCGATCCCATGGGTTAGCCAACCGCCCAACCACTGTAGTGATGGGATCCAATTAAGAATTTGGTTAGGTTTTGTCCTGGGTACCAAGGAAAAGAGTTCCAAGGCCCCCTAGCCGGATGTTCATGCAAAAATAAAACTAGTCACACCACTCACACACCCAATATGAAATTGCCTTTTCACAGATTCAACTAGTTTAAAACAATCCTTTAATAAAACCATAGTATCACTGATCACCATCTTCCAATTTATCCAGTTGATTCTTAATTTTCCCATCATTCCTTCATCAGAGTATCTATGGCATCATTGGCAACTAGGACGCTCACCACCTGTCCACTCAGGGGCCGTTTCCTAGTTCCTAGCCCATAATACTCGACAATATAATCACTTATCAAGATGGACTCTCGTTGAAGATCAGCAAGATTAACCAACAGATCCATATAAAGAGCCATGGACTCATCCATTGAAGACGAGCAAGGTCAATCAACCAGATCCATGCCCGATTTCAGAAAACAACTCCTACTCTTGTTCCAATATCTTCCTCGATGCACGCGTGGGTATCCTAGGCGACCCAGAGCCCGAGCACCGTATGGTCAGCACCCTCTAGGATCCTTCACAGGTGACCTAGCGCTTCACTCATAGGCCGCTTCCTTGGCCCCTCATCCTCATCCCCACCGTACCAGAAGCTCACCATTTTAATCGCACCGAGGCTGGTCAAGACCTCGGCCGACCTTGCTACGCGAGACGTCCTTCATTGACTCTCCGTCAGCAGTTGTAACTTTATCATCACGACCTTAATCACAAGACGGCCAAAATGCTTCCCCAGCATTCTTGACGTAAAACAATCATTTACAAACAGCATTTACAAACAGTTTACAAATACAGTTTCTATATTAACTCTCATTTTTCCACATTATCCCTCATCAACCCACATTACTTATTCCACATTCTATTTATATGTGTACTCATCCCATCACATCATTTTCCATCTCATCACTTCAGATTCCTTCACATCACATATCATATATTCACATCCATACATATATCCACATCCACATCCACATTCACATCCATACATCCACATCTACATGCATACATTCATATCTACATGCATACATCCCCAGAACTCCATGCATACATCCACATCCACATTCACATTCACATCCATACATCTACATCTACATGCATACATCCACCTCCACATTCACATCCACATCTATACATCTACATCTACATGCATACATCCACAACTCCATTCACATCCACATCTATACATCTACATCCATACATCCACATCTCCATTCACATCCCCATCTATACATCTACATCTACATGCATACATCCACATCTCCATTCACATCCACATCTATACATCTATATCTACATGCATACATCCACATCTCCATTCACATCCACATCTATACATCTATACATCTACATCTACATGCATACATCCACATCTCCATTCACCTCCACATCTATACATCTACATGCATACATCCACATCTCCATTCACATTTCCTTCTATACATCTACATGCATACATCCACATCTCCATTCACATCCCCATCTATACATCTACATCTACATGCATACATCCACATCTCCATTCACATCTATATCTATACATCTACATCTACATGCATACCTCCACACCTCCATGATTACAATCTAGGATGATAATTCCTAGAATATGGTAGGAAGTCCTCTTTTCATGCTTGGAATGAAATTATTTTATGTGTAAATTTTTATAAAATTTTGCCATAGCTTCGCTACTATAACTGATAAATCTCAATTCTTTTAAAGATAAGGCTTATCTTTAAGGGAATGATTAGAATGATTCCTAATTGGATCATTAATCCTTAATGGATTAAATAAAAATAATCATAAACTAAAAGCATAGATAAAAAAAACTATTAATTTATTCTCAAGCATAGATTAATCTTGGATTAAGAAAAAGCTTTATGAAAAACTTCATTTGGATTGAGAATGGGTCATGAGTATGACCATTTCTTAAGTGAGAGAGAGAGAGAAAACCATTAGAATTAAACATAAATGGAAATTTATGTAATTCTTTACTATCATTAATTAATTAACTTCAATAGCATTTCAAAAACTAAACCAATTAAGCTTCTCAAGCTTGAGAGGGGTTGAGAAGAGAGAATCATTGAGAAATTATAGAAAGATCAAAATTCACTATACTTATCTTATAATTTGCTTGATTCTTTGTTCACGGTAGAGGCCCCCAACCAATCAATTGGTTTAGTATGTTGATGGAGCCACCAATGGGGATTGAATAAAGAGAGAAGTGTCAAAAAAACTAGTGAATTATTAAAGAATTCACAGTTCTTGGCTTAGGTGGAGTAGAGTAACAAAGCATAAGACACTATATTTTTTTCAACAAGGGAAGGCTTCTATTTATAGGAAAAATTGAGCTCCTAACCAAACAAACTGATTCTAGAATTTTCCAAGTCAGTTTGGTTGAATTTGGACTAGATTTGGACCTAGTTTGGTTACTTTTTGATTCGATTTGGTTCCATTTTGATTTGGTTTGGTTCAAGAGAGATGAGAGATAAAAATATAACATTATTTTTGAGTTTAAAACTCATTCAAGCATGTGAAATATGTACCTCCTTTAAAGAACTCCCCTTCCTTACATATGTGTCAAAATTTTGTTGCTCATAGTCTTTTTACTAATAAATCTTGTACATTTTCAACTCTTCATCTTATGTGAAATATGCACCTTCTTTAAAGAACTCCCCTTCCTTACATAAGTGTCAAAATTTTATTGCTCATAGTTTTTTACTAATAAACCTTGTACATTTTTAACTCTTCATCTTATGTGAAATATGCACCTTCTTTAAAGAACTTCCCTTCCTTACATATGTGTCAAAATTTTATTGCTCATAGTTTTTTACTAATAAACCTTGTACATTTTCAACTCTTCATCTTATGTGAAATATGCACCTTCTTTAAAGAACTCCCCTTCCTTACATATGTGTCAAAATTTTATTGCTCATAGCTTTTTACTAATAAACCTTGTACATTTTCAACTCTTCATCTTATGTGAAATATGCACCTTCTTTAAAGAACTCCCCTTCCTTACATATGTGTCAAAATTTTATTGCTCATAGTTTTTTACTAATAAACCTTGTACATTTTCAACTCTTCATCTTATGTGAGCATTTACTCATTTTTGGGTATCTTCTTTTACAAATTGGATTCATCTCCTCCCTACACATGGATTGATGCTATTGGCCCATAGGAACCTTAATTGGACCATAATCCAAAAATTTCTGAAAATCTAGACCCTTAGACTAAGGTTCTTTATACGTATTTCCAATTAATTTCAATTGCACATTGGAAAATTCTTTCTGAATTTCTGTTTCAGGGGAATTCATTTTAATAAGGTGAGATATTTTTCTATCCAAAAATATTCAAAATCTGAATATTCTCTCTCTAGAATATTTTCTCTCTCTAGGTTAAAACAGCCACAAACAAGATCTCTTATATTTCAGAAAAAGGAATTGATTACAGGGGAATATGCTAGACATCAAAAAGGGGTTGGGGGAGGAATCTTACATTCTACCCCACTTAAAAAATACGAGATGTCCTCATCTCGCAAACTGGGATAATTTCGCAAGATGCACGAATATGAGACTTAGAGAAAAATTTTAATCAAGATTAACCACCAAGAAGAGTCTTAAAGAAAGCAAGATAAGAACAAGATTTAAACTTTATTCATTCTTGGAACTTATACAGTAAAGATAGAAGAACTCTTTACACTTCCATAAGCCCATCCATCATATGGTCACAAAAGCAACACTCACAAGCTGCACAAGTATAGGGTAACTCATCTATGGGAATGATTATGCTGGTTATTGCCGCACCTATCTCAGTGGTATGAGGTGATCTAACAAAAGGACCTCTGAGAGGCAAGCCAAAAACGGGATAAAGGCATATCTTCTCATGAGGAAGAAAACACGCTAGTAAGAAGACCCGCTCAGAAAACCCAAGATGCCTTGATCTCATGACGCAGTAGTATCGGGGACCCAAACCCAAAGCTTCAATAACCATGGCCAAGCGGACATTGTTACGAAAGTGCTGCTGACCCCAGGGTGTTACCCTAGTTATGTTTTGATAGGTCCGCCATTTAGTCTGAGCTACAGAAGTTCCTAGGTGAGGAAAAAGTGAGTGCTCATACTATTCTATAAAGTCTTTCTTCATAGACTCTCTTGCGTCTTGAAGGTGAGAAATCATTAGGGATAAAACTAATTCCTGTTGCCAAGCCATGAAGGAGATTAAGAAAGAAAGGAGATTGATGGGAGTAAGATTACTGTGAGCGACAAGTAAAAGTTCGACTTATATAAAGGAAGGAGCTAGCATAACCTAGAAGCCAACGGTAACTTGCCACTGAAGTTTTACCGTCTTTCCATGATTTGTGTTTGACACGTTTTTCTATAGAAGGCATTAAGAATTTTGAGATGAGGAGATAAAAGAAGCTTGTAGGCTAAGTCACCTACTTTCATTGAATTCAGATATAAGGGTCACAATATCTGGGGGATAACTTTTTATACTACTCGAATGAAAACCAAAACCTTGGTATCCAAAACACCGATTCTCACTTTTGAACTTATTGTTCTAAATCCTTAAAACAGGTGGGACTCCTGAGAAGTATTCTAGGGAAAGGGTCTTCCTTTTTTAAACAAAAACTTTCTTTTATTTTAGAGAGGGAATAATTATAAGATCAGAAAGGGAGATTCTTACTCCTGTATACCTCGAAGGCTGGGGAGGAATCTTACATTCTACCCCACTTAAAAAGTGCGAGATGTCCTCATCTCGCAAGGTAGAGGATAGCTCTTTTTCTTAAGATCCAATTTTATTCTGGGGTTCCTTATATTCTGGTCAACCCAACAGAACACTGGGATAAATATCCCTTATATAGAACTCATCATTAAATATCCCTTATATAGAACTCATCATTAAATAACAATTCATTCAGATCATATCATTCATATCTTTAACATGATAATGGTCCATTAGACCGAAAAGTTTCCTTCGGAACATTCCTCCACAGAAATTTCAGTCAAGCAAGTCCTCAATTTGACATCCCTTAACTTGATCTACCGGTCAAGTATTAACAGTAGCAATCTGACAGCACAACTCACTAATCTCATAGTGATTTGCTGAATTCATTATCATCATTCTAGTTATGAATATCATCACAGGGACTCGTCCCATTCCCCCTCATTGTGGTTTCATTATATTTCAACTAATTTTTAAAAATCATCATTTTTCAATCAGAATTTTCAATCAGAATCCAAATCAATTCATCAATTCTCAAACAGAATTAAAAATCATATCAATCACATTCCAAATCATCATCTGGATAGCATTAACGCTTATAATTTCAAGTCTTAGATTTACTCGTATATACTGTCAGTAAAGAGCTGCATTTATACTCTCGGTATATACGGTAGTCACGGCCCTTGGAATTATAAGGTAAATACCATCATGTCTAGGCCTCAAGCCAGTCAGGGATTCTATATAATTGCGATACTTCCATTTGAAGACCCAATTACCAAATTACGAGTTTCAGTTTGAATATCAAATTGTACGAATTATATCACACAATTATAACCTTTTTGTCTTCTTAGATAAATTTTTGACATATTTGTCTTCTCAGTTGATCTTTATTAACCAACGCTCTGATACCAACTGTAAGATCCCTGTTCCCACCGAGCAACAGATTCGGGATACTAGCACAGCGGAACTAGCACTTCTCGTGCGGGACAGGGGTCCCACATTCGGAGCCTCGCCCACGGATATCCGGATAAGGGACTAATCCGTCGGTTGTTCCAAAACCAAACCCAGAAAAACTTCCTTTACCGGAAAGCACGGGCGATTCCACCAGGATAACTTTTTACTCTAACGTAGTCAAGATCATTTCTGATCGAGCTGATCCAATTACATCTATAAGATACTTGGTCAAAAAAGGAAGAAACTTGCACTTGGATCATTGGGATCAACGCTTTTTTCCCCATTCAAGAGGCACAGCCGTTGATTCCTATCCATAGAGCAGTTACTGTCCGGGATTTATTTTATCTATCGTAAAAACAAAAGTTTGAGTCTCGATTTACGGATCCATCAGTCCAGCCTAACCCCATCCGATCCCATGGGTTAGCCAACTGCCCAACCACTGTAGTGATGGGATCCAATTAAAAATTTGGTTAGGTTTTGTCCCGGGTACCAAGGAAAAGAGTTCCAAGGCCCCCTAGCCGGATGTTCATGCAAAAATAAAACTAGTCACACCACTCACACACCCAATATGAAATTGCCTTTACACAGATTCAACTAGTTTAAAACAATCCTTTAATAAAACCATAGTATCGCTGATCACCATCTTCCAATTTATCCAGTTGATTCTTAATTTTCCCATCATTCCTTCATCAGAGTATCTATGGCATCATTGGCAACTAGGACGCTCACCACCTGTCCACTCAGGGGCTGTTTCCTAGTTCCTAGCCCATAATACTCGGCAATATAATCACTTATCAAGATGGACTCTCGTTGAAGATCAGCAAGATCAACCAACAGATCCATATAAAGAGCCATGGACTCATCCATTGAAGACCAGCAAGGTCAACCAGAGCCCGAGCACCGTATGGTCAGCACCCTCTAGGATCCTTCGCAGGTGACCTAGCGCTTATTTTAATCGCACCGAGGCTGGTCAAGACCTCGGCCGCGACCTTGCTACGTGAGACGTCCTTCATTGACTCTCCGTCAGCAGTTGCAACTTTATCATCACGACCTTAATCACAAGACGGCCAAAATGCTTCCCCAGCATTCTTGACGTAAAACAATCATTTACAAACAGCATTTACAAACAGTTTACAAATACAGTTTCTATATTAACTCTCATTTTTCCACATTATCCCTCATCAACCCACATTACTTATTCCACATTCCATTTATATGTGTACTCATCCCATCACATCATTCTCCATCTCATCACTTCAGATTCCTTCACATCACATATCATATATTCACATCCATACATATATCCACATCCACATCCACATTCACATCCATACATCCACATCTACATGCATACATTCATATCTACATGCATACATCCAGAACTCCATGCATACATCCACATCCACATTCACATTCACATCCATACATCTACATCTACATGCATACATCCACCTCCACATTCACATCCACATCTATACATCTACATCTACATGCATACATCCACAACTCCATTCACATCCACATCTATACATCTACATCCATACATCCACATCTCCATTCACATCCCCATCTATACATCTACATCTACATGCATACATCCACATCTCCATTCACATCCACATCTATACATCTACATGCATACATCCACATCTCCATTCACATCCACATCTATACATCTACATCTACATGCATACATCCACATCCCCATTCACCTCCACATCTATACATCTACATGCATACATCCACATCTCCATTCACCTCCGCATCTATACATCTACATGCATACATCCACATCTCCATTCACATCCCCTTCTATACATCTACATGCATACATCCACATCTCCATTCACATCCCCATCTATACATCTACATCTACATGCATACATCCACATCTCCATTCACATCTATATCTATACATCTACATCTACATGCATACCTCCACACCTCCATGATTACAATAAAATTCTTTTAATTAATCTAGGATGATAATTCCTAGAATATGGTAGGAAGTCCTCTTTTCATGCTTGGAATGAAATTATTTTATGTGTAAATTTTTATAAAATTTTGCCATAGCTTCGCTACTATAACTGATAAATCTCAATTCTTTTAAAGGTAAGGCTTATCTTTAAGGGGGAATGATTAGAATGATTCCTAATTGGATCATTAACCCTTAATGGATTAAATAAAAATAATCATAAACTAAAAGCATAGATAAAAAAAACTATTAATTTATTCTCAAGCATAGATTAATCTTGGATTAAGAAAAAGCTTTATGAAAAACTTCATTTGGATTGAGAATGGGTCATGAGTATGACCATTTCTTAAGTGAGAGAGAGAGAAAACCATTAGAATTAAACATAAATAAAAATTTATGTAATTCTTTACTATCATTAATTAATTAACTTCAATAGCATTTCAAAAACTAAACCAATTAAGCTTCTCAATCTTGAGAGGGGTTGAGAAGAGAGAATCATTGAGAAATTATAGAAAGATCAAAATTCACTATACTTATCTTATAATTTGCTTGATTCTTTGTTCACGGTAGAGGCCCCCAACCAATCAATTGGTTTAGTATGTTGATGGAGCCACCAATGGGGATTGAATAAAGAGAGAAGTGTCAAAAAAACTAGTGAATAATTAAAGAATTCACAGTTCTTGGCTTAGGTGGAGTAGAGTAACAAAGCATAAGACACTATATTTTTTTCAACAAGGGAAGGCTTCTATTTATAGGAAAAATTGAGCTCCTAACCAAACAAACTGATTCTAGAATTTTCCAAGTCAGTTTGGTTGAATTTGGACTAGATTTAGACCTAGTTTCGTTACTTTTTGATTCGATTTGGTTCCATTTTGATTTGGTTTGGTTCAAGAGAGATGAGAGATAAAAATATCACATTATTTTTGAGTTTAAAACTCATTCAAGCATGTGAAATATGTACCTCCTTTAAAGAACTCCCCTTCCTTACATATGTGTCCAAATTTTATTGCTCATAGTCTTTTTACTAATAAACCTTGTACATTTTCAACTCTTCATCTTATGTGAAATATGCACCTTCTTTAAAGAACTCCCCTTCCTTACATAAGTGTCAAAATTTTATTGCTCATAGTTTTTTACTAATAAACCTTGTACATTTTCAACTCTTCATCTTATGTGAAATATGCACCTTCTTTAAAGAACTCCCCTTCCTTACATATGTGTCAAAATTTTATTGCTCATAGTTTTTTACTAATAAACCTTCTACATTTTCAACTCTTCATCTTATGTAAAATATGCACCTTCTTTAAAGAACTCCCCTTCCTTACATATGTGTCAAAATTTTATTGCTCATAGTTTTTTACTAATAAACCTTGTACATTTTCAACTCTTCATCTTATGTGAGCATTTACTCATTTTTGGGTATCTTCTTTTACAAATTGGATTTATCTCCTCCCTACACATGGATTGATGCTATTGGCCCATAGGAACCTTAATTGGACCATAAACCAAAAATTTCTGAAAATCTAGACCCTTAGACTAAGGTTCTTTATACCTATTTCCAATTAATTCCAATTGCACATTGGAAAATTCTTTCTGAATTTCTGTTTCAGGAGAATTCATTTTAATAAGGTGAGATATTTTTCTATCCAAAAATATTCAAAATCTGAATATTCTCTCTCTAGAATATTTTCTCTCTCTAGGTTAAAACAGCCACAAACAAGATCTCTTATATTTCAGAAAAAGGAATTGATTACAGGGAAATATGCTAGACATCAAAAAGGGGTTGGGGGAGGAATCTTACATTCTACCCCACTTAAAAAATGTGAGATGTCCTCATCTCGCAAACTGGGATAATTTAGCAAGATGCACGAATATGAGTCTTAGAGAAAAATTTTAATCAAGATTAACCACCAAGAAAAGTCTTAAAGAAAGCAAGATAAGAACAAGATTTAAACTTTATTCATTCCTGGAAAGTTTATACAGTAAAGATAGAAGAACTCTTTACACTTCCATAAGCCCGTCCATCATATGGTCACAAAAGCAGCACTCACAAGCTGCACAAGTATAGGGTAACTCATCTATGGGAATGATTCTGCTGGTTATTGCCGCACCTAACTCAGTGGTATGAGGTGATCTAACAAAAGGACCTCTGAGAGGCAAGCCAAAAACGGGATAAAGGCATACTTCTCATGAGGAAGAAAACACACCAGTAAGAAGACCCGCTCAGAAAACCCAAGATGCCTTGATCTCATGACGCAGTAGTATCAGGGACCCAAACCCAAAGCTTCAATAACCATGGCCAAGCGAACATTGTTACGAAAGTGCTGCTGACCCCAGGGTGTTACCCTAGTTATGTTTTGATAGGTCCGCCATTTGGTCTGAGCTACAGAAGTTCCTAGGTGAGGAAAAAGTGAGCGCTCATACTATTCTATAAAGTCTTTCTTCACAGACTCTCTTGCATCTTGAAGGTGAGAAATCATTAGGGATAAAACTAATTCCTGTTGCCAAGCCATGAAGGAGATTAAGAAAGAAAGGAGATTGATGGGAGTAAGATTACTGTGAGCGACAAGTAAAAGTTACGACTTATATAAAGGAAGGAGCTAGCGTAACCTAGAAGCCAACGGTAACTTGCCACTGAAGTTTTACCGTCTTTCCATGATTTGTGTTTGACACATTTTTCTATAGAAGGCATTAAGAATTTTGAGATGAGGAGATAAAAGAAGCTTGTAGGCTAAGTCACCTACTTTCATTGAATTCAGATATAAGGGTCACAATATCTGGGGGATAACTTTTTATACTACTCGAATGAAAACCAAAACCTTGGTATCCAAAACACCGATTCTCACTTCTGAACTCATTGTTCTAAATCCTTAAAACAGGTGGGACTCCTGAGAAGTATTCTAGGAAAAGGGTCTT
Source organism: Cibotium barometz (assembly GCF_041138505.1). Taxonomy (NCBI): domain Eukaryota; kingdom Viridiplantae; phylum Streptophyta; class Polypodiopsida; order Cyatheales; family Cibotiaceae; genus Cibotium; species Cibotium barometz. The sequence continues at coordinate 30,636,163 of NC_141104.1, forward strand.
CCTTTTTTAAACAGAAACTTTCTTTTATTTTAGAGAGGGAAAAATTATAAGATCAGAAAGGGAGATTCTTACTCCTGTATACCTGGAAGGCTGGGGAGGAATCTTACAGTACAAGATACAAACTTTCCTTGTGATAGAGGAAACCATTTTGTAATAATAAATGAGGTAAATCATCACAAACACCATGTTGTAATTTCTGCACTATTTGTGAAGCTTCATCATCAACCATATAGGCCAATAAAGAACACGCCTACATTCTAGAGAGTGAATCCGCCACCACATTCTCCTTTCCCTTCATATATGTGATCTCAAATTCATATTGTTGAAAGGTAGCGAACCATATTCTTTGCTTAGGTGAGAGGTTTGATTGAGATAGGAAGAATTGAAGAACCCCATGGTCACTTCGCACATAAAACTTTATTCCATAAAGATAGTGATGCCATTTCTTGATTGCATGCAAAATAGAAACTATCTCTTGGTCACACACATACATCTCCATCTCTTTGTAGTCAATTTTGTGGCTTTCATAAGCAATGACTATATGGTCTTGATACAACACTGCACATGAAGTCCTCTTCCACATGCATCCGCTCTCTAATAGTGAAAGGCTTGGAGAAATCCGCACATACCAAGATAGGTGCCAAAATAATCATTATTTTCATCTCATCAAAACTCTTTTGTGCCATTACATCCCAAAATAATGCCTCTTTCTTCAATTTATCCGTCTCAAAGGAGCTGTTATATGTGCATACTTCTCAATGAACCAGTGATAGAATGATGAGATACCTAAAATTCCCTCAATTGAGTGAGATTAGTTTGAGTAGTCCAATTCTTCACACATCCCACCTTCTTGGTGTCCACCTTTATGCCATCAATTCTTACAATGTGACCAAGGTATTACACTTATTTTGCCATGAATGTGCACTTGGTTTCTTTGGCCATGCAAGTGGTTTGCTCTCAATGCATCAAATACCTCCTTTACATGAACCAAGTTCTCCTCATCACTGTGGCTATACACTAATATGTCATCAAAACACACCAACACAAACTTAAAGAGGAATGGATGTAGCACTTTTTTCATTAATGTTTTAAAAGTGGCTGGTGCATTACATAAACCAAATGGCATCACCATGAAATGATAGAGACCTCTTTCGGTGCCAAATGTCATCTTGTGCTCATCCCCACTTTTCATTCTTATTTGGTCATAGCCGGACCGTAAGTCAATCTTGGTGAAGAACTTGGCACCCTTCAATTCATCCAAAAGATCATCAATTCTTGGGATTGAGTACCTATTCTTGATGGTGATTTTGTTAACATCCCGATAATCTATGCATATTCTAAAAGTCTCATCCTTCTTCTTCACCAATAAAACAGGTGATGCAAATGGCGATTGACTCAATTCCACCCAACCAATATCAATGAGCTATTTAACTTTCTTTGCCACTTAATCTTTTTCTACTCTCTACAAGCTATATGGAGGTTTATTGACCGGCCTTGCATTTGGCTCTAACTCAATGGCATGATCAACCTCCCTCATCGGTGGGTGGCAGGCACTTGGGCATATGAAACACATCTTCATATTCTTTAAGTAGCTTCTTCATGCCCATATGTGTCACTTTTCTCTCTTTTTCATTGTACTCATCCTTACAAAGCTGCAAAACATACATATAGCCACTCTTCTTCAATTCCCTCTTGAGTTGTGTGCTATTGAGGTCAAGGTTACTTTGAGGTGCCAAAACCATGCAATGTAATGGTATCCTTCCCATGCATAAAACTCAAAAAGCCTTATTACAAATTCATGGAGAAGGTTTAAAGAGGTTATAGCCAATCACACCCCAAAACCATATCAATAGGCCCCATATTGAGCACTAACAATTTAGCTTTGCAAGTGTACTCTTTTGAGAGGATCAATTCCATATTTTTGCAAATCATTGTGCAATCCATGCTATCACCGTTTGCTACTTCAACTTTTCTCTTCATTTCCAATGCATCTGGGTATAATTTCACATTTTCGAGTATGATTTGTAGTTCACAAAACTATGTGTGCTACCGTTGTCCATCAATAGAAATGCATCTCTTCCCTTGACCTTATCCTTGAATCTCAATGTATGTGCCCCTTTATAAGATTCTGTGGATATGGAACAAAGATAAGATTTGTGTTCATATGCATTTGTAGCACCCAAAGTATGAGGTAGGTCATTGTCATAGTCATGAGAAGATCACCAAGAGAACCACCGGGATCCAAAGGAAACTTCCCATCCAGTTCTAAAGAATAGTAAGCATCCACTAATTCACATGGCTCCTCAAATGGCTCTAATTCTTTGTCATTACTACCATCCACCACTTCTGAATAAACCATATTAATGTTGACATTGCAAGATTTGCGCTCCTTCTAATGGTCTTTGCTATACTTCCCGCCACATTTATAGCATAGGTTATTGTCCCTCATCTCATTAATGTAGTTTTACTTCACAAATTTGTTCTTCGTGACCCCATCATTAGTTGGATTTTCACCCGCTTATGAAGGCTTTTGAGAAGTATTCCCACTTTTGAAAGCACCCACATTGTATGGTTTTCCACCACTACCATACATGGTAGGAAATTTGGGTACATTTGGAGTGGTAGGAGATGGCTTTGTGAAAGATTTTGACCCATAATCTGGCCGACGGCTCACCCATGTATTTGCGTACTTTTCTTGATATACTTCAGCCAAGATCATTACATCCTTGAGAGTTGTTGGTCTTTGTGCCTTCATATCCGTTGCATTCTTTAAGCCCTTGATATACTTGACTATTTTGAATTTCTCACTAAACCCTTCAACATGAAGAATAAGTTTGAGAAACTAATGTGTATACTCCTTCACACTCATGTATCTTTGTTGTAGATCATCCCATTCACAAACCATTTTGTCCTTGTGCATCTTGGAAGTGAATGTGTACCTCCCTTATCTCTTGAAGTTCCATTGCTTGCTTAGATGGACGCCCCCTTGGCATAATGGTTAAAAATGGAAAATGGCTAATAGAAGGCTTGAGTGGTGTCAGAATTCAATGATCTAGGGTTCTATTGAAAGATCTTGTGGCGTAGAATGCAAATATGCAAGAATATAATATTCTCAACGAGTAGACCTAATATTCTATATTTTAGGGTTTATACGACACTATTGAAAATAGGAATTAGGCCATATAGTACTCAAACGTCATTGGATTTAAATGAATTTTGATGTGTGTGCTTGTTGTGATGACAAGTACTAACTATGCCTAAGAGGGTTTGTAAGCACATATATCCTCTGTTTTTACTTTTTGTGATGTGTGTGTTTGTTGTGATGACAAGTACTAACTATGCCTAAGAGGGTTTGTAAGCACATATATCCTCTATTTTTACTTTTTGGTCAAATTCAACCATATAGGTTTGACCCCCAAAACAACATCAGATTCGGGTGTACTATGGATTATTGGGAATCCCTAATGATGTCATTTTTTCCAAATAGCTCATTATTTCTCACAAGACACAAGTTTGACCTCCAATGAAAAATGGAAAGTTGGGGATCCAAATGATGTCGCAAATGGAGAGGCCTAAGGCTTGTTTTGGGAAGGTATAAGGGAGTAATAAGATCCTATATAATCACTCAAACTCCAGCCCTTATGGAATTTTACTGAATTAGGGATTTGTGAATCTACAAATTTTGCTCAAGAGCTCCTTTGGTACCCATTTGCCTTTCACAAGCTCCACATGTACTACCCTTTACTTCCAAGCATCTTTGGCATCCAAAATCACCTTGACCTCAATCCCAACCATGCAAGTAAATTTTAATTTTTTTTGGCATGGTCTCTTTTGTATTAATAGTGACCAAATCTCAAATTTCCTATGTACTTAAACCACAACCAATGTTCTCTTGGCAATTGGCATAGCATCAAGGCATATCTTCATTGCATAATGCATTGTCCGATGGCATTTGAAATGTGATATTTGTGCCAATAAAAGGATTGATTTTGCTAATGAAGAGCTTTATTTGTTGATGGAGAGCTTTGCTTTGCTAATCTCCTACCCAAGCCTTCCCACCCTCTTACCAAGGTTTAGAATCTGATGCAATTTCTTCACTCCGAGTATGTAATCCTCTTCGCTACAGCTTTACCATGGCACTGATGGCAAGGAATATTCAAGACATGCTCCTCTTGGCCTCTCCAACCAAATGCCAAGGTACCCTCACACACATCAAGATTCTAGGAATAGAATGTGGGGTACAAAGTGATATGATAAGTGTGATGTGAAATGGCCAATGTCAAGAAATTAGGGTTTCTTGGAAGAAAGACCTAAATATCAAGGGAAGATTCAAGAAATCCAAGAATTAAGCAATGTAAGATTCCTCCCTCCAGCTTTTGAGATGTAAAGGTGTAAGAACCTCCCCTTCTATTCTTGAAATTATTCCCCTCTCTCAAATAGGAGAGAGATCTTGTTTTACCTTGTTTTGGCCTAGAGAGAGATAATCCAAAATTTAGATATCTTTGGATATAAAAATCCTCCTAGTGTCTAAAATGGATTTCCTTGAAACAGAAGTTCATTATGAACTTTCCAATGTGCATTAGGAATTAATTGAAAATGGTATAAGGGACCTTAGCCTAAGGGTCTACATTTAAAAAAAAAAATAGATTCTAGTCCAATTAAGGTTCCAATGGGCCAATTGGATAAATCCAAGTGTTGGGATGAGATAAATCCAAAGAATAAAAGAAAATACCCAAAAATGAGTAAATGCTCACATACGATGAAGAGTTGACTGAGTACAAGGTTTATTAGTTAAAAATTATGAGATGTTACTAAAAAAATGAGATATTTTGGAATAATGATGCATTCTTGACACCTTGGTATAAGGAGAGGAGGAATCTTGAGGTAGGCGCCTATTTCACATGAGTGGAAGGGTTTTTAATTCAAAAAAGTTGTGAGGTTTTTATCTCTCCTCTCTCCTGGATCAAACCAAATCAAAAAGGGAGCCAAACTAGTCCAAATCTTTTCCAAATTGAGTCAAACTGAACGTGGAAAATTCTAGAACCCAATTGGACTTGGTTAGTGGCCTCCCTCACCTATAAAAAGACCCTTAGTCTTTTGTAAAAAAATATTGGAGCTATACCATGCTAGTATTATATTAAAATAATCATATTTTCTATTATCCCTTAAATTTTTCTCTCTCCTCGGAGCTTGGAGCACTCTCTCTACAACAACTCTTGGAGTTTCTCTTCTCGTCTTAGTGGACCAATTGATTGGTCGGGGGCTTTATTGCTAATAGAGAATCAAGCCAAACTTAGAGGTAAAATCAAATTTTATGGGTTTTTCCAATTTATCTCAATGACTTTCTTCTTCTCAACCCCTCTCAAGCTTGAGAAGCTTTCTAAATATTTGTTTTAAATCAAATCAAGCTTTTCCTTAAAGTCCTAATTAATTTATAGAAATTTAATCTTTATACTTATTTGTAATGCTTTCTTTAAGTAAATCTCTCTCTCTCTAAAAAAATAGCCATCTTTATGGCTAAATCCTTTGAAAAAGGATGCTTCTCAATGATAGTCTCTTAATTCAAAGCTAAACTCTAGGCTTGATAAGCTAGAGATTAAGAAAATGATATTTTTATGATTTTGTGTTAACAAAATAATGGCTATCTCTTTTAGATTATTTATAAGTAGTTGAAAACTACTTTGATTGATTCTAAATGAGAAATAGATTATCCTATCAATTTGGAAAAAAATAATAATGGAATTAGCTTAATCTAGTGGGATAATCATAATTAAGTTTATGATTATGGTTATAATTATGTTTTAAATTCATAATTTGATTTTAAGCATAAAAGAGGAACTACTATCATATTTCCATAACAAGTTTTTATTCTTTAGAAAAATTTGAGAAATATCAGTAATAGCAGCAAAGTTATGGCAAAATTTTTAAAAAATAATACATATCTTTTTTTTATGCATAATGCTAAAAGAGGAATTCCTACCATATTCTAGGATTGGACATCCTATGCAAAAATAATGATTTTCATTATATTCATGAGAAATAATGTTTTTGTAATTATGCATAATTAATTGATTATGAGAAAAGAGTAAATTTTGGTAAATCCCCATGATAATTGAGATCCAAGTAATTAAATGGTAAAAGAGAAATTTTTGGTAAATTTATTTTTATGCTAAAAGAGGAATTTCCATGGTAATTGAGATCCAAGTAATTAAATGGTAAAAGAGGAATTTTTGGTAAATTTATTTTTATGCAAAAAGAGGAATTTTCATGATATTTGATATCCAAGTAATTAAATGGTAAAAGAGTAATTTTGGCATAATTCAAATTATGAGTATTTATCAAAAGTGAAATTTTGAGGATTATTAGTTTTTGCGAAATATGGGTAGAATTGATTTCTATACATCCCATGAATCTTTTACTCAAAAGAAGAATATTGAATATATTTCACTTGAGAAATTTGAGAAAGAATATGAAAATGTCATCGAGAAAAAGTACCTTTAACTAGGCCAAGCAATTGGCAGAAACTTAGAAAAGTCCCATCAGTATTATCAAAAGTAGAAAACAATACTAAAAGTGGATGCGATAAGACGTTATGTAGAACCGAATGAATGTGAATGAATGTGATGGGATGTAAATGGATGCGATGTGATTAGATGAGATGTGAATGTGATAAGAGGAGATGTAAACGTGATGTGATAAGATGTAAATGTGATGTGATAAGATGTGAATGCGATGTGAATTACATATGACAAGATGTGAGTGGATGTGATGAGATGTTGATGAGATTTGATGTGACGTAAATGGATGTGGATGTGGATAGATGTGCATGTGAATGAATGCATGAGGATGGATGTGACGTGATGTGATGAGGATCTGAAGAATAGATGTGATTGGATGTGATAAGATATGATGTGGATGAATGTGATGTGATGTGGATAGATATGACGAGATGTAATGAGGATGGATGTGACGTGATGTGATGAGGATATGAAGAATAGATGTGATTGGATGTGATAAGATGTGATGTGATTGGATGTGATGTGATTGGATGTGATAAGATGTGATGTGGATGAATGTGATGTGATGAGGATAGATATGACGAGATGTAACGAGGATGGATGTGACGCACGTGATGTGATGAGGATCTGAAGAATAGATGTGATTGGATGTGATAAGATGTGATATGGATGAATGTGATGTGATGTGGATAGATATGACGAGATGTAATATGATATGATTGGATGAGAATGGATGAAGACGATAAGGTAATACATATGACTGGATGTGCAATAAGAAATGTGAATTGATGTAGAAGAATGTGGAATAACGAGAAATGATGTGGAACAATGTGGAAAGATGAGAGTTCGTTAGAAACTGTATTTATGACATGTTTTTAAATGATTGTTTTATGTCAAGAATACTAGGGAAGCATTTTGACCATCTTGTGAATGAGGTCGTGGAGACCTAAGTGATAAAGTTGCAAATGATTGAGAGTCAACGGAGGACGTCTCACGTAGCAAGATCGCGGCCTGACCAGCCTCGGTTCGATTTAAATGGTGAATTTCCACTACGGTGGATGAGGGACCGCGGCCTATGAGTGAAGCGCTAGATGACCTGCAAAAAAGGAGCCTAGAGGGTGCTGACCATACGGTGCTCGGGCTCTAGGTCACCGAAGATACCCATGCCTGCATCGAGGAAGAAAATGGAACAAGGAGTTAGAGGTATTTTCTGAACTTGGGCATGGATCTGGTTGATTGTCCTTGTTGGTCTTCAATGGATGAGTCCATGGCTTTTTTATATGGATGTATTGGTTGATCTTGCTGATCTTAAACGGAGAGTCCATCTAGATTTTCTTATGTGATTATTTTGCCGGGTAAGCTGAGTGAACATGTGGTGAGCATTGTGGTTGCCAATGATGCCATAGGTACACCGATGAAGGAATGATTGGAAATTAAAATTCAAGCTAGATATTCTGTAGGATTATGATCAGTGATACTATGGTTTCATTAAAAGATTGTTTTAAAGATAGCTGAACCTGTGAAAAAGACAATTTCATATTGGGTGTGTAAGTGGTGTGACTATTTTGAACGTTGCTTAAAGCGCCGGTGCTAGGGAGCCTAGGAACTCTTTTCCCTCGTACCCGGGGCAAAACATAACCAAATTTCAAAATGGATCCTATCACTACAGTGGTTGGGGGTTGGCTAACCCATGGGATTAGGCTAGACTGATGGATCCCTAAAATGAGACTCAATTTTGTTAAGGTGGGCGGTTGGCTAACCCATGGGATTAGGCTAGACTGATGGATCCCTAAAATGAGACTCAATTCTATTAAGTTATGATAGTTGAAGTAAATTTCAGATAACCCTTAATCTATGGAAAAGAATCAACGGTTGTGCCTCTTGATGAGGAAAGAAGCATTGGACTCTATGAGCCAAGTGCAAGTCTTTTCCTTGATCTGACCATGTGACTTACGGGTTCGATTGGATCAGTTTGGTTAGTTAAGGCTCTTGACTACATTAGAATAAAAATATCCTAGAGGAATCGCCTATGCCTGCTAGGCGAGGGAAGTTTTTCCGGGCTCGGTTTTTGAAGAACCGAGGGATTAGTCTCTTGTTCGGATATCCGTGAGGGCGAGGCCCCGAGTGAGAGGTTCTGCCCTGCACAAGAAGTGCTACTTCCGCTGCTAGCACCCTGCTTGGAATTCGTTGCGCAGAGGGGATAGGGATCTTTCAGCTGGTATGAGAGCAAATTGGCTAAAGTGGAACAACCGAGAAGCCAAAAATGTCAAAAATTTATCAAGTACCATTAAAATATTGTAATTGTGTGATGAAATTCATACAAATTAATAATGAGAATGAAGATTCATAAATTGAAAATTGGGTCTTCAGATTGAAGTACCGCAATTATATGGAATCCCTCACTTGCTTTTTGAGGCCTAGATATGATGGTATTACCTTATAGCTCCAAGGATCGTGACTACCCGCATATACCATGGGTATATCTGCAGCTCTTTACTGGTAATATATACGAGTAAATCTAAGACCTTGAAGTTATAAGCAAAAATTCCATCCAAAGGATGAATTTGAATGCCGGTTGATATGATTTTTGAATTCTGGTTGAGAATTGATAAATTGATTTGGATTCTGATTTAAAGACGATGATTTTTGAATTCGGGTTGAAAGAAGATAAGTTGAACAAAGCCACAATGAGGATGAATGGGACGAATCCTAGTGATGATGTTAGTAATTGGAATGACGATTATGACTTTAGCACATCACTATGAGATTAGTGGATTGTGCTGACAGATTGCTGTTGTTAACCTTTGACCTAGTGGATCTAATTAAGCGATGACAAATTGAGAACCTGCATAACTGAAATTCTCATGGAGGAATGTTCATATGAAAATTTTGGTATGATGGACCATTATTGTGTTAAGGATATGAATGATATGTTCTGAATGAATTATTCTCCGATAATGAGTTTTGTGTGTTCTTCTTGTAGAAGGGATCTTTATCCCAGCATTTTGTAAGTGGGGTAGGATGTAAGATTCCTCCCTCCAGCTTTTGAGATGTAAAGGTGTAAGAACCTCCCCTTCTGTCCTTGAAATTATTCCCCTCTCTGAAATAGGAGAAAGATCTTGTTTTACCCTATTTTGGCCTAGAGAGAGAAAATATCTAGAGAGAGATAATAAAAAATTTAGATATCTTTGGATATAAAAATCATCCTAGTGTCTAAAATGGATTCCCCTAAAACAGAAGTTCAAAATGAACTTTCCAATGTGCATTAGGAATTAATTGAAAATGGTATAAGGGACCTTAGCCTAAGGGTCTACATTTTCAAAAAAAAAATAGATTATGATCCAATTAAGGTTCCAATGGGCCAATTGGATTAATCCAAGTGTTGGGATGAGATAAATCTAAAGAATAAAAGAAAATACCCAAAAATGAGTAAATGCTCACATAAGATGAAGAGTTGACTGAGTACAAGGTTTATTAGCTAACAATTATGAGATATTACTTAAAAAAACGAGATATTTTGAAATAATGATGCATTTTTGACACCTTGGTAAGGAGAGGGGGACTATTGAAGTAGGTGCCTATTTCACATCTATGGAAGGGTTTTTAATTCAAAAAAATTGTGATATTTTTATCTCTCCTCTCTCCTGGATCAAACCAAATAAAAAAGGGAGCCAAACTAGTCCAAATCTTGTCCAAATTGAGTCAAAGTGAACCTGGAAAATTCTAGAACCCAGTTGGACTTGGTTAGCGGCCTCCCTCAGCTATAAATATACCCTAAGTCTTTTGTAAACAAATATTTGAGCTATACCATGCCAATATTATATTAAAATAATCATATTTTCTATTATCCCTTAAATTTCCCTCTCTCTTGGGAGCTTGGAGCTCTCTCCCTCTACAACAACTCTTGGAGTTTCTCTTCTCCTCTTGGTGGACCAATTGATAATGCGAGGGCTTCACTGCCCTGCTAATAGAGAATCAAGCCAAACTTGGAGGTAGAATAAAGTTTTATGGTTTTTTCCTATTTATCTCAATGACTTTCTTCTTCTCAGCCCCTCTCAAGCTTGAGAAGCTTTCCAAATAATTGTTTTAATTCAAATCAAGCTTTCGCTTAAAGTCTAAATGCTTAATTTATAGAAAGTTAATCTTTATGCTTATTTGTAATGCTTTCTTTAACTAAATCTCTCTCTCTAAAAGAATAGCCATATTTATGGCTAAATCCTTTGAAAAAGGATGCTTCTCAATGATAGTCTCTTAATTCAAAATGAAACTCTACGCTTGATAAGCTAGAGATTAAAAAAATGGCAATTTTATGATTTTGTGTTTACAAAATTATGGCTATCTCTTTTAGATTATTTATAAGTAGTTAAAAATTACTTTGATTGATTCTAAATGAGAAATAGATTATCCTATCAATTTGGGAAAAAAGAAATAATGGAATTGGTCTAATCTAGTGGGATAATCATAATTAAGTTTATGATTATGGCTAAAATTTTGATTTAAATTCATATTTGATTTTAAGCATAAAAAAGAAACTACTATCACATTTCCATTACAAGTTTTTATTCTTTAGAAAAATTTGAGAATTATCAGTAATAGCAGCAAAGCTATGGTAATATTTTCATAAAATAATACATATCTTATTTTTATGCATAATGCTAAAAGAGGACTTCCTACCATATTCTAGGATTGGACATCCTATGCAAAAAGAATGATTTTCATCATATTAATGAGAAATAAGCTTTTTGTAATTATGCATAACAAATTGATTTTTACGAGAAAAGAGTAAATTTTGGTAAATTTATTTTATGCAAAAAGAGGAATTCCCAGGATAATTGAGATCCAAGTCATTAAATGGTAAAAGAGAAATTTTTGGTAAATTTATTTTTATGCAAAAAGAGGAACTCCCATGATAATTGAGATCCAAGTAATTAAATGGTAAAAGATGATTTTTTGGTAAATTTATTTTTATGCAAAAAGAGGAATTTCCATGATATTTGATATCCAAGTAATTAAATGGTAAAAGAGTAATTTTTGGCATAGTTGAAATTATGAGTATTTATCAAAAGTGAAATTTTGAGCATTATTAATTTTATTGGGAATTATGGATAGAATTGATTTTTGTAAATCCCATGAATATTTTACTCAAAAGAAGAATATTGGATATATTTCACTTGAGAAATTTGAGAAAGAATATGAAAATATCAACAATCGAGAAAAAGTACCTTTAACTAGGCCAAGCAATTGGCAGAAACCTAGAAAAGCCCCATCCGTATATCGAAAGTAGAAAACAGTACTAAAGGTGGATGTGATAAGATGTGATGTACAGCCGACACGATGTAAATAAATGCGATGTGATTAGATGAGATGTGAATGTGATAAGAGGAGATGTAAACGTGATGTGATAAGATGTAAATGTGATGTGGTGATAAGATGTGAATGCGATGTGATAAGATGTGAATGCGATATGATAAGATGTGAGTGGATGTGATGAGATGTGGATGAGATATGATGTGATGTAAATGGATGTGGATGTGGATAGATGTGCATGTGAATGAATGGATGGATGTGGATAGATGTGCATATTAATGAATGGATGGATGTGGATAGATGTGCATGTGAATGAATGGATAGATGTGGATAGATGTGCATGTGAATGAATGGATAGATGTGAATGTGAATGTGATAAAATGTAAATGTGATGTGGATAGATGTGCATGTGAATGAATGGATAGATGTGCATGTGAATGAATGGATAGATGTGAATGTGAATGTGATAAGATGTAAATGTGATGTGATAATATGTGAATGCGATGTGATAAGATGTGAATGCGATATGATAAGATGTGAGTGGATGTGATAAGATGTGAATGCGATGTGATAAGATGTGAATGCGATATGATAAGATGTGAGTGGATGTGATGAGATGTGGATGAGATATGATGTGATGTAAATGGATGTGGATGTGGATGTGGATAGATGTGCATGTGAATGAATGAATGGATGTGGATAGATGTGCATGTTAATGAATGGATGGATGTGGATAGATGTGCATGTGAATGAATGGATAGATGTGAGTGTGAATGAATGGATGGATGTGGATAGATGTACATGTGAATGGATGGATGGAGTGGATAGATGTGAATGTGAATAAATGGATGGATGTGGATAGATGTACATGTGAATGGATGGATGGATGTGGATAGATGTGCATGTGAATGGATGGATGGATGTGGAAGAAAATGAAGAGATGTGAATGGATGTGATGAGATATGGATAGATGTGGATGTGATGTAATGTGGATGGAATGAATGAGATGTGATGTGGATAGATGTGGACGTGATGTAATGTGGATGGAATGAATGAGATGTGGTGGATAGATGTGGATGTGATGTAATGTGGATGGAATGAATGAGATGTGATGTGGATAGATGTGGACGTGATGTAATGTGGATGGAATGAATGAGATGTGGTGGATAGATGTGGATGTGATGTAATGTGGATGGAATGAATGTGATGTGATATGGATGGAATGAATGTGATGTGATAAGGATAGATGTGGATGGAACGCATGTGATGTGATGTGGATGCAATGAATGTGATGGATGTGAATGGGTGTGGTGGATGTGAATGGGTGAGATGGATGTGAATGGGTGTGATGTGGATGCAATGAATGTGATGGATATGAATGGGTGTGATGGATGTGAATGGGTATGATGGATGTGAATGGGTGTGATGGATGTGAATGGGTGTGATGCGATGTAAATGGGTGTGACGGATGTGAATGGGTGTGATGCGATGTAAATGGGTGTGATGGATGTAAATGGCTCTCAACGGATGAGTCCATGGCTCTTTTATATGGATCTCTTGGTTGATCTTGCTGATCTTCAACGGAGAGTCCATCTGGATTTTCTTATGTGATTATATTGTCGGGTACTATGAGCTAGGAACTATTGAAAAGGCCCGTGAGTTAACAGGTGGTGAGCGTACTGGTTGCCAATGATGCCATAGGTACATCGATGAAGGAATGATTCGAAATTAGAATTCAAGCTAGATGTTATATGCACATTGTTATATGCACATTATGTGTGCATATACTAGGAGGCTAACCCACATTAGGCTTGTAAGCATAGGAGCATGGGAACAAGCTCTAGTGGAGCATGGGTTAGGACTAACCTTAAGGGTTAAGGTTAGGGTCAGACATCCAAGGGTTAAGGTTAGGGTCAGACATCCAAGGGTCACACATGGGAAATGGAGAGTCAAGAGTCACTTGAGGACCCTCCTATATAATAGGGACACGGGGCACACTCAAGGGAGTCTTGAAGGCTTGAAGGTAGGGGGGCTTAGGCTATGGTCTCTTGTGTAGAGGATCATATCTACCATTTCACACTATAGCTACATGCTACTGAATTGGAGTTATACCTCTTGATGGTATGGGACATCAAGGTAAAGGTATGATGTATTTCATTATATTTTGTGTGTGCATCCCTTGGGCTCGGGGGTGGTTGGGTGGATGAGTTTATGCCTGATTTATGCATGTTTATGCATAACAATTATCTAGAGAGATCTTAGGATTTTAACACTAGATATTTTGGAGGATTGTGATCAGTGATACTATGGTTTCATTAAAAGATTGTTTTAAATCTGTGAAAAAGGCAATTTCATATTACGTGTGTAAGTGGTGTGACTATCTTGAACTTTGCTTGAAGCGTCGGCTAGGGGGCTTGGGAACTCTTTTCCCTGGTACCCGGGGCAAAACATAACCGAATTTCTAAATGGATCCTATCACTACAGTGGTTGGGGCGATTGGCTAACCCATGGGATTGGATGGGGTTAGGCTGGAGTGATGGATCCCTAAAATGAGACTCATTTCTGTTAAGTTACGATAGTTGAAGTAAATCATGGATAACCCTTGTTCTATGGAAAAGAATCAGTGGCTATGCCTCTTGATGAGAGGAAAAAAGTGTTGGACTCTATCATCCAAGTGTAAGTCTTTTCCTTGATCTTACCATGTGACTTACCGGTTCGGTCGGATCAGTTTGGTTAGTTAAGGCTCTTGACTACATTAGAATAAAAATATCCTAGAGGAATCGCCTATGTCTGTTGGAGGACGTCTCGCGTAGCAATTTCCATAAGCTTCTATTAAAGCTTTTAAGCTTTGTTTTTTTAAATGAGTTTTTTATTTTTTTTTTTAAAATGATTTTTTTTCAAAAAAAAGCTTGGAAAAAAGCCTAAAAATAGACAGAATTGACATTTGAGAAAAAAAATCTTTGGAAATTTCTAAAATTTTTTCTCTTTGGCTTTTCATCTTCCAAGAAACCTTTTGGTTTCGACATTCCTGGGAAACCTATTGGCTTTCTGAATTCTAGAAAATCTTTTGACCTTTCGAATTCCGGAAACTTTTGACCTTTCACATTTCGATTTTTTTTTGTCTTTTCATTTTCCCGAAACTTTTGGCTTTCCATATTCTGGAATAACCGTTGGGATTTCAAAATTTTTGACCGTTTGTATTCTTATGCATTGGGGTAAATTAAAAATTTTAAAAAATTCTTGAAAATTAGACAAAGGTTATTTTAAATTTAAGGAAAAAAAAATTAGGAATATTCTAGAAACTATTTTTAAAAATCCTAGAAATTGGTGTTTTTTAAAATATCAATGGTATTTTAGCAAATCTATTTGCTAAATTTTTTTTGGAAAAATATATTTTTGGAATGCCATAAGATAGGTTTGCTGTAATTCAAAATTATTGTATTTTGAGGACCTATTAAATTAGGGAAAATTAGGAAAAAATCATGATAATTCTTTTTCTCAAGAATTTTTTATTTTCAAGGGTTATTTAATGTTGAAGTACGTTTTCTAGTGTTGACATTAGATAGATGCGCGTTATTCGCATATTATTAATATGATTGTACCTCGTATTAGTAGATATTTTTGTTTGGATTAATTATAAACGATGTCTTCATGATTTTTTACCATTGTTTAGCCATTCTTTTTGGACATGATCCTTTATTTTTTCAATGATGGCTAAAATCTGTGCTCAAAGTGTATCTCACACTTGACACTTTTCCATGCTATTTTTTTTTACACTTGTTTAAGTGTGGTCTATGCTTAATTTCTTAAGCCTAAGACAAATTCTATCATGGGTGATTTGATCTGTTTGTTTTGGTGGATTTTATTGGATGTTTTCCAAGTTTTATATGGACTCATCAGGTTCTGGCTAGATCACTTGTATCTAGGGGTTTTTTAATGAGTGTTATACACATGTACTTCACTTGCTTACTTTGGAGTTTTGCTTGAACGACACCACGTTCATATACTCTAGATTGATGACTTGGCCACCAATTTTAATGCTTCTTTTGGCATAATTAATTACCATTAGATGGTATGCATTGATTTTTATGATCAGCTATGCTTTTCATGGATTTGAGGAGCTTTTATGCTTTCATCCATGGTTTGTAAGGATCTTTTGATCTTTTGGATAATATCATGTGCTTTGAAGATAGCATTTGCCTTCGTTTTTCGCACGTAATTTTGGAGTATATTGCTTGTATTCTTCTACATATTCCAACTCAGATACCTAGTTGTTTATGTATCTAGGTGAATTAATTTTCTAGCCGGATCTCTATTTTGCAGCTTTTGGAGAGTGTGTGGGCTTCATATCTCAAGAAATAGGCTTTCAAAAGAGTAGAAATTGGTAGAGTAGTCCATTGCTATGCTTAATGAAGCATTTAGGCATGAGATTAGCTAGTTCTTGGCTCTCTAATCATGAAATCACCGCCTAGGTGTTCCCTCTCCAAAGCCTCAATCAAGTGTCTATTATGCTCAATAACTCTCCCATAATGTTGCCTAAGTGATGGCTACGAGATATGAGGTGATTGGAGCAAGAAAGCTGATGCCTATTCTTAAGTATGTCTTTGATTTTGTGTTGTGCCCATCTACTATTAAACCTTTGGTTATGAGGATTAGGATACTTCTTATGGACAGCTTTAATGCAATCATCCACTAGGCTCTCCCTTTGTTGCTTAAAATGTATAAAGCAGTCTTTATAGTGTGCAAAAACTACTTGGCACAAGTAGTTTACCACCTCCTTCCCACACGAGAGTCATCAACTATGCCACCCACATCTGTGATATCATAATATGATATATCACCATGATGTGGTGGTGACTCTGAAGAACTATCCCCACCCCCAAAGCACTGCCCTAGGCATCCTCTATCTTCTCTATCTCCTCTACCTCCACTCTCAGTGCTAGTGCAGTGTGAGGTACGATCACCGCTATCTCCACGACTACCCTCCCTACGACGGCTGCCATTCTCATGAGATCCATGATGATAGTGAGGTGTCACATCTCTTGAAGGTGCAGGTGTAGGAGATATTGTAGCACCAAATGGGGTGACAGGTAAGGGGTGAATGTAAAGGCAGGTGAAGTGCCTAGCAAGGGTAAAGTACCTGGCAAGGGACTATGTTCGGACCTAATGGTTCGGACCTGATGGTAAAGGGGTGCTTGTTGCATAGGCTGCCAATTGCTCAGGGGTGGGAGTATAGCCTAGGATTCCCTCTACCTCCCTAGCAAACATCCTTTTGAGGCTCGATGAGAGCCTCAAGCTATGGTTCTGTGTGGGACAAGAGGACGAGGACCCAGGCCACATCTATACAAACAAAAAAAATATTATGAAATGAAGACTTCCCGGCGGCTATGTAAGCCATTATGCAAGCCGGGAATCATCTCATTCCCAACACTATGCGTTATGTAAGCCGTTACGCAAGCCTTGCATAAAGCATATGTATTAAAGCTTATGCATAAGGCCTTAAGCATGAGGCCTAAGCATAAAGCACTATGCATGAGGCCTTAAGCCTAAAGCTATGCATGAGGCCTTATGCATAAAGCTACGCATGAGGCCTTGAAGCTATGCATGAGGCCTTATGCATAAAGCTACGCATGAGGCCTTGAAGCTATGCATGAGACCTTATGCATAAAGCTATGCAAGCTTATGTATGAGGCTTATGTATAAAGCACTATGCATGAGGCCTTAAGCATAAAACTATGCACATGAGACCCTATGCATAAAGCTTATGCATAAAGCTATGGATGAGGCCTTAAGCATGAGGCTTTAAGCATAAAACTATGCATGAGGCCTTATTCATAAAGCTTATGCATGAGGCTTATGCATAAAGCACTATGCATAAGGCCTTATGCATGAGGCCTTATGCATAAAGCACTATGTATAAGACCTTAAGTATGCATGAGCATTATGCATAAAGCTTATGCGTAAGCCTACAAAACAAATCCCCAGCACCCAAGGGTGCAATAATAATAGAGGAAAGAGAGAAAAGATATGAAAGCACTTACCTCTTTTTCGTGATGTTCAAAGAGAGGATTAAAGGACCTACAAAACCAATAAAAGGGTGAGAAAAAGATTAGTAAAGCTTATGCATAAAGCAATGCCTGAGGTATTATGTTTAAAGTACTATGCATAAGCTTAAAGTACTATGTCTTAAGCATAAAGCTTATGCATAAGGCCTTAAGCATAAAGCTTATGCATAAGGCTTATGCATAAAGCTATGCATGAGGCCTTATGTATAAAGCTATGCATGAGACCTTAAGCATGAGGCCTTAAGAAGCATAAAGCTATGCATGAGATCTTATGCATAAATCTTATGCATGAGGCCTTATGCATAAGGCTTATATGCATAAAGCTTATACATAAGGCTTATACGCAAACCTACAAAACAAATCCCCAGCACCCAAGGGTGCAATAATAATAGAGGAAAGATATGTATGCACTTACCTCTTTTTCATGATGTTGAAAGAGAGGATCAGAGGACCTACAAAACCATCAAAAGGGTGAGAAAAAGATTAGTAAAGCTTATGCATAAAGCTTAAAGCATAAGGCATAAAGCTTATGCATAAAGCATAAAGCTTAAGCGTAAAGTATAAAGCTTGTGCATAAGGATTTTTCATAAAGCTTATGCATGAGGTCTTATTCATAAAGCTATGCATGAGGCTTTATGCATAAAGCTTAGCATGAGGCTTATGCATAAAGCTTAAAGCATAAGGCATAAAGCATAAAGCTTAAGCATATGGCCTTAAGCATATGGCCTTAAGCATAAAGTATAAAGCTTACGCATAAGGCTTATTCATAAAGCTTAGAGCATAAGGCTTATGCATAAAGCATAAAGCTTAAGCATAATGCCTTAAGCATAAAGCATAAAGCATAAAGCTTATGCATAAGACTTGTGTGTAAAGCTTATGCATAAAGCATAAAGCTTATGTTTAAGGCTTATGCATAAAGCTTAAAGCATAAGGCTTATGCATAAAGCTATGCATGAGGCCTTATGCATAAAGCTATGCATGAGGCCTTAAGCATAAAACTATGCATGAGAGCGTATGCATGAGAACTTATTTATATATAAGGCTTATGCATAAAGCTTATGCGCAAATCTATAAAACAAATCCCCAACACCCAAGGGTGCAATAATAATAGAGGAAAGATATGAAATCACTTACCTCTTTTTCGTGATGTTGAAAGAGAGGATTAGAGGACCTACAAAACTAACAAAAGGGTGAGCAAAAGATAAGTAATGCATACATACAAACCAAGAAAATATTAAGGGTTCAAGAAGAATAGTAAGATCAAGAGCAAGAGCAAGAGCAAGAGCAAGAGCAAGAGAAAGACCAAGAAGAAGAACAAGAAGAAAAGGAGCAAGAAGAAGAAGAAGAGAAAGAGACTCACACAACCAAGGTATGTACCAAGGTAAACTCTTACTCCATAGTCCTTTGTAAAGCAAATTTGCAGCTTGGTGATGAAGCTTGAGAGGGTGAGAGAGGGTTAGAAGCTTAAGAGGGTGAGAGAGGATTAGAAATAGGGTGGGATGTTTTTTGGAAGAACTGTGTTTTGCCAAAATACTGGCTAAACATTCTCGGGTTTAATTTTTGATCTTTTTCACCACAATGCGCGTCTATAAGCACGTTTGTACACGTGTCTAAAATTACGTCTATAAATGCATCTATTATGCAAAGTAGATGCGTTTATAGATGCGCAAATAAACGCGAAACAGAAAAGCTTTTACACACACACAGAAAGATGAAAATTATTTATTCTTTTTTTGATTATGCAGGATGTCTTCCTTAAACAGTTCTTCTAGTGATGATGAGTCTCTTTGTGTTCAAAATCGGGATCGTTGGTTGTAACAAAAAATGAAATGTATATGTGATTGTAGAGCAGTTCTCTCTATCATGCAATATAGTGCTCATAGAGTACTACCGATCAACAAATGTGTTAAGAAACACAATGTCAATCCGAGGACTCAACCCGATTAGTGCATGAAGGCTTATCCCATGAGGGAGAGTTCATATACACAAACCACCACTTGACGATTCAACCATTCAACACCTCAATCAATCTCTCAATCCCTTAAATCCACTACAATAATCAAGACAACAAGCAATGCATAGCAATCTCTTAATCCCATTCAAACATTGATTAAATCTTAGCTTTCCCTAATGCCCCTGAAAATCCATAAGCATGCATCTACTAACCCACAAGCTTAAGCAAGCAGAGAATGTAACATTCACAATCCCACAAGCTCATAGAGAGAGTCTATCCATGAATAACTCATTGCCAAACAAGTGGGCAAGAGCTTGCATCAATGGAGACTACACGCACACACTACAAGCATGCAGCATACACAAGAGAAAGAAAGAAGCATTCAACTAATCATAGATTAATCTACTTCAATGATGCTAAAACAGATTAAGAGAATGAAGTGGAGCTATACTCATTGGAGCTTCATGCTCATTAGAGTACAATAGAGAGAGAGTTAGAGAGCTGCCATAGCTTGAGAGCTCAAGAGCTTCACTCAGTAGCTTATGAGAATGGCAAAAAATGTCCACTTTCTTTAGCTAACCTCTCTTTTGTAGAGATGTCACTAACCCTAACCCTAGGCCTCTTTCACACATGGGCGGACAACCCCATAAGTGAGCCTTTCTTAATACACTTAGAACTCTCATTTAGAACCCACATTGGCATAAAATGATTTACATTGCACTTCGGCACAAAAATATGAAAAAATTATGTGCGTCTTTATGTTCCCATGGCTACAATCCCGCTCTCTCGCATTAATTGCTTCCGGCCTCCTTCCATAGTCCGTGTTCCCGTGAGTGTTCCCGTGGAACATTCCCCCCTTCCTAAATCGCACACGTCCTCGGGCGCGGTAGAAACAAAAGCTGCAAAAAACAATGGAAGACAAGTAAAGCCTTTTATTGAAAAAAAAACCCAGCAAAATGATAATTTCACACGTGAGTATGCAAGTGAAAGGCCGATTAGAGTTTTAAAGAGTGCTAAAAGAAGTGAGTAAAGACTAGTCAAAGTGAGACTAAGTGGTAGATAGTGCTATGCAAAGGCAAGTGTGCTTGTACACCACAGGTTATGACCGTAGTCTCATTGTCCTACAAGTATTTAAGTTATTCCTAAGTGGCAACCCTACTAAATATGGATGATTGGACCTTTTTTTTCTTTCTTTCTTTTTTTTCTCTTCTTGTTTTTTTTTTTTGGGTGTGTGTGTGTGTAAAAGATGAATAAAGAGGAAGGTTCCATCCCAATGAGACCCAAGCAATGGCCAAGAGACCTCCGCCAAGAGAATCTAAAGGCCCCTAAGTATCTCAAGGGCGACAGACCCTTTTCTTTCTTTTTGACATAAGGAGTACCCCATGAAGATGAGGGCATCGGTCTCGAGGGCCCATAATGTACCCCAGAGTCCTACCAACATCTATCAAGGCGATAGATTCTTTGAAGGTCTTCTTCTGAATCTTTTAGGCGTCAGTGTTCACCCCATGGAAACCAAGGGATCGGCCCCAAGGTGCTAAGACAACCCAAGGTCCTACCAAGCATTCCACATGAACACCATATTAGTGAATTTGGGAATTTCCCTATTCCCATTTTTGAATACTTAAAAAAGGGGATATGGATAACATGTTTGTAAGTTTGTCAAAACCCTATCATATGACCTATCGTTGGAAAGCGCTTGAAAAATAGAATCTAAAGAGCTATAAAGCGCTCATTTTGGATTAGTGGTGTTCAAGTTATGGTTAATCCAAACTTTTGACCACGTGTCCCAAACTTGTGGAAAATTTCCATATTCCCCAATATGGTGTTCATGGCTGTAGACACGTCATGTCTTGATTCACTTGTATATATTTTCTAGGGCATGATTTTCGTAAATCTTTTATTAATCCTAGCACCTAGCCCCCCATACCTAAGAGGTAGCTACCACTAGGGATAACTAATATACTTTGAGAGCATAAGAACTTGGCATACTCCGTTGGTATATATCCTACACCGTCTTCAAATAGAATTACCTTCTACTAAGTCCTCTAAGAATCTAGAAATCACTCACCACATTTTAACAACTAATTTAAAACTTAAACCAGCCAACTCTGTGTGAACATGCAAACAATATATGCAAAAGTGAAAAGCACATAAAGAACAAAAGATTATGATTTGAATACACCTGTTGTAGTGCTCGTTGATGTTGTGCAGATTGCTTCTCTTTGCTCTTTGTAGGCATTGCATGTCTCCCCCCTTCCTAATTTGTGTGCACGGTAGGTGGACTATTGGAGCGTGTTTGTATGCTCTTGTTTAGCTGAGATCTCTGCAAAATGTCTTATTAACAAACAAGAAAAGAAAAGAATAAAATTTGTTATTGGTGCCAATCACCGAATATAGCCAAGGAGAAAAACCCAGTGGGAGAAAAGTGCCCTGGCTTGTTAATCTTATTGTGGAGTCGATGAGCTTACCCTTGCACTAGTGGTGGATCCGTGTCCACTTCTGCTGGAAAGATGGTATCAATCACTTCAGGATGCAAGGACAACCGTGTACAAAAACCGGCCTCTGGAGAAGGTGGTAGAGGAAGGAGTGCTTCCTTGCTAAAATATGGCATTGGTTCTATGGGAAGGTTAAGCAGACAATTCTGATTTTGAAATTGCTCAATATAGGTACTCATAGTGATCCAAAATTGACATGTTGAGGCTGGGGGAAGGAGGGCTTGCAAGATAGGTGGTTGCAAGTCATTTATGCATGTATCCCTCCATTGTTGTGCTTGAACCTCCTCAGGTAATCTACGTTGATTTGGTCCTCGGTTTGGTACTCTCACATCAAGAATGTTATGGCGTTGGGGTGTAATTCCCACAATTTCTTTCATTAAGCCCGTGCCATATCGTCGAAAGTAAGAGCGGCATAGCCAACAAATGTGTGAAGCTTCTCCTAATACGAGTCGTGCACACTCTGGACAATGTGGAAATGGATGATGCTGTTAATAGAATAAAGTGACAAAGTGATGCCCACAGCAAATTTCACCTAAGGGAGCATAAAAGTACCTAGAATGAGTTTGAAAAGGAGGAGCACTATAACCCCCGTGATGTTCAGGTTGAGTACTATTAGGGTCAATGCATGGTGGACATGTATCTCGCCAAGTATCCATCAGGAGGTATCTGGGCGTAGAACAATGAAATTTAGATACTTCAAACTTTATACCTTCATATCCATCATTACAATCCCTATCAAAAACAATGTAGATAGATCATCTCAAAAAGAACACAATCCTGTAAAGGCATAAGGAACCACATTAGTAAAAGTGAGGCTATTCAAACACTGATCTACCAAAGAGCTTCAGTTGTAGTGTAAATGCCTTACCTTTGGTTTTGTGTATGTCCTTTTTAAGAGATGGGAAGGATAGCAATTGTCGAGGAATTTGATCAAGATAAGAGGATTTAGGTAGTGAAGTGCTAGAATCTATGCTCAAAGGAGACTCATGTAAAGTTGGATTTGTCTTAGGTACACAAGTTGATAGTGAAAGTGTGTAACAAGGAGAAGTTGGGACAACTGGTGATTCAATATATGTTTGGGGAAGGTCAACACAAGGAGATTTGTAGGTGCTATCACAACCACCTATCCTATCTTGAAGAGGTTGTGTTGGTTTCCTTTGCACCCACTGATATGAAAAACCAAGAGTGGCTTTTGGAATCTTATTGATACACTCTTTTGGCTCTAGCAAACCATGGCATTTGGGAAGCCAAAGTGCTGTTACACCCTCATAATAGCCTTGTGCTTTAAAAACATGCTTTGGGACCCAATGAGTAACAATCTGAGGCTTAGGCTTGGAAAGGATATTCTTTTTAGGAGGTTTAGCAACTCGACTAGATGGTACAAGTTTGTACGCATCTTTGGGTAGCCAAATTGACAATTCCTTCTTGCCTGGCCTCCTTTGAGCAGTGACTAGAGTAGTTGGAACATGCCACCCATGGCCCTCATTTGAGGACTCATCGATTATCCACATCATTTTTCTTGGAGCTTGAAGAGCAGATGTTGAAAGTGGGTTGTGTAAGGTAGAACTACCACCCTTTTGACATGATACAACTCGTGGAGCAGCAGATCCCAAGATGCAATCAGAATCAATTTGTAATTTGTATTGTCTATTCTTCCAATCTAATGAACAATTGGTAGCACTTAACCACGATCGACCAAGAACAGCCTCTACCACTGCCTTGGACTTACTAGCCACATAAAAGGGAACTGACATCTGGTGATCCTGAATGGACATCATAATGACACATTTTCCCTCTATAGGGTTATCTTCACCTGAGAAGCTTCGTAAGTCAATAGGAATGTGCACAAGTGTTGGTTTTCCCAAGGCTACCCATGTGTCAAATGAGAGAACATTATAATCTGCACCAGAGTCAATTAAGGCAGAGACAAAGTAGGTAGTCTCATGAAGATGTAGACACACTTGAATATTGAAAGGATCGACATATTGTTCATCAGTAGCCAACTGATCGAGACAAATGATCTGCCCTTAGATGAGTTAAGTCAATATTAGATAAAATGGGAAAAATCCCATTCCCATGAAAAAAGTGGGGGTATGGTAAACTCATCCAAAAGTTTGTCAAAACATATTCATGTGACATATCATTGGAAAGAGCTTGAAAAGTAGAATCTAGATTTACTTTGTCCGACAAATTTGGAGTTTGCATGTTCAAGTTATGGCCAAAACAAATTTTTTAAATACATTCCCATTTTGAGGGATTTTTTCCATTTTATCTAATATTGGCTTAGTTGTTCCTTTTCGGACTGCCACTTCAAAATCAAACTCAAGAAGGATGACAAACCACCTCACAATCCTTCCAGTTGCACAAGGCTTATTCACCAAATATAGCAGTGCTTGATGGTCCACAAAAAATATAAATTTGTTTGCCAAAAGGTAATGGCAAAACTTTTTCACTGCAAATATCATTGACAAACCTTCTCTTTCTGTTGTGGTATAATTCTTCTCAGCATTGTTCAACTTTCGACTAGCATATGAGATTGGGAAATCCTTATTATGTTCTCCCGATTGAGCCAAAATACATCCAATTGCAAAGTTTGAAGCATCAATATGGACATGAAAGATTTGGTTCCAATCTGGTGCCCGTAAGATGGGTGCAGACACTAATGCTTGCTTCAACTTTTCAAAGGATTCCTCACACTCGTTAGTCCAATTAAACTTTACAAGAAGAGCATATAATGGTCTGGCTAGGACAGCGTACATGTAGATGAATCGACGATAATAGCCACAATGTCCCATGAAAATTTGTACCCCTTTAGGGTTGATAGGCTGAGGTAATGAGACAATGACATCAATTTTATCCATATCTGTTGAAATCCCATTGCGAGAAACAATATGGCCCAAAATTTTCCCTTGTCTTACCATGAATTTGCACTTGTCAGGACTCAAGCATATACGATAAACTTGACACTTTTGAAAGTACACAAGTCTGAGGTGTTCTATATGATCATCACGCTCTTGTGAGTGAACACATAAATCATCCATGAAGATCTCAAGAAATAGCCTAAGGTACTCCTTGAATACATGAGTCATTAACCGTCGTTGAAAGGTTGCAGGTGCATTTGTTAGCCCAAATGGCATAACACGATAGGCAAAGATGCCATCTTCAGTAGCAAAGGCTATCTTGTGTTGATCCTTTGGATCAATTGACACTTGATTGTAACCGGAGAATCCATCCAAGAAACTATATGCCTTTTTCCCTGTAACTCGTTCCAAAACATGATCTGTGATTGGAAGTGGGTAATGATCACGTACAGTATCTACATTTACCTTCTTGAGGTCTACACATACTCGAAGTTTTCCATTTTTCTTGGGCACCACTACAATAGGGGACCCATTCAGTGTGTTCAATCTCATAGATAAATTCTGCCTCTAAGAGCTTGTCTATTTCTATTCTCATTGATAAGGATGTTGCTTGGAAGGATTTGCATCCTCTCGCGATGGAATTGTATGCTGACAAATGCTTGGATCAACTCCTTTGAGGTCTTTATAACTCTAAGCAAAAACATCGCGATACTCCTTTATTGTTTGAATTAATAACTTCTCCTCATCTAAGGACAAGTCTGTGGCAATCCACACATAGTGAGGCTCTTTTCTTGGCTCAGCAATATCAAATTTTTTTGCATCTTCTGGACCATCATATGAAACCCCTGGCATGCTTGGCTTTTGTCGCATGGGCTGTTGAAGAACAATCTTCCGATCTTGAAGAGTGTACTGTGTGAAGTTGGGGGGAACATTGAGACCTTGTTCTTGTCCACTTGAGTCGTCACTCATTGAAGACCATGCGGTTTTGAGCTCTCTTTTGCAATCTTGCATCAGAGTTTTTGAGCTCTCTTTTGCAATCTTGCATCAGAGTTTTTTGTTCAACCGTTATCTTTGCACTTCCGACACTCTCTTTTGAATCTGTTTGAGACTTGAGTTTTTGTTTTGGTCTCTTTGTTTTTTTGCAATTTTTGCTAACAATTTTTAGCTTTTCTCCTGGTTGGAATCCATCTGATCATTTTACTTGGTCTTTGATACTATCTTGTGCTTGGACATAGTATAGATATCCATTCTTTCCTGAGAAGTGAGGTGGTGGTCGAGAGTGTTCATTCTTAAACTCCTCGTCTTCTTTTTGTTTTCTCTCACATCGTTCCCTCTCATCTTGTTTACGGATTCTCTTATGGCTCTTACAGCATTTACATTTAGGTCGGCTTCGAGGGATCTCTATTTGAACCTCCCTTCCTCTCAAGAGTAGGCGTGCCTTTCCTAACTCTTCCTCGGGGATTATCACATCATCTTTAAATCAGAGTCCCATCCATCTTCCTTATCAGCATCATTAGCAGATTCGAGTGTAAAATCCTCCACTGAGACTTCCTCTACATGCAGTGCTGTTGTGGATGCATCCCCATAGTACAAATCATCTAGAAGGTCACGTGGTTGTACCATTCGTATAGGAATAATGTCATATCCATCTGAGTGAGAAAATTGAATTGGCTTAGGTAAAGCACATGTCGATAATGTTGCAAGGACATGACTCCATTCTAGGGGATTAATTAAGTACTCAGGGAAGGGTTGTGGAATGTATGCCTCATCTGATACACTTCGATTACCCTTAAGTCTCTCAATGTTGAAATCCTTACATGAGGCTCCACAGATCTTCTCGCCCATCTGACAATGTAACTCTTGAGCCCTCAGATGAAGCAGAATCAAACTCATCTATTGCAGACCTTGTTACATCACGATATGAGTGATTCTTTAGGTTGACCCTTGTGATGACAGAATCATGTCGGAGGTACAAATAATTGTATCCCCAATCTTGAATCATTTGAAATTGTTACATGAATGGTCTACCCAATATCACTTCATAGTTTGGATGTTTTCCAAAATCCACTACTGTAAATGTGTGCTCATATTCAATCCCACATGTGGTGACCAATATGTTCTCTAGCAGCCCAATGGGATGTTCTAAGCTTCCATCTGCTAGCTGCAAGCACATTCTGGTACTCCTAATAGCTGGTTTGTCCCACTTTTCCCAAATGGTCCTTGTCACAATGCCCACTCCTGCACCACTATCAAGTATTGCAGTTGAAGCTACTTTTCGCACTTCTAATGGGAGGGTAGCATTTCCCTGATCGTACTCACAAAATTTTTCTACTTTGTTGATAGGAACTGGCATAACATGCTTTGTCTCAGGGTGTATAGTACATTTATGGTGACCCTTTTGTAGCAATACCTGCTGTGACAAACGTGGCAATATCATTCCACAACTCAGGTCGAAGCTTTATCAAATCAAGCAAAGGTAAGGTACAAGCCACTGGTGCTGACAAAATAGCTTGCACGATACCCATATCCATCTCCTTTGTCGACCTTCTATGCATGGAGGGTATCCTCAAGGTTTGAGAACAGTTCTCATATTCTCCCAAATAAGATGGTAAGGTTTTCATTGTATGCTTACTTCTAGGAGAAACAATTGTTTGAACTTCCTCCTGGATGCTTGGGCGTCTAAAGTTGTTTTCTGTGCCCCTGGTAAAATCCACCTCAGAGAATGGAGGTGAAATAATAGAGGACATATTCTCATTAACTTTCTCATGAACTGCTGCCCACATCTCATTTGCCATGTCCTCGTTAGCATTAATAACTTCATCATTGCATGGGAAGGCAATACTAGGTGGTGGCAGAATGCCTTCTTTCAATGGGGTGTCAATTGGTGCCAGACTTCTCGCTCTATGAGCTTGTGAGATCAGCTCACTTTTCATTTCCCAACTTGATGACACTTCTGGTATGGTTTCTAATGTTGGCTTAAGAGAGGTGGGGCCCCGAGGGATAGGAGGAGGTGGGCCCTCAAGTATTCATTGAGCTTCCCTAATGAGTTGTTGATGTACAGCTAGATTAATCTTCTCCTCACTCACGAGGGTTTGGGTATTCTTGAAGCTTCTTGGGTAGCTCAGATAAAGCTGCAATGCGACTTCTATGAGCATCAATGATGGCATCTAGAGTCTCGTTCACCTTATCCCACAAAAACAGAACCCCCTGAACTATCCTCGGTCGGTTGTACTAGCCTCATCTTGTTTAGCACTAGGCCCAGGTAGAGGCTGATGCTCCTCATGCACTTCTTGGGATGTAAAAGCTTGATCCTTCATGTTTTGTTTAGAGACTTCTTGAGAACTAGTGGATGCACTCTTAGTTTGCTTGTTGCGGTTCTTTTTCCTCCTAGTGGTCCTTTTTCTATTGGAATGTAGGGTCTTGTCCACTAGATTTGCCTTTGTATCCCTAGTTCCAGGTGTCTCATCAGTCTGCATTTCGGCATTTCGTGTCTGTGATCTAGTCATGACTTTAAGTGGCACGACATCCTCATTCTCTGATGAAGGTGGCGATGGAACTGCCCCTACAAAGTTGAGTGAGACCTTTGGTTGAGAGGTAGTTTCCTCATGAGGTTTCAGCAAACAATCCTTTGAAAAGTGTTCTACACAACACCCTAGACAATATCTTTCAATTGGTGGAAACTGTGGTATTAATGTGGACAATCACGAGCCCAATGGGGTTCTCCGCACTCATAACAGGGGCCCATTAGTTTGGCTTCTACTTTCCTTTGCTGCCATTGACGTGAGGGGGATGGAGTCCTAGGTTGGTAGCCGCCTAGCAACATCAAAGAATTTTGTTCCCCTGGTTGAGGTTCCAGTGCTGCTTGGCTTGGATATGCGGGATTTTCAAGGAGATTTTCCTTGGATGAATATGATGCATATTCCTCCTCCACATAGCTTGGGTTTACAAAGTCTCTACACATATTTGAATTGTCGTAGTCAACAAACCTCACAGGAGCAGTCCCAGGAGCAGGAGGTTGAGCTCCAAGTACAGGTCATGCTTACTCTTGTGCCATCGGTGGTGGCTTACGTTCAAAATTAGTATACTGTTGATGCATTTGTGTAGCCACTGCACCCCTTTGTTGCTCACGCTCTTGTCTCATTCTTGCAATGCGAGTACATTCCTGTGTGGTGTGGGTAAAATTCCAAGCACAGGCCTGGCACCACTTCTTTGTGGGTTGGTTTGTGACTAGAGGAGAAAAGGTATTACATTCTTCGGTTTTATGGTTACCGCCACATGCTCCACAAAGATGAGGACCTGTAGGTAGTACACTCCTCATTCGCTGGCTGCTGTTGTTGTTGTGGCTGCATGGGTGGGCGATAGGTTTGTCCCAATCTCCTTAGTACTAGGTTAGCTATGTGGTCTGGATTTACTAGCGCACTAGACCCTGAACTTTGGTCATCACCCCACTGATCTCTAGGTTTCACCTCAGGGCTAGTACCATCTTGGAATTTGAAGCTATCTGTGAAATCCATAGTATCATGGCAACACTCATTGAAATTTGTATGCTTCTTTGCATAGAGATGTGTGTGCAGTGTTGAGAGAGAAATTAATCGACTCTGGGTGGGCTTCTCATCTTCTGGGCAATGATTAATGTACTGCTTCATCCTATTTACACAGTCTCTAACACTCTCAGTCTTGCCTTGCTTGAAAGAGTAGATGTTTGCTACTGTGTCATGCTGAATCCCCATCAAGGAAAAAGCAGCAATGAATCTCTCTTCCAAAACTCGTAAAGAAGATTTGTCTGAAGCCTCTAGTGCTGCCTGAAACCAAGCAAGGGCCTTTCCCTCAAGAGTGAGCCCAAATCCTTCAATTTGTGTATGCTTATCAGTCACTTGCTCAGCTCGAACTGCTTGCCGAAATGCTGCTACATGATCATATGGATCTCCCGACCCTTCGTACTTCTAAATACCAGTTTCTGAAGAGTTGATGGCCTTACTTGTCTTTAATACTCATCATAGGGCCTATGGCCTCTCACTCTCAGTGGGAACTATTCCTCTCTTTGGTAAGATGGTCCACATGCATCCCAAATTGGTGTGGGTCCCCTATTACCTGCCTCACTAGCCCCCTCCAAAGATCTTGTTACCCGCATTTCAGGAGGTGCATTTATGGGAGGCCGAGTTGGCTCCCCTACCCTCCGATTGTCATAGTGAGAGAAACGTTGTTGTGGTGTGATCTGTGGTCGCACTTTTGGTGTAGGATAATATCTTGGTGCTAGAGTTGGGCTACTTGCAATGGTCCACTTTGATGTTGAGGGTCCCTCTCTAGTGAACTCTCGTAGGGGAGGAGCAACAGTTTCTCCAAGAAAGGCTGTCTCTCCTGGTTTAGCTATATTTGTTGGGAACACTTCCATGAATAATGGTTGTCCTTTCCACGTGAGCTCCCGAATCTCCTTCCAATCTAAGTTTCGGTATTCATCGGCCCATTTATCAACGATTCGGTTCTTGTATTCTGCAAGCTTCTCGACTACCACCACAAGTGCTAGAGGAAGATCTAGCTCTAGTAGTCGTGGCATAATGTCCTTCTAAAGAGTCCTTATACACCTCTTGAAGTGGGTCATCCTGTAAGACCTTTGTCACTGGAATTCATCGTACAAACTCCAATTGGTTCTCAGTCCCCTAATCTATTTTTCTCTTGCCTTTCCTATCCCTTTCCAAATTTAGATCTACAAAAAGTAAATCATCTATCGATGGCTTTGATGAGGACTGGGCATTGGATGGTCCAGGCATGTCCAGCTCAATGAGCCAATCATCTCTAGACTCCCTTGCTCTTGAAAGCTTTGATAAGTCTAAGAACTCACTTTTTGAGAGCTCCCCTAATTTGTCTACATTCTCTGGATGATAGGTGACTTCGTAGCGAACACCATCTCCACCCATGTACATGTTACCCTGGTCATTGACTAGAGGTGCTCTATCAAGCTCTGAGAAAAATCTGCGATCTTAACGAGATACCGTTGTTGTGGATCCCTAAAGATCTCAGCTCCTTGAGCATTCGTGTAGACATATTGAAGTCTCACATTAAGTGGTAACCCCATGGTGTCGGCTTCAAATGGATTAAAAGATCTTGTGGGTGTCCTATTTGGAGCTAAGGGATGACTATTTGACGACCCTAGATTGTCCATAGACAATGAGCTAGTTGTCCTGGAAAGGGTATCAGATTGGGACTCGAAAAAGGTTTCAGCAATATCTGCCAAATTTCCTATCGATTGGGTCCCACTTTCCTGCGTAGGTACTCTAGAAGGTGCCCTAGGCCCTATGGCAGTGTCTATATGACGTCCCAACCGCAAGTGCATAAGGTCAAATTTTAAGGTTTTTTTTTTATTTTTTTTTCAAAAAAATCCAAAAAATTTCAAGTTGGCTCAAACTTTGCCAGAACCCATTTTGAACCCCCTCGAACACATTAGGCCAAAAAAATAGCGTATTTTTTCAGATCAAAAATCGCCTAAAATTTACCAGTTTCCCATACTATGGGAAAATGGTTCCGGCACCGAAATTTCGACGATGGGTGTTTCCTAACTCCTCTCGAAAAGTTAGATAACTTCCCAAATTTTTGCGACAGAAAATATTTTTTTTTTTGCACCCTCCTTATCCGGTGCGGTTGCAGTCTTTACGGTGTAGTGTGTGGGTCTCTCCTCGCGGTGCGCTGTTCACGCACAACCGCCTTCTTTTATTACTATTTTTTTTTCTTTTTTTGAAATGCGTGTGCAGTGAACTCAATGCGTGTGCAGCTGTCAGATTTACAGCAAATTCAATACATGTGCAGGGAACTCAATGCATGTGCAGCTTTGAAATTTACAGCGAATTCGAAATGTTCAATCTTCATGTGTGTGTACAGATTTCAGTTTCTCTACATGTGCAGGTTTAACAGAGAATGAAAATGCAAGTTTAACAGATAACTAAAATGCACAAAATTAAAGATGCAGAAAACTAAACTAAGCTAAGAACAGAAAATAAAACGAACATGCAAAAAATTAAAACTGTAAAAATTATCCTCAAACAGAATGACAAAAATGCAAAAACAGGCCTCTCTCTTTCGCACAAAAATTGAAACTTACAGGTTTAGCGCCTACCTGCAATCCTTCCCGTGTGTTGAATCCTTGTCTTGACCTCAAGGGAGAAGCGTAGCTCGCCAATCGCACTCCAATTGCAAGACAAATAAAGAGAATTTAATAACAGATTAGTCTTAAAAAAATACCAAAATTAGTCCCAAAGCTTGCTCTCCTATCCAACAGTTTTGCAACCGATTGGAGCTTAACAAGGAGTGGTAGTGTGTGTATGGTGCTCAACTAATGATGTAGGCACTCGCTCCCCGGCAGCGGCGCCATTGTAGAGCGGTTCTCTCTACCATCAATATAGTGCTCATAGAGTACTACCGATCAACAAATGTGTTAAGAAACACATTGTCAATCCGAGGACTCGACCCGATTAGTGCATGAAGGCTTATCCCATGAGGGAGAGTTCACATACACAAACCACCACTTGACGATTCAACCATTCAACACCTCAATCAATCTCTCAATCCCTTAAATCCACTACACTAATCAAGACAACAAGCAATGCATAGCAATCTCTTAATCCCATTCAAACATTGATTAAATCTTAGCTTTCCCTAATGCCTGCAAATCCATAAGCGTGCATCTACTAACCCACAAGCTTAAGCAAGCAGAGTATGTAACATTCACAATCCCACAAGCTCATAGAGAGAGTCTATCCATGAATAACTCATTGCCAAAGAAGTGGGCAAGAGCTTGCATCAATGGAGACTACACGCACACACTACAAGCATGCAGCATACACAAGAGAAAGAAAGAAGCATTCAACTAATCATAGATTAATCTACTTCAATGATGCTAAAACAGATTAAGAGAATGAAGTGGAGCTATACTCATTGGAGCTTCATGCTCATTAAAGTACAATAGAGAGAGAGTTAGAGAGCTGCCATAGCTTGAGAGCTCAAGAGCTTCACTCAATAGCTTATGAGAATGGCAAAAAATGTCCACTTTCTTTAGCTAACCTCTCTTTTGTAGAGATGTCACTAACCCTAATCCTAGGCCTCTTTCACACATGGGCGGACAACCCCATAAGTGAGCCTTGCTTAATACACTTAGAACTCTCATTTAGAACCCACATTGGCCTAAAACGATTTACATTGCACTTCGGCACAAAAATATGGAAAAATTATGTGCGTCTTTATGTTCCCATGGCTACAATCCCGCTCTCTCGCATTAATTGCTTCCGGCCTCCTTCCATAATCCGTGTTCCCGTGAGTGTTCCCGTGTAACAGTGATTGTTGTTGAGGATGTATGCCTCGACAACATAGCATTACGATGAATCACATTTCAATGTATGGAAAATGGGAACCGACGGGGTCAATTGGTAAGTATAATTTGCTTATATTGTAAGAATTTAATTAAGAATTAGTAGAGACTCACATTGAAATACTCGTGTGTAGGATAATGCCTTGCACCCTTCTATGTTAACTCATAGGTGGCGTTAAGAGGTCAAGTGTCGTAGAGAAATGGCAGAGGATTCACAAAACGTAGAAGTGGTGGAGGATTTGAATGATGGATATACAACCCCACCACCCTTTCTTCATGAGATGGTGGAGGAAGAGGTTTTAGAAGATATGGTACGTTCTCTATTTGCCAATGAGCGTAGTGAAAATGAAAAGGCCATGGAAAATGATCACCTTTATAATGCGGCTTCGACCCCACTTTTCAGGGATGCACATATTCCATTCTACGCGCTGCTCTCGAGTTGCTCAACTTGCAAACAATCTATGGATGGAGTATTGCAAGTTTGAATGCACTTCTCAAGTGAGTTTTCTACTTTCATAAATTGTCTACTTCCATTATAGATATATCAGAAGAAATTATTTTTTATATTAATGTATTTGATTGTAGTTCCATAAGCGCCATGGATATAGTGTGCCATACGCCGAGCACCTACAATCACTTCCCAAGTGTCTTGATGTAGATTGGCTACATGAGGAGATGGAGAGCATGGCGCAAGATGAAAACATGCATATCACATGGGAGCATGCCCCAGGGTGCTTTAAAAAGGTTAAAAAACTTGTATTCTCAATCATATTTTAGTATGTTAAACTTGCAAAAATTTATTTTGAGGTATTTATAAAAACATGTCTTGGTATAGTGCACAATGTTTAATGCTTTGTGGTCGGAGCGTAAACATTTTCGCACACAAAGGATTGATGAGAAGAGGAACACCCAAGATTTTGGAGTAGTTGTAAGCTTTGAGGAAGCCAATGATGCCATGGATGATTATTGTGGATTGATCAAAAATATTATTAAGCTTGACTTTCGAAGCTTCTTTGTATATATTTTGGATGTCAAGTGGTTTAAGGATATGGTGGAAAGAGGTCATAATACAACAATCAAGCATCATGCAAGTGGCTTTGTGACCATTAACTCTATAAAGTTTTGGCAAGGAAAGGATGGGACTCTAGTGCTACCACAACATTGTGAACAGGTATATATAATTATTAGTAATTACAATATATGCATTGACAAATAGTAGAGATGTAATTTTTTTATATGATGTACCTTTGTGCTTGAATAGGTTGTGTATCAACCAATAATTGACAATAAGAGATGGTGCCATATAATCCAAATCTCACCATGTTAAAGAGCCATTTATAGTACATTCACCCACATTGAGCATATGGAGGACCATGTCCACTACTCTATGGAGGGAGATAGCTTGGAAAACATTGATGATGATCGTGCCATTGGAGATGATGATCGTGCTATTGGACATGATGATATTGCCTCTCATCGTGTGATGATTCTAGTTGTGACGGTCTTGAATCTAGCCATATCTTAATCATACAACTTAATCTAAGAAAATATTGGACATGATGATATTGCCTCTCATCGTGTGATGATTCTAGTTGTGACGGTCTTGAATCTAGCCATATCTTAATCATACAACTTAATCTAAGAAAATATTAAACTCACTTAATCCTTTTATTTCCACATAACAACACAATCAAATCAACCTTCTTAAATAGCAAAATAAGCATGCATGCCATATCCATGCTTCTTATCACATAAGCAAAGAATCATGTAATCGCAAACAAACATTATCATGATATAAATCTCTATCAATTATAACATGGCATCTCAATCAATCACAATGTATGTGTCTATCTTAATATTCTATCATAATCACCATGCTCGATAACATGGTAAGTCATAATGACCAAAATCCAGCCAATCTAGGGCTTTCTCCGATGCCCGTTCACCCAACCTCCACATTGGACATCGCATCTATCCCGTCTATGCCTCTAGTAAATCTCGTCCACTCTGGGTTCTACCTTATGGCTCCCAGAGGGCATAAATCACATTCTATAAGGCCTTGCCTGTCTAAGGACGATCGGCCCAAATCTCAAAATCGCATGTCGAGTCTCATCATACACATGCATATCAACTAGTCATACGCGTGCATATCAATCATTCATCTCAAAACAAAGAAATTATAACTCATAAGTATCATCTCACACTCATCTCTAGTCCATAATATTTCAAAGCATGCATATTCAAATCAATCACAATCAATTTCAAGTATAAAACAAGCTTTTATTTTAAAGAGTCTTTAACTTCTCTTTATCTTTTAAGTCACATGGGAATCCTTGTTTTTAACATAATCAATTATCATGTTCTAACGAGCAAGGTCATCTCTAGTCACTATAACTAAGTCTTAACTATGCTTATGCATTAGTCCATACAGTCTATATAGACAAGGTAGTCAATCTTGATAGCAATTTCTAAGGCAAAGCCTAATAATTGGTCTCTTTGGGAGAGTAATATCTTCCAATCTATTTGAAATTAGAGAAAAGCAAAAACTAAAAAGTCTTAGGACTTCTATTGCTCTATAAAGCATGTCTCAGTGTGATGGTTCTCTAAAAATGAGTTCTAAGGTCTCTTTGAGAGCATTCGAAATAGCCAAAGTTGTGTTTTCAGCGTAAAACTACCAAAAACAGCTAAGTGTCCCACTTTGCACTCAAATAACTCAAAAACGAAAGGGATTTGGCTTTTCTATAGTCTCATACACTCGTGTAGAGTTTCTTGTTCTCTAAAACTTTTGTCTTTATGTAAATCTCTGATTCTAAACACAGGGAAAGATAAATGCTTTGCAAAATAGCCCCTAATGAAGGTTAGACCTAAAATCAAGTCTTAAACTAGTCAAATATTCTATCTTCTATTTCTTTAACTCCAATAGTGTTTAATCTATGAGTCAAACTAAGGTATTCAACAATAGTTATTGGCGAGAAATCCGTGCTCTCCTCTTCTCACGGTGTTTCCCCATCGTTGCCATGGTTAAGTATGCCATACACCGACCCAGATTCTTCCATATACACGCTTATCGATATATTTATTTAATATCAAAAGAATTTAAAGCAAAATAATAGAAAGAGTGTGTGTACTTCTCCAATATATTTGCTGATGTCTTGATTGATTGGGGAATCCATGTCTACTCTCCAGAAGTTGTGGAAGAGCTGCTTGTAGATATAGCGAGCCTCTCCGATCTACTGTGAGGGCTGCAATCTGCAACAGGTATAACTTTGCGTACAGTTATCAGATACTAGTTGTGGAGGTACTTAAAATTATCAGATACTAGTTGTGCGGGTACTTAAAATTATCAGATACTAGTTGTGCGGGTACTTAAAATTATCAGATACTAGTTGTGCGGGTACTTAAAATTATCATAGAGGCTTGAGAGGGTGAGAGAGGTTTAGAAGCTTAAGAGAGTGAGAGAGGATTAGAAATAGGGTGGGATGTTTTTTGGAAGAACTGCGTTTTGTGCCAAAATACTGGCAAAACACTCTCGGGTTTAATTTTTGATATTTTTCACCACAATGCGCCTCTATAAGCGCATTTGTACACGCGTCTAAAATTACGTCTATAAACGCATCTATTATGCAAAGTAGATGTGTTTATAGACGCGCAAATAAACGCGAAACAGAAAAGCTTTTACACACACACAGAAAGATGAAAATTGTTTATTCTTTTATTGATTATGTAAGATGTCTTCCTTACTTAGTTCTTCTAGTGATGATGAGTCCCTTCGTGTTCAAAATCGGGATCGTTGGTTGCAACAAAAAATGAAATGTATATGTGATCGTTGTTGAGCATGTATGCGTCGACAACATAGCATTACGATGAAAAACATTTCAATGTATGGAAAATGGGAACCGATGGGGTCAATGGTAAGTATAATTTGCTTATATTGTCAGAATTTAATTAAGAATTAGTAGAGACTCACATTGAAATACTCGTGTGTAGGATAATGCATTGCACCCTTCTATGTTAACTCATAGGCGGCGTTAAGAGGCCAAGTGTCGTAGAGAAATGGCAGAGGCTTCACAAAACGTAGAAGTGGTGGAGGATTTGAATGATGGAGATACAACCCCACCACCCTTTCCTCATGAGATGGTGGAGGAAGAGGTTTTAGAAGATATGGTACGTTCTCTATTTGCCAATGAGCATAGTGAAAATGAAAAGGTCATGGAACATGATCACCTTTATAATGCGGCTTTGACCACACTTTTTGAGGGATGCACATATTCCATTCTACGCGCTGCTCTCAAGTTGCTCAACTTGCAAACAATCTATGGATGGAGTATTGCAAGTTTGAATGCACTTCTCAAGTGAGTTTTCTACTTTCATAAATTGTCTACTTCCATTATAGATATATAAGAAGAAATTATTTTTTATATTAATGTATTTGATTGTAGTTCCATAAGTGCCATGGATGTAGTGTGCCATACCCCGAGCACCTACAATCACTTCCCAAGTATCTTGATGTAGATTGGCTACATGAGGAGATGGAGAGAGTGGCGCAAGACAAAAACATGCATATCACATGGGAGCATGCCGCCCCAGTATGCTTTAAAAAGGTTAAAAAACTTGTATTCTCAATCATATTTTAGTATGTTAAACTTGTAAAAATTTATTTTGAGGTATTTATAAAAACATTTGTCTTGGTATAGTACACAATGTTTAATGCTTTGTGGTCGGAGGGTAAACATTTTCGCACACAAAGGATTGATGAGAAGAGGAACACCCAAGATTGTGGGGTAATTGTAAGCTTTGAGGGAGCCAATGGAGCCATGGATGATTATTGTGGATTGATCAAAAATATTATTAAGCTTGACTTTCGAAGCTTCTTTGTATATATTTTGGATGTCAAGTGGTTTAAGGATATGGTGGAAAGAGGTCATAATGCAACAATCAAGCTTCATGCAAGTGGCTTTGTGACCATTGACTCTATAAAGTTTTGGCAAGGAAAGTATGGGACTCTAGTGCTACCACAACATTGTGAACAGGTATATATAATTATTGGTAATTACAATATATGCATCTACACATACTAGAGATGTAATTTTTTTGTATGATGTACCTTTGTGCTTGAATAGGTTGTGTATCAACCAATAACTGACAATAAGAGATGGTGCCATATAATCCAAATCTCACCACATTCAAGAGCCATTTTTAGTACATTCACCCACATTGAGCATATGGAGGACCATGTCAACTACTCTATGGAGGGATATAGCTTGGAAAACATTGAGCATATGGAGGACCATGTCAACTACTCTATGGAGGGAGATAGCTTGGAAAACATTGATGATGATCGTGCCATTGGAGATGATGATCGTGCTATTGGACATGATATTTCCTCTCATCGTGATGATTCTAGTTGTGACGGTCTTGAATCTAGCCATATCTTAATCATACATTTTAATCTAAGAAAATATTAAACTCACTTAATCCTGTTATTTCCACATAACAACACAATCAAATCAACCTTCTTAAATAGTAAAATAATCATACATGCCATATCCATGTTTCTTATTACATAAGCAAAGAATCATGTAATCGCAAATAAACATTATCATGATATAAATCTCTATCAATTATAACATGGCATCTCAATCAATCACAATGTATGTGACTATCTTAAGATTCTATCATCATCACCATGCTCGACAACATGGTTAGTCATAATGACCAAAATCCAGCCAATCTAGGGCTTTCTCCGATGCCCGTCCACCCAACCTTCACACTTGACATCGCAGCTATCCCGGGTATGCCTCTAGTAAAACTCGTCCACTCTGGGTTCTACGAAATTGCTCCCAGATGGCATAAATCACATTCTCTGTCCGGCGTTGCCTGTCTAAGGACGGCTGGCCCGAATCTCGAAATCTCATGTCGAGTCTCATCATACACATGCATATCAATTAGTCATATGCGTGCATATCAATCATTCATCTCAAAACAAAGAAATTATAACTCATAAATATCATCTCACACTCATCTCTAGTCCATAATCTTTCAAGGCATGCATATTCAAATCAATCACAATCAATTTCAAGTATAAAACAAGCTTTTAATTTAAAGAGTCTTTAACTTCTCTTTATCTTTTAAGTCACATAGGAATCCTTGTTTTTAACATAATCAATTATCATGTTCTAACGAGCAAGGTCATCTCTAGTCACTATAACTAAGTCTTAACTATGCTTATGCATTAGTCCATACAGTCTATATAGACAAGCTATATAGACAAGGTAGTCAATCTTGATAGTAATTTCTAAGGCAAAGCCTAATAACTGGTCTCTTTGGGAGAGTAATATCTTCCAATCTATTTGGAATTAGAGAAAAGCAAGAACTAAAAAGTGTTAGGACTTCTATTGCTCTATAAATCATGTCTCAGTGTGATGGTTCTCTAAAAATGAGTTCTAAGGTCTCTTTGAGAGCATTTGAAATAACCAAAGTTGTGTTTTCACCATAAAACTACCAAAAACAGCTAAGTGTCCCACTTTGCACTTAAATAACTCAAAAACGAAAGGGATTTGGCTTTTCTATAGTCTCATACACTCGTGTCGAGTTTCTTGTCCTCTAAAACTTTTGTCTTTATGTAAATCTCTGATTCTAAACACAGGGAAAGATAAATGCTTTGCAAAATAGTCCCTAATGAAGGTTAGACCTAAAATCTGGTCTTAAACTAGTCAAATATTCTATCTTCTAATTCTTTAACTCCAACATTGTTTAATCTATGAGTCAAACTAAGGTATTCAACAATAGTTATTGGCAGGAAATCCCCCCCTCTCCTCTTCTCACGATGTTTCCCCATCGTGGCCATGGTTAAGCATGCCATACACCGACTCAGATTCTTCCATATACACGCTTATCGATATATTTATTTAATATCAAAAGAATTTAAAGCAAGATAATAGAAAGAGTGTTTGTGTACTTCTCCAATATATTTACTGATGTCTTGATTGATTGGGAATCCATGTCTTCTCTCCAGAAGTTGTGGAAGAGCTGCATGTAGATATAGCAAGCCTCTCCGATCTACTGTCAGGGTTGCAATCTGCAACGGGTATAACTTTGTGTACACTTATCAGATACTAGTTGTGCGGGTACTTAAAATGATCAGAATATGTGCGGTCTACAACACAGGCGGAATTGCTAAAATTTGTTGTATGTGAAAGTCGACTCTAAAAATAGATCACATTTTACTTTTTTATCCAATTTCGATTTGCATATCCATCTCCACACTTAAAGGCTTCCTTTGTGTATACTAACTAATTAAAAACTCAATCTTAAATTTTCACTTAATTTTAACACTTAGACTCTTTACTGGCTGCTGAAAAACCATTGAAAACCTGTTGGAATTCATTACTGAAATCTGTAGCATCCAAAACTTAGGATTATCTTTAATCATAACTTGGTTAATCTTAGAGGTATGTTACACTAGTAGTGGGATGGATCTCTTTGTAGTTTTGGATATAGGCATGGACATTGAGATAGATACTTTAGCAAGGGTTGACCTCATTGAAGATGAGGTTGAACTCTATTGTACTTTTATTATGGCTATGGTCTTGCTTTTGGTTGTTTGTTATTGGTGATTGATTGATTGAGATTACATGTATAGATTCATGCCTTTTTGAGATCACATGTATAGATTTACTGTGATATGTTGCTTTTTGTGGCATTACTTAATCCTTCACCTTTGGACTGCATTTCATGGAGGTTCAAGATTTTTTTGTAAAGCTTCACTGTGATGAAAAGATGTGGGGATTGAATCATTGTCCTTTGGATTGTTTTTCATGGCATTACTTGATATACCTAAGCCTTTGCATGTATCCATCCCTTTCACCACGTTACTCGATTTATACCTATTTCTTTTCTCTTTCCTTAGCATATTTTTCCTTGCAAATATGCTTTCTAGAGATTCATTTGTATATAAATGCACCAAAAAAGCATGCATATTATCAATGTCTTGTGCATATAGTTCAGCAGATGATATTTTTGGGGATTGAAGATTTTGTTTTTCTTTGCAAGGTCCACAATTGCAACTGCATAGGAAATTGTTGCAGACTGCGTCTATAAGAACGCTAATTTCAAAGAAACTAGAGGTGCTTATAGACGCGTTTATAGACGTCAGTATAGATGCATCCGTAACTTACGCGTCTATAAGAGCGTTTAATTTCAAAGAAACTAGACGTGCTTATAGACGCGAGTATAGATGCCCCGTAACTTGCGCGTCTATGCAGCGCATCTATGCTTGCTTTATGTTGTAGTGCGAGCTTCTATGGTGGTAGTGCCTTTTAGTACATGTGGTAGTCCATCATGACTGCAAACCTCTCAGTCTCTCATTCCATCCTCTCTTGCAAACTCCTCATGTTGAAACCTAGTGTGTGATATGTGACATAGTTTTATATTGTTTTGGTAAGCACACAAACTTTTATATTGCCTTGTTGAGAATTTAATTAAGGACATGACAAAGGTGAGGTGATGTGCCATGAGTCGTGTGAGAAGGAAACTTTTTGACTATAGTTGACTTGTATGATCGCATTGAAACAAAAGAAATGGGACATGAACCCCCCATAATGGCCTCCTACTATGCATAGAGAGTTGCACACACTTTCCTTTGTTTAATATAATTCTGTTGTGGGGGGGAAGGAGCACACATGGAGGTCGTCTTATCTAAAAGATCGAGTACAAGCAATCAAGACTTAAGACAATAACGTATCATACCGCATGGCACAAACAACGAGTTAAGGGGGGGGAAGATTGAGAGATTAGATGAGAGTAAATCTATAAGAAATGGGAGAACATTATATACCCATGAGCATAACAATGTGTACTAGACCATTTCTCTTGGCTACCTCGTATTGTATTATATCTATAAGAAATGGGAGAACATTATACACCCATGGGCATAACGATATCTACTAGACCATTTCCTTCTACAGCCATATTTTATTCTATTCGAGGAAGCAATGCTCGGAAGAGGCTTGAGAGATCAATCGTACTCCAACATGGCCTGCGCATGTAGAAAACCAGAGGGAACATGTGATCAGAAGAGAAGAATTAGCCACACACAGAAACGTATTAGGAGAAGGATGAGGAGGCCCTTTATACACTTTCTACACAGAGAGCATCTCTCCACTGCAGCTGTGTGAAGAATGATAAGGTGAGAGCATACTCACTTTGCTTCCTTTGCACGACGGTACACCTAGTAACAAAAGCCAGCAGAAAACAAGAACAAGCAATCCATTGAACCACAGCAGCTCATTGGATGGAAATATGCAACCGTCGTTGGGCTGCAAATTGTCTATGCTGCCTGCTGCCGCCATACGCATGTCATCGGGGCTCGTTGACACGCCCGACTGTTCGGCCACATGATTGTCTGCATCCGCCGATCGTAGGTGGTTTGTAAGTGTATATAAGGCCCAGTTCACATAAGGCGGCGGAAGGAATTTGAACTGGGCCTAATATACATGTATATGAGGATTAATCTTATTATTACACGTACCGTTGATCCGGTGCAAAAAAAGGCGATCACCAGCCATGTCTCGTCAATTGGTGGATGTGTGTGAGAGGCCGAGAAAGTGAGTGTGCGCGCGCGTGTACGTGACTGTGTTGTGGGAAGGAAGAGAGGGCTGCCGCGGTTTTATAGAAGTCGTGTAGCTTGCTTCAAACGTGCAGTTTTCTACCACTTATAACGTAGAATTATATTGTATTTTCTAAGTGTTTGTAAATTTTTTTGTTTGGTTAATTGATCGTGGCTTCACCACTAATGTAGAATTATATTATATTTGCTAAGTGTTTGTAAAGAAAAATTGTTTAGTTAATTGATTGTGTCATTACCTTTTTATAATAGATATGAAGACTATAGTAGCTCAATGGTCCCTCCAATACGCAAAAGATGTATATTCCCATGTAGATTTGTTTAGTACATTACTCCATATATAGTCTATTAGAAGACTGTGTGCCATTGTGGGATCAGTAAATTAATTGTTTGATATTTTTCCATGAATGCTTGTAAACTTCTAGTTGTTAATTTGTTTGTTTCATATGTGCCATCGGTTAAAGACTCTGAAAATGATGAGTTTAGTTATTTTTTGTTGGCGAATTTATATTGAGTATGAGTGTGTGATATATGGGCCGAACACTTAGTGATGCCATGACGTTGTGGCTATTTTGTATGTCTTCATCATATGTTTTTTCAACGAGCTCCTTATGCTATGTGAGTGGACTATGAGTTGGTATTTGATTTTTTAAATGCCAAGTGTTTGGATTTTGTATTTTGATCTTTTTTGCAGGGATAGCTCTACCAACCTAAAAGATAGGTCGGGAGCTTTATATTTTCCCAAGTGGGTGTCAACTAAATGCTAAAACATTAAATAAACAAGATCTAAAGCATAAAACAAAAGGAGTCATATATTTTCGTGAGTGGGATATCTAGTATAATATAAATAAATCCCTATCGAATCACTAAATCCTAAAGCATTAAGCACAAAAATCTAAAACATAAAACAACAAAAATATGAAGCAACAAATGACAACCACACACATCCACATATGACAATGTAACGTACTCATATGTACGTATTTTTGGATCCATGTGACTCAGCGACTTTTATCATCTATATTTAATGTTGAAAAGTAGGAAATACTTAGAGGACATAAAAGATTAAGTTTGGTCACAAATTTAGTAATTTTAGATATGTCAATTTGGTCAATTTTGGGACTTTTTATGCATGTTTTGTGGTGTCATTTGTAAGCGATTTCTATTCTATACTTAAGCATGTTAGATAATGTATAAGGGGATCATAGGGAGTAGTTTAGCTCAAAGGAAGCTCATCTGGGGGTTTACATAGTAAATATAACCGCAAACGGGTGCCCGAAACAAGACTGGGACACCAAATGGTCCTTAGTTTTTAGTAACGGCCTCGCATGAGGTGTAGATAACTCTATTGTCAGAGAGACGTATTAAAGAAAGTTAGTTCATCACACAGGAAGAACAAAGTCCGTGTTCACATAATTGGGAGATTCCGCATGGGGTGGCCGGTATTCCCAAAATGAATCCGTCATAACCACTTTCCAGTGTTATATATATATATATATATATAACGTATCTTCTTCA
The DNA here is from genome assembly GCF_041138505.1 of Cibotium barometz. Classification (NCBI taxonomy): domain Eukaryota; kingdom Viridiplantae; phylum Streptophyta; class Polypodiopsida; order Cyatheales; family Cibotiaceae; genus Cibotium; species Cibotium barometz. Next base: position 30,680,862 of record NC_141104.1, read on the forward strand.
ATTTGATTCAAGGTCATGTTTTGAGAAGGGATTTCTATCTTTAACATTTTCGTGCATGATAATCTACTAATTCTCATGGGCTATTGTTTTTGGCTTCTTCCAAAGCCTTGAGGTGATTTCTGTGTAGGATAGAGAGAGAGGGATTTTGAGATTCGGACTGGCCGTCCTTAGACAGGGAATGCCGGATAGAGAACATGATTTATGCCCTCTAGGAGCCATTTGGTAGAACCCAGAGTGAACGAGATTTAAAGAGGTATACCCGCGACGTCCAGCGTGGTGGTTGGGTGGATGGGCATCAGAGAAAGGCCCTTTTGGCTAGATCTTTTGTTGGTGATTCTCTCTCTAATTTTGAGTTTTTGTATTGACAAATATTATTATTACTTTAGATTGTAAATGATTATGGTTTACTAAAAATCTCTTCGTTTAATAAAGTATGATGTGATTTTTTTTGTAACTTTTTAGAAATTTTGTGCTTAGATCATGGAATAGAATATGGGTACATTTCAGACAAGCACATACATCCAACAATCTTAAGTAGCCGCCAACATGTAAAGTTGAACTACACAATTAACATGAATGTAAGAATTCTTAAAACTTAAAATTTGTTGAAGGAATTAAAGATTAAACTTAGTAGTATTCATCACATATAGAACATGCTAAAACCCCAAAAATTTACATTAGATGGATATGGCATAATACTTTCCAAAAATAAAATATAATATAAGCCTACTTTAGAAGCCTATACTACATGAATACAACATGTTAAAACCCCAAAAAAGAAAATCTAAAGTAAAAAACACGACAAGCTAAAACATCACATTAGGTAAAATTTGGCCTTAGAAAGGGGACCTCTAAAAAATGCCATGTCAACTTTCTCTTAAAAATTGGTTGATGGTTAAATTTTTACAAATCAAATCAAAATTTATCAGAGATTATAGATTGGGAATATACTCTTCAAGATCTTTCCAATTATATATAGCGTGATGGACAATTTTGTATATTCAACAAGTTTCCAAATTGGAGATGATGTGGTGTAACATGTCATGTCATCATTGCCAAAGGCTAGGAGATATCTTCAAGGGAACCACTCACCTTCACTCCCCTCAATGTGTTGTGGGGATCTTTTCGATGGTCAAGCTCATAACCCTTGAGGTCTCAAAGACCAATACCGCCATGTGTAGCTTACCATTCTCGTTCTCCTATGATCATTTCACACCGTCCGTTTGCACTACGGACACTTCTCTCACATCAAATCACTCACACACACTCACTATCATACATTAGATATATGATTAGAAAGAGGTTTAGCGAGAGGGAAAGCCCAAGTGTCCCTGCATTATAAGAGAAATTGCCTTATATACATGGCCCCATAAGTGTTCACACACACTTAAACTCTGGTTGGGTATGTGCCCGAAGCTTCTATTTGTCTTGCTTCATCTCATAACACATTAATGAATTATAACACTAGGGAGCACGTCCTAGGTCACTACCACATACTCTTGGAGCAGGAAACACCATTAAATATCCATTGGACCCACAGGTGCCCGTCCAAGTTTGAGATTTGGACACCATTGCTTCATGGCTTCCTTGTACATGAGTTTAGTTTTTCCATCCTTGACATTTAATTTAGGTTACTCATGATTTAACATATATTTGGGTGTGGCAAACCTTGTTAATGCTGAAATGGGATAGCATTCCCGCCTTTCTAATGTTGATCGGGTCTTCATGATCGATTCAAGACTCTCTCAAGGATACGTGTATGCTTGGTGCTGATAAGTAGATGTTGCATGTCTTTGATCCTCTAGAGGAATGAAGAATATAGTTAGTAAATGAAAATATCAAGAGAATATGGGGTCTTAATGGTGGTGGGGGCCGTTACATGTGATTCACACTTGGTCGCTCTTTTTTTGGTTTTCCTTTTTTGCACTCATATGCAAGGTTACAAGATTTATTGAGGTTAGTGGGCATGCTATGGCTATTAATAATGATGAAATAATAGAGGTAGAGGTATGGAAGAGCATTGAGAAGAAATCCCTTTGAGCTCATCTGCTTTGTTTAATGTATCCCTTTGCAAACTACTTTATTACCCATGTTCTTTTTTATCTAATAATAATAATTAGGTGCTCTTTAACCATTGGTAAAGCTAATACATAATGAAGTAAAAAATGGTGACACTTTAAATTCTTATTGGAGCTATTGTATCAAAATATTTGGAGAGGATTGAAATGATTTAGTCAACTTCCGAGGTTGTGGAGCCATTTTATGTAAAGAGCTAGAGGCTATTTGAATGAGATCATTGGCTAATGGTGGAAAGGCTAAATTTTAAGGAATTCAAGCTGATGAGTCTTACCATGGGTTATGCATACACCCACCATGGTCCTCCCATCTAGAAATGTACTTGGAAGTTGTCAATGAAACAAGGTTTCCACTAGTGGTGGGTAACTAAAGGTGTACTCATTAAGTAGATGCTTCCTTTGATTGTAGTAGACAAGGATGATTGGCCATTTGTTTGAAGACTATTCTTCTTTATGAATGAACCACATGCATGATTTTGAGAATCAGGGTGGTGAAATATCTATGAAACTGCAGAAGAACGATATCAAAGATTGGAAATATGATGAGAAAACAATGTGTCCATGTGATTACACATTTGGGTGAGAACGTTTTCTTTGATTGGAAATATGTGGTTACACATTTGAGTGAGTTCGCTTCCTTGGTCCCTCATCCACTGTACCGGAAGCTCACCATTTAAATCGAACCGAGGCTGGTCAAGACCTCGGTCGACCTTGCTACGCGAGACGTCCTCCATTGACTCTCCGTCTCAGCAGTTGCAACTTTATCAGTTCGGTCTTCATGACCTTAATCCTCAAGACGGTCAAAATGCTTCCCCAGCATTCTTGACATAAAACAGTCATTTACAAACAGTCACAAAATACAGTTTCTATATCAAACTCTCGTCTTTCCACATTATCCCTCCTCAATCCACATTACTTAATCCACATTCCATTCAATGTGTATTCATTTTCATCCATTTACTCATATCGACGACACATTATTTTCCATACACATTCACGTTCATTATTCTACATACACATCCATGCATACATCCATTTTCACATCCTCATTCATACATCCACATCCACATACATAACCATACATCCACATCTCCATGCATACATCCACATCCATAATCACATTCACATCCATACATCTACATCTACATGCGTACATCCACATCTCCATGCATACATCAACATCTCTATGCATATATCCACATCCATAATCACATTTACATCCATACATCTACATCTACATACATATATCCACATCTCCATGCATACATCAACATCTCCATGCATACAACATCCACATTCTCATTCACATCCATACATCTACATCTACATGTATACATCCACATCCACATTCTCATTCACATCCTTACATCTACCTCTACATCCACATTCACATTTATACATTTATTTCCACATTCCCATTCATATAATCACATACGCCTTCACATCTATTATTTTACATCACATCCATTCTCGCCTTATCACAACCCATATACATCTTATCCCATCACATACACTTCTTACCTCATCCCATACACATCTTATCATATCTTAACTCATCTTATCACATCCTAACTCATCTCATATGCATCTTATCACATCTTATCACATCTCATACACCTCTTTTCACATCCTATCACATCTCATATGCATCTTATCACATCTCATACACCTCTTATCACATCCTATCACATCTCATACACATCTTATCACATCCTATCATATCTCATATGCATCTTATCACCTCTTAACACATCTCATACACCTCTTATCACCTCTTAACACATCTCATACACCTCTTATCACATCTCATACACATCTTATCACATCCTATCACATCTCATATGCATCTTATCACCTCGCATCGTATCATATCCTATCATTTCCCATATCTATTTATAGAATACAAGAGAATTCTTATATTTGATATAAGATTTCTTTACGCATCTATTTATGCATAAATTTTGTTTAAGGCGAGTAACACTTCCGAAATAAAAATCAATCTTTTATGCATCTTCCTATGCATAAATTCATTTTAAATGAGAATGACACTTTGAATTAAAATTTAATCTTTTATGCATCTTCCTATGCATAAATTCAATTTAGATGAGAATGATACTTTTGAATTAAAAATCAATCTTATATGCATCTTCTTATGCATATAAGATTCAATCTTATATGCATCTTCTTATGCATAAATTCATTTTAAATGAGAATGACACTCTGAATTAAAATTCAATCTTTTATGCATCTTCTTATGCATAAATTCAATTTAGATGAGAATGACACTTTTGAATTAAATCAATCTTTTATGCATCTTCTTATGCATAAATTCAATTTAGTAGGAATTACACTTTTAGAATAAAAGAATTTCTCTTATGCATACCTCTAAGCATGAAATCCAATTATGATAAAAGTAACATTTTTACAATATAATAATCATCTTTTATGCATGCCTCTATGCATGAAATTCAAATGTGATAAAATTAACACTTTTACAATAAAATAATCATTTTTTTGTAACATTTTTACCATAAAATAGTAAAAAAAAAAATCATACCTCTATGCATGAAATTCAAATGTGATAAAAGTAACACTTTTACAATAAAATAATCATTTTTTTTCTGTAACATTTTTACAATAAAATAATAATAATTTTTTTCATACCTCTATGCATGAAATTCAATATGATAAAAGTAACATTTTTATAATAAAATAATCATTTTTTTTCTTTACAATTTTATAATAAAATAATCATTTATTTTCATACCTCTATGAAATTCAATTATGCTAAAAGTAACACTTTTGTAATAAAATATTCATCTTTTATGCATACCTCTATGCATGAAATTTAATTATGCTAAAAGTAACACTTTTATAATAAAATATTCATCTTTTATGCATACCTCTATGCATGAAATTCAATTATGCTAAAAGTAACACTTTTATAATAAAATATTCATCTTTTATGCATACCTCTATGCATGAAATTAAATTATGCTAAAAGTAACACTTTTATAATAAAATATTCATCTTTTATGCATACCTCTATGCATGAAATTCAATTATGCTAAAAGTAACACTTTTATAATAAAATATTCATCTTTTATGCATACAAATAATCATTATAAAAACTTGACATCAATCAAATAACCATTCACCTAGAATAGAGAATGGTTGGTTTTGTTAGAGAAGAGAGGGGAATGCTTTTTTGTAATGAAGCATAACATTTTTAGAAAAGACATAAAGCATAAAAACCATTTAAAGTCACAAAAACCATAAAATAAGTGAAAAGAAGAATTACCAACTTACTAATGACTTGAAAGCTTTCCTTTGGCTTGATGGTTTGAGGGTTCAACTCTTGTTTGAACAAGAGTGGCCAACCAATCTTTGGAAGAGGGAAATGTCAAAAACTAATGAATTATTAATAAATTCATAGTTCTTGGCTTGGGTGAAATAGGGTAACAATGCATTAAACACTATATATTTTCAACAAGGGGGAGGCATCTATTTATAGGAAAATTTGAGCTCCTAACCAAACAAACTAATTCTAGAATTTTTCAAGTCAGTTTGGTCAATTTTTGACCATTTTTAGGTCAGATAAGCTAACTTTTTGGAACTAGACTTGAATGAGGAGAGAGGAGAGATGAAATATCTCAATTTTTATGAGTTTAAAACTCATTCAAGCATGTGAATTAGGCGCCTCATTGAAGGCCCTCCCCTTCCTTACATATGTGTCAAAAATCGAATCATTATACTCAAAATATCTCATATTTTTAATATTGCTCATAGTTTCTTACTAATAAACCTTGTACATATTCAACTCTTCATCTTATGTGAGAATTGAAGGGACTCCCCTTCCTTACATATGTGTCAAAATGGAATCATTATACCTAAAATATCTCATATTTTTAATATCACTCATAGTTTCTTACTAATAAACCTTGTACATATTCAACTCTTCACCTTATGTGAGCATTTACTTATTTTTGGGTATCTTCTTTTACAAAATTGGATTTATCTCCTTCCCAAACACGGATGGATCTTATTGGCCCATAGGAACCTTAATTGGACCATAATCCAAAAGTTTCTGAAAATCTAGACCCTTAGGCTAAGGTCCTTCATACCCATTTCCAATTAATTCCAATTGTACATTGGAAAGTTCTTTTTGAATTTCTGTTTCAGGGGAACTTATTTTAATAAGATGAGATATTTTTCTATCCAAAAATATTCAAAATATGAATATTCTCTCTCTAGAATATTTTCTCTCTCTATGTCAAAACAGGCAGAGACGAGATCTCTTATATTTCTGAAGAGGGAATTGATTACAGGGGAAGATGCTGGACATTTTGATAGGCTAGGGAGGAATCTTACATTCTCTCCCACTTGAAAAACGTGAGATGTCCTCATCTCGCAAACTGGGGTAATTTCGCAAGATGCACGAATATGAGACTAAGAGAAAATTTAATTAAGATTAACCACCAAGAAAAGTCTCAAAGAGAGCAAGACTCAAGACAAGAACAAAGATTTCAACTTTATTCACTCTTGGAACATATACACTAAAGATAGAAGAACTTTTTACACTTCCATAAGTCCGTCCATCATATGGTCACAAAAGCAGCACTCACAAGCTGCACACGTATAAGGTAACTCGTCTATGGAAATAATTTGCCCGGTTATTGTAGCACCTATCTCATTGGTATGAGGTGACCTATTAAAAGGACCTCTGAGAGGCAAGCCAAAAATGAAAAAAAGGCATATCTTCTGATGAGGAAGAAAACATGCTAGTAAGAAGACCCGCTCAGAAAACCCAACATGCCTTGATCTCATCACGCAATAGTATCGGGGACCCAAACCCAAAGCTTCAATAACCATAGCCAAGCGGACATTGTTACGAAAGTGCTGCTGACCCCACGGTGTTATCCTAGTTATGTCTTGATAGGTCTGCCATTTGGTCTGAGCTACAGAAGTTCCCAAGTGAGGGAAAAGTGAGGGAAAAGTGAGCGCTCATACACTTCTATAAAATCCTTCTTCACAGACTCGCTTGCGTCTTGAAGGTGAGAAATCAGCATGGAGAAAACCAATTCCTGCTGCCAAGCCATAAAGGAGATTAAGAAAGAAAGGAGATCGAAGTAAGATTACTGCGAGCGACAAGTAAGAGTTACGACTTATATAAAACAAGGAACTAGCGTAACCTAGAAGCCAAAGGGGTATCTTGCCACTGAAGTTTTACCGTCTTTCCCACTACAAGAGCTTGAGGGCATACCGCCGCTAAAATACCGACGCAAATGTCGAACGTCGGTATGTCCGTCGTAATGTTGGAGGAGACAAGTCGGGCGGGGTATTTTTAAATTTTCGTTTCCCGACGTCTATACCGACGCGTATACCTACGCACATTCCGACGCATATACCGACGCACATTCCGTAGTATATACCGACGCATATACCGATGCTCGTAAGTTTTTTACAGCCAAGAGCCTATTTTCTGGTTTTTTCACAGAGCGGCGCACAACAGTAGAGAAGGTCTCTTTCTCTCCCTCTCCTCTTTTTTCCTCTCTCCTCTTTTCTCCTTCTTTCTTCTTTTCTCCTCTTCTCCTTCTCTTAATATGTTCTTGCAATTGCTTTTACTTTTTAATTTAAGAATTAGAACGGTTAGGGTTTTGTGTTTTTTTGGCTCTCTATGCATGTTGAGAGCTCTCTATGTGTGCATAGATCTCCTAATGCATGCATAGAGATTTTAGGGTTTTGTATTAGTTCTTATTCTTGTGTTTAATTCACTAATTATTTTGTTTAATATTTTGTTTTGCAGCTCTTTCACCTCACCAATCTTTCACCAATCCTCTCCTTCAGCTTCGCAAAAAAGAGGTAGATCCTGCATCCTTGTTTTATGGTTTAGTGTTAGTTTTGGGTTCTTGTAAGCTTATACATAGGATTAATTTAATATCTATGCATAAAACCTATCATAAGCTTGCAATCGCTATGCATAGCCTTCTTGCAAGCTTTATGCATAAGCTCTATTCATAGAGCTTGCGAGCTTGTGAAATCTCTATGCATAAGCTCTATGCATAGGCTTTATGCATGGAGTTTGCAAGCTTATAAAATCTCTATGCATAGGTTTCTTACAAGCTTATAAAATCTCTATGCATAGGTTTCTTGAAAGCTTGCATGGACATTGTACATAGAGCTTGCGTAGCCTTCTTGTTGAAAGCTCTATGCATAGCCTTCTTGTAAAAGCTCAATGCATATGCTCTATGTATAGGCTTTATACATAGAGGTTGTAAGATTATGAAAGCTCTATACATAGGGCTTGTAAGCTTATGCAAGCTCTATACATAGAGTTTATGCATAGAGCTATATGAATCTAGCTGAATGCATGAATTAAGATCTATGCATAAAGCTTAATACATAATGTTTTATGTATAAATCTTATGGATGAGCTCTATGCATAAGGCTTCACATGCATTATGTTTTTTTGCATAAACCTTTTTTTGATGTAAAGTGCATTGCATGGATGGAAAGCATAAGCTTTTTGAATGTTTATACTCTCTTATACATATAACATATAAGTCTTATGCTCTGTTTTTCTATGCATAAGGTATTCTCTTTATTCATAGAGTTTATATATGTTATTAAGGTAAGATCTATTATCCATGTAAAACAAGATCATGTTTATTACACCATTGGGTGATGGGATTAAGGGTTAGCATAGTGCATAAGGCTTATAGCATAGAGCTTATGCATAAGTCTTGCATAGAGCTTATGCATAAGACTTATGCATAGAGCGTATGCATAAGACTTATGCATAAGGCTTATGCATAGAGTGTATGCATATGGCTTATGCATAGAGCGTGTGCATAAGACTTATGCATATGGCTTATGCATAGAGCGTATGCATAAGGCTTATGCATAGAGCGTGTGCATAAGGCTTATGCATATGGCTTATGCATAGAGCGTATGCATAAGGCTTATGCATAGAGCATGTGCATAAGGCTTATGCATATGGCTTATGCATAGAGCGTATGCATAAGGCTTATGCATAGAGCGTGTGCATAAGGCTTATGCATATGGCTTATGCATAGAGCGTATGCATAAGGCTTATGCAAATGGCTTATGCATAGAGCGTATGCATAAGGCTTATGCATAGAGCGTGTGCATAAGGCTTATGCATATGGCTTATGCATAGAGCGTATGCATAATACTTATGCATAGAGCTTATGCATAAGACTTATACATATGGCTTATGCATAGAGCTTATGCATGATAAGGCTTATGCAGTTGGCTTATGCATAAGGCTTATGCATAAGACTTATGCAGTTGGCTTATGCATAGAGCTTATGCATAAGTCTTGCAGCCTTATTATGCAAGCTTATACTTATACTATGCATTTAGATTTTTGCATAAGGCCTTTATAAATAGCTATTTATGAATAGAGATAGCTTCTCTCTCCATCCTTGTTCAAATTCGAGTTAATTTTGTATGGAGAGGAGATAAGCTAATGTATGAGTTATTTTTAAAATCTCCCTCAACGGCTGGGGAAAAGAAGCCCGTTTGACGCTTTTTTAAATATTTGTCAAGTCTCCCTCAATGGCTGGGGAAAAAAAGCCCGTTTGCCACTTTAAATGTTATTTTTTAAAATCTCCCTCGCGGCTGGGGAAAAGAAGCCATGTTTTATGGTTTGCATAGTGCTTTGTGTAACGCATAATGATTTGTGTTTAATGAGCTACATATACATGTTATCCTGCTAGATGGAGCCTCTCAATCTTGAAGAGAGAATAGCGTGTCCATGCATGCGATGTAAGTACCAAATCTTTCGAAAACGAAGGATTTGCAACCAGCATGTTCATGACGCTGGTATATTTCCAATGGAGCGCTTGCAAAATTTGCGGTTTCAATCGTACAACCAAGCAAGTGTGCAGCCGCATCTTGATAACATTGCGCCTGTGAATTCTCATCCCCAACAAAGGATGAGGATATCGCAGGAGGGAGTGACAGATGGAGCTCAATTAACAGCACCCGAGGGAATGGAAGAAGGTCAGGAAATGGAAGAAGATCCAATGGAAGAAATGTTGGATGCCTTCATCGAGCAACAAGAAGCTCTCTTCGAGGAGCATGAACATGAAGATCATCAACCACGACATTCTCAACGATCAAATTATGAACCAGAGGAAGAGGCCATGCGTAAACTTGCACACCTTCCATTATACAATGGTGCCAACATATCTGTATTGTGTGCATCTCTTACGATGCTAAATTTGCAGTCAATTTTTGGATGGTCTAATACAAGTGTCACTGAACTATTCAAGTAAGGAATTTTTTTGGAGATTACACCTACTGTTGAAATGATAAATTATCAACTTGTATTTGAGAAAATCTTAATAGTAACGATCAGAAGGTATGCAAGCTCTTCCGGACTTTCCCACAGGTAGATGGCTAGAAGCTACAATTTTAGAAGCCAAACGTGCTGGTTTACCCATAACAGAGGAGGAGGAGGAGCTCACAAAAGGATGCGATTGGCATGTAAGTATTTAAGTTCTACATGTCTCTCTTTTTTTTCTCTACATGTCTCAGTGTTTGATTCTCCATCAACAATCTTTTTGTGCTATTTGTAGTATCACAAATATGGGGCGTTTTGGCCACATGGACGTCATTTTCGAGTAGAACGAATAGACCAAAGAAGAGCAACCTTTGATTGTGGTGTCACAGCACAGTTTGTTCAAGAAAGTCGTGCAAGTGTAAGTGATGATAACACAATTACTGGAATGCTTGATTACTTTGGAACCATTCAAGATATATTAAAGGTTGGCTTCAGAAGTTTTGAGTTGTTTATCTTTGATGTGAAGTGGTTCAAGGTAATCATGAATGGGCCACATGCAACTGTACGTAGAGACAAGAGTGGCCTCATCCAAGTGGACTCCACAAAGATATGGACCGATCAGCAAGATACTTTTGTGCGCCCAGAGCATTGTGAGCAGGTTGTCTTTAAAGCGGATCCAAAAGATCCACGCTGGCTGTTTGTGGTTCAAGTCGCCCCCCGCAGTAAGCAAATTTTTGAAGAATTTGAGCTACAACAAGGTGATGTGGATGCACAGGGTGGTGGAGAGGAGCAAGAACAAGCCGATATCAACAATGAAGAGGAGCAGGCAAATGAAGAGGAGCAGGCAAATGAAGAGGAGCAACTAGAGCAAGATCCAAATGAAGAGGTGCAAACCAAGGAAGCTGAAAAACAAGTTGAGGAAGAAGACATAGATGATGAAGACATCCTTCATCAAGGGACTTTTAATGATGAGGATGCTGAAATGTACATAGACATAGATCTCTTTGGGGCTACTGATCTTAATGAGGATGATAGAATAGATAATGATTTTTAAAATGATGTATCTTAATGATTATGCAAATAGTTATGACATATTTGTAATGGTTTTATGACATTGAAGGTCCTTTCATTGTTTACCATTGTTAATGTTTACCATCATAATCACTACTGTAGGAGCAAGTTGATATAGTTTTACCAATGTTGTTTATCATTGTTAATGTTTGTCTCATGGTTCTTTCATTCATTGTTTACCGTGTAATTTTCATTTCGCACAAGTTTGTCATATGGTTTTTTGTCCAACAGGCCATGGGTGACTCACCGCCCTATGACTACAGTCCAGATTTCTCATTTAATCCTACACCGCAGGGCATGAGTCCCCAGCAGTTATATGGTTTTCTTTCGTCCATGACTCCAGAGCACAGAGCCATGGCTCAGAGTTATTGGGGTTCTGGAGCAGGGACATCTGCCTCACCATCTGGCTTCCCGACGCCAGTTCCCACACCCGTGGGTACGACAGCAGCTCGCACACCTCATACCACACAGCCTTCCACTCCTCTTACAGCTCGATCTACCACCTCTTCACATAGACGGCGCTCACGTAGTAGGTCTTCAGGGGGAGGTTGTTGTGGTGGTAGTGCCACAGATGCTGTGACACCACCACCACGTGAGCGTCGTCCTTCGCTCTCATCTGTTGATAGCACACCCATAGGGTCACCTTCCACTCCCTGGGGTGCACATGACCATGACAACAGCAAGATTTACACAATTAGGGATGGGGCACCAATAATGGATAGTGCAGGGAAGGCAATGAAGACACGCATTCGACAATTGTGCACTATACAGTTTCATGACTCTGTCATGACTAAATGGGATCAGCAAGACAAGGGGAAGAAAAATTATATAAATACAAAGATAAAGCAAGAGTTCCAGCCATCTGACCCTATGAATGTCGTCTCTAATGAGTGGATACAGTATACAGCTCGCATTTTGATGGGGCATCGTAGGTCAGAGGCGAGGGACGCATTTAGAGAGGGGAAAGAGAAGCCTGTTTGGCTAGATGACAGGGAGTGGGCAGCCATTGCTCAGGAGCTCACCGAGACACCAGAGAGGTTTCAACAACAAAGAGAGGCGGCAAGGGCAAGACTCCAAACAGTAGGGGCTTCTCATCTTGGGAGTGGTGGTTACGAAACCATGCGCCATGAATTCGTAAGTGTTTGTAGCAATTTTATTTATGTAAATGTATGTATGTGGGCTAAATGTTGATTTCTAAAAGTTATAATTGTTAATCGTGTGTGCAGGAGTTGGCCATGAATCGCCCACCAAGTAGGCGAGAGGAGAAGTATGCTCACAAACATGGCCTTGTGGCCTTGTTTGAGATGCTTGAAGAAGAAGGAGAGACCGTCAATTGGGAGGCATTACCATGATGTAAGATGACCTTCAAACTAATGAAATATGATCAAAACATTCTTGAGTATTAATGTTTAATTTAATTTCTTGTTTGTCGATCAGGAAAATATAAAAACGAGCACGATTGTTTTTGTGCTCTATTTTAGACAGAATGGTGCTGTCTGTTTGCTGTTGTTGATCCTGCTCATTGCAGGCAGCTAGGCAATAGCCAGGCAGCACTATTCTGCCCAAAAAAAGATTTCTACTATAGCGTCGGTATATACCCCGGTACTGACGTCGGCATATGCATAGGTATATATCTCGGTATTTAAGTTGGTATACCCCCCGGTATTCACTCCGATATATAATACGGTATATACATCGGTATAGACGCCGGTTTATGCGTCGGTATTACCCCCGGTGAACGTCGGTATATGCACCGGTATAGGCGCCGGTATTGTTACCCGACGCTTATACCGACGCTATGGTTCCGGCACTTATACCGGCGCTTATACCGATGATGACGGGGCTTTTTTAGACCCCGTTAAATAGCGCCGGTATAAGTGCCGGTATTAGGCTAACATGTAGTAGTGTCCATGATTCGGGTTTGGCACATATTTCTATAGAAGGCATTAAGAACTTTGAGATGAGGAGATAAAAGAAGTTTGTAGGCTAAGTCACCTACTTTCTTTGAATTCAGATATGGTCCACAATATCTGGGGGATAACTACTTATACTCCCCAAGAGATAAAGAACTTCTTTTGGGCCGTACTCGAATGAAGACCATATCTGCTTCTTTGAATTCTCTGACTGTCCTCTTCTTATCTGTATACTGTTTCTGTCGATCCTGGGCAGCTTTTATATCTGTATGAATTGCCTGCATCTGTTGCTCCATGTCGTCAAGCATTTGACTGGTCATCTCGACGCTAATCAATTGGTTGGACCTATTTAATGGAGTTAAGCAATCTTGTCCAAGACGGACCCTGATTAGATTGGTATGAAGGGATTGGTCTCTGAATTTGGGATTCTTGACTTCCCTGTTCCCTTGACATGGCAGGAGTCGGGTAGACTTTAAGTGATGAAGACCAAAACGTTGGCATCCAAAACACCGGTTCTCATCGTTCTGAATCCTTAAAACAGGTGGGCTCAGAAAGTATTCTGGGAAAAGAGTCTTCCTTTTTTAAACAAAATCTTTCTTTTATTTTAGAAAGGAAATAATTATAAGATTAAAAAGGGAGGTTCTTACTCCTGTATACCTCGAAGGCTGGGGAAGGAATCTTACATTCTACCCCACTTAAAAAAAGTGCGAGATGTCCTCATTTCGCAAAGTAGAGAACAACTCTTTTTCTTAAGATCCAATTTATTCAGGGGTTCCTTATATTTTGGTCAACCCAACAAAATACGGGAATAAATATCCCTTATATAGAACTCATCATTAAATAACAATTCATTCAGATCATATCATTCATATCTTTAACACGATTATGGTCCATTAGACCGAAAAATTTCTTTCTGAACATTTTCCCACGGGAATTTCAGTCAAGCAAGTTCTCAATTTGTCATTCCTTAACTTGATCTACCGTGTCGAGTGTTAACAGTAGCAATTTCACAGCACAATCCACTAATCTCATAGTGATTTGCTGAAATCATTATCATCATTCCAGTTATGAATATCATCACAGGGACTCGTCCCATTCATCCTCATTGTGGTTTCGCTCAGCTTATTACATTTCAACCAATTTTCAGGGATCATCATTTTTCAATCAGAACCCGAATCAACTCATCAGTTCTCAAACAGAATTAAAAATCATATCAACCACATTCGAATCCATCATCTGGATAGTATTAATGCTTCTAATTTCAAGTCTTAGATTTACTCGTATATACTGTCGGTAAAGAGCTGCAGTTATACCCTCCGTATATACGAGTAGTCATGATACTTGGAACTATAAGGTAAATACCATCATGTCTAGGTCTCAAGCAAGTCAGGGTTCTATACAATTGCGGTACTCCCATCCGAAGCCCCAATTACTAATTTACGAATTATCAGTTTGAATATCAAGTTGAATGAATTATATCACACAATTACAACCTTTTTGTGCTTCTTGATAAATTTTTGACATAATTGGCTTCTCAGTTGATCTTTATTAGCCAAATGCTCTGATACCAACTCTGAGATCCCTGTCCCCACCGCGCAACGGATTCGGGGTGCTAGCTGCGGAAGTAGCACTTCTTGCGCGGGCCAGGGTCCCACACTCGGGGCCTCGCCCACGGATATCCGGACAAGAGACTAATCCGTCGGTTTATCCAAAACCGAACCCAGAAAAACTTTCTTTACCCAAAAAGCACGGGCGATTCCACCAGGATAACTCTTTACTATAACGTAGTCAAGACCATTACTGAACAAAGTGATCCGACTGCACCTATAAAGGTACTCGGTCAGATCAAGGAAGAAACTTGTACTTGGATCATTAGGATCAACGCTTTTTTCCCCATCAAGAGGCACAACCGTTGATTCCTATCCATAGAACAATTACTATCCGGGATTTACTTCATCTATTGTAATAACAGAATTTGAGTCTTGATTTACGGATCCATCAGTCCAGCCTAACCCCATCCAGTCCCATGGGTTAGCCAACCGCCCAACCACTGTAGTGATGCGATCCAACTAGGAATTTGGTTAGGTTTTGTCCTGGGTACCAAGGAAAAGAGTTCCAAGGCCCCCTAGTCGGAAGTTCATGCAAACATAAAACTAGTCACACCACTTACATACCCAATATGAAATTGCCTTTTTCTCAGCATCAGCTAACTTTAAAACAATCCTTTAATGAACCCATTATGTCACTGATGACAATCCTCAAAGTCTCTGGTTGAATCCTTATTTCCAGTCATTCATTCATCGGTGGCAACCAAAACGCTCACCACCTGTTCACTCATCAGGGGCCTTTTCCATAGTTCCTAGCTCATATAGTAACCGGCAATATATTCATATAACAGAATGGAATCTCGGTCGAAGATCAGCAAGATCAACCCACGGATCCATATAAAAGAGCCATGGACTCATCCGTTGAGGACCAGCAACATCAATCAACCACATCCATGCCCGGTTTCAGAAACAACTCTTATTTCTTGTTCCAATATCTTCCACGACGCATGTGTGGGTATCTTCGGTGACCCAAAGCCCGAGCACCGTATGGTCAGCACCCTCTAGGATCCTTCGCAGGTGACCTAGCGCTTCACTCATAGGCCGCTTCCTTGGTCCCTCATCCACCGTACCGGAAGCTCACCATTTAAATCGAACCGAGGCTGGTCAAGACCTCGGTCGACCTTGCTACGCGAGACGTCCTCCATTGACTCTCCGTCAGCAGTTGCAACTTTATCAGTTCGGTCTTCATGACCTTAATCCTCAAGACGGTCAAAATGCTTCCCCAGCATTCTTGACATAAAACAGTCATTTACAAACAGTCACAAAATACAGTTTCTATATCGAACTCTCGTCTTTCCACATTATCCCTCCTCAATCCACATTACTTAATCCATATTCCATTCAATGTGTATTCATTTTCATCCATTTACTCATATCGACGACACATTATTTTCCATACACATTCACGTTCATTATTCTACATACACATCCATGCATACATCCATTTTCACATCCTCATTCATACATCCACATCCACATACATAACCATATATCCACATCTCCATGCATACATCCACATCCATAATCACATTCACATCCATACATCTACATCTACATGCGTACATCCACATCTCCATGCATACATCAACATCTCCATGCATATATCCACATCCATAATCACATTCACATCCATACATCTACATCTACATACATATATCCACATCTCCATGCATACATATATCCACATCTCCATGCATACATCAACATCTCCATGCATACATCCACATCCACATTCTCATTCACATCCATACATCTACATCTACATGTATACATCCGCATCCACATTCTCATTCACATCCATACATCTACCTCTACATCCACATTCACATTTATACATTCATTTTCACATTCCCATTCATATAATCACATATGCCTTCACATCTATTCTTTTACATCACATCCATTCTCGCCTTATCACAACCCATATACATCTTATCCCATCACATACACTTCTTACCTCATCCCATACACATCTTATCATATCTTAACTCATCTTATCACATCCTAACTCATCTCATATGCATCTTATCACATCTCATACACCTCTTTTCACATCCTATCACATCTCATATGCATCTTATCACCTCTTATCACATCTTATCACCTCTTATCACATCTCATACACCTCTTATCACATCCTATCACATCTCGTACACATCCTATCACATCTCATACATATCTTATCACATCCTATCACATCTCATATGCATCTTATCACCTCTTATCACATCTCATACACATCTTATCACATCCTATCACATCTCATACACATCTTATCACATCCTATCACATCTCATATGCATCTTATCACCTCTTATCACATCTCATACACCTCTTATCACATCCTACCACATCCCATACACATCTTATCACATCCTATCACATCCCATATGCATCTTATCATATCCTATCATTTCCCATATCTATTTATAGAATACAAGAGAATTCTTATATTTGATATAAGATTTCTTTATGCATCTATTTATGCATATTCTGTTTAAGGAGACTAACACTTCCGAAATAAAAATCAATCTTTTATGCATCTTCCTATGCATAAATTCATTTTAAATGAGAATGACACTTTGAATTAAAATTCAATCTTTTATGCATCTTCCTATGCATAAATTCAATTTAGATGAGAATGATACTTTTGAATTAAAAATCAATCTTTTATGCATCTTCTTATGCATAAATTCATTTTAGATGAGAATGATACTTTTGAATTAAAAATCAATCTTTTATGCATCTTCTTATGCATAAATTCATTCTAAATGAGAATGACACTTTTAAATTAAATCAATCTTTTATGCATCTTCTTATGCATAAATTCAATTTAGATGAGAATGACACTTTTAAATTAAATCAATCTTTTATGCATCTTCTTATGCATAAATTCAATTTAGTAGAAATTACACTTTTAGAATAAAAGAATTTCTCTTATGCATACCTCTAAGCATGAAATCCAATTATGATAAAAGTAACATTTTTATAATATAATAATCATCTTTTATGCATGCCTCTATGCATGAAATTCAAATGTGATAAAATTAACACTTTTATAATAAAATAATTATTTTTTTTGTAATATTTTACGATAAAATAATAATTATTTTTTCATACCTCTATGCATGAAATTCAAATGTGATAAAAGTAACACTTTTATAATAAAATAATCATTTTTTTCTGTAACATTTTTACAATAAAATAATATTTTTTTTTCATACCTCTATGCATGAAATTCAAACATTTTTATAATAAAATAATCATATTTTTTTTCTTTACAGTTTTACAATAAAATAATATTTTTTTCATACCTCTATGAAATTCAATATGCTAAAAGTAACACTTTTATAATAAAATATTCATCTTTTATGCATACCTCTATGCATGAAATTCAATTATGCTAAAAGTAACACTTTTATAATAAAATATTCATCTTTTATGCATACCTCTATGCATGAAATTCAATTATGCTAAAAGTAACACTTTTATAATAAAATATTCATCTTTTATGCATACCTCTATGCATGAAATTGAATTATGCTAAAAGTAACTTTTATAATAAAATATTCATCTTTTATGCATACCTCTATGCATGAAATTCAATTATGCTAAAAGTAATACTTTTATAATAAAATATTCATCTTTTATGCATACCTCTATGCATGAAATTCAATTATGGAAAAAATAACACTTCTATAATAAAATATTCATCTTTTATGCATACCTCTATGCATGAAATTCAATTATGCTAAAAGTAACACTTTTATAATAAAATATTCATCTTTTATGCATACAAATAATCATTATAAAAACTTGACATCAATCAAATAACCATTCACCTAGAATAGAGAATGGTTGGTTTTGTTAGAGAAGAGAGGGGAATGCTTTTTTGTAATGAAGCATAACATTTTTAGAAAAGACATAAAGCATAAAAACCATTTAAAGCCATAAAAACCATAAAATAAGTGAAAAGAAGAATTACCAACTTACTAATGACTTGAAAGCTTTCCTTTGGCTTTGAGGGTTCAACTCTTGTTTGAACAAGAGTGGCCAACCAATCTTTGGAAGAGGGAAATGTCAAAAACTAATGAATTATTAATAAATTCATAGTTCTTGGCTTGGGTGAAATAGAGTAACAATGCATTAAACACTATATATTTTCAATAAGGGGGAGGCTTCTAGTGTATGTCCGTATCCTATTCGTATTCCCATAGAATCAGGCGGCATTTTGTCGTTAACGCAGCAAGTTGGTGTCGTCCCGCTAGTGCATATATTGTTTTTTGCATATTGTGGCATTTGATCGTTAACGCGGTCGGAAAAATGTCATAAATTTGCTTGCATATTACGGCATGTGATCGTTAACGCAGTCAAAAAAATGTCGTAAATTTGCTTGATTTGACTTGTATTGTTTTTATTGTGTGTGATCCATGCGATACTTGGTTGCTAACGCGGCATGAGTATTTCATGGATCAAAGTTTACATCATATTGTCTTTATGTTTTATTTCATAATATCGTAACTCGAAAAAATGAATATCTCTCTCTCTCTTCCTGCCCCCCTCTCTCTCTCTCATGATACACTTCACAACTCTTTCTCTCTCTCTCTCTCTCATGATACACTTCACAACACGATAGATGTGTAGATGAGGATTTCTTTTTTTTCTCTTAAAATATACATAATCCCTAATAAATTCTTTTTTCTCCCTCTATTTACTTAGAAAATAAAACAGTACATTATTTTCCTCTTTAGGAACTCACAAAAATATTGAAAATGTCATCTAATGTTTCTTCTCTCTATCTGTCACAACTCTCTCTCTTCCTCCCCTCTCTCTCTCTCTCTCTCATGATACACTTCACAATTCTCTCTCTCTCTCTCTCATGATACAACTCTCTCTCTCTGTCACGATAGGTGTGTAGATGAGGAGTGCTTTAGGAATACAAAACATTATTTTCCTCTCTTTAGGAACTCACAAAACTATTAAAAATGTCATCTAATGTTCCCTCTCTCTCTATCTGTCACACCTCTCTCTTCCTCCCCCTCTCTCTCTCTCTCTCATAATACACTTCACAACTCTCTCTCTCTCTCTCTGTCACGGTAGGTGTGTGGATGAGGAGTGCAACATGTATACACTTGATAAGTAATAATGCACTTGTTGCGGTTGTCTCACGTTCGATAATGTATTGCATGATGTTGAGTTCAGTAATATTGTTTGATATTCCGTTTTTGTTTGATCATTGATAAGTAATGATACACTTGTTGCGGTTGTCTCACGTTTGATGATGTATTGGATGATGTTGATTTCAGTAAAATTATTTGATATTCCGTTTTTGTTTGATCATTGATAAGTAATGATACACTTGTTGCTGTTCTCTCACGTTTGCTTGATGTTGATTTCAGTAATGTTGTTTATTATTCTGTTTTTGTTGTGTTTAGTGATATTTTCTAGATTTACGAAGACGACCAACATGCTTTCCCCTGAAGAGCCTAAAATCGTTCTACGAGCAATTCACATTGAAGCAGTCATCATAGTGTCACAATGTGCAGATGACGTCGTCAAAAAGATCAATGAGTCTGAGATACTCATGCGAGATCTATTAGAGCAGATATGGGAAAATGCACAGCGTCGACTTCGAAGCGGAGGCAACGGTGAGTTGCTTGATAGACAAAAGATAGCAGACTTCAACCATCAACATATAACACAAACTATTTTGGGGAGCATGCATGTAGCATGCAATGATCTTAGAGATGCTGCCCCGCCTGAAGCAAATATGCATCGTCTACAGTTATGGGACGTTGTATGGAGCAAGCAAAGAGCCAAGATCCAGCGCATGAAGGCGCTGGATGCAGAGTCACTCCCCATAAGAGTGCGCATTGCCTAGGACGTCGCTGCAACGTCCAGCCAGGCAGATGGGAGTGGGACAGGTGCCATTAATCGTACAATCTACAATTCTATGTGCACACACCTCATTGGCGTCCCGCACGAGGCTCTACTTGAAGGGCAAACAATAGGCTCTAGTGTTTTTGGCATAGTAAAAGAGTATACAGTTAAAGGTATATCATTTTTACCAGAGCACATTACTTTTTGCGGAAAGCACTACAAAGGAGAAGGCAGCGCCAAGTTCGAGAGCTTCCAGGCAGAGCAGGGCATGCAGGTTCTACACCCATCAATTGTCAGGTGTATTGCCTTCACAAAAGAATCTCCTTGGATCACTATTTTCCCATACTATAATGGCGGCTCGCTTGGTGATACTCTTCTGAAGGTCCCCTTTAGATTCAGTGAGTTCACTAGAGCAATTTTCTGTTTGGATCGAGGATGGAGACAACCCCTGCCCGATAATATTCCTTTAAGTCATCTATAACTTTCTAAAATAAAACAAATAGTAATAACCATGCCACATATTATGCATGCTTTGGTGGAAGGCCTAGCAGCAGCACATTTGGCAGGAATTGTACATACCGACCTACATCCATTCAATGTAGTGTTGGATTTTACAAAAGAGTTGAAGCCACGCGTAGGTATTATCGATTGGGGGTTACTGCTGAGAGTGCCCAAAAAATGGGTGTCTCTCAATTTTGTATTTGAAGTAGACAAGAACCCTGAGAAGGTCGCACAGGCGGTCTCCTACGCAGATAGAGAGCGAAATAAACGGCCGTGGGTGGATAGCCCCGGAAATTTATGATCCGTTTTTTGGCAGATGCATACACTCCTGCATCTGATGTTTTTGCTTTAGGGTATTTATTACAAATTTTATATGACTTTTGTCAGAAAGTACAAGAGTTGTGGATGGACAATAGTTCCTATGACAAAGTTACCATGGATACTATTATTTATAAGGTCAAAAATTGGATGTGTGCCTAATCGCATGAGCGGAAATCTATTTTGCAAGTAGTGGAATTTTTTAGATCACTAAATACTGACCCAATGAGGGCACAATGTCCTCTTTTAGAGCTATCGGTGTCATTCACCCCAATTTTGTAATGATACAGTATCAGGAAATTAAGTTTCAAGAATGGCACTTTGTTTGTCTCTCTTCAAAATTTGATATGTGCCCATTGTTTGAAATATTATCTCATTGAGTCTTTGCAATATCTCTCTCCTCTTGTGGTGTTTAAGTTTATGTTTTCTCTTCAAAATTTGATGTGCGCGCATTGTTTGAAGTGAGTCAAGTGGATATTTCTCATTGAGTCTTTGCAATACATATCTCATCTCGTGGTGTTAAACTTTAAGTTTTTGAGGGTAATGGTCAATTTATCTTACGTTGATCTTTACAGTTCATTAAAATCCTAAAGTCATTTGACTGACAGCCCACGAAGCTACAAGAACAGCATGTAAGTTGTCGAAATGGACAAATCCTACTTATGCCCAATGGAAAGACATATATAAACACGTAACCACATAGATGATAAAGGAAATATGGCCATGTCCAGATGGCGAGATTAAGAAGGGAAGATGGAAGGTTTCGCGTTGCACTCATAATGATATCAAAATTAATGTCGAGCGCATTTTCTTGGAGGTGTACGGTCGTCCTCTCCATAACGCCGACGCTCCACTCTATTTTGCTAAGATGCTATATGCATAATTTGTCCTAGAAACTCCAGTGGACTTCGCCTCCAGAGAGGCCACTCTCAACACCCACGACATACGTGAAGAGACAGTGACATTCACAAGGGAGGAACTTGCTCTCATGGTGGAGGGCACTGGATTGGAGTTAAACAAGGTCAAAGAAAGCTTAGGGGCACAGCTAGTAGAGAAGGAGAACGAAGCTGAGCGATTATCTCAAGCGTCAACTCCTCCCTCGGCCAATAGAGGGATTCAAGAGCAGCTCACAAAGATCAGCCAAGATGTACAGACCATCTCTTCACGTATTGCTCCTGTGCGCCAAGGAAACCACATCTCTTATTTTTTGATACATCCTGATCTTGTGGGAGTTTCTACTGAGGCTACTAGTTCCTCCACCCCCCAATGTCCTGTATGTTACAAAGTATTCGATGGATGGAGCGGCCAGTATATATTACCCTGTGGACACTACTACCACTTAATATGTTTAGTGAGGCAAATGCAAAATATTTCCACATGTGCATTGTGTAGTGTGCCAATAAATCAAGGTATTTATATAGTGTTTGGCATGGCTAGAGAATATAAACCACCAAGACCTTTAGATGCAACTCCTAGTGCAATTCGTAATTTATTTCAAGATGAAAGCTAAGAAAGACATAAATCCTACTTTTGTATTGAAAATCTCTCCAAATACGATCATTTGTACAAGTACTTTTTATGAAATTAATGAAATGACTTCTTCCTCTGTGTCAGTATCTTGCTCCAAAATTCTTTCACCGTTTACCCTCTCGTCTGCTAAATTAAGCTCATCTAAGTCAATGTCTAAATTGTCTTCTATCTCAAGGGTAGTGCACGACGTGCGTCCAACATCAAAGTTCTCGTCTACTATATCATCACAATTGTACATCCATCTGGGCATATCTTCTTCATACTCTTCGCTTTCAATGTCTCGCAAGATCTTTTCATTGCAATACATGTAAACAAGTTTATCTGCTCGATCTGCAAGAAGTCGTTTGCGAATAGTACTGTGAATATATTTGTACATGCTCCAGTTTCTTTCTGAGCCTAAGTTTGAAGAGCACTGACTTAGAACCTTCATCGCAATGTTGCGCAATAAAGCATAATGACCATTCATCATCCACCACTTCCATGCAGGTTGCTCTTTAGCCACCATTCATCATCCACCACTTCCATGCAGGTTGCTCTTTAGCCATTTGTTGAACAAGGGAGTTGGAAAATAAACCCTCTTTCAATCGAAATGAGGTCATCTCCTTTATGCACTTTACACGATCATCAACATTATTATAGAAAGTTTTTACCACTTTATAAAAATCTTGCACCACCTCAACGTTGGACATCAAATCCATATTCCAATATTCAGGATCTAACATGTAAGTAGCACTGTGTAGTGGGGTGAATGCGCTCCAATCCATCTAGCATGAAAGTACTTCAATAGGACTTTTCTTTGTCTACTGGAGAATGGTACACGCCATTGCTTTTCCACCACTGAATGCTCTAATTTCTCAGGACACTCCAATCTCCGCTGGACAGTCCACCATTGCATCCATGCTTTCCCGAGATTAGGCGCTCTTTGATCACGACTTCGTACGGCATACATAACAGGCATCATTACATGGTAGGCATCCATCACACTGTTCCACCAACTTCTTCTCGTAAGCGCTGCCTTCAAGACTTTGATTTTCTCTTTCACTTTTTCAAGTTGAGTGCTCTCCCAGTCATGAAATGCCATGCATGTAAATGTTTCGCAAACTGCATCTTTATTTCGAAGAAGAGACTCAAAAGTGTAAAAGTGAGTGCAAAACCTAGTCTCCGCTGGAAGCTTCAACATAACTGACATGCGAGGTCAAAAAATATCTAACACTCTCTGTCTCTTGAGCATGAATCTCACAAGCTGGTGAGCAGTGTCGATGATTGAGGCAAACCATTTGGTATCATCACTTTTATACCAATCTTTTAATACAAGATTCAAACTATGAGTATTACAGCCTACCGAAAAAACATGTGGATATTGTCGCTGTAGAATTTTGGATGCATTCTTGCAATTCTTTGCATTGTCCACCATGACGATTTGGACTACATTTTTGGCACCCACTTCCTCTATCACAGAGCCAATGACTTGAGCAATGTAAGCCCCAGTTTTGATTGAACCAGCAGAATCCACGGCACGGATGAAAGTCTCACCTCTAGGTGAAATAACCATTATATTAATTAATGGTTTTCTTTTTACATTAGACCATCCATCACTTACTATACTACATCCAGAAAGCTCTATATTGCTAATAATTATTCTTTGTACACGTTCTTTTACTTGCGCATAACATTTCTCTAATAGATCATTTCGCATAGCATGGTACGTAGGCGGTGAAAACCCTGGTCCAAACTCACCAATTTTCTTCCATGCTCTCTTCCAATGCTCACTGTCCACCATCATCATGTAGCACTCCCAGAAAAGTAAATCGCTTCAGCAAGGGTGAGTTTTGCATCATCGAGCCGACCTTGACGTAGGCTTTCTTGCAATGAAGTTTGACGCATGGGTATATTTCCTACGTCAAAGTTCTGCTTGCAGGAAGATGCATTGGGTAGATTACTTTCTGGTTGCACATTGACATTCGGAGTACAAGCAGGCGATGTAGCTGGAGTTTGATGATTAGAACAACAGTGTTCTTTTTGCCTTGATACATTAACGGTAGGAGTGTAATGTTTTCTTGAATCTTTCTTTTGAATTTCTTCTCTTATGTGTTTGGCCACTACAGGTGCAGAGGGGTGGGTACATGACTTTTTCTTCGGTCCGCCTAAAAAGTGTTCTCTTAGTCAAGGCGCCCCACCTGATTTTACTGCATGGCATAGCTTACACTCCCAATCTATGAATCGATCACCAACGTTAATTGCATATTGCCACTCTATCCCAGGTGCCTTTTTTTTCCTACTATTTGGAATTTGGACTCTATTGGAGGTATCACTGGATCCAACATTGTCCTCCATCTCAACAAATAACCTATTCAACCAAGCATATAACAATGAATACACAAATAAAAAAACAACAAAGTCACTCACGT
This sequence comes from Cibotium barometz, assembly GCF_041138505.1. Classification (NCBI taxonomy): domain Eukaryota; kingdom Viridiplantae; phylum Streptophyta; class Polypodiopsida; order Cyatheales; family Cibotiaceae; genus Cibotium; species Cibotium barometz. Next base: position 30,706,476 of record NC_141104.1, read on the forward strand.
ATTACAAAACATACATTAGCAGACAAACTACTTCAAAACTATCTTGACAAACACAAAAGATCATCACATAACACAAAACTACTTCGAAACTATCTTGCAAGGTCTGACTACAAAACTACTTCGAAACTATCATGCACATTGCACCCCCAATGAAGGATGCCTTTTGTACCCAATTAAGGATACTTTACACAATCAAAGATCTATGCTTGCCCAATACTCTAGTATAGGACAATAGACCTTCTCTAACATTCACAAAGAAAATCAAAGATCTATGCTTGCCCAATACTCTAGTATAGGACAATAGACCCTTGTCTACTCTAAACTATATCAAGTATCAAGAACCAATACAAGCCCCTAAGCAGGACTCTTGGCTCCATCAAACCACTCATAAAGCAGAATGAGGTAGATTACCTACGTAGCTCAAATGCAAAGCTGAATGACTCCAAATTTGTCCCTAAATCTCTGCAAGTATTAGCTACGAACCACACCCTTCCCCCAATTCAAAGAACTAAGGACGAGTGGCTCAATAGCCTTAGGAGTGCCTACAAGGAAAGACGAGAGCCCCTAAGATAAGGACGTTCTTCCCAAGAGGACACTTCTAGCAACTCGAGAGCTCTACAAGTACTTTGAGGAGAGATATCACGCCCCCAAAACAAGGACTATCTCCCCAAAAGTTCCACGATGGGTGTCGGGCAGTGTTTATAAACAGAACAGAACCCCGCCGAGGTTCTTTTGTTTTCCCGGTGGGCCGCCGGGAAAACAAAAAGCCCGAAGGTGTTACGGGACTAGTGGGTTCTGGCAAGTCATTGCTAAGGTCATGTGAATATACAATGTGATCACAAGTTTTAATATGTTAACAACAGGTTTTGTTAACCTGATCACGAAATTGTGAAGACGTTAATGAAATCCCTGATGGCAAGGAGTTGTACACCCCCAATAGTCCAATTCAACCTTGGTAGCATCCACATGAGTATTGATGAATTCTTTGACCTTTGCACTCCTTCCAATGATGATTCACTAGATTGTACTTTTGAGACATTCTTGAGGCATTCTACCTTTCCAAGTAGTGGTCCTTGTGGCTTCGTGGCATTTGTTTTACCACCATGTGATCAAAAGTTTCTTGTGTTTATTTACCTTTTCAGGAGAGTAGGTTCTTGTTTCTGCCACACCATTGAGCTTCTGCAACTTCTTCTCTACTCATTCAAAGAGAGTGTTGATGTAGATGATCTATGGGGACATCTTTGATTATATCCCGTCAATGGATGAAGTGATGGTGGGCAATTATTCTTGGTGTCTAGATATATACTTTTTCATATGGTTAGCCTATGTTTGCTTTGTTCTCCATACCATATAATTAGTATGTTTTCCTTGAGTTAAAATTGAATGAAACCTAATTAATCTTAACAGCTTTAGGCACCCATATGATGCTATTGCTTATAGAGTATCCATGAGCTTGAAGTAGTTTTGTAGGTACCTATATTTGATGAATTCTTGGGTATCCAACATGGTATCGTTTTTGTTGGGTTCTTTGTTTTGGTGCAAACTTCTTCCTAGGTGTATACCTCTTCTTATTTGGGAGTATGGTTTGCCTTTTTGGGATCCAAACTTGGGTTTCACCTTTATGATATCCTTTGGTTTGTAGTATTACCTTTGGAATCCATATTTCCTTTACTCGAGCATTCTCTTGTGTGTTTGCCTTTGATACCATAGTTGAGAAATCTTGCCTTATTTTTGTCTTCTTGTCATGCCTTTGAATTTCTACATGTGAACATTTTTTGGTCTAACTACGTAGCTAAATAGCACTAGCACTCTCTCATAGAACCCTTGTACTTGGAGAAGACCCTTTTTCACCCATCTTTGGATGATTTGGAAATGCTTTGATAATCTTCTTGGTGGAGAAGAATGAGCTTTCCTTGCTAGAATGAAGTTTTTGTACCTATCTTGATATGACTTGGTGATGTTTTAATGTTGGGTTGTTGTGAAGCATTGATGAGTGACAAGTCTAGGGTCTTCAATAAATAAGGGGCTACTGATGTTGAGGCTATGTCCTAGATTTTACCAAATCCAAATGTGGATTTGGTCTCTTTTGTGATTCTAGACTTAGGGACTTTAGCAAGAAGGATTGTCATTTTAATAAGCTCACCATGATAGCTTTCAATGATGATAACCTTGGTTGTCATGGTCAAGGATTGTGCATTTGGAAATAGAGGGATTATTGAAGAGATGAGGATACCATGTGCTGTGATTCTTTTCTTTTGTTGATGATGTTGCTTGGGATTTTTTCTTTTATTATAGAAACTTCAACACCAGGTTCTTTGTTACATAGGGTTTTGACCATTGGTGTTTGGGAATTGTTACATAAGGTTTTGACGATTGGTGTTTGGGAATTGTTTTCTAGGAGTGGCTATTGTAGATGAGGTTTTGTGGTTTAGATCTTGATGCTTCCTTGGTGACACTAGAGGTTCTTGAGACATGGTGGTTGTATCCTGGGCAACTCTTTATATAAAAATATGTTGCCCTTATTCTGAACCTAGGTGAAAAATAATGGTCAAGTTCATCATGGAGACCTGCATTAGACGGCTTTAAATATGTAGATTTGGGGTTGGGTCCTTTTTTGGGGATGGTTGATTTAGAGAGTCCATCACAAAGAATCTTCCATGGAGAGGGTGGGTATTCACCAAGTGTATGTTCTAAAGTAGAGACTAATCGATGCTTTTGGACAAGGTCATAAATGTTAAGAATCATAGGTATCTAGAGCATGTAACAACAAAAGCAATGTAAACAAGAGGAGAGTCTAAAGAATGAAAGAAACATAAACAACTTACTAAATCATCATGAAGACACCATAGCTTGAGAGAACACAAGATGTATAGAAAGCTTCTTGTATTACTTTGTACTTCAGCCACTCCAAAGTTGGCTTACCCTTCTCCTTTACAAGAAGCTTTCTATACATCTTGTGTTCTCTCAAGCTATGGTGATGATTCAGTAAGTTGTTTATGCTTCTTTCATTCTTTCTCTCACCTTGTTTCCATTACTTCCTGTTGCATGCTCTAGATACCCATGATTCGTAACATGGTATCAAAGCCTTGTTAAGGTTAAGATCCCCTTGTTTATCTCTCTGTCTCTCTCATAAACAATTCCCAATCAAGAAGGATGTGGTAGAAGAAGGAGAGAAACTCCAAGAAGAAGTGGAGGAGAAATGGAGTGTTGAAGAGCTTAATCAAGAAGAAGACTTCATCACCAACAAGCTCTTGAAGCTTGGAAGAAGATGAAGAAAACGATCCTCATGGCCAAGAAGAAGTAGAAGAAGAAGTTTCATCTGATTTTTCATCAAAGAATTCCGTGAGCATTCTTAGTCATCAATCATGTTTGAATTCCTTGAGTTGTGAAGGCGTGGGTCACCGAATGTGCTTCTAAAGTGGTGCTGGGTGCATCCTCTTAGCCCCTTTTCAAAGGAAGTACCCCATCTAAAGGGAAGCCTCTGCTGGGTTTAGTGGTGGTTATTAAGAGACTAAGGTTATGTAGAAGGGGAAGAGAAGGGTGTGAGTGTGAGTGGACTTAAGGTCCACTAGCTCATCTATTTAAAGGTGGAGCTAGGAGGCATTTTGCATTGAGCAAGGCCTAGTTGTATTCATAAACAACTTAATAAGCAAGATAGTTTTCTTGTATTTTGTGAGTTCCTCTCCTCCACACACTTGATCTAGCATGAGCACCATGTTTTGTCAACATGGTATCAGAGCTTTGGTTGAGTAGGTCACATTTGTGGTGTAGAATAGGTCAAAAATCTTCATTTTCTCTTATCTTCTCCTTGTGGAGCTTAACCCTCTGCTGGTGGAGGCCCTCCAGCAACTTGTGGAGGCAAGAACTCGTGGAGTCATCAACTAGGAATTTGTAGAGGAGGCCTGGGTGTTTCAATTCATACCATCAATTGCTGGATTGGTCGCTTCATCGCCGCGGCATTCTCACTAGTGCAGCCCGGCGCTGTTTTCTGCAGCGCAGCTGGCCGTAGAGCAATACGCCGCTTGTAGGCAATTATAGGTTATGGGAGTTGAGGGCTTTTGAAGCCCAATGTCTCTCCTATCTATAGCTCAAGTTTTAGCTCGAATGGTGCACTGACGCGCGCGTTACAGCAGAAAAACCAATCGGCTCTCCTCAATTCCATGTAAGCTTTCCATTAAAGCTTCAAGTTATCTTTTGTTCTTGCTCTAATCCTCCCCTCTTTGCTCTAATCACCCAAGTGATAGTGTGAGATCTTGATGCTAATCTTTCTCTTGATTTTGAAGTGGTGGCCAACCATATGAGGCATCATAAGTCTCATTCACCACGTCATCAAGCTTCCTCTTCATCTGCAAGCTCTCAAATCTCTTCAAAATGTGCTTATTATGAGCACTAATAGTATTAATTAACACTAATGAAGCTTTTAATATAGCAAAGGGGAGTTACCCTAAAGTGTTTTCAAACACTAAGAGTGTTATTAAACACTAATGGTGAATCTAATCACCAAAATAAGTGTCATTAGATACTAAAAATGTGCTCTTAAGCACTAATTATGTTTGTTAAACACTAATGGGTGATCTTAATCACCCAACAAAGTGTTCTTTAACACTAACGAAGCTAATCCCCATCAAAATTAGTAATTGGGCACAAACCCTAAGTGCTAAACCATAAAAATTACTATTTTAATCTCCTATTTATGCAACATTCTTGACTTGATTAGGGTTGTTGCACTCTCATAAGCCTTTCTTTTTCTAATTAAGCCTAAATATCATAAATTTCTGGTTTTCTTCTTCTTCATAAATCAGCCCATTACTCACTAATATTCTCCTTCAATACCCAATGTCAAAGGACAACACTCAAATCAAGAAGTTCTTGGGAGAGGGCTTCCACAATTGGCAAGTCCTTGTCAAGTACAAGATGATGTCCAAAGGCTTTTGGCCATTCATCTCCGGCACTAAGGTTATTGATCAAACAAAGGCTGAAGATATTGAAGATGATGAGAGGGCACAAGCCATCATCATGCTTCATCTTGATGAGGCTCTCATTCACCATGTGCCGACTGCAAAGGAGAAATGGGATGAGCTTGATAAGCTCTATGGAGCTCGTGGTAAGAATTCTAAGATCTCAATTAAAATTGAATTTTTGAGCTTGGAACTCAAAGAGGGAGATGGAATTGGAGCCTTCATCTTTCACTTGAAGGGCCTTATGGCTCAACTTGCATCATTGAATGCGAGAATGGATGAAGATGATGCAGTGGCTTCTTTGCTAAAAGCAGTCAAGAAGGTGTACCCCACCTTGGTCACCACCCTGAAGAACATACCTAATCCCACCCCTCGAAGGAGTCATTCAATCTTGTCTTGATGAAGAAAATAGACCAAAGGGAGGAGCTGAGTCTTCAAATGCAACCACTTCATCGACTATCGAACAAGCTTTGTCACATCAAGTGGTCAAAGTAAGATGTGCCCATTGTAAAAAGGTGGGTCATTTGGCAAATAATTGTTGGATCAAATATCCCAACAAAATGAAATGTAACAAGTGTAAACAAACGGGACATATCACTTCTAAATGTCCTAACAAAGAGTCAGAGGCAAACTTTGTATCAGCCTCTACCTTTGCTGAGAAATTGTTTTAAATCTCAATGTAATCACACATATATTCCAAACCTTGTACGCCTAATGTTATAAAGGCATCCTATGTCCAATACCACCTATTCCATTCTTTCATAGTTGGTATTGAGGGGGGGTATTAAGAGACTAAGGTTATGTAGAAGGGGAAGAGAAGGGTGTGAGTGTGAATGGACTTAAGGTCCACTAGCTCATCTATTTAAAGGTGGAGCTAGGAGGCATTTTGCATTCAGCAAGGCCTAGTTGTATTCATAAACAACTTAATAAGAAAGATAGTTTTCTTGTATTTTGTGAGTTCCTCTCACCACATTTTCTCAACAGTGGTATCTGCAGCACCATTCGTCCATGGTGAGACGAAGGTGCAGGCCGTCCGATGTCGTCCGTCAGATAGCAACAATATTGCAACTAGGCTAACATAAGCTCCTTATGCACAACAAACACAACCATCTTCACCTATAGCAGTAGGCGACTAGGGCAAGAAACAACGCGTCATCCAACAACGTAGGGCAAGAGGGGCATAATGCAGACATTCTCCGTTTTTCTTCTTGAAAAAAAATCATCATCAAATAATTTCAAAGGTTGCTTTTAAACCTTTTTTTCTAAGGTTTTTCTTAAACCTCTCTCTTTTAAAGTTTCTTTTAAAACCTTATCTAAGGTTTGAAGCATTTTTCTTTTAAAGTTTTCAACCCTTTCTCTCAAAGGATTGCCAAGGTGTTTTCCACTCACTCTTGCACATCAAAGTGCAAGGTGATTTTGCAAATCCTTAAACTCACTCCAAGCACAACACTCTTCAAAACTTGAATTGGTTTTTACCTTGTAAATGGAGTTAGACACTATCCTTGTTTTTGCAAGTGGTAAGACCTCTCCTACCCCTATCAATCATGTAAAAGGAGATTGGAGCCCCGATTAACAAGTTTGATGGCGAGGGTTTCCATAGTTGGCAAGGTCAAGTAAGATATATGCTAATGCTAAAAGGTTTATGGCCTTTGGTAAAAGGCACAAAGAAGGTGGACCTTGAAGGTCTGAAGGTGGTAGAAGATGATGAGTGGGCTCATGATATCATTTCACTTCATATGCATAAAAAACTAATCCATCTTGTGGCAGGTATGAAATCAGCAAAAGAGGTTTGGGATGATCTTGAGAAGCTTTATGGAGTCAAGGGAAAGCACTCAAAGATTGCACTTAAGGTGATTTTTTTTAGCCTTGAGATGCACGAGGGTGGCTCTCTTGGATACTTCATTAGTGAGATGAATAGAATCATGGGACAACTTGCAAGCATTGACACCAAAGTTGAAGAAGATGATGCTATTGCCGTGCTCTTGAAGAGCATTCCTTCGTCATTTGATAGCCTTTTGACCACATAGGAATAACCTTCTAGATCCAACATTTAAAGTTATTTTTGTAACACTTCTTAAACAAGATATAATGGTATTTTTGCAAATCTCCAAATCCAACTTGAAATGTATTTTTTGCAAGAAGAAGGAGCATGTTGAAGCTCAATGCTTCAAGAAAGATCAGTCAAAGACAAACTCAAGCCTTTAGGATGAAACACAGTACGTCCAAAGCCACCTTGAAATGTACTTTTTGCAAGAAGAAGGGTCATTTTTTAAGAGACTGTACCAAAAATGTCACTAAAGTTGAGGGGAATTTTGTAAGTTCCTCACATTCCGAGCAACTCTTCTAGTTGAGGAATGTAAGATTCCTCCCCCAACCCCTTTTTGATGTCTAGTATCTTCCCCTGTAATCAACCCTCTTCAGAAATATAAAGACCCTGTTGCTAACTATTTTAGCCTAGAGAGAGAAAAATTATTCTAGAGAGAGAATATTCAGATTTTGAATATTTTTGGATAGAAAAATATCTCTTATAATTCAGATGAGTTCCCCTGAAACAGAAATTCAAAAAGAATTTTCCAATGTGCAATTGGAATTAATTGGAAATAGGTATAAAGAACCTTAGTCTAAGGGTCTAGATTTTCAGAAATCTTTAGACTATGGTCCAATTAAGGTTCCTATGGGCCAATAGCATCAATCCATGTGTAGGGAAGAGATAAATCCAAATTTGTAAAAAGAAGATACCCAAAAATGAGTAAATGCTCACATAAGGTGAAGAGTTGAAAATGTACAAGGTTTATTAGTAAAAAACTATGAGCAATATTAAAAATATGAGATATTTTGGGTATCCAAAAATGAGTAAATGCTCACATAAGATGAAGAGTTGAAAATGTACAAGGTTTATTAGTAAAAAACTATGAGCAATATTAAAATGATGCCATTATGACACATATGTAAGGAAGGGGAATTCTTTAAAGGAGGTGCATATTTCACATAAGATGAAGAGTTGAAAATGTACCAGGTTTATTAGTAAAAAACTATGAGCAATATTAAAATGATTCCATTATGACACATATGTAAGGAAGGGGAATTCTTTAAAGGAGGTGCATATTTCACATAAGATGAAGAGTTGAAAATGTACAAGGTTTATTAGTAAAAAAACTATGAGCAATATTAAAATGATTCCATTATGACACATATATAAGGAAGGGGAGTTCTTTAAAGGAGGTGCATATTTCACATGCTTGAATGAGTTTTAAACTCATAAAAATTGAGATATTTTATCTCTCCTCTCTCCTCATTCAAGTCTAGTTCCAAAAAGTTAGCTTAACTGACCTAAAAATGGTCAAATATTGACCAAACTGATTTAGAAAATTCTAGAATCAGTTTGTTTGGTTAGGAGCTCAATTTTTCCTATAAATAGAAGCCTCCCCCTTGTTGAAAAATAGTTAGTGTTTATGCATCGTTACTCTACTCCACCTAAGCCAAGAACTGTGAATTCATTTAATAATTCACTAGTTTTTGGAGCTTCCCTCTTTCTTCAATCCCCATTAGTGGCTCCATCAACATACTTAACCAATTGATTGGTTGGGGGCCTCTACCGTGAACAAAGAATCAAGCAAGTTGTAAGGTAATTAGTGAATATTGATCTTTCTATAATTTCTCAATGTTTCTCTCTTCTCAACCCCTCTCAAGCTTGAGAAGTTTAATTGGTATGGTTTTTTTTAAAATACTATTGAAGTTTGAATAGTAGTGAAGAGTTACATAATTTAATAAATGCTATTGAAGTTAATTTTCATTTATGTTTAAATTCTAATGATTTTTATGTAAATTCTCTCTCTCACTCAAGAAATGGTCATACTCATGACCCGTTCTCAATCCAAATCAAGCTTTTCATAAAGCTTTTTCCTTAACCCAAGATTAAGCTATGCTTGAGGTCAAATTAATGGCTTTTTCTATGCTTTTAGTTTATGTATATTGATGATTCAATCCATTATGGATTAAAATCCAATTAGAGATCATTTTAATTATTTCTTTAATGATAAGCATTATCCCTTAGAAAAATTGAGATTTATTAGTCATAGCAGCGGAGCTATGGCAAAATTTTTATAAAAAATATGCATAAAATAATTTCATTCAAAGCATAAAAAGAGGACTTCCTACCATATTCTAGGAATTATTATCCTAGATTAATTGAAAGAATTTCATTACAATCATGGAGAAATTGAATTTTAATATCATGCATAAAGGATAAGTTTTTATATCAAAAGTGTTATTTTTACCATTTTTATTTCATGCATAGAAGTATGCATAGTGGATAAATTTTTATATCAAAAGTGTTATTTTTATCATTTTTAAATTTCATGCATAGAAGTATGCATAAAGGAAAATTTTTTATATCAAAAGTGTTACTTTTATCATTTTTAATTTTCATGCATAGAAGTATGCATAAAGGAAAATTTTTTATATCAAAAGTGTTACTTTTATCATTTTTAATTTTCATGCATAGAAGTATGCATAAAGGAAAAAATTTTATATCAAAAGTGTTACTTTTATCATTTTTAATTTTCATGCATAGAAGTATGCATAAAAGAAAATTTTTTTATATCAAAAGTGTTACTTTTATCATTTTTAATTTTCATGCATAGAAGTATGCATAAAGGAAAATTTTTTATATCAAAAGTGTTACTTTTATCATTTTTAATTTTCATGCATAGAAGTATGCATAAAGGAAAAATTTTTATATCAAAAGTGTTACTTTTATCATTTTTAATTTTCATGCATAGAAGTATGCATAAAAGAAAATTTTTTATATCAAAAGTGTTACTTTTATCATTTTTTCATGCATAGAAGTATGCATAAAGGAAAAATTTTTATATCAAAAGTGTTACTTTTATCATATTGGATTTCATGCATATAGGTATGCATAAAAGATATTCTTTTTATACTAAAAGTGTGATTTTCCTCATAAATGGATTTTATGCTTAACTTAGATGCATAAGAGAAATTCTTTTATTCTAAAAGTGTAATTCCCTACCAAATTGAAATTATGCATAAGAAGATGCATAAAAGATTGATTTTAATTTCGAAAGTGTTAGTCTCCTTAAATGGAATTTATGTATAAATAAATGTGTAGAGAAATCTTATATCAAATATAAGAATTCTCTTTTAAAAAAAAAAAGATATGAAATGTGATAAGATGTGATAAGAGGTGTATGAGATGTGATAAGAATTGATAAGATGCGTATGGAAAGTGATAGGATGTGATAAGAGGTGTATGAGATGTGATAAGAATTGATAAGATGCGTATGGAAAGTGATAGGATGTGATAAGAGGTGTATGAGATGTAAAAAGATGTGATAAGAGGTGTATGAGATGTGATAAGAATTGATAAGATGCGTATGGAAAGTGATAGGATGTGATAAGAGGTGTATGAGATGTAAAAAGATGTTATAAGATGTGTATGAGATGTGATAGAATGTGTTAAGATGAGTTAGGATGTGTTAAGATGTATATGGGATGTGTTAGGACGAGAATGGATGTAATATGGTTGTATGAATGTGATGTGGATGTATACATGTAGATGTATATGTATGAATGTGAATGTTGATGTGGATGTGGATGTATGGATGTAGATATGGATGTGTATGTATGTATGTGGATGTGGATGTATGGATGTAGATACGGATGTGTATGTATGAATGAGGATGTAAAAATGGACGTATGTATATAGATGTGGATGTATGGATGTATGTATGTAGATGTGGATGTATGGATGTGATTGTGAATGAAGAGGTGGATGTGAATGTATGGATGTAGATACAGATGTGGATGTATGTATGTAGATGTGAATGTATGGATGTGATTGTGAATGAAGAGGTGGATGTGAATGTATGGATGTAGATACGGATGTGGATGTATGTATGTGAATGTGGATGTATGAATGAGGATGTGAAAATGGATGTATGCATGTGAATGTGGATGTGTGGATGTGGAAATGGAGGTATGGATGTATGAATGTAGATGTGGATGTATGCATGTAGATGCGTATGTATGATGTGAAATTGGATGTATGATGTGGACGTACGAACATGGATATGTATGTAGAATAATGAATATGAAGATGTATGTGAGATAATGTAGTCTATATGAGTGAATGGATGAGAACGAGTACACACTGAATGGAATGTGGAATAAGTAATGTGGTCCGAGAGTGGATAATATGGAAAGACAAGAGTTCGTTATAGAAACTGTATTTGTGACTGTTTGTAAATGACTGTTTTATGTCAAGAATGCTGGAGAAGCATTTTGACCGTCTTGAGGATTAAGGTCATGAAGACTGAACTGATAAAGTTGCAACTGCTGACGGAGAGTCAATGGAGGACGTCTCGCGTAGCAAGGTCGATCGAGGTCTTGACCAGCCTCGGCTCGATTTAAATGGTGAGCTTCCGATACGGTGGATGAGGGACCAAGGAAGCGGCCTATGAGTGAAGCGCTAGGTCACCTGCGAAGGATCCTAGAGGGTGCTGACCATACGGTGCTCGGGCTCTGGGTCGTCGAAGATACCCACACGTGCGTCGTGGAAGATATTGGAACAAGGAGTAAGAGTTGTTTTCTGAAACCGGGCATGGATCTGGTTGATTGACCTTGCTGGTCCTCAATAGATGAGTCCATGGCTCTTTTATATGGATCTGTGGGTTGATCTTGCTGATCTTCCACGGAGATTCCATTCTATTATATGAATATATTGCCGGTTACTATGAGCTAGGAACTATGGAAAAGGCCCCTGAGAGAACAGGTGGTGAGCGTTCTGGTTGCCAATGATGCCATAAGTACACCGATGAAAGAATGACTGGAAATAAGGATTCAACCAGAGACTTTGAGGATTGTCATCAGTGACATAATGGTTTTATTAAAGGATTGTTTTAAAGCTAGTTGATGCTAAGAAAAAGGCAATTTCATATTGGGTGTGTAAGTGGTATGACTAGTTTTATGTTTGCATGAACTTCCGGCTAGGGGGCCTTGGAACTCTTTTCCTTGGTACCCGGGACAAAACCTAACCAAATTTCAAATTGGATCCCATCACTACAGTGGTTGGGCGGTTGGCTAACCCATGGGATCGGATGGGGTTAGGCTGGACTGATGGATCCGTAAATCGAGATTTTAATTTTTGTTATTACGATAGATAAAGTAAATCCCGGATAGTAATTGTTCTATGGATAGGAATCAACGGCTGTGCCTCTTGATGGGGAAAAAAGCGTTGATCACAATGATCCAAGTGCAAGTTTCTTCCTTGATCCGACCGAGTATCTTTATAGGTGCAGTCGGATCAGCGTGATCGGTAAGGATCTTGACTACGTTAGAGTACAAAGTTATCTGGTGGAATCGCCCGTGCTTTCCGGGGAAAGGGAGTTTTTCCGGTTTCGATTTTGGACAAACCGACGGATTAGTCTCTTATCCGGATATCCGTGGGCGAGGCCCCGAGTGTGAGACCCCTACCCGCGCACGATGTGCTACTTCCGCTGCTAGTACCCCGAATCTGTTGCGTGGTGGAGATTGGGATCTCACAGTTGGTATCAGAGCCTTTGGCTAATAAAGATCAACTGAGAAACCAAATATGTCAAAAATTTATCAAGAAGCACAAAAAAGGTTGTAATTGTTTGATATAATTCATACAAATTGTTAATTCAAATTGAAATTCGTAAATTAGTAATTGGGTCTTCAATTGGAAGTACCGCAATTGTATGGAACCCTGACTTGCTTGAGACCTAGACATGATGGTATTTACCTTATAGTTGCGAGTATCATGACTATCCGTATATACCGAGGGTATAACTGCAGCTCTTTACCGACAGTATATACGAGTAAATCTAAGACTTGAAATTATAAGCGTTAATGCTATCCAGATGATGATTTTGAATGTGGTTGATATGATTTTTAATTCTGTTTGGGAACTGATGAATTGATTTGGATTCTGATTGAAAAATGATGATCCTTGAAAATGGGTTGAAATGTAATAAGCTGAGCAAAACCACAATGTGGATGATTGGGACGAGTCCCTGTAATGATAAATGATGAAAATGATTCAGCAAATCACTATGAGATTAGTGGATTATGTTGTCAAATTGCTACTGTTAATACTTGAGACGGTAGATCAAGTTAAGGAATGACAAATTGAGAACTTGCTTAACTTAAATTCCGTGGAGGAATGTTCAGAAGGAAATTTTCAGTCTAATGGACCATTATCGTGTTAAAGATATGAATGATATGATTGAATGAATTGTTATTTAATGATGAATTCTATATAAGGGATATTTATCCCCATATTCTGTTGGGTTGACCGGAATATAAGGAACCCCAGAATAAATTGGATCTTAAGCAAAAAAAGTTGTCCTCTACTTGCGAGATGAGGACATCTTGCACCTTTTAAGTGGGGTAGAATGTAAGATTTCTCCCCCAGCCTTAGAGGTATACAGGAGTAAGAATCTCCCTTTCTGATCTTATAATTATTCTCTCTCTAAAATAAAAGAAAGATTCTGTTTAAAAAAGGAAGAACCTTTTTCCTGAATACTTCTCAAGAGTCCCACCTGTTTTAAGGATTCAGAACAACGAGTTCAGAAGTGAGAATCGATGTTTTGGATATCAAGGTTTTGGTCTCGAGTACGGCCCAAAAGAAGTTCTTTATCTCTTGGGAAGTATAAGAAGTTATCTCCCAGATATTGTGGACCAAAGAAAGTAGGTGATTTAGCTTACGAACTTCTTTTATCTCCTCATCTCAAAGTTCTGAATGCCTTCTATAGAAAAATGTGCCAAACCCAAATCATGGAAAGACGGTAAAACTTCAGTGGCAAGTTACCATTGGCTTCTAAGTTACGCTAGCTCCTTCCTTTATATAAGTCGTAACTTTTACTTGTCGTTCACAGTAATCTTACTTCCATCGATCTTCTTTCTTTCTTAATCTCCTTCATGGCTTGGCAACAAGAATTAGTTTTATCCATGATGATTTCTCACCTTCAAGACGCAAGGGAGTCTGTGAAGAAAGATTTTATAGAGCAGTATGAGCGCTCACTTTTCCCTCACTTGGGAACTTCTGTAGCGTAGACAAAATGGCGGACCTATCAAGACATAACTAGGGTAACACCCTGGGGTCAGCAGCACTTTCGTAACAATGTCCGCTTGTCCATGGTTATTGAAGCTTTGGGTTTGGGTCCCCGATACTACTGCGTCATGAGATCAAGGCATCGTGGGTTTTCTGAGCGGGTCTTCTTACTGGCGTGTTTTCTTCCTCATGAGAAGATATGCCTTTACCCCGTTTTTGGCTTGCCTCTCAGAGGTCCTTTTGTTAGAACACCTCATACCACTGAGATAGGCGCAGCAATAACCCACAGAATCATTCCCATAGATGAGTTACCTTATACTTGTGCAGCTTGTGAGGACTGCTTTTGTGACCATATGATGGACGGGCTTATGGAAGTGTAAAGAGTTCCTCTATCTTTACTGTATAAGTTCCGAGAATGAATAAAGTTTAAATCTTGTTCGTATTTTGAATCTTGCTCTCTTTAAGACTTATCTTGGTGGTTAATCTTGATTAAAATTTTTCTCTAAGTCTCATATTCGTGAATCTTGCGAAATTATCACAAGTTGCGAGATGAGGACATCTCGCGTTTTTTAAGTGGGGTAGAATGTAAGATTCCTCCCCCAACCCCTTTTTGATGTCTAGTATCTTCCCCTGTAATCAACCCTCTTCAGAAATATAAAGACCCTGTTGCTAACTATTTTAGCCTAGAGAGAGAAAAATTATTCTAGAGAGAGAATATTCAGATTTTGAATATTTTTGGATAAAAAAATATCTCTTATAATTCAGATGAGTTCCCCTGAAACAGAAATTCAAAAAGAATTTTCCAATGTGCAATTGGAATTAATTGGAAATAGGTATAAAGAACCTTAGTCTAAGGGTCTAGATTTTCAGAAATCTTTAGACTATGGTCCAATTAAGGTTCCTATGGGCCAATAGCATCAATCCATGTGTAGGGAAGAGATAAATCCAAATTTGTAAAAAGAAGATACCCAAAAATGAGTAAATGCTCACATAAGGTGAAGAGTTGAAAATGTACAAGGTTTATTAGTAAAAAACTATGAGCAATATTAAAAATATGAGATATTTTGGGTATCCAAAAATGAGTAAATGCTCACATAAGATGAAGAGTTGAAAATGTACAAGGTTTATTAGTAAAAAACTATGAGCAATATTAAAATGATGCCATTATGACACATATGTAAGGAAGGGGAATTCTTTAAAGGAGGTGCATATTTCACATAAGATGAAGAGTTGAAAATGTACAAGGTTTATTAGTAAAAAACTATGAGCAATATTAAAATGATTCCATTATGACACATATGTAAGGAAGGGGAATTCTTTAAAGGAGGTGCATATTTCACATAAGATGAAGAGTTGAAAATGTACAAGGTTTATTAGTAAAAAAACTATGAGCAATATTAAAATGATTCCATTATGACACATATGTAAGGAAGGGGAGTTCTTTAAAGGAGGTGCATATTTCACATGCTTGAATGAGTTTTAAACTCATAAAAATTGAGATATTTTATCTCTCCTCTCTCCTCATTCAAGTCTAGTTCCAAAAAGTTAGCTTAACTGACCTAAAAATGGTCAAATATTGACCAAACTGATTTAGAAAATTCTAGAATCAGTTTGTTTGGTTAGGAGCTCAATTTTTCCTATAAATAGAAGCCTCCCCCTTGTTGAAAAATAGTTAGTGTTTATGCATCGTTACTCTACTCCACCTAAGCCAAGAACTGTGAATTCATTTAATAATTCACTAGTTTTTGGAGCTTCCCTCTTTCTTCAATCCCCATTAGTGGCTCCATCAACATACTTAACCAATTGATTGGTTGGGGGCCTCTACCGTGAACAAAGAATCAAGCAAGTTGTAAGGTAATTAGTGAATATTGATCTTTCTATAATTTCTCAATGTTTCTCTCTTCTCAACCCCTCTCAAGCTTGAGAAGTTTAATTGGTATGGTTTTTTTTAAAATACTATTGAAGTTTGAATAGTAGTGAAGAGTTACATAATTTAATAAATGCTATTGAAGTTAATTTTCATTTATGTTTAAATTCTAATGATTTTTATGTAAATTCTCTCTCTCACTCAAGAAATGGTCATACTCATGACCCGTTCTCAATCCAAATCAAGCTTTTCATAAAGCTTTTTCCTTAACCCAAGATTAAGCTATGCTTGAGGTCAAATTAATGGCTTTTTCTATGCTTTTAGTTTATGTATATTGATGATTCAATCCATTATGGATTAAAATCCAATTAGAGATCATTTTAATTATTTCTTTAATGATAAGCATTATCCCTTAGAAAAATTGAGATTTATTAGTCATAGCAGCGGAGCTATGGCAAAATTTTTATAAAAAATATGCATAAAATAATTTCATTCAAAGCATAAAAAGAGGACTTCCTACCATATTCTAGGAATTATTATCCTAGATTAATTGAAAGAATTTCATTACAATCATGGAAAAATTGAATTTTAATATCATGCATAAAGGATAAGTTTTTATATCAAAAGTGTTATTTTTACCATTTTTATTTCATGCATAGAAGTATGCATAGTGGATAAATTTTTATATCAAAAGTGTTATTTTTATCATTTTTAAATTTCATGCATAGAAGTATGCATAAAGGAAAATTTTTTATATCAAAAGTGTTACTTTTATCATTTTTAATTTTCATGCATAGAAGTATGCATAAAGGAAAATTTTTTATATCAAAAGTGTTACTTTTATCATTTTTAATTTTCATGCATAGAAGTATGCATAAAGGAAAAAATTTTATATCAAAAGTGTTACTTTTATCATTTTTAATTTTCATGCATAGAAGTATGCATAAAAGAAAATTTTTTTATATCAAAAGTGTTACTTTTATCATTTTTAATTTTCATGCATAGAAGTATGCATAAAGGAAAATTTTTTATATCAAAAGTGTTACTTTTATCATTTTTAATTTTCATGCATAGAAGTATGCATAAAGGAAAAATTTTTATATCAAAAGTGTTACTTTTATCATTTTTAATTTTCATGCATAGAAGTATGCATAAAAGAAAATTTTTTATATCAAAAGTGTTACTTTTATCATTTTTTCATGCATAGAAGTATGCATAAAGGAAAAATTTTTATATCAAAAGTGTTACTTTTATCATATTGGATTTCATGCATATAGGTATGCATAAAAGATATTCTTTTTATACTAAAAGTGTGATTTTCCTCATAAATGGATTTTATGCTTAACTTAGATGCATAAGAGAAATTCTTTTATTCTAAAAGTGTAATTCCCTACCAAATTGAAATTATGCATAAGAAGATGCATAAAAGATTGATTTTAATTTCGAAAGTGTTAGTCTCCTTAAATGGAATTTATGTATAAATAAATGTGTAGAGAAATCTTATATCAAATATAAGAATTCTCTTTTAAAAAAAAAAAGATATGAAATGTGATAAGATGTGATAAGAGGTGTATGAGATGTGATAAGAATTGATAAGATGCGTATGGAAAGTGATAGGATGTGATAAGAGGTGTATGAGATGTGATAAGAATTGATAAGATGCGTATGGAAAGTGATAGGATGTGATAAGAGGTGTATGAGATGTAAAAAGATGTGATAAGAGGTGTATGAGATGTGATAAGAATTGATAAGATGCGTATGGAAAGTGATATGATGTGATAAGAGGTGTATGAGATGTAAAAAGATGTTATAAGATGTGTATGAGATGTGATAGAATGTGTTAAGATGAGTTAGGATGTGTTAAGATGTATATGGGATGTGTTAGGACGAGAATGGATGTAATATGGTTGTATGAATGTGATGTGGATGTATACATGTAGATGTATATGTATGAATGTGAATGTTGATGTGGATGTGGATGTATGGATGTAGATATGGATGTGTATGTATGTATGTGGATGTGGATGTATGGATGTAGATACGGATGTGTATGTATGAATGAGGATGTAAAAATGGACGTATGTATATAGATGTGGATGTATGGATGTATGTATGTAGATGTGGATGTATGGATGTGATTGTGAATGAAGAGGTGGATGTGAATGTATGGATGTAGATACAGATGTGGATGTATGTATGTAGATGTGAATGTATGGATGTGATTGTGAATGAAGAGGTGGATGTGAATGTATGGATGTAGATACGGATGTGGATGTATGTATGTGAATGTGGATGTATGAATGAGGATGTGAAAATGGATGTATGCATGTGAATGTGGATGTGTGGATGTGGAAATGGAGGTATGGATGTATGAATGTAGATGTGGATGTATGCATGTAGATGCGTATGTATGATGTGAAATTGGATGTATGATGTGGACGTACGAACATGGATATGTATGTAGAATAATGAATATGAAGATGTATGTGAGATAATGTAGTCTATATGAGTGAATGGATGAGAACGAGTACACACTGAATGGAATGTGGAATAAGTAATGTGGTCCGAGAGTGGATAATATGGAAAGACAAGAGTTCGTTATAGAAACTGTATTTGTGACTGTTTGTAAATGACTGTTTTATGTCAAGAATGCTGGAGAAGCATTTTGACCGTCTTGAGGATTAAGGTCATGAAGACTGAACTGATAAAGTTGCAACTGCTGACGGAGAGTCAATGGAGGACGTCTCGCGTAGCAAGGTCGATCGAGGTCTTGACCAGCCTCGGCTCGATTTAAATGGTGAGCTTCCGGTACGGTGGATGAGGGACCAAGGAAGCGGCCTATGAGTGAAGCGCTAGGTCACCTGCGAAGGATCCTAGAGGGTGCTGACCATACGGTGCTCGGGCTCTGGGTCGTCGAAGATACCCACACGTGCGTCGTGGAAGATATTGGAACAAGGAGTAAGAGTTGTTTTCTGAAACCGGGCATGGATCTGGTTGATTGACCTTGCTGGTCCTCAATAGATGAGTCCATGGCTCTTTTATATGGATCTGTGGGTTGATCTTGCTGATCTTCCACGGAGATTCCATTCTATTATATGAATATATTGCCGGTTACTATGAGCTAGGAACTATGGAAAAGGCCCCTGAGAGAACAGGTGGTGAGCGTTCTGGTTGCCAATGATGCCATAAGTACACCGATGAAAGAATGACTGGAAATAAGGATTCAACCAGAGACTTTGAGGATTGTCATCAGTGACATAATGGTTTTATTAAAGGATTGTTTTAAAGCTAGTTGATGCTAAGAAAAAGGCAATTTCATATTGGGTGTGTAAGTGGTATGACTAGTTTTATGTTTGCATGAACTTCCGGCTAGGGGGCCTTGGAACTCTTTTCCTTGGTACCCGGGACAAAACCTAACCAAATTTCAAATTGGATCCCATCACTACAGTGGTTGGGCGGTTGGCTAACCCATGGGATCGGATGGGGTTAGGCTGGACTGATGGATCCGTAAATCGAGATTTTAATTTTTGTTATTACGATAGATAAAGTAAATCCCGGATAGTAATTGTTCTATGGATAGGAATCAACGGCTGTGCCTCTTGATGGGGAAAAAAGCGTTGATCACAATGATCCAAGTGCAAGTTTCTTCCTTGATCCGACCGAGTATCTTTATAGGTGCAGTCGGATCAGCGTGATCGGTAAGGATCTTGACTACGTTAGAGTACAAAGTTATCTGGTGGAATCGCCCGTGCTTTCCGGGGAAAGGGAGTTTTTCCGGTTTCGATTTTGGACAAACCGACGGATTAGTCTCTTATCCGGATATCCGTGGGCGAGGCCCCGAGTGTGAGACCCCTACCCGCGCACGATGTGCTACTTCCGCTGCTAGTACCCCGAATCTGTTGCGTGGTGGAGATTGGGATCTCACAAGGAGTGAAGCATGCATACTAGAATTGTGAGTGAACCACATTACTCTATAACTCATCTCTTTTGTAAAATCCTATTATATAAAGGATACCTACCTTATCTTCTATCGTATGGTTGAGAGGGGGTCTTTTCTGAACTTGTATGTAAAATGCTCACCTTGTCCCATGGTGGCATTGAGAGGGGGTGTTGGAATATCTGATGTACAAGGTTAAGGATGAGCGGAAGAGGTAATGGAGGTGGGAACACACTCAACTAAAGTGGACATGTGGGCAGAAGAGGGATCTAGGGTTGACCCAACCCTAGCCCTTGGTGGACTGTATATAAAGGGTAGGAGACCCTAGTTTTTGTAGGAAGACAAGTAACACATGAAGGAGAAGGGTAAGCCAACTTTGGAGTGGCTGAAGTAGAAAGTAGTACAAGAAGCTTTCTATACATCTTGTGTTCTCTCAAACTATGGTGTCTTTATGATGATTCAGTAAGTTGTTTATGTTTCTTTCATTCTTTCTCTCCTCTTGTTTACATTGCTTATGTTGTTGCATGCTCTAGATACCTATGATTCTTAACATTTAGGACCTTGTCTAAAAGCATCGATTAGTCTCTACATTAGAACATACACTTGCACCCTCTCCATGGGGAAGATTCTTTGTGATGGACTCTCTAAATCAACCATCCCCAAAAAAGGACCCAACCCCAAATCTACATATTTAAAGCCCTCAAATGCAGATCTCCATGATGAACTTGACCATTATTTTTCACCTAGGCTCAGAATAAGGGAAACATATTTTTATATAAAGAGTTGCCCAGGATACAACCACCATGTCTCAAGAACCTCTAGTGTCACCAAGGAAGCATCAAGATCTAAACCACAAAACCTCATCTACAATAGCCACTCCTCCTAGAAAACAATTCCCAAACACCAATGGTCAAAACCCTATGTAACAAAGAACCCGGTGTTGAAGTTTCTATAATTAAAGAAAAAATCCCAAGCAACATCATCAACAAAAGAAAAGAATCACAGCACATGGTATCCTTATCTCATCAATAATCCCTCTATTTCCAAATGCACAATCCTTGACCATGACAACCAATGTTATCATCATTGAAAGCTATCATGGTGAGCTTGTTAAAATGACAATCCTTCTTGCTAAAGTCCCTAAGTCTAGAATCACAAAAGAGACCAAATCCACATTTGGTAAAATCCAAGACATAGCCTCAACATCGGTAGCCCCTTATTTATTGAAGACCCTAGCCTTGTCACTCATCAATGCCTCACAACAACGCAACATAAAAACATCACCAAGTCATATCAAGATAGGTAAAAAAGTGTAAGGTTCCCCCCTTCCACAAATAGGGGAAACACTTAAGATAGTCCACTAAGTCTAAACTTGGAGAAAATTTCCTACTCATCGACACCTTGACCATGCAGAGATTCAAGGATACGATTCATAGGTAAGACCTAGTTCTATCCCGCAGGGGGAGTGTGGTCTTCTAAAATCAAATCACCCATAGGGTAATTGATCACATAAATTGGGTAACTACTAGTCTTGATTCCTAGAGACAACGCTTTTTTCCTCATCCATGCAAGGCACAGCCGTTGGCCTAGTCTTCTAGAATAGAATTACTCGAGAACCTATTTATCTAACGTAGGGCTTTCACTTAATATGTTGGAAAGCTACCCGACTAATTGGGTCCACCCGTCCGTAGGATGGTGCCGTCGGGGCATTCCATCCTCCCACTTTCCACCCTACTCACGCGTCAATTTGTTTTCTAATTAATCCTACCACACAGTTTGACATAAACAAACATGTTCCTTAATTAAGGCCCTTTCACAAGGTTTATTAAAACAGCCTTTGCCTTTTTCCACAATACAATAATGCCAAAGATAAGATTTATAAAAACAAAGTTTAAACATGAATCAATTTCATACAAGCCAAATTGGCTCTCTTATTCTTTTCCTTTATACCGCCGATGATCTAGAATTCGGCCTTCCAGCCTCCACATGCTGGGCAAAACCCTACGGGACCATACACCTCATCGTCGGCCGCTGGC
This sequence comes from Cibotium barometz, assembly GCF_041138505.1. Lineage (NCBI taxonomy): Eukaryota > Viridiplantae > Streptophyta > Polypodiopsida > Cyatheales > Cibotiaceae > Cibotium > Cibotium barometz. The sequence goes on from NC_141104.1 coordinate 30,728,368, forward strand.
GAGGACTCAAGCCGGCCTGTCGCCCTCTCAGGCTCCATCGCTCGATCCTCCCGCCCCTCAGAGGGATGTCTGCGCACTAGGGTGGGCTAATTCACTGCACTAGCCTGGGCTCTCAGAACTAGGCAGCATCACAATCACTCGCCTCAATCGGCAAACCTCATTCTCCCAATGGTATGAGGGATACCATGGGCCAACTCCGGGCCTTACTAACGTCTCCGCCGTCCGGCTATACAAGCACAAGAATGGGGTAGCGTCAAGGCAGGGAGAAGTTGTACTTGTACCTTAATTTAACCAAGATAATAATCCATTTACTCACTAAACCATAGGACTAGGATCCATGTCACCTTCTTTAAGAAAACAATCCTTTTCTCACAAAGATTTTAGCATTTCAACTTGAGATTGCGATAAGACATTCTTTATTAAGGCATATGCTATTGCTTAAAAGAATACAAACTTTAAATAGCAAATCAATCAAATAGATCACTATAATCAATTAATAGAGAAGCCGGGGCCATACCTCAACCCCTAAGAATGATATATAATTGAAAAACAAAATATGTATATACCTTATAGAAATTTGTCGTTTATCGTTGTCTTTGCTCGTATTAACAAGAGCTTTAGAACTTGACATATGAGAATAGAGTCTTCTAATACCTTGTCTTTTGATAGAAATCATCCAATAATCTCCAAGCTTTATCTCCTCTTACTCATACTATGATTCTTCTCTTACTCATACTATGATTCTTCTCTCTTTCTAAGATCTATGGCAAAATAGCCTTCTCTTACAGGGCTACGGCATACTATTCTTTCTCTAAAAGAAAAGCTATGGAGTTTTGGTCTCTTCCTCCGAAAGACTATAGCAATCTAAGCTTCTTTTCTGAGATATTAGATAAAAATGAAGGGATATATGCATCTCAAACTCTAGGATTACCTTGAGGCTACTTGCTGTCTTCTCACAGTTTTCTCTATATTAAGACCCTGACAAAAACAGCAAACTGTTTCGGCCATAACTCTCTCATAAACTCAGAATATAGTCATGTAACCAGTCAAAAGAACGGGAAGGTATCTAGTCTACAAGCTAGCGCGGGCAGAATAGGCAAAAACGTGTGTATATAGCCACAAACGCGCCATCTTTGGAAACACGTTGTTTTTCCACATTTTTAGTATGCATGGACTCTAAATGTGTAAAAGTACTCTAAATATGACCTCTTATCACCTAAATTCAAAATTCTATTTTTGGGGATACTTATCTCTTAATAGAACTATTCTTATGTTCTTATTTCTTTTAGGATTTTTGGAGCTAATATTTTTATTCTAACACTTTTCTAATGTTTCTAGCCTTATTGTCTCACTCTTTCTAATTACACTCTCTTTTCTTATTGAAATCTATATTAAAAGAGACACATACATACATGGCTTGGGAGGGACCTTACAATCTCCCCCACTTAAAAGATTCGAGATGTCCTCATCTCGCAAGCTGGGGTAGTATCTAAGTAAATCCTCTTGTCTCTTTCAAAGTGGTGTCCCCACACTAGGTAAAAATCTTCTTTTATCTAAACATTGTTCTTAAAGAGTCCTTTATTTCATGTGTTTGGCTTGTTTTGTTGTGCCTCCAAAAGGTCTTTATTATTCTAAAGTTAATTGGCCTTATTATCCTAAGTTCATGCATCCATATACCTCTCAAGTGCTATGAACCTTCGAATTCCTTATTCTATACCTCCATGTAATATGGTACTTAACAAATTATCATGGAGAAATGTAAGGGAATCAATCCTTTACGTAATCTAACCTATGATAGCAATTTCATAATCTTAGTATCGTCTTGTAGAATACCTCTATTCGTCATGCACATTACTTCACATGAATCTTGCACCAATCCTCTTCTATTTACTCATAGAAATACTTGTTGAATTCGGTTATCTTTAACCCTGCTATCCCTATTTCTTGACCTAATTTTTTCTCTAGCTCATGATTCCTTGTAGCCAAGAGTGGACTTGACGTTCCTCTTGAATTAGGGGACCTCTTCTTGATTAACATGGAAGGACTCATGTCCTTCTCGACACTTTCTATATAAAAAAACTTTATCACAGTCTCTGGCTATAACTATGGCTTCTGAAATAGAGGATGGTTTTACATTCTTAATGAGGTTATTCAAAGATAGATTAAGCTTCTAAATGAATCGATGGAGAAGAGTTACCTCATCCATCTCTAGAGCAAATCAGAGAAGTTTAACAAAAGTTTGGTGGTATTCTTTTAGGGTCTTCCTTTCTTGGGTTAGCTCAAAAAAATTCATTCATTTTATCCTCTCGAAATCCTGGAGGACAAAACCTTTCACGAAGGTGTAATTTCATGGCATCTCATATAACTGATTCTAGTTCTAGTGGTTAGATTGACAACAATGCTTCTAACTTTCTAGCTCCAATGGTTAGATTGACAACAATGCTTCCAACTAATTTGGCATTTCTTACGATTTTTAGACGCGAGCAAGGGTGAGCTTGCTTCTTTCATTATATCCATTAAAAGTTCAAAACTATCAAATACTTATCATAGCACCACATTTGAAGGCAGTCAGGATTAATACATCTGAGAGCATGATCCTCTAGGAATTACATATCCTCTAGGAATTACATATCTGAAGTTAGACCCATGTTTGTCTAAGATGGGTTCTAGATCTTGGATGATCGTCCTAGTATAAAGTATCGAATGGATGGCATTCACACGTCAACTATTCAAATCTTAATGGAGTTACAATCTTAATAATTTATAATATGCAAGTTAATGAGATATATCCTGAAAATTTCTCTAAACAAAGTTTCGGTCTATCCTTCTAGTCATTCAGTCTCTCACTAGTTTCTTAATTTGATCACCCTATGTTTTCCTCACAAAAGGTTTTCTCCCCAATCTCATTTCTCAAATTTATTATACAAATATCTTGCGTGTGCACCCCCAAGATACAAGCACAATTTCATAAGATGATTGTCTCAACATGTGAGAATATTCAAATCACTTCTATGGCCAGTAGAGATGATTGATTCGTCCTCATATGATAAACAATCACTTGTTTTAATCCCTTCATAGTTAACCTTTGAAAAACAAATCCTAGGAACTAAGATCGGCTCTGACACCACTTGTAAGGTTCCCCCCTTCCACAAATAGGGGAAACACTTAAGATAGTCCACTAAGTCTAAACTTGGAGAAAATTTCCTACTCATCGACACCTTGACCATGCAGAGATTCAAGGATACGATTCATAGGTAAGACCTAGTTCTATCCCGCAGGGGGAGTGTGGTCTTCTAAAATCAAATCACCCATAGGGTAATTGATCACATAAATTGGGTAACTACTAGTCTTGATTCCTAGAGACAACGCTTTTTTCCTCATCCATGCAAGGCACAGCCGTTGGCCTAATCTTCTAGAATAGAATTACTCGAGAACCTATTTATCTAACGTAGGGCTTTCACTTAATATGTTGGAAAGCTACCCGACTAATCGGGTCCACCTGTCCGTAGGATGGTGCCGTCGGGGCATTCCATCCTCCCACTTTCCACCCTACTCACGCGTCAATTTGTTTTCTAATTAATCCTACCACACAATTTGACATAAACAAACATGTTCCTTAATTAAGGCCCTTTCACAAGGTTTATTAAAACAGCCTTTGCCTTTTTCCACAATACAATAATGCCAAAGATAAGATTTATAAAAACAAAGTTTAAACATGAATCAATTTCATACAAGCCAAACTGGCTCTCTTATTCTTTTCCTTTATACCGCCGATGATCTAGAATTCGGCCTTCCAGCCTCCACATGCTGGGCAAAACCCTACGGGACCATACACCTCATCGTCGGCCGCTGGCGAGGACTCAAGCCGGCCAGTCGCCCTCTCAGGCTCCATCGCTCGATCCTCCCGCCCCTCAGAGGGATGTCTGCGCACTAGGGTGGGCTAATTCACCGCACTAGCCTGGGCCCTCAGAACTAGGCAGCATCACAATCACTCGCCTCAATCGGCAAACCTCATTCTCCCAATGGTATGAGGGATACCATGGGCCAACTCCGGGCCTTACTAACGTCTCCGCCGTCCAGCTATACAAGCACAAGAACGGGGTAGCGTCAAGGCAGGGAGAAGTTGTACTTGTACCTTAATTTAACCAAGATAACAATCCATTTACTCACTAAACCATAGGACTAGGATCCATGTCACCTTCTTTAAGAAAACAATCCTTTTCTCACAAAGATTTTAGCATTTCAACTTGAGATTGCGATAAGACATTCTTTATTAAGGCACATGCTATTGCTTAAAAGAATACAAACTTTAAATAGCAAATCAATCAAATAGATCACTATAATCAACTAATAGAGAAGCCGGGGCCATACCTCAACCCCTAAGAATGATATATAATTGAAAAACAAAATATGTATATACCTTATAGAAATTTGTCGTTTATCGTTGTCTTTGCTCGTATTAACAAGAGCTTTAGAACTTGACATATGAGAATAGAGTCTTCTAATACCTTGTCTTTTGATAGAAATCATCCAATAATCTCCAAGCTTTATCTCCTCTTACTCATACTATGATTCTTCTCTTACTCATACTATGATTCTTCTCTTACTCATACTATGATTCTTCTCTCTTTCTAAGATCTATGGCAAAATAGCCTTCTCCTACAGAGCTACGGCATACTATTCTTTCTCTAAAAGAAAAGCTATGGAGTTTTGGTCTCTTCCTCCGAAAGACTATAGCAATCTAAGCTTCTTTTCTGAGATATTAGATAAGAATGAAGGGATATATGCATCTCAAACTCTAGGATTACCTTGAGGCTACTTGTTGTCTTCTCACAGTTTTCTCTATATTAAGACCCTGACAAAAACAGCAAGCTGTTTCGGCCATAACTCTCTGATAAAAACTCAGAATATAGTCATGTAACCAATCAAAAGAACGGGAAGGTATCTAGTCTACAAGCCTTCGCGGGCAGAATAGGCAAAAACGTGTGTATATAGCCACAAACGCGCCATCTTTGGAAACACGTTGTTTTTCCACATTTTTAGTATGCATGGACTCTAAATGTGTAAAAGTACTCTAAATATGACCTCTTATCACCTAAATTCAAAATTCTATTTTTGGGGATACTTATCTCTTAATAGAACTATTCTTATGTTCTTATTTCTTTTAGGATTTTTGGAGCTAATATTTTTATTCTAACACTTTTCTAATGTTTCTAGCCTTATTGTCTCACTCTTTCTAATTACACTCTCTTTTCTTATTGAAATCTATATTAAAAGAGACACATACATACATGGCTTGGGAGGGACCTTACAATCTCCCCCACTAAAAAGATTCGAGATGTCCTCATCTCGCAAGCTGGGGTAGTATCTAAGTAAATCCTCTTGTCTCTTTCAAAGTGGTGTCCCCACACTAGGTAAAAATCTTCTTTTATCTAAACATTTTTCTTAAAGAGTCCTTTATTTCATGTGTTTGGCTTGTTTTGTTGTGCCTCCAAAAGGTCTTTATTATTCTAAAGTTAATTGGCCTTATTATCCTAAGTTCATGCATCCATATACCTCTCAAGTGCTATGAACCTTCGAATTCCTTATTCTATACCTCCATGTAATATGGTACTTAACAAATTATCATGGAGAAATGTAAGGGAATCAATCCTTTACGTAATCTAACCTATGATAGCAATTTCATAATCTTAGTATCGTCTTGTAGAATACCTCTATTCGTCATGCACATTACTTCACATGAATCTTGCACCAATCCTCTTCTATTTACTCATAGAAATACTTGTTGAATTCGGTTATCTTTAACCCTGCTATCCCTATTTCTTGACCTAATTTTTGCTCTAGCTCATGATTCCTTGTAGCCAAGAGTGGACTTGACGTTCCTCTTGAATTAGGGGACCTCTTCTTGATTAACATGGAAGGACTCATGTCCTTCTCGACACTTTCTATATAAAAAAACTTTATCAAAGTCTCTGGCTATAACTATGGCTTCTGAAATAGAGGATGGTTTTACATTCTTAATGAGGTTATTCAAAGATAGATTAAGCTTCTAAATGAATCGATGGAGAAGAGTTACCTCATCCATCTCTAGAGCAAATCGGAGAAGTTTAACAAAAGTTTGGTGGTATTCTTTTAGGGTCTTCCTTTCTTGGGTTAGCTCAAAAAAATTCATTCATTTTATCCTCTCGAAATCCTGGAGGACAAAACCTTTCACGAAGGTGTAATTTCATGGCATCTCATATAACTGATTCTAGTTCTAGTGGTTAGATTAACAACAATGCTTCTAACTTTCTAGCTCCAATGGTTAGATTGACAACAATGCTTCCAACTAATTTGGCATTTCTTACGATTTTTAGACGCGATCAAGGGTGAGCTTGCTTCTTTCATTATATCCATTAAAAGTTCAAAACTATCAAATACTTATCATAGCACCACATTTGAAGGCAGTCAGGATTAATACATCTGAGAGCATGATCCTCTAGGAATTACATATCCTCTAGGAATTACATATCCGAAGTTAGACCCATGTTTGTCTAAGATGGGTTCTAGATCTTGGATGATCGTCCTAGTATAAAGTATCGAATGGATGGCATTCACACGTCAACTATTCAAATCTTAATGGAGTTACAATCTTAATAATTTATAATATGCAAGTTAATGAGATATATCCTGAAAATTTCTCTAAACAAAGTTTCGGTCTATCCTTCTAGTCATTCAGTCTCTCACTAGTTTCTTAATTTGATCACCCTATGTTTTCCTCACAAAAGGTTTTCTCCCCAATCTCATTTCTCAAATTTATTGTACAAATATCTTGCGTGTGCACCCCCAAGATACAAGCACAATTTCATAAGATGATTGTCTCAACATGTGAGGATATTCAAATCACTTCTATGGCCAGTAGAGATGATTGATTCGTCCTCATATGATAAACAATCACTTGTTTTAATCCCTTCATAGTTAACCTTTGAAAAACAAATCCTAGGAACTAAGATCAGCTCTGATACCACTTGTAAGGTTCCCCCCTTCCACAAATAGGGGAAACACTTAAGATAGTCCACTAAGTCTAAACTTGGAGAAAATTTCCTACTCATCGACACCTTGACCATGCAGAGATTCAAGGATACGATTCATAGGTAAGACCTAGTTCTATCCCGCAGGGGGAGTGTGGTCTTCTAAAATCAAATCACCCATAGGGTAATTGATCACATAAATTGGGTAACTACTAGTCTTGATTCCTAGAGACAACGCTTTTTTCCTCATCCATGCAAGGCACAGCCGTTGGCCTAATCTTCTAGAATAGAATTACTCGAGAACCTATTTATCTAACGTAGGGCTTTCACTTAATATGTTGGAAAGCTACCCGACTAATCGGGTCCACCTGTCCGTAGGATGGTGCCGTCGGGGCATTCCATCCTCCCACTTTCCACCCTACTCACGCGTCAATTTGTTTTCTAATTAATCCTACCACACTGTTTGACATAAACAAACATGTTCCTTAATTAAGGCCCTTTCACAAGGTTTATTAAAATAGCCTTTGCCTGTTTCCACAATACAATAATGCCAAAGATAAGATTTATAAAAACAAAGTTTAAACATGAATCAATTTCAGACAAGCCAAACTGGCTCTCTTATTCTTTTCCTTTATACTGCCGATGATCTAGAATTCGGCCTTCCAGCCTCCACATGCTGGGCAAAACCCTACGGGACCATACACCTCATCGTCGGCCGCTGGCGAGGACTCAAGTCGGCCTGTCGCCCTCTCAGGCTCCATCGCTCGATCCTCCCGCCCCTCAGAGGGATGTCTGCGCACTAGGGTGGGCTAATTCACCGCACTAGCCTGGGCTCTCAGAACTAGGCAGCATCACAATCACTCGCCTCAATCGACAAACCTCATTCTCCCAATGGTATGAGGGATACCATGGGCCAACTCCGGGCCTTACTAACGTCTCCGCCGTCCGGCTATACAAGCACAAGAACGGGGTAGCGTCAAGGCAGGGAGAAGTTGTACTTGTACCTTAATTTAACCAAGATAACAATCCATTTACTCACTAAACCATAGGACTAGGATCCATGTCACCTTCTTTAAGAAAACAATCCTTTTCTCACAATGATTTTAGCATTTCAACTTGAGATTGCGATAAGACATTCTTTATTAAGGCATATGCTATTGCTTAAAAGAATACAAACTTTAAATAGCAAATCAATCAAATAGATCACTATAATCAATTAATAGAGAAGCCGGGGCCATACCTCAACCCCTAAGAATGATATATAATTGAAAAACAAAATATGTATATACCTTATAGAAATTTGTCGTTTATCGTTGTCTTTGCTCGTATTAACAAGAGCTTTAGAACTTGACATATGAGAATAGAGTCTTCTAATACCTTGTCTTTTGATAGAAATCATCCAATAATCTCCAAGCTTTATCTCTCTTACTCATACTATGATTCTTCTCTTACTCATACTATGATTCTTCTCTCTTTCTAAGATCTATGGCAAAATAGCCTTCTCCTACAGGGCTACGGCATACTATTCTTTCTCTAAAAGAAAAGCTATGGAGTTTTGGTCTCTTCCTCCGAAAGACTATAGCAATTTAAGCTTCTTTTCTGAGATATTAGATAAGAAATAAGGGATATATGCATCTCAAACTCTAGGATTACCTTGAGGCTACTTGCTGTCTTCTCACAGTTTTCTCTATATTAAGACCCTGACAAAAACAGCAAACTGTTTCGGCCATAACTCTCTCATAAACTCAGAATATAGTCATGTAACCAGTCAAAAGAACGGGAAGGTATCTAGTCTACAAGCCTACGCGGGCAGAATAGGCAAAAACGTGTGTATATAGCCACAAACGCGCCATCTTTGGAAACACGTTGTTTTTCCACATTTTTAGTATGCATGGACTCTAAATGTGTAAAAGTACTCTAAATATGACCTCTTATCACCTAAAATCAAAATTCTATTTTTGGGGATACGTATCTCTTAATAGAACTTATTTTATGTTCTTATTTCTTTTAGGATTTTTGGAGCTAATATTTTTATTCTAACACTTTTCTAATGTTTCTAGCCTTATTGTCTCACTCTTTCTAATTACACTCTCTTTTCTTATTGAAATCTATATTAAAAGAGACACATACATACATGGCTTGGGAGGGACCTTACAAAAAGCTTCATTCTAGCAAGGAAAGCTCATTCTTCTCCACCAAGAAGATTATCAAAGCATTTCCAAATCATCCAAAGATGGGTGAAAAAGGGTCTTCTCCAAGTACAAGGATTATATGAGAGGGTGCTAGTGCTATTGAGCTATGTAGTTAGACCAAAAAACGTTCACATGTAGAAATTCAAAGGCCTGACAAGAAGACAAAAATAAGGCAATCTCAACCATGGTATCAAAGGCAAACACACAAGAGAATGCTCGAGTAAAGGAAATATAGATTCCAAAGGTAATACTACAAACCAAAGGATATCATAAAGGTGAAACCCAAGTTTGGATCCCAAAAAGGAAAACCATACTCCCAAATAAGAAGAGGTATACACCTAGGAAGAAGTTTGCACCAAAACAAAGAACCCAACAAAAAAGATACCATGCTGGATACCCAAGAATTCATCAAATATGGGTACCTACAAAACTACTTCAAGCTCATGGATACTCTGTAAGCAATACCATCATATGGGTGCCTAAAGCTGTTAAGATTAATAAGGTTTCATCATCAATTTCAACTCAAGGAAAACATACTAATTATATGGTATGGAGAACAAAGCAAACATAGGCTAACCACATGAAAAACTCTACTTCTAGACACCAAGAATAATTGCCCACCATCACTTCATCCATTGACACGATACAATCAAAGATGTCCCCATAGATCATCTACATAAACACGCTCTTTGAACGAGTCGAGAAGAAGTTGCAGAAGCTCAGTGGTGTGGTAGAAACAAGAACCTACTCTCCTGAAAAGGTAAATAAACACAAGAAACTTTTGATCACATGGTGGTAAAAAAAAAGCCACGAAGCCACAAGAACCAATACTTGGAAAGGTAGAATGCCACAAGAATGTCTTAGAAGCATAATCTGGTGAATCATCATTGGAAGGAGTGCAAAGGTCAAAGAATTCATCAATACCCATGTGGGATGCTACCAAGGTTGAATTGGACTATTGGGTGTACAACTCCTTGCCATCAAATACTTCAAGGTCGAATTGGACTAGTGGGTATACAAATCCTTGCCATCAAATTCTTCAAGCATCACATGGAATAAAATAGATAATGAAAGTATTGACTACCATGATTCTCCCAAAACCACTACCATGAGTCTAAAAATCACATTTGCAAAAACTCAGTGTACAAACAAATAAGGTGGTACTGATGGCTCCACCTTATAATAGATAAGAAGTTTCATAAAATCAATACTATAGCTTGTTTACCATGATTATCTCAGAAATCACGCCCATGATTTCTCAAAATCATGCCAACAAATCTTCTTCCAAATATGTAAATGTTGTGTCTTTTCATCACTAAGATTCTTCAATCACGACATGATTTCAACCACCTACAGAATCATGGAGGCTAAAACTACCTATGAGTGAAGCGCTAGGTCACCTGCGAAGGATCCTAGAGGGTGCTGACCATACGCTGCTCGGGCTCTAGGTCACCGAAGATACCCACACGTGCGTCGTGGAAGATATTGGAACAAGGAATAAGAGTTGTTTTCTGAAACTGGGCATGGATCTGGTTGATTGACCTTGCTAGTCCTCAACGGATGAGTCCATGGCTCTTTTATATGGATCTGTGGGTTGATCTTGCTGATCTTCCATGGAGATTCCATTTTGTTATACAAATATATTGCCGGTTACTATGAGCTAGGAACTATGGAAAAGGCCCCTGAGTGAAGAGGTGGTGAGCGTTCTGATTGCCAATGATGCCATAAGTATACCGATGAATGAATGACTGGAAATAGGGATTCAACCAGAGACTTTGAGGATTGTCATCAGTGACATAATGGGTTCATTAAAGGATTGTTTTAAAGTTAGCTGATGCTGACAAAAAGGCAATTTCATATTGGGTGTTTAAGTGGTGTGACTAGTTTTATGTTTGCATGAACTTCCGACTAGGGGGCCTTGGAACTCTTTTCCTTGGTACCCGGGAAAAAACCTAACCAAATTCCTAGTTGGATCGCATCACTACAGTGGTTGGGCGGTTGGCTAACCCATGGGACTGGATGGGGTTAGGCTGGACTGATGGATCCGTAAATCGAGACTCAAATTCTGATATTACGATAGATGAAGTAAATCCCGGATAGTAATTATCTATGGATAGGAATCAATGGCTGTGCCTCTTGATGGGGAAAAAAGCGTTGATCCCAATGATCCAAGTACAAGTTTCTTCCTTGATCTGACTGAGTACCTTTATAGGTGTAGTCGGATCAGTTTGTTCAGTAATGGTCTTGACTACGTTAGAGTAAAGAGTTATCCTGGTGGAATCGCCCGTGCTTTCCGGGTAAAGGAAGTCTTTTCGGGTTCGATTTTGGATAAACCGACGGATTAGTCTCTTGTCCGGATATCCGTGGGCGAGGCCCCGAGTGTGGGACCCTGGCCCGCGCAAGAAGTGCTACTTCTGCTGCTAGCACCCCAAATCCGTTGCGCGGTGGGGACAGGGATCTCACATTCCGCATTCCTGGAGAAACCTTTTGGCTTTCTGAATTGTGGAAAATCTTTTGACCTTTTGGATTCCGGAAACTTTTGACCTTTCACATTCCGATTTTTATTTTGTCTTTTCATTTTCCCAAAACTTTTGGCTTTCCATATTCTGAAAAAATCATTGGGATTCCGAAATTTTTAACTATTCGTATTCTTATGCATTCAGGGTAAATCAAAAATTTTAAAAAATTCCTAAAAATTAGACAAAGGTTATTTTAAATTTTGGAAAAATGTGGGGTTGGTGTTTGGCATGTGGTGTGTCCATTCAGGCGCCCGTGACCATTCTAATTCCTTTAAAATATATTTTCTGACCCAAAAAATTACAAAATCCATTTAAATTATAAATCTTCATTGGATTGGAGAATTGTCCGGCGGAATTGGAAATTTCATGAATGATGGGATTCTCAGGAGAAATTAGGAATATTCTAGAAATTATTTTTAAAAATCCTAGAAATTGGTATTTTTTAAAATATCAATGGTATTTCAGAAAATCTATTTGCTAAATTTTTTTTGGAAAAATATATTTTTGGAATGCCATAAGATAGGTTTGGTGTAATTCAAAATTATCGTAATTTGAGGCCCTATTAAATTAGGAAAAATTAGGAAAAAATCATGATAATTCTTTTTCTCGAGAGTTTATTATTTTCGAGGGTTATTTAATGTTGAAGTACATTTTCTAGTGCTTACATTAGATAGATGCAGGTTATTCGCATATTATTAATATGATTGTACCTCTCGTATTAGTAGATATTTTTGTTTGGATTATTAATATGATTATACTCTAGATTGATGAGTTGGCCACCAATTTTAATGCTTCTTTTGGCATAATTAATTACCATTAGATGGTATGCATTGATTTTTATGATCATCTATGCTTTTCATGGATTTGAGGAGCTTTTATGCTTTTATCCATGGTTTATAAGGATCTTTTGATCTTTTGGATAAAATCATGTGCTTTGAAGATAGCATTTACCTTCGTTTTTTGCACGTAATTTTGGAGTATATTGCTTGTACTCTTGTACATATTTCAGCTCGGATACCTAGTTGTTTATGTATCTAGGTGAGTTATTTTTCTAGCCGGATCTCTATTTTGTAGCTTTTGGAGAGTGTGTGGGCTTCATATATCAAGAAATAGGTTTCAAAAGAGTAGAAATTGGTAGAATAGTCCATTGCTATGCTTAATGAAGCATTTAGGCATGAGATTAGCTAGTTCTTGGCTCTCTAATCATGAAATCACCGCCCAAGTGTTCCCTCTCCAAAGCCTCAATCAAGTGTCTATTATGCTCAATAACTCTCCCATAATGTTGCCTAAGTGATGGCTAAGAGATATGAGGTGATTGGAGCAAGAAAGCTGATGAATCTAGTGTTTTCTTGAAGCACCTAATGGCTAGAAATCTAGTGTTTTCTTGAAGCACCTAATGGCTAGAAATCTCTGCAACAACAAACCATGGTAAAATTTGGGGAGAATGGGATCAATGAGAAGATCTGATACCACTGCAATGAACCAGCAATGATGGCATGGAGTGATGACATGGGTGTAGGAGAAGAATCCATGAGCAAGGAGAAGAGCAAGATTGCCATGGAAGCTTATTAGCTTGTAATTTTGATTAGTATGAGTTAATTGTTATTAGCTATTCTCATTGGCCTATATACCATGGCCTCCTTTTCTCACATACTTATTAATGGCCACCCTACTTGGCCTTTGGCCCATAAGCCTATGTCCCCCACTTACACTTGGTCCTTTGTCCCAATACAACTTATGCTTGGCCCATGGCCTTATATTTACAACTTGTGTCCACACTTATGTGTGCAACACTTCATCAGACTAATATAAATAAATATTCAAGGTCAAATAAGGGTGTAACTCAAAAAGAAAAGTTAAGGATAGGTTACTCAATATACTCTTTGAAGAATCATGATTGAGTAGACGATGACCTTAGAAAAACTAGAGTTGACATAATTGTAATGAGAAACTTGTTACTCAAAAAAATCCATGGAATGACTTAAAATAAGGTGGTAGAGTCTTTTTAAAGGTACAAGAGATTCTTGCATAAGTTAAGCATTGTCCAAAGTTGAGGTGCTTAGTGGTAAGCTAATACCTTTTTCCCTTTTAAGAATGGGAGTTGTCAAAATAAATGTTTGAGATCCTTGTAATTATCAAATATGTCCATCTATTCATGGAAGTGTTGTAAAAGATGTTTGTAGTGTCCTTGACCTATGGGCTTTCTCTTAAGGACAAATAAACCTTGGTGAAATGATATTAATTTTATTAATGCTGCTTGTTTTATCTCTACTGAAAGGCTATGCCAGATGGGCAAGTTACAAGTGGTACAAAAGAGTCTCATAGTAATGCTTGCGCAATGTATGTAATGTTGACTTACAGGTTGTTGATTAAAGAGTTTGAGAAATGGTCTGAAAGAAAGCTACATCTAGATTAACCCATAACATGTAGATCAACACTTGTCTCACCTATACGATCATAATACACGCATAATTGACCTCTTGAGAATCACCACCATGAAGATTACTATAATGTTGTCGCCTTCAAGAAGAGTCTTATCACAAGAAACATGATCCTCACAATCAATCCCATTAAAAGAACCATGTAATTGTCTTTTATTTACCTCATTGACAGTTACCTCCTCATGGTGGCTATCCACTATTTCATTTTCAGCCACCAATGTACACATAAAAATCTCTCAACATTCCCATCAGCATCACCATTTTCACTTTTAGATTCTTCATGGAAGTGATGATCTGAGGATGATCTCCAATGAGGGACTCAGAGTGAAGTGAACTCCTTGTAGATTGCCCACTAAGAGACAAGGTTATCATGCAACATAATCCCTCCACAATAAACTAGATCTTATTGAGAGCAATGTTGTCATTACTATCCATAAAGAAGTGGACCACTTTCATGAATTCTTTGTCTAGATTTTTCATAATTCCATTTATGATTTCCTTTTCCTTGATATGTAGATAAAAGAAGGAAAGGTATCAATACTTCTTGGCATACCTAAACAAGGAATATTTGTGTATAGATGCCATGCATTTATGTCCAAAACCTGTTTGCTCTCAAATAGCCACAAAGTTCTACACAACTTCATACTATTTGGTCAAATTCTCCCAATCCCACTCATAGTTATGCATTTCCTTCACCCACCATGATCTAGCTTTTCTCATAGAATGTGAAGTCGCTTTCTTTACTTTGTCAATCTTGCCACCACAAATAAAGGCATGAAAGAGTTGAACTATATAATTTTGACCTTTTGGATCTTGGTGAAAGAGGGTACCATGTGGCAATGAGTGGCGGGGGGGGGGGTAAATATCCCACATGTGAAGATAGTTGTGTTAAGGTAGGACTATGTGAGGTAGATGTTAAAAGACGTGGTGTTAGCTTACTGAATGAATGAATGAATGAATCAATGAAAAATATCATCAATAGAGAATCTGACACCACTAGAGAAACACATGCCAAAACTTAGATATTAATAAGATATAACCAATGAGAAATAGAGTGTACTCAAGGTCACCACAAGCATCATATAAACACAAGATAATGGAAAATTTAAAGAGCAGAGTTTTTTCCACAAAGGACCACTTAGTATATTGATCACTAATAAGCAAGTACACAAAGCATTGGAATTACACTCTCCACTTAGCTCTCTGGTTAACTCTCAAGTGTGAGTAGTAGACCTTGTTTATATAGGCTCATGAGAAGGAGGTGCCTAGGGACCATGAATCTCTCCACCTCCCTTAGATTTCTCACTAGACTAACCTAAAATGTGATTCCTCAATCATAGGAAAGTATCTACTAGACCTACAACTCTAGTAAATGAGCCTTGTAACCTTAGAACAAGACACTCTAGTAAATGACCTACAACTCTAGTAAATGAGCCTTGTAACCTTAGAACAAGACACTCTAAGGTATATAGACTCAGGATAAGGAGGGTAGGGCCCATGAATCTCTCCGAGCCTTCTAACTTTAGAACAAGACACTATAAGGTATCACTAAGGAAATCACACTAAGAATGGATGCTAGATCAAATATCTTCTAATACCCTCCCTTTATCGAGAATCCATACCATGCAAGGTGTTCTTGGATGAGATCTACCACTAAGATAAAGATCACTAAGATGATAAAAAATGCCCCATGGGCTATAGAATGTCATACATAAGAACTGCTAGAATAATGAGTTGGACAAGTTTTCCTCCTCCTTCTCTAGGTGCTTTTATTTTCCCTTCACTTTATCCTCTTCATCATTTCTCCTTTTGAATCAATCTAGGAGCCTTGGTCTTCTTGTCCTTAACTATAATGGAATGCTCCACTGGAACTGGTGTTGAAGAAGTTGAAGATTTGGATCCCTTCATGTGGGTTTGTTTAATCCTCTAGACTGAGGGAATAAGTCATTGAGGTTAGAGTATGATTGGTTTAATTGGATATCAATGAGACACATTGTTCATAACAAGGAGTCATGCTGGAGAGAAACACATAGATGGCTTCCTATTCATCAATGGTAACACCTACACCACTGAGTTGATTAATCATATAATGAATGTCATTGACATAGAAGAAACACTGGCTTTGTAATTTTTTTCCATCCGATAAATTTGGAGTCTAACTTGTTCCACTTAGTGATGATGATATCTCGATCTCTGTTTGGTCTCTTCTCAGTACCATTATTAACCACTCCCCACATGTATTTTTCTGTGAGATACATTTGCATTTTGATGCGCCAAGTATGGTACTTTGAGCCATCAAAATTATCTATTTCATCATACATCTATCCCACCATAGTTACTATGATTCTCAAACCCCCCCCCCCCCACACACATAGTGTTGGACAAATAAGGAAGTCCTTTATAGCTCTAGGACTTTACAATGGATCTTGTCTTTTCACCCATAAATGCTCTACTCAAGTATCCCTTCACCAAATAAGTGGAAATGTGTAGGTAACTTGTCTCTGATTTGGACCTAAAACATATCTTTAATCCTTTGGCTAATGTGATTGGAACTTTAGTTTTAGTGTGTAAATATCTTGGCATTCCGACTAACACATCTCACACTGGGACCTCACACACAAGAGTGTCCTTTATAGCTTGAGGACATTAGAAAAAGGATTTTCATTGATGAACACACTAAGGCAATAGATGACTCACACCACACATATTTATTGAAATAAAACACACACACATATGTGATTTGAGGATCCTTTTATAATGTGGAGGGCTTTTATGAAGGGTTGATGTAATTCTCACAATTAAAGGCTCATACACATAGGTTATAATAAATTCCCTTATTCAACGAGGGGAATTAGGAACCGCCTTGGAATTTTATGCTTGTCAAACAACTTCTTGAGTGCCTTAAACTACACACTGATAGTAGGAGAGTAACAAGTTGTTTGATGCAGAAGGATTGCGCTCCAGAGACCCACCTTTTTTATGTTATACCATAGTGTCTCCCATAGCCTGAGAAACAGGGCTTTTTGTACCCTATACAATAAGAAGCTAAACTAACCTCTCCACAAAAGAGCTTATGGCTATGCTAGGGAAGAACCACTGATGTGCAGTGACTTGAACCAATTTTCTACTATTGGGGGTCATCTTTGAGCTTGGATTGAAGCTGATCACAAAGTTTCTTTTGAGCTCACAATAGTAGCCCCAATAGGACTTTCACAAAGAGTTGATTAAAGTACTTTAGTGCTTGTTTTGATGTTGTGAAGGAACCTTCTCACATGTTGAATAATACGCGAGAAAGAAAGCAACTTCGACTACAAATTGAGCTGAGAATGGAGCTGTCTCCTTCACTTATCTAGTCCGCACTCAGTGGAGTGACAATAAATCTGTTGATTGCTTTCTCTCTCTCTTTTACTCCTTCTCTCCCTTCTCTCTCTCACTCAAAAATGCTTGCTCTTACTCAAAGATTTGCAAGCATAGATCTCTCTCACACTCAATGTGAATGCCTCAGACAAGGTTCATCCATTTACTCATATCGACGACACATTATTTTCCATACACATTCACGTTCATTATTCTACATACACATCCATGCATACATCCATTTTCACATCCTCATTCATACATCCACATCCACATACATAACCATACATCCACATCTCCATGCATACATCCACATCCATAATCACATTCACATCCATACATCTACATCTACATGCGTACATCCACATCTCCATGCATACACCAACATCTCCATGCATATATCCACATCCATAATCACATTCACATCCATACATCTACATCTACATACATATATCCACATCTCCATGCATACATCAACATCTCCATGCATACATCCACATCCACATTCTCATTCACATCCATACATCTACATCTACATGTATACATCCGCATCCACATTCTCATTCACATCCATACATCTACCTCTACATCCACATTCACATTTATACATTCATTTTCACATTCCCATTCATATAATCACATATGCCTTCACATCTATTCTTTTACATCACATCCATTCTCGCCTTATCACAACCCATATACATCTTATCCCATCACATACACTTCTTACCTCATCCCATACATATCTTATCATATCTTAACTCATCTTATTACATCCTAACTCATCTCATATGCATCTTATCACATCTCATACACCTCTTTTCACATCCTATCACATCTCATATGCATCTTATCACCTCTTATCACATCTCATACACCTCTTATCACATCCTATCACATCTCATACACATCTTATCACATCCTATCACATCTCATATGCATCTTATCACCTCTTTTATCACATCTCATACACCTCTTATCACATCCTATCACATCCCATACACATCTTATCACATCCTATCACATCTCATATACATCTTATCATATCGTATCATTTCCCATATCTATTTATAGAATACAAGAGAATTCTTATATTTGATATAAGATTTCTTTACGCATCTATTTATGCATAAATTCAATTTAAGGAGACTTGCACTTCCGAAATAAAAATCAATCTTTTATGCATCTTCCTATACATAAATTCATTTTAAATGAGAATAACACTTTGAATTAAAACTCAATCTTTTATGCATCTTCCTATGCATAAATTCAATTTAGATGAGAATGATACTTTTGAATTAAAAATCAATCTTTTATGCATCTTCTTATGCATAAATTCATTTTAAATGAGAATGACACTCTGAATTAAAATTCAATCTTTTATGCATCTTCTTATGCATAAATTCAATTTAGATGAGAATGACACTTTTGAATTAAATCAATCTTTTATGCATCTTCTTATGCATAAATTCAATTTAATAGGAATTACACTTTTAGAATAAAAGAATTTCTCTTATGTATACCTCAAAGCATGAAATCCAATTATGATAAAAGTAACATTTTAACAATATAATAATCATCTTTTATGCATGCCTCTATGCATGAAATTCAAATGTGAAAATTAACACTTTTATAATAAAATAATCATTTTTTTGTAACATTTTTACGATAAAATAATAATTTTTTTTCATACCTCTATGCATGAAATTCAAATGTGATAAAAGTAACACTTTTACAATAAAATAAATATTTTTTTTTTGTTAAATTTTTACAATAAAATAATATTTTTTTTTCATACCTCTATGCATGAAATTCAATATGATAAAAGTAACATTTTTACAATAAAATAATCATATTTTTTTCTTTACAGTTTTATAATAAAATAATCATTTTTTTTCATACCTCTATGAAATTCAATATGCTAAAAGTAACACTTTTATAATAAAATATTCATCTTTTATGCATACCTCTATGCATGAAATTCAATTATGCTAAAAGTAACACTTTTATAATAAATATTCATCTTTTATGCATACCTCTATGCATGAAATTCAATTATGCTAAAAGTAACACTTTTATAATAAAATATTCATCTTTTATGCATACCTCTATGCATGAAATTCAATTATGCTAAAAGTAACACTTTAATAATAAAATATTCATCTTTTATGCATACAAATAATCATTATAAAAACTTGACATTAATCAAATAACCATTCACCTAGAATAGAGAATGGTTGGTTTTGTTAGAGAAGAGAGGGGAATGCTTTTTTGTAATGAAGCATAACATTTTTAGAAAAGACCTAAAGCATAAAAACCATTTAAAGCCATAAAAACCATAAAATAAGTGAAAAGAAGAATTACCAACTTACTAATGACTTGAAAGCTTTCCTTTGGCTTGATGGTTTGAGGGTTCAACTCTTGTTTGAACAAGAGTGGCCAACCAATCTTTGGATGAGGAAAATTTAAAAAACTAATGAATTATTAATATATTCATAGTTCTTGGCTCGGGTGAAATAGAGTAACAATGCATTAAACACTATATATTTTCAACAAGGGGGAGGCTTCTATTTATAGGAAAAATTGAGCTCCTAACCAAACAAACTGATTCTAGAATTTTCCAAGTTAGTTTGGTCAATCTTTGACCATTTTTAGGTCAGTTAAGCTAACTTTTGGAACTAGACTTGAATGAGGAGAGAGGAGAGATGAAATATCTCAATTTTTATGAGTTTAAAACTCATTCAAGCATGTGAATTAGGCGCCTCATTGAAGGCCCTCCCCTTCCTTACATATGTGTCAAAAATGGAATCATTATACTCAAAATATCTCATATTTTTAACATTGCTCATAGTTTCTTACTAATAAACCTTGTACATATTCAACTCTTCATCTTATGTGAGAATTGAAGGGACTCCCCTTCCTTACATATGTGTCAAAATGGAATCATTATACCCAAAATATCTCATATTTTTAATATTGTTCATAGTTTCTTACTAATAAACCTTGTACATATTCAACTCTTCATCTTATGTGAGAATTGAAGGGACTCCCCTTCCTTACATATGTGTCAAAATGGAATCATTATACCCAAAATATCTCATATTTTTAATATCACTCATAGTTTCTTACTAATAAACCTTGTACATATTCAACTCTTCACCTTATGTGAGCATTTACTCATTTTTGGATATCTTCTTATACAAAATTGGATTTATCTCCTCCCCACACATGGATTGATCTTATTGGCCCATAGGAACCTTAATTGGACCATAATCCAAAAGTTTCTAAAAATCTAGACCCTTAGGCTAAGGTCCTTCATACCCATTTTCAATTAATTCTAATTGTACATTGCAAAGTTTTTTTTGAATTTCTGTTTCAGGGAAACTTATTTTAATAAGATAAGATATTTTTCTATCCAAAAGTATTCAAAATATGAATATTCTCTCTGTAGAATATTTTCAGGAGGGCCCTCAAGTGACTCTTGACTCTCCATTTCCCATGTGTGACCCTTTGATGCTTGACCCTAACCTTAACCCTTAAGGTTAGTCCTAACCCATGCTCCACTAGAGCTTGTTCCCATGCTCCCATGCTCACAAGCCTAATGTGGGTTAGCCTCCTAGTATATGCATACGTAATGTGCATATAATATACTTCCCCTCTCTCAAAACATTGCACTCTTGCAATGAAAAGAAGGAGAAATGCACTGAACAATATCAACCGACTCCCAAGTCGAATCCTTTATTTCCTTATCTTTCCACCTAATTTTAACCTCAAGGATTAGTCAACTACAAAGTTTCATTTCCCTGAATTCAAGTACCTTATCAGGTTCATGTGGAACAGAGGATAATTCTGCGACTTCAAGGAGTTCTTGAGGAGTAACTATGTTATCCTCAACTCCCAGTTTTCCTTTCAATCTATTGATATGAAAGCGTGGATGAACTCTAACATGTGGAGGTAGTTTAAGTTCATACGCAACCATGCCAATCCGATGTATAACTTGAAATTGACCACAATATCTAGAAGATAAATTCGAGCATTTTCTTATTGGACAAAGTCTGAGAATCTTTAGAAACTTTTAAATAAACCAACGCTCCTGGTTCAGAAGACCAATTTGAGTGTCCTCTATCACCATAGAACCGTGCCCTATCCTGAGCACTCCTGATAGAATCCCGAGCTTTGGTCAGCATTATTTTACCTAAAGTACGGAACTAGAGAAAGAAATGCCAACAAAGGAAGAATCCAAATTTCCTTAATCCAAACACAACAAGATAAACTCGTTGAACTCTAAATAAAGAGATTTCAACAAGTGAAAATGCCGACTAGATTACACTCATCAATACATGCAGGCTATAGATAAAAGAAGTTTATTTAGAAAATGCCCACACTATAACTTCTAATGAATTTCAAAAATGAGATTGTCTTTGAATGTTGAGGTCAACATGCTAAGTGATGTAAGCAAAGCAACAATCTTGAGTCCAAATTATCCCATAAGATAATATATGTGAGGGATCACTAACGTCCCATACCACCATGATACCACCCATACATACCTTAATAATTTGAAACTCACTAGGAAAAATGAATAAAATCCTGTAGTATAAAAGGAATAAGATAGCCTTATCCTAGACTTTCACATACTAAAACCTGTCTCTATATTCCTGAGACCACATCAAGGAATAACTCTTTCCGAGTACATCATTAGAAAATAATTATAAATTATTGGTGCCTTTCTAATGATAAATACCCAATCAATACAATAAAGCTAGCTACATAAACAACTAGGTATCCGAGTTGGAATATGTACAAGAGTACAAGCAATATACTCCAAAATTACGTGCAAAAAACGAAGGCAAATGCTATCTTCAAAGCATATGATATTATCCAAAAGATCAAAAGATTCTTATAAACCATGGATAAAAGCATAAAAGCTCCTCAAATCCATGAAAACCATAGTTGATCATAAAAATCAATGCATACCATCTAATGGTAATTAATTATGTCAAAAGAAGCATTAAAATTGGTGGCCAACTCATCAATACAGAGTATATGAATGTGGTGTCATTCAAGCAAAACTCCAAAGTAAGCAAGTGAAACACATGTGTGTAACACTCATTAAAAAACCCCTAGATACAAGTGATCTAGGCAGAACCTGATGAGTCCATATAAAACTTGAAAAACATCTAATAAAATCCACCAAAACAAATAGATCAACTAACCCATGATAGAATTTATCTTCGGCTTAAGAAATTAAGCATAGACCACACTTAAACAAGTGTAAAATAGAATATCATGGAAAAGTGTCAAATGTGAGATACACTTTGAATGCAGATTCTAGCCATCATTGAAAAAATTAAGGATCATGTCTAAAAAGAATGGCTAAACAATAATAAAAAATCATGAAGACATGCTAAAATACCATTGATATTTTAAAAAATACTAATTTTTAGGATTTTTAAAAATAATTTCCAGAATATTTCTAATTTTTCTTGAGAATCCCATCGTTCATGAAATTTCCAATTTCGCCTGACAATTCTCAAATCCAATGAAAATTTACAATTTAAATGGATTTTTTAATTTTCAGGGTGAAAAAATATATTTGAAAGGAATTTGAATGGTCACGGGCACCCGAATGGACACACCACATGCCAAACACCAACCCCACATTTTCTCGAGATTTAAAATAACCTTTGTCTAATTTTTAAGATTTTTTGAAATTTTTAATTTACCCCGAACGCATAAGAATACGAACAATCAAAAATTTCATAATCCCAACGGTTTTTCTGGAATATGGAAAGCCAAAAGTTTCGGGAAAATGAAAAGAAAAAAAAAATTGGAATGTGAAAGGTGAAAAGTTTTCGGAATCCGAAAGGTCAAAATATTTTCCAGAATTCAGAAAGCCAATAGGTTTCTCGGGAATGTGGAAAGCCAAAAGGTTTCCCGGAAGATGAAAAGCCAAAAGGTTTTAAGAGAAAAAAATTTAGAAATTTCCAAAGATTTTTTTTTCTCAAATGTCAATTTCCTCTATTTTTTAGACTTTTCTCTAAGCAATTTTTTTGAAAAAAATTCAAAAGCTTTTAAAAAAAATAAAAAAAAACTCATTAAAAAAAACAAAGCTTAAAAGCTTTAATAAAAGCTTATGGAAATTGCTACGCGAGACGTCCTCGAGCGGACATAGGCGATTCCTCTAGGATATTTTTGTTCTAATGTAGTCAAGAGCCTTAACTAACCAAACTGATCCGAGCGAACCCGTAAGTCACATGGTCAGATCAAGGAAAAGACTTGCACTTGAATGATAGAATCCAACACTTTTTTCCTCATCAAGAGGGGCATAGCCACTGATTCTTTTCCATTTCCATAGAACAAGGGTTATGCAATTTTTACTTCAACTATCGTAACTTAACAGAAATGAGTCTCATTTTAGGGATCCATCAGTCCAGCCTAACCCCATCTAATCCCATGGGTTAGCCAACCGGCCAACCACTGTAGTGATAGAATCCATCAGTCCAGCCTAACCCTAGCATCCAATCCCATGGGTTAGCCAACCGCCCAACCACTGTAGTGATAGGATCCATTTAGAAATTTGGTTATGTTTTGCCCCGAGTACCAGGGAAGAGAGTTCCCAAGCCTCCTAGCCGGCACTTCAAGAAAAGTTCAAGATAGTCACACCACTTACACACACAATATGGAATTGCCTTTTTCACAGATTCAGCTATGTTTAAAACAATATTTTAATGAAACCATAGATTCAGCTATGTTTAAAACAATATTTTAATGAAACCATAGTATCTTTGATCATAATCCTCCAAAATATCTAGTGTTAAAACCCTAAGATCTCTCTAGATAATTATTATGCATAAACATGCATAAATCAGGCATAAACTCATCCACCCACGAGCCCAAGGGATGCACTTATGAAATATAATGAAATACATCAAACCTTTACCTTGATGTCCCATACCATCAAGAGGTATAACTCCAATCCAATAGCATGTAGCTATAGTGTGAAATGCTAGGTGAGTAGATATGATCCTCTACACAAGAGACCATAGCCTAAGCCCCCTGCCTTCTTCAAGCCTCCAAGACTCCCTTGAGTGTGCCGTGTGCCCCTATTATATAGGAGGGCCCTCAAGTGACTCTACACTCTCCATTTCCCATGTGTGACCCTTGGATGTCTGACCCTAACCTTATCCCTTAAGGTTAGTCCTAACCCATGCTCCACTAGAACTTGTTCCCATGATCCCA
Source organism: Cibotium barometz (assembly GCF_041138505.1). Lineage (NCBI taxonomy): Eukaryota > Viridiplantae > Streptophyta > Polypodiopsida > Cyatheales > Cibotiaceae > Cibotium > Cibotium barometz. The sequence continues at coordinate 30,753,129 of NC_141104.1, forward strand.
TGCTCACAAGCCTAATGTGGGTTAGCATCCTAGTTGCAGCCAAACGCGCACTTTCCATCCAATGAGCTGCTGTGGTTCGATGGATTGCTTGTTCTTGTTTTCTGCTGGCTTTTGTTACTAGGTGTACTGTCGTGCAAAGGAAGCAAAGTGAGTATGCTCTGACCTTATCATTCTTCACACAGCTGTAGTGGAGAGATGCTCTCTGTGTAGAAAGTGTATAAATGGCCTCCTCATCCTTCTCCTAATACGTTTCTGTGTCTGGCTAATTCTTCTCTTCTGATCACATGTTCCCTTTGGTTTTCTACATGTGCAGGCCATGTTGGAGTATGATTGATCTCTCAAGCCTCTTCCGAGCATTGCTTCCTCGAATAGAATAAAATATGGTTGTACAAGGAAATGGTCTAGTAGACATCGTTATGCCCATGGGTGTATAATGCTCCCAGTTCTTATAGATATAATACAATACGAGGTAGCCAAGAGAAATGGTCTAGTACACCTTGTTATGCTCATGGGTATATAATGTTCTCCCATTTCTTATAGATTTACTCTCATCTAATCTCTCTCTCTTCCCCCCCTTAACTCGTTGTTTGTGCCATGCGGTATGATATGTTATTGTCTTAAGTCTTGATTGCTTGTACTCAATCTTTTAGATAAGACTTGTGCTCCTTCCCCCCCACGATAGAATTATATTAAACAAAGGAAAGTGTGTGCAACTCTCTATGCATAGTAGGAGGCCATTATGGGGGGTTCATGTCCAATTTCTTTTGTTTCAATGTGATCATACAAGTCAACTATAGTAAAAAAGTTTCCTTCTCACACGACTCATGGCACATCACCTTACGTTTGTCATGTGCTTAATTAAATTCTCAACAAGGAAATATAAAAGTGTGTGTGCTTACCAAAACAATATAAAACTATGTCACATATCACACACTAGGTTTCAACATGAGGAGTTTGAAAGAGAGGAGGGAATGAAAGAAGAGGTTTGCAGTCATGATGGAGTACCACATGCACTAAAAGGCACTACCACCATAGAAGCTCAAGAAAAAGCTCTCAAAGTGTGATTATCATTCACAAAGGGTACTTAGGGGTTTGGCCCATTTTCCTTTATATCTTGTCCCCATTTCACACTAAATTACTTCTTGGCCTTCACACATGACCATGCAACCCATTGGCTCATTACAATTATGCCCCTTTGGCCCAAACATGAATTCATATGTACAAGACTCACGCCCATAGGCTATCACGTTACAAACCATTCCCACCCAAATAGGTTTCATTGAAGGAAAAAATAAGGGGCTATTTTTAGCCCAAGGGCTATTTTCGAGGGGTCTTTCATATTGTCGAGCTATTACACCAAGAGCGTTTTAAATCACCCAAAATTCTCTAGTTTTTAGTGGGTTCTAGAGAGGTAAATTTGCCAAAAGTACACTACCCAAAATTCTATAGTTTTTAGTGGGTTTTGGAGAGGTAAATTTGCCAAAAGTACACTACCCAAAAAGTTTGGTTGGCGGTTATTTTACAATCAAGCCAATCACAGCCATGATCCCCAATCACGCCTAAAGGAAGTCATCAGAGATGATCATTTGCCATCATAAAGATGCTACCCATGCTTAACATATCTTCTTATGGATGAAGAAAATCACAAAATCATTTGCCGTGATTTTCCTAAAATTTATGCTCATGATTCCAAAAATAAAAAATGATCACTATCACTACATTTCAATAAGCTTTCATTGCCGTGATTCTCTAGAAATCATCCCCCGTGATTTCTTCACCTAAAAATCACGACTGCAAAAACAAGTGGAAATACAGTTAAATCATCACCAATACTTGAAAAATGCACTTCATATGTATACTTCACATTCATTTCATATGTTGCATTAATTCTCATGGTCATGATTTTTCTAAGAATCATGCCCGTGATTCCTCATAATCATGCCAACAAATCTTCATCCAAGTGTTCAACTGCATGGTATTTTGGTATTCTCTCATCATGTGCAAACTACTAAAGTCATCTCCTCTTTGTCTATATGCTATATTATCACTGTGATTCTTCCAAGAAGCACTCCCATGACTCTTATCTCTACTGCATAATCATGCTGACTTGGCTATCTCAAATGTTATCAACACCATCAATCAATACTTGAGTGCCCACCTCCACCTATTCCTCGGGGCCCAACCTCTCTTAAGCCAACATTGAAACCATACCAAAAGTGTCATCAAATTGGGAAATGAAAAGTGAGCTGATCTCACAAGCTCACAGCGAGAAGTCTGCACCAATTGACACCCCACTGAAAGAAGGCATTCTGCCACCACCTAGTCTTGCCTTCCCATGCAATAATGAAGTTATTGATGCTAACGAGGACATGGAAAATGAGATGTGGGTAGAAGTTCATGAGAAAGTTAATGAGAATATGTCCTCTATTATTTCACCTCCATTCTCTGAAGTGGAATTTACCAGGGGCACAGATTAGAAGTGCGAAATTTAGCTTCAACTGCAATACTTGATAGTGGTGCAGGAGTGGGCATTGTGACAAGGTCCATTTGGGAAAAGTGGGACAAACCAGCTATTAGGAGTACAAGGATGTGCTTGCAGCTAGCAGATGGAAGCTTAGAACATCCCATTGGGCTACTAGAGAACATATTGGTCACAACATGTGGGATTGAATATGAGCACACATTTGCAGTAGTGGATTTTGGAAAGCATCCAAACTATGAAGTGATATTGGGTAGACCATTCATGCGACAATCTCAAATGATTCAAGATTGGGGATACAATTATTTGTACCTCCGACATGATTCTATCATCACAAGGGTCAACCTAAAGAATCACTCATATCGTGATGTAACGCGGTCTCCAATAGATGAGTTTGATTCTGCTTCATCTGAGGGCTCAAGAGTTACATTGTCAGATGGGCGAGAAGATCTCTGGATGTGTGGAGCCTCATGTAAGGATTCCAACACTGAAAGACTTAAGGGTAATCGAAGTGTATCAGATGAGGCATACATTCCACAACTCTTCCCTGAGCACTTAATTGATCCCCTAGAATGGAGTCATGTCCTTGCAACATTATTGACATGTGCTTTACCTAAGCCAATTCAATTTTGTGACTCAAATGGATATGACATTATTCCTATACGAATGGTACAACCACGTGACCTTCTAGATGATTTGTACTATGGGGTTACATCCACAGCACTGCATGTAGAGAAAGTCTCAGTTTAGGATTTAACACTCGAATCGGCTAATGATGCTGATAAGAAGGATGAATGGGACTTTGATTTTGATGATGATGTGAAAATCCCCGAGGAAGAGTTAGGAAAGGCACACCTACTCTTGAGAGGAAGGGACGTTCAAATAGGGATCCCTCGAAGCCGACCCAAACGTAAATGCTGTAAGAGCCATAAGAGAATAGCATTTAAAAATGAACACTCTCGACCACCACCTCACTTCTCAGGAAAGAATGGATATCTATACTGGATATCTATACTATGTCCAAGCACAAGATAGTATCAAAGACCAAGTAAAACGATCAGATGGATTCCAACCAGGAGAAAAGCTAAAAACTGTTAGCAAAAATTGCAAAAAAACAAAGAGACCAAAACAAAAACTCAAGTCTTAACAAACCGATTCAAAAGAGAGTGTCGGAAGTGCAAAGATAACGGTTGAACAAAAAACTCTAATGCAAGATTGCAAAAGAGAACTCAAAACCGCATGGTCTTCAATTAGTGAGATGAATCAAGTGGACAAGAACAAGGTCTCAATGTTCCCCCCAACTTCACATAGTACACTCTTCAAGATCGGAAGATTGTTCTTCAACAGCCCATGCGACAAAAGCCAAGCATGCCAGGAGTTTCATATGATGGTCCAGAAGATGCAAAAAAAATTGATATCGCTAAGCCAGGAGAAGAGCCTCGCTATGTGTGGATTGCCATAGACTTGTCCTTAGATGAGGAGAAGATATTAATTCAAACAATAAAGGAGTATCACGATGTTTTTGCTTGGAGTTATAAAGACCTCAAAGGAGTTGATCCAAGCATATGTCAGCATACAATTCCATTGCGAGAGGATGCAAAGCCTTCCAAACAACATCCTTATTCTTACAATGAGAATTTTGCACGAAAGATAAAAGAAGAAATAGACAAGCTCTTAGAGGTAAAATTTATCTATGAAATTGAACACACTGAATGGGTCTCCCCTATTGTAGTGGTGCCCAAGAAAAATGGAAAACTTCGAGTATGTATAAACCTCAAGAAGGTAAATGGAGCTACTCTACGTGATCATTACCCACTTCCACGAATGATGTTTTGGAACGTGTTGCAGGGAAAAAGGCATATAGTTTCTTGGAAGGATTCTCTGGTTATAATCAAGTGTCAATTGATCTGAAGGATCAACACAAGACAGCCTTTTCAATTGAAGATGGCATCTTTGCCTATCGTGTTATGCCATCTGGTCTAACAAATGCTTATATTTGTTTGCTAAAAGGTAATGGCGAAACTTTTTCACTGAATATATCATGGACAAACCTTCTCTTTCTGTTGTGGTATAATTCTTCTCAGCATTGTTCAACTGTCGACTAGCATATCAGATTGGGAAATCCTTATTAAACGAATCATTGATAAATGGGCCAATGAATACCGAACCTTAGATTGGAAGGAGATTCGTGAGCTCACGTGGAGAGGACAACCATTATTCATGGAAGTGTTCTCTACTAATACAGCTAAACCAGGAGAGACAGCCTTTCTTCGAGAAACTTTTGCTCCTCCCCTACGAGAGTTTACTAGAGAGGGACCATCAACATCAAAGTGGACCACTGCAAGTAGCCCAACTCTAGAACCAAGATATTATCCTACACCAAAAGTGCGACCACAGATCAGACCACAACAACGTTTCTCTCACTATGACAATCAGAGGGTAGGGGAGCCAACTCGGCCTCCCATAAATGCACCTCCTAAAATGCGGGTAACAGGATCTTTGGAGAGGGTTGGTGAGGCAGGTAATAGGGGACCCACACCAATTCAGGATGCATATGGACCACCTTACCAAAGAGAGGAACCACTGAGAGTGAGAGCCCATAGGCCTGATGATGAGTATTCAAGACGAGTAAGGCCATCAACTCTTCAGAAACTGGTAAAGAAGTATGAAGGGTCGGGAGATCCATATGACCATGTAGTAGGATTTAGGCAAGCAGTTTGAGCTGAGCAAGTGACTGACAAGAATACGCAAATTGAAGGGTTTGGGCTCACTCTTGAGGGAAAGGCCCTTGCTTGGTTTCAGGCACTAGAGGCTTCAGACAAATATTCTTTATGAGTTTTGGAAGAGAGATTCATTACTGCTTTTTCCTTGATGGGGATTCAGCATAACACAGTAGCAAACATCTACTCTTTCAAGCAAGGCGAGACTGAGAGTGTTAGAGACTGTGTAAATAAGATGAAGCAGTACATTAATTGTTTCCTAGAAGATGAGAAGCCTACCCAGAGTCGATTAATTTCTCTCTTCTTAAAAGGACTAAAAAATTCAACACTGCACACACATCTCTATGCAAAGAAGCATACAAATTTCAATGAGTGTTGCCATGATGCTATGGATTTCACAGATAACTTCAGATTCCAAGATGGTACTGGCCCTGAGGTGCAACCTAGAGATCAGTGGGGTGATGACCAAAGTTCAGGGTCTAGCGCACTAGTAAATCCAGACCACATAGCTAACCTAGTACTAAGGAGATTGGGACAAACCTATCGCCCACCCATGCAGCCACAACAACAGCAATAGCGAATGAGGAGTGTACTACTACAGGTCCTCATCTTTGTGGAGCATGTGGCGGTAACCATAAAACCGAAGAATGTAATACTTTTTCTCCTCTAGTCACAAACCAACCCACAAAGAAGTGGTGCCAGGCTTGTGCTTGGAATTATACCCACACCACACAGGAATGTAGTCGCATTGCAAGAATGAGACAAGAACATGAGCAGCAAAGGGGTGCATTGGCTCCACAAATGCATCAACAATACACTAATTTTGAACGTAAGCCACCGATGGCACAAGAGCAAGCACGACCTGTACTTGGAGCTCAACCTCTTGCTCCTGGGACTGCTCCTGTGAGGTTTGTTGACTACGACAATTCAAATATGTGTAGAGACTTGGTAAACCCAAGCTATGTGGAGGATGAATATGCATCATATTCATCCAAGGAAAATCTCTTTGAAAGTCCCGCATATCCAAGCCAAGCACTGGAGCCTCAACCGGGGAAACAAAATTCTCTGATGTTGCTAGGCAGCTACCAACCTAGGACTCCAGGCCCCTCAAGTCAATGGTAGCAAAGGAAAGTAGAAGCCAAACTAATGGGCCGCTATTATGAGTGCGGAGAATCCCATTGGGCTCATGATTGTCCACATCATCCAAGGTAAGCAGCTCGATCCAATACAACAGTACCACAATTTCCACCAATTGACAGATATTGTCTAGGGTGTTGTGTAGAACACTTTCCAAAGGATTGTTTGCTGAAACCACATGAGGAAGGCACCTCTCAACCAAAGGTCTCACTCAACTTTGTAGGGGCAGTTCCATTGCCACCTTCATCAGAGAATGAGGATGTCATGCCACTTAGAGTCATGACTAGATCACAGACACGAAATGCCGAAATGCAGACTGATGAGACACCTCGAACTAGGGATGCAAAGGCAAATAAAGTGGACAAGACCCTACATTCCAATAGAAAAAGGACCACTAGGAGGAAAAAGAACCGCAACAAGAAAACTAAGAGTGCATCCACTAGTTCTCAAGAAGTCTCTAAACAAAACATGAAGGATCAAGCTTTTACATCCCAAGAAGTGCATGAGGAGCATCAACCTCAACCTGGGCCTAGTGCTAAACAAGATGAGGCTAGTACAACCAAGGATAGTTCAGGGGGTTTTGTTTTTGTGGATAAGGTGAACGAGACTCTAGATGCCATCATTGATGCTCATAGAAGTCGCATTGCAGCTTTATCTGAGCTACCCAAGAAGCTTTAAGAATACCCAAACCCTCGTGTGAGGAGAAGATCAATCTAGCTGTACATCAGCAACTCATTAGGGAAGCTCAATCAATACTTGAGGGCCCACCTCCACCTATCACTCGGGGCCCCACCTCTCTTAAGCCAACATTAGAAACCATACCAGAAGTGTCATCAAGTTGGGAAATGAAAAGTGAGCTGATCTCACAAGCTCATAGCGAGAAGTCTGCACCAATTGACACCCCATTGAAAGAAGGCATTCTGCCACCACCTAGTCTCTATTTCCCATGCAATGATGAAGTTATTGATGCTAACGAGAGGACATGGCAAATGAGATGTGGGCAGCAGTTCATGAGAAAGATAATAAGAATATGTCCTCTATTATTTCACCTCCATTCTCTGAAGTGGATTTTACCAGGGGCACAGAAAACAACTTTAGACGCCCAAGCATCCAGGAGGAAGTTCAAACAATTGTTTCTCCTAGAAGTAAGCATACAATGAAAACCTTACCATCTTATTTGGGATAATATGAGAATTGTTCTCAAACCTTGAGGATACCCTCCATGCATAGAAGGTGTACAAAGGAGATGGATATGGGTATCATGCAAGCTATTTTGTCAGCACTAGTGGCTTGTACCTTACCTTTGCTTGATTTGATAAAGCTTCGACCAGAGTTGTGGAATGATATTGCCACATGTTTGTCAAAGCATGTATTGCTACAAAAGGGTCACCATCAATGTACTATACACCCTAAGACAAAGCATGTTATGCCAGTTCTTATCAACAAAGTAGGAAAATTTTATGAGGACGATCAGGGAAATGCTACCCTCCCATTAGAAGTGCGAAAAGTAGCTTCAACTGCTGCAATACTTGATAGTGGTGCAGGAGTGGGCATTGTGACAAGGTCCATTTGGGAAAAGTGGGGCAAACCAGCTACTATTAGGAGTACAAGGATGCGCTTGCAGCTAGCAGATGGAAGCTTAGAACATCCCATTGGGCTGCTAGAGAATATATTGGTCACCACATGTGGGATTGAATATGAGCACACATTTGCAGTAGTGGATTTTGGAAAGCATCCAAACTATGAAGTGATATTGGGTAGACCATTCATGCAACAATTTCAAATGATTCAGGATTGGGGATACAATTATTTGTACCTCCGACATGATTCTGTCATCACAAGGGTCAACCAAAAGAATTACTCATATCGTGATGTAACACGGTCTCCAATAGATGAGTTTGATTCTGCTTCATCTGAGGGCTCAAGAGTTACATTGTCAGATGGGCGAGCAGATCTATGGATGTGTAGAGCCTCATGTAAGGATTTCAACACTGAAAGGCTTAAGGGTAATCGAAGTGTATCAGATGAGGCATACATTCCACAACCCTTTCCTGAGCACTTAATTGATCCCCTAGAATGGAGTCATGTCCTTGCAACATTATCGACATGTGCTTTACCTAAGCCAATTCGATTTTGTGACTCAGATGGATATGACATTATTCCTATACCAATGGTACAACCACGTGACCTTCTAGATGATTTGTACTCTGGGGTTGCATCCACAGCACTGCATGTAGAGGAAGTCTCAGTGGAGGATTTAACACTCGAATCGGCTAATGATGCTGTGATAAGTGTAAGATTCCTCCCCCACCCCCTTTTTGATGTCTAGCATACTCCCCTGTAATCAATTCCTTTTCTGAAATATAAGAGATCTTGTTTGTGGCTGTTTTAACCTAGAGAGAGAAAATTATTCTAGAGAGAGAATATTCAGATTTTGAATATTTTTGGATAGAAAAAAAACTCATCTTATTAAGAAAAGTTCTCCTGAAACAGAAATTCAAAAAGAATTTTTCAATGTGCAATTGGAATTAATAAGAAATAGGTATAAAGAACCTTAGTCTAAGGGTCTAGATTTTCGGAAATCTTTAGACTATAGTCCAATTAAGGTTCCTATGGGCCAATAGCATCAATACATGTGTAGGGAGGAGATAAATCCAATACTCGAGACAAAACCTAACCAAATTCTCAATTGGATCCCATCACTACAGTGGTTGGGCGGTTGGCTAACCCATGGGACTGGGATGGGGTTAGGCTGGACTGATGGATCCGTAAAGCGAGACTCAAACTTTTGTTTTTACGATAGATAAAATAAATCCCAGATAGTAACTGTTCTATGGATAGGAATCAACGGCTGTGCCTCTTGAATGGGGAAAAAAGCGTTGATCCTAATGATCCAAGTGCAAGTTTCTTCCTTGATCTGACCAAGGATCTTATAGATGTAATTGGATCAGCTCGATCAGAAATGATCTTGACTACGTTAGAGTAAAAAGTTATCCTGGTAGAATTGCCCGTGCTTTCCCATAAAGGAAGTTTTTTCGAGTTCGGTTTTGGAACAACCGACGATTAGTCTCTTGTCCGGATATCCGTGGGCGAGGCTCCGAATGTGGGACCCCTGTCCCGCACGAGAAGTGCTACTTCCGCTGCCAGTACCCTGAATCCGTTGCTCGGTGGGAACAGGGATCTTACAGTTGGTATCAGAGCATTTGGTTAATAAAGATCAACTGAGAAGATAAATATATCAAAAATTTATCAAGAAACACAAAAGGGTTATAATTGTGTGAGATAATTCATACAATTTGATATTCAAACTGAAATTTGTAATTTGGTAATTGGGTCTTTAGATGGAAGTACCGCAATTATATAGAATCCCTGACTTGCTTGAGGCCTAGACATGATAGTAATTATCTTATAATTCCAAGGGCCGTGACTACCCGTATATACCGAGAGTATACTGCAACTCTTTACCGACAGTATATACGAGTAAATCTAAGACTTGAAATTATAAGCGTTAATGCTATCTAGATGATGATTTCGAATGTGATTGATATGATTTTAATTCTGTTTAAGAATTGATGAATTGATTTGGATTCTGATTGAAAATGCTGATTGGAAAATGTTGATTTCTAAAAATTAGTTGAAATATAATGAAACCTCAATGAGGGGGAATGGGACGAGTCCTTGTGATGATATTCATAACTAGAATGATGATAATGAATTCAGCAAATCACTATGAGTTTAGTGGGTTGTGCTGTTAGATTGCTACTGTTAATACTTGACCGGTAGATCAAGTTAAGGGAGGTCAAATTGAGAACTTGCTTGACTGAAATTTCCGTGGAGGAATGTTCCGAAGGAAACTTTTCGGTCTAATGGACCATTATCATGTTAAAGATATGAATGACATGATCTGAATGAATTGTTATTTAATGATGAGTTCTATATAAGGGATATTTATCCCAGTGTTCTGTTGGGTTGACCAGAATATAAGGAACCCCAGAATAAAATTGGATCTTAAGAAAAAGAGCTGTCCTCTACCTTGCGAGATGAGGACATCTCGCACTTTTTAAGTGGGGTAGAATGTAAGATTCCTCCCCAGCCTTCGAGGTATATAGGAGTAAGAATCTCCCTTCTCATCTCATAATTATTCCCTCTCTAAAATAAAAGAAAGTTTCTGTTTAAAAAAAGGAAGACCCTTTCCCTAGAATACTTCTCAGGAGTCCCACCTGTTTTAAGGATTTAGAACAATGAGTTCAGAAGTGAGAATCGGTGTTTTGGATACCAAGGTTTTGGCTTTCATTCGAGTACGGCCCAAAAGAAGCTCTTTATCTCTTGGGGAGTATAAGAAGTTACCCCCAGATATTGTGACCCTTATTTCTGAATTCAATGAAAGTAGGTGACTTAGCCTACAAGCTTCTTTTATCTCCTCATCTCAAACTTCTTAATGCCTTCTATAGAAAAATGTGTCAAACTCAAATCATGGAAAGACGGTAAAACTTCAGTGGCAAGTTATCGTTGGCTTCTAGGTTACGCTAGCTCCTTCCTTTATATAAGTCGTAACTTTTACTTGTCGCTCACAGTAATCTTACTCCCATCAATTTCCTTTCTTTCTTAATCTCCTTCATGGCTTGGCAACAGGAATTAGTTTTATCCATGATGATTTCTCACCTTCAAGACGCAAGAGAGTCTGTGAAGAAAGACTTTATAGAACAGTATGAGCGCTCACTTTTTCCTCACCTAGGAACTTCTGTAGCGCAGACCAAATGGCGGACCTATCAAAACATAACTAGGGTAACACCTTGGGGTCAGCAGCACTTTCGTAACAATGTCCCCTTGGCCATAGTTATTGAAGCTTTGGGTTTGGGTCCCCGATACTACTGCGTCATGAGATCAAGGCATCTTGGGTTTTCTGAGCGGGTCTTCTTACTGGCGTGTTTTCTTCCTCATGAGAAGATATGCCTTTATCCCGTTTTTGACTTGCCTCTCAGAGGTCCTTTTGTTAGATCACCTCATACCACTGAGATAGGTGCGGCAATAACCAGCAGAATCATTCCCATAGATGAGTTACCCTATACTTGTGCAGCTTGTGAGGACTGCTTTTGTGACCATATGATGGACGGGCTTATGGAAGTGTAAAGAGTTCTTCTATCTTTACTGTATAAGTTTCGAGAATGAATAAAGTTTAAATCTTGTTCTTATTTTGAATCTTGCTCCCTTTAAGACTTTTCTTGGTGGTTAATCTTGATTAAAATTTTTCTCTAAGTCTCATATTCGTGCATCTTGCGAAATTATCCCAAGTTGCGAGATGAGGACATCTCGCGTTTTTTAAGTGGGGTAGAATGTAAGATTTCTTCCCCACCCCCTTTTTGATGTGTGGCATACTCCCCTGTAAATCAATTCCTTTTCTGAAATATAAGAGATCTTGTTTGTGGCTGTTTTAACCTAGAGAGAGAAAATTATTCTAGAGAGAGAATATTCAGATTTTGAATATTTTTGGATAGAAAAATAACTCATCTTATTAAAATAAGTTTCCCTGAAACAGAAATTCAAAAAGAATTTTCCAATGTGCAATTGGAATTAATTGGAAATAGGTATAAAGAACCTTAGTCTAAAGGTCTAGATTTTCAGAAATCTTTAGACTAAAGTCCAATTAAGGTTCCTATGGGTCAATAGCATCAATACATGTGTAGGGAGGAGATAAATCCAATTTGTAAAAAGAAGATACCCAAAAATGAGTAAATGCTCACATAAGATGAAGAGTTGAAAATGTACAAGGTTTATTAGTAAAAAAACACATATGTAAGGAAGGGGAGTTCTTTAAAGGAGGTGCATATTTCACATAAGATGAAGAGTTGAAAATATACAAGGTTTATTAGTAAAAAAAAACTATGACACATATGTAAGGAAGAGGAGTTCTTTAAAGGAGGTGCATATTTCACATAAGATGAAGAGTTGAAAATGTACAAGGTTTATTAGTAAAAAACTATGAGCAATATTAAAAATATGAGATATTTTGGGTATCCAAAAATGAGTAAATGCTCACATAAGATGAAGAGTTGAAAATGTACAAGGTTTATTAGTAAAAAAAACACATATGTAAGGAAGGGGAGTTCTTTAAAGCATATTTCACATAAGATGAAGAGTTGAAAATGTACAAGGTTTATTAATAAAAAAACTATGACACATATGTAAGGAAGGAGAGTTCTTTAAAGGAGGTGCATATTTCACATGCTTGAATGAGTTTTAAACTAAAAAAAATTAAGATATTTCATCTCTCCTCTCTCCTCATTCAAGTCTAGTTCGAAAAAGTTAGCTTAACTGACCTAAAAATGGTCAAAAAGTGACCAAACTGACTTGGAAAATTCTAGAATCAGTTTGTTTGGTTAGGAGCTCAAATTTTCCTATAAATAGAAGCCTCCCATTGTTGAAAAAAATATAGTGTCTTATGCATTGTTACTCTACTCCACCTAAGCCAAGAACTATGAATTCTTTATGTAGATATAGTGTCTTATGCATTGTTACTCTACTCCACCTAAGCCAAGAACTATGAATTCTTTATGTAGATATAGTGTCTTATGCATTGTTACTCTACTCCACCTAAGCCAAGAACTATGAATTCTTCAATAATTCACTAGTTTTTGACACTTCTCTCTTTCTTAAATCCCCATTGGTGGCTCCATCAACATACTAAACCAATTGATTGGTTGGGGGCCTCTACCGTGATCAAAGAATCAAGCAAATTATAAGATAAGTATAGTGAATTTTGATCTTTTCTATAATTTCTCAATGATTCTCTCTTCTCAACCCCTCTCAAGCTTGAGAAGCTTAATTGATATGGTTTTTGAAATGCTATTGAAGTTAATTAATTAATGATAGTAAAGAATTACATAAGATTCTATTTATATTTAATTCTAATGGTTTTTATCTCCCTCACTTAAGAAATGGTCATACTCATGACCCTTTTCAATCCAAATGAAGCTTTTCATAAGGCTTCTCCTTAATCCAAGATTAAGCTATTCTTGAGGCCAAATTAATGGCTTTTTTCTATACTTTTAGTTTAGGTTTATCGATGATTCAATCCATTATGGATTGATGATCCAATTAGAGACCATTCTAATTATTTCCTTAATGATAAACCTTATCCCTTAGAAAAAATTGAGACTTATCAGTCATAGTAGCGGAGCTATGGCAAAATTTTTATAGAAATTACACATAAAATAATTTCACTCAAAGCATAAAAAGAGGACTTCCTACCATATTCTAGGAACTATCATCCTAGATTAATTAAAAGAATATTATTATGCATGGAGATATGGATGTTTGCATGTAGATGTAGAGGTATGGATGTGAGTGTGAATGTGGAGGTGGATGTATGCATGGAGATGTGGATGTATGCATGTAGAAATAGATGTGTAGATGAGGATGTGAATGGAGATGTGGATGGATGTATGTAGATGTAGATGTATAGATGTAGATGTGAATGGAGATGTGGATGTATACATGTAGATGTAGATGTATAGATGTAGATGTGGATGTGGAGGTGGATGGATGCATGTAGATGTAGATGTATAGATGTAGATGGGAATGGAGATATCAATGTATGCATGTAGATGTAGATGTATAGATGTAGATGTGAATGGAGATGTGGATGTATACATGTAGATGTAGATGTATAGATGTAGATGTGAATGGAGATGTGGATGTATGCATGTAGATGTAGGTGTATAGATGTAGATGTGGATGTAGAGGTGGATGTATGCATGTAGATGTAGATGTATAGATGTGGATGTGAATGTGGAGGTGGATGTATGCATATAGATGTAGATGTATGGAGGTGAATGTGAATGTGGATGTGGATGTATGCATAGAGATGTAGATGTATGCATGTAGATGTGAATGTATGCATATAGATGTGGATGTATGGATGTGAATATACGATATGTGATGTGAGGGAATCTGAAGTGATGAGATGGAAATGATGTGATGGGATGAGTATACATATAAATGGAATATGGAATAAGTAATGTAGATTGATGAGGGATAATGTGGAAAAATGAAAGTTAAAATAGAAATTGTATTGTAAACTGTTTGTAAATGCTGTTTGTAAATGATTGTTTTATGTCAAGAATGCTGGGGGGAGCATTTTGACCGTCTTGTGATTAAAGTCGTGATGGTAAAGTTGCAACTGCTGTGACGGGGAGTCAATGAAGGACGTCTCGCATAGCAAGGTCGACCGAGGTCTTGACCAGCCTCGGTGCGATTAAAATGGTGAGCTTCCGGTACGGTGGATGAGGGGCCAAGGAAGCGGCCTATGCGTGAAGCGCTAGGTCACCTGCGAAGGATCCTAGAGGGTGCTGACCATACGGTGCTCGGGCTCTGGGTCGCCTAGGATACCCACGCGTGCGTCGAGGAAGATATTGGAACAGAGTTGGAGTTGTTTTCTGAAATCGGGCATGGATCTGGTTGATTGACCTTGCTGGTCTTCAATGGATGAGTCCATGGCTCTTTATATGGATCTGTTGGTTGATCTTGCTGATCTTCAACGAGAGTCCATCTTGATAAGTGATTATATTGCCGAGTATTAAGGGCTAGGAACTATCGAAACGGCCCCTGAGCGTTCTAGTTGCCAATGATGCCATAGATACTCTGATGAAGGAATGATGGGAAATTAAGAATCAATTGGATAAATTGGAAGATTGTGATCAGTGATACTATGGTTTTATTAAAGGATTGTTTTAAACTGGTTGAATTTGTGAAAAAGGCAATTTCATATTGGGTGTGTGAGTGGTGTGACTAGTTTTATTTTGCATGAACATCCGGCTAGGGGGCCTTGGAACTCTTTTCCTTAGTACCCGGGACAAAACCTAACCAAATTCTTAATTGGATCCCATCACTACAGTGGTTGGGCGGTTGGCTAACCCATGGGATTGGTGGATGGGGTTAGGCTGGACTGATGGATCCGTAAATCGAGACTCAAACTTTTGTTTTTACGATAGATAAAATAAATCCCGGATAGTAACTGTTCTATGGATAGGAATCAACGGTTGTGCCTCTTGAATGGGGAAAAAAGCGTTGATCCTAATGATCCAAGTGCAAGTTTCTCCCTTGATCTGACCAAGTATCTTATAGATGTAATTGGATCAGCTCGATCAGAAATGATCTTGACTACGTTAGAGTAAGAAGTTATCCTGGTAGAATCGCCCGTGCTTTCCGGTAAAGGAAGTTTTTTCGAGTTCGGTTTTGGAACAACCGACGGATTAGTCTCTTGTCCGGATATCCGTGGGCGAGGCTCTGAATGTGGGACCCCTGTCCCGCGCAAGAAGTGCTACTTCCGCTGCCAGTACCCCGAATCCGTTCCTCGATGGGAACAGGGATATTACAATAAGGAAGATGGATGGGACTCTGATTTTGATGATGATGTGATAATCCCCGAGGAAGAGTTAGGAAAGGCACGCCTACTCTTGAGAGGAAGGGAGCTCGAGGAAGGGAGGTTCAAATAGAGATCCCTCGAAGCCGACCCAAACGTAAATGCTGTAAGAGCCATAAGAGAATCTGTAAACAAGATGAGAGGGAACGACGTGAGAGAATACAAAAAGAAATTGAGGAGTTTAAGAATGAACACTCGTGATCAGCACCTCACTTCTCAGGAAAGAATGGATATCTATACTATGTCCAAGCACAAGATAGTATCAAAGACCAAGTAAAACGATCAAATGGATTCCAACCAGGAGAAAAGCTAAAAACTGTTAGCAAAAATTGCAAAAAAACAAAGAGACCAAAACAAAAACTCAAGTCTCAACAAACCGATTCAAAAGAGAGTGTCGGAAGTGCAAAGATAACGGTTGAACAAAAAACTCTGATGCAAGATTGCAAAAGAGAGCTCAAAACCACATGGTCTTCAATTAGTGAGACGAATCAAGTAGACAAGAACAAGGTCTCAATGTTCCCCCCAACTTCACATAGTACACTCTTCAAGATCGGAAGATTGTTCTTCAACAGCCCATGCGACAAAAGCCAAGCATGCCAGGGGTTTCATATGATGGTTCAGAAGATGCAAAAAAAATTGATATCGCTAAGCCAGGAGAAGAGCCTCGCTATGTGTGGATTGCCATAGACTTGTCCTTAGATGAGGAGAAGTTATTAATTCAAATAATAAAGGAGTATCACGATGTTTTTGCTTGGAGTTATAAAGACCTCAAAGGAGTTGATCCAAGCATATGTCAGCATACAATTCCATTGCGAGAGGATGCCAAGCCTTCCAAACAACATCCTTATACTTACAATGAGAATTTTGCACGAAAGATAAAACAAGAAATAGACAAGCTCTTAGAGGCAAAATTTATCTATGAAATTGAACACACTGAATGGGTCTCCCCTATTGTAGTGGTGCCCAAGAAAAATGGAAAACTTCGAGTATGTGTAAACCTCAAGAAGGTAAATGGAGCTACTCTACGTGATCATTACCCATTTCCATCACGAATGATGTTTTGGAACGTGTTGCAGGGAAAAAGGCATATAGTTTCTTGGATGGATTCTCTGGTTACAATCAAGTGTCAATTGATCTGAAGGATCAACACAAGATAGCCTTTTCAATTGAAGATGGCATCTTTGCCTATCGTGTTATGCCATCTGGTCTAACAAATGCACCTGCAACCTTTCAGTGGGGTTAATGAGTCATGTATTCAAGGAGTACCTTAGGCTATTTCTTGAGATCTTCATGGATGATTTATGTGTTCACTCACAAGAGCGTGATGATCATATAGAACACCTCAGACTTGTGTTTCAAAAGTGTCAAGTTTATCGTATATGCTTGAATCTCGACAAGTGCAAATTCATGGTAAAACAAGGGAAGATTTTGGGCCATATTGTATCTCGCAATGGTATTTCAACAGATATGGATAAAATTGATGTCATTGTCTCATTACCTCGGCCTATCAACCCTAAAGGGGTACAAATATTCATGGGACATCGTGGCTATTATCATCGATTCATCTACATGTACGCTATCCTAGCCAGACCATTATATGCTCTTCTTGTAAAGTTTAATTGGACTGACTAGTGTGAGGAATCCTTTGAAAAGTTGAAGCAAGCATTAGTGTCTGCACCCATCTTACGGGCACTAGATTGGAACCAAATCTTTCATGTCCATATTGATGCTTCAAACTTTGCAATTGGATGTATTTTGGCTCAATCGGGAGAACATAATAAGGATTTCCCAATCTCATATGCTAGTCCGACAGGTGAACAATGCTGAGAAGAATTATACCACAACAGAAAGAGAAGGTTTGTCCATGATATATGCAGTGAAAAAGTTTCGCCATTAACTTTTGGCAAACAAATTTATATTTTTTGTGGACCATCAAGCACTGCTATATTTGGTGAATAAGCCTTATGCAACTGGAAGGATTGCGAGGTGGTTTGTCATCCTTCTTGAGTTTGATTTTGAAGTGGCAGTCCGAAAAGGAACAACTCATCTTAGGGCAGATCATTTGTCTCGAATCACCTCTGGAGAAGCTCCTGTGGGTGTGGATGATGATATGTTAGATTCAACATATTTCCTTGTAGAGACAGCTCCTAAATGGTCTGAACCCATCTTAGAAATTTTGACAAGTGGTGGGCAGATACAACTAGCGGGTCCTAATGTGGACCTATGGTGACCATTCAAGTTAATCTAAGGGAGATTATATCATCAGGGTAATGATGGAGTGTTGCTACTTATACCTAACCCTGACCAATATGAGGAGATCTTGGAATGGACACATGAGGGTATTGGTGGAATCCATGCATCAGCTACTACTTGTGTGCGACGTATAACTCAGGATGGGCAATGGTGGCCTACCATGCATGCGGATGCTGAAAAATTTGTTCGTAACTGTGCTTCATGTCAAATTCAACAACCAATTCATAATGTCACATTATTCCAAATTTCAACTACACCAAGTTAGAGCAAGTATATTGTGGACTATCTTCAGCATGGTCATAATGATCGAACAATTCCTAAATATCGAAAGCATGCTATTGAAGTTGAAGCGGCCAACTATATGCTGATAGAGGGCCAACTCTACAAGAGGGGCAAGGATGGTAACTTGCGCATGTGTGTATGTGAAGCTGACTACTTGAAAATCTTGACTCATGCACATGCAGGTGTTGGGGGTGGACACTTTTCGGGCAATACCACAGCTAAGTTGATTAGGTGGTCTGGGATTTGGTGGCCAACCTTACAAATGGATGCCGAAGAATATGTAAAACATTGTGACGATTGTCAAAGGACCAAACCTCCCATCACAAAGGACAATATGCCATTACTGTAAGATCCCAGTCCCCACCATGGGACGGATTCGGGGTACTAGCAGTGGAAGTAGCACTTCATGCGCGGGGCAGGGACCCACACTCGGGGCCTCATCCACGGAACCCGAAAAAACTTCCCTTACTCGGAAAGCACGGGCGATTCCACCAGGATAACTTTTTACTCTAGCGTAGTCAAGATCATTACTGATCACGCTGATCCGACTGCACCTATAAAGATACTCGGTCGGATCAAGGAAGAAACTTGCACTTGGATCATTGGGATCAATGCTTTTTTTCCCATCAAGAGGCACAGCCGTTGATTCCTATCCATAGAACAATTACTATCCGAGATTTACATTATCTATCGTAGTAACAGAAATTGAGTCTCGATTTACAGATCCATCAGTCCAGCCTAACCCCATCCGATCCCATGGGTTAGCCAACCGCCCAACCACAGTAGTGATGGGATCCAATTTGGAATTTGGTTAGGTTTTGTCCCGGGTACCAAGGAAAAGAGTTCCAAGGCCCCCTAGCCGGAAGTTCATGCAAACATAAAACTAGTCACACCACTTACACACCCAATATGAAATTGCCTTTTTCTTAGCATCAGCTAACTTTAAAACAATCCTTTAATGAAACCATTATGTCACTGATGACAATCCTCAAAGTCTCTGTTTGAATCCTTATCTCCAGTCATTCATTCATCGGTATACTTATGGCATCATTGGCAACCAGAACGCTCACCACCTGTTCACTCAGGGGCCTTTTCCATAGTTCCTAGCTCATAATAACCAGCAATATATTCATATAATAGAATGGAATCTCCGTGGAAGATCAGCAAGATCAACCCACAGATCCAGCCATGGACTCATCCGTTGAGGACCAGCAAGGTCAATCAACCAGATCCATGCTCGGTTTCAGAAAACAACTCTTACTCCTTGTTCCAATATCTTCCACGACGCACGTGTGGGTATCTTCGGCGACCCAGAGCTCGAGCACCGTCTCGGGGGGGTCACTCACAAAAAAATGTGAATATCACGTGCGTTCAACAGAAGCATAATTTTAATTTATGAAACTTATAGAAATATATTTACATAAGAGTATGATTTAAAATTTTTTCAAAAACATTTACAGATTCATAAAGAAAAGGGGATATTATATAGATTAAAAAATTCACAAATAAGGGATTTAAAATATAGGCCTTGAACGCACGCGATAGGGATATTTTACATATAGTGACCCCCCCGAGAGCACCGTATGGTCAGCACCCTCTAGGATCCTTCGCAGGTGACCTAGTGCTTCACTCATAGGCCGCTTCCTTGGTCCCTAATCCACCGTACCGGAAGCTCACCATAGGTCTCCTTGACCTTAATCTACAAGACGGTCAAAATGCTTCCCCAGCATTCTTGACATAAAACATTCATTTACAAACAGTTCACAAAATACAGTTTCTATATCGAACTCTTGTCTTTCCATTTTATCCTCCTTAGTCCACATTACTTATTCCACATCCCATTCATATGTATTCATTATCATCCATTCACTCATATCGACGACACATCATTTTCCATACACATTCACATTCATTATTCTACATACACATCCATGCATACATCCATTTTCACATCCTCATTCATACATCCACTTCCACATACATACATCCACATCCGTATCTATATCCATATATCCATACATACACATCCATATCCACATTCATACATACACATACACATCCACATCCACATTCACATTCATACATACATATCCGTATCTACATCCATACATCCATATTACATCCATTCTCGCCCTACACATTCCATATACATCTTATCATATTCTATCACATCTCATATACATCTTATCACATCTCATACACCTCTTATCACATCTTATCACTTCCCATATGCATCTTATCACATATTATCACATCTCATACACCTCTTATCACGTCTTATCACATTTCATATCTTTTTATAGAATACAAGAGAATTCTTATATTTGATATAAGATTTCTCTACATTTTTATTTATGCATAAATTCCGTTTAAGGAGACTAACACTTTCGAATTAAAAATTAATCTTTTATGCATCTTCTTATGCATAATTTTATTTTAAATGAAAATGACACTTTTGAATTAAAATTCAATCTTTTATGCATCTTCTTATGCATAAATTCAATTTGGATGAGAATTGACATTTTTGAATTAAAATCCATCTTTTATGCATCTTCCTATGCATAAATTCAATTTGGATGAGAATAACGCTTTTGAATTTATGCATCTTCCTATGCATAAATTCAATTTGGATGAGAATAACGCTTTTGAATTGAAATCTTATTCTTTTATGCATCTTCCTATGCATAAATTCAATTTAGATGAGAATGACACTTTGAATTAAAAATCAAACTTTTTTGCATCTTCTTATTCATAAATTCAATTTGGTAGGAATTACACTTTTAGAATAAAAGAATTTCTCTTATGCATCTAAGTTATGCATAAAATCCATTTATGATGAAAATCACACTTTTAGTATGAAAAGAATATCTTTTATGCATACCTCTGTGCATGAAATCCAATATGATAAAAGTAACACTCTTACAATAAAATAATCAACTTTTATGCATACCTCTATGCATGAAATTCAATTATGATAAAAGTCACACTTTTATAATAAAATAATCAACTTTTATGCATACCTCTATGCATGAAATTCAATATAATAAAAGACACACTTTTATAATAAAATAATCAACTTTTATGCATGCCTTTATGCATGAAATTCAATTATGATAAAAGTCACACTTTTATAATAAAATAATCAACTTTTTTGTATACCTTTATGCATGAAATTCAATTATAATAAAAGTCACACTTTTATAATAAGATAATCAACTTTTATGCATACCTTTATGCATGAAATTTGAATATGATAAAAGTAACACTTTTGATATAAAAATTTATCCATTATGCATACTTCTATGCATGAAATAAAAATGATAAAAGTAACACTTTTGATATAAAAATTTATCCTTTATGCATACTTCTATGCACGAAAAAAATTTGATAAAAGTAACACTTTTGATATAAAAATTTATCCTTTATGCATACTTCTATGCATGAAAATAAAAATGATAAAAATAACACTTTTGATATAAAAATTTATCCTTTATGCATACTTCTATGCATGAAAATAAAAATTGATAAAAGTAACACTTTTGATAAAAAAATTTATCCTTTATGCATACTTCTATGCATGAAAATAAAAATGATAAAAATAACACTTTTGATATAAAAATTTATCCTTTATGCATACTTCTATGCATGAAAATAAAAATTGATAAAAGTAACACTTTTGATATAAAAATTTATCCTTTATGAATACTTCTATGCATGAAAATAAAAATGATAAAAGTAACACTTTTGATATAAAAATTTATCCTTTATGCATAATATAAAAATTTAATTTCTCCATGATTACAATGAAATTCTTTTAATTAATCTAGGATGATAATTCCTAGAATATGGCAGGAAGTCCTCTTTTCATGCTTTGAATGAAATTATTTTATGTGTAAATTTTTACAAAATTTTACCATAGCTGCGCTGCTATGACTGATAAATCTCAATTATTTTAAAAGATAAAGCTTATCTTTAAGGAAATGATTAGAATGATCCCTAATTGGATCATGAACCCATAATGGATTGAATAAAAAATAATCATGAAATACATAAACTAAAAGCATAGAAAAAAAAACCATTAATTTGGTCTCAAGCATAGATTAATCTTGGATTAAGGAAAAGCTTTATGAAAAGCTTCATTTGGATTGAGAATGGGTCATGAGTATGACCATTTCTTGAGTGAGAGGAAGAAATTACATAAAAACCATTAGAATTTAAACATAAATAGAAATTTATGTAACTCTTTAATATCATTAATCAATTAACTTCAATAGCATTCATCAAA
This sequence comes from Cibotium barometz, assembly GCF_041138505.1. Classification (NCBI taxonomy): domain Eukaryota; kingdom Viridiplantae; phylum Streptophyta; class Polypodiopsida; order Cyatheales; family Cibotiaceae; genus Cibotium; species Cibotium barometz. The sequence goes on from NC_141104.1 coordinate 30,775,706, forward strand.
TTATGTAACTCTTCACTACTATTCATCAATTAACTTCAATAGCATTTAAAAACCATACCAATTAAGCTTCTCAAGCTTGAGAGGGGTTGAGAAGAGAGAAACATTGAGAAATTATAGAAAAGATCAATATTCACTATTTACCTTACAAATTGCTTGATTCTTTGTTCACGGTAGAGGCCCCCAACCAATCAATTGGTTTAGTATGTTGATGGAGCCACCAATGGGGATTGAAGGAAGAAGGAAGTGTCAAAAACTAGTGAATTATTAATGAATTCACAGTTCTTGGCTTAGGTGAAGTAGAGTAACAATGCATTAAACATTGTTTTTTTCAACAAAGGGGAAGGCCTCTATTTATAGGAAAAAGTGAGTTCCTAACCAAACAAATTGATTCTAGAATTTTCCAACTCAGTTTGGTCAATTTTTGACCAATTTTAGGTCAGTTGAGCTAACTTTTTGTAACTAGACTTGAATTAGGAGAGAGGAGAGATGAAATATCTCAATTTTTATGAGTTTAAAACTCATTCAAGCATGTGAAATATGCACCTCCTTTAAAAAACTCCCCTTCCTTACATATGTGTCAAAATGGAATCATTATACCCAAAATATCTCATATTTTTAATATTGCTCATAGTTTTTTACTAATAAACCTTGTACATTTTCAACTCTTCATCTTATGTGAAATATGCACCTCCTTTAAAGAACTCCCCTTCCTTACATATGTGTCAAAATGGAAGCATTATACCCAAAATATCTCATATTTTTAATATTGCTCATAGTTTTTTTACTAATAAACCTTGTACATTTTCAACTCTTCATCTTATGTGAGCATTTACTCATTTTTGGATACCCAAAATATCTCATATTTTTAATATTGCTCATAGTTTTTTACTAATAAACCTTGTACATTTTCAACTCTTCATCTTATGTGAGTATTTTGGGTATCTTCTTTTACAAATTGGATTTATCTCCTCCCTACACATGGATTGATGCTATTGGCCCATAGGAACCTTAATTGGACCATAATCCAATTTTTTTTGAAAATCTAGACCCTTAGGCTAAGGTCCTTTATACCCATTTCCAATTAATTCCAATTGCACATTGGAAAGTTCTTTTTGAATTTCTATTTCAGGGGAACTTATTTTAATAAGATGAGATAATTTTCTATCCAAAAATATTAAAAATCTGAATATTCTCTCTCTAGAATATTTTCTCTCTCTAGGTTAAAATAGTTAGAAACAAGTCTTTTATATTTCTGAAGAGGGATTGATTACAGGGAAGATGTTGGACATTTTGAGAGGCTGGGGAGGAATCTTACATTCTCTCCCACTTGAAAAACGCGAGATGCCCTCATCTCGCAAACTGGGGTAATTTCGCAAGATGCACAAGTATGAGACTCAGAGAATTTTTTTAATTAAGATTAACCACCAAGAAAAGTCTCAAAGAGAGTATGGATCAAGACAAGAACAAGATTTAAACTTTATTCATTCTTGGAACATATACAGTAAAGATAGAAGAACTCTTTACACTTCCATAAGCCCGTCCATCATATGATCACAAAAGCAGCACTCACAAGCTGCGCACGTATAAGGTAACTCATCTATGGGAATAATTCTGAGCGAAACCACAATGAGGATGAATGGGACGATTCCCTATGATGATACTCATAACTAGAATGATGATAATGATTTCAGCAAATCACTATGAGATTAGTGGTTTGTGCTGTCAAATTGCTACTGTTAACACTTGTCACATGGTAGATCAAGTTAAGGGATGACAAATTGATAACTTAACTGAAATTCCCGTGGAGGAATGTTCAGAAGGAAATTTTTCGGTCTAATGGACCATTATCGTAGGAATGATATGATCTAAATGAATTATTATTTAATGATGAGTTCTATATAAGGAATCTTTATCCCAGTGTTCTGTTGGGTTGACCAGAATCTAAGGAACCCAGAATAAATTGGATCTTAAGAAAAAGAGTTGTCCTCTACTTTGCGAGATGAGGACATCTTGCACCTTTTTAAGTGGGGTAGAAGTTTGTAAGATTCCTCTCCCCAACCTTTGAGGTATACAAGAGTAAGAATCTCCCTTTCTGATCTTAAAATTATTCCCTCTCTAAAATAAAAGAAAGATTCTGTTTAAAAAGGGAAAACACTTTCCCCAGAATACCTTATCAGGAGCCCACCTGTTTTAAGGATTCAGAACAATGAGTTCAAAAGTGAGAACCGGTGTTTTGGATGCCAAGGTTTTGGTCACATTAGTTAAAAGACTGCCCGACTCCTACCATGAAAAGGGCATAGGGAAGTCTAGAACCCAAATTCAGAGACCAATTCCTTCATACCAATCTAATCAGGGTCCGTCTCAGACAAGATTGCTTAAACTACGTCCAACCCATTGATTAGGGTCGAGATGACCAGTCAAATGCTTGGCGACTTAGAGCAACAGATGCAGGCAATTCATAAAGATATAAACGCTGCCCAGGATCGACAAAAATAATATACAGATAAGAACAGGACAGTCAGAGAATTCAAAGAAGCAGTTATGGTCTTCATTTGAATACGGACCAAAAGAGTTTCTTTATCTCTAGGGGAGTATAAGTAGTTATCCCCCAGATATTGTGGACCAAGAAAAGTAGGTGACTTAGCCTACGAACTTCTTTTATCTCCTTATCTCAAAGTTCTTAATGCCTCTTATAGAAATATGTGCCAAAACCAAATCATGGAAAGACGGTAAAACTTCAGTGGCAAGATACCGTTGGCTTCTAGGTTACGCTAACTCCTTCCTTTATATAAGTCGTAACTTTTACTTATCGCTCACAGTAATCTTACTTCCATCGATCTCCCTTCTTCTTAATCTCCTTCATGGCTTGGCAACAGGAATTAGTTTTATCCATGATGATTTCTCACCTTCAAGACGCAAGCGAGTCTGTGAAGAAGGATTTTTTAGAACAGTATGAGCGCTCACTTTTTCCTCACTTGGGAACGTCTGTAGCTCAGACCAAATGGCAGACCTATCAAGACATAACTAGGGTAACACCTTGGGATCAGCAGCACTTTTGTAACAATGTCCGCTTGGCCATGGTGATTGAAGCCTTGGGTTTGGGTCCCCGATACTACTGCGTCATGAGATCAAGACATCTTGGGTTTTCTGAGCGAGTCTTCTTACTGGCGTGTTTTCTTCCTCATCAGAAGATATGCCTTTATCCCGTTTTTGGCTTGCCTCTCAGAGGTCCTTTTGTTAGATCACCTTATACCACACTGAGATAGGTGCGGCAATAACCAACAGAATTATTCCCATAGATGAGTTACCTTATACGTGCGCAGCTTGTGAGTGCTGCTTTTGTGATCATATGATGGACGGTCTTATGGAAGTGTAAAGAGTTCTTCTATCTTTACTGTATATGTTCCAAGAATGAATAAAGTTTAAATCTTGTTCTTGTCTTGACCCATACTCTCTTTGAGACTTTTCTTGGTGGTTAATCTTAATTAAAAAATTTTCTCTCAGTCTCATACTTGTGCATCTTGTAAAATTATCCCAGTTTGCGAGATGAGGGCATCTCGCATTTTTCAAGTGTGGGAGAGAATGTAAGATTCCTCCCCAACCTCTCAAAATGTCCAGCATCTTCCCCTGTAATCAATCCCTCTTTAGAAATATAAAAGACTTGTTTCTAACTGTTTTAACCTAGAGAGAGAAAATATTCTAGAGAGAGAATATTCAGACTTTTAATATTTTTGGATAGAAAATTATCTCATCTTATTAAAATAAGTTCCCCTGAAACAGAAATTCAAAAAGAACTTTCCAATGTGCAATTGGAATTAATTGGAAATGGGTATAAAGGACCTTAGCCTAAGTGTCTAGATTTTCAAAAAAAATTGGATTATGGTCCAATTAAGGTTCCTATGGGCCAATAGCATCAATCCATGTGTAGGGAGGAGATAAATCCAATTTGTAAAAGAAGATACCCAAAAATGAGTAAATGCTCACATAAGATGAAGAGTTGAAAATGTACAAGGTTTATTAGTAAAAAACTATGAGCAATATTAAAAATATGAGATATTTTGGGTATCCAAAAATGAGTAAATGCTCACATAAGATGAAGAGTCGAAAATGTACAAGGTTTATTAGTAAAAAAACTATGAGCAATATTAAAAATATGAGATATTTTGGGTATAATGCTTCCATTTTTACACATATGTAAGGAAGGGGAGTTCTTTAAAGGAGGTGCATATTTCACATAAGATGAAGAGTTGAAAATGTACAAGGTTTATTAGTAAAAAACTATGAGCAATATTAAAAATATGAGATATTTTGGGTATAATGATCCCATTTTGACACATATGTAAGGAAGGGGAGTTTTTTAAAGGAGGTGCATATTTCACATGCTTGAATGAGTTTTAAACTCATAAAAATTGAGATATTTTATCTCTCCTCTCTCCTAATTCAAGTCTAGCTACAAAAAGTTAGCTCAACTGACCTAAAAATGATCAAAAATTGACCAAATTGAGTTGGAAAATTCTAGAATCAATTTGTTTGGTTAGGAACTCACTTTTTCCTATAAATAGAGGCCTTCCCCTTTGTTGAAAAAAAACAATGTTTAATGCATTGTTACTCTACTTCACCTAAGCCAAGAACTGTGAATTCATTAATAATTCACTAGTTTTTGACACTTCCTTCTTTCTTCAATCCCCATTGGTGGCTCCATCAACATACTAAACCAATTGATTGGTTGGGAGCCTCTATCGTGAACAAAGAATCAAGCAATTTGTAAGGTAAATAGTGAATATTGATCTTTTCTATAATTTCTCAATGTTTCTCTCTTCTCAACCCCTCTCAAGCTTGAGAAGCTTAATTGGTATGGTTTTTAAATGCTATTGAAGTTAATTGATGAATAGTAGTGAAGAGTTACATAATTTGATGAATGCTATTGAAGTTAATTGATTAATGATAGTAAAGAATTACATAAATTTCCATTTATGTTTAAAGTCTAATGGTTTTTATGTAATTTCTCTCTCTCACTCAAGAAATGGTCATACTCATGACCGATTCTCAATCCAAATGAAGCTTTTCATAAAGCTTTTTCTTAATCCAAGATTAATCTATGCTTGAGACCAAATTAATGGTTTTTTTTTCTATGCTTTTAGTTTATGTATTTCATGATTATTTTTTATTCAATCCATTATGGGTTAATGATCCAATTAGGGATCATTCTAATCATTTTCTTAAAGATAAGCTTTATCTTTTAAAATAATTGAGATTTATCAATCATAGCATCAGCGGAGCTATGGCAAAATTTTGTAAAAATTTACACATAAAATAATTTCATTCAAAGCATGAAAAAAGGACTTCCTACCATATTCTAGGAATTATCATCCTAGATTAATTAAAATAATTTCATTGTAATCATGGAGAAATTAAATTTTTATATTATGCATAAAGGATAAATTTTTATATCAAAAGTGTTACTTTTATCATTTTTATTTTCATGCATAGAAGTATGCATAAAGGATACATTTTTATATCAAAAGTGTTACTTTTATCAATTTTTATTTTCATGCATAGAAGTATGCATAAAGGATAAATTTTTATATCAAAAGTGTTATTTTTATCATTTTTATTTTCATGCATAGAAGTATGCATAAAGGATAAATTTTTATATCAGAAGTGTTACTTTTATCAAATTTTTTTTTCATGCATAGAAGTATGCATAAAGGATAAGTTTTTATATCAAAAGTGTTATTTTTATCATTTTTATTTTCATGCATAGAAGTATGCATAAAGGATAAATTTTTATATCAAAAGTGTTACTTTTATCAATTTTTATTTTCATGCATAGAAGTATGCATAAAGGATAAATTTTTATATCAAAAGTGTTATTTTTATCATTTTTATTTTCATGCATAGAAGTATGCATAAAGGATAAATTTTTATATCAAAAGTGTTACTTTTATCAATTTTTATTTTCATGCATAGAAGTATGCATAAAGGATAAGTTTTTATATCAAAAGTGTTATTTTTATCATTTTTATTTTGATGCATAGAAGTATGCATAAAGGATAAATTTTTATATCAAAAGTGTTACTTTTATCAATTTTTATTTTCATGCATAGAAGTATGCATAAAGGATAAGTTTTTATATCAAAAGTGTTATTTTTATCATTGTTATTTTCATGCATAGAAGTATGCATAAAGGATAAATTTTTATATCAAAAGTGTTACTTTTATCATTTTTATTTCATGCATAGAAGTATGCATAATGGATAAATTTTTATATCAAAAGTGTTACTTTTATCATATTCGAATTTCATGCATAAAGGTATGCATAAAAGTTGATTATTTTATTATAAAAGTGTGACTTTTATTATAATTGAATTTCATGCATAAAGGTATGCATAAAAGTTGATTATTTTATTATAAAAGTGTGACTTTTATCATAATTGAATTTCATGCATAAAGGTATGCATAAAAGTTGATTATTTTATTATAAAAGTGCGTCTCTTATTATATTGAATTTCATGCATAAAAGTTGATTATTTTATTATAAAAGTGTGACTTTTATCATAATTGAATTTCATGCATAGAGGTATGCATAAAAGTTGATTATTTTATTGTAAGAGTGTTACTTTTATCATATTGGATTTCATGCATAGAGGTATGCATAAAAGATATTCTTTTCATACTAAAAGTGTGATTTTCATCATGGATTTTATACATAACTTAGATGCATAAGAGAAATTCTTTTATTCTAGAAGTGTAATTCCTACCAAATTGAATTTATGAATAAGAAGATGCATAAAAGTTTGATTTTTAATTCAAAGTGTCATTCTCATCTAAATTGAATTTAAAAACATAGGAAGATGCATAAAAGAATAAGATTTCAATTCAAAAGCGTTATTCTCATCCAAATTGAATTTATGCATAGGAAGATGCATAAAAGATGGATTTTAATTCAAAAATGTCAATTCTCATCCAAATTAAATTTATGCATAGGAAGATGCATAAAAGATTGAATTTTAATTCAAAAGTGTCATTTTTATTTAAAATAAAATTATGCATAGGAAGATGCATAAAAGATTGATTTTTAATTCGAAAGTGTTAGTCTCCTTAAATGGAATTTATGCATAAATAAAAATGTAGAGAAATCTTATATCAAATATAAGAATTCTCTTATATTCTATAAAAAGATATGAAATGTGATAAGACGTGATAAGAGGTGTATGAGATGTGATAATATGTGATAAGATGCGTATGGGAAGTGATAAGATATGATAAGAGGTGTATGAGATGTGATAAGATGTGTATGAGATGTGATAGGATATGATAAGATGTATATGGAATGTGTAGGGCGAGAATGGATGTAATATGGATGTATGGATGTAGATATGGATATGTATGTATGAATGTGAATGTGGATGTGGATGTGTATGTATGAATGTGAATGTGGATGTGGATGTGGATGTGGATGTGTATGTATGAATGTGAATATGGATGTGGATGTGTATGTATGAATGTGAATGTGAATGTGGATGTGGATGTGGATGTGTATGTATGAATGTGAATGTGGATGTGGATGTGGATGTATGGATATGAATGTGGATGTGGATGTGGATGTGGATGTATGGATGTGGATGTGGATGTGGATGTATGGATGTAGATACGGATGTGGATGTATGTATGTGGAAGTGGATGTATGAATGAGGATGTGAAAATGGATGTATGCATGGATGTGTATGTAGAATAATGAATGTGAATGTGTATGGGAAATGATGTGTCGTCGATATGAGTGAATGGATGATGATGAATACATATGAATGGGATGTGGAATAAGTAATGTGGACTAAGGAGGATAAAATGGAAAGACGAGAGTTCGATATAGAAACTGTATTTTGTGAACTGTTTGTAAATAAATGTTTTATGTCAAGAATGCTGGGGAAGCATTTTGACCGTCTTGTAGATTAAGGTCAAGGAGACCTAACTGATAAAGTTGCAACTGCTGACGGAGAGTCAATGGAGGACGTCTCACGTAGCAAGGTCGGCCGAGGTCTTGACCAGCCTCGGTTCGATTTAAATGGTGAGCTTCCGGTACGGTGGATTAGGGACCAAGGAAGCGGCCTATGAGTGAAGCGCTAGGTCACCTGCGAAGGATCCTAGAGGGTGCTGTCCATACGGTGCTCCGGCTTTGGGTCGCCGAAGATACCCACACGTGCGTCGTGGAAGATATTGGAACAAGGAGTAAGAGTTGTTTTCTGAAACCGGGCATGGATCTGGTTGATTGACCTTGCTGGTCCTCAACGGCGGATGAGTCCATGGCTCTTTTATATGGATCTGTGGGTTGATCTTGCTAATCTTCCACGGAGATTCCATTCTATTATGTGAATATATTGCCGGTTATTATGAGCTAGGAACTATGGAAAAGGCCCCGAGTGAACAGGTGGTGAGCGTTCTGGTTGCCAATGATGCCATAAGTATACCGATGAATGAATATCTGGAGATAAGGATTCAAAAAGAGACTTTGAGGATTGTCATCAGTGACATAATGGTTTCATTAAAGGATTGTTTTAAAGTTAGCTGATGCTAAGAAAAAGGCAATTTCATATTGGGTGTGTAAGTGGTGTGACTAGTTTTATGTTTGCATGAACTTCCGGCTAGGGGGCCTTGGAACTCTTTTCCTTGGTACCCGGGAAAAAACCTAACCAAATTCTTAATTGGATCCCATCACTACAGTGGTTGGGCGGTTGGCTAACCCATGGGACTGAGGCTGGACTGATGGATCCGTAAATCGAGACTCAATTTCTGTTATTACGATAGATAAAGTAAATCTCGGATAGTAATTGTTCTATGGATAGGAATCAACGGCTGTGCCTCTTGATGGGGAAAAAAGCGTTGATCCCAATGATCCAAGTGCAAGTTTCTTCCTTGATCCGACCGAGTATCTTTATAGGTGCAGTCGGATCAGCGTGATCAGTAATGATCTTGACTACGTTAGAGTAAAAAGTTATCCTGGTGGAAACGCCCGTGCTTTCCAGGTAAGGGAAGTTTTTCCGGGTCCGGTTTTGGAAAAACCGACGGATTAGTCTCTTTTTCGGATATCCGTGGTTGGACGAGGCCCCGAGTGTGGGTCCCTGCCCCGCGCATGAAGTGCTACTTCCGCTGCTAGTACCCCGAATCCGTCGCATGGTGGGGACTGGGATCTTACAATTACGGCCTATGTTAAGCACACATGCGTTTGCCAAATGGGGTATTGATTTTGTCGGTCCCATTAAACCTCCAACTCGTCACACGCATGGCGAATATATTATAGTCGCAACTGACTATTTGACCAAATGGGTAGAAGCAAAGGCTACAATAAAAAATGATGCCAAAATCACATCCAAGTTCTTGTATGAGTACGTGTTTACACGCTATGGCTTACCTATTGAAATCGTTAGTGATCAAGGTGTGCACTTTGTGAATGAGGTCATAGACTTTTTACTTCAAGAATTTATGGTAATTCACAAGCGTTCTGCACCCTATCATCCCCAGACCAATGGTCAAGTTGAGAGTACTAACAAGATTCTCTGCACAGCACTCACAAAGATTGTTGATGGACATAGGACTGATTGGGAGCAAAAGTTGCACTCAGTTCTTTGGGCATATAGAACAGCCTATAAAACATGTGTGGGCACAACCCCATTTGAGCTTGCTTTTGGGCTAGATGCAATTCTTCCCATTGAATTTCTTGTACCTTACTCTACGAGTTGCTAAACAGTTGGACTGGACTGGTCATGAGCTTTCTCAATGCATTGATGAATTGGAAAAGCTTGATGAGACCCGCTTCTTGGTGGTAATGGGGATGTATGGCGAGAAGAGGAGACAAAAGCAATGGTATGATCGAAATGTAACAACTGGCCTATTCAAAAAAGGGGACCTTGTGCTCTTGTACACACTTAAGAAGCATAAGCGAAAGCTCAAGAAACGTGGCCTAGGACCGTTTGTGATTAAGGAGCTTACTCCAAGTGGTACAGTGCGTTTAGAGACACTAGAAGGTGAGCAAATGCCTAATGCCTAACTTCATTAATGGAAGTCGTCTCATGAAATACAATGAACCATTAACTGAAGCCATGCTTCAACAAATGCATGCTGCCCACACACGGAAAGAAGCACATGACCTACTTAAATGTTAGGCTCAAGAAGAAGCTAAAGCTAGAGTTGCAAAAGCCAAGGAACGTCGCAAGGCTTCTGTGTTGAACTTACAGTTGGCTACTGATGAACAATATGTCGATCCTTTCAATATTCACGTGTCTTCATCTTCATGAGACTACCTACTTTGTCTCTGCCTTAATTGACTCTGGTGCAGATTATAATGTTCTCTCATTTGACACATGGCTAGCCTTGGGACAACCAACACTTGTGCACATTCCTATTGACTTACGAAGCTTCTCTGGTGAAGATAACCCTATAGAGGGAAAATGTGTCATTATGATATCCATTCAGGATCACCAGATGTCAGTTCCCTTTTATGTGGCTAGTAAGTCCAAGGCAATGGTAGAGGTTGTTCTTGGTCGATCATGGTTAAGTGCTACCAATTGTTCCTTAGATTCGAAGAATAGACAATACAAATTGCAAATTGATTCTGATTGCATCTTGGGATCTGCTGCTCCACGAGTTTTATCATGTCAAAAGGGTGGTAGTTCTACCTTACACAACCCACTTTCAACATCTGCTCTTCAAGCTCCAAGACAAATGATGTGGATAATCGATGAGTCGTCAAGTGAGGACCATGGCTGGCATGTTCCAACTACTCTAGTCACTGCTCAAAGAAGGCCAGGCAAGAAGGAATCGTCAATTTGGCTACCCAAAGATGCGTACAAACTTGTACCATCTAGCCTAGTTGCTAAACCTCCTAAAAAGAATATCTTTTCCAAGCCTAAGCCTCAGATTGTTACTCATTGGGTCCCAAAGCATGTTCTTAAAGCACAAGGCTATTATGAAGGTGCAACAGCACTTTGGCTTCCCAAATGCCATGGGTTGCTAGATCCAGAAGAGTGTATCGATAAGATTCCAAAAGCCACTCTTGGTTTTTCATATCAGTGGGGTGCAAAGGAAATCAACACAACCTCTTCAAGATAGGATAGGTGGTTGTGATAGCACCTACAAATCTCCTTGTGTTGACCTTCCCAAAACATGTATTGAATCACCAGTTGTCCCAACTTCTCCTTGTTTTACACTTTCACTATCAACTTGTGTACCTAAGACAAATCCAACTTTACATGAATCTCCTTTGAGCATAGATTCTAGCACTTACTGCCTAAATCCTCTTATCTTGCTCAAATTCCTCAACAATTGCTATCCTTCCCACCTCTTAAGAAGGACATACCCAAAACCAAAGGTAAGGCATTAACACTACAATTGAAGCTCTTTGGTAGATCAGTGTTTGAATAGTCTCACTTTTACTAATGTGGTTCGTTCTGCCATTACAAGATTGTGTTCTTTTTTAGATGATCTTATCTACTTGTTTTTTATAGGGATTGTAATGCTGGATATGAGTGTATAAAGTTTGAAGTTTCTAAATTTCATTGTTCTACGCCCAGATACCTCCTGATGGATACTTGGCGAGATACATGTCCACCATGCATTGATCCTGATAGTACTCAACCTGAACATCGCGGGGGTTATAGTGCTCCTCCTTTTCAAACTCATTCTAGGTACTTTTATGCTCCCTTAGGTGAAATTTACTGTGGGCATCACTTTGTCACTTTATTCTATCAACAGCATCATCCATTTCCACATTGTCAAGAGTGTGCACGACTCCTATTAGGGGAAGCTTCACACATTTGTTGGCTATGCCGCTCTTACTTTCGTCGATGATATGGCACGGGCTTAATGAAACAAATTGTGGGAATTAAACTCCAACGCCATAACTTTCATGATATGAGAGTACCAGATCGAGGACCAAATTAACATAGATTACCTGAGGAGGTTCAAGCACAACAATGGAGGGATACATGCATAAATGACTTGCAACCACCTATCTTGCAAGCCCTTCTTCCCCTAGCCTCAACATGTCAATTTTGGATCACTATGAGCACCTATATTGAGCAATTCCAAAATCGGCATTGTCTGCTAACCTTCCCATAGAACCAATGCCATATTTTAGTGAGGAAGCACTCCTTCCTCTACCACCTTCTCCAGAGGCCGGCTTTTGTACAGGGTTGTCCTTGCATCCTGAAGTGATTGATACAATCTTTCCAGCAGAAGTGGACATGGATCCACCACCAGTGCAAGGATAAGCACATCAACTCCACAATAAGATCAACAAGCCAGGGCACTTTTCTCCCACCACTGGGTTTTTTCCCTCGGGTATATTCGGTGATTGGCACCAATAACAAATTTTATTCTTTTCTTTTCTTGTTTGTTATAATAAGACATTTTGCAGAGATCTCAGCTAAACAAGAGCATACAAACACGCTCCAACAGTCCACCTATCGTGCACACAAATTAGGAAGGGGGGAGACATGCAAAGCCTGCAAAGAGCAAAGAGAAGCAATCTGCACAACATCAGCAATGCATCAAGACAAATGCACCACATCAACAAGCACTACAACAGGTGTATTCAAATCATAATCTTTTGTTCTTTATGTGCTTTTCACTGTTGCATATATTGTTTGCAAGTTCACACACAGTTGGCTGGTTTAAGTTTTAAATTAGTTATTACTATGTGGCGAGTGATTTCTAGATTCTTAGAGGTCTTAGTAGAAGGTATTTCTATTTGAAGACGGTGTAAGACATATACCAACTGAGTATGCCAAGTTCTTATGCTCTAGACTTAGTATATTAGTTATCCCTAGTGGTAGCTACCTCTTAGGTATAGACTAGGTGCTATGATAAACAAAAATTTATGAAACACATGCCCTAGAAATATATAGAAGTGACTTGAGACATGACGTGTCTACGGCCATGTGAGATGCTTGGTAGGACCTTGGGTTGTTTTAGTACCTTGGGGCCGATGCCTTGGTTTCCATGGGGTGAACACTGACGTCTAAAAGATTAAGAAGAAGACCTACAAGGACTCTATCGCCTTGATAGATGCTGGTAGGACTCTTGGGTACATTATGGGCCCTCGAGACCGATGCCCTCATCTTCATGGGGTACTCCTTATGTCAAAAAGAAAGAAAAGGGTCTGTCGCCCTTGAGATACTTAGCGGCCTTTAGATTCTCTTGGTGGAGGTCTCTTGGCCATTGCTTGGGTTTATTTGGGATGGAACCTTCCTCTTTATCAAGCTAAAAATAATAATTCTCTTTAATCTTCTGCTCTTTACACCAAAAAAGAAAGAAAGAAAGAAAGAAAGAAAGGTCCAATCACCATGGCTTATATTTAGGAGTAGGGTTGCCACTTAGGAATAACTTAAACACTTGTAGGACATTGAGACTGCGGTCATAACACACTTGCCATTGCATAGCACTATCTACCACTTAGTCTCACTTTGACTAGTCTTTACTCGCTGTGAGATCCCTGTTCCCACCGCGCAAAGGATTCGGATGCTAGCAGCCGAAGAAGCACATCTTGCAAGGGGCAGGGTCCCACACTCGGGTCCTCGTCCACGGATATCCGGACAAGAGACTAATCCGTCGGTTTAAACAAAACCAAACCCGGAAAAACTTCCTTTTTCCGGAAAGCACGGGCGATTCCTCCACGATAACTTTTACTCTAACGTAGTCAAGACCATTTCTGATCAAACTGATCCGACTGTATCTATAAAAATACTTGGTCAGATCAAGGAAGAAACTTGCACTTGCACTTGGATCATTGGGATCAACGCTTTTTTTCCCAACAAAGGCACAGCCGTTGATTCCTATCCATAGAACAATTACTATCCGGGATTTACATTATCTATCGTAGTAACAGAAATTGAGTCTTGATTTACGGATCCATCAGTCCAGCCTAACCCCATCCGATCCCATGGGTTATCCAACCTCCCAACCACTGTAGTGATGGGATCCAATTTGGAATTTGGTTAGGTTTTGTCCCGCGGGTACCAAGGAAAAGAGTTCCAAGGCCCCCTAGCCGGAAGTTCATGCAAACATAAAACTAGCCACACCACTTACACACCCAATATGAAATTGCCTTTTTCTTAGCATCAGCTAACTTTAAAACAATCCTTTAATGAAACCATAGTACCACTGATCACAATCTTCCAAATTATATCCAGTTGATTCTTAATTTCTCATCATTCCTTCATCAGAGTATCTATGGCATCATTGGCAACTAGAACACTCACCACCTGTCCACTAAGGGGCCTTTTCAATAGTTCCTAGCCCATAATACTCGGCAATATAATAACTTATAAAAATCAAGATGGACTCTCGTTGAAGATCAGCAAGATCAACCAACAGATCCATAAAAAAGAGCCATGGACTCATCCATTGAAGACCAGCAAGGTCAATCAACCAGATCCATGCCCGGTTTAAGAAAACAACTCTTACTCCTTGTTCCAATATCTTCCTCGACGCACGCGTGGGTATCCTGGGTGACACAGAGCCCGAGCACCGTATGGTCAGTACCCTCTAGGATCCTTCGCAGGTGACCTAGCGCTTCACTCATAGGCCGCTTCCTTGGTCCCTCATCCACTGTACTGGAAGCTCACCATTTTAATCGAACCGAGGCTGGTCAAGACCTCGGCCGACCTTGCTACGCGAGACGTCCTTCATTGACTCTCCGTCAGCAGTTGCAACTTTATCAGTTAGGTCTCCACGACCTTAATCACAAGACGGTCAAAATGCTTCCCCAGCATTCTTGACATAAAACAGCCATTTACAAACAGCATTTATAAACAGTTTACAAATACAATTTCTATATTAACTCTCATTTTTCCACATTATTCCTCATTAATCCACATTACTTATTCCACATTCCATTTATATGTGTACTCATCCAATCACATCATTTTCCATCTCTTCACTTCAGATTCCTTCACATCACATATCATAATTTCACATCCATATCCACATCCATACATCCACATCCACAACCACATTCACATCCATACATCCACATCTACATGCTTACCTCCATTTTCACATCCTCATTTATACATCCACATCCCATATCCACATTCATACATACACATCCATATCCACATCCATACATCCACATCCACATGCATACATCCACTATCTTGTCCTCATTCATACATCCACATCCACATACATACATACATCCGCATCCACATTCCCATTCACATCTATACAACCACATCCACATACATACATACATCCACATCCACATTCCACATTCACATCTATACATCTACATCTACATCCACATTCACATACATCCACATCCACATTCCCATTCACATCTATACATCCACATCTACATCCACATACATACATACATCCACATCCACATTCCACATTCACATCTATACAGCCACATCTACATCCACATTCACATCTATGCATATACATCTTCATGCATACATCCATTTTCACATTCATACATCCACACTCCCATCTCCACATCCACACATCCACATACATACATCCATTTTCACATTCCCATTCATATAACCCCATATGCCTTCACATCTAATCTTTTACATCACATCCGTTCTCGCCCTATCACAACCCATATACATCTTATCCTATCACATACACTTCTTACCTCATCCCATACACATCTTATCACATCTTAATTCATCTTATCACCTCCTAACTTATTTCATAAGCATCTTATCACCTCTTATCACATCTTATACACCTCTTATCACATCCTATCACATCTCATATCTATTTATAGAATACAAGAGAATTCTTATATTTGATATAAGATTTTTATACACATTTATTTATGCATAAATTCTATTTAAGGAGATTAATACTTTCGAAGTAAAAATCAATCTTTTATGCATCTTCCTATGCATAAATTCATTTTAAATGAAAATGACACTTTTGAATTAAAATTCAATCTTTATGCATCTTCTTATGCATAAATTCAATTTGGTAGGAATTACATTTTTAGAATAAAAGAATTTCTCTTATGCATCTAAGTTATGCATAAAATCCATTTATGATGAAAAATCACACTTTTAGTATAAAAAGAATATCTTTTATGGATACCTCTATGCATGAAATCCAATATGATAAAAGTAACACTTTTACTTTAAAATAATCAACTTTTATGCATACCTCTATGCATGAAATTCAATTATGATAAAAGTAACACTTTTATATTAAAATAATAATCTTTTATGCATACCTCTATGCATGAAATCTAATTATGATAAAAGTAACACTTTTATGTTAAAATAATAATCTTTTATGCATACCTCTATGCATGAAAATCAATTATGCATAATATAAAAATCAATTTCTCTAGGATTATAATAAATATCTTTCAATTAATCTAGGATGACAATTCCTAGAATATGGTAGGAAGTCCTCTTTTTATGCTTTGAATGAAATTATTTTATGCGTAATTTTTTTAAAAATTTTGCCATACCTCCGCTGCTATGACTGATAAATCTCAATTTTTCTAAGGGATAAAGCTTATCATTAAGGAATTAATTAGAATGATCCCTAATTGGATCATTAATCCATAATGGATTGAATCATCAATATACATAAAATTAAAGCATAGAAAAAAGCCATTAATTTGTCCTCAAGCATAGATTAATCTTGGATTAAGGAAAAGCTTTATGAAAATAGCCAAGCGGACATTGTTACGAAAGTACTGCTGACCCTAGGGTGTTACCCTAGTTATGTCTTGATAGGTCCGCCATTTGGTCTGAGCTACAGAAGTTCCCAAGTGAGGGAAAAGTGAGCGCTCATACAGTTCTATAAAATCCTTCTTCACAGACTCACTTGCATCTTGAAGGTGAGAAATCATCATGGATAAAACTAATTCCTGTTGCCAAGCCATGAAGGAGATTAAGAAAGAAAGGAGACCGATGGGAGTAAGATTACTGCGAGCGGCAAGTAAAAGTTACGACTTATATAAAGGAAGGAGCTAGCGTAACTTAGAAGCCAACGGTATCTTGTCACTGAAGTTTTACCGTCTTTCCATGATTTGGGTTTGGCACATATTTCTATAGAAGGTTCACATGAAATACATTATGAACTTTGAGATGATGAGGTAGAAAAAGCTCGTAGGCTAAGTCACCTACTTTCATTGAAATCCGATATGGCCCACAATATCTAGGGGATAACTTCTTATACTTCCTAAGAGATAAAGAACTTCTTTTGGGCCGTACTCGAATGAAGACCATATCTGCTTCTTTGAATTCTCTGACTGCCCTCTTTTTATCTGCATACTGCTTCTGTCAATCCTGGGCAGTCTTTTAATTGATGACCAAAACCTTGGCATCCAAAACACCGGTTCTCACTTCTGAACTCATCGTTCATAATCCTTAAAACAAGTGGGACTTTTGAGAAGTATTCTAGGGAAAGGTCTTCCTTTTTTAAACAGAATCTTTCTTTTATTTAGAGAGAGAATAATTATAAGATCAGAAAGGGAGGTTCTTACTCCTACATACCTCGAAGGCTGGGGAGGAATCTTACATTCTACCCCACTTAAAAAAGTGCGAGATGTCCTCATCTCGCAAGGTAGAGGACAACTCTTTTTCTTAAGATCCAATTTTATTCTGGGGTTCCTTATATTCTGGTCAGCCCAACAGAATACTGGGATAAATATCCCTTATATAGAACTCATCATTAAATAACAATTCATTAGATCATATCATTCATATCTTTAACATGATAATGGTCCATTAGACCGAAAAATTTCCTTCTGAAGATTCCTCCACGAGAATTTCAGTCAAGCAAGTTCTCAATTTGTCATCCCTTAACTTGATCTACCGGTCAAGTGTTAACAGTAGCAATCTGACAGCACAATCCACTAATCTCATAGTGATTTGCTGAATTCATTATCATCATTCCAGTTATGAATATCATCACAGGGACTCGTCCCATTCATCCTCATTGTGGTTTCGCTCAGGTTATTATATTTCAACTAAATTTCAAAAATCATCATTTTTCAATTAGAATCCAAATCAATTCATCAATTCTCAAACAAAATTAAAAATCATATCAACCACATTTGAAATCATCATCTGGATAGCATTAACGTTTATAATTTCAAGTCTTAGATTTACTCGTATATACTGTCAGTAAAGAGCTACAGTTATACTCTCGATATATACGGGTAGTCACGGCCCTTGGAATTATAAGGTAAATACCATCATGTCTAGGCCTCAAGCAAGTCAGGGATTCTATATAATTGCGGTACTTCCATCTGAAGACCCAATTACCAAATTACGAATTTCAGTTTGAATATCAAATTGTATGAATTATATCACACAATTACAATCTTTTTGTGCTTCTTGATAAATTTTTGACATATTTGGCTTCTCAGTTAATCTTTATTAGCCAATTGGCTCTCATTCCAACTGTGAGATCCCTGTTCCCACCACGCAAAGGATTCGGATGCTAGCAGCGGAAGTAGCACATCTTGCCAGGGGCAGGGTCCCACACTCGGGTCCTCGTCCACGGATATCCGGACAAGAGACTAATCCGTTGGTAAACCCGAAAAAACTTCCTTTTTTTGAAAAGCACGGGCGATTCCTCCAGGATAACTTTTACTCTAACATAGTCAAGACCATTTCTGATCAAACTGATCCGACTGTATCTATAAAGATACTTGGTCAGATCAAGGAAAAAACTTGCACTTGGATCATTGGGATCAACGCTTTTTTCCCCAACAAGAGGCACAACTGTTGATTCCTATCCATAGAACAATTACTATCCAGGATTTACATTATCTATCGTAGTAACAGAAATTGAGTCTCGATTTACGGATCCATCAGTCCAGCCTAACCCCATCCGATCCCATGGGTTAGCCAACCGCCCAACCACTGTAGTGATGGGATCCAATTTGGAATTTGGTTAGGTTTTGTCCCGGGTACCAAGGAAAAGAGTTCCAAGGCCCCCTAGCCGGAAGTTCATGCAAACATAAAACTAGCCACACCACTTACACACCCAATATGAAATTGCCTTTTTCTTAGCATCAGCTAACTTTAAAACAATCCTTTAATGAGACCATAGTACCACTGATCACAATCTTCCAAATTATCCAATTGATTCTTAATTTCCCATCATTCCTTCATCAGAGTACCTATGGCATCATTGGCAACTAGAACGCTCACCACCTGTCCACTCAGGGGCCTTTTCAATAGTCCCTAGCCCATAATACTCGGCAATATAATCACTTATAAAAATCAAGATGGACTCTCATTGAAGATCAGCAAGATCAACCAACAGATCCATAAAAAGGAGCCATGGACTCATCCATTGAAGACCAGCAAGGTCAATCAACCAGATCCATGCCCGGTTTAAGAAAACAACTCTTACTCCTTGTTCCGATATCTTCCTCGACGCACGCGTGGGTATCCTGGGTGACCCAGAGCCCGAGCACCGTATGGTCAGCACCCTCTAGGATCCTTCGCAGGTGACCTAGCGCTTCACTCATAGGCCGCTTCCTTGGTCCCTCATCCACCGAGGCTGGTCAAGACCTCGGCCGACCTTGCTACGCGAGACGTCCTCCATTGACTCTCCGTCAGCAGTTGCAACTTTATCAGTTAGGTCTCCACGACCTTAATCACAAGACGGTCAAAATGCTTCCCCAGCATTCTTGACATAAAACAGCCATTTACAAACAGCATTTACAAACAGTTTACAAATACAATTTCTATATTAACTCTCATTTTTCCACATTATTCCTCATTAATCCACATTACTTATTCCACATTCCATTTATATGTGTACTCATCCAATCACATATTTTTCCATCTCTTCACTTCAGATTCCTTCACATCACATATCATAATTTCACATCCATATCCACATCCATACATCCACATCCACATCCACATTCATATCCATACATCCACATCTACATGCTTACCTCCATTTTCACATCCTCATTTATACATCCACATCCCATATCCACATTCATACATACACATCCATATCCACATCCATACATCCACATCCACATGCATACATCCACGATCACGTCCTCATTCATACATCCACGTACATACATCCACATCCACATTCCCATTCACATCTATACAACCACATCTACATCCACATACATACATACATCCACATCCACATCCACATTCACATCTATACATCCACATCTACATCCACATTCACATACATCCACATCCACATTTCCATTCACATCTATACATCCACATCTACATCCACATACATACATACATCCACATCCACATTCCACATTCACATCTATACAGCCACATCTACATCCACATTCACATCTATGCATATACATCTTCATACGTACATCCATTTTCACATTCATACATCCACACTCCCATCTCCACATCCACACATCCACATACATACATCCATTTCCACATTCCCATTCATATAACCCCATATGCCTTCACATCTAATCTTTTACATCACATCCATTCTCGCCCTATCACAACCCATATACATCTTATCCTATCACATACACTTCTTACCTCATCCCATACACATCTTATCACATCTTAATTCATCTTATCACCATGCCTTCACATCTAATCTTTTACATCACATCCATTCTCGCCCTATCACAACCCATATACATCTTATCCTATCACATACACTTCTTACCTCATCCCATACACATCTTATCACATCTTAATTCATCTTATCACCTCCTAACTTATTTCATAAGCATCTTATCACCTCTTATCACATCTTATACACCTCTTATCACATCTTATCACATCTCATATCTATTTATAGAATAGAAGAGAATTCTTATATTTGATATAAGATTTTTATACACATTTATTTATGCATAAATTCTATTTAAGGAGATTAATACTTTTGAAGTAAAAATCAATCTTTTATGCATCTTCCTATGTATAAATTCATTTTAAATGAAAATGACACTTTTGAATTAAATTTCAATCTTTATGCATCTTCTTATGCATAAATTCAATTTGGTAGGAATTACATTTTTAGAATAAAAGAATTTCTCTTATGCATCTAAGTTATGCATAAAATCCATTTATGATGAAAAATCACACTTTTAGTATAAAAATAATATCTTTTACGCATACCTCTATGCATGAAATCCAATATGATAAAAGAATATCTTTTATGCATACCTCTACGCATGAAATCCAATATGATAAAAGTAACACTTTTACAATAAAATAATCAACTTTTATGCATACCTCTATGCATGAAATTCAATTATGATAAAAGTAACACTTTTATATAAAATAATAATCTTTTATGCATACCTCTATGCATGAAATCTAATTATGATAAAAGTAACACTTTTATGTTAAAATAATAATCTTTTATGCATACCTCTATGCATGAAAATCAATTATGCATAATATAAAAATCAATTTCTCTAGGATTACAATGAATATCTTTCAATTAATCTAGGATGATAATTCCTAGAATATGGTAGGAAGTCCTCTTTTTATGCTTTGAATGAAATTATTTTATGCATAATTTTTATAAAAATTATCTCCTCCCTACACATGGATTGATGCTATTGGCCCATAGGAACCTTAATTGGACCATAATCCAAAAATTTCTGAAAATCTAAACCCTTAGGCTAAGGTCCTTTATACCCATTTTCAATAAATTCTAATTGCACATTGGAAAGTTCTTTTTGAATTTGTGTTTTAGGGGAATTCATTTTAATAATATGAGAAAATTTTTTATCTAAAAATATTCAAAATCTGAATATTCTCTCTCTAGAATATTTTCTCTCTCTCTATGTTAAAATGGTTAGAAATAAGATCTTTCATATTTCTGAAGAGGGGATTGATTACAGGGGAAGATGTTGGATATCTTGAGAGGCTGGGGAGGAATCTTACATTCTCTCCTACTTGAAAAACGCGAGATGCCCTCATCTCGCAAACTGGGGGTAATTTCGCAAGATGCACAAATATGAGACTGAGAGAAAATTTTAATTAAGATTAACCACCAAGAAAAGTCTCAAAGAGAGCAAGACTCAAGACAAGAACAAAGATTTCAACTTTATTCATTCTTGGAACATGTACAGTAAAGATAGAAGAACTTTTTACACTTCCATAAGCCCGTCCATCATATGGTCACAAAAGCAGCACTCACAAGGTGCACACGTATAAGGCAGCTCATCTGTGGGAATAATTCGGCTGGTTATTGCCGCACCTACCTCAGTGGTATGAGGTGATCTAACAAAAGGACCTCCGAGAGGCAAGCTAGAAACGGGGTAAAGGCATATCTTCTGATGAGGAAGAAAACACGCCAGTAAGAAGACCCGCTTAGAAAACCCAATATGTCTTGATCTCATCACACAATAGTATCAGGGACCCAAACCCAAAGCTTCAATAACCATAGCCAAGCGGACATTGTTACGAAAGTGCTGCTGACCCCAGGGTGTTACCCTAGTTATGTCTTGATAGGTCCGCCATTTGGTCTGAGCTACAGAAGTTCCCAAGTGAGGGAAAAGTGAGCGCTCATACAGTTCTATAAAATCCTTCTTCACAGACTCACTTGCGTCTTGAAGGTGAGAAATCATCATGGATAAAACTAATTCATGTTGCCAAGCCATGAAGGAGATTAAGGGAGAAAGGAGATCGATGGGAGTAAGATTACTGCGAGCGGCAAGTAAAAGTTACGACTTATATAAAGGAAGGAGCTAGCGTAACTTAGAAGCCAACGGTATCTTGTCACTGAAGTTTTACCGTCTTTCCATGATTTGGGTTTGGCACATATTTCTATAGAAGGTTCACATGAAATACATTATGAACTTTGAGATCATGAGGTAGAAAAAGCTCGTAGGCTAAGTCACCTACTTTCATTGAAATCCGATATGGCCCACAATATCTGGGGGATAACTTCTTATACTTCTTAAGAGATAAAGAACTTCTTTTGGGCCGTACTCGAATGAAGACCATATCTGCTTCTTTGAATTCTCTGACTGCCCTCTTTTTATCTGCATACTACTTCTGTCAATCCTGGGCAGTCTTTTAATTGATGACCAAAACCTTGGCATCCAAAACACCGGTTCTCACTTCTGAACTCATCGTTCATAATCCTTAAAACACGTGGGACTTTTGAGAAGTATTCTGGGGAAAGGTCTTCCTTTTTTAAACAGAATCTTTCTTTTATTTAGAGAGGAAATAATCATAAGATCAGAAAGGGAGGTTCTTACTCCTGCATACCTCGAAGGCTGGGGAGTAATCTTACACTCGCTTCTTTTAGCACTCTTTAAAACTCTAATCGGTTTTTCACTTGCATGCTTACTTGTGAGATTGTCATTGCTGGTTTTTTTTTTCAATAAAAGGCTTAACTTGTCTTTCATTGTTTTTTGCAGCTTTTGTTTCTACCGCGCCTGAGTGTAAGATCCCTGTTCCCACCGAGCAATAGATTCGGGATACTAGCAGCGGAAGTAGCACTTCTCGCGCGGGACAGGGGTCCCACATTCGGGGCCTCACCCACGGATATCTGGATAAGAGACTAATCCGTCGGTTGTTCCAAAACCGAACCCGAAAAAACTTCCTTTACCGGAAAGCACGGGTGATTTCACCAGGATAACTTTTTACTCTAACGTAGTCAAGATCATTTCTGATCGAGCTGATCCAATTACATCTATAAGATACTTGGTTAGATCAAGGGAGGAACTTGCACTTGGATCATTGGGATCAACGCTTTTTTCCCCATTCAAGAGGCACAGCCGTTGATTCCTATCCATAGAACAGTTACTGTCCGGGATTTATTTTATCTATCGTAAAAACAAAAGTTTGAGTCTCGATTTACGGATCCATCAGTCCAGCCTAACCCCATCCAGTCCCATGGGTTAGCCAACCGCCCAACCACTGTAGTGATGGGATCCAATTAAGAATTTGATTAGGTTTTGTCCCGCGTACCAAGGAAAAGAGTTCCAAGGCCCCCTAGCCGGATGTTCATGCAAAATAAAACTAGTCACACCACTCACACACCCAATATGAAATTGCCTTTTCACAAATTCAACCAGTTTAAAACAATCCTTTAATAAAACCATAGTATCACTGATCACCATCTTCCAATTTATCCAGTTGATTCTTAATTTTTCCATCATTCCTTCATCAGAGTATCTATGGCATCATTGGCAACTAGGACGCTCACCACGTGTCCACTCAGGGGCCGTTTCCTAATCCCTAGCCCATAATACTCGGCAATATAATCACTTATCAAGATGGACTCTCGTTGAAGATCAGCAAGATCAACCAACAGATCCATATAAAGGGCCATGGACTCATCCATTGAAGACCAGCAAGGTCAATCAACCCGATCCATGCCTGATTTCAGACAAGAACTCCAACTCTGTTCCAATATCTTCCTCGACGCACGCGTGGGTATCCTAGGCGACCCAGAGCCCGAGCACCGTATGGTCAGCACCCTCTAGAATCCTTCGCAGGTGACCTAGCGCTTCACGCATAGGCCGCTTCCTTGGCCCCTCATCCACCGTACCGGAAGCTCACCATTTTAATCGCATCGAGGCTGGTCAAGACCTCGGCCGACCTTGCTACGCGAGACGTCCTTCATTGACTCTCCATCAGCAGTTGCAACTTTTTCAGTTAGGTATCCACGACCTTAACCAAAAGACGGTCAAAATGCTCCCCCAGCATTCTTGACATAAAACAGTCATTTACAAACAGCATTTACAAACAGTTTACAATACAATTTCTATTTTAACTTTCATTTTTTCACATTATCCCTCATCAATCTACATTACTTATTCCATATTCCATTTATATGTATACTCATCCCATCACATCATTTTTCGTCTCATCACTTCAGATTCCTTCACATCACATATCATATATTCACATCCATACATCCACATCTACATCCATACATCTATTTTCACATCCACATCTACATGCACATTCATGCATCCACATCCATACATCCACATCTACATGCACATTCACATCCATACATCCACATCTATATGCGTACATTCACATCTACATGCATACATCCACATCTCTATGCATACATCCACATCCACATCCACATTCACATTCACCTCCATACATCTACATCTACATGCATACATCCACCTCCACATCCACATCTACATCTATACATCTACATCTACATGCATACATCCACATCTCCATTCACATCTACATTTATACATCTACATCTACATGCATCCATCCACATCTCCATTTACATCCTCATCTATACATCTACTTCTACATGCATACATCCACATCTCCATGCATACATCCACCTCCACATTCACACTCACATCCATACATCTACATCTACATGCAAACATCCACATCTCCATGCATAATAAAATTCTTTTAATTAATCTAGGATGATAGTTCCTAGAATATGGTAGGAAGTCCTCTATTTATGCTTTGAATGAAATTATTTTATGCGTAATTTCTATAAAAATTTTGCCATAGCTCCGCTACTATGACTAATAAATCTCATTTTTTTCTAAAGGCTTATCATTAAGGAAATAATTAGAATGGTCTCTAATTGGATCATCAATACATAATGGATTGAATCATCGATATACATAAACTAAAAGCATAGAAAAAACGCCATTAATTTGGCCTCAAGCATAGCTTAATCTTGGATTAAGGAAAAGCCTTATGAAAAGCTTCATTTGGATTGAAAAGGATCATGAGTATGACCATTTCTTAAGTGAGAGAGAGAAAAACCATTAGAATTAAATATAATTCGAATTTTATGTAATTCTTTACTATCATTAATTAATTAACTTCAATAGCATTTCAAAACCATATCAATTAAGCTTCTCAAGCTTGAGAGGGGTTGAGAAGAGAGAATCATTGAGAAAGTATAGAAAAAATCAAAATTCACTATACTTATCTTATAATTTGCTTGATTCTTTGATCACGGTAGAGGCCCCCAACCAATCAATTGGTTTAGTATGTTGATGGAGCCACCAATGGGGATTTAAGAAAGAGAGAAGTGTCAAAAACTAGTGAATTATTAAAGAATTCATAGTTCTTGGCTTAGGTGGAGTAGAGTAACAATGCATAAGACACTATATCTACATAAAGAATTCATAGTTCTTGGCTTATGTGGAGTAGAGTAACAATGCATAAGACACTATATCTACATAAAGAATTCATAGTTCTTGGCTTAGGTGGAGTAGAGTAACAATGCATAAGACACTATATCTACATAAAGAATTCATAGTTCTTGGCTTAGGTGGAGTAGAGTAACAATGCATAAGACACTATATCTTTTTCAACAAGGGAAGGCTTCTATTTATAGGAAAAATTGAGCTCCTAACCAAACAAACTCATTCTAGAATTTTCCAAGTCAGTTTGGTTGAATTTGGACTAGATTTGGATCTAGTTTGGTTACTTTTTGATTCAATTTGGTTTCATTTTGATTTGGTTTGGTTCAAGAGATATGAGAGATAAAAATATCACATTATTTTTGAGTTTAAAACTCATTCAAGCATGTGAAATATGCACCTCCTTTAAAGAACTCCCCTTCCTTACATATGTGTCAAAATTCTATTGCTCATAGTTTTTTTTACTAATAAACCTTGTACATTTTCAACTCTTCATCTTATGTGAAATATGCACCTTCTTTAAAGAACTCCCCTTCCTTACATATGTGTCAAAATTTTATTGCTCATAGATTTTTTACTAATAAACCTTGTACATTTTCAACTCTTCATCTTATGTGAAATATGCACCTTCTTTAAAGAACTCTCCTTCCTTACGTATGTGTCAAAATTTTATTGCTCATAGTTTTTTACTAATAAACCTTGTACATTTTCAACTCTTCATCTTATGTGAAATATGCACCTTCTTTAAAGAACTCCCCTTCCTTACATATGTGTTTTTTTTTTACTAATAAACCTTGTACATTTTCAACTCTTCATCTTATGTGAAATATGCACCTCCTTTAAAGACCTACTTTTCCTTACATATGTGTTTCTTTACTAATAAACCTTGTACATTTTCAACTCTTCATCTTATGTGAGCATTTACTCATTTTTGGATACCCAAAATATCTCATATTTTTAATATTGCTCATAGTTTTTTACTAATAAACCTTGTACATTTTCAACTCTTCACCTTATGTGAGCATTTACTCATTTTTGGGTATCTTCTTTTTACAAATTGGATTTATCTCCTCCCTACACATGTATTGATGCTATTGGCCTATAGGAACCTTAATTGGACCATAGTCTAAAGATTTTTGAAAATCTAGACCCTTAGACTAAGGTTCTTTATACCTATTTCTAATTAATTCCAATTGCACATTTGAAAATTCTTTTTGAATTTCTGTTTCAGGGAAATTCATCTTAATTATATGAGATATTTTTCTATCCAAAAATATTCAAAAATTTGAATATTCTCTCTCTAGATTAAAACAGTTAGAAACAAGGTCTTTATATTTCTGAAGAGGAGTTGATTACAGGGGAAGATACTAGACATCAAAAAGGGGATTGGGGGAGGAATCTTACATTCTACCCCACTTAAAAAACGCGAGATGTCCTCATCTCGCAACTTGGGATAATTTCGCAAGATGCACGAATATGAGACTTAGAGAAAAATTTTAATCAAGATTAACCACCAAGAAAAGTCTTAAAGAGAGCAAGATTCAAAATAAGAACAAGATTTAAACTTTATTCATTTTGGAACTTATACAGTAAAGATAGAAGAACTCTTTACACTTCCATAAGCCCGTCCATCATATGGTCACAAAAGCAGTCCTCACAAGCTGCACAATTATAGGGTAACTCATCTATGGGAATGATTCTGCTGGTTATTGCCGCACCTATCTCAGTGGTATGGGGTGATCTAACAAAAGGACCTCTGAAAGGCAAGCCAAAAACGGGATAAAGGCATATCTTCTCATGAGGAAGAAAACACGCCAGTAAGAAGACCCGCTCAGAAAACCCAAGATGCCTTGATCTCATGACGCAGTAGTATCGGGACCCAAACCCAAAGCTTCAATAACCATGGCCAAGCGGACATTGTTACGAAAGTGCTGCTGACCTCAGGGTGTTACCCTAGTTATGTTTTGATAGGTCCGCCATTTGGTCTGCGCTACAGAAGTTCCTAGGTGAGGAAAAAGTGAGCGCTCATACTGTTCTATAAAGTCTTTCTTCACAGACTCTCTTGCGTCTTGAATGTGAGAAATCATCAGGGATAAAACTAATTCCTGTTGCCAAGCCATGAAGGAGATTAAGAAAGAAAGGAGATTGATGGGAGTAAGATTACTGTGAGCGACAAGTAAAAGTTACGACTTATATAAAGGAAGGAGCTAGCGTAACCTAGAAGCCAACGGTAACTTGCCACTGAAGTTTTACCGTCTTTCCATGATTTGTGTTTGACACATTTTTCTATAGAAGGCATTAAGAATTTTGAGATGAGGAGGTAAAAGAAGCTTGTAGGCTAAGTCACCTACTTTCATTGAATTCAGATATAAGAGTCACAATATCTGGGGGATAACTTCTTATACTCCCCAAGAGATAAAGAACTTCTTTTGGGCGGTACTTGAATGAAAACCAAAACCTTGGTATCCAAAACACCGATTCTCACTTCTGAACTCATTGTTCTAAATCCTTAAAACAGGTGGGACTCCTGAGAAGTATTCTAGGGAAAGGGTCTTCCTTTTTTAAACAGATTCTTTCTTTTATTTTAGAGAAGGAATAATTATAAGATCAAAAAGGGAGATTCTTACTCCTGTATACCTTGAAGGCTGGGGAGGAATCTTACATCCTACCCCACTTAAAAAGTGCGAGATGTCCTCATCTCGCAAGGTAGAGGACAACTCTTTTTCTTAAGATCCAATTTTATTCTGGGGTTCCTTATATTCTAGTCAACCCAACAGAATACTGGGATGAATATCCCTTATATAGAACTCATAATTAAATAACAATTCATTCAAATCTTATCATTCATATCTTTAACATGATAATGGTCCATTAGACCGAAAAGTTTCCTTTGAAACATTCCTCCACGGAAATTTAAGTCAAGCAAGTTCTCAATTTGACATCCCTTAATTTGATCTACCGGTCAAGTATTAATAGTAGCAATCTGACAGCACAACCCACTAATCTCATAGTGATTTGCTGAATTCATTATCATCATTCTAGTTATGAATATCATCACAGGGACTCGTCCCATTCCCCCCCATTGTGGTTTCATTATATTTCAACTAATTTTTAAAAATCATCATTTTTCAGTCAGCATTTTCAATCAGAATCCAATTCAATTCATCAATTCTCAAACAGAATTAAAAATCATATCAATCACATTCGAAATCATCATCTGGATAGCATTAACGCTTATAATTTCAAGTCTTAGATTTACTCGTATATACTGTCAGTAAAGAGCTGTAGTATACTCTCGGTATATACGGGTAGTCATGGCCCTTGGAATTATAAGGTAAATACTATCATGTCTAGGCCTCAAGCAAGTCAGAGATTCTATATAATTGCAGTACTTCCATCTGAAGACCCAATTACCAAATTACGAATTTCAGTTTGAATATCAAATTGTATGAATTATCTCACACAATTATAACCTTTTTGTGTTTCTTGATAATTTTTTGATACATTTGTCTTCTCAGTTGATCTTTATTAACCAAATGCTCTGATACCAACTGTAAGATCCATGTTCCCACCGCGCAACAGATTCGGGATACTAGCAGCGAAAGTAGCACTTCTCGCACGGGACAGGGGTCCCACATTCGGGGCCTCACCCACGGATATCCGGATAAGAGACTAATCCGTCGGTTGTTCCAAAACCGAACCCGGAAAAACTTCCTTTGCCGGAAAGCACGGGTGATTTCACCAGGATAACTTTTTACTCTAACGTAGTCAAGATCATTTCTGATCGAGCTGATCCAATTACATCTATAAGATACTTGGTAAGATCAAGGGAGGAACTTGCACTTGGATCATTGGGATCAACGCTTTTTTCCCCATTCAAGAGGCACAGCCGTTGATTCCTATCCATAGAACAGTTACTGTCCGGGATTTATTTTATCTATCGTAAAAACAAAAGTTTGAGTCTCGATTTACGGATCCATCAGTCCAGCCTAACCCCATCCAGTCCCATGGGTTAGCCAACCGCCCAACCACTGTAGTGATGGAATTAAGAATTTGGTTAGGTTTTGTCCCGGGTACCAAGGAAAAGAGTTCCAAGGCCCCCTAGCCGGATGTTCATGCAAAATAAAACTAGTCACACCACTCACACACCCAATATGAAATTGCCTTTTCACAGATTCAACCAGTTTAAAACAATCCTTTAATAAAACCATAGTATCACTGATCACCATCTTCCAATTTATCCAGTTAATTCCTAATTTTTCCATCATTCCTTCATCAGAGTATCTATGGCATCATTGGCAACTAGGACGCTCACCACCTGTCCACTCAGGGGCCATTTCCTAATCCCTAGCCCATAATACTCGGCAATATAATCACTTATCAAGATGGACTCTCGTTGAAGATCAGCAAGATCAACCAACAGATCCATATAAATTGCCATTGACTCATCCATTGAAGACCAGCAAGGTCAATCAACCCGATCCATGCCCGATTTCAGAAAACCACTCCAACTCTGTTCCAATATCTTCCTCGACGCACGCGTGGGTAACCTAGGCAACCCAGAGCCCGAGCACCGTATGGTCAGCACCCTCTAGGATCCTTCGCAGGTGACCTAGCGCTTCACGCATAGGCCGCTTCCTTGGCCCCTCATCCACCATACCGGAAGCTCACCATTTTAATCGCACCGAGGTTGGTCAAGACCTCGGCCGACCTTGCTACGCGAGACGTCCTTCATTGACTCTCCGTCAGCAGTTGCAACTTTTTCAGTTAGGTCTCCACGACCTTAACCACAAGACGGTCAAAATGCTCCCC
Source organism: Cibotium barometz (assembly GCF_041138505.1). Taxonomy (NCBI): domain Eukaryota; kingdom Viridiplantae; phylum Streptophyta; class Polypodiopsida; order Cyatheales; family Cibotiaceae; genus Cibotium; species Cibotium barometz. Next base: position 30,806,631 of record NC_141104.1, read on the forward strand.
CACCATTCTTGACATAAAACAGTCATTTTACAAACAGCATTTACAAACAGTTTACACTACAATTTCTATTTTAACTTTCATTTTTCCACACTATCCCTCATCAATCTACATTACTTATTCCATATTCCATTTATATGTATACTCATCCCATCACATCATTTTCCGTCTCATCACTTCAGATTCCTTCACATCACATATCATATATTCACATCCATACATCCACATCTACATCCATACATCTATTTTCACATCCACATCTACATGCACATTCATGCATCCACATCCATACATCCACATCTATATGCGTACATTCACATCTACATGCATACATCCACATCTCTATGCATACATCCACATCCACATCCACATTCACATTCACCTCCATACATCTACATCTACATGCATACATCCACCACATCCACATCTACATCTATACATCTACATCTACATGCATACATCCACATCTCCATTCACATCTACATCTATACATCTACATCTACATGCATCCATCCACATCTCCATTTACATCCTCATCTATACATCTACTTCTACATGCATACATCCACATCTCCATGCATACATTCATCTCCACATTCACACTCACATCCATACATCTACATCTACATGCAAACATCCACATCTCCATGCATAATAAAATTCTTTTAATTAATCTAGGATGATAGTTCCTAGAATATGGTAGGAAGTCCTCTATTTATGCTTTGAATGAAACTATTTTATGCGTAATTTCTATAAAAATTTTGCCATAGCTCCGCTACTATGACTAATAAATCTCAATTTTTTCTAAGGGATAAGGCTTATCATTAAGAAAATAATTAGAATGGTCTCTAATTGGATCATCAATCCATAATGGATTGAATCATCGATATACATAAACTAAAAGCATAGAAAAAAAGCCATTAATTTGGCCTCAAGCATAACTTAATCTTGGATTAAGGAAAAGCCTTATGAAAAGCTTCATTTGGATTGAAAAGGGTCATGAGTATGACCATTTCTTAAGTGAGAGAGAGAAAAACCATTAGAATTAAATATAATTAGAATTTTATGTAATTCTTTACTATCATTAATTAATTAACTTCAATAGCATTTCAAAACCATATCAATTAAGCTTCTCAAGCTTGAGAGGGGTTGAGAAGAGAGAATCATTGAGAAATTATAGAAAAGATCAAAATTCACTATACTTATCTTATAATTTGCTTGATTCTTTGATCACGGTAGAGGCCCCCAACCAATCAATTGGTTTAGTATGTTGATGGAGCCACCAATGGGGATTTAAGAAAGAGAGAAGTGTCAAAAACTACTGAATTATTAAAGAATTCATAGTTCTTGGCTTAGGTAGAGTAACAATGCATAAGACACTATATCTACATAAAGAATTCATAGTTCTTGGCTTAGGTGGAGTAGAGTAACAATGCATAAGACACTATATCTACATAAAGAATTCATAGTTCTTGGCTTAGGTGGAGTAGAGTAACAATGCATAAGACACTATATCTACATAAAGAATTCATAGTTCTTGGCTTAGGTGGAGTTTAGTAACAATGCATAAGACACTATATCTACATAAAGAATTCATAGTTCTTGGCTTAGGTGGAGTAGAGTAACAATGCATAAGACACTATATCTTTTTCAACAAGGGAAGGATTCTATTTATAGGAAAAATTGAGCTCCTAACCAAACAAACTGATTCTAGAATTTTCCAAGTCAGTTTGGTTGAATTTGGACTAGATTTGGACCTAGTTTGGTTACTTTTTGATTCGATTTGGTTTCATTTTGATTTGGTTTGGTTCAAGAGATATGAGAGATAAAAATATCACATTATTTTTGAGTTTAAAACTCATTCAAGCATGTGAAATATGCACCTCCTTTAAAGAACTCCCCTTCCTTACATATGTGTCAAAATTCTATTGCTCATAGTTTTTTTTACTAATAAACCTTGTACATTTTCAACTCTTCATCTTATGTGAAATATGAACCTTCTTTAAAGAACTCCCCTTCCTTACATATGTGTCAAAATTTTATTGCTCATAGTTTTTTTACTAATAAACCTTGTACATTTTCAACTCTTCATCTTATGTGAAATATGCACCTTCTTTAAAGAACTCTCCTTCCTTACATATGTGTCAAAATTTTATTGCTCATAGTTTTTTACTAATAAACCTTATACATTTTCAACTCTTCATCTTATGTGAAATATGCACCTTCTTTAAAGAACTCCCCTTCCTTACATATGTGTTTTTTTTACTAATAAACCTTGTACATTTTCAACTCTTCATCTTATGTGAAATATGCACCTCCTTTAAAGAACTCCCCTTCCTTACATATGTGTTTTTTTACTAATAAACCTTGTACATTTTCAACTCTTCATCTTATGTGAGCATTTACTCATTTTTGGATATCCAAAATATCTCATATTTTTAATATTGCTCATAGTTTTTTTACTAATAAACCTTGTACATTTTCAACTCTTCACCTTATGTGAGCATTTACTCATTTTTGGGTATCTTCTTTTTACAAATTGGATTTATCTCCTCCCTACACATGTATTGATGCTATTGGCCCATAGGAACCTTAATTGGACCATAGTCTAAAGATTTTTGAAAATCTAGACCCTTAGACTAAGGTTCTTTATACCTATTTCTAATTAACTCCAATTGCACATTTGAAAATTCTTTTTGAATTTCTGTTTCAGGGAAATTCATCTTAATTATATGAGATATTTTTCTATCCAAAAATATTCAAAAATCTGAATATTCTCTCTCTAGAATATTTTCTCTCTCTAGGTTAAAACAGTTAGAAACAAGGTCTTTATATTTCTCAAGAGGAGTTGATTATAGGGGAAGATACTAGACATCAAAAAGGGGGTTGGGGGAGGAATCTTACAGAGGACGTGCACGATTTACGAAGGGGGGAATGTTCCACGGGAACACTCACGGGAACACGGATTATGGAAGGAGGCCGGAAGCAATTAATGCGAGAGAGCGGAATTGTAGCCTCCGCCGTGATATGCAGCCCCTCGTCGCTCTCTGCTCTCTCCATTTCCTCATGCAACCAATCAACATGGATATCATTCAGAAGTGTTGCTAGATGCTTAGGGTACGCATTCCGAGAGCCATGTTGCCTCCGAAAGAGAGCTCTTTCTGCTTGCCTTTTTGTCTTTGCATCCTCATATCTTGTAACCCATCTGCTCATCACATCACTATTAAGGATACAAGTGAAATTGAGATCATCAATCAATGTTCTGTCAATTACTTTACTCTGTCCTTTTCCTTGAGGCACAATAGAGGTCATTCTCAAGCGTGTATAGACACATGTATCAACGTGTCTGAGTACATCGGAACTGAACAAAACGCGGCTATACACTCGTGTATAAGCGCGTCTAAATTAAAGAAAGGCGTGTATAGCCGCATGTTTCAACGCGTCTGCGAAAAGAACGCGGCTATAAACCCGTGTATAAGCGCGTCTGAGAGGTCCTATACACGCGCTTTTACACGCATGTCTGTGGCCGCGATGATACACGCGCTGATACACGGGCCCGCTACTTTTTTTCACAAGTCATTTTTAGCGGCTAGGAGCACGGGTATGAGCCCGATCCCTTGTAGTGATGGTGCACGGCTGAGAGAAAGAATAGTCATATGTGAAGTGGCCAGGGTGATGCTCAATGAAAAGAGCATGCGAGATTATTATTGGGCAGAAGCTTGTGCTACTGCAGTGTATATATTGAACAAAACACCTACAGCAGCTATACATGGAAGTACGCTAGAGATGCGGCTTACAGGTTATAGGCCAGACATTGGACACCTCAAAGTTTCTGGATGCAAAGCTTATGTACATGTGCCTGATGAGAGAAGGAGGAAGGTGGATCCTAAGGTAGAAAAATGTGTATTTGTTGGATATGCACAGGATCGCAAGGCATACAAATGTTACAATCCACAAACTAGACAAGTGGTCATCTCACGAGATGTGGTGTTTGATGAGCTTGCTAGTTGTGGTACAAAGCAAAGGATGAGGGTGTCATTGAGTCACTTGAAGCTGATGTGCCTGTGAACTTGCCACAAGCAAGTTCTAGTTCTACTTCTATGTCAGGGCCAGCAGAGGCTGAGAGTAGCACTGTACGTCCATGGTCAGGACGTTTGAGGCATGAGAGTGTGAGCACTGGGAGTAGTGCTGTGGATAAAGGAAAGAAGAAGGTTGAAGGAATTGGAATTACAGGTGCAGCTCATTGGATGGAAAGTGCAGAATCCTCCTCTTCCTATGCAATCGTTGTTTGGCTGCAAATTGTCTTCCTATGCAGATTTCTGGGACAAGAGGGTCGTCGGGGTTGGGGTTAGTGAGCAGCGGCATATCGACAGCAGCACCTTGGAGATCGTCAGCACAGGGCTCCACTGCTCCTTCAATATATCCAAACATATGCTCCCATTTGAATTAACGTTAGGATGATACACCTGCATATCCTCAACCCGCCTCCTCATTAGCTTAAACTTGCATTAATCACAGATAATCTTTCCAATCAGCAAACATCCGAGAGATTAGGTTTGATAGATTTGTATGATCAGCTCCACAAACCACTAGCTTAGCATTAATATATTGGTATGATTAACCTACCCATTTCTCAGAGAGATTAGGGTTGATATTATACTTGTTTGATCAGCTCCACAGACCACTAGCTTAGCATTAATATATTGGTATGATCAGAGAGATTAGGGTTGATATTACACTTGTTTGATCAGCAGCCAGCATAGACAATTTGCAGCCAAACGACGATTGCATAGGAAGAGGAGGATTCTGCACTTTCCATCCAATGAGCTGCTGTGGTTCAATGGATTGCTTGTGCTTGTTTTCTGCTGGCTTTTGTTACTAGGTGGACCGTCGTGCAAAGGAAGCAAAGTGAGTATGCTCTCACCTTATCATTCTTCACACAGCTGCAGTGGAGAGATGCTCTCTGTGTAGAAAGTGTATAAAGGTTCTCCTCATCCTTCTCCTAATACGTTTCTGTGTCTGGCTAATTCTTCTCTTCTGATCACATGTTCCCTCTGGTTTTCTACATGCGCAGGCCATGTTGGAGTACGATTGATCTCTCAAGCCTCTTCCGAGCATTGCTTCCTCGAATATGGGGTTTGGCCCATTTTCTTTTATATCTAAATTACTTCTTGGCCTTCACACATGACCATGCAACCCATTGGCTCATTACAATTATGCCCCTTGGCCTTTGGCCCAAACATGAATTCAATCATTTGCCATCATAAAGATGCTACCCATACTTAACATATCTTTCTATGGATGAAGAAAATCACAAAATCATTTGCCGTGATTTTCCTAAAATTTATGCTCATGATTCCAAAATAAAAAATGATCACTCTCACTACATTTCAATAAGCTTTCATTGTCGTGATTCTCTAGAAATCATCCCCCACGATTTCTTCACCTAAAAATCACGACTGCAAAAACAAGTGGAAATACAGTTAAATCATCACCAATACTTGAAAAATGCACTTCATATGTATACTTTACATTCATTTCATATGTTGCATTAATTCTCATGGTCATGATTTTTCTAAGAATCATGCCCGTGATTCCTCATAATCATGCCAACAAATCTTCATCCAAGTGTTCAACTGCATGGTATTTTGGTATTCTCTCATCATGTGCAAACTACTAAAGTCATCTCCTCTTTGTCTATATGCTATATTATCACTGTGATTCTTCCAAGAAGCACTCCCATGACTCTTATCTCTACTGCATAATCATGCTGACTTGGCTATCTCAAATGTTATCAACACCATCTATAACACATGTTTCTCCTTGTTCTTAATGCATATCAATCAACATTTGATATATATAAAGGTTTTTCATCTCTAACATGTTTTTTCCCTTGCACTTAATGCATATCAATCATCATTTGTTGTAAATAAAGTTTTTTATCACCATGATTCTTCAACAATCACGGTTGTGATTTCTACCACCTACAAAATCATGAAAGCTGAAACTCACTCAAATGTGCAACCACATGTCCATAGTGTTTCCTCATCATATTTCCAATCCAAGAAACCATTATTTTTTAATTTCATAAATTTCACCACCATGATTCTCTAAATCCTACCTGTGGGTTGAGACCTAACACTACAACAAAAAGAGGGGGTAGCGGAGTTTATAACATGGCTTTTATAAAGGGAAATGGAAAAGTGTCGGGATGTAAGCAATACTAGAATTTGCACTATAAGCGACACTATTTTCTCTATGCTATAAGCAACATTACAACCCACACTATAAGCACCGTTATAACCGAGGCTATAAATGTTGGTATAATCCACGCTCTAAGCGCCTTGTAACCCATGCTATCGTCGCTCTCAGTGGCACACTAAGAACCTTTTTTTTGGTAGATTGGCTTATTATTCCCAATCTTCCCCATTTTAATTCAATATGTTGAAGAGAGAACTAATTTGTATACACAAACATATTGACATATCAAAATATATGTGAAACATACATTTGAAATATATTATATTCGAAAAACTTATTTGTATTAAATCCAAAATTCCATAGAAGACGAGTTACATCTTGTAGTAAAATCAAAATGCCATGATAGGCAAGCTACATCGAGTTTCGAGTTTCGAGTTACATAACAGGGAATACACAAAGACAAAGGTAAAACATAGTAGGCAGGGGGTCTCTACTCATCCTCATCATCATCCTCCTCCTCCGCACCTATGCCTCTTCTTCATGTTCCTATATCATATAAGATTAAGTAATATTAAAATACAAACTAGGTAAATTTCTAAAATCATGAAAAACCAAAATAATTTAAACTTTTAAAACTTATTCAAACAAGTAACTTTCAACAAGAATAACAACATAGTTCAAAGAGACACTGTGTTGTTGACACAACCATTCAAACGTATCTGAGATCCCATTACAATAAGAATAGTCGTACTCCTCTCATGAGAAGGAGAGTGGCTCACCACATTTTTCTACATTAAACACACATTAAAAAAGAAAAATTTATATAAGTTTAAATTCTATGTAAAACAAAATTTTGAATACAAAATGGCAATGTGAGAAATACTAACAAATTGAGCAAGGAAAGATGACCTTCCACCTGATCTAAGATGAGTAACCCTATCTTATGTTGTCATACTCCGGTTGCTTCTCTTTCTTGATTGAATAGAAAAGGTTAATATGTGTTTTTTCCTTCCTTCAATCTTTTGCTAATTATCCTCGCAGCTTGAGGCCACAATACTTGATGGCCTTATCAAAGGAAATTCTGTCTTGAATACAATTAAAATGTATTGTTTTTTTGCATCATCATGATTTCACCAATTAATGTCCCAAGTATTTTCAAACTCAAAATTTACCAAATGATGCATGCCTAGTGCTATAAGATGATTCCCCTTACTATTAGGCATTTGTATTAACCACCTGATGTTTCTACACATCCTCTAATGGGGAATTGTATATAGATCTATTACTAACTTGGCTCTCTCAAATGTTATCAAAACCATCTTTAACATGTGTTTCTCCTTGTTCTTAATGCATATCAATCAAAAACAATTGGTATACATAAAAGTTTTTCATTTCTAACCTGTGTTTCCCTTGCACTTAATGCATATCAATCATCATTTGTTGTAAATAAAGGTTTTTTATCACCATGATTCTTCAACAATGACAGTTGTGATTTCTACCACCAAAAAATCACGGAAGCTGAAACTTACTCAAATGTGCAAACACATGTCTATAGTGATTCTTCATCATATTTTCAATCCAAGAAACCATTTTTTTGTAATTTCATAAAAACTCACCACCATGATTCTAAAAATCATGCATGTGGTTGAGTCCTAACACTACAACAAAAAGAGGGGGTAACAGATACTGTAAATGTCGGGGTGTAAGCAATACTATAAGTGCCGCTATAAGGGACACTATTTTTTCTATGCTATAAGCATTGTTATAACTCAGGCTATAAATGCTGGTAGAATCCACGCTATAAGCACCGTTGTAACCCATGCTATAATCACCACTCAATGACATTGAGAACTTGTTTTTTTTGGCAAATTGACGTATTATCCCCAATCTACTCCGTTTTAATTCAATATGCTGAAGACAGATCTAGATTGTATACACAAACATATCAACATATCAAAATGCCTGTGAAACATACATTTGAAATATATTAGCTCCTTAAAACTTGCTTGTATTAAATCCAAAATTCCATAGAAGGTGAGTTACATCTTGTAGAGTAAAGCCAAAATGCCATGATAGGAAAGCTACATCGAGTCTCGAGTTACATAACATGGAATACACAAAGACAAAGGTAAAACATAGTAGGCCAACGGTCTCACTCATCCTCATAATCCTCCTCCTCCTCCTCCTCCTCGCCTATTGCCTCTTCTTCATCTTCCTATATCACATAAGATTAAGTAGTACTAAAATACAAATTAGTTACATTTTTTAAAGCTTCTAAAACCAAAATAATTTAAACTTTTAAAACTTATTCAAACAAGTAACTTTCAACGGGCATAGCATCATAGTTCAAAGAGACACCGTATTATTGATGCAACCATTCAAAACCTATCCGAGATTCCATTACAATAAGGATAGTCATACTCCTCATGAGAAGGAGAGCGCCCCACTACATTTTTCTACATTAAACACACATTAAAAAAGAACAATTTATATAAGTTTAAATTCTATGTAAAACAAAATGTTTAATACAAAATGGCCAGGTGAAACGTATCCATATTCTTTTCCGTGATCTATGGAGAAAATTTCTCAAAACTTAAAGAAAAATCACATCATACTTCAAAAAACAAAGAGATTTTAATAAACCATAATTGTTGAAAATCCAAAGTAACAATAATAATCGCTAATACAAAATCTAAAAATCAGAGAGAGAATTACCAACAAAAAAATATAGCCAATAAGGCTTTCCTTCGACACCTATCCACCCAACCACCACGTTGGACGTCTCACGGCTATTCTGGGTATGCCTCTTCTAAATCTTGTCCACTTTGGGTTCTACCAAATGGCTCTCGGAGGCATAAATCACGTTCTCTATCTAGCATTCCCTGTCTAAGGACAGTCGATGCCCAAATCTCAAAGTCTCTCTCTCTCTCTCTCTCTCTCTCTCTCTCTCTCTCTCTCTCTCTCTCGCACAAAACTCAACTCAAGGCTCTAGAAGAAACCAAAAAAAATTATCCCACGAGAATTAGTAGATTATCATGCACGAAAAACAATAAAGATAGAAATCCCTTCTAGAAACACGACCTTGAACCAAATTAGAGATGCTACATATAGAAATTAGAGATGTAAAACCCCATATGAGTTTCCTTTAGGCTAAACTACTCGCTATGACCCTCTTATACATCATCTAACATGGTTAAGTATAGAATAGAAATGTTTACAAATGACACCACAAAGCATGCATTAAAAGCCCCAAAATTGACCAAAAATCGACATCTCTAAAATTACTAAATTTGTGACCAAACTTAATATTTTATGTCCTCTAAGTATTTCCCACTTTTCAACATTAAATGTATATGCTAAAAAATCACCGAGTCAAATAGACCCAAAACTACATATATATGAGTATGTTACACAAGGTGAGAAATACTTACAAATTTAGCAAGGAAAGATGGCCTTCCACTCAATCCAAGATGACAAGCCCTATCTTATGTTATGGTACTCTGGCTCTACTTCTCTTTCTTACTTGAATACATCGAGGTTTTCTCGATATTTATTTTTTCCTTCTTTCAATCTTTATCTAATTCTCCTCGCAGCAGCTTGAGGCCACAATGCTTGATGGACTTATCAATCAATGATTTCCTATAACTCATATGTCCTTGCATACAATCCAGCATTTTAAGGTCATTAAACTATAAGTGAAGGTGTAGCGTAGGAAATTCTGTCTTGAATACACATAGAATGTCTTGTTTTTTTGCATCATCTTGATTTCACCAATTATAGCCCCAAGTATTTTCGAACTCAAAATTTACCAGATGATGCATGCATGCTATGACATGATTCCCCTTACTATTAGGAATTTGGATTAACCACCTGATGTTCCTACAGATCCTCTGATGGGGAATTGGAAGTAGATCTATTACTACGCCCAAAATAACTGTCACAACCACCCTCCCTAGAACAACGCGATGAGAAGAGGCAGACCTCCAATCTAACGAGGATGTGGTACAACATCGTAGACTAGGTGCCACAAAAGAAAGGGGAGTGGGCTGGGTGACCTACATGAGAAGGCCTAGCACCTTTAAATGGGCGCAAGATCCTCTAACGGGAGTGGATAAGGGCATAGGAGTGCGTAACCCAAGAGTAGAACCACCCATCAGAATACCCCCCATAGGTGTAGGGTTAACTATGGAAGGAATCGAGGGTGGAGCAAAAATGTTCCACAAATTCTCTCTACCCATACCCATGCGACCCATGCGACCAACTCTGAGAGTCACTCCATATCTCGATCATCAATGATGGACACCAAGCGATGGACTATTGGGGCTTCTTAATTCTAGATCCTCTCCCCAAATGTCTATATTATAAAAACAATGATATCATGTGTATACAATAAGGAGAACTTTAAAAATATATCTATTATGTGTATACCTTATGCATGTATAGAGCTTTATGCATAAACTTATGCATAAGCTTAAATCTTGCATTAAGCTCTATGCATAAAGCTTTATGTATAAGTTTTAAGCTTAAAGTTTTATTTATGCATAAGATCTATGCTTTATGTATAAGCTTAATCATGCATAAATCTTTACGCATAAGATTTAAGCATAAAGTTTTATGTATACATAAGCTCTATACTTTATGTATAAGCTTAGGCATGCATGCACTAAGCTTGGGAATAAACTAGATGCATATAAAAATTTAAACCCCGGAACCCAAGGGTGCAATAAATATAAATCAAAAGATTTGGATTTTACCTCAAGAGATGGAATGATTCTCGGGGTACTCGAGTCACCGTATGTAGATAAGATGTAGACCTTTTTCACCTAAATAACACAAAAATGATTAGAGCTTAAATAACATAAGGCTCTATGCTTTATGGATGCATTAAGATCTACACATAAAGCCATATCCATAAATCCTTATGCATAAAGCTTACATAATACTCTATGCATAAAGCCTTGTATAGAGCTTTACACATAAAGCATAAAGCTCTATGTATAGAGCCTTACACATAAGCTCTATGTATAAGCCATATGCGTAAGGCATATGCAGAGAGCCTTACACATAAGCTCTATGCATAAGCCATATGCATATAGCTCTATGCAAAGATCATTACACATAAGCTATATGCATAATCCTTTTGTATAAAGCTTCATAAGGATCTATGCATAAGATCTATCCATTAATACTTACGGATAAGCTCTATGAATAAATCTTACGTAAAACTTTATGCATACAGTCTTATGCATAACGGCTTCATAAGGCTCTATGTATAAGGCTTGTGCATAGGGTATTATGCATAAGCTCTATGATTTAAGTCTTATGCATAAGGCTGTATACATAGAATGTTATGCGTACCTTGTGCATAGAGCCTTACACACATAAGCTCTATGCTTTAACCCTTATGCATAAAGCTCAAAGCATGCATAGACCTTTATGCATAAGGAGCTGCATGAAGCTTGTGCATACGATTTATGCACTAAGACAAACCCTAAACCCGACACGCAAGAGTGAAATAAACATAGAGCCTGTATTAACGAGCGATTACATGAGTAAGAGAGCTTACCTCTTTATTATCAAGTTGAAGGAAGGGACAACAATGCAAGACCTACAAAACATAAACTTCAGTAGTTCTGTTACTTCTTTTCATTTCTTTAGATTGTAATTGTGTTACTTCTTTTCATTTATTTAGATTGCTATTAGTTTTCATTGTATTAAAAATTATAATAGTGCTTAACCTCAAGACTCCGTCACTAAAACCAAAACTGATTGTACATCATAACATCCTCATATCACATTATTATTTTTGATGATTATTGCATTATGACTCAGTCATCACCCCATGATTATAGCATTATGACTCAGTCATCACCCCATGATCCACTTATACAATCAGAACACATGCGACTCATGACACAATGAACCCGTTTAGCATATATATATGAATGAGACCATGCTATTTTTCAACAACTACTATGGATATTCAACAACAAGCAACAAGATGAATGGTCCAAGCTCTAGATACTTGATCACGAGGAGGGATGCTTTGTTTTCATACCTATTGGAAACACCACAGTTTTTACTCCAAACATTCATTTTTACCACCTTCTGGAGGAGCGGATGGAGATTGTACGTGGATATACTATAGAAGATGATTCATCGATAAAACGGAAGGAGAATTCATGAATCGATTACGTTACCTTAGGACCAAATTACCCCCTGAGAAGATACTAATACGTGACCATACCCGCATCATTTTATAAGGATGTAAATTTTAATCAAACTTTTTGTATTCGTTTCTCTTGTTATATTAAAGCTTTCTATTTTGGAAGTGGTATTTCATTTTCTTTATGCCCATAGCAAATTGATTCTCCATAATTTTTAAACAATCACATATGCTTATAAAATAACCCTAGTTACATTGGGAAGAATAATTAAAATAACCCTAGTTACATTTGGAAGAATAATCATATTTCAATCCATTCGCATTCTTTCTCATTTTTCTCAATGTAGAGCATCATTGCAATCGAATATATAAAAGGTATGACTCTCTTATGCTTAACTCAATTTAATCTTTCATCATCCAGACTTGTTCACTTAATCAAGGTGGTTAGAATCATTACTAGTTATTCATGTTTTAACAAATTTATTCATTTTTCATTTATAATCTCCCATTACCTGCTGCTGCTGAAACAACTTTTCCAACTCAAGGTTAGCATCTTCATATCCTTATATCCATAACCAATTCAAGTTTTATTTTTATGATGACAAGTTTCTCATAAGATTTTGATTAATAACTTTATATATCTTATCCATAAAAGTAATAATAACTCACATCTCTTTCGAGTGTTAATATTATTTTTGACAAATTATTTCAATTACACCACAATGATGGAGGTATGTATATGTATATATTCATTTCATTTTATACAACTTTTCATAACTATTTTTACAACCTTAGAACCTAATTATTAAATTATAGATTCAACATTAATGTTATTTCAAGTCTAGTAGCTTAAATAAAATTTCTAGATAGAGAAAATTTGTGTCAGAATTTAAGTTTCAGAGGGAACTGGCCACTCCACCTCAAACTTCTATTCGAGGGAAGTGATGTATGGAATTAATCTGGTGGTATGGGACATCAGATTGGTTTCATATACTTACTCAAGACACATTTATGTCTTCTATCTTTTTACCATCCTATGTGTGTGTATACAACGCGCCTATGTGGTATGGGACACTTAGACTCATCTTAAATACATTCATTTGATTAGTTTATTGCATATGCATTTTGTGTAAATTTAGTCTTCCACACCAATGATGAAGCCATCCTCTCATGTGTTTATGCAAGTGTATATGGGGGGCGCCCATATATGGTATGCTCTGGGCCTCCATTGTTTGTTTCAGTTGGTTTGTATATGGAGGGGTGATTTTTGGGGTACTTACGCTTGGAAAACATGTGTGTGGCTGTTATTTGATTATTTATGGGTTGTCTATATCTCAAGACGACGTTGGGATTAATTGATGTGTTCAATTAATTATTTAACTAACGTGGATAGTGTCTGAGTATAGCAATGAGAAGTGCGAGGGTACCGATTGAGGTGTCGCACTGCATGAGATGTGCGAGGGTACTGATTGAGGTGTCATATGGCTTGTGGATTGAGAGGTGGTGTAAAGATGATGATCATTTTTATTTTGTGAATCATGTATTAAATTTTTTGTGCATATTATTTTTGATCAGTGTGACGATCACCAATTTTGGTGTCACACGAGTTTTTCTTAATTGGTATTTCATGTCCATAAGAACCTCTAAGCCATGCCTTTGTGCCTCTGAGCCATTTTCGGACCTCTGAGTTTACCTTGCATGTTATGACATCAATTCCTACAAACATAATCGTATTCTATCGACATTTTTCTTATGCAACTAAGGACAATCGCTTCCTCAAATGGGAGGAATATTACAGGTATATATTTTATCATATTTTTGATGAATTAATAATCCTAAAAAAATATGTTTAATTTATTTTGTGCAGGTTTCAGCTTAATGGAATGTGCAAGTGAGCATAAGATTAATATATATGCAAATGTGCACAAAGTCATTTTATGTAACAAGGCCCACTAACAATTATATTTGGGCAAAGGTTTTTATATGTACAAACCTTAGGGATTTTGATATGATTAAAAATATGTAAAGAAGAAACCCAAAAGTGGGAAAAGTAAGCCCAATTTGTATGCTCATCTATTCTTAGCTCCTTGGGCTTTTTTTATGAATAAAATTCTCTAAATACTCAAGTTGTGGAAGGGAGCTACATGCTTGAGGAGGGAGATTGCACCCAATCTGGTTTACTGTGTGGTATTCTCTATCCTTTACTTTTGATGGTGATGTTATTCTAATTCTTTTCCCTTGTGTTATGCCAAGTTATTTATTTATCAATTTCAATTCAAGTATTTGTTCAAATTATGATGTAAATTATGAGATTTTGAATTAATTCTTCAAGAAGTACAAAAGGGTCCCATGACAACACCAATGTTGATCTGGATGGTGTCGGGGAAGGGATTTGTGTGGGACTTGAGCTAGGCATCAGGGAAGGCGATTTGGTTTTTCTCCTTGAGGGTTTGTGCTTTGAGGGAGTTGAAAAAACTGGTGAGTTGCAAGGCGGCTCGGGCTTTAGCCTCTTTGGCCATAGTAAGCTCCTAGTACATATCCACCATCCGATCTCGGAGGGAGTTGTTCTTTTGCTAGAGGAAGTTGTGACGGTGTCTTGCAAGCGAAGTGTCTAGGCGGCTTCTTGGTGGGTGCCAAAAGGATCTTCTTCTTAGAAGCACTGGGCGAGGTACTCAGTGTGTTGGTGGGATGTGGGGATGTCGTGAGATAGCCTCCCGTTCTGCTGGAGGATACCAAAGATTGAGTTGGGGTGATTAGGATAGGAAGAGGGTTCTCCGACCGCAGCTGAGTGGAGGGAAACTCTAGGAGGACGCACGGCTTCTTCTCTTTGGAGTTATTGGAGGCCAAGATCAGCTTCCTTTTGAACTAGGATGCCATGGGAGAAATGCGGGTGCACCCCACCTCCATGTTAAGGCTGGTGGTTCTCAGAGCTGGCAATTTCAATGGGAAAAGGCAGCGGTTGGTATTTAGGCTCGGGTTCTGGAGGGTTTTACACTTCTGGACACGCTAGGAGAGGTGGGGACGGTGTTGCGGCTTTGATGGCTGAGGCCGAGTTTGGTACAAGCACTACGCCGAATGGAAACATGAGGGTGAGGAGTTGTCCCATCTTTGTGTGGGTGTTGCTTTTCTATAGGAAGTTGGCATCTCACAGGACTATGTTGAAGAAGAGGGTTGCTCAAGTCTTCGCCTTTCTCTGCTTTATGGAGCCATCCCATGGTGGCTGCAGAGATGTGATGGGTCTTGTTTTGAAGCCATATGGTCTCCAGAAACACTGTATAGCACATAATGTTGGTGGCTTATGTTCCTTGCTCTCACGCGGTCACCAAATGTGTGTACGAGGAATTCGTTCTTGGCGGGGGCAACTTCTATGAGGCTGATGAGGGGGGGTAGCTTTAAGCAGTTGGCCAACCGGGCTTATGTTAGAGTGGTTTCATCACCAGAGAGGGTGATTGTGGTATCGACGCGCATTTGGAGCATAATCTTGTTTGTGATGAGGTGTATAGGCATTGTGTGCTAAGGGATGTTGAGGAATTCGACAAGGCGTGTGGTCTCTAGCCATGCCTTCACTTTTGTGCTATCGATGGCAATACTAGTGAAGGGTTCGAAGGTCACCATGATGATAAACAAGGGAGGTGGTGGGCAAGAGAGAAGAGAAGGATTTGCAAATGTAGCAAAGGGTTGCATAGGTGAAATGTCACCATGATGATAAACAAGGGAGGTGGTGGGCGAGAGAGAAGAGAAGGAGTTGCAAATGTAGCAAAGGGTTGCGCAAGTGCAAGGTCGTAGTTGTGAGTGAAAAAAGTGGTTGCATGCAAAAAGATAGATACAATATAATTAACTATAATTAGTGATAACCCAAATTTAGTTACGGTGCTATGTGTCATGCATGGTTACCGCATCGTCGTCGAATAATCATGATGATGTGGGCTCACATTGCTCGACTTCTGTGATGATTGTTTGGCATCAAAACCATAGCTAAGTAAATGTTTTGACTCAGCCTCTATCTTGCTGATTGCAACAGACATGGACATATTGCCAAGTTAATGTGATGGATTCCGAGGTAGTGGGTGAGTGACACCATCACATAAATGAATGGATTCGATGGCATTGGCCCATTGTACGAGCACACGGAGTAGTCGTTGGACCAGCTTCTTGAAGAGCTTCCCTGTGAGCATGCTGAGGAGGAAAGGTCTATCATATAATTCCTCCACAATCCAGAATGGTCTAGTTAACCTTAGCTTGAGCTTCACCGGATGCAGACCCAATTGGGAACAAAGGGACTGCCGAGGAGGAAAGGTCTATCATATAATTCCTCCACAATCCAGAATGGTCTAGTTAACCTTAGCTTGAGCTTCACCAGATGCAGACCCAATTGGGAACAAAGGGACTTGATCCTCTTCCTTGAAGAATCAGAGCTTGGAGTGGTGGCAGTCGACCCACTTCTTCCTCTGCTTCTGGATCACTACAATGATGAAGAAGCTCTTGAAGTGATCTTCATCTAGCTCAAGGAGCTGATCCACACGATGCTGTAGAGACTCTTCGGGGCTTGATTTCTTGACGATGGCAATTTGAAGGCTTGGCACTAGCAACTCCATTGGCCCCACTGCTTCTATGTCTGATACCAATTTTAATGGACTCATTCTCGTGTGGGGACCTTGTAGGTGATGCGGAATGCACACAATGCTTAGTGCAGCTTCTCATTCGAGTCGGTGCGGTTTTCATTGACTAGATTTGTTGGGATCCACTGGAGTATTTTGTTGGTGGATTCCACCTGATTGTTTTCCTGAGAATAGTACACCGTGGATCTCAAGTGGATGATGAGATGTTGACCAAATTTGGAGATGACATCATTGACATAGTGCTTGCCTTGGTCACTAACCAGCTCAATTGGGAGCTTAAATGGCTCATGATCATTTCAAAGAGAAACTTAGCTATTAACTTGGCCAAATTGTCCCGGAGCACTCAGGTTTCCACCACTTTGTGATGTAGTTTGTTGCCACCAGAATATATTTGTTCTTGGTGAAGCGGGGTGGCGGCTTGAATGGTCCCAGGAAATAAAGAGCCCATTTCTCGAACAGCTCGAGGGGAAGGATTAGGTTATGTGGCATGCAGTCTCTGTTGGCTGAGACTCTAGCAAACATCACACTTCTTGGCCCACTTGTAGGCATCGCCAATTATCAATGGCCACTAGAGACTTGCCTAGAGGATCTTTTGTCATGTGACTTGTCATGCAAAGTGTCCTCCACTAATTCCTTGACGGGCCTTCCTGAGAACAGCTTCTTGTTTGTGACATGGAATGCACCTCTCGAGGATCTAGTCAATGCATTTCTTGAATAGTTAGCCGGCTATTACTTAGAAAGACCAACTTTGGACAACAATACATTTCGTTTGATCCCAAGAAAGGCTATACTCCATTAGACCAGTGGTGACAAACGCCAATATTTCATCCTTCCATGTTTGTGGAATCGGGATGACGGCTTCACCTGTGAACAGCTATGCAGGCGGGTAGGTCATCCGCTACTCTAATCAGGGCTTTACGAGATTCTAGTTTGGACGGGAAATCGGCCACTATATGATACACACCTGGGTTGTGCAGTATGGTGAGCTAGAATTCCTACAGGATCAACATCCACCATGCCATCTTCCCTGCCAAACTCTACTTATCCACAAGATAGAGAAGGGTGGAATGATCCACATGGAAGATAAATTTGTTGCCTAGCAAGTAGTGGCAAAACTTGCCCACCACTGAATAAATCATGCCAAGGGCTTTCCTATGCGTGGTGGAATAATTTTGCTCGGTATTCGAGAGGCACCAACTGGCGTAGTAAACAGGCCGAAACCATTTCTTCTCGACCTATAATAAAAGAAAAAATCCCAAGCAACATCATCAACAAAAGAAAAGAATCACAGCACATGGTATCCTCATCTCATCAATAATCCCTCTATTTTCAAATGCACAATCCTTGACCATGACAACCAAAGTTATCATCATTGAAAGCTATCATGGTGAGCTTATTAAAATGACAATCCTTCTTGCTAAAGTCCCTAAGTCTAGAATCACAAAAGAGACCGAATCCACATTTGGATTTGGTAAAATCCAGGACATAGCCTCAACATCAGTAGCCCCTTATTTATTGAAGACCCTAGCCTTGTCACTCAATGCTTCACAACAACCCAACATTAAAACATCACCAAGTCATATCAAGATAGGTACAAAAGCTTCATTCTAGCAAGGAAAGCTCATTCTTCTCCACCAAGAAGATTATCAAAGCATTTCCAAATCATCCAAAGATGGGTGAAAAAGGGTCTTCTCCAAGTACAAGGGTTATATGAGAGAGTGCTAGTGCTATTTAGCTCAATGATTTTATATTCACGTGATCACAAATTTTTTTTTGTTAATAACATGTGTTAAGATGTTATTAACATGTTAACATGTTAACATGTTCCCAAAAAAGCCGGTGGGAAGCTCCCTGATAACCGGATAAAATCCCGCCGGGATTTTGCAATACCCGGCGGTCCCGTCGGGAAAATTAAAAACCCGGCGGGTCCCGCCGAGGTCGTCATCCAGCCCGATGGGCTACAATTTTCTATATATATGGGCCCGGAGGGCCCTTTGGGAGTTCATTGCTGACAGTATACACAGGTAATGAGAGTTGTGTTTGTGTGTGTGTGTGTGGGTGTGTGTTTGTGCGGGCAGCCGTCCGCACGAACACACACAGCCGCCCATTGTCCCAATGTGCGGTAGGATGTGGGTGGGTGGGTGTGTGTGTGTGTGTGGGTGTGTGTTCGTGCGGGCAGCCGCCCATTGTCCCAATGCGCGGCAGGATGTGGGTGGTCCGCCACACGAGGGGTGTGTGTAAGGCCATTCTTTGAAATGGTGCTTACCCTGTGTGTAAGGCCATTCTTTGAAATGGTGCTTACCCTGGGGCACTTAGTCGGTAACGCGGCTGGTCTCTGTCCTATGGTAAGTATGGCACGCCATAGCGGTACTAGTCGGTAACGCAGCAAGCATAGTATCGTTATGGCGATGTCACCTTCCCTTCCCTTCCCTTTGTCAAATGCGGGCATATGGTCGGTAACGCGGCCAGTGTATGTCCGTATCCTATTCGTATTCCCATAGAATCGGGTGGCATTTTGTCGTTAACGCGGCAAGTTGGTGTCGTCCGCTATAGTGCATATATTGTTTTTTGCATATTGCGGCATTTGATCGTTAACGCGATCGGAAAAATGTCGTAAATTTGCTTGCATATTACGGCATGTGATCGTTAACGCGGTCGAAAAAATGTCATAAATTTGCTTGATTTGACTTGTATTGTTTTTATTGTGTGTGATCCATGCGATACTTGGTTGCTAACGCGGCATGAGTATTTCATGGATCAAAGTTTACATCATATTGTCTTTACGTTTTATTTCATAATATCGTAACTCGAAAAAATGAATATCTCTCTCTCTCTTCATGCCCCCCTCTCTCTCTCTCATGATACACTTCACAACTCTTTCTCTCTCTCTCTCTCTCTCTCTCATGATACACTTCACAACACGATAGATGTGTAGATGAGGATTTCTTTTTTTTTCTCTTAAAATATACATAATCCCTAATAAATTCTTTTTTCTCCCTCTATTTACTTAAAAAATAAAACAGTACATTATTTTCCTTTTTAGGAACTCACAAAAATATTGAAAATGTCATCTAATGTTTCTTCTCTCTATCTGTCACAACTCTCTCTCTTCCCCCCTCTCTCTCTCTCTCTCTCTCTCATGATACACTTCACAATTTTCTCTCTCTCTCTCTCTCTCTCTCTCTCTCTCTCTCTCTCTCATGATACACTTCACAACTCTCTCTCTCTCTCTCATGATACACTTCACAACTCTCTCTCTCTGTCACGATAGGTGTGTAGATGAGGAGTGCTTTAGGAATACAAAACATTATTTTCCTCTCTTTAGGGACTCACAAAACTATTAAAAATGTCATCTAATGTCTCCTCTCTCTCTATCTGTCACACCTCTCTCTCTTCCTCCCCCCCTCTCTCTCTCTCATAATACACTTCACAACTCTCTCTCTCTCTCTGTCACCGTAGGTGTGTAGATGAGGAGTGTAACATGTATACACTCGATAAGTAATAATGCACTTGTTGCGCGGTTGTCTCACGTTCAATAATGTATTACATGATGTTGAGTTCAGTAATATTGTTTGATATTCCGTTTTTGTTTGATCATTGATAAGTAATGATACACTTGTTGCGGTTGTCTCACGTTTGATGATGTATTGGATGATGTTGATTTCAGTAAAATTATTTGATATTCCGTTTTTGTTTGATCATTGATAAGTAATGATACACTTGTTGCTGTTCTCTCACGTTTGCTTGATGTTGATTTGAGTAATGTTGTTTAATATTCTGTTTTTGTTGTGTTTAGTGATATTTGCTAGATTTACGAAGACAACCAACATGCTTTCCCCTTAAGAGCGTAAAATCGTTCTACGAGCAATTCGCATTGAAGCAGTCATCACAGTGTCACAATTTGTAGATTCAAAAAGATCAATGAGTCTGAGATACTCATGCGAGATCTATTAGAGCAGATATGGAAAAATGCACAGCGTCGACTTCGAAGCGGAGGCAACGCTGAGTTGCTTGATAGACAAAAGATAGCAGACTTCAACCATCAACATATAACACGAACTATTTTGGGAAGCATGCGTGTAGCATGCAATGATCTTAGAGATGCTGCCCCGCCTGAAGCTAATATGCATCGTCTACAGTTATGGGACGCTGTATGGAGCAAGCAAAGAGCCAAGAGCAAGCGCATGAAGGCCCTGGATGCAGAGTCACTCCCCAAAAGAGTGCGCATTGCCCAGGACGTCGCTGCAATGTCCAGTCAGGCAGATGCGAGTGGGACAGGTGCCATTAATCGTACAATCTACAATTCTATGTGCACACACCTCATTGGCATCCCGCACGAGGCTTTGCTCGAAGGGCAAAGAATAGGCTCTGGTGTTTTTGGCACAGTAAAAGAGTATATTATTTTTGTCGGAGCACATTACTTTTTGCGAAAAGCACTACAAAGGAGAAGGCAGCGCCAAGTTTGAGAGCTTCTTGGCAGAGCAAGGCATGCAGGTTCTACACCCATCAATTGTCAGGTGTATTGCCTTCACAAAAGAATCTCCTTGGATCACTATTTTCCCATACTATAATGTCGGCTCGCTTGGTGATACTCTTCGGAAGATCCCCTTCAGATTCAGTGAGTTCACCAGAGCAATTTTCCGTTTGGATCGAGGATGGAGACAACCCTCGCCCGATAATATTCCTTTAAGTCATCTAGAACTTTCTAAAATAAAACAAATAGTAATAACCATGCCACATATTATGCATGCCCTGGTGGAAGGCCTAGCGGCAGCACATTTGGCAGGAATTGTACATACCGACCTACATCCATTCAATGTAGTGTTGGATTTTACAAAAGAGTTGAAGCCACGCGTAGGTATTATCGATTGGGGGTTACTGCTGAGAGTGCCCAAAAAACGGGTGTCTCTCAATTTTGTATTTGAAGCAGACAAGAACCCTGAGAAGGTGGCACAGGCGGTCTCCTACGCAGACAGAGAGCGAAATAAACGGCCGTGGATAGCCTCAAAAATTTATGATCTGTTTTTGGCAGATGCATACACTCCTGCATCTGATGTTTTTGCTTTAGGGTATTTATTACAAATTTTATATGACTTTTGGCAGAAAGTACAAGAGTTGTGGATGGACAATAGTTCCTATGACGAAGTTACCATGGATATTATTATTTATAAGGTCAAAAATTGGATGTGTCTGCCTAATCGCGATGAGCGAAAATCTGTTTTGCAAGTAGTGGAATTTTCTAGATCACTAAATACTGACCCAACGAGGGCACAACGTCCTCTTGTAGAGCTATCGGTGTCATTCACCCCAATTTTGTAATGATACAGTATCAGGAGATTAAGTTTCAAGAATGGCACTTTGTTTGTCTCTCTTCAAAATTTGATATGTGCCCATTGTTTGAAATATTATCTCATTGAGTCTTTGCAATATCTCTCTCCTCTTGTGGTGTTTAAGTTTATGTTTTCTCTTCAAAATTTGATGTGCGTGCATTGTTTGAAGTATTTTTTGAGTCAAGTGGATATTTCTCATTGAGTCTTTGCAATACACATCTCCTCTCGTGGTGTTAAACTTTAAGTTTTTGAGGGTAATGGTCAATTTATCTTACGTTGATCTTTACAGTTCATTAAAATCCTAAAGTCATTTACGTTCATGCAGATATGGCAGAAGCGCAAGCAAATGAGCATCAAGAGTTAGCCAAGAAGGCATATGAGCGAATGAAGGCCCTTGCACATGGACTGACAGCCCGCGAAGCTACGAGAATAGCATGCAGGTTGTCGAAATGGACAAATCCTACTTATGCCCAATGGAAAGACATAAATAAACGCGTAACCACAGAGATGATAAAGGAAATATGGCCATGTCGAGATGGCGAGATTAAGAAGGGAAGATGGAAGGTTTCGCGTTGCACTCATAATGATATCAAAATTAATGCCGAGCACATTTTCTTGGAGGTGTACGGTCGTCCTCTCCATAACGCCGACGCTCCACTCTATTTTGCTAAGATGCTATATGCACAATTTATCCTAGAAACTCCAGTGGACTTCGCCTCCAGAGAGGCCACTATCAACACCCACGATATACGTGAAGAGACAGTGACATTCACAAGGGAGAAACTTGCTCTCATGGTGGAGGGTGCTGGATTGGAGTTAAACAAGGTCAAAGAAAGCTTAGGGGCACAGCTAGCAGAGAAGGAGAAAGAAGCTGAGCGATTATCTCAAGCGTCAACTCCTCCCCCGGCCAATAGAGGGATTCAAGAGCAGCTCACAAAGATCAGCCAAGATGTACAGACCATCTCTTCACGTATTGCTCCTGTGCGCCAAGGAAACCACATCTCTCATTTTTTGATACATCCTGATCTTGTGGGAGTTTCTGCTGAGGCTACTAGTTCCTCCACCCCCCAATGTCCTATATGTTACAAAGTATTCCTCGATGGGTGGAGCGGCCAATATATACTACCCTGTGGACACTACTACCACTTAATATGTTTAGTGAGGCAAATGCAAAATATTTCCACATGTGCATTGTACAGTGTTCGAATAAATCAAGGTATTTATACAGTGTTCGGCATGGCTAGTGAATATAAACCACCAGGACCTTTAGATGCAACTCCTAGTGCAATTCGCAATTTATTTCAAGATGAAAGCTAAGAAAGACATAAACCCTACGTTTGTATTGATAATTTCTCCAAATACGATCATTTGTACAAGTACTTTTTATGAAATTAATGAAATGACTTCTTCCTCTATGTCAGTATCTTGCTCCAAAATTCTTTCACCGTTTACCCTCTCGTCTGCTAAATTAAGCTCATCTAAGTCAATGTCTAAATTGTCTTCTATCTCAAGGGTAGTGCACGACGTGCGTCCAACATCAAAGTTCTCGTCTACTACATCATCACAATTGTACATCCATTTGGGCATATCTTCTTCATACTCTTCGCTTTCAATGTCTCGCAAGATCTTTTCATTCCAATACATGTAAACCAGTTTATCTGCTCGATCTGCAAGAAGTCGATTGCGAATAGTACTGTGAATATATTTGTACATGCTCTAGTTTCTTTCTGAGTCTGAGTTTGAAGAGCACTGACTTAGAACCTTCAGCGCAAGGTTACGCAATAAAGCATAATGCTCACCACCATTCATCATCCACCACTTCCATGTAGGTTGCTCTTTAGCCATTTGTTGAACAAGGGAGTTGGAAAATAAACCCTCTTTCAATCGAAATGAGGTCATCTCCTTTATGCACTTTACACGATCATCAACATTATTATAGAAAGTGTTTACCACTTTAAAAAAATCTTGCACCACCTCAACGTTGGACATCAAATCCATATTCCAATATTCAGGATCTAACAAACAAAGTCACTCACGTATTACAAAACATACATTAGCAGACAAACTACTTCGAAACTATCTTGACAAACACAAAAGATCATCACATAACACAAAACTACTTCGAAATTATCTTGCAAGGTCTGACTACAAAACTACTTCGAAACTATCATGCACATTGCACCCCCAATGAAGGATGCCTTTTGTACCCAATTAAGGATACTTTACACAATCAAAGATCTATGCTTGCCCAATACTCTAGTATAGGACAATAGACCTTCTCTAACATTCACAAAGAAAATCAAAGATCTATGCTTGCCCAATACTCTAGTATAGGACAATAGACCCTTGTCTACTCTAAACTATATCAAGTATCAAGAACCAATACAAGCCCCTAAGCAGGACTCTTGGCTCCATCAAACCATTCATAAAGCAGAATGAGGTAGATTACCTACGTAGCTCAAATGCAAAGCTGAATGACTCCAAATTTATCCCTAAATCTCCGCAAGTATTAGCTACGAACCACACCCTACCCCCAATTCAAAGAACTAAGGACGAGTGGCTCAATAGCCGTAGGAGTGCCTACAAGGAAAGACGACAGCCCCTAAGATAAGGACGTTCTTCCCAAGAGGACACTTCTAGCAACTCGAGAGCTCTACAAGTACTTTGAGGAGAGATATCACGCCCCCAAAACAAGGACTATCTCCCCAAAAGTTCCACGATGGGTGTCGGGCAGCAGTGTTTATAAACAGAACAGAACCCCGCCGGGGTTCTTTTGTTTTCCCGACGGGCCCGCCGGGATATTAGAAATCCCGGCGGGCCCGTCGGAAAAACAAAAAGCCCGGAGGTGTTATGGGACTAGTGGGTTCTGGCAGGTCATTGCTAAGGTCATGTGAATATACAATGTGATCACAAGTTTTAATATGTTAACAACAGGTTTTGTTAACGTGATCACGAAATTGTGAAGACGTTAATGAAATCCCTGATTTAGCTACGTAGTTAGACCAAAAAACGTTCACATGTAGAAATTCAAAGGCTGACAAGAAGACAAAAATAAGGCAATCTCAACCATGGTATCAAAGGCAAACACACAAGAGAATGCTCGAGGAAATATGGATTCCAAAGGTAATACTACAAACCAAAGGATATCACCTAGGAAGAAGTTTGCACCAAAACAAAGAACCCAACAAAAACGATACCATGCTGGATACCCAAGAATTCATCAAATATGGGTACCTACAAAACTACTTCAAGCTAGTCATGGATACTCTATAAGCAATACCATCATATGGGTGCCTAAAGCTGTTAAGATTAATTAGGTTTCATCATCAATTTCAACTCAAGGAAAACATACTAATTATATGGTATGGAGAACAAATCAAACATAGGCTAACCACATGAAAAAGTATACTTCTAGACACCAAGAATAATTTCCCACCATCACTTCATCCATTGACGGGATATAATCAAAGATGTCCCCATAGATCATCTACATAAACACGCTCTTTGAATGAGTAGAGAAGAAGTTGCAGAAGCTTAGTGGTGTGGTAGAAACAAGAACCTACTCTCCTAAAAAGGTAAATAAACACAAGAAACTTTTGATCACATGGTGGTAAAACAAATGCCACGAAGCCACAAGAACCACTACTTGGAAAGGTAGAATGCCACAAGAATGTCTCAAAAGCACAATCTGGTGAATCATCATTGGAAGGAGTGCAAAGGTCAAAGAATTCATCAATACCCATGTGGATGCTACCAAGGTTGAATTGGACTATTGGGGGTGTACAACTCCTTGCCATAAAATACTTCAAGGTTGAATTGGACTAGTGGGTATACAAATCCTTGCCATCGAATTATTCAAGCATCAGATGGAATAAAATAGATAATGAAAGTATTCAATACCATGATTCTCCCAAAACCACTACCATGAGTCTAAAAATCACATCTACAAAAACTCAGTGTACAAACAAATAAGGTGGTACTGATGGTTCCACCTTATAATAGATAAGAAGTTTCATAAAATCAATACTATATCTTGTTAACCATGATTATCTCAGAAATCATGCCCGTGATTTCTCAAAATCACGCCAACAAATCTTCTTCCAAATACGTAAAAGTTGTGTCTTTTCATCACTAAGATTCTTCAATCACAACGTGATTTCAACCACCTACAAAATCATGGAGGCTAAAACTCACTCAAATGTGTAACCACATATTTCCAATCAAAGAAAACATTCTCACCCAAATGTGTAATCACATGGACACATTGTTTTCTCATCATATTTCCAATCTGTGATATCGTTCTTCTGCAATTTCATAGATATTTCACCACCGTGATTCTCAAAATCATGCATGTGGTTCATTCATAAACAAGAATAGTCTTCAAACAACTTGCCAATCATCCTTGTCTACTTTAATCAAAGGAAGCATCTACTTAATGAGTACACCTTTACTTACCCACCACTAGTGGAAACCTTGTTTCATTGACAACATCCAAGTACATTTCTAGATGGGAGGACCATGGTGGGTGTATGCATAACCCATGGTAAGACTCATCACCTTGAATTCCTTAAAATTTAGCCTTTCCACTATTAGCCAATGATCTCATTCAAATAGCGTCTGGCTCTTTACATAAAATGGCTCCACAACCTCGGAAGTCAACTAAATCTTTTCAATCCTCTCCAAATATTTTGATACAATAGCTCCAATAAGAATTTAAAGAATCACCATTTTTTACTTCATTATGTATTAGCTTTACCAATGGTTAAAGAGCACCTAATTATTATTATTAGATAAAAAAGAACATGAGTAATAAAGTAGGTTTGCAAAGGGATACATTAAACAAAGCAGATGAGCTCATAGGGATTTCTTCTCAATGCTCTTCCATACCTCTACCTCTCTTATTTCATCATTATTAATAGCCATAGCATGCCCACTAACCTCAATAAATCTTGTAACCTTGCATATGAGTGCAAAAAAGGAAAACCAAAAAAAGAGCGACCAAGCGCGTGAATCACATGTAACGGCCCCCACCACCATTAGGACCCCATATTCTCTTGATATTTTCATTTACTAACTATATTCTTCATTCCTCTAGAGGATCAAAGAAATGCAACATCTACTTATCAGCACACACCAAGCATACAAGTACCCTTGACAAAGTCTTGAATCAATCATGACGACCCGATCAACATTAGAAAGGCGGGGATGCTTGCCCATTTCAGCGTTAAAACAAGGTTTGCCACACCCAAATATATGTTAAATCATGAGTAACCTAAATTAAATGTCAAAGATGGAAAAACTAAACTCATGTACAAAGAAGCCATGAAGCAATGGTGTCCAAATCTCAAACTTGGATGGGCACTTGTGGGTCCAATGGATATTTAATGGTGTTTCCTTCTCCAAGAGTGTGTGGTAGTGACCTAGGACATGCTCCCTAGTGTTATAATTCATTAATGTGTTATGAGATGAAGCAAGACAAATAGAAGCTTTGGGCACGTACATGTATATAAGGCAATTTCTCTTATAATGTAGGGACACTTGAGCTTTCCCTCTCACTAAACCTCTTTCTAATCATATCTCTAATGTATGATAGTGAGTGTGTGTGAGTGATTTGATGTGAGAGAAGTGTCCATAGTGCAAACGGACGGTGTGAAATGATCGCAGGAGAACAAGAATGGTAAGCTACACATGGCGGTATTGGTCTTTGAGACCTCAAGGGTTATGAGCTTGACCATCGGAAAGATCCCCACAACACATTGAGAGGAGTAAAGGTGAGTGGTTCCCTTGAAGATATCTCCTAGCCTTGGTAATGATGACATGACATGTTACACCACATCATCTCCAATTTGGGAGCTTGTTGAATATACAAAATTGTCCATCACGCTATATATAATTGGAAAGATCTTGAAGAGTATATTCCCAATCTATAATCTCTGACAAATTTTGATTTGATTTGTAAAAATTTAACCATCAACCCATTTTTAAGAGAAAGTTGACATGGCATTTTTTAGAGGTCCCCTTTTTAAGGCCAAATTTTACCTAATGTGATGTTTTTAGCTTGTCGTGTTTTTTACTTTAGATTTTCTTTTTTGGGGTTTTAACATGTTGTATTCATGTAGTATAGGCTTCTAAAGTAGGCTTATATTATATTTTATTTTTGGAAAGTATTATGCCATATCCATCTAATGTAAATTTTTGGGGTTTTAGCATGTTCTATATTTGATGAATACTACTAAGTTTAATCTTTAATTCCTTCAACGAATTTTAAGTTTTAAGAATTCTTACATTCATGTTAATTGTGTAGTTCAACTTTACATGTTGGCGGCTACTTAAGATTGTTGGATGTATGTGCTTGTCTGAAATGTACCCATATTCTATTCCATGATCTAAGCACAAAATTTCTAAAAACTTACAAAAAAAATCACATCATACTTCAGAAAACGAAGAGATTTTCAGTAAACCATACTCGTTTACAATCTAAAGTAATAATAATATTTGTCAATACAAAAACTCAAAATTAGAGAGAGAATCACCAACAAAAGATCTAGCCAATAGGGCCTTTCTCTGATGCCCATCCACCCAACCACCACGCTGGACGTCGTGGCTATCTCGGGTATACCTCTTTAAATCTCGTCCCCACTCTGGGTTCTACCAACTGGGTTCTACCAAATGGCTCCTAGAGGGCATAAATCATGTTCTCTATCCGGCATTCCCTGTCTAAGGATGGCCAGTCCGAATCTCAAAATCTCTCTCCCTCTATCCTACACAGAAATCACCTCAAGGCTTTGGAAGAAGCCAAAAACAATAGCCCATGAGAATTAGTAGATTATCATGCACGAAAATGTTAAAGATAGAAATCCCTTCTCAAAACATGACCTCGAACAAAATTGAGAACTGGAAAGTGGTGACGGATTCGTTTCGGGAATACCGGCCACCCCCCCCATGCGGAATCTCCCAATTATGTGAGCACGGACTTTGTTCTTCCTGTGATGAACTAACTTTCTTTAATACGTCTCTCTTACAAATAGAGTTATCTACACCTCATGCGAGGCCTTACTAAAAATTAAGGACCAATTTGGTGTCCCAGTCTTGTTTCGGGCACCCGTTTGCGGTTATATTTACTATGTAAACCCCCATATGAGCTTCCTTTGAGCTAAACTACTCTCTATGACCCCCTTATACATTATCTAACATGGTTAAGTATAGAATAGAAATCGCTTACAAATGACACCACAAAACATGCATAAAAAGTCCCAAAATTGACCAAATTGACATATCTAAAATTACTAAATTTGTGACCAAACTTAATCTTTTATGTCCTCTAAGTATTTCCTACTTTTCAACATTAAATATAGATGATAAAAGTCGGTGAGTCACATGGACCCAAAAATACGTACATATGAGTACGTTACATTGTCATATGTGGATGTGTGTGGTTGTCATTTGTTGCTTCATATTTTTGTTGTTTTATGTTTTAGATTTTTGTGCTTAATGCTTTAGGATTTAGTGATTTGATAGGGATTTATTTATATTATACTAGATATCCCACTCACAAAAATATATGACTCCTTTTGTTTTATGCTTTAGATTTTGTTTATTTAATGTTTTAGCATTTAGTTGACACCCACTTGGGAAAATATAAAGCTCCCGACCTATCTTTTAGGTTGGTAGAGCTATCCCTGCAAAAAAGATCAAAATACAAAATCCAAACACTTGGCATTTAAAAAATCAAATACCAACTCATAGTCCACTCACATAGCATAAGGAGCTCCTTGAAAAAACATATGATGAAGACATACAAAATAGCCACAACGTCATGGCATCACTAAGTGTTCGGGCCATATATCACACACTCATACTCAATATAAATTCGCCAACAAAAAATAACTAAACTCATCATTTTCAGAGTCTTTAACCGTTGGCACATATGAAACAAACAAATTAGCAACTAGAAGTTTACAAGCATTCATGGAAAAATATCAAACAATTAATTTACTGATCCCACAATGGCACACAGTCTTCTAATAGACTACATATGGAGTAATGTACTAAACAAATCTACATGGGAATATACATCTTTTGGGTATTGGAGGGACCATTGAGCTACTATAGTCTTCATATCTATTATAAAAAGGTAATGACACAATCAATTAACTAAACAATTTTTCTTTACAAACACTTAGCAAATATAATATAATTCTACATTAGTGGTAAATATGTAATGCCACGATCAATTAACCAAACAAAAAAATTTACAAACACTTAGAAAATACAATATAATTCTACCTTATAAGTGGTAGGACCAAACTGCACGTTTGAAGCAAGCTACACGACTTCTATGCCCTCTCTTCCTTCCCACAACACAGTCACGTACACGCGCGCGCACACTCACTTTCTCGGCCTCTCACACACATCCACCAATTGACGAGACGTAAAGCTTCTAAGGTGCTTGTGATAGTTACATCGCTGGTGATCGCCTTTTTTTGCACCGGATCAACGGGCCGACACCTAGGTACGTGTAATAATAAGAGTAATCCTCATATACATGTATATTATATACACGTACAAACCACCTACGATCGGCGGATGCAGACAATCATGTGGCCGATGACATGCGTATGGCGGCAGCAGGCAGCATAGACAATTTGCAGCCCAACGACGATTGCATAGGAAGAGGAGGAATCTGCACTTTCCATCCAATGAGCTGCTGTGGTTTGTTACTAGGTGTACCGTCGTGCAAAGGAAGCAAAGTGAGTATGCTCTCACCTTATCATTCTTCACACAGCTGCAGTGGAGAGATGCTCTCTGTGTAGAAAGTGTATTAAGGGCCTCCTCCTCCTCCTCCTAATACGTTTCTGTGTGTGGCTAATTCTTCTCTTCTGATCACATATGTTCAGGCGCAGGCCATGCTGGAGTACGATTGATCTCTCAAGCCTCTTCCGAGCATTGCTTCCTCGAATAAAGTAAAATATGGCTGTATAAGGAAATGGTCTAGTAGACATCGTTATGCCCATAATGTTCTCCCATTTCTTATAGATATAATAAAATACGAGGTAGCCAAGAGAAATGGTCTAGTACACATTGTTATGCTCATGGGTATATAATGTTCTCCCATTTCTTATAGATTTACTCTCATCTAATCTCTCGCTCTCTCCCCCCCCCTTAGCTCGTTGTTTGTGCCATGCGGTACGATACGTTACTGTCTTAAGTCTTGATTGCTTGTACTCGATCTTATAGATAACACGACCTCCATGTGTGCTCCTTCCCCCCACGACATAATTATATTAAACAAAGGAAAGTGTATGCAACTCTCTATGCATAGCAGGAGGCCATTATGGGGGGTTCATGTCCCATTTCTTTTGTTTCAATGCGATCATACAAGTCAACTATAGTCAAAAAGTTTCCTTCTCACACGACTCATGGCACATCACCTCACCTTTGTCATGTCCTTAGTTAAATTCTCAACAAGGCAATATAAAAGTTTGTGTGCTTACCAAAACAATATAAAACTATGTCACATATCACACACTAGGTTTCAACATGAGGAGTTTGCAAGAGAGGATGGAATGAGAGACTGAGAGGTTTGCAGTCATGATGGACTACCACATGCACTAAAAGGCACTACCACCATAGAAGCGCGCACTACAACATAAAGCAAGCATAGATGCGCTGCATAGACGCACAAGTTACGGGGCATCTATACTCGCGTCTATAAGCGCGTACAAATGATCACTCTCACTACATTTCAATAAGCTTTCATTGCCGTGATTCTCTGGAAATCATCCCCGTGATTTGTTCACCTAAAAATCACGATTGCAAAAACATGTGAAAATACACTTAAATCATTACCAATACTTGAAAAATGCACTTCATATGTATACTTTACATTCATTTCATATGTTGCAGGTCATGATTTTTCTAAGAATCATGCCCGTGATTCCTCATAATCATGCCAACAAATCTTCATCCAAGTGTTCAAGTGCATGGTATTTTGGTATTCTCTCATCATGTGTGAACTACTAAAGTCAACTCCTCTTTGTCTATATGCTATATTATCACTATGATTCTTCCAAGAAGCACTCCCAGACTCTTATCATCTAATGCATAATCATGCTGACTTGGCTATCTCAAATGTTATCAACACCATCTATAACATGTGTTTCTCCTTGTTCTTATTGCATATCAATCAACATTTGGTATACATAAAGGTTTTTCATCTCTAACATGTTTTTCCCCTTGCACTTAATGCAGATAAATCATCATTTGTTGTAAATAAAGGTTTTTTATCACCATGATTCTTCAACAATCACGGTTGTAATTTCTACCACCTACAAAATCATGGAAGTTGAAACTCACTCAAATGTGCAACCACGTGTCCATAGTGTTTCCTCATCATATTTCCAATCCAAGAAACCATTCTTTTGTAATTTCATAAAAGTTCACCACCATGATCTTCTAAATCATGCCTGTGGTTGAGAACTAACACTACAACAAAAAGAGCGGGTAGCGGAGTTATAACATGGCTTTTATAAAGGGAAATGGAAAAGTGTCGGGATGTAAGCAATACTATAATTTCCACTATAAGCGACACTATTTTTTCTATGCTATAAGCACCACTATAACCCACACTATAAGCAGCGTTATAACCGAGGCTATAAATGCTAGTATAATCCACACTATGAGCACCTTGTAGCCCATGCTGTAATCGTCGCTCAGTGGGCAGTGAGAACCTTTTTTTTTGGTAGATTGGCGTATTATCCCCAATCTTCCCCATTTTAATTCAATATGTTGAAGACAAATCTAATTTGTATACACAAACATATCGACATATCAAAATATATGTGAAACATACATTTGAAATATATTAGCTCCTAAAAAATTATTTGTATTAAATCCAAAATTCCATAGAAGATGAGTTACATCTTGTAGTAAAATCAAAATGCCATGATAGGAAAGGTACATCGAGTCTTGAGTTACATAACAGAGAATACACAAAAACAAAGGTAAAACATAGTAGGCAGGGGGTCTCTACTCATCCTCATCATCATCATTATCATCCTCCTCCTCACCTATTACCTCTTCTTCATGTTCCTATATCACATAATATTAAGTAAGATTAAAATACAAACTAGGTAAATTTCTAAAATCTTCTAAAACCAAAATAATTTAAACTTTTAAAAATTATTCAAGTAACTTTCAAAACGGGAACAACGTCATAGTTCAAAGAGACACTGTGTTGTCGACACAACCATTCAAATGTATCTGAGATCCCATTACAATAAGAATAGTCGTACTCCTCGTAAGAAGGAGGGAGGCTCACCACATTTTTCTACATTAAACACACATTAAAAAATAAATATTTATATAAGTTTAAATTTTGTGTAAAATAAAATTTTGAATACAAATTGGCAATGTGAGAAATACTTACAAATTGAGCAAGGAAAGATGGACTTCCACATGATCCAAGATGAGTAGCCCTATCTTATGTTGTCGTACTCCAATTTCTTCTCTTTCTTGATTGAATAGATCGAGGTTTTATCAATATGTGTTATTTTCTTCTTTCAATCTTTATCTGATTATCCTCACAGCTTGAGGCCACAATGCTTGATGGCCTTATTAATCAATGATTTCCTATGCCTCACATGTCTTTGCATACGCTCCAACATCTTAAGGTCATTAAACTATATGTTAGGGTGTAGCATAAGAAATTCTGTGTTGAATACAATTAGAATGTATTGTTTTTTTTTTGCATCATCTTGATTTCACCAATTAATGCCCCAAGTATTTTCAAACTCATAATTTACCAAATGATGCATGCCTACTATAAGATGATTCCCCTTACTATTAGGCATTCGGATTAACCACCTGATGTTCCTACACATCCTCTAATGGGGAATTGTAAGTAGATCTATTACTAACTTGGCTCTCTCAAATGTTATCAAAACCATCTTTAACATGTGTTTCTCCTTGTTCTTAATGCATATCAATCACCATTTAGTATACATAAAGGTTTTTCATTTCTAACATGTGTTTCCCTTGCACTTAATGCATATGAATCATCATTTTTTGTAAATAAAGGTTTTTTATCACCATGATTGTTCAACCAATGATAGTTGTGATTTCTACCACCTACAAAATCACGAAAGTTGAAACTTCCTCAAATGTGCAAACACATGTCTATAGTGTTTCCTCATCATATTTCCAATCCAAGAAACCACTCTTTTGTAATTTCATAAAAGTTCACCACCATGATTCTAAAAACCATGCATGTGGTTGAGTCCTAACACTACAACAAAAAGAGGGGGTAGCAGAGTTTATAGTGTGGCTTATATAAAGGGAAATGGAAAAGTGTCGAGGTGTAAGCAATATTGTAAGTGCCGCTATAAGGGACACTTTTTTTCTATGCTATAAGCATCGTTATAAATGCTGGTATAATCCACGCTATAAGCTCCGTTGTAACCCATTCTATAATCATCGCTCAACGACACTGAAAACTTGTTTTTTTTAGCAGATTTAAGTATTATCCCCAATCTACCCCATTTTAATTCAATATGCTGAAGACATATCTAGATTGTATACATAAATATATCGACATATCAAAATGCGTGTGAAACATACATTTGAAATATATTAGCTCCTTAAAACTTGCTTGTGTTAAATCCAAAATTCCATAGAAGGTGAGTTACATCTTGTAGTAAGGCAAAATGCCATGATAGGAAAGCTACATTGAGTCTCGAGTTACAAAACATGGAATACACAAAGACAAAGGTAAAACATAGTAAGACGGCGGTCTCTACTCATCCTCATAATCCTCCTCCTCCTCCTCCTTGCACCTATTGGCTCTTCTTCATCTTCCTAACTCCTCTTCCACCCACCACTTACCACCACGAGGAGGTGAGAGAGCTGAACCAGGTCACAGCAGTAGAGGAGCCATGCCCCATCTTGGTGGTAGCTTGGGTCTAGGAGGACCCAAGCTTGGGTCTAGGAGGACCCTTTCCCTCTTCAAAGAATCGCTAACTTTTTCAAAGAGCACCAAGATGTGATTTCATGGACCCAGAAGGATCTCCCAGGGATAGACCTAGCCATTTTCACTCACAGAATTCCACTAATAGAAGGTGCTCGGCTAGTCAAGAAGGGAATCCATCGCATGCATCCAAAATATTCCAAAGTGGGGAAGAAAGAGTTGGTCAAGATGGACAAGACAGGCATCATCGTTCCCAAAATTGAGCACTCCAAGTGGTTGTCACCTACAGTGGTGATTCCAGAAAAGAAGACCAACAAGATCAGGACTTGGGACCAACTGTGAGAGTCACTCCATATCTCAATCAACAATCATGGACACCGAGCGATGGGATGCTAGGGCTTCTTAAGTCTAGATCCTCCCCCCAAATGTCTACATTATAAAAACAACGATATCATGTGTATACAATAAGGAGGAATTTAAAAATATATCTATTATGTGTATACCTTATGCATGTATATAGAGCCTTAGGAATAAACTCGATGCATATAAGAAATTAAACCCCAGAACACAAGGGTGCAATAAATGTAAATCAAAAGAATTGGATTTTACATCAAGAGATGGAATGATTCGCAGGGTACTCGAGTCACCCCGGTATGAAGATAGGATGTAGACCTTTTTCACCTAAATAAAACAAAAATGCTTAGAGCTTAAATAACATAAGGCTCTATGCTTTATGCATGCATTAAGATCTACACATAAAGCCATATCCATAAATCCTAATGCATGAAGCTTACGTAATGCTCTATGCATAAAGCCTTTTGCATAAGTTCTATGGAGAAGCCTTATGCATAAAGCTTTATGCATAAGCCTTATGCATAAAGCTCTATGCATAGAGCCTTACGCATAAGCCTTATGCATAAAGCTCTATGCATAGAGCCTTACACATAAGCTCTATGCATAGAGCCTTACACATAAGCTACATGCATAATCCTTATGTATAAACCTTCATAAGGATCTATGCATAAGCTCTATCCATAGATACTTACGGATATGCTCTATGAATAAATCTTACGTAAAACTTTATGCATACAGCCTTATGCATATGCATAAGGCTTGTGCATAGAGTCTTACGCATAAGCACTATGATTTAAGCCTTATATGCATAAAGCTCTATGCATAGAATGTTATGCATACCTTGTGCATAGAGCCTTACACATAAGCTCTATGCTTTAACCCTTATGCATAAAGCTTAAAGCATGCATAGACCTTTATGCAAAGGAGCAAAAGAAAGCATGGAAGAGGGATGATTGGTACAATAATCCATCGTATACATATTACAATAATTGAAATAAATTGATCCATATATGCCTAGATTCATGCATAATGAGATGAGGATGAACGAATTGTGTCACATGTGCCACAGGAAAAAGGACGCATTTGAAAGATGGATGAGTCCATGCACAAAAACATCATTACATTTTATCTTCTTAACACTTCTGTGATGGAAATGCGGATTGAGAAATATGAAGATTCAAGAAAGTGAAGGATATAGGAGAGAAGAGCACTTAAGAGATCAACACAAAGTCACATGGCATACTCACCCAAATAAAAGGCTCTTGCAAAAAGGATTGCAATATTGAATGGCTTAGAGTTTACTTGGAACAAGTGGAAAGGATGGGAGAGGAAATTACAAGATAATAATGGGAGTATGCAAGGAGATACAACTACCATGTAAGTGAAGATATTTTAATATTTAATAAACATATATTGTATTTTGCTAAGAATCCATCATATACATATTAAAAGTGGAAAGGATGGGAGAGGAAATTACAAGAGAAGAATGGGAGTATGCAAGGAGATGCAACTACCATGTAAGTGAAGATATTTTAATATTTAACAAACATATATTGTATTTTGCTAAGAATCCATCATATACATATTAAAATATTTAAAATAAATTGATCCATATATGCCTAGATTCATGCATAATGAGATAAGGATGAATGAATGGTGTCACATGTACCACATGAAAAAGGACGCATTCAAAAGATGGATGAGTCCATGAGCAAAAACATCATTACATTTTATCCTCTTAACACTTATATGATGGAAAAGTGGATTGAGAAATATAAAGATTCAAGAAAGTGAAGGATATAGGAGAGAAGAGCATTTAAGAGATCAACGCACATTCACATGGCATACTCACCCAACTAAAAGGATCTTGCAAAAAGGATTACAATATTTAATGGCTTAGAGTTGACTTGGTGCAAGTGGAAATGATGGGAGAGGAAATTAAAAGAGAAGAATGGGAGTATGCAAGGAGATGCAACTACCATGTAAGTGAAAATGTTTTAATATTTAACAAATATATATTGTATTTTGCTAAGATATAAAATGTTGGCAACTAAATGTCTAACATATATGCTATATTTAAGATTTTTAATTGGGTTTCATTATAAAGTGCATAATGCAATGTGGTCAAAAGGTTGAAATCTTTACACTCAATGTATCCAGCTTGGTTCCCCATTCCACAAGCTCTCTTTCTAGCCCTTAATGTATCCATTCAGACACTTGGGTAACTAGCTAGGTTGCATTTTGTAACAATTGTCCTATTTTTATAGTTTAAGGTACACTTAGATTGAACCAAATTTGTCTTCATAGTTGGATAGTACACTCAAACTATTATATAGTGCCGAAGAACTCTCAAATCATACATTTATATTGAACCAAATTTGTCTTCATAGTTGGATAGTACATTGTTAAACTATTATATAGAGATAAGGAACTCTCAAATCAGGCATCATTTTGGGGTATAAAGGCCACATTGCTACTTTGTTAAACTATTATATAGAGATAAGGAACTCTCAAATCAGGCATCATTTTGGGGTATAAAGGCCACATTGCTACTTTTTTTACTTTCTGTAGAAAATTCATAACAAAGGGTACTATAGATTCGACCAAGTCAAAGGTGATCACATACGTGAATTGTACACTCCATAAACTCTCCATAGAGACAAAGATCACTCAAATTGGAATTTGGAAGTTTTTCCAAAGGTAAATTGACATTTTTTAACATAATGCCAAATCCTAAACCTGAAGAAAACTCCAAAGAAGTGCTTGATCATGAGGGAGGCACATCAGATATGCAAGTAAGATGTTCATCAAGGAGATATGTAAGAAGAGACCAATGTCAATGTCAATGAGGGAAGGAGCCAAAAAACTAATGCACCACATATGTCTAATGCCCCTAAATGGTCTAAGGAATATAGGGACATGAACACCATAATGTTTTTCATCCAAAACATGCTTTTGATAGAATGGACCAAAATTTTCAATTTATGGTGGACAAGTTTGACTCTTTTCTAGAAAAGAGTTGCATGTTGGACTCATGAGTCAAGATGTAGGCAAGAGAAAAGAAGCTTATGGTGGACCTATAATGGATCCATATGGAGCAAAAAAATTTCAAGAAATGGGACCACAAACTTATGGTACTTTTGTAGGCACCTCACACATGCAAATGCATCACATACCCCTTAAGTATGCAAATACATCACATACCCCTCAAGTTAGTATGCATCATGGTGATCAAAGTTATGGATCCATTCTTGGAAAGGAGAAGTTCCTCCATTCATTGATGCATCAAGGTGGAACAAATGTGTCGCATATGTCTATGCATGGCCCTATGCATGGTGTCTCTTGAAAGTGCAAGGAATGAGTTTTGACAAGGGTAAAAGTATATTTTTGGAATAATCCAAGGTAGATGGAACTTGGAATCCATCTACCTTGGAATAATCCAAGGTAGATGGAACTTGGAATCCATCACCAATGGTTTTTCCTAACTTCAATGAGATGGGAGGTCAACATCACTTCAAGGAGGGGTCATCACTAAAATGGAATGGAATAATCCAAGGTAGATGGAACTTGGAATCCATCACCAATGGTTTTTCCTAACTTCAATGAGATGGGAGGTCAACATCACTTCAAGGAGAGGGGTCATCACTTCAAGGAGAGGGGTCATCACTAAAATGGAATGGAATCTAGTCATCAGTAGCAGACCACCACCAAGACGTAGATATGTGCTCTGATACCATGTTGGAATTATGTGAAGAGCCAAGTACACGGATCCCACTCCTGCCTCCTAGCCACCCTTTAGCATCCACCATCTCCCTGCTACACATGGCAAAGGGGCATGCACGAGGAAGAGGGGAGGCTTCCCCTTCTCTATTGTTAGAAGATATGTGATCTAGCATCCATTTGTAGTGTGATTTCCTTAGTGATACCTTAGAGTGTCTTTTTCTAATGTTAGAAGGCTCATTTACTAGAGTAAATGAGTGTAGGTCTAGTAGATACATTCTTATGATTGAGGCATCACCTTTTAGGTGAGTCTGGTGAGAAATATAAGGGAGGTGGAGAGATTCAT
The DNA here is from genome assembly GCF_041138505.1 of Cibotium barometz. Lineage (NCBI taxonomy): Eukaryota > Viridiplantae > Streptophyta > Polypodiopsida > Cyatheales > Cibotiaceae > Cibotium > Cibotium barometz. The sequence continues at coordinate 30,846,328 of NC_141104.1, forward strand.
GGGACCTAGGTGCCTCCTATATAAACAGGGTCTACTACTCACACTTGGGACTTAACTAGAGAGCTAAGTGGAGAGTGTAATGCCCATGCTTTGTGTAATTTCTTAGAGATCAATATACTAAGTGGTCCTTTGTGGAAATACTCTCCTCTTTGAATTTTACATTAGCTTGTGTTTATGTGATGCTTGTGGTGACCTTGAGTACACTCTATAACTCATTGGTAACATCTCATTATTATCTAAATTTTCGCATCTGTTGCTCTAGTGGTGTGAGTTTTTCTATGTCATAATCATTTCCATTGCCTGATTCATTCATTTATTAAGCTCACACAATACCTTTTAACATGATATCATATCTCCTTTCCATGGGAGTGTAATCATTCATGAGTTGATAGGTACATCTTAGTGATTGTGGGTGTATGTGTGATTCTCATTGAGTTGATAGGTCCATTCTCTATTATCATTGAGTGGTATTCTTTGTGAGATAATTATTATTGCATTTGTTGCATTTAAGGGTTGATTCTTGCTTCTTAGAGTGGCACTTAGAAGCATCAAGAAGGCCAACAACTTAAACTTCTTAGTTAAGCATTGCTTTATGACATTGCATTTCCTTCATGCTTGTGTAAGTGGCATACATAGGAGTGAGGGAGGGAAAGCATTAGTATCTTTATCTTGAGTGGCACAAGAGAAGGAAGAGAAATCATCTATGGAAAGATCTTTGTGAGTGAGAAGAGGTAGAAAAGAAATTTATCCTTTGATACCTTGTGTGAGAGGCATTCACACAAGGTATTGAGTGAGGAATTCACACAAGAGAAGGAAGATAAATCATCTATGGCAAGTTCTTTGTGAGTGACAAGAGGTAGAAAATAAATTTCTCCTTTAATACCTTGTGTGAGGCATTCACATTGAGTGTGAGAGAGATCTATGTTTGCAAATCTTTGAGTAAGAGCAAGCATTTTTGAGTGAGAGAGAGAAGGGAGAGAAGGAGTAAAAGAGAGAGAGAAAGCAATCAACAGATTTACTGTCACTCCACTGAGTGCGAACTAGATAAGTGAAGGAGACAACTCCATTCTCAGCTCAATTTTGAGCTCAATTTGTAGTCGAAGTTGTTTTCTTTCTCGCGCATTATTCAACATGTGAGAAGGTTCCTTCACAACATCAAAACAAGCAATAAAGTACTTTAATCAACTCTTTGTGAAAGTCCTATTGGGGCTACTATTGTGAGCTCAACAGAAACTTTGTGATCAGCTTCAATCCAAGCTCAAAGATGACCCCCAATAGTAGAAAATCAGTTCAAGTCATTGCACATCAGTGGTTCTTCCCTAGCATAGCCACCATAAGCTCTTTTGTGGAGAGGTTAGTTCAGCTTCTTATTGTATAGGGTACAAAAAGCCCTGTTTCTGAGGCTATGGGAGACACTATGGTATAACATACAAAAGGTGGGTCTCTGCAGCACAATCCTTCTGCATCAAACAACTTGTTACTCTCCTACTATCAATGTGTAGTTTAAGGCACTCGAGAAGTTGGTTGACAAGCGTAAAATTCCAAGGCGGTTCCTAATTCCCCTCGTTGAATAAGGGAATTTATTATAACCTATGTATATGAGCCTTTAATTGTGAGAATTACCCTTCATAAAAGCCATCCACATTATAAAAGGCTCCTCAAATCACATATGTGTGTGTGTTTTATTTCAATACCAAAAATATGTGTGGTGTGAGTCATCTATTGCCTTAGTGTGTTCATCAAGCTTGAGGTGAAAATCCTCTTTGTAATGTCCTCCAGCTAAAGGACACTCTTGTGTGTGAGGTCCCAGTGTGAGATGTGTTAGTCAGAATGCCAAGATATTTACACACTAAAACTAAAGTTCCAATCACATTAGCCAAAGGATTAAAGATATGTTTCAGGTCCAAATCAGTGACAAGTTACCTACACATTTCCACTTATTTGGTGAAGGGATACTTGAGTAGAGCATTTATGGGTGAAAAGACAAGATCCATTGTAAAGTCCTAGAGCTATAAAGGACTTCCTTATTTGTCCAACACTGTGTGTGTGTGGGGGGGGGGGTTTGAGAATCATAGTAACTATGGTGGGATAGATGTATGATGAAATAGATAATTTTGATGGCTCCAAGTACCATACTTGGTGCATCAAAATGCAAATGTGTCTCACAGAAAAATACATGTGGGGAGTGGTTAATAATGGTACTGAGAAGAGACCAAATAGAGATCAAGATATCATCATCACTAAAAGTGGAACAAGTTAGACTCCAAATTATTTATCTCTCATCATTTGTGGACTAGGTGATAGCCAAATACATCAAGTGAGCTTAGCAAAGACTTTGAATGAAGCATGGCTTAGGCTCATGGCTTTGGCTCAAGTCCATCTTTGGGCAAACCAATGCAGCTGCTAGGTTCTTCTTAAGGAAGAAACTTTATAGGATGGAAAAAAATGACAAAGCCAGTGTTTCTTCTATGTCAATGACATTCATTGTATGATTGATCAACTCAGTGGTGTAGGTGTTACCATTGATGAATAGGAAGCCATCTATGTGTTTCTCTCTAGCATGACTCCTTGTTATGAACAATGTGTCTCATTGATATCCAATCAAACCAATCATACTCTAACCTCAATGACTTATTCCCTCAGTCTAGAGGATTAAACAAACCCGCATGAAGGGCTCCAAATCTTCAACTTCTTCAACACTAGTTCCAGTGGAGCATTCCATTACAGTTAAGGACAAGAAGACCAAGGCTCCTAGATTGATTCAAAAGGAGAAATGATGAAGAGGATAAAGTGAAGGGAAAATAAAAGAACCTAGAGAAGGAGGAGGAAAACTTGTCCAACTCATTATTCTAACAGTTCTTATGTATGACATTCTATAGCCCATGGGGCATTTTTTATCATCTTAGTGATCTTTATCTTAGTGGTAGATCTCATCCAAGAACACCTTGCATGGTATGGATTCTTTCGATAAAGGGAGGGTGTTAGAAGATATTTGATCTAGCATCCATTCTCAGTGTGATTTCCTTAGTGATACCTTATAGTGTCTTGTTCTAAAGTTAGAAGGCTCATTTACTAGAGTAAGTAAGTGTAGGTCTAGTAGATACTTTCCTATGATTGAGGCATCACTTTTTAGGTGCATTTGGTGTGAAATATAAGGAAGGTTGGAGAGATTCATGGGCCCTAGGCACCTCCTTATCCTGAGTCTATATACCTTAGAGTGTCTTGTTCTAAGGTTACAAGGCTCATTTACTAGAGTTGTAGGTCTAGTAGATACTTTCCTATGATTGAGGAATCACATTTTAGGTTAGTCTAGTGAGAAATCTAAGGGAGGTGGAGAGATTCATGGTCCCTAGGCACCTCCTTCTCATGAGCCTATATAAACAAGGTCTACTACTCACACTTGAGAGAGTTAACCAGAGAGCTAAGTGGAGAGTGTAATTCCAATGTTTTGTGTACTTGCTTATTAGTGATCAATATACTAAGTGGTCCTTTGTGGAAAAAACTCTCCTCTTTTAATTTTCCATGAGCTTGTGTTTATATGATGCTTGTGGTGGTGACCTTGAGTACACTCTATTTCTCATTGGTTATATCTTATTAATATCTTGTGTTTATATGATGCTTTTGGTGACCTTGAGTACACTCTATTTCTCATTGGTTATATCTTATTAATATCTAAGTTTTGGCATGTTAGTTTCTCTATGTGATGATATTTTTCATTCATTCAGTAAGCTAACACCATGTCTTTTAACATCTACCTCACATAGTCCTTCCTTAACACAACTATCTTCACATGTGGGATATTTACCCCCCACTCATTGCCACATGGTACCCTCGTTCACCAAGATCCAAAAGGTCAAAATTATATATTTCAACACTTTCATGCCTTTATTTGTTGTGGCAAGATTGACAAAGTAAAGCAAGTGACTTCACATTCTATGAGAAAAGCTAGATCATGGTGGGTGAAGGAAATGCATAACTATGAGTGGGATTGGGAGAATTTGACCAAATAGTATGAAGTTGTGTAAAACTTTGTGGCTATTTGAGAGCAAATAGGTTTTGGACATAAATGCATGGCATCTATACACAAAGATTCCTTGTCTAGGTATGCCAAGAAGTATTGATACCTCTCCTTCTTTTATCTACATATCAAGGAAAAGGAAATCATAAATGGAATTATGAAAAATCTAGACAAAGAATTCATGAAAGTGGTCCACTTCTTTATGGACAGTAATGACAACATTGCTCTCAATAAGATCTAGTTTATTGTGGAGGGATTATGTTACATGATAACCTTGTATCTTAGTGGGCAATCTACAAGGAGTTAACTTCACTCTAAGTCCCTCATTCGAGATCATCCTCAGATCATCACTTCCATAAAGACTCTAAAAGTGAAAATGGTGATGCTGATGGGAATGTTGAGAGATTTTTATGTGTACATTGGTGGCTGAAAATGAAATAGTGGATAGCCATGAGGAGGTAACTATCAACAATGAGGTAAATAAAAGACAATTACATGGTTCTTTTAATGGGAATGATTGTGAGGATCATGTTTCTTGTGATAAGACACTTCTTGAAGGCGACAACATTATAGTAATCTTCATGGTGGTGATTCTCAAGAGGTCAATTATGCGTGTATTATGATCGTGAAGGTGAGACAAGTGTTGATCTAGATGTTATGGGTTAATCTAGATGTAGCTTTCTTTCAAACCATTTCTCAAACTCTTTAATCAACAACCTGTAAGTCAACATTACATACATTGCGCAAGCATTACTATGAGACTCTTTTGTACCACTTGTAACTTGCCCATCTGGCATAGCCTTTCAGTAGAGATAAAACAAGCAGCATTAATAAAATTAATATCATTTCACCAAGGTTTATTTGTCCTTAAGAGAAAGCCCGTAGGTCAAGGACACTACAAACATCTTTTACAACACTTCCATGAATAGATGGACATATTTGATAATTACAAGGATCTCAAACATTTATTGACAACTCCCATTCTTAATAGGGAGAAAGGTATTAGCTTACCACTAAGCACCTCAACTTTGGACAATGCTTAACTTATGCAAGAATCTCTTGTACCTTTAAAAAGACTCTACCACCTTATTTTAAGTCATTCCATGGATTTTTTTGAGTAACAAGTTTCTCATTATTACAATTATGTCAACTCTAGTTTTTCTAAGGTTATCATCTACTCAATCATGATTCTTCAAAGAGTATATTGAGTAACCTATCCTTAACTTTTCTTTTTGAGTTACACCCTTATTTGACCTTGAATATTTATTTATATTAGTCTAATGAAGTGTTGCACACATAAGTGTGCACACAAGTTGTACATATAAGGCCATGGGCCAAGCATAAGTTGTATTGGGACAAAGGGCCAAGTGTAAGTGGGGGACATAGGCTTATGGGCCAAAGGCCAAGTAGGGTGGCCATTAATAAGTATGTGAGAAAAGGGGGCCATGGTATATAGGCCAATGAGAATAGCTAATCACAATTAACTCATACTAATCAAAATTACAAGCCAATAAGCTTCCATGGCAATCTTGCTCTTCTCCTTGCTCATGGATTCTTCTCCTACACCCATGTCATCACTCCATGCCTTAAGTCATCATTGCTGGTTCATTGCAGTGGTATCAGATCTTCTAAAATTGATCCCATTCTCCCCAAATTTTACCATGGTTTGTTGCAGAGATTTCCAGCCATTAGGTGCTTCAAGAAAACACTAGATTCATCACCTTTCTTGCTCCAATCACCTCATATCTCTTAGCCATCACTTAGGCAACATTATGGGAGAGTTATTGAGCATAATAGACACTTGATTGAGGCTTTGGAGAGGGAACACTTGGGCGGTGATTTCATGAGATTAGAGAGCCAAGAACTAGCTAATCTCATGCCTAAATGCTTCTTTAAGCATAGCAATGGACTATTCTACCAATTTCTACTCTTTTGAAACCTATTTCTTGAGATATGAAGCCCACACACTCTCCACCAAAAGCTACAAAATAGAGATTCGGCCAGAAAAATAACTCACCTAGATACATAAACAACTAGGTATCCGAGCTGGAATATGTACAAGAGTACAAGCAATATACTCCAAAATTACGTGCAAAAAACGAAGGTAAATGCTATCTTCAAAGCACATGATATTATCCAAAAGATCAAAAGATCCTTATAAACCATGGATAAAAGCATAAAAGCTCCTCAAATCCATGAAAAGCATAGCTGATCATAAAAATCAATGCATACCATCTAATGGTAATTAATTATGCCAAAAGAAGCATTAAAATTGGTGCCAACTCATCAATCTAGAGTATAATCATATTAATAATCCAAAAAAAATATCTACTAATACGAGGTACAATCATATTAATAATATGCGAATAACCTGCATCTATCTAATGTAAGCACTAGAAAATGTACTTCAACATTAAATAACCCTCGAAAATAATAAATTCTCGAGAAAAAGAATCATCATGATTTTTTCTAATTTTTTCTAATTTAATAGGGCCTCAAAATACGATAATTTTGAATTACACCAAACCTATCTTATGGCATTCCAAAAATATATTTTTCTAAAAAAATTTTGCAAATAGATTTGCTACAATACCATTGATATTTTAAAAAATACCAATTTCTAGGATTTTTAAAAATAATTTTTAGAATATTCCTAATTTTTCCTGAGAATCCCATCGTTCATGAAATTTCCAAATCCGCCGGACAATTCTCCAATCCAATGAAGATTTATAATTTAAATGGATTTTTTAATTTTCTGGGTTAGAAAATATATTTTAAAGGAATTAGAATGGTCACGGGCGCCTGAATGGACACACCACATGCCAAATACCAACCCCACATTTTCCCAAAATTTAAAATAACTTTTATCTAATTTTTAGGAATTTTTTAAAATTTTTGATTTACCCTGAATGCATAAGAATACGAATAGTTAAAAATTTCGAAAGCCCAACGATTTTTTCAGAATATGGAAAGCCAAAAGTTTTGAGAAAATGAAAAGACAAGAAAAATTTGGAATGTGAAAGGTCAAAAGTTTCCGAAATCCAAAAGGTCAAAAGATTTTCCACAATTCAGAAAGCCAAAAGGTTTCTCCAGGAATGCGGAAAGCCAAAAGGTTTACCGGAAGATGAAAAGCCAAAAGGTTTTAAGAGAAAAAAAATAGAAATTTCCAGAGATTTTTTTTTAAATGTGAAATTTTCTCTATTTTTAAGGCTTTTTTTCTAAGCTTTTTTTTGAAAAAAAAATATAAGCTTTTTTTAAAATTAAAAAACTCATTTAAAAAAACAAAGCTTAAAAGCTTTAATAGAAGCTTATGGAAATTGCTACGCGAGATGTCCTCCAGCAGACATAGGCGATTCCTCCAGGATATTTTTATTCTAATGTAGTCAAGAGCTTAACTAACAAAACTAATCCGAGCAAACCCGTAAGTCACACGGTCAGATCAAAGAAAAGACTTGCACTTGGATGATAGAGTCCAACACTTTTTTCCTCATCTCAAGAGACATAGCCGCTGATTCTTTTCCATAGAACAAGGGATATCCATGATTTACTTCAACTATCGTAACTTAACAGAATTGAGTCTCATTTTAGGGATCCATCAGTCCAGCCTGACCCATGGGTTAGCCAGCCGCCCAACCACTATTGAGATAAGATCCATTTAGAAATTTGGTTATTTTTTGCCCTGGATACCAGGGAAAAGAGTTCCCAGGTCCCCCTAGCCGAGGCTTCAAGCAAAGTTCAAGATAGTCACACCACTTACACACCCAATATGAAATTGCCTTTTTCACAGATTTAGTTGTCTTTAAAACAATCTTTTAATGAAACCATAGTATCAGTGATCATAATCCTCCAAAATATCTAGTGTTAAAACCCTAAGATCTCTCTAGATAATTGTTATGTCATAAATAAGGCATAAACTCATCCACCCGAGCCCAAGGGATGCACACATGAAATATAATGAAATACATCATACCTTTACCTTGATGTCCCATACCATAAAGAGGTATAACTCCAATCCAATAGCATGTAGCTATAGTGTGAAATGTTAGGTGAGTAGATATGATCCTCTACACAAGAGACCATAGCCTAAGCCCCCCTACCTTCAAGCCTCCAAGCCTCCCTTGAGTGTGTTCCATGCCCCTATTATATAGGAGGGCCCTCAAGGGACTCGACTCTCCATTTCCCATCTGTGACCCTTTGATGCCTGACCCTAACCGTAACCCTTAACGTTAGTCCTAACCCATGCTCCACTAGAGCTTGTTCCCATTCTCCCATGCTCACAAGCCTAATGTGGGTTAGCCTCCTAGTATATGCACACGTAATGTGCATATAATATACTTCCCCTCTCTCAAAACATTGCACTCTTGCAATGAAAAGAAGGAGAAATGCACTGAATAATATCAGTCGACTCCCAAGTCGAATCCTTTATTTCCTTATCTTTCCACCTAATTTTAACCTCAAGGATTAGTCAACTACAAAGTTTCATTTCCCTGAATTCAAGTACCTTATCAGGTTCATGTGGAACAGAGGATAATTCTGTGACTTCAAGGAGTTCTTGAGGAGTAACTATGTTATCCTCAGCTCCCAGTTTCCCTTTCAATCTATTGATATGAAAGTTTGGATGCACTTTTACATGTGGAGGTAGCTTAAGTTCATACGCAACCATGCCAATCCGATGTATAACTCGAAATTGACCACAATATCTAGGAGATAAATTCGAGCATTTTTCTATTGACAAAGTCTGAGAATCTTTAGAAACTTTTAAATAAACCAACGCTCCTGGTTCAAAAGACCAATTTGAGCATCCTCTATCAGCATAGAACCGTGCCCTATCCTGAGCACTCCTGATAGAATCCCGAGCTTTGGTAAGCATTTTTTGCATATCACGCAAGAAATCCCTCGATGCATCAAGCTCGATGTCCTTAAGACGGACATCAATAGGTACCCTAGGTTGATACCCATACATAAGCATGAAGAGACTAAAACCAATAGCCGTATGTTTAAAACTGTTACAGGTAAATTCCATTATTGGAATATATTTTTCTCAATTTGATGCTTTTCCAGAGACATATGCATGAAGCATATCCTCTAAAATCTGATTCATATGCTTTGTTTGCTCCATCAGACTGCGGATGATCAGAGGAATTCATAGTCAAAGCAATTTTCTTATTGTAAACCATTAGAAATAAAGTAGGAAAACATGGCATTATAACAACAGGAACCAACGATTCATCAGGGCCCCGACGTACCCACATCTGCACCTGGAATAATCGACGTCTCGAGTTACCCATATCGACATAGAGAGTCATCGCATCTCGATGAGTCACATATGTCCATCCCCATAAACCATCAGGTTGACTGTATAAATCACCTAAAGTACGGAACTAGAGAAAGAAATGCCAACAAAGGAAGAATCCAAATTTCCTTAATTCAAACACAACAAGATAAACTCATTGAACTCTAAAGAAAGAGATTTCAACAAGTGAAAATGCCGACGAGATTACACTCATCATAGGCTATAGATAAAAGAAGTTTATCTAGAAAATGCCCACACTATAACTTCTAATGAATTTCAAAAATGAGATTATCTTTGAATGTTGAGGTCAACATGCTAAGTGATGTAAGCAAAGCAACAATCTTGAGTCCAAATTATCCCATAAGATAATATATGTGAGGGATCACTAACGTCCCATACCACCATGATACCACCCATACATACCTTAATAATTTGAAACTCACTAGTATGCCATCTAGGAAAAATGAATAAAATCATATAGTATAAAAGGAATAAGATAGCCTTATCCTAGACTTTCACATACTAAAACCTGTCTCTATATTCCTGAGACCACATCAAGGAATAACTCTTTCCGAGTACATCATTAAAAAATAATTATAAAATATTGGTGTCTTTCTAATGATAAATACCCAATAAATACAATAAAGCTAGCTACATAAACAACTAGGTATCCGAGTTGGAATATGTACAAGAGTACAAGGAATATACTCCAAAATTACGTGCAAATAACGAAGGCAAATGCTATCTTCAAAGCACATGATATTATCCAAAAGATCAAAAGATTCTTATAAACCATGGATAAAAGCATAAAAGCTCCTCAAATCCATGAAAACCATAGTTGATCATAAAAATCAATGCATACCATCTAATAGTAATTAATTATGCCAAAAGAAGCATTAAAATTGGTGGCCAACTCATCAATCCAGAGTATATGAATGTGGTGTCATTCAAGCAAAACTCCAAAGTAAGCAAGTGAAACACATGTGTGTAACACTCATTAAAAAACCCCTAGATACAAGTGATCTAGGCAAAACCTGATGAGTCCATATAAAACTTGAAAAACATCTAATAAAATCCACCAAAACAAATAGATCAACTAACCCATGATAGAATTTATCTTCGGCTTAAGAAATTAAGCATAGACCACACTTAAACAAGTGTAAAATAGAATATCATGGAAAAGTGTCAAATGTGAGATATACTTTAAATGCAGATTCTAGCCATCATTGAACAAATTAATAAGAAGAATGGCTAAACAATAATAAAAAATCATGAAGACATCGTTTAGAATTAATCCAAACAAAAATATCTACTAATACGAGGTACAATCGTATTAATAATATGCGAATAACCTGCATCTATCTAATGTCAACATGAGAAAACCTTCTTCAACATTAAATAACTCTCGAAAATAATAAATTCTCGAGAAAAAGAATTATCATGATTTTTTTCTAATTTTCCCTAATTTAATAGAACCTCAAAATACGATAATTTTGAATTACACGAAACCTATCTTACGGCATTCCAAAAATATATTTTTCCAAAAAAAATTCAACAAATAGATTTGCTAAAATACCATTGATATTTTAAAAAATACTAATTTTTAGGATTTTTAAAAATAATTTCCAGAATATTCCTCATTTTTCCTGAGAATCCCATCATTCATGAAATTTCCAATTCTGCCTGACAATTCTCAAATCCAATGAAAATTTACAATTTAAATGGATTTTTTAATTTTCTGGGTCAAAAAATATATTTGAAAGAAATTTGAATGGTCACGGGCGCCCAAATGGACACACCACATGCCAAACACCAACCCCACATTTTCTCAAAATTTAAAATAACCTTTGTCTAATTTTTAAGAATTTTTTAAAATTTTTATTTTACCCCGAACGCATAAGAATACGAAAAGTCAAAAATTTCAGAATCCCAACGGTTTTTCTGGAATATGGAAAGCCAAAAGTTTTGGAAAAATGAAAAGACAAAAAAAAAATCAAAATGTGAAAGGTGAAAAGTTTCCGGAATCCGAAAGGTCAAAAGATTTTTCAGAATTCAGAAAGCCAATAGGTTTCTTGGGAATGTGGAAAGCCAAAAGGTTTGCCAGAAGATGAAAAGCCAAAAGGTTTTAAGAGAAAAAATTTTAAAAATTTCAAAAGATTTTTTTTTCTCAAATGTCAATTTTCTCTATTTTTAAGGCTTTTTTTCAAGCAATTTTTATGAAAAAAATTCAAAAGTTTTTTTAAAAAAATAAAAAAAAAACTCATTAAAAAAAACAAAGCTTAAAAGCTTTAATAAAAGCTTATGGAAATTGCTACGCGAGACGTCCTCCAGTGGTGGACATAGGCGATTCCTCTAGGATATTTTTATTCTAATGTAGTCAAGAGCCTTAACTAACCAAACTGATCCGACCGAACCCGTAAGTCACATGGTCAGATCAAGGAAAAGACTTACACTTGAATGATAGAATCCAACACTTTTTTCCTCATCAAGAGGCATAGCCACTGATTCTTTTCCATAGAACAAGGGTTATGCATGATTTACTTCAACTATGGTAACTTAACAGAAATGAGTCTCATTTTAGGGATCCATCAGTCCAGCCTAACCCCATCCAATCCCATGGGTTAGCCAACCACCCAACGACTGTAGTGATAGGATCCATCAGTCCAGCCTAACCCCATCCAATCCCATGGGTTAGCCAACCGCCCAACCACTGTAGTGATAGGATCCATTTAGAAATTTGGTTATGTTTTGCCCCGCGTACCAGGGAAGAGAGTTCCCAAGTCCCCCTAGCCGGCACTTCAAGCAAAGTTCAAGATAGTCACACACTTACACACGCAATATGAAATTGCCTTTTTCACAGATTCAGCTATCTTTAAAACAATCTTTCAATGAAACCATAGTATCACTGATCATAATCCTCCAAAATATCTAGTGTTAAAACCCTAAGATCTTAGATAATTGTTATGCATAAACATGCATAAATCAGGCATAAACTCATCCACCCAACCACCCCCGAGCCCAAGGGGATGCACATATAAAATATAATGAAATACATCATACCTTTACCTTGATGTCCCATACCATCAAAAGGTATAACTCCAATCCAATAGCATGTAGCTATAGTGTGAAATGCTAGGTGAGTAGATATGAACCTCTAGACAAGAGACCATAGCCTAAGCCCCCCTGCCTTCAAGCCTCCAAGACTCCCTTGAGTGTGCCCTGTGCCCCTATTATATAGGAGGGCCCTCAAGTGACTCTTGACTCTCCATTTCCCATGTGTGACTCTTGGATGTCTGACCCTAATCTTAACCCTTAAGGTTAGTCCTAACCCATGCTCCACTAGAGCTTGTTCCCATGCTCCCATGCTCACAAGCCTAATGTGGGTTAGCATCCTAGTATATGCACATGTAATGTGCATATAACATCTAGCTTGAATTCTAATTTCCAATCATTCCTTCATCGGTGTACCTATCGCATCATTGGCAACCAGTACGCTCACCACTTGTTCACTCAGGGGCCTTTTCAATAGTTCCTAGCTCATAGTGGTATCTTCGGCAACCCAGAGCCCGAGCACCGTATGGTCAACACCCTCTAGGCTCCTTTACATGTCACCTAGCGCTTCACTCATAGGCCGCTTCCTTGGTCCATTATCCACCGTACCAAAAGCTCACCATTTAAATTGAGACCTCGGCCGACCTTGCTACGCATGACGTCCTCCATTGACTCTCCGTCAGCTTTTTCAACTTTATCACTTAGGTCTCCACGACCTCATTCACAAGATGGTCAAAATGTTTCCCCAGCATTCTTGACATAAAATAGTCATTTAAAAACAAGTCATAAATACAGTTTCTAACGAACTCTCATCTTTCCACATTGTTCCACATCATTTCTCGTTATTCCACATTCTTCTACATCAGTTCACATTGCTTATTCCACATCCAGTCATATGTATTCCCATCGTCTTTATCCATTCTCATCCAATCAGATCATATCACATCTCATCACATCATATCACATTCATCCACATCACATCCAATTACATCTATTCAGATCCTCATCACATCACGTCACATCCATCCTCATCACATCTCATTCATTCACATCTACCCATATCCACATCACATCCATTCACATCACGTCGCATCCATTCACATCTACCCCAATCCACATCACATCATATCATATGCATTCACATCACATCTCATCCATTCACATCTACCTAGATCCACATCACATCTATCCATTCACATTACATCACATCCACATATCACATTCGCATCCATTCACATCTCATCACATCCATTCATATCTCATCACACCCATTTACATCGCATCACACCCATTCATATCCATCACATCCATCACACCTATTCACATCCATCATACCCATTCACATCCATCACATCCATCATACCCATTCACATCCATCACACCCATTCATATCCATCACATCCATCACATCCATCATACCCATTCACATCCATCACACCCATTCATATCCATCACATCCATCATACCCATTCACATCCATCACACCCATTCATATCCATCACATTCACCCATTCACATCCATATCACCCATTCACATCCACCACACCCATTCACATCCATCACATTCATTGCATCCACATCACATCACATGCATTCCATCCATATCACATCACATTCACTTCATCCACATTACATCACATCCACATCTATCCACATCACATCTCATTCATTCCATCCACATTACATCACGTCCACATCTCATTCATTTCATCCACATCTATCCATATCGCATCACATCCATTCACATCTCTTCATTTTCATCCACATCCATCCATTCATTCACATGCACATCTATCCACATCCATCCATTTATTCACATTCACATCTATCCACATCCATCCATTCATTCACATTCACATCTATCCACATCCATCCATTCATTAACATGCACATCTATCAACATCCACATCCATTTACATCACATCATATCTCATCCACATCTCATCACATCCACTCACATCTTATCACATCGCATTCACATCTTATCACATCGCATTCACATCTTATAACATTGCATTTACATCTTATCATATCACATTTACATCTTATCACATCACATCTTTTCTTATCATATTCACATCTTATCTAATCACATCACATCCATTTACATCCCGTCACATTCATTTACATTCATTCGGCTCTACATCACATCTTATCGCATCCACCTTTAGTACTGTTTTCCACTTTCGATATACGGATGGGGCTTTTCTAAGTTTCTGCCAATTGCTTAGCCTAGTTAAAGGAACTTTTTCCCAATGGATATTTTCATATTCTTTCTCAAATTTCTCAAGTGAAATATATTCAATATTCTTCTTTTGAGTAAAAGATTCATGGGATTTACAAAAATCAATTCTACCCATATTTTCCAATAAAATTAATAATGCTCAAAATTTCACGTTTGATAAATACTCATAATTTGAATTATGCCAAAAATTACTCTTTTACCATTTAATTACTTGGATATCAAATATCATGGAAATTTCTCTTTTTGCATAAAAATAAATTTACCAAAAATTCATCTTTTACCATTTAATTACTTGGATCTCAATTATCATGGGAGTTCCTCTTTTTGCATAAAAATAAATTTACCAAAAATTCTTCTTTTACCATTTAATTACTTGGATCTCAATTATCCTGGGAATTCCTCTTTTTGCATAAAATAAATTTACCAAAATTTACTCTTTTCTCATAATTAATTAGTTATGCATAATTACAAAAAACTTATTTCTCATGAAAATGATGAAAATCATTCTTTTTGCATAGGATGTACAATCCTAGAATATGGTAGGAAGTCCTCTTATAGCATTATGCATAAAAATAAGATATGTTTTATTTTATGAAAATATTGCCATACTTCGCTGCTATTAATTCTCAAATTTTTCTAAAGAATAAAAACTTGTAATGGAAATCTGATAGTAGTTCCTTTTTTATACATAAAATCAAATTATGAATTTAAATCATAATTTTAGCCATAATCATAAACTTAATTATGATTATCCCATGAGATTAGGCTAATTCCATTATTTCTCTTTTCCCAAATTGATAGGATAATCTATTTCTCATTTAGAATCAATCAAAAAAGTTTTTAACTACTTATAAATAATCTAAAAGAGATGGCCAATATTTTGTTAACATAACATCATAAAATTATCATTTTTTTAATCTCTAGCTTATCAAGCCTAGAGTTTTACTTTGATTTAAGAGACTATCATTGAGAAGTATCCTTTTTCAAAGGATTTAGCCATAAAGATGGCTATTCTTTTAGAGAGAGAGTTTTACTTAAAGAAAGCATTACAAATAAGCATAAAGATTAAATTTCTATAAATTAAGCATGAAGACTTTAAGGGAAAGCTTGATTTGAATTAAAACAATTATTTAGAAATCTTCTCAAGCTTGAGAGGGGCTGAGAAGAAGAAAGTCATTGAGATAAATAGGAAAAAACCATAAAACTTTATTCTACCTCCAAGTTTGGCTTGGTTCTCTATTAGCATGGCAGTGAAGCCCACGACCAATCAATTGGTCCACCAAGAGGAGAAGAGCAACTCTAAGAGTTGTTGTAGAGGGAGAGAGCTCCAAGCTCCCAAGAGAGAGGAAAATTTAAGGGATAATAGAAAATATGATTATCTTAATATAATATTGGCATGGTATAGCTCCAATATTTGTTTACAAAATACTAAGGGTATATTTATAGCCGAGGGAGGCTGCTAACCAAGTCCAACTGGGTTCTAGAATTTTCCACGTTCACTTTGACTCAATTATGGACAAGATTTGGACTAGTTTGGCTCCCTTTTGATTTGGTTTGATCCAGGAGAAAGGAGGGATAAAAATATCACATTTTTTTTAATTAAAAACCCTTCCATAGATGTGAAATAGACGCCTACCTCAAGAGTCCCCCTTTCCTTACCAAGGTGTAAAAAATGCATCATTATTCCAAAATATCTCTTTTTTTTAGTAATATCTCATAATTGTTAACTAATAAACCTTGTACTTAGTCAACTCTTCATCTTATGTGAGCATTTACTGATTTTTGGGTTTTTTCTTTTATTCTTTGGATTTATCTCATCCCAACACTTGGATTAATCCAATTGGCCCATTGGAACCTTAATTGGACCATAATCTATTTTTTTAAAATGTAGACCCTTAGGCTAAGGTCCCTTATACCATTTTTAATTAATTCCTAATGCACATTGGAAAGTTCATTTTGAACTTCTGTTTTAGAGGAATCCATTTTAGACACTAGGAGGATTTTTATATCCAAAGATATCTAAATTTTTTATTATCTCCCTCTAGATATTTTCTCTCTCTAGGCCAAAATAGGGTAAAACAAGATCTTTCTCCTATTTCAGAGAGGAGAATAGTTTCAAGAACATAAGGGGAGGTTCTTACACCTTTACATCTCAAAATCTGGAGGGAGGAATCTTACATCCTACCCCACTTAAAAAATGCAAGATGTCTTCATCTCGCAACAAGCAGGAGGAAAAACTCTTTCACCTTAAGATCCAACTGATTTTGGGGTTCCTTATAGTCTGGTCAACCCACGCAGAATCTTGGGATAAAGATCCCTTCTACAAGAAGAACACACATAACTCATTATCGGAGAACAATTCATTCAGAACATATCATTCATATCCTTAACACAATAATGGTCCATCATACCAAAATTTTCATATAAACATTCCTCCACGAGAATTTCAGTTATGCAGGTTCTCAATTTATCATCGCTGAATTAGATCCATTGGGTCAAAGGTTAACAACAACAATCTGTCAGCACAATCCACTAATCTCATAGTGATGTGCTGAAGTCATAATCGTCATTCCAATTACTAACATCATCACTAGGATTCATCCTATATATCCTCATTGTGGTTTTGTTCAACTTATCTTCTTTCAACCCGAATTCAAAAATCATCGTCTTCAAATCACAATCCAAATCAATTCATCAATTCTCAACCAGAATTCAAAAATCATATCAACCAGCATTCAAATTCATCCTCTGGATAGAATTTTTGCTTATAACTTCAAGGTCTTAGATTTACTCGTATATATTACCACTAAAGAGCTGTACATATACCCACGGTATATGCGAGTAGTCACGATCCTTGGAGCTATAAGGTAAATACCATCATATCTAGGCCTCAAGCAAGTGAGGGATTCCATATAATTCCGGTACTTCAATCTGAAGACCCAATTTCCAATTTATGAATCTTCATTCTCATTATCAATTTGTATGAATTTCATCACACAATTACAATATTTTACTGGTACTTCATAAATTTTTGACATTTCTGGCTTCTCGGTGGTTCCACTTTAGCCAATTCTCTCTGATACCAACTGAAAGATCCTTACCCCCTCTGCGCAGAATTTTGAGGGTGCTAGGAGGGGAAGTAGCACTTCTTGCGCCCACAGGGAAGAACCTCTCACTCGCAGCCTTGCCCACGGATATCCGAACAAGAGACTAATCCCTGGTTCTTCCAAAATGGAACTCGAAAAAACTTCCCTCGCCCAGTAGGCATAGGCAATTCCTCTAGGATATTTTTATTCTAATGTAATCAAGAGCCTTAACTAACCAAAATGATCTGACCGAACTCGTAAGTCACATGGTCAGATCAAGGAAAAGACTTGCACTTGGCTCATAGAGTCCAACGCTTTTTTCCTCATCAAGAGGCACAGCTGTTGATTCTTTTCCATAGAACAAGGGTTATCTGAAATTTACTTCAACTATCATAACTTAACAGAATCGAGTCTCATTTTAGGGATCCATCAGTATCCCATGGGTTAGCCAACCGCGCAACCACTATAGTGATAGGATCCATTTTGAAATTTGGTTATGTTTTGCCCCGGGTACGAGGGAAAAGAGTTCCCAGGCCCCCTAGCCGGCGCTTCAAGCAAAGTTCAAAATAGTCACACCACTTACACACCCGATATGAAATTGTCTTTTTCACAGATTTAGCTCTGTGAAATTGTCTTTTTCACAGATTCAGCTGTCTTTAAGACAATCTTTTAATAAAACCATAGTATCACTGATCATAATCCTACAGAATATCTAGCTTGAATTCTAATTTCCAATCATTCCTTCATCGGTGTACCTATGGCATCATTGGCAACCAGAACGCTCACCACCTGTTCACTCAGCATACCCGGCAAAATAATAACATAAGAAAATCGAGATAGACTCTCCGTTTAAGATCAGCAAGATCATCCAATAGATCCATATAAAAGAGCCATGGACTCATCCGTTGAGGACCAACAAGGACAATCAACAAGATCCATGCCCAAGTTCAGACAACACCTCTAACTCCTTGTTCCATTTTCTTCCTCGATGCACACGTGGGTATCTTCGGTGACTTAGAGCCCGAGCACCGTATGGTCAGCACCCTCTAGGCTCCTTTGCAGGTCACTTAGCGCTTCACTCATAGGCCGCTTCCTTGGTCCCTCATCCACCGTACCAAAAATTCACCATTCAAGACCTCGGCCGAATCTTGCTAGGCGAGACATCCTCCGTTGACTCTCAATCAGCTGTTTTGCAACTTTATCACTTAGGTCTCTATGACCTCATTCACAAGATGGTCAAAATGCTTCCCCAGCATTCTTGACATAAAACACTCATTTAAAAGCATGTCATAAATACAGTTGCTAACGAACTCTCATCTTTATCCTGAGGGTGAAGATTTTTTCGAAATTTTAAATTAAGGTTCCTATGGACCAATAAGATTCATCCAAATATAGGGAGGAGATAAATAGAAGAATAAAAGAAAAATCGCCCAAAAATGAGTAAATACTCACATAAGATGAAGAGTTGACTAAGGACAAGGTTAATAGTTAAAAAAGAGAGATATTTAGGTGAAATGATGCATTTTTGACACCTGAGTATGGGGGAATTCCCCTCATGAAGGAGGCACCAATTTCACATGATTGAATGAGTTTTAGACTCCCAAATAATGAGATATTTTCATCTCTCCTCTCTCCTGTTTCAACTAGATCCAAAAAGTGAGCAAAACTGACCTAAAAATAGTCAAAAGTTGACCAAACTGATCTGGAAAATTCTAGAATCAGTTTGCTTGGTTAGAGGCTCACTTTTTCCTATAAATAGAAGCCCTCCTTTTTGTTGAAACTTAATAGTGTTTTTGCACTGTTACCCTGCCTCTCCCAAGTGCCAAAAACAATGAATTTTACTCATAATTCATTAGTTTTTGACCTTCCCTCTTCCAAAAGATTGGTGGCCACTCTTGTTTCAAACAAGAGTTGAACCCTCAAACCATCAAGCCAAAGGAAAGCTCTCCAATTCATTAGTAAGTTGGCGATTCTTCTCTTTTCCATTTAGTTTATGGTTTTTATGGTTTTTATGGTTTTTTATGCTTTTTGTCTTCTCTACATTGCAAATGATGTTATGCCTCATTGCAAAAGGCATTCCCCTCTCTTCTCTAGTAAATCCAACCATTCTTAAATGTCAAGTTTTTTATAATGTTTGTCTTAAATAAGTAGAAACATGTTTACTTTAGAATAAATTCAATACTCTTGGTGCACTTTTAATTAATTTTAGAGACTTAAAAATTAAAAAATGGTCAGCCATACAAAGGAGGTTATGGCAAAATTTTTAGAAATTAGTGAAATAAATTTTATCTTTTATTATTCTAAAAGAGTAATCCTTATGGTTCCTATATTCTAAAGTATCATTTTCATGCATAGAAGGATGCATAAAAGATTATTTTTTTAATTATAAAAGTGTTACTTTTATCATATTTGATTTTCATGGATAGAAGTATGCATAAAAGATTATTTTTTTATTATAAAAGTGTTACTTTTATCATATTTGATTTTCATGCATAGAAGTATGCATAAAAGATTAATTTTTATTAGAAAAGTATTACTTTTATCATATTTGATTTTCATGCATAGAAGTATGCATAAAAGATTATTTTTTTATTATAAAAGTGTTACTTTTATCATATTTGATTTTCATGCATAGAAGTATGCATAAAAGATTAATTTTTATTATAAAAGTGTTACTTTTATCATATTTGATTTTCATGCATAGAAGTATGCATAAAGGATTATTTTTATTATTATAAAAGTGTTACTTTCATCATAAATGATTTTTATGCATAAATGGTTGCATATTTTTTTTTAATATTAAAAGAGTGATTTTCATCATAAATGATTGTATGCATAAACATATGCATAAAATATATTTTTTTATATTAAAAGTGTGATTTTTATCATAAATGATTTTATGCATAAATTAGATGCATAAAAGAAATTCTTTTATATTAAAAGAGTGATTTTTATCATAAATGATTGTATGCATAAAAGATATTTTTTAATATTAAAAGTGTGATTTTCATCATAAATGATTTTATGCATAAATAGGATGCATAAGAAAAATTCTTTTATTCTAAAAGTGTAATTCCTACGAAATTGGATTAATGCATGAAAAGATGCATAAAGAATTTATTTTAACCCAAAAGAGTTATTCTCATCAATTTTGATTTTATGCATAGAAAGATGCATAAAGAAATCTATTCTTAGTTCAAAAGAGTTATTTTCGTCAATTTTGATTTTATGCATAGGAAGATGCATAAAAGATTGATTTTTAATTCAAAAGTGTCATTCTCATTTAAAATGAATTTATGCATAGGAAGATGCATAAAGAAATCTATTCTTAGTTTAAAAGAGTTATTTTCGTCAATTTTGATTTTATGCATAGGAAGATGCATAAAAGATTGATTTTTAATTCAAAAGTGTCATTCTCATTTAAAATGAGTTTATGCATAGGAAGATGCATAAAAGATTGATTTTTATTTCGAAAGTGTTAGTCTCCTTAAAATGGAATTTATGCATAAATAGATGCGTAAAGAAATCTTATATCAAAAATAAGATTTCTCTTGTATTCTATTAATAGATACGAGGATGTGAAACGAATCAAATAGATGAAAATGAAGGAGGAATAGATGGAGATGTATGTATGTGAAAGAATGGATGTAGTTATATGTATGTGAAAGAAGTGATCTAGATGTGGAATGTAGATATGGATGTATGGATGTGAATATGAATGTGAATGTGGATGTATGTGAATGTGAATGAGGATGTGTGAATGGGGATATGGATGTAGATTTGGAATGTGGATGTGGATGTATGTGAATGTAAATGAGGATGTGGAATGTGGATATGGATGTATGGATGTGAATGTGAATGTGGATGTGGATGTATGAATTGGAATGTGGATATGGATGTATGAATGTGGAATGTAGGTATGGATGTATGGATGTGAATGTGAATGTGGATGTATGAATGTAGATGTGGATGTGGATGTGGATGTATGAATGTGGATGTGAAAATGTATGAATATAGATGTGGATGTGGATGTGAAAATGGATGTATGGATGTAGATGTGAATGTGGATGTACGAATGTGGATGTGTGTATGGATGTAGATGTAGATATACGAATGTGGATGTGTGTGTGGAATAAGGAATGAAAATATGATTGTGAATGGATATGAAGTCGATATGAGCGAATGGATGAGATGAGATGTCATGTGAATCAGAATATGAATGAATAATATAAGATTTGAACAAATGAGATATAATGAGAAATGGATGTGATGAGACGTAATGTAAATTAAGAAAGAT
Source organism: Cibotium barometz (assembly GCF_041138505.1). NCBI lineage: Eukaryota > Viridiplantae > Streptophyta > Polypodiopsida > Cyatheales > Cibotiaceae > Cibotium > Cibotium barometz. Next base: position 30,868,318 of record NC_141104.1, read on the forward strand.
AGGAATGGATGTTATGTGAAGTGAATGAATCTGATGTGATGGGATGGAAAATGATGTATCTAGTCAAGAATGGATACACATATGATTTGGAATTGGATTAAGTAATATGGATTGATGTGGAATAATCTGGAAAGATGTGAGTTCATTATAGAAACTGTATTTGTGAACTGTTTTTGTAAATGACTGTTTTATGTCAAGAATGCTGGGGAAGCATTTTGACTATCTTGTGAATGTGGTCGTGTGAAGACCTACTTGATAAAGTTGCAACTACTGACGGAGAGTCAATGGAGGATGTCTCACGTAGCAAGGTCGGCCGAGGTCTTGACCAGCCTTGGTTTGATTTAAATGGTGAGCTTTCAGTACGGTGGATGAGGGACCAAGGAAGCGACCTATGAGTGAAGCGCTAAGTGACCTGCGAAGGATCCTAGAGGGTGCTCACGATACGGTGCTCGGGCTCTGGGTCGTCGAAGATACCCACACGTGCGTCGTGGAAGATATTGGAACAAGAAGTAAGAGTTGTTTTCTGAAACCGGGCATGGATCTGGTTGATTGACCTTGCTGGTCCTCTATGGATGAGTCCATGGCTCTTTTATATGGATCTGTTGGTTGATCTTGCTGATCTTCAACGAAGACTCCATCCTGATTTTTATAAGTGATTATATTACCGGGTACTATGAGCTAGGAACTATTGAAAAGACCCCTGAGTGAACAGGTGGTGAGCGTTGTGGTTGCCAATAATGCCATAAGTACACTGATGAAGGATTGATTGAAAATAAGGATTCAACCAAAGATTTTGAGGATTGTGATAAGTGACACAATGGTTTCATTAAAGGATTGTTTTAAAGATAGCTGATGCTGAGAAAAAGGCAATTTCATATTGGGTGTGTAAGTGGTGTGACTAGTTTATGTTTGCATGAACATCTGCCTAGGGGGCCTGGGAACTCTTTTCCCTGGTACCCAGGACAAAATCTAACCAAATTCTAAATTGGATCCCATCACTACAGTGGTTGAGCAGTTGGCTAACCAATGGTTAGGCTGGATTGATGGATCCGTAAATCGAGACTCAATTTTTGTTTAGCTCGTTAGATGAAGTAAATCCCGGACAAAAATTGTTCTATGGAAAAAGGATCAACGGCTGTGCCTCTCGATGAGGAAAAAAGCGTTGGTCTCTATGATCCAAGTGCAATCTTTTCCTTGATCTGACTATGGAACTTACGAGTTTGGTCAGATTAGTTCAGTTAAGTAAGGCTTTTGACTACGTTAGGGAAAAGTTATCCTGGTGGAATCGCCCGTGCTTTCTGGGCAAGAGAAGTTTTTCCGAGTTCTGTTTGGAAGAATCGAGGAATTAGTCACCTGTCTAGATATCCGTGGGCGAGGCCTTGAGGGTGAGACCCTGCCCCGCGCAAGATGTGCTACTTCCGTTGCTAGCACCCCGAATCTGTTGCGCGGTGGGGATAGGGATCTCACACCCACCACCATTAGGACCCCATATTCTCTTGATATTTTCATTTACTTACTATATTCTTTATTCCTCTAGAGGATCAAAGACATGCAACATCTACTTATTAGCACCAAGCATACAACTACCCCTCGATAGAGTCTTGAATCCATCATGACGACATGATAAACATTAGAAAGGCGGGGATGCTAACCCATTTTAGCATTAACAAGGTTTGCCACTATAAGATTCCTCCTCAGCGCCTGAATAACAAATAAGCCTCTACTTCAATCCCTTGTAATCATTCTATGTTTTTGAATACAAGAAAATATTATTTTTCCTTGTTTGGCCTAGTGAGATAAAAAATTTCTAAAGAGTGGTAAATCAATATCGGGATATTTTTGGATAAATAAATTCTACAAATATCAAAAAAATGTTTCCTTGAAATAGAAAATCAAAATAGATTTTCCAAGATGCAATTGGAATTAATTAAAAATGATTTAGAAGACCTTAGCCTTAGGGTCAAGATTTTTTGAAAACTTTGGATTATGGTCCATTAAGGTTCCTATGAACCAAAAAGATTAATCCAAGTGTTGGGAAAAGATAAATCTAAAGAATAAAAGAAAATAGCCAAAAATGAGTAAATGTCTACATAAGATGAAGAGTTGACTGAGTACTAGATTTATTAGTTAAAAATTATGAAGTATTAATAAAAAAATGAGATATTTTGGAGTAATCATTTATTTTTGACACATTGGTAAGGAGAAGGGGGCCCTTCAAGGAGGTGCCTATTTCACATGTGTGGATGAGTTTTAAACTAAAAAATAATAGGATATTTTTATCTCTCCTCTCTCTTGGATCAAACCAAATCAAAATGGGAGCCAAGCTGGCCCAAACCTTGTCCAAATTCAGCCAAACTGAAGCTCGAAAATTCAAGAACTCAGTTGGACTCAGTTAGTGGCCTCCCTCACCTATAAATAGACCCTCATTCTTTTGAATTCTCATCTATGAACTAAACTATGCCGGTATTACTCTAAGATAAGCTTATTTTCTATTATCCTCTAAAAATCCTCTACAAATTGAAGAGATTGGAGCTTCTCTCTCTCTTCAATCTTCCTTGGAGTCTTCATCAACATACAAAACCAATTGATTGGTTGGGGGCCTCTACTTTGATTAAAGAATCAAGCAATCTAGGAGGTAAAGTGTGGTTTATGGTCTTCTTTTTTAAATCTCCAAATGTTTCTCTCTTCTCAACCCCTTTCAAGCTTGAGAAGCATTCAATTGAATGGCTTTATTTGGTGGAGTTCGCCTATAATAGTACTTATCATAGTAGTATTGGAATATCACCTTTTGAGGCTATGTATGGCTATAAGGTGCATGTACCAATCCACATGTGAGGGAGGAACTGGAAAGAATGCAAACTCTTTTGCAAACATGAAAATCCACATGTGAGGGAGGAAGTGGAAAGAATGCAAACTCTTCTGCAAACATGAAAAGAGAACATCAAGAAGTTTCAAGAGAAGATGAAGCATTGTGAAGATGCACATCGAAGGCCATTGGAATTCAAAGAAGGGAACTTTGTGTTCTTGAGGATACCTATGACTAGATATGGATCTCTCAAAGGTAGTACCAACAAAAATCTTGCACACCATTATTATGGGCCATAGAAAGTATTGAGGAGAGTTGGTGAAGTGGCTTATTAATTGTTACTTCCATCTACTACAAGAATACATGATGTCTTTCACATATCACATTTGAAGGCATATGTTGGTCTAGAGGTGCAAGCATTGAATGGCATTCCACCCATGAGTGACGATGTCATATGTTGGTCTAGAGGTGCAAGTATTAAATGAGCTTCCGTCCCATGAGTGACGATGGCATATGTTGGTTCGGAGAGGTGCAAGAATTGAATGAGATTCCACCCATGAGTGACGATGGCATATGTTGGTCTGGAGGTGCAAGTATTGAATGAGCTTCCACCCATGAGTGACGATGGCATATGTTGGTTCGGAGGGGCAAGGATTGAATGAAATTCCACCCATGAGTGACGATGGCACTTGTTTGTCCGGAGGTGAAAGTATTGAATGAGCTTTCACTCATCACCATGAGTGACAATGGCATGGTGGAGTACATACCCGAGAAGGTGTTGGGAGAAAGAGAGAAGGTGTTGGGAAACCGCACTTTGCGTGAATACCTTATCAAGTGGAAAGGTTTACCTTAATATGAAGCAACATGGTAACCCGCCTCTATGTTGGAGGGGATGGAACACCTTTTTCATGCATTTGAGATGATTTCTTGAGTCAAAATAGTAAGAAACAACTTGTTGTAATTTACTCGTACGAGGCATACAAGAGGTTCAAAGGGATGCATTCGACATATACACTTCTTAGACAAGATTGGAAATCCGTTGGGGATCATTTTATGAAGTTTTGGAGGTCTGAAAGGCTCAAATCATGATCTGACAGCTTTGGCAAATAAGTGTGAAGTGATTTATGTTGATGCTTATGCAAACCATCCATACTATGGTTCTATTTTGAGCATGTTTTGAGGACAAAACATATTTGGGTGGGGATGGTTTGTATTAAAGCAGTGGACACAAGTTGTACATGTGAGGCCTGGGGCCAAGCATAAGCTCTATTGGGAAAAAGAACCAAGTGTAAGTGGGGGACATAGGCTTATGGGCCAGAGGTCAACTAGGGTGGACATTAATAAGTATGTGTGAAAAGGGGGGCATGGTATATAGGTAAAATTTAATAGATAATCATAATAAACTCATACTAATCAAAGTGACAAGCTAATAAGCTTCCATGGCAATCTCTCCCTTCTGCTTGCTCATGGATGGTGCTCCTACACCCATGTTATCACTCCATGCCTTGAGTGATCACCTGCTAGTTCATTGCAATTAGTTTTCCCTAATCTTTCACCTACTCAAAGGGATGATCCATTCTCTTGAATTAATTAATCACTTGATAGGAGTTCTTAGTTGTTCTTAGGATTTTTTGGGTATGGGGAATCTAAATATAGCATTATATCTCTCTAATTATGATTAAAAACTATTTTTTCAAGTAATAGAAATCACGAATAAGAAAAATTGTTAAAAATTAGCATCGTGTCTCTCCCTCTCTAGATGTTGAAATTGAGTAAGAAGAAAGTCGTTTTAGAGTTTTTTAGGGGCGAGGAATATGACCTCACGACTCATGGCACATCACCTAATCTTCTTCATGTGCTTAATTTAACTCTCAACAAGGAAATATAAAAGTTCTAAGCTTACCAAAGCAATATAAAACTATGTCACATATCACACATTAGGTTTCAACATGAGGAGTTTACAAGAGAGGAGGGAGCGAGAGAGAAGAGATTTGTAGTCATGATGGACTACCACATGGACTAAAAGGCCATACAGCCACAGAATCTTAAGAAAAAGGTCTCAAAGTAGGATTATCATTCATAAAGGGTAATTAGGGGTTTGGCTCATTCTCCTTTATACACCTAGTCTCCATTTCATACTACACTACTCCTTGGCCTTAACACATGACCATGCAGCCCTTTGGCTCATTACAAATATGCCCCTTGGCCTTTGGCCTAAACATGAATTCATATGTTTTGGAGATAAATTTGCCAAAAGTACACTACCCATAAGGTTATGGTTGGCAGTTATTTTACAATCACGACAATCACAGCCATGATCCCCAATCAGGCCTAAAGAAAGTCATGGATGAAGAAAATCACAAAACCATCGTGATTTTTCTAAAATTTATGCTCGTGATTCCAAAAATCAACAAATGATCACTCTCACTAAATTTCAATAAGCTTTCATTGCCACGATTCTCTAGAAATCATCTTCGTGTGGTTGCTTCACCTAAAAATCATGAATGTAAAAACATATGCAAATACAATTAAATCATCACTAATACTTTTGATAAATGCACTTTATATGCATGCTCTACATTCATTTGATGGGTTGCATTAATTGTCATGGCCATGATTTTTCTAAAAAGCATGCCCGTGATTCCTCATAATCATGCCAACATCCAAGTGTTCAAGTACATGGTATTTTGGCATTCTCTCATCATGTGTGAACTACTAAAGTCATATCCTCTTAGTTATATGCAATATTATCACTGTGATTCTTCCAAGCATCATTCCCATGGTTCTTATCTCTGTTGCATAATCATGCTGACTTGGATATATCAAATTCCATCAAAACCATCTCTAACTTGTGTTTGCCCTTGTTCTTGATTCATATCAATCATCATTTGGTGTACACAAAGGTTTTTCATCCCTAACATGTGTTTTCCCTTGCAATGAATGCATATCAATCATTATCTACTGTGTAAATAAAAGATTTTTATCACCATGATTCTTCAATAATCATGGTTGTGATTTCTACCACTTGCAAAATCATGGAAAATAAAACTCAAACGTTTCCTCATCATATTTCTAATCTAAGAAACCATTATTTTGTAATTTCATAAAAGTTCACCACTGTGATTCTCAAAATCATGCATATAGGTGAGTCTTAACACTAAACAAAAAGAGGGGATAGGGGCGTTTATAGTGTTGGCTATATATAGAATGTCTCTATATATAGCCCTAGGATCTCCTCTATATATACTCATCTATTGTGTGTATTCCACACACTTTGGGGATTCAATCTTGTGTCTCGTGTGCTTCTCTCTCATCTCTCTCTCATGTTATCGCCTCCATCTCCAACATGGTATGAGAGCGTGTGCAAATCATGGCGATCACGGTTCTCTTCTTCTTTCCATACGATAAGCAAGAGACGAAATTTGGTGCTAGCTTTGTAGTTGTGGTCATGAAACCTCCGCCAAGGTAGAGGGGCCGTTTGGGCGCCATGAATGCTCTGGGAAAAAGTTTTTCTTTCAGGAATTCATCTGAAGGGTTGTTCTATCTGCCACATTACAGAGGATTTTAGTGGAGTATGTTTTTGTTTCAAAGCTTCATCGGGCAAGGTTGCCTACATTGTAGCTTAGCAGAGGATATGAATGACTCTCTTTGCCACACATCAGAGATTATAAGCAGCCCTAGTTGCCTAAAAGCTTATCAATTGGCACAGTGCTCTCAAAGCAGAACTTAACAGTTTCCCTAGTCCACCCAACAGAAGATCTCAGTGTTCACAGCAACTAGATCATCCAGCCCTTAAAGATGATGCTGCCCAGGGGCTTGTTTGGCTGGTCACCTCCACATGTACAGCCATTGACTCCTGTCTCAGAAGTTTCTGAACCACCAGAGTCTCCTTCTCCCTACTTGGACGTGGGAGCGGATGCCATCCCTGTTGACGAAGATGGACTACCAGAAGAAATGGAAGAGACCGAGCCTCCATCTGCTGCGGTTCCTTTCTTCAGGCTGTTTGCATATGCCACCCCATTTGACTGGTTTCTGATGGTCATTGCTGCCATAGCATCTGCAGCTCATGGAGCCGCTTTGCTAGTCTATCTGCACTTCTTCGGACAGATTATCAATATGTTCAGCTCGCAAGACTTGACTAGTTCTCAGCTGTATCATGAGTTCACCAAGCATTCTCTTTCCATTCTGTACGTTGCAGTGAGTGCCCTAGTTGCAGGCTGGATTGAGGTATCATGCTGGATCTATACGGGAGAAAGACAGACAGCACGGATACGCTCCAATTACGTGCGTGTCTTGTTTAACCAGGATATGGGATTCTTTGACACTTATGGAAACAATGGGGATATTGTCAGTCAAGTTTTGAACGATGTAGTCCTCATACAGTTTACCTTGAGTGAGAAGGTGGGAAATTATATACACATGGCAACTTTCCTAGGAGGGCTTATCGTGGGGTTTGTTGGCAGTTGGCAGTTGGCAAATTGCTCTGGTTACTTTAGGGACTGGCAACTTTCCTAGGAGGGCTTATCGTGGGGTTTGTTGGCAGTTGGCAAATTGCTCTGGTTACTTTAGGGACTGGCCATTTATTGTGGCTGCTGGAGGCATTTCAAATATCTTTTTACTCAAGCTTGCTGAAGATATTCAAGATGCATATGCTGAAGCTGCCACAATAGCCGAACAGGCAATCGCTGATATTCAGACACTCTATGCGTTCGCAAATGAAACACTTGCCAAGTATTCTTATGCAAATGCTCTTCAAGCTACACTGCGATATGGTGTGCAAATCAGTTTGGTACAAGGGCTTGGTTTAGGTTTTACATATGGACTTGCCATCTGCTCATGTGCCTTGCAGTTGTGGTTTGGGCAATACCTGGTGACAAGAGGCCTTGCAGATGGGGGCGATGTAGTGACTGCATTGTTCTCCATAATTTTGAGTGGCCTGTAAGGAACTTTCTTTCCTTTACCTTAGCCCTATTTTAAAATTTCTTTGGGTACAAGCAGTAGGGCTAAATATGGTTGAAGAAATATGAAATGCATCTACTATAGCAATGCTGTTGGTGTGCTCTGGACTCAGTTCTCTATGAGGTACTAAGTATGCACTTTTCTTCTGTAAACTGGCTTGAATACTTCTGTAAGTGGCTTGAATAGTTCTCTATGAGGTGCTAAGTATGCACTTTTCTTCTGTAAGTGGCTTGAATACTTCTGTAAGTGGCTTGAATCAGGCAGCAACAAACTTTTATGCCTTCAAGCAAGGAAGAATTGCAGCACACAGGCTCTTCGACATGATTAGCAGGTCATCTTTTAGTAACAATGAGGATGGGAAGGCTTTGATCAATGTTCAGGGGAACCTTGAGTTTTGAAATGTGTATTTCAACTAGGCAGCAACAAACTTTTATGCCTTCGAGCAAGGAAGAATTGCAGCAGACAGGCTCTTCGACATGATTAGCAGGTCATCTTTTAGTAACAATGAGGATGGGAAGGCTTTGATCAATGTTCAGGGGAACCTTGAGTTTCGAAATGTGTATTTCAGCTATACCTGCTAGAAAGACAGTTGCCTTGGTTGGAAGGCATGGTTCTGGCAAAAGCAGTATAATTCCTCTGGTAGAGCGTTTTTATGATCCCACATTAGGTGAAGTTCTACTAGATGGAGAAAATATCAACTATTTAGGAGTAGTTTGTGACCCTAAGGAAGATCTTGTGGAGACATAATCCTTATCTCCATCATACAATGGTAGCATTGGTTCTCCATCACGAAAACTGCTATATGGGTAGGTATCCATCAAGTGCGTGGAGGATACTCAAATCTCACTTTTCAGATGAGGAGCTGATAGATATGATTCTCATATTAAATCCTCAAGAAAAGGTATGTCAATTGTTTCTCCCATATTGATTGTGATGCTTTTAAATGCATCTTGTTTCTTTCATATTGATGGAATGTGCATCCATTGACTTGGTTTACCTTTGTATTAATGCTTTGGTGTTGGTTTCCTTCCATGATGATGGTTACACGTTTCCTCAAAATGCCATGGTGCTGTTTTATGATGATTTTTCAAGCATACATATGGATGCTTTTTCGTCAAAATGTCCATGATGCCATAGTGTTGTTCCATGATGATGGTTACATGTTTCATCGATGATGGTTGACTACGTTTCCATGGATTGTATCCATGATGCCATGGTGTTGTTCCATGATGATGGTTACATGCGTAGATGATGGTTGACTACGTTTCCATGGATTGTATCCATGATGATGGTTACATGCATAGATGATGGTTGACTACGTTTCCATGGATTGTATCCATGATGCCATGGTGTTGTTCCGTGATGATGGTTACATGTTTCGTTGATGATGGTTGACTATGTTTCCATGGATTGTATCCATGATGCCATGGTGTTGTTCCATGATGATGGTTACATGTTTCATCGATGATGGTTGATTATGTTTCCAAGGATCGTTGTTCCATGGTGATGGTTACATTTTTCGTTGATGTTGGTCATTCCAAGCTACATGTTTCGTTGATGTTGGCTCACTTGGCTAATCTATATTGGTTGATTGTGTTTCCAAGGATTTTATCCATGATGCCATGGTGTTGTTCCATGATGATGGTTACATGTTTCATCAATGATGGTTGACTACGTTTCCATGGATTGTATCCATGATGCCATGGTCGTTGGATGCACCGTGCCTTGGGTTTGGCTCATCAGATTGACTAGGTTTATTTAAGTCTATCAATGTCTTTTGTGGTCGACAATGCAACCATGCAGGTCTAAATGGCTATAATGGTGGTCAAGTCTTGGAATTCAATCTATGGTGGCAACTAACAAGAAATTCCGTCGAGCATATTTCCCGAGAGGTTTGATTTCTCGTCCCATCAGCTTATGAGGTTTATGTTCACGTCATGTCATCCTGACTACATGTCAGAGGTTTGATTTCTTGTCCCGTCATCTTACGAGGTTGGTTTACCTTCACGTCATCTTACGAGGTTGGTTTATGTTCACGTCATGTCATCCTGACTACATGTCAGAGGTTTGATTTCTCTTCCCGTCAGAGGTTTGATTTCTCGTCCTATCAACTTATGAGGTTTATGTTCACATCATGTCATCTTGGCTACATGCTGCCTACGGATGTCAAAGGTTTGATTTCTCGTTCCGTCATCTTATGAGGTTTACTATCCTGATTGTGAATGTCACACGTTTGATTTCTCGGCCTATCATCTTATGAGGTTTACTTTCAATTACGTCATGTCAGAGGTTTGCTTTTTCGTCTCGTCAGAGGTGTCTACATCCTAATTATTGTTTCATGTCAGAGGTTCGCTTTTTTTTCATCATGTGTGGTCATCCTACCTATGGACGTGAGAGGTTTGATTTCTCGTCCTATCATCTTATGAGGTTTTCTTTCATATCATGTCATCTTGGAGGTTTGATCCAAGTTATAGTTGTCTCATTATCTTGACTCATAATATTGGAGGTTTGATCTTATGTCATAGATTTTTCCCATGGCAAAGATATGATTCTAGCTTTCCATGATATCCTTACTAACTAGAATGAGTGTCATTTTCTATTTTAGTGTTTATTGACAGGTCAATCTTCCAAGTCAACTTCTCCAAGTAACCAAATTCTCTTACCAAATCTAGTTCATTTGCCATTGATTGGATGATCTTCCACAAGTTGACATTGCCATGCATGTCCTTGCGGATGGACTATATTCCTAAGCAACCATATAATAGATACCTTTATGTCTATTTCTTTGTGTACATCTCATATTTCTATAACAAAATTATGGTTTTCCATTTGTTATGGAGACTTCTTCCATATTACAGGGTTTATGGATCACGATTGTATTTGGATATTGTTGAGCTTCAATATAGAGAAGAGACTACAAAAATATTATTCGGCATCATGAAGATAGCCAACCTACATGAATTGATCAAGACAACATGAAGATGGATGACGATGACTCCTTCAAAGCCTTCATGGCTATTGTACACATAAGAGTGATGAAGTATATATGGGAGTGATGTAGCTCCTTCATGGCTATTGTATATATGGGAGTGATGTAGCTCCTTCATGGATATTGTGTATATGGGAGTGATGTAGCTCCTTCATGGATATTGTGTATATGGGAGTGATGTAGCTCCTTCGCAGCCTTCATGGCTATTGTATATATGGGAGTGATGTAGCTCCTTTGAATCATCCTTTGTAACTATAAAATAATTTAATATAGCGGTAGGTACATATAAGTATAAAAAACCATTTTCTTAACCTCTAGCTTCACAAGCCTAGAGTTTGATTTGTGAATTGAGAATTTCTCCATGAGAAGCATCAATTGAATAGAGAATTGGTCATAGGAATGACCATTCTTTTGGGGAGGGACAGATAAACATAAAAAACATCCTAATTAAGCATAAATGTAAACTTTTCTTAATTATTCATTACAACTCTTAAGAAAAACTTGATTTGCATTATAAACATGTAATTTATAAACTTCTCAAGCTTGAGAGAGGTTGAGAAGTGAAAACATTGAGAATAGTAGAGAAAAACCATAAAATTACACTTTATCTCTTCTTTTTGCTTGCTTCTCTATCTTAGAAGAAGCCCCCAACCAGGGATTTAATATTCACGTGATCACAAGATTTCAGGTGATAATAACACATGCGAATAAGTTATTCACATGTTCTCATGTTACCGTTCACAAAATAACAGGTCACTTGCCATTTGGGAACCCCTTAAAATCTTGGCTACACATGGGAATAAGTTATTCACATTTTCTCATGTTACCATCTTCATATAATAGCAGGTCAGTGGCCACCTAAGAAGATTTTTTATGCCCGACAAAGATAATTTTTTTGGGCCCTTGTGAAAGCTTTGTGAATATAACATGTGATCACAAGATTTTTTGTGTTATTAATATATGTTATTAACATGTTCACATGTTCTCGTTTACGTCAGTGAAATCCTTGCCCCCAACCAATCAATTGGTTAGTGTGTTGAAAGGAAAGCTCCAAGGATGGTTGAAGAGAGAGGCTCCACTCTCTCCAAAAGTAGAGGAGTTTTAAGGGGGATAATAAAAAATATCATTATTTTCATGTCATACTAGCATGGTATAGTTCACAGATTTTTTTACAAAAGACTAAGGATCTATTTATAGGTGAGGTAGGCCTCTAACCAAGTCCAACTAGGTTCTAGAATTTTCCAAGTTCAGTTTGGCTGAATTTAGACAAGATTTGGACCTAGTTTGGCTCCCTTTTGATTTGGTTTGATCTAGTAGAGAGGAGAGATAAAAATATCACAATTTTTTTGAGTTTGGGGATCATGGCTGTGATTGTCATGATTGTAAAATAACTACCAACCATAACCTTATGGGTAGTGTACTTTTGGTAAATTTGTCTCCAGAACATATGAATTCATGTTTAGGCGGCCAAAGACCAAGGAGTATAATTGTAATTAGCCAATGGGCTGCATGGTCATGTGTTAAGGCCAAGGAGTATTGTAGTATGAAATGGAGGCTAGGTATAAAGGAGAATGGGACAAACCCCTAATTACCCTTTATGAATGATAATCATACTTTGAGACCTTTTTCTTAAGATTCTATGGTGGTAGTGCCTTTTAGTGCATGTGGTAGTCCATCATGGCTGCAAATCTCTTCTCTCTCGCTCCCTCATCTCTTGCAAACTCCTCATGTTGAAACCTAATGTGTGATATGTGACATAGTTTTTTATTGCTTTGGTAAGCATACAAACTTTTATGTTGCATTTTTGAGAGTTTAATTAAGCACATGAAAAAGATTAGGTAATGTGCCACGAGTCATGTGAGATCATATTCCTCGCCCCTAAAAAACTCCAAAACAACTTTCATCTTGCTCAATTTCAACATCATCCAGAGAGAGGAAGAAACACGATGCTATTTTTCAACAACTTTTCTTATGCATGATTTCTAATACTTGAAGAAAGAGTTTTTAATCATAATTAGAGAGATATAATGCTAGATTTAGATTGCCCATACCCCAAAAATCCTACGAACAACTAGGAACTGCTATCAAGTGATTTAATAATTCACGAGAATGGATCATCTCTTGAGTAGGTGAAAGATTAGGGAAAACTAATTGCAATGAGCTAGCAATGATCACTCAAGGCATGGAGTGATGACATGGGTGTAGGAGCACCATCCATGAGCAATGAGAAGGGAAAGATTATCATGGAAGCTTATTATTTGTAATTTTGATTAGTATGAGTTAATTATGATTAGCTATTAAATTTTGTCTATATACCATGCCCCCCTTTTCACACATACTTATTAATGTCCACCCTACTTGATTGTTGGCCGATAAGCCTATGTTCCCCACTTACACTTGGCCCTTTGGCCCAATACAGTTTATGCTTGGCGCTTGGCCTCATATGTACAACTTGTGTCCACACTTATGTGTCCACTGCTTCATTACAAACCATCCCCACCCAAATATGTTTCCTTCCTCAAAACATGCTCAAAATAGAACCATAGTATGGATGATTTGCATAAGCATCAACATAAATCACTTCACACTTATTTTCCAAGGCTATCCCCAAAAGATCATGATTTGAGCCTTTGAGACCTCGAAAACTTCATGAAATTCTCCCCAACTCATTTCCAATCATGGCTAAGAAGTGTATATGTCAATTGCATCCATTTGAACCTCTTTTATGACTCAACAATAAATTACAATAAGCTATTTTTTACTGTTTTGACTCAAGAATTCACCTTATATGCATCAAAAAGGTGTTCCATTCCCTCCAACATAGAGGTAGGCTACCATCTTGCTTCATATTGAGGTAAACCTTTCCACTTGACAAGGTGTTCATGCAAAGTGTGGTTACGCAACACCTTCTCTCTTTCCCAACACCTTCTTGGGTATGTACCCCACCATGCCATCTTCACTCATGGGTGGAAGCTCATTCAATACTTGCACCTCCGAACCAAAATATGTCTTCAAATGTGATACGTGAAAGACATCATGTATTCTTGTATTAGTAGATGGAAGCAACAATTGGTAAGCCACTTCACCAAGTCTCCTCAATACTTTGTATGGCCCATAATAATAGTGTGCAAAAGCTTTGTGTTGGTAGTACCTTTGAGATATCCATATCCAGTCTTAGGTATCCTCAAGAACACAAAGTCCCCTTCTTTGAATTCCAATGGCCTTCGATGTGCATCTTCATAATGCTTCAGCTTCTCTTGAGATTTCTTGATGCTCTCTTTTCATGTTTGCAAAAGTGTTTTCATTCTTTACACTTCCTCCCTTGCATGTGGATTTGCATTCTCTTGCTTGAATATTATGATTGGTACATGCACCTTGTAGCCATACACATAGCCTCAAAAGGTGACATTCCAATACTAGATACTATTATAAGAGAACTCCGCCGAATGCAACGAATTGTCCCATGCATGTTGCATTTCATAGAAATGATGCCTCAAGTAACTGTCAAGCCACTTATTGACCCTCTCGGTTTGACCATCAGTGTCTAGATGATAGGCCGTACTAGGAGTAAACTTAGTGTCCATGCTATCAAATAATGTACGCCAAGTTGTGCCCATAAACTTCACATCCCTATCACTCACTATTTGTTGTGCAACTTGAACACATTTTTTTATGAATTGGTGTGCCACCATAGATGTCGTGTGTCTCATTTTTGTTGGTACAAAATGGGAAGCTTTTGTCAACTGGTCAACTTCCACATAGATTCTATCCGATCCCCTCTTGGTAGAAGGGAAGATGGTAATTAAATCCATAACAATATGTGTCCATTTACCCTCTGGAATAGGTAAAGGCTGAAGAAAACCCCCGAGCTTGTGTGTGGTATCCTTGTTGAGTTGATAAGGCATACACTTAGTAACATTTTCTTTGACTTCCCTCCATAGACCTTTCCAATGGAAACTTTTTCTTATGGCATCATAGATTTTGAACAAACCCATATGTCTCGCCATTGGAGTAGAATGTATCTCATCCATGACATTTTTCTTAAAGGATGAGTGGGGTACAAGATACACCCTTTCCTTGTGATAGAGGAGACCATTTTGTAATTGAAAAAATGAGGTAAATCATCACAAACACCATGCTGTAATTTCTACACTATTTGTGAAGCCTCATCATCAACCATATATTCCTCTTGAATCTCCTAAACCCAATCATGATGCACTTTTGTGATGGCCAATAAAGAACATGCCCACATTCTAGAGAGTGAATCCGCCACCACATTATCCTTTCCCTTCGTGTATGTGATCTCAAACTCATATTGTTGAAGGCTAGCCAACCATATTCTTTCTTAGGTGAGAGGTTTGATTGAGATAGGAAGAATTGAAGAACCCTATGGTCACTTCGCACATAAAACTTGCTTCCATAAAGATAGTGATGCCATTTCTTAATTGCATGCAAAATAGCAATCATCTCTTGGTCATACACATACATCTCCATCTCTTTGTCATCAAGTTTATGGCTTTCATAAGCAATGAGTACATGGTTTTGATACAACACCACACCAATGCCTCTTCCACATGCATCTACTCTAATAGCAAAAGGCTTGGAGAAATCTGGGCATGCCAATATAGGTGCCGAAGTAAGCATTCTTTTGAGCTCATCAAACTCTTTTGTGCCGTTACATCCCAAAAGAATGTCACTTTCTTCAACTTGTCCGTCAAAGGAGATGCTATAAGTGCATTCTTCTCAATAAACTGGTGGTAGAATGTTGAGAGACCTAAGAATCCCCTCAATTGAGTGAGATTGGTTTGAGTAGGCCAATTCTTCACACATTCCACCTCCTTGGGGTCCATCTTTATGCCATCAATTCTTACAATGTGACCAAGGTATTCCACTTGTTTTGCCATGAATGTGCACTTGGTTTCTTTGTCATGCAAGTGGTTGGCTCTCAATGCATCAAATATCTCCTTCACATAAACCATGTGCTCCTCATAAATCTTCCTATACACCAATATGTCATCGAAAAACACCAATACAAACTTGAAGAGACAAGTCAAATTAGGATTACTGTAAAAGCCTCAAAATAGAAGAGGAAAAACTGAAAGAATGCTCTAATAGAATAATTCTTAAAGCTTAAATAAAAGATGCATATTGTGATATTAAAACATTGTTGAGACCTTCTAAACAACATAAGAATGCTCTAATAGAATAATTCTTAAAGCTTAAATAAAAGAGGCATATTGTGATATTAAAACATTGTTGAGACCTTCTACAATACTACTTAAACCAAATCCAAGGAAGGTGTGTGCCTTAAGGAAGCTTATACATAAGACCTACACATAGAGCTTTATGCTATGTATAAGCTTCCTTAAGGCTTAAGATGAATGCAATATGGTTAACCCTCAATGATTACATGAATAAGAGATCTTACCTTGATAATGTTAGGCCAAAGGAGAGGGCAACAATGCAAGACCTACATCTATGAGAAAAGCTCTATGTATGATCTATATGCATACATGCATGGTGCCTATGTATGCTCTAATATCACAGAGAATCCCACTTCACAATACTTTCTTGACCTCCTTACATTAGCATGCAAATTCACACATTCCACCTTATTGGGGTCCACCTTTATACCATCAGTTCTTACAATGTGACCGAGGTATTCCACTTATTTTTCCATGAATGTGCACTTGGTTTCTTTGGCATGCAAGTGGTTTTCTCTCAATGCATCAAATACCTCCCTCACATGAACTAAGTTCTCCTCATCACTATGGCTATACACTAATATGCCATCAACACACACCAACACAAACTTGAAGAGGAATGTATGTAGCACTTTCTTCATTAATGTTTTAAAAGTGGCCGGTGCATTACATAAACACAACGGCATCACCATGAAATGATAGAGACCTCTTTCAGTGCCAAATATCATCTTGTGCTCATCCCCACTTTTCATTCTTATTTGGTCGTAGTCGAGGACCGTAAGTCAATGTTGAAGAACTTGGCACCCTTCAATTCATCCAAAATATCATCAATTCTTGGGATTGGGTATCTATTCTTAATGGTGATTTTATTAACATCTCGATAATCTATGCACATTCTAAAAGTCCCATCCTTCTTCTTCACCAATAAAACGGGTGATGCAAATGGTGATTGACTCGATTCCGCCCAACCAATATCAATGAGCTATTTAACTTTCTTTGCCACTTAATCTTTTGCTACTTTCTACAATCTATATGGAGGTTTATTTACCGGCCTTGCATTTGGCTCGAACTCAATGGCATGATCAACCTCCCTCATCGGTGGGTGGCAAGCACTTGGGCATATGAAACACATCTTCATATTCTTTAAGTAGATTCTTCATGCCCACATGTGTCACTTTGCTCTCTTTTTCATTGTACTCATCCTTACAAAGCTTCAAAACATACATATTCTTTAAGTAGATTCCTCATGCCCACATGTGTCACTTTGCTCTCTTTTTCATTGTACTCATCCTTACAAAGCTTCATCATTGTACTCATCCTTGAATCAGTATTCCCAAAACTTCTTGATCGAAATTCTGAATTTCATACCAGAATTCCTGGAATTCTATAACCTTGATCCATAGATTAATTTGAAGTTTCAGATTTGGCTGAGTTTTGAGTGTATTTTTCTAAACTAGTCACACCTTTTTTCCTTGAAATTGACAAAAGAGTTTGGTCTTGGCCATAGTCTGATTCAAGGTTCGAGTCGGATAAGATTTTTTCTGAACTATCTTTCGCGAAAAGGTTTGATAATTCATTTACTATTTTACTGAATTTCTTTCTTTGAATATTCACTTAACTGATTTCTTTATTTGAATATTCACTTAAGTGATTTCTAAAATTAGATACGAATTCCAATGGGGAATAAATTAATCATTTATCTGAATATTTTGATCTCGATAGATTTCTTGAATTTTCTTCTTACAATCCGTGTGAATATAAAATGATAGAAATTTATTTCTTAGAGTATTTAATTATTCATTTATCAAATACTCATAGAATTTAAACATAGAATTTAAGAAAATTCTAATTTTGAAAAAAAAAATTTATGCATCTATTTATGCATAAAAATCAATTTCAATGTGAATAACACTTTAAAAAAAATCCTTTTATGCATCTATTTATGCATAAAATCAAATTTGACAGGAATAACACTTCTAAAATAAAAATAATTTCTTTATGCAACTATTTTTGCATAAAAATCAATTTTTATAAGAATAACGCTTTTATAATAAAAACATTTTCCTTTATGCATCTTTTTATGCATAAAAATTAAATTTAATAAGAATAACACTTTTATAATTTAAAAAAAATCCTTTATACATCTTTCTATGCCTAAAAATCAAATTTAATAGGAATAACACTTTTAAAATGAAAAGAATTTCTTTATGCATCTATTTATGTATAAAATCAAATTTAATAAGAATATCAATGATATCCATGCATATTCATAGGTGAATATGTACATGGAGTAATTAGAATATTTTTTTTAGATGCAAAAATGGTGGGAATTATCTTTTGGAATAACATAAAAATAAACTTTCTTTTTCACAAAATTCTAGAAAATTTTGCCATAAGCTCCTTTGTATGGCTGACCATTTCTCATTTTTATCATTCTTTATTTAACTTAAATTAATCCAAATTAGATTTATAGAACTCTAATCTACACAATTTTCTAAATTCAAGAGAGAAAACAATAGGAAGAGTTTAATTAATCCCTTAGTTAACCTTTCTAGGATTGAGAAAGGTTGGAATGTAAAGAAGAGAAGGGGGTGACCTTTTCATCAAAAGGCATAGCATGTGAATTTAATTCAATCATCTGCAAAACATAAAAATCAAGAAAACCATAGATTTTTCATTAAACAAGTAAGAAAATTAGCTTACATGGAGCTTGTAAGCTCTCCTTTGGCTTGAGGGATTGAGGGTTCTACTCTTGTTTAAAGCAAGAGTGGCCACCAATTCACTTTGGAGAGGATTAGGCCAAAAATAATTGAATTATTAAAAAATTTAATTTAGATGGCTCAAGACATAGTAGAGTAACAGTGCATAAACACCATTAAGCTTTTACAGAGGGGGAGGCTTCTATTTATAGGAAAAAGTGAGCCTCTAGCCAAGCAAACTGATTCTAGAATTTTCTAGACCAGTTTGGTCAAATTTTTACCATTTTTGGGTCAGTTTAGCTTACTTTTTGGATTTTGAAATAGGAGAGATGAAAATATCTATCATGTCTTAGTTTAAAACTCCTCCACACATGTGAAATAGGCGCCTCCTTGAAGAGCCCCCTTCTCCTTACCAAGGTGTCAAAAATGTATCATTGTACCCAAAATATCTCATTTTTTAGTAATATTCATAGTTTTTTACTAATAAACCTTGTACTCAGATCACTCTTCATCGACTTATGTGAGAATTTACTCATTTTTGGGTATTTTTCTTTTATAAATTGGATTTATCTCCTCCCCACACTTGGATTGATCCTTTTGGCCCATAGGAACCTTAATTGGACTATAATCCAGTTTTTTTTTGAAAATCTAGAGCCTTAGGCTAAGGTCCTTTATACCTATTTTCAATTAATTCCAATTGCACATTGGAAAGTTCTTTTTGAATTTCTATTTCAGGAAAACCATTTTAGACACTACTAGGAGGAGTTTGATATCCAAAAATATCTCAATTTTGAATTCCCTCTAGACATTTTCTCTCTCCAGGCCAAAACAGGGTAAAATAGGATCTTTCTTTTATTTCAGAGGGGAATAATTATAAGATCAGAATGGGAGGTTCTTACACCTGCACACCTCAAAAGCTGGAGGGAGGAATCTTACAATGTAAACATTCGGTTGCACATAGCACCATGAGTAGAATGGAAACTTAGGTGATAATTCTCTTTGTCTTTAACATGAGCTTGTCGAACCTTGTGAGATGGTCCACCCTTGTCTTCATCCTTGGTCTTCATGTCTCCATGCATGCCGTAGTATCTTGCACAAGTGGTTGCATCATGCTTTCCATAATGCTTCTCATTATCATCATCATTTGTGACATATCATTTGTTATAGTGGGCATTTCTTGTGCATTTCTCCCCCCCAAATGATTTGATGCATTGACCACATTTGCAGAACTTGGCCCAATTTGCACATTATTTGTCCTATGTACCGCATTTGCAATATTGTTGTCGCCATGTAATTTCATACCCTCATCACCAATCTCCTCTACATGATCCTCATTCACCATTTCCCTGTCCTCCCTTATCTCTTCAAGTTCCATTGCTTGATTATATGGACGCCCCCTTGGCATAATGGTTGAAAATGGAAAATGGCTCTAATAGAAAGCCTGAATGGTGTCAGAAATCAATGATCTAAGGCTCTATTGAAAGATCTTGTGGTATCATAATTCAATGATCTAGGTCTCCATTTCTTCACTTTGAGTATGTAATCCTCTTCCTTATAGCTTTAACACCACAGCACTGAGACGGTGTCAGGCGTTTTTCTGTAAAGGTGTTTTGAGTCCGTGTACATATGGGATGCATGGTTTATAAATAAACTTTGCCCTGAATGCCCTGGCAATTGTACAGATCGGGTCGCCGAGTAGAGAAAGAGAGTCGCCCTTGTAGAGGCGCTTGTGCAGACGAAGGCGAGGAGAGTGAGGGACCGCCTAGCTGGGGAGCCGTGTGCAGCCACAAGCAGGAGAGAGAGCCAGAGTGGCTGGGAGCCGTCTTGGAGAAGGCAGAGGCTGGTGGGGCACTGCCTATTTAGGAAAGAGACTTCTATTAAGAATGAAAAAAAGCATACAACAATCACGGCTATAAGTCAGAATAGAATAGAATCACAGCTGCCTTGTGAAAAAGGCGGATCGAGTGATCGAGCGAAGGCAGAGAAGCTACCAAAGGGTTGACAGTCGTGAGGAAAGCTACATGGGGTGCCACCTCAGAGGTGACTAGTGTTGGTGCAGCTGCTGGCTTTCTACTGGGAGGTGGCCGTCTTGTTTCGAGGCCTCCTGGTGTGAGACCAAGAGAAGCTGTGGGCAGTGTGTGTGTGAGTTGTTTGCTGTGAGTGTGTGATAAAGGAGAGTGCGAGGAAGAGTGGGTTGAAGCTTATAAATTGATTTACCAATTTATGTGACCCCTTGTAAATGGACAACAGGGTTTGTGTTGATGATATGTGAGTGGCTTAGCCTTGCTGACAAATAAAAGGCTTTTATAATGAGATATGTGAGCTGTTGAAACTGCCTTTCTTTGGGTATCTCTGTGTGGTATTTAGAGAAATTTCTGTTTCCAGCATCGTGCTGGTGGTGCCCCTTGTGCTTGTGAGTGTTCCAAAGGTGGTGAGTCGGCGAGCTATAGCGGCCTTCCTGTGTTCCTGAGCTGCCTCACATCTTTCTGGTGCCCCCACTGAGGATAGCTCTGGTATTTTCTTCAGTTTACTAGGGTGTATGCCCTAGGAGTTGAGAGTTTCAGGGAAGGTGCTTTCTTGGGATTTGAGGTGAAGTTTGGGGGTTAAAATGATGTCTTATCCAGAGTTTTATGGTAGCCCTAATGAGGATGTGGCAGATTTCTTGGAAAGGATGGAGGTTGCATGCATAAGCAACCACATCAATGAGTCGGTACAGGTGTTGCAGCTATTGAGCATTTGCTTGAAAGGGGATGCAAGGACCTGGTACAGGGCTTATGAGGAGTCATTGAGGGGATCTATTCCACATCTTGATATGACTGAGAATGGATTAAAGACAGCACTTAGCAACAGGTTCAAGAAGGTAGAAGACCCCGACAAGGTTTGGCATAAGGTGCAAGCTCTGACACAAGGGGAGTTTGAATCAATAGATGATTATATGAAGAAATTTTCTTTGCTATGGGAGACTCTATGCAGGGCTTTAGGGGAAGACCAGGTACCTCCTGACATGATGAAGAAAAACAAGTTTGTAGCCGGGCTTAAGAGGAGTATTCGCTGGAAAGTGGAATTGAAGAAGCCCAGGTCTTATGAGAATGCGGTGGAAATTGCTAAATCAAAGGATTGGAAGTTGCAACGGATGAATCGGCTGGGGATGATTCCAGTTGTAGCACAACCGGAGATTCGTAGAGTGGAGGTTACACCCATGAATGCAGTGATTGAGAGGATGAAGCCCACTGAGCCCAAACTATGCAGATGGTGCCACAAGCTAGTCAAGGAGTACCTATGGTTCCTGTAGGTTCTGATTGAGGGATTGCGACAGGATATGAAACAGATGGTTGATCTTATGAAGAATTTGAGCTTAAATTTAATGGAAAGTACAGGTGGTGGACGTGGTAGAGGCAGAGGCAATCATGAAGGGGGAGATGGACAAGCAGGGTATGGACGTGGACGTGGTAGGGGCCGTTGTTTCATCCCTACATGCTGGAACTGTGGTGAGCTTGGTCATCTGAGTACAGATTGTGATAAGCCTCAGCGAATGGGTGGTGATATGTACCCACTGCCTTCACAGTAACCTGACAGGTCAAATGATTATGGTATTGATATCAGGGATCAAGCAGGCCCCAGTGGAATCACAGCTGAGGAGAAGGGGAAGGCAAAGGTCATGAATGTTGTTACTCTGGAGAATGTTCAGGTGAGAGAAAAAGGGGATGTGATGCCCGTTGGCAAGCGCACAACGGATGAAAGAGAAGGAAAAGGGGTGGCTGGACCCAGCCGTAAGAAGGGGAAGCAGCAGGAAGGAGAAGATGTTAAAGCTAAAAGGAAACGGAAGCCTCGTAGAAGGTTCGAGGTGTCAGACTTCCCACTGATGGGCAAACCAGCTATGACTTGAAATCTGATTTGGTGAACAGGAAGGCCAACATCACCTTTGGGTAGTTGGTGGAGATGGTGCCAAAATTGAGAAGGCAATGGAAGGGACTTGTGAATCCAATAGAAAAGGAGTCAGAGAAGAGGTCAGTTAAAGTACTATCTTTAGAAGAGCTTCCAGATATTTGCCCTATTGTGGAGGTGTGGAGTAAAGGTAGGAACCTTGGTCAGGCCTATATAGATGGAGGAGCTCAAATCTGTGTGATTACCTAATCATGTGTGGAGCAGTCAGGCTTGAGGGTGTCTGGGGTCTTTGGTCTTCGAATCAGGATGGCTAATCATCAAAAGGTAAAATGTCTTGGTATGATAAAGGAATTGGAAATTGAAGCTTTTAATGTCAAAGCTACTGTAGATTTTCATGTGATGCCTACGGGTCTTGGTGCTTTTCCAATTATTCTTGGATGACCCTGGTTGCGACGAGTGGTGGGTGCCGTACAAGACTCGAGGTATGGGACCATTTCTTTGCATAATAGGCAGGGTAATAAAAAATCTTTTGAGATGCATAGTAGGAGATCTTTGAATGATGTGTGGGAGAGGCCACAGGATTCGAGTGAAGAAGAAACTACCACCAGTACTTCTGAACCGGAGATGGATTCATCGACTACTGCTTCTAGTGAAGAAGAGGCAGATGTGGCTTTCCTAATATCAGAGCAACAAGGTAATGAAGATAAAGAAGTGCATGAAATGGGTGCTGAGGGAGAAGACACTTTGGGGTCGTATGAAGTGATCGAGGAATTACTGCAGTCAAAGATAGAAGTGAAGAAGAAGCAGGAGCTGACTGAAGGAATGCTGAGTCCGGATCTCTCGAGTGGAGAAAAGATTAGATATGTTAATATGTTGTCTCATTTTCCAGAATTGTTTATCACCTCTTATAAGGAGATTCGAGGATTTAAAGGGCCAGATTTGAGGATTGAATTGAAAGAAGGTGTAAAAACAATAATGCAAAAGCTTCGCAGGATGGGACGAGAACAAATGCAGGCCCTGAGAGAAGAAGTTGATAAGCTGTTGAGTGCAGGTTTCATTACACCAGTAGACAGAGCTGAGTGGGTAAGTCCTACGGTGGTGAGTCTAAAGAAGGATGGCAGGTGGCGTATATGTGTAGATTTCAAGCCTTTGAATGATGCTACAAAGAAGGATTCTTACCCCCTACCTTTTTTGGATGAGATCTTGGATACTGTAGCTGGATATGAAAGGTATAGTGTTTGTGATGGGTATTCAGGTTATTTTCAGTTAAAGATTGCAGAAGAAGATCAGTGCAAGACGACTTTCATTACACCATGGGGATGTTTCTGCTACAAAGTTCTTCCTTTTGGATTGATGAATGGGCCAGCTTACTACCAGAAAAGGGCAAATTGGGTATTATCTCCTTTTTTGAACAAGTTTGTGAAGGATTTTATTGATGATTTTTGTATATACAGCTCCAGGCAAGAGCATTGTGATAGGCTGGCTATAGTTTTTCATCGTTATGATGAGTGTGGTGGTCAATTAAATCCAAAAAAGTGTTTTTGGCTCAACCAAGGGTGAAGCTCTTGGGCCATGTTGTTTCAGAGAATGGTATTGATCCAGATCCTGTTAAAGTCAAGTCTCTTCTTCTTCTTCCTACACCAATGAATACAAGGCAACTGGCTACTTTTGTGCAAAAGGTGAAGTATATGGCTCGATTTATCTCTCTATCTTCATAGCTGTTATATCCTTTGCAGCAAGCAGCAAAGCATGATCCTTTGCATTGGACGGAGGAGTGTGAGATAGTTTTCCAAAAAGTGAAAGAGGTGTTGGGTGCTATTCCTACAATGCAGGCGCCTAACTGGAAACAAGTATTTTATGTCAACCCTTCAGTGGGTGAAGATGCAATTGGAGCTATGCTGTTACAGAAGGGGAAAGAATCACATTATATGCAACCAGTCTACTGTGCTAGCAGAGTAAAACTTGCTAGAGAAAGGTTGTTATCAGAATTGGAACTTGTTATGGTTAGTCTGATGTATGCATGTAGGCGGTTCCGCCATTACTTGTTGCCTCGCCCCTTTGTGTTTTTGACGAGCTACACTTTTTTGCCTCAGTTGATAAATGGCACAAATTTATCTAAGGCTATGATGAAGTGGGTGATTGAGTTGCAGGAATTTACTTTCTCATTCTTGGTGGAAGAGAGTACCAGGGCTACCTTAGCTGATCTACTGACATATAAGGAGAGTCCTCTTCTTATAAAGGAGGAGACCATCAAGAAGCCAGTTGAGGATGCGGCTGAGTTGGTGAATGCACACTTATTATATTTTGATGGTTCTTACAGGAAAAGCCATGATGCAGCCTTAGGAGGTTTGGTGCTTTATGATCCACAGGGTTGCCTTGTTTTTAAGAAGGGTGTTAAGGTGGATGCACATAGCAACAATGAAGCGGAGTATTTAACTTTGGAAGTTGGATTGCAAATATGTTTGAAGCATGGTGTACACAGGATTCGCATTCGCGAGGAGATGCATTGCTTGTGGTAAAACAAGTATTGGGAGTTTGAAAGTCAAAGAATATGTCACTCAAAGAGATGTGTTTCAAGATTAAAGGCTTGCTAAAGGAATTTGAAGCTTGGAGTCTTAAGAATGTGGATCGAGGCCATAATGAGGAGGCTCATGAAGCAGCCCAGGGAATGATTGGTGAAGTTTTTGTTCTTAAAGCTCATGCACCATTTTATTGTGGCAGGGAGAATTTACAGGATGTTGAGGAGTTTTTGTTAACAGGGATGATTCCTAATGGTATTGAAAAATAAAAAAAATATGGTTTCATCAGGAAAGCTGCAAGGTATGTGATGGTTGGTGATGCTTTGTATTTGAAGGGAATTGACTTGATAATGCGACGGGTATCTTGGAAGGAAGAAATCTACAAAATTCTTAAGGAAAACCATGAAGGAGCATGCGGTGGACATTTTGCCTCAAAGATTACCTTGCATAAGGTATTGCAAGAAGGTTATGTATGGCCAAGTGTACATAAGGATGTTAATCATTGGTGCAGGTCATGCAAACAATGCCAAGCTCACAGTAGACGGATATTAAAGACTGAAATGAGGAAGACAATTCTTGCTTATGATGTTTTTGAAAAATGGGGAATTGATGCTGTGGGACCATTGCCTATTACCAGCCGAGGGAAGTGCTACATCTTGACTGCAGTTGATTACCTTTCTAGATGGGCGAAAGCAAAGGCAGTGAAACAAATTACTGCTAAGGAGGTGGCAAAGTTTGTATATCAGGATATTTGTTGTAAATTTGGTGTGCCATTGGAATTGCTTTCTGATCAGGGTCCAGGTCTCAGAGCAGAGCTTATGGATTATTTGTGTACAAAGATGAAGATCAGTCGCAGTTTTACCACACCTTACTATCCACAGTGTAATGGTTTGAATGAGCGTTTCAATGGTGAATTGATCAAGATTTTATCTAAGGTGACAGAGCAACAAGGCAAGAATTGGGATCTGGAGTTACCTGTTGCCTTGTGGGCATACAGGACAGCAATTAAGACTGGTACGGGTTTCACTCCATTTCATCTTGTTTATGGGAAGGAAGCCTTATTGCCTATTGAGGTGGAGATACCAGCTGTTAAAATGTTGGAAAAGCTTTTGGAAGAGCCTAAAGATGTCCTTAAAGAACGGCTGATATATTTACAAGAAGCACAGCTAAGCAGGGATAATGCTTTGAAGCATTATGAAGATATGCAGGCAAGAACGTTGGAGAAGTTCAACAAGAAAATTAAAAGCAAAGGAATTATGAAGGATGATTTGGTATTACGTTATAATAGCAGGCTGGATAATTCCTTTCATAAGAAGTTTCAAATTAAGTGGGAAGGACCTTTCTTGGTGATGCAAGGATTTGCAAATGGTACCTATCAATTGGCAGATTTAGATGGGACTTTACATGCTTCCAGGGTAAATGGATACAGGTTGAAGAAGTATTATGCACGTTTGATGGTAATTGTGCAGGATGCAGTGTCTGAAGATGTGATTTCAGATGAAGGGCAGTTTTTGGATATGGATTTAGGTCTTGAAATGTTTTTTACTACTGATCATGAATGATTCAGCAGGCTGGGGGTTGGGCAAAGTATGTCAGGCGTTTTTCTGTAAAGGTGTTTTGAGTCCGTGTACATATGGGATGCATGGTTTATAAATAAACTTTGCCCTGAATGCCCTGGCAATTGTACAGATCGGGTCATCGAGTAGAGAAAGAGAGTCGCCCTTGCAGAGGCGCTTGTGCAGACGAAGGCGAGGAGAGTGAGGGACCGCCTAGCTGGGGAGCCGTGTGCAGCCACAAGCAGGAGAGAGAGCCAGAGTGGCTGGGAGCCGTCTTGGAGAAGGCAGAGGCTGGTGGGGCGCTGCCTGTGGGAAAGAGACAGGAGCTGGCTTTGTGGGTGGCAGGTGAAATAAGAAAGGCAACCGCCTCGTTGAAAGAAGGGGGCTCTGGGTGGTTCTGCAGAGGGGCACAAGCTAGAGAAGCTGCAGGCTTCTGGGTGCGCAGAGAAGACGACTGGGGAGGAAGCAAGGAGCCCTGGCAAATCGTGGAGAGCTCATGACTGGGAGAAGAGGCTGAGGCTCTAGGGAGTCGGGCAACTTGTGCGAAGGCTGTGGCGCTGCTGTTGTTGAAGAGGCTAGCGAAAAGAGAGGACCAGCTGAAGGCACTCTGGTGCGTGGCAAAAAACAGACGGGCGTGTGAGAGCCAGGACAGAGAGGCTGTGGTGGTGAATCGCAGCGAGAGGAGAGTGTGGAGAGGTGGCTAGAGAGACCGCCTGCAGGGCTGGTGTTAGTGCTAGAGGAGGCGCCTGGGTCATCGAGCTAAGGGAGATAGCGCAGAGGAGGCGCTTGGGTGATCAGTGGCCTAGAGCCTGGCTGGAGTGCAGCGTATAGGTGAAGTGAGGAGCCGCCTTCTACGTGAAGAGCGGGCTGGTGATAGTGAAGGAGAGGCAGTGGTTGGCGAGAGTGGAAGGAACATTGTGAAGGGTGGTGAGGCTGGTTTTTTAGCAGAAGTTGGCAACAGCTGGAGAGTGGCTTCCTTCTGAAAAAGGCGGATCGAGTGATCGAGCGAAGGCAGAGAAGCTGCCAAAGGGTTGACAGTCACGAGGAAAGCTGCATGGGGTGCCGCCCCTCAGAGGTGACTAGTGTTGGTGCAGCTGCTGGCTTTCTACTGGGAGGTGGCCGTCTTGTTTCGAGGCCTGTGGTGTGAGACCAAGAGAAGCTGCGGGCAGTGTGTGTGTGAGTTGTTTGCTATGAGTGTGTGATAAAGGAGAGTGCGAGGAAGAGTGGGTTGAAGCTTATAAATTGATAAAATTTATGTGACCCCTTGTAAATGGACAACAGGGTTTGTGTTGATGATATGTGAGTGGCTTAGACTTGCTGACAGATAAAAGGCTTTTATAATGAGATATGTGAGCTGTTGAAACTGCCTTTCTTTGGGTATCTCTATGTGGTATTTAGAGAAATTTCTGTTTCCAGCATCGTGCTGGTGGTGCCCCTTGTGCTTGTGAGTGTTCCGAAAGGTGGTGAGTTGGTGAGCTATAGCGGCCTTCCTGTGTTCCTGAGCTGCCTCACAACGGCAAGGAAGATTCAAGACATGCTCCTCTTGGCATCTCCAACCAAATGCCAAGGTACCCTCACACACATGAAGATTCTAGGAATAGAATGTTAGGTACAAAGTTATATGATAAGTATGATTTGAACTTCAAAGATATAGGTATGATAACTTACAATGCTTTTTATAAGCTTATATGCACAATCCATTATTACATTAGCATGTACTCATGCTATACTTTCACTTCCCAAGCTCGATTGTCCAAACAATAGCAATACCAATGCAACAATCAAGGTGAAGTAAATAGCATGTTGATTGGCTTTTATATCTTGACATTCCCAAGCATATAGATGGCTTGAATGTCACACCAATGATTGAAGAATCATCAAATGGTTCCAATGGCATCCAATGGTGTATGGAATTGATCAAGAACTCCCAAACTTGAGACAAATGGCTTGATCATTCGTCTATTTGAAGAATAAACTTGTTTAAGGGCACCATTAGTGTAATTAATGATGATTAGACAAAGCTAATGGGGTAAGTTGAAATGGCCAATGTCAAGAAATTATGGTTTCTTGGAAGAAAGACCTAAATATCAAGGGAAGATTCAAGAAATTAGGGTTTCTTGGAAGAAAGACCTAAATATCAAGGGAGGATTCAAGAAATCCAAGAATTAAGCCAGAAATGCAAGAGAAAGCTTAGCGAATGTTCAAGGATTACCACAAAGCCATGATTGTGAATGTATGATGGAAAATTCCCTTCCCGTAATGAAAAATGTGGATCTCTATTTTACAGCTTTTGGAGAGTCCGTGGGCTCCATATCGCAAGAAATAGGCCTTCAAAAGAAAAGAAATTGGTAGAATACTCCATTGCTATGCTTAATGAAGCATTTAGGCATGACATTAGCTAGTTCTTAGCTCTCTAATCATGAAATCACCGCCTAGGTGTGCTCTCTCCAAAGCCTCAATCAAGTGTCTATTATGCTCAATAACTCTCCCGTAATGTTGCCTAAGTGATGGCTAAGAGATATGAGGTGATTCGAGAAAGAAAGCTGATAAATCTAGTGTTTTCTTGAAACACCTAATGGCTGGAAGTTTCTACAACAAACCATGGTAAAATTTGGGAAAAATGGGATCAATGAGATCTGATACCACTGCAATGAACCAGCAATGATGACTCAAGGCATGGAGTGATGACATGGATGTAGGAGAAGAATCCATGAGCAAGGAGAAGAGCAAGATTGCCATGGTAGCTTGTAATTTTGATTAGTATGAGTTAATTGTGATTAGCCATTCACATTGGCCTATGTACCATGGCCCCCTTTTCTCACATACTTATTATTAATGTCCACCCTACTTGGTCTTTGGCCCATAAGCCTATGTCCCCTGTTACACTTGGCCCTTTGGCCCAATACAACTTATGCTAGGCCCCTGGGGCCTCATATGTACAACTTGTGTCCACACTTATGTGTGCACCGCTTCATTAAACTAATATAAATAAATATTCAAGGTCAAATAAGGGTATAACTCAAAAAGAAAAGTTAAGGATAGGTTACTCAATATACTCTTTGAAGAATCATGATTTAGTAGACGATGACCTTATAAAAACTAGAGTTGAAATAATTGTAATAAGAAACTTGTTACTCACAAAAATCCATGGAATGACTTAACATAAGGTGGTAGAGTCTTTTTAAAGGTACGAGAGATGCTTGCATAAGTTAAGCATTGTCCAAAGTTGAGGAACTTATTGGTAAGCCAATACCTTTTTTCCCGTTAAATGGGAGTTATCAATAAATGTTTGAGATCCTTGTAATCATCAAATATGTCCATCTATTCATATTGAAGTGTTGGAAAAGATGTTTGTAGTGTCCTTGACCTATGGGATTGCTCTTAAGTACAAATAAACCTTGGTGAAATGATATTAATTTTATTAATGTTTCTTGTTTTATCTCTATTGAAAGGGTATGCCAGATGGACAAATTACAAGTGGTACAAAAGAGTCTCATAGTAATGCTTGCACAATAAATGTATGTAATGTTGACTTATAGGTTGCTGATTAAAGAGTTTGAGAAATGGTCTGAAAGAAAGCTACGTTTAGATTAACCCATAACATCTAGATCAACACCTATCTCACCTTCATGATCATAACACACGCATAATTGACCTCTTGATAATCACCACCATGAAGATTACTATAAATTTGTTGCCTTTGAGAAGAGCCTTATCACAAGAAACATGATCCTCACAATCATTCTCATTAAAAGAACCATGTAATTGTCTTTTCTTTACCTCATCTACAATTGCCTCCTCATGGCTATCCACTAGTTCATTTTCAGCCACCAATGTATACATAAAAATCTCTCAACATTCCCATCAGCATCACCATTTTCACTTTTAGAGTCTTCATGGAAGTGATCATCTGAGGATGGTCCATTGAGGGACTCCGACTGAAGTGAACTCCTTGTAGATTGCCCACTAAGAGACAAGGTTATCATGTAAAATAATCCCTCCATAATAACTAGATCTTATTTGAGAGCAATGTTGTCATCATAGTCCATAATGAAGTGCACCACTTTCATGAATTGTTTGTCTAGATTTTTCATAATTCCAGTTATGATTTCAATTTGATTTTTAGGCATAGAAAGATGCATAACGGAATTTTTATTATTATAAAAGTGTTATTCTTAATAAAATTGATTTCTATGCATATAGAAAGATGCGTAAAGAAATTTTTTTATTATAAAAAGTATTATTCTTATTAAAATTGATTTTTATGCATAGAAATATGCATAAAGGAAATTTTTTATTATAAAAGTGTTATTCTTATTAAAATTGATTTCTATGCATAGAAAGATGCATAGAGGAAATTGTTTTATTATAAAAGTGTTATTCTTATTAAATTTGATTTCTATGCATAGAAAGATGCATAAAGGAGTTTTTTCTTTTTTAAAAGCGTTATTCTTAGAAAAATTAATTTTTATGCATAAATAGATGCATAAAGAAATTTCTTTTTATATTAAAAGTGTTATTCCTACTAAAATTGATTTTATGCATAAATAGATGCATAAAAGGATTTTTTAATAAAAGTGTTATTCCCATTGAAGTTGATTTTTATGCATAAAGAATTTTTACATTAAAATTAGAATTCTCTTAAATTCTATGATAAATGAATAATTAAATACTCTAAGAGAAATTTCTATCGTTTTATATTCACACGGATTGCAAAAAAAAATAAAGAAATCTATCGAGATCAAAATATTCAGATAAATGATTAATTTATTCCTCATTGGAATTCGTAAGTAATTTAGAAATTAGTTAAGTGAATAGTCAAAGAAAGAAATTCAGTAAAATAAGTAACTGAATTATCAAACCTTTTCGAGAAAGATAGTTTAGGAAAAATCTTATCTGACTCGAACCTTGAATCAGACTATGACCAAGACCAAACTCTCTCATCAGTTTCAAGGAAAGAAAGTGTGACCAGTTTAGAAAAATACACTCAAAACTCTCGCCAAATCTGAAACTAAGTTTGAGACCCTTTGAATTGATATGTGGATCATGGTTATAGAATTCAAGGAATTCTGGTGTGAAATTCAGAATTCTGATCAAGAAGTTTTGGGGATACTGATTCAAGAAATACTCCTTGTATTCAAAAGAAAATCCAACTGAAAACTTACATAGAAAGCCTGTTTTCTTAAAGGAATGTCTTACGCCAGAATGCTAGAGGGAGCACACATGGATCTCCACTAGCCACACATGGGTCTTGACTAGTATTAACGGCTCTCCACTTGCTACACATGGGTGTTGACGCATGGGGAGAGGAGCCCCATAGTCTCCACCACTAGTCATGTCCACTACTTAAAATGGGTCTCCATATGTGTAGATAGTAGAGAGCCATCTGTGGGGAGAAGAGACCCATGTGTGGATAGAGGAGACCAATGTGTGGGAGACGAGAACCATGCATATGTAGGGGGGAGAGTTTGCTTTAAGCATTATGTGACTAATACATACATGGACTGGTAAGGAAGCATGTCCATTCATTCTATCCAAAAGAATCCACATCGAGGCTATATTGGTATCTTTTTGCCACATGGGTCTCCACTATATATACCTACTCATGGGTCTCCAATACTTACACATGGTTTTCTAGCTACATTCACATGTTGGGTATATGTTTTTCTAAGGGAAGTTTGATTGCAATAGGTGGCGAGGAGTGTTCAAAGGACGGCTCACACGGCAAATCCTATCCAGGTCATCTTGACCAGCCTCGGTATGGTTGAAAAATGATGCGCTTCCGGTACGATGGGCAAGGGCTGACGAAGCAATCCCTGAGTGAAATGCCAAGACACCTAAGAAAAGGATCCTAGAGGGTTCCGACCAGGAGATGCACGGGCTCGCGATGCCTATGACACCCATGCATATGTCGTGGAAGATATGTATGATGGACGAAATGATTATTGTAATCTGTTATTGGATCTCTCTGACCAGTTGGTCTCAACGGAGAGTCCAAAGTTATACTGTTTTTTTGAAAAACAAGGGACTGGAAGAAATTTTTGAGTTATGACATTTGTAACCAATAACTGGATTATTTTATATGTTAAAGTTTTAAAGAGGATGTGTGCGTATCTGTATTCAAAAGCAAAAGTTAAGAAAGGCATTCAATTATAGGTGGGTGAGTAATTGTCTGGTTCTATCGATTCTAGTGGTTGGTGGGTAGTGGCTAACCCATGGACCGGATGGGGAGGCTGGAATCAGTGGAGTTTTAATAATTAAATTGAAATAATAGGAATACGCTTAGAATGCAAGTAGTTAAATAAAAACCTGAAGAATTTCTCAAATGAGTAGATCAATGGCTGTGCCCAACTTCGGTTAGGAAAAAAGTGTTGATTTCCTCAAATGATTAGATCAACGGTTGTGCCTTATTTTGGTTAGGAAAAAAGTATTGATTTCTTCAAACTAATTCAGTGATAGTTTTCCTTCTATCTAGTTTAATCAGGTGAATTATAGTTTAGTCTCTTGACCCTGTTAGAAAATTTGTTAAGAAAATAAAAAATATGGAATCATCCTTGTTTTTTGAGCAAGGGAAATTTTCCCGGTTTCAGTTTCGGAATGACCACTAGATTAGTCTCGTGTCCTGACATTCAAGGGCGAGACCCCGAGTGGGAAACCCTACCCCGCGCAAGAGGAAGCTACTTTCGCTTGCTAGCAATCGGGAATCTGCACGGAGGGGGCAGAGGGGTCTCACACATTCAAAAGAAACAACAACGAAAACAAAGGATAAAAAAGGCAGGAAAGGAAGGGTATATCTCATCCTTGAGAAGTCACGAAGGCGATGCCAGGAGAGCAAAGAGTCAAAAGTGTGTAAGGAATCGATAAAAGAGAACGCATAATCACAAGTGAAAGTGACGAAATTAAGAGAACAATCACTTTTATAGCATAGCCATCGGACAGGGCGACTACTTTAAATGATCAATCCACATGTTAGTTTATGATTGGTTTCGCATTTTTTACCATTTCACAGCATGAACTTCTTGTACTTTTTTATGACGTGAAACACTAAAATGGTTCATATCGTGAAACAGTTAGGGGTTTTTCACGGCGTTAAACATAAAAAATAGTTCATGTCGTGAAACATTTCAGGTACTTCATGTCGTGAAGTATTTTTCTGTTGTTTCACGTGAAGTTTATAAAATAGAATTTTTTGTACTTAAACACACTTGCATGCACATGATGATGCATTAATTTTTTTCTTTTAATTTTACCATGGAAACCAAAGGTTCTCTCTGGTATTTTTAGGCATTGTTTGATGAATTTTTTTTAATTATAATTGGGAGATTTTTAGTGTTCCTTCCACCCAATTAAATATTTTTGTTGCGGTGTCTAGTTGTGTATTGCTTATACTGGGGACACCCTTGTTTTTTCCTTCACATATTGTTCAATTCTTTATTTATTGTGGGTATTGTTGTTTCTTGAGTCATTCTCAGCTCAAGTTACTAAATTTGCTTTCTTCTCCACACACAAGGGCAGGTGGAGGGTTTGTCCTTTTGGGGAGTTGATGCTGAAAGCTCTTACCTTCTTTTGTATATTGATCCAAACCTATTGTGGCCTCTGTCATCAATTTTCTTTTAGGTAACCATATTGTTGTATTGCCTTGATAGTAGCCTTGTGCTTGGAGTAGGTCCTTTTGGATCCATTGTTGACAACAGTCATGAGGCTTCTTCAAGTTCTTGACCTTCTGCCACTTTGTAGGTGGTGTCAATGGTTAACTTTTGAACTGGGTTCTCTTATGAGAACGTTCATCATTCATTGGTTCCTTCCTCTAAGGTTGACCCTTTGGGTGAATCTTGGGTACCCATTTGTATGTACTCTTGTATGTTGGGCTTTGTGTAAGCAATTTGAATACGGTGGGTGTAGATTCTGGTTTTTGAAGTACCGCTTCTGCAGGGATTTGTTTTCCCTCATTTGTTGAGGCCCATAATGGTATGGACATTACTTTTGTACCGATGTTTAACGATGTTGTTCTATCTTCCCATTGGATATTGCACTTGTTGGCACAGATCCAAGATCATCCTAAGATCACTTCCTCTTCCATTGTACCTGTAGGCATTACTCGGGGGGGTCACTATATGTAAAATATCCCTATCGCGTGCCTTCAAGGCCTATATTTTAAATCCCTTATTTGTGAATTTTTTAATCTATATAATATCCCCTTTTATTTATGAATCTCTAAATTTTTTTGAAAAATTTTTAAATCATACCCTTATGTAAATATATTTCTGTAAGTTTCATAAATTAAAATTATGCTTCTGTTGAACGCACGTGATATTCACATTTTTTCGTGAGTGACCCCCCCGAGAGGCATTACAAACAACTTTCCAACCAAGGAATTATAACTGATGGAAATGTTAACATTTAAATATCCAATAGCATTTCTGGTTATTAAGTGCACACTAGGAACTTTTGCATCCATGCGTTCCAGGTTTGTTTTGCCTAAGGCTATCCAAGTATCATATGAGATTAAGTTGTGGCTCGATCGTGTATCCATCAATGCAACACTTGTTGCAATGCCCTTATTTGTTGTGAGTCCCAAATTGAGTCTTGCTGGTTCAATGTTTAGATCCACTTTGTCCACTAGGGTTATGGACAGTTTTCGTCAAGATGGTACACAAAATCTTATTAATAATTCCTGGCTGACCGTTTGCTTGAGGGTAGTATGGTGACGATTTACGATGGATTACCAAGAATCATGCAAGCAATTGATTAATCACCTCATTAATGAAATATGAGATTGTAAGATTCCTCCCTAGCCTTCGAGGTATACAGGAGTAAGAATCTCCCTTTCTGATCTTATAATTATTCCCTCTCTAAAATAAAAGAAAGTTTCTGTTTAAAAAAGAAAGACCCTTTTCCTAGAATATTTCTCAGGAGCCCCACCTGTTTTAAGGATTTAGAACAATGAGTTCAGAAGTGAGAATCGGTGTTTTGGATACCAAGGTTTTGGTTTCCATTCGAGTATGGCCCAAATAAAGTTCTTTATCTCTTGGGGAGTATAAGAAGTTATCCCCCAGATATTGTGACCCTTATATCTGAATTCAATGAAAGTAGGTGACTTAGCCTACAAGTTTCTTTTATCTCCTCATCTCAAAATTCTTGATGGCTTCTATAGAAAAATGTGCAAACTCAAATCATCGAAAGACGGTAAAACTTTAGTGGCAAGTTACCGTTGGCTTCTAAGTTACGCTAGCTCCTTTCTTTATATAAGTCGTAACCTTTAACTGTCGCTCACAGTAATCTTACTTCCATCGATCTCCCTTCTTCTTAATCATCTTCATGGCTTGGCAACAGGAACTAGTTTTATCCATGATGATTTCTCACCTTCAAGACGCAAGAGAGTCTGTGAAGAAAGACTTTATAGAACAGTATGAGCGCTCACTTTTTCCTCACCTAGGAACTTCTGTAGCTCAGACCAAATGGCGGACCTATCAAAACATAACTAGGGTAACACCGTGGGGTCAGCAGCACTTTCGTAATAATGTCCGCTTGGCCATGGTTATTGAAGCCTTGGGTTTGGGTCCCCGATACTACTGCGTCATGAGATCAAGGCATCTAGGGTTTTCTGAGCGGGTCTTCTTACTGGCGTGTTTTCTTCCTCATGAGAAGATATGCCTTTACCTCGTTTTTGGCTTGCCTCTCAGAGGTCCTTTTGTTAGATCACCTCATACCACTGAGATAGGTGCGGCAATAAGCAGCAGAATCATTCCCATAGATGAGTTACCCTATACTTGTGCAGCTTGTGAGGACTGCTTTTGTGACCATATGATGGACGGGCTTATGGAAGTGTAAAGAGTTCTTCTATCTTTACTGTATAAGTTCCGAGAATGAATAAAGTTTAAATCTTGTTCTTATTTGCATCTTGCGAAATTATCCCAAGTTGCGAGATGAGGACATAGACCTCGCGTTTTTTAAGTGGGGTAAAATGTAAGATTACTCCCCCAACCCCTTTTTGATGTCTAGTATCTTCCCCTGTAATCAATCCCTCTTCAGAAATATAAAGGCCTTGTTTCTAACTGTTTTATCCTAGAGAGAGAAAATATTCTAGAGAGAGAATATTCAGATTTTGAATATTTTCGGATAGAAAAATATCTCATATAATTAAGATGAATTCCCTTGAAACAGAAATTCAAAAAGAATTTTCAAATGTGCAATTGGAATTAATTGGAAATAGGTATAAAGAACCTTAGTCTAAGGGTCTAGATTTTTAGAAATCTTTAGACTATGGTCCAATTAAGGTTCTTATGGGCCAATAGCATCAATACATGTGTAGGGAGGAGATAAATCCAATTTGTAAAAAGAAGATACCCAAAAATGAGTACATGCTCACATAAGATGAAGAGTTGAAAATGTACAAGGTTTATTAGTAAAAAAACATATATGTAAGGAAGGGGAGTTCTTTAAAGGAGGTGCATATTTCACATAAGATGAAGAGTTGAAAATGTACAAGGTTTATTAGTAAAAAAACATATATGTAAGGAAGGGGAGTTCTTTAAAGGAGCTGCATATTTCACATAAGATGAAGAGTTGAAAATGTACAAGGTTTATTAGTTTAAAAAAAACTATGACACATATGTAAGGAAGAGGAGTTCTTTAAAGGAGGTGCATATTTCACATAAGATGAAGAGTTGAAAATGTACAAGGTTTATTAGTAAAAAAACTATGAGCAATATTAAAAATATGAGATATTGAGTAAATGCTCACATAAGATGAAGAGTTGAAAATGTACAAGGTTTATTAGTAAAAAAACACATATGTAAGGAAGGGGAGTTCTTTAAAGGAGGTGCATATTTCACATAAGATGAAGAGTTGAAAATGTACAAGGTTTATTAAATAAAAAAAACTATGACACATATGTAAGGAAGGAGAGTTCTTTAAAGGAGGTGCATATTTCACATGCTTGAATGAGTTTTAAACTAATAAAAATTGAGATATTTCATCTCTCCTCTCTCCTCATTCAAGTCTAGTTCCAAAAAGTTAGCTTAACTGACCTAAAAATGGTCAAAAAGTGACCAAACTGACTTGGAAAATTCTAGAATCAGTTTGTTTGGTTAGGACCTCAAATTTTTCTATAAATAGAAGCCTCCCCTTGTTGAAAAAAATATAGTGTCTTATTGTTACTCTACTCCACCTAAGCCAAGAACTGTGAATTCTTTAATAATTCACTAGTTTTTGATACTTCTCTCTTTCTTCAATCCCCATTGGTGGCTCCATCAACATACTAAACCAATTGATTGGTTGGGGGCCTCTACCGTGATCAAAGATGTATAGATGAGGATGTATGCATGTAGATGTAGATGTATAGATGTGGATGTGGATGTATGCATGTAGATGTAGATGTATAGATGTAGATGTGAATGGAGATGTGGATGTATGCATGTAGATGTAGATGTATAGATGTGGATGTGGATGTGGAGGTGGATGTATGCAGTAGATGTAGATGTATAGATGTGATGTGAATGGAGATGTGGATGTATGCATGTAGATGTAGATGTATAGATGTGGATGTGGATGTATGCATGTAGATGTAGATGTATAGATGTAGATGTGAATGGAAATGTGGATGTATGCATGTAGATGTAGATGTATAGATGTGGATGTGAACGTGGAGGTGGATGTATGCATGTAGATGTAGATGTATGGAGGAGAATGTGAATGTGGATGTGGATGTATGCATAGAGATGTGGATGTATGCATGTAGATGTGAATGTACACATATAGATGTGGATGTATGGATGTGAATGTGCATGTAGATGTGGATGTATGGATGTGGATGCATGAATGTACATGTAGATGTGGATGTGAAAATAGATGTATGGATGTAGATGTGGATGTATGGATGTATGGATGTGAATGTGGATGTGGATGTGGATATATGTATGGATGTGAATATACGATATGTGATGTGAAGGAATCTGAAGTGATGAGATGGAAAATGATGTGATGGGATGAGTATACATATAAATGGAATATGGAATAAGTAATGTGGATTGATGAGGGATAATGTGGAAAAATGAAAGTTAAAATAGAAACTGTATTGTAAACTGTTTGTAGATGACTGTTTTATGTCAAGAATGCTGGGGGAGCATTTTGACCATCTTGTGATTAAGGTCGTGGAGACCTAACTGATAAAGTTGCAACTGCTGGACGTCTCGCGTAGCAAGGTCGGCCGAGGTCTTGACCAGCCTCGGTGCGATTAAAATGGTGAGCTTCCGGTGTACGATGGATGAGGGGCCAAGGAAGCAGCCTATGAGTGAAGTGCTAGGTCACCTGCGAAGGATCCTAGAGGGTGCTGACCATACGGTGCTCGGGCTCTGGGTCGCCTAGGATACCCACGCGTGCGTTGAGGAAGATATTGGAACAAGAGTAGGAGTTGTTTTCTGAAATCGAGCATGGATCTGGTTGATTGACCTTGCTGGTCTTCAATGGATGAGTCCATGGCTCTTTATATGGATCTGTTGGTTGATCTTGCTGATCTTCAACGAGAGTCCATCTGGATATGAATGGTCTCCTGGCTGCCCCCCATCCTGTCCATCTGTTGGACAGGATGGGGGGCAGCCAGGAGACCATTCATGGGCCGGAGCTAGCTGCCTGGGAGGAACTAGTGCTTCAGGTGAGAGGCCAGGATCCGTGGACTCTCCCGGAGTTTGGCAGGTTGCAGGGGAGCCTATCTTTCTCGCGCTCGGATAGACGGGCCACAGGGGTTAAGCTATCCCGCATCGACAGGTTTTACATTGATGAGTGGGCCTGTGATAGAGGTGGCACAGTGGGCATACTTGCAGGCTCCTCGTTTTCAGATCACTATCCAGTGCTTCTCCAGATTGAGGACCCCACGAGAGGAGAGCAGAGCCAGAGCGTCCGGATTCCAGATTGTCTCATAGAGGAGCCCGAGATCGCGATCGGAGTTGAGCAGGTCTGGCAGGAGCTGCAGTTCAGGAGAGGATCGGCAGCCAGCGATCTTGCCAGTGGCTTGCAGGAGATTAGCGAGATGCTCAGACAGGCTGCCTTGGACCGGCTGGAGGCTTTGAGAGAGCAGGAGAGGAGCCTACGGAGGAGTCTAGCGTCCCTCCAGAGACTCCAAGAGAGGGATCCTACGAGCCCTTGGATCTCAGAGCAGATGGAGTCAGCTCGCACGGAGATCAGATCCATCGAGGAGAGGAGGGTGGAGTTCCGATTCCATGCTCGGGCTTCCTTTTGGACACAGGCTGGGGACAGAGTGACTCGAGACTTCTTTGAGGCGACAGGGCCTCGCTTCAGACGAGAGGGTCTCAGGCGTCTCCGGCAGGCTGATGGCCAGGTTGTGGTGGATCCCCCCAGGGTTCGGGCTATAGCCACAGATTTTTACAGGGACCTTCTCTCTGCTGAGCCAGCAGATGACAGGGTGAGAGAGGCTCGGGAGGCAGTCTGGAGCTTCACGAGACCGGTTGTGCCGGCCCATTTACAGCACTCCCTTCTCTCCCCCTTCTCGGATACGGAACTGGAGGAGGCTCTTCAGGCATTACCTCGGGGCAAATGCCCAGGAGAGGACGGTCTTTCGGTGGCTTTCTTCCAGAGGTACTGGGGCCTCTTACACAGGGGCTTCAGATTGGCATTCCAGGAGATTATGGAGTCTGGAGTCATGCCGGACAGCATGGCTGAGGGTTTGATCCACTTGATCCCCAAAGAGGGAGGAGACAGACTGGAGATTAGACAGTGGAGACCGATCACCTTGCTAGGCACGGCCTACAAGGTCCTAGCTAAGGCGATCAGCAGGCGGCTTCAGCCTCACCTTCCGGACATCATCCACTCCACGCAGACTGGCTTCATCCAGGATAGGAGCATTCTGGATAACATTTTCTCCTTCTGGGAGGCTACGGCTCTGGCTAGATTTCGACAGGAGGATCTGGCAGTGCTCCTTCTCGACTTCGAGAAGGCATATGATATGGTGGGCTGGGCCTTCTTGGAAGGCACTATGGAGAGGATGGGCTTCCCCCCTCAGTGGATCCGTGGGGTCTCTGCACTCCACTCATCGGCTCATAGCCAGGTGCTGATACAGGGCGTGCGCGGAGAGAGGTTCCAGCTCTCGCGCTCGGTGCGGCAGGGGTGCCCCTTAGCGCCCTTTCTTTTTCTTTTTGTGGCGGAGGCCATGAGCACTTTTTTGACGGCACAGGATACAGGTTTGCGGGGCCTCCAGCTTCCCATCCGTACCTCGGAGGAGCTCCTAGACTCAGAGTTTGCGGATGACACTGCTGTCTATCTTCAGGGAGGTGAGGAGAACCTCCGCCGCTTCGCCTTAGCCATGGACAGGTTTTGCAGAGCTTCGGGCGCTTTGATCAACTGGCACAAGTCGTGTGGGCTGTGGGTCAGCTCTATGCCCCCCCCGACTTGGAGGCCAGTTGACGGTTTTCAGTGGCTGCCCCCTGGCACTACAGTGCGTTATTTGGGATGTTATGTGGGCATTGACATATCTCCGGAGCAGCAGATAGCCCCCCTTCTTCTGAGCATTCGGAAGAAGCTTCTGTATTGGAGTACCGCTCGTTTATCTCTGGCTGGCCGAGTAGTTGTGGCCAACCAGGTTCTGCTTGCTACTATGTGGTACATCACTTCCTGCTGGGCCTTCTCTCGGGCATGCATTGGCCAGGTGCAGCGGCTCATCAGGAACTTTCTTTGGTCCGGTGGCGACGGGCGGCCCGCCAGGGCCAAGGTGGCATGGGCGGTGATCACTCAGCCGAGGGAGAGAGGCGGCCTGGGCATTGTTGATCCTATTTGCCAAAGCCGAGCATTGCTTGGCAAGTTGGTAGTTCGTGGCCTCCTGCCAGGCGCTGAGCCGTGGAAGGAGTTTCTTGTTTCCAGGATGCTCAGCCGCACCCCCTTTCTTAGCGGCCCCTGGACCCCCAGCATTAGGTGGATCTTTACAGAGCAGCGATCCAGAGGAGTGGGCCTTGGCTTCGAGGAGCGTTTTGCAGCTAGCCTTCTGAGGGCCTGGTCGCATCTGAGGCCGTCACTCTTCCAGACTCCTCCGGGCACCGATGAGGAGCGCCTGAGGCAGCCATTGATCTGGAACCCCTTGATTCGACTTCCCAGTGGCCATATGGTTGGATCGCGGTCTCACGTGTTGTGGGGCCCTTTGAGCTCCGGCCCAGCCCAGTCCCTGGACGACTGGATATGTTTTCAGCAGCTGCCTCTAGAGGCCCAGGAGAGGAGACTCAGTGGGATGAGGGGCAGAGAGTTGATGAGACAGGACATTGAGGCGGCCATCCCCCGGGAGTGGCGGACCCCAGTACAGGACCCTCCACCTCCACAGTGGATGGGTGTCTTTACTCGGCATGAGATCCTTCTAGCGGTCTGCGGCACAGCGGAGAGAGTCGCCCCACTCACTTTCGAGGTGGGAGAGGGTGGCCAGCTTCAGAGGACACGACTAGATTTGGATGGGCTCCAGGGTTGTATTCTTCAGAGGGTGCGGGTGGTCGGCTTTCATCAGAGACAGTGGCATGTAGACCCCTCACCGGCCTCGATAGGAGAGGACTGTTCTTGGAGATTATGGGCTTGGGACAGCAGGCCTCTTATTCGCCTTCAGTGGGATCCAGGTGAGTGGTTTTGGCGAGATCCCTACTTGGCCCCTACCAGCCCAGGCATCCCCTTTTTTCAGTACACAGCGAGGCTGGGGCGGTGGATTTAGAGGC
Organism: Cibotium barometz; assembly: GCF_041138505.1. NCBI lineage: Eukaryota > Viridiplantae > Streptophyta > Polypodiopsida > Cyatheales > Cibotiaceae > Cibotium > Cibotium barometz. Next base: position 30,910,636 of record NC_141104.1, read on the forward strand.
ACAGGATAGCGAGCACCCCGGCGGCGGCCGAGCATTGGCGGCGACAGGGGCTCTCCCCTGCCTTTCTTAGGGACTTCTGGCAGTGCCTTTGGGCCAGCTTCCGACCCCGGAAGGTGATGCTTTTTCTCTGGCTCACAGCGCATAGAGGACTGGCTGTGGGGGCATGGCTAGCTTTTGGCAGACACCCAGCGTCTTGCCCTCGGTGCGGCCATGCACAGGAGTCGCAGCGGCACTGCTTATGGGATTGCCCACATGCTCAGCAGGTCTGGCAGCGCGCTCTCAGGATGGTTTTTGCAGGCTCACCAGGTGAGATGCTGGTGACGTGGGGTGCGGTGGCTTGGGCCACGGACAGCGGCCCGGCCCTTGGATATGAGGACGTCCCTGGCAGCGCGACCATCCAGGTCTCTGACAGGGCGATGGCGGTGGTTCCGACGCCAGACTTCTCATCGGCAGCCCCTCAGGAGGGGGTCGGGCACAGATGGGAGATGATCAGCAGCATGACGGCTTGGCACATATGGAGAGTCCGATGCAGGGAGGCCATTGACCGCCAGGCGACTCCACCGGCGGAGGTCATACAGGCCCTCTGGGTGGACATCATTCACACATTGAGAGGACACTGGGGGAAACTCCAGGGCGACTTGGATCGCATGAGAGGGCGCCGCAAGGCTTTCCTCTGCACTTGGCACCCTGGCCCTTTCCTCACCGCGAGGGGCGAGGATGTCACTTGGCACTACAGGCCTCCAGTCTGGCTTTTCTCACCTCCCACATGTACTACTAGGTAGCCCCCCCCAGAGAGCGGCCAGCCACGGGGGTGGAGCTCAGGAGTTCACTGTGTTTTATCCCTCCTTGCGAGGTGAGCTTTGTAGCCTTATGGCGTTTTCTCATTAACTAATAGAAGGATCTTTTTCCCGGAAAAAAAAAAAAAAAAAGAGATTATATTGCCGAGTATTATGGGCTAGGGATTAGGAAACGGCCCCTGTGTGTGGACAGGTGGTGAGCGTCCTAGTTGCCAATGATGCCATAGATACTCTGATGAAGGAATGATGGGAAAATTTAAGAATCAACCGGATAAATTGGAAGATTGTGATCAGTGATACTATGGTTTTATTAAAGGATTGTTTTAAACTGGTTGAATCTGTGAAAAGGCAATTTCATATTGGGTGTGTGAGTGGTGTGACTAGTTTTATTTTGCATGAACATCCGGCTAGGGGGCCTTGGAGCTCTTTTCCTTGGTACCCGGGACAAAACCTAACCAAATTCTTAATTGGATCCCATCACTACAGTGGTTGGGCGATTGGCTAACCCATGGGACTGGATGGGGTTAGGCTGGACTGATGGATCCGTAAATCAAGACTCAAATTTTTGTTTTTACGATAGATAAAATAAATCCCGGACAGTAACTGTTCTATGGATAGGAATCAACGGCTGTGTCTCTTGAATGGGGAAAAAAGCGTTGATCCCAATGATCCAAGTGCAAGTTTCTTCCTTGATCTGACCAAGTATCTTATAGATGTAATTGGATCATCTCGATCAGAAATGATCTTGACTACGTTAGAGTAAAAAGTTATCCTGGTGGAATCGCCCGTGCTTTCCGGTAAAGGAAGTTTTTCCGGGTTCGGTTTTGGAACAACCGACGGATTAGTCTCTTATCCGGATATCCGTGGGCGAGGCCCCGAGTGTGGGACCCTTGTCCCGCGCGAGAAGCGCTACTCCTGCTGCCAGTACCCCGAATCCGTTGCTCGGTGGGAACAGGGATCTTACAGTTGGTATCAGAGCATTTGGTTAATAAAGATCAACTGAGAAGACAAATATGTCAAAAATTTATCAAGAAACACAAAAAGGTTATAATTGTGTGATATAATTCATACAATTTGATATTCAAACTGAAATTCATAAATTGATAATTGGTTCTTCAGATGGAAGTACCGCAATTATATAGAATCCCTGACTTGCTTGAGGCCTGGATATGATAGTATTTACCTTATAATTCCAAGGGCCGTGACTACCCGTATATACCGAGAGTATACTGCAGCTCTTTACTGACAGTATATACGAGTAAATCTAAGACTTGAAATTATAAGCGTTAATGCTATCTAGATGATGATTTCGAATGTGATTGATATGATTTTTAATTCTGTTTGAGAATGGATGAATTGATTTGGATTCTGATTGAAAAATGATGATTTTTAAAAGTTAGTTGAAATATAATGAAACCACAATGAGGGGGAATGGGACGAGTCCCTGTGATGATATTCATAACTAGAATGATGATAATGAATTCAGCAAATCACTATGAGATTAGTGGGTTGTGCTGTTAGATTGCTATTGTTAATACTTGACCGGTAGATCAAGTTAAGGGATGTCAAATTGAGAACGTCCTCTACCTTGCGAGATGAGGACATCTCGCACTTTTTAAGTGGGGTAGAATGTAAGATTCCTCCCCAGCCTTCGAGGTATACAGGAGTAAGAATCTCCCTTTCTGATCTTATAATTATTCCCTCTCTAAAATAAAAGAAAGTTTCTGTTTAAAAAAGAAAGACCCTTTTCCTAGAATATTTCTCAGGAGCCCCATCTGTTTTAAGGATTTAGAACAATGAGTTCAGAAGTGAGAATCGGTGTTTTGGATACCAAGGTTTTGGTTTCCATTCGAGTACGGCCCAAAAGAAGTTCTTTATCTCTTGGGGAGTATAAGAAGTTATCCCCCAGATATTGTGACCCTTATATCTGAATTCAATGAAAGTAGGTGACTTAGCCTACAAGTTTCTTTTATCTCCTCATCTCAAAATTCTTAATGCCTTCTATAGAAAAATGTGTCAAACTCAAATCATGGAAAGACGGTAAAACTTCAGTGGCAAGTTACCGTTGGCTTCTAAGTTACGCTAGCTCCTTCCTTTATATAAGTCGTAACCTTTAACTGTCGCTCACAGTAATCTTACTTCCATCGATCTCCCTTCTTCTTAATCTCCTTCATGGCTTGGCAATAGGAATTAGTTTTATCCATGATGATTTCTCACCTTCAAGACGCAAGAGAGTCTGTGAAGAAAGACTTTATAGAACAGTATGAGCGCTCACTTTTTCCTCACCTAGGAACTTATGTAGCTCAGACCAAATGGCGGACCTATCAAAACATACTAGGGTAACACCCCGGGGTCATCAGCACTTTCGTAACAATGTCCGCTTGGCCATGGTTATTGAAGCCTTGGGTTTGGGTCCCCGATACTACTGCGTCATGAGATCAAGGCATCTTGGGTTTTCTGAGCGGGTCTTCTTACTGGCGTGTTTTCTTCCTCATGAGAAGATATGCCTTTACCCCGTTTTTGGCTTGCCTCTCAGAGGTCCTTTTGTTAGATCACCTCATACCACTGAGATAGGTGCGGCAATAACCAGCAGAATCATTCCCATAGATGAGTTACCCTATACTTGTGCAGCTTGTGAGGACTGCTTTTGTGACCATATGATGGACGGGCTTATGGAAGTGTAAAGAGTTCTTCTATCTTTACTGTATAAGTTTCGAGAATGAATAAAGTTTAAATCTTGTTCTTATTTTGAATCTTGCTCTTTTTAAGACTTTTCTTGGTGGTTAATCTTGATTAAAATTTTTCTCTAAGTCTCATATTCGTGCATCTTGCGAAATTATCCCAAGTTGCGAGATGAGGACATCTCGCGTTTTTTAAGTGGGGTAGAATGTAAGATTCCTCCCCCAACCCCTTTTTGATGTCTAGTATCTTCCCCTGTAATCAATCCCTCTTCAGAAATATAAAGGCCTTGTTTCTAACTGTTTTATCCTAGAGAGAGAAAATATTCTAGAGAGAGAATATTCAGATTTTGAATATTTTCGGATAGAAAAATATCTCATATAATTAAGATGAATTCCCCTGAAACAGAAACTCAAAAAGAATTTTCAAATGTGCAATTGGAAATAGGTATAAAGAACCTTAGTCTAAGGGTCTAGATTTTCAGAAATCTTTAGACTATGGTCCAATTAAGGTTCCTATGGGCCAATAGCATCAATACATGTGTAGGGAGGAGATAAATCCAATTTGTAAAAAGAAGATACCCAAAAATGAGTAAATGCTCACATAAGATGAAGAGTTGAAAATGTACAAGGTTTATTAGTAAAAAAATATATATGTAAGGAAGGGCAGTTCTTTAAAGGAGGTGCATATTTCACATAAGATGAAGAGTTGAAAATGTACAAGGTTTATTAGTAAAAAAACATATATGTAAGGAAGGGGAGTTCTTTAAAGGAGGTGCATATTTCACATAAGATGAAGAGTTGAAAATGTACAAGGTTTATTAGTAAAAAAACAACTATGACACATATGTAAGAAAGAGGAGTTCTTTAAAGGAGGTGCATATTTCACATAAGATGAAGAGTTGAAAATGTACAAGGTTTATTAGTAAAAAAACTATGAGCAATATTAAAAATATGAGATATTTTGGGTATCCAAAAATGAGTAAATGCTCACATAAGATAAAGAGTTGAAAATGCTCAAGGTTTATTAGTAAAAAAACACATATGTAAGGAAGGGGAGTTCTTTAAAGGAGGTGCATATTTCACATAAGATGAAGAGTTAAAAATGTACAAGGTTTATTAAATAAAAAAAACTATGACACATATGTAAGGAAGGAGAGTTCTTTAAAGGAGGTGCATATTTCACATGCTTGAATGAGTTTTAAACTAATAAAAATTGAGATATTTCATCTCTCCTCTCTCCTCATTCAAGTCTAGTTCCAAAAAGTTAGCTTAACTGACCTAAAAATGGTCAAAAAGTGACCAAACTGACTTGGAAAATTCTAGAATCAGTTTGTTTGGTTAGGAGCTCAAATTTTCCTATAAATACAAGCCTCCCCTTATTGAAAAAAATATAGTATCTTATGCATTGTTACTCTACTCCACCTAAGCCAAGAACTGTGAATTCTTTAATAATTCACTAGTTTTTGATACTTCTCTCTTTCTTCAATCCCCATTGGTGGCTCCATCAACATACTAAACCAATTGATTGGTTGGGGGCCTCTACCGTGAACAAAGAATCAAGCAAATTATAAGATAAGTATAGTGAATTTTGATCGTTTTTAAAATTTCTCAATGATTCTCTCTTCTCAACCCCTCTCAAGCTTGAGAAGCTTAATTGGTATGGTTTTTGAAATGCTATTGAAGTTAATTAATTAATGATAGTAAAGAATTACATAAAATTCTATTTATATTTAATTCTAATGGTTTTCCTCTCTCTCACTTAAGAAATGGTCATACTCATGACCCTTTTTTCAATCTAAATGAAGCTTTTCATAAGGCTTTTCCTTAATCCAAGATTAAGCTATGCTTGAGGCCAAATTAATGGCTTTTTTCTATGCTTTTAGTTTATGTATATTGATGATTCAATCCATTATGGATTGATGATCCAATTAGAGACCATTCTAATTATTTCCTTAATGATAAGCTTTATCCCTTAGAAAAAATTGAGATTTATCAGTCATAGTAGCGGAGCTATGGCAAAATTTTCATAGAAATTACGCATAAAATGATTTCATTCAAAGCATAAAAAGAGGACTTCCTACCATATTCTAGGAACTATCATCCTAGATTAATTAAAAGAATTTTATTATGCATGGAGATATGGATGTTTGCATGTAGATGTAGATGTATGGATGTGAGTGTGAATGTGGAGGTGGATGTATGCATGGAGATGTGGATGTATGCATGTAGAAGTAGATGTATAGATGAGGATGTAAATGGAGATGTGGATGTATGCATGTAGATGTAGATGTATAGATGTGGATGTGGATGTATGCATGTAGATGTAGATGTATAGATGTAGATGTGAATGGAGATGTGGATGTATGCATGTAGATGTAGATGTATAGATGTGGATGTGGATGTGGAGGTGGATGTATGCAGTAGATGTAGATGTATAGATGTGATGTGAATGGAGATGTGGATGTATGCATGTAGATGTAGATGTATAGATGTGGATGTGGATGTATGCATGTAGATGTAGATGTATAGATGTAGATGTGAATGGAAATGTGGATGTATGTATGTAGATGTAGATGTATAGATGTGGATGTGAACGTGGAGGTGGATGTATGCATGTAGATGTAGATGTATGGAGGAGAATGTGAATGTGGATGTGGATGTATGCATAGAGATGTGGATGTATGCATGTAGATGTGAATGTACGCATATAGATGTGGATGTATGGATGTGAATGTGCATGTAGATGTGGATGTATGGATGTGGGTGCATGAATGTACATGTAGATGTGGATGTGAAAATAGATGTATGGATGTAGATGTGGATGTATGGATGTATGGATGTGAATGTGGATGTGGATGTGGATATATGTATGGATGTGAATATACGATATGTGATGTGAAGGAATCTGAAGTGATGAGATGGAAAATGATGTGATGGGATGAGTATACATATAAATGGAATATGGAATAAGTAATGTGGATTGATGAGGGATAATGTGGAAAAATGAAAGTTAAAATAGAAACTGTATTGTAAATTGTTTGTAGATGACTGTTTTATGTCAAGAATGCTGGGGGAGCATTTTGACCATCTTGTGATTAAGGTCGTGGAGACCTAACTAATAAAGTTGCAACTGCTGACGGAGAGTCAATGAAGAACGTCTCGCGTAGCAAGGTCAGCCGAGGTCTTGACCAGCCTCGGTGCGATTAAAATGGTGAGCTTCCAGTGTACGGTGGATGAGGGGCCAAGGAAGCGGCCTATGAGTGAAGCGCTAGGTCACCTGCGACGAAGGATCCTAGAGGGTGCTGACCATACGGTGCTCGGGCTCTGGGTCGCCTAGGATACCCACGCGTGCGTCGACGAAGATATTGGAACAAGAGTAGGAGTTGTTTTCTGAAATCGAGCATGGATCTGGTTGATTGACCTTGCTGGTCTTCAATGGATGAGTCCATGGCTCTTTATATGGATCTGTTGGTTGATCTTGCTGATCTTCAACGAGAGTCCATCTTGATAAGAGATTATATTGCCGAGTATTATGGGCTAGGGATTAGGAAACGGCCCCTGTGTGTGGACAGGTGGTGAGCGTCCTAGTTGCCAATGATGCCATAGATACTCTGATGAAGGAATGATGGAAAAATTTAAGAATCAACCGGATAAATTGGAAGATTGTGATCAGTGATACTATGGTTTTATTAAAGGATTGTTTTAAACTGGTTGAATCTGTGAAAAGGCAATTTCATATTGGGTGTGTGAGTGGTGTGACTAGTTTTATTTTGCATGAACATCTGGCTAGGGGGCCATGGAGCTCTTTTCCTTGGTACCCGGGACAAAACCTAACCAAATTTTTAATTGGATCCCATCACTATAGTGGTTGGGCGGTTGGCTAACCCATGGGACTGGATGGGGTTAGGCTGGACTGATGGATTCGTAAATCGACAAGCGTCAAGGAGGTCATCGTCTACACCAGTTGGGTGGTTCTCCATTTGGAACTCTGGATAGGTGATCGTTTCCCATGGTGCAAGGTTTATTCACCAGATATAGCAAAGCTTGATGGTCCACAAAAAATATGAATTTCTTAGCCAAGAGATAATGTCGATATTTTTTGATTGCATAGACCATGGCCAATCCTTCTCTTTCGGTAGTGGTGTAGTTCACCCCTGCATCATTCAACTGACAACTAGCAAAGCAAACTAGATAGTCCAACTTGAATTCACGAGGTTGGCAACCAATGGCAAAATTTGACGCATCAATGTGTACGTGGAATATAAGATCCCAATTGGGGGGTTGCAAAATGGGTGCGCTTGCCAAGGCTTGGTTCAGAGATGATCAATCTTGATTTCACCAATTATATCCCCAAGTATTTTTGAACTCAAAATTTACCAGATGATGCATGCATGCTATGACATGATTCCCCTTACTATTAGGCATTCGGATTAACCATTTGATGTTCCTGCACATCCTCTAATGGGGAATTGGAAGTAGATCTATTACTACCCCCAAAATAACTGTCACAACCACCCCCCCTAGAACGACCCGATGAGAAGAGGTAAACCTCCAATCTAACGAGGATGTGGTACAAGATCGTGGACTAAGTGCCACAAGAGAAAGGAGAGTGGGCTCGGCGACCTACATGAGAAGGCCTAGCACCTTTAAATGGGCTAGATCCTCTAACGGGAGTGGATAAGGGCATAGGAGTGCATAACCCAAGAGTAGAGCCACCCATCACAATACCCCCCATAGGTGTAGGGTTAACTATGGAAGGAATCGAGGGTGGAGGAAAAATGTTCCACAAATTCTCTCTACCATACCCATGCGACACTTGCGACCAACTCTGAGAGTCACTCCATATCTCGATCATCAATGATAGACACCAAGTGATGGGCTGTTGGGGCTTCGTAAGTGTAGATCCTTCCCCCACATGTCTAAATTCTAAAAAATGATATCATGTGTATCACTACAAGACAATGCTGCCATACACGCATTTCATACACGCGATAAATTACGAGCGCGTGTATGGTCGCGCATGTATTTGAATAGTATCGGGCGCGTATATTACCGCGAGTATCCAGGGCACTCCACAGCCATCTACGCCTACGAGTCCGACGAGACGGCATGCAGCTTCTCCTCTTCCACGCCCACCGAGGAGACATACCTCGTCCCAGACACACTCACGCACACCCTCCCAAGCACCGTCACGTCAGGGCTCATAGCCACCATCACGTACTCCCTCAGAGCCACCGTCACGTCAGGGCTCACAGCCACCGTCACGTAGACAATCTCCCAGTCGTGACTCCACCCGCAGCAGTAGGAAGAGTGGGAGTGGAGGATGCGGTGGGTGCTTTGGTGGGGGAGGTAGTAGGGCACGCGGTGAGAGAGGAGATAGAGGGAGAAGAGTTAGAGGAGACAGTTCGGAAGAGGAGGAGATGAGAGAGGTGGAGGGAGTGATCTGCTATGATGTGACGGATAGGGACGGGATAGTGATGGATGCGAGGGGGAAAGAGGTAATGGAGTACATGCGGGGGGTAGTATCAAACTTGTATAGAAATTCTTTTATTAAATTTAAAGATCAAAATAGCCGATTAGTTGGGGAGGTGATAGAGGCTGTACAATCCCCCACATGCTACATTCTCGGATGTATGGGAAAGGACGCGAATAAGGGAGATCTTAAGTAATAAAAGATCTCACCTTAAAAAACTCGCGTACAATGATGGGATAAATGTAGCTGCGGGTGGCTATCCTGCCGAGAAAGCTGCCACCACTGCACACAAACGCGAGTGGAAGGAGGCAAAGAAACGAGCAGAGGGTGGCGTGAAGAGCAGGCAGCATGTGGAGGCCCGACGGATCCAGATGGAGACCATTGGATCTTCGCATTTCGGATTTGGCGGCGTCGAGTCATGGGAGGCAGAGTTCGTAAGTATCTTGCCACTTTATTTGATTGTTTACTTGACTCTATGATTGTTTTAATCTTACAAATTGTGTTGATTATGATACAGCGACGGGTTACGGGGAGGAAGCCCACAGCCCACGATACTAGGTATGCTCGCCGGCATAGCAGACGTGACACGTGGGCCATCTTCAGAGCCGAGGGATGTATTACGGACATGCAGTTTGAGATGGCCCTGAGACCATACGGTTGACAGGTACTAGAAAACTCTAAACGAATGATTTTGGTTTATTGAATTACATATATATATACTTATATATTACTTGAACAGGCACAAGCTGTTGCTAATGATCCACCCGCCACCACTGTAGAGGGTGGACGTGAGCACTACTCATCGGACATTCCGACCGATGTGAGCTCATCTGAGCATGGAGGGAGCACCGAGTCATCATCTGGGTCTGAGTAGTACTCAGACTTATAGTATCACATTCCATATTGAGGATGTGGTTGTATATATTTTTTTGTAAACTGAAGCCATGGGCTACTTCGACATATGGACTCCCTTGTATATATGTGTGAAATTTTGATAATAGTAATATTGAATCGTGAATCGATAGTATTGCATTCATGTCTGTCTTGAATCGTGTATTGATAATGTATGCATTCATGTCGTTCTTGTCTTAATCTTCCTCGTGGATATCTTCTTCGTGGATGGTCCAATGCACCAAAAAAAAATAAATCCAGAGAGTGTTATTGGGTGCTGGAATGTTGGAACAGCATTCAGGTACCAAATAGCACTCTCTGGATTTTTTTTTTGCTCTCTGTTTGCGTGTATAAACGCGTCAGAACTGCAAATAGTCGCGTGTATATATGCGGATAATCTGTAAAACACGCGTGTATAAAAGCATCAAATCTGAGAAATACACGTGTATAAGTGCATCTAAAGTCACAAAACGCGTGTATAGAGGCTTGTATCAGCGCGTCTAAATGTAGCCGAACTAACAAAACGCATGTATATGCCCGTGTATCAGCGCGTCTGAACAGTCCTATACACGCGCTTTTACACGCATGTCTCTGGCCGCGATTATACACGCGTTGATACACGGGCCCGCTACTTTTTTTCACAAGTCATTTTTAGCAGCTAGGAGTGCGGGTATGAGCGCGATCCCTTGTAGTGTATACAATAAGGAGAACTTTAAAAATATATCTATTATGTGTATACCTTATGCATGTATAGAGCTTTATGCATAAGCTTAAATCTTGCATTAAGCTTTATGTATAAGATTTAAGCTTAAATCTTTATTTATGCATAAGATCTATGCTTTATGTAGTATAAGCTTAATCATGCATAAATCTTCACGCATAAGATCTAAGCTTAAAGTTTTATGCATACATAAGCTCTATACTTTATGTATAAGCTTAGGCATGCATGCACTAAGCTTAGGAATAAACTAGATGCATATAAAAATTTAAACCCCGGAACCCAAGGGTGCAATAAATATAAATCAAAAGAATTGGATTTTACCTCAAGAGATGGAATGATTCTCGGGGTACTCGAGTCACCGTATGTAGATAGGATATGTAGATAGGATGTAGACCTTTGTCACCTAAATAACACAAAAATGCTTAGAGCTTAAATAACATAAGGCTCTACGCTTTATGCATGCCTAAACCCGACACCCAAGGGTGCAATAAACAGAAATCTTTAATTAACAATTGCAAGAGAAAGAGGGCTTACCACTTTATTTTCAAGTCAAAGGAGAGGATTAGTGCAATATCTAAAAAACTTAATGAGCTCTATCTACCAAAAATAAGAGACATACAAAAGACCAACACACATTAAGAATTCTCACAAAAAGGAGAAGAAGCTAAAAGGAGATTAGTACTCTAAACTTTAACCCTAATCTCATTATATAGTCTATAAATCATTAGGATTAAGCATAATTTAAAAAAACCTTCATTAGGTCACACCATAGCCATAGAGTGATGAAGAGGAGGAGAAAGAGGAAGAGGAAGAGGAAGGAAGTACAAACGCATTAGGGTTCAGCATAATATAAGAATACCTTCATTAGCTCACATCGTAGCCATTTAGTGATGAATAAGGACAAAGAGAAAGAGGAAGAGGAAGAGTACAAACGCATGTCATAGAGTATTGATGGAGTAGAAGGAGGCGGTGTAGTCCTTTTAGGAGAAAGGAGAAAGGAGTGGAGGGATGGTTTTTGGGGGGGGAAATAGCATTAGTGGCGCTGTGGGTTTGAAAACTAATTTTCCCAGTGTCGCTGAAAGTGTCGATATAAACGACGACCAGAGGTACTTTAGTGACAATTATAGAGTTGCTAGGAAACATCTAGAGAGAAAACCATTCCATATACCATTGACACTGATAGATATAATTCATGTATTTATATGTAGTTTTAATTTTGCACACGGTGTTTTCCCTATACAAATGTCTTCTACTAGTTTGGATAGTGATGGGTCACCATCCATTGGGAGTCTAGATTGGTTGCGGCGAAGAAGAATCCCTTGTTCATGTGCAAGATGGAAGAATGCTTTTATGCATTAATGTCAAGTCACATTGGAGCATATTAGAAAATGGGGATCATTTGAACCAATGCCAGTCAACATGATTCCTCGAGCCAATTCATCAGCTACTAGTATACAGACTTATGAGATGATATATATACTCATGGTTTGACATATGTAATGTTGATTGCTATTTTTAAATATGGTTCATTAGAATGAGGAGGCTATGGACATTCATGCATAAATACTACACAATATGGCTCATTATTTTATCATTGGGGAAAAACTTGAGGAAGGAGTAAAAGCATCATAAGGTGCACTTGGAAAGTGGAGCATGTTTAGTACACTTGGAGGACCCAGGATTTTATCCACATAAGATAGAGGAAGAGGATGTCATGGAGAATATGATCACTAACGTTTTTCAAAAAAAGGGTGAGGAAGACACACCTAACTTTCAAACTTCTAATAGAGAGGATGTGTAAGAATAAATCATCTTTTGGATTCAATGCACATTTTTAATAATGTGGTATCAATGATTTGGGACCATATTATTGGTAAAAAAGACACCAATGCAATAAGGGATGACCTAAAGAATATCAGACGCATGGAAAGGGCATGGCCAAGGGTAGTCAATGAAAAGGTAGTTTTACCAAAGGTGCCATGGAGGTTGAGAAAGGAAGAGGAAAAGAATGTCAATTGCAAGAATTAGATTCCATATTTTTGTATACAACCGGTTTAATGCACTCATTAAAGGATGCATTTACAATAACAAAGAAGAAGGGTGAGCATTAATTTTATGGTCTCAAATCACATGATTGGCACAAGATGATACAGGTACGGCATAACTATATCTATTTTTTGGTCACTTTGATGTTTATATTGTGTGGACTCTATATTGATATTTTATTGTTTTCAGAAATTGATTATACTAGTTCTCATACTTTCAATATCACTTTTCGTATACATATTAAAATATTTGAAATAAAATTGATCCATATATCCCTAGATTCATGCATAATGAGATGAGGATGAACGAATGGTGTCACATTTGCCACATGGAAAAGGACCCATTCGAAAGATGGATGAGTCCATGCACAAAAACATCATTACATTTTATCTTCTTAACACTTCTGTGATGGAAAAGTGGATTGAGAAATATGAAGATTCAAGAAAGTGAACGATATAGGAGAAAAGAGCATTTAAGAGATCAACACAAAGTCACATGGCATACTTACCCAACTAAAAGGCTCTTGCAAAAAGGATTGCAATATTGAATGTCTTAGAGTTTACTTGGAGCAAGTGGAAAGGATGGGAGAGGAAATTACACGAATAGAATTAGAGTATGCAAGGAGATGCAACTACCATGTAAGTGAATATGTTTTAATATTTAACGAATTACAAGAGAAGAATGGGAGTATGCAAGGAGATGCAACTACCATGTAAGTGAATATGTTTTAATATTTAACAAACATATATTGTATTTTTCTAAGACATGTATGTTGACAATTAAATGTCTTACATATAAGCTATATTTAAGATTTTAAATTGGGTTTCGTTATAAAGTGCATAATGCAATGTGGTCAAAAGGTTGACATTTTTACACTCAATGTAGGGACTCGAAGAGAACCACATATGATTGTGGTGTAATTGGACGATGCAACTAACAATCAATATGATGAGCACCACGAGGACCAAAAAAAGGAACAAACCCATTCAGAATTTGAGGAATGCAATTCAAATGAAGATCTACTACCTTTGGTTTCATAAAATGAAATCAACGAGCCTATGTGTTATAACCATGATAATACCTCTACATCTTCTTCAAGTAGTGGAATAGGACTTTTGATATAGGAGCCATTTAAATGATGGATTTAGAGATATACAAATTAGCATGCATAGATTTATTAGAAGATGGAGTTGATGATAGTAGTAATTAAATATATATATCATCATAACATATGTAATAATTTCATGATTTTATTGTTTTATTTCAAAAATATTTGGATGTGTGTCAAGTTTTTTGGCCTTTAATTAATTTAAGGTTTTAATTGCCACTCAAGTTTAATATTTGGATGTGTGTCAAGTTTTTTGGCCTTTAATTAATTTAAGGTTTCAATTGCCACTCAAGTTTAATATTGTGTTTTAAAAACAAATCAGCGCTATTGAGCAATGTTTATATTGGTGTTTATCCTGGCGTTTATACAAAAATTTTATATTAGTGGTTATTCTAGTGTTTATATCGGTGGTTATATGGAAGTTTATATAGCACCGCTTAGTGGCGGTTACATTGCTGATTTTTGAGAGCCACTCAACGGCACTTAGAATGGCGCTTACAGTGGTGTAACGTAAAATGCCACAAATCAATGCCACTAGTGCTTGCTTCTCTTGTAGTGTAAAGAAGAATAGTATTCAATGAGTTAATCATCAAAAATGTACTCCAATTAAAGGAAGTAGAGGCTTAGTGAGAGTACACTTTTACTTACCCCACCATTGGTGGAAGCCTCACCATCGACACCTTCCAAGTATATCTCTGGATGGGGGGACTATAGCGGATGTATGCTTGACCCATATGGTATGATCCATCACTTGGAATTCCTTAAATTTGAGCCTCTAACCCTTTATAGTAAAAGGCACGATAACCTTGCAAGTCGACAAAATTCTTTCTATCTTCTAAATGTTCAAACTGCAATAGCTCTCACATGATTTTAAGGACTCACATTTTGTACTTCATTGTGTATTAGCGTGACCAATGGTCAAATGGAATCTAATTATTCTTAATTGTGATAAAAACTCACATGGGAAGTAAAGCAGGTTAGGTCACTACACAGTCATGTGATAGTCTGCAAAGGGACACATTAACCAAAAAGATGTGCTCATAGTGATTTCTTGTCAATTCTCCTCTAGACCTCCACCCCTGTTCTTCCATTTCCATAGAATCCCCACTAACCTCAATAAATATTGTAACCTTGCATGTGATTACCAAAAAATAAGAAGCAATCACATGCATTGGCATCAACCCCAAGTAGGATTTTATTTCCTATTAACATTTTCATTTACTAACAAGGTTCTTTATCCTTCTAAAGGATCAAAGAAATGTAATGTATGTACTTATCAACACCAAGCATACATCTACTCCTCATGATTGTTGATCATGATTGTTGATATTAAAAAGAGGGGATGTTAGCCCATTTTAGGGTTAACATGATTTGCCACCACACCCAATAATATGCTGAATGGTGAGTAATCATCTACATTGAATGTAGAGGATGGATACACTAAGCTCATATACAAATAAGACATAAAGAAATGGTGTCCAAATATCAAACCTGGACAACCATCGTGTCCATAAAGGTCTAATAGATAATTAACAATGTTTCCTACTCCAAGGGCATGTTGTAGTGAGCTAGGATGTTCTCCTTGTGTTGTAATGCATCAGTGTATTATGAGAGATGAAGCAATGTACAAGTAATAGGCCAAATAGAAGCTTTGGGAGGCCTATCACAATTTAAGCGTGCGTGAATACTTATTATAGCCATATATATAAGACAATTTCTCTTATAATGTAAGTGGACTCTCTCCATTGTGGCAATTGAGCTTTCCCTCTTTCTAAATCTCTCTCTAATCTTCTCTCGAATGCATGCTAGTTAATGTGTGTGAGTGATTTCAGGTGAGGAGGGAGTAGTGTCTGTACTATAACATGTGACAACACTCATGTGGGAGAAGATAAATGGTAAGATACCCATAGAGATGTTGATATAAGTGGACTCTCTCCATTGTGGCAATTGAGCTTTCCCTCTTTCTAAATCTCTCTCTAATCTTCTCTCGAATGCATGCTAGTTAATGTGTGTGAGTGATTTCAGGTGAGGAGGGAGTAGTGTCTGTACTATAACATGTGACAACACTCACATCAAGTGAGCTCAACAAAGCCTATGAATGAAGCATGGCTTAGGCTCAAGTCCCCATCTTTGGGCAAACCAATGTAGCTGCTAAGTTCTTCTTAAGGAAGAAACTTTATAGGATGGAAAAAGATGACAAAGTCAGTGTTTCTTCTATGTCAGTGACATTCATTGTATGATTGATCAACTCAGTGGTGTAGGTGTTACCATTGATGAATACAAAGCCATCTATGTGTTGCTCTCCATCATGCCTCCTTGTTATGAACAATGTGTCTCGATGATATCCAATCAACCCGCATGGAGGATTCCAAATCTTCACCTTCTTCAGCATTAGTTCCAGTGGAGCATTCCACTACAATCAAGGACAAGAAGACCAAGGCTCCTAGATTGATTCAAAAGGAATAATGATGAAGGGGATAAAGTGAAGGAAAAGGCAAAGCACCCAGAGAAGGAGGAGGAAAACTTCTCCAACTCATTATTCTAGCAGTTCTTATGTATGACATTCTATAGCCTGTGGGGCATTTATCATCTTAGTGGTAGATCTAATCCAAGAACACCCTACATGATGGTATGGATTCTTGATAAAGGGAGGGTGTTAGAAAATATTTGATTTAGCATCCATTCTTAGTGTGATTTCCTTAGTGATAACTTATAGTGTCTTGTTCTAAAGTTAGAAGGCTCATTTACTAGAGTAAGTAAGTGTAGGTCTAGTAGATATTTTCCTATGTGTTAATCCCATTTGGATTAACACCATGATCCTCAATTGAGGACATTAATAAGTGTTATGTAAAGGCACTATAAAGGTTGTAAATTATGAGACATTGGCCATCCAAGGCCTAGTTAGTAAGTTTTGGGTGCCCAAGTGTGAATAAGGGCCAATTGTATATAAGGTGTTTTCTCATAATGAAAGGACACAATCCCCTTTGTGCTATTGATAGCTCTTCCTTTGTACTTTTGGGAGAGTGAGGAGTGAGAGCATTCTAGCATTGGGACTCTCTCATGCTTGTGTGTTTATGCTTTTATGAGAGAGTGAGAGAGAGTGTGATTGGCCTATGTGATGGTGTGAGCAACTCCATGGTGAAAGTGAGGAGGTGGAGCTTGGAGTTTGGGGCATATATGCGAGCTTGGAGGCTTCAAGAGACACAAGATCAAAGCATTGGTAAGTACCCCATGATGGTTTTGTTTCATTGCTCATCCATTAGGTGAATGTGTAGAGTTCCCTCTTGGAGGTGTGGTTTAGCATAACATTTTTGGCACCGCTGACGGGAAAACACCTTTGTTTCTTCCATACTCTTTGAGATTCAGCTCCCATTGCATAGTATTCATTGTTGCCTTTGCATTTTGGTGATGCATTGTGTGGAAAATGGAAGGATAAGGTGTGTGTGGTTGAGAAAAAAAAAATATAGTTTTGATGCTGTGAATATTGTGGAAAGTAGTTTAGAAAGGATTCATTGGTTATTCTTGATAAGTTTGATGTTAGCACCACAAAAAAAATTGTGTGTTGTTTTCTTCTTTTTTTTAAAAATTCAACAAAATCAAAAACATAAGGGACCATTGATTGAGCCAAGAAACTTGCATTCCATTCCCTAGCATTGGCACAATCTAATTTTCATCAATTGGATAAGTATTATACACCCAAGACTACAAATTATCGACGTGAAAAACTTCACGTGAAAGTGCAGGAAATTGTTCACAACGTGAACCGTTTTCTTGCAATTTCACACCGTGAGTCGCTCACAAAATCAGCGCCAGAATTTTAGACAAAAATCACAGGATTACATTCCAAAAAAAGAAACCCTTATCCTAACACCTCTGACTTGACACGATTTAGTCCGCCAAAAATTGGATCACGTGAAAGTGCAGTAGACTTTCAGGATCTGAACCATTTTTGAAGTAGATCACGACATCGTGAAACACCTTCCAAGTAGTTCACGGTGTGAAACACTTTTTTTTCCTCACAATGTGAACTTAATCTTGCTGTTTCATGAGATAATCAAAACCAACAAATTGACAAAACTAAGGCTGTGAGGTTTGGATAAAGAAGGAATTTAATCTTAAAGGAGAAAGATTGGATCACGTGAAAGTGCAATGGACTTTCATGATGTGAAACACCTTTTGAGTAGTTCATGACGTGAAACACTTTCGAAGTAGTTCTCAGTCATGAAACACTTTTTGTTTCATGACGTGAACCATTTGTTCTGCAGTTTCACGATGTGAGCTAAGTCCTACTATTTCACGGTGTGAAATATTCTCTGTTAATTCACTCCTCCTGAATAGAGCAATAGAACAAGGAATTGAATTAATTGGGTTGGATACTATCTTATCAAATCATACATACATGCACTTAAGATCTAGAAAACTCATCGGAGACGATCTCACGCCTAACAATAGTGCATCAAATCATCCAAGAACTTCCTATCAAAGAAGTGTGGGATCAAGATAGTCTGCAAGCACACACACACTTAAGTGTCTTAAGAAACCTAACCACCGCAGAAACGAGTAGTGAGGAATCCATGGAAGAAGGGCTGAGATACACTGGGTTTGGGGAAGGTGACAAACCACACTCTCCAACTAAGTCTAGTGGGATCATTGATATAGCTCGGGGATTTTTTGGTCTCCAAACCATCTAAACATTGAATTCTAGGGTGTCAAATACTGGCACACCTTGAATTAGGCGAGATATGGAAAGTGCAGTTAGGATGGGTCAAATATTCTTTCCCACCACTGAGGAAATGTAATTGGACTTTCAACGAAGTGAGGTGGAATGACAACTTCGAGAATTGAGCTAAAGAAAACAAGAGCTTGATACTTGTAGAAAAAGAGTTGTAGAAGTTGAGGACCAGCTCTATACCAAGAAGAACATAGAGCTAATGATCAATCACCCTACACTCCTACAAGATATGGAGCTCTTAATTACACAAAGACGCACATAAGCTACTATTGGGGAATCCCACCAGGATACCAAAATCGGACAAGTCCATGAGCGTGAGATACCAAGAAGGGCCAATATGGGTAGGGGAGGAGATCTAGGAAGGGGGGGGGGGAATTCCGGAGAGAGCTAGAAACGATCCGGCCATGGACCTTAATGGAGCCACAAGGAAAGACTTGTTAAATATTGCTGCTGAGATGGGTAGGGGGATGGTCAGGGAGTTGGGTTCTACTTTAGAACCTCGACCTTCCTAGATGAAGCCCCATATCATCTTAAAACTTGTCCAAAAATTCTATGGGGATGGATATCCTATCTAGCATGTAGAGGTTTTTGAATTTACATGTGAAACCTGTGGACCAGTCAGTGATGTGACCATGATACATGCTTTTTTGCTGACCTTAGAAGGAAAAGCTCATTAGTGGTTCTCAGAACCCTTAAGCCTTCACTAGGTTAAAAAATATTTTTGTGCCTAGCTTTGCACGTAGTGGTGTATAGGTGGAGCCCAACTACATAACATCGAACAGAAGGAAGATGAGTCTATGATGAGAGACTATGTTTCTTGCCTCAAACACTTGAATTCAAGATGCAAAATTTAGGAAAGATTGATAGATGATCAATTGTTGCCTTGTTTCAGGAGAGGGGTTAGGGACCATAAAATTCATGATTACTTGGTACTAGCCCACCAACTACCCTTGATGCATGTTGCAAATTGGCAATCAAATACGAAGTTAACATGTTAGAATTGCCACAACCAGAGGATGTTAGAACATTGACAGCAACAACTGCTTCGCGTGTCTTGAGTCATCAAGAAATTGGAACTCGAAGGAAACAAGTCGGACATATGACTATGGATGAGCTCGGCAATGCTATATTTGAGAAACTAAAGGTAAGGGAAGGAAGAGTGATGTCTGGACATCGGCATAGTCACCTTTACCCCTGAAGGGAACTGGTGTGGTGCTCCATGTGCAAACTAAACCATACCACCACTGAATGTCCGCAATTAAGGGAAAGACATGACCAATTAGTGGCAATGGGTACTGCCCTGACCTCTTCTCAAATAGCTCCTCTCCTCCTCATCAGGCTTCCTGCAGATTATGACATGGTTTCCCGAGCTTTGTCTAGAGTTTGATGATCTGTGTACTCTTCTCTTGGAAGAGGAATCCATCTTGGTTTTACAGGGGAAATTGAAAGTTTCATCGTCTATTGGACTTGATCAGGCACTCGTGAGCGACACTGCAGAAGAAAGTCCAGAGCCCGTGTTACAAGTGTGGGAAGAAAGGCCACCTGAAGGATTGTCAGTAAAAGGACAAAGGCAAAGCCAAGGACAAGAGCAAGTCTTCAAAGAAGGGCAAAGACAAGTCCGAGGACACTAACACAAACTCGTCCAGTGATAACCCCAGCTCTCCCAAGGCCTTACAGACTGGAGAGAATATGACTTGTGTCTTGCTCTGATACTAAGGGCATCCCCCCCGCGTGCTATCTTCCAAAAATGGCTTGTGGGTGGGAGAGAGGGCTTTCAAAAGCTCTCTTATATTAAATCTGGAGCATGGTACCCGTATGTCGGAGTTCCAAGTATAAAGACAAGCAAGTTCACTTGATGGTCCGGATGAGTTCCAGGATCAACCAAGTTTCCTTCATGGTTCGGATGAGTTCCATAACTATTGGTCAGCGAGACTATGGACAAGATGTGTTCCATGTTCATTTGTTTGAGGAGGTTATTAGATGTGATGTGTTCAGAGTTCTACTTTGAGTTTGGAGCTAAGCAGATTTTCTTTTGCTCTTTATAGTGGCATTATGTTTTCTAAAGACAACAAGCTGACATGTGCATTTTCTGAGGTGTACTCCATGGTGACACCTTTGTCACATCAGTTTTCTCTAGACTTTTTTGCACACTTCAAGATGCAGAGGGGGTGTTAAAATATTGCATCTTCTTAATGCTATCGTGGAGGTCTTGTCGGCTTGTTTTCTACAGCCGACTTGCTTCATGCACAAGTATATAAGAGCTGCTCTCTTTTATTCATTCAATCATCTTACATTGCCCTATTTGCTTGCTCTTTTACTCTATAACCTCAAGCTAATAAAGCTCTTATTCTTGCTTGCAATCTTTCTCTCTCTCATGTTTATTTGCTTCCACTTGTGCATATTCTTTCACCAATGACATGCCAGTGCTAACTTTCACGACTAAGTGTGGAATTAATCATCTAATCGAAGATTGTCCTCAGCTTCTACTGCTATTCAGGCCACCATTCGTACCATTAGTGTATAGTTTGGGAAGATCACACCGCTCAATGTCCTAACACGAGCTCAAGCTCAGTTGGGTGACAAAGGGAGGAACGAGATGGATGTTACTATTTCCAAATCTGGTTGTAGGAGAAGAGTGAAGAAATTAGGAAAGGGGGACACAAGGGTTACAATCCAAGATGGAATCAAAGAAGACATAATTGATACCGGATCCACGCGATCAAAGGAAGAGGGGGGTCAAGGGATCAATCTGGAAGGGTTAGATCGACGAAAAACAAGGAGAACAACCAGCAATCCCAACGGGGGTTGCTGAATATCCTAATGCTAATGAAGAATTAAGGAAGTAAGAAGGTGCAAAGGCCCTAGTTGAAAAATACCAACAAGTTTATAAAGTTGAGTCTAGGGCGAGTTGACTAGGGCGAGTTGAGTAAGGGATACCATCTATGCACTGGATGTACCACCCCACAATAGGGCCTTGAACCTACCCACCCTGATTCCAGAAGAAACTGAAGCATACTCCCAAACAAACACAATGACTAGACTGTTCGAGGAAAATGAGTTGGGGGGATCCATTCATTCTTTCCCTGTGTGTGGAGGAATACAAGACACCTTGATGGGAAGAACACTCTATATCTAAGGAACCCAGGGATATAGGAAGCCTATCAATGGTGTTATCCATGCCTCTCTAGATGCCCTTGGGTCAGTTATTATGCAATTCACCCACCCTATGGACTGATGTAAAAGAATGGGTTGAAGGAGGTCTAAGGCCAGCGCACAATATGGATGAGGCACTGCCACCCTTGGAAGAAAGACCTTTGAGGTATGCAAAGGAAACGCAAGTGGTTAAGATACCAGTTAACCAATTGGGACGCTACTATGAGAGTGACGGCACGAATTCTTCCATTTCGATTTATCATAATGGATACCAGGCATTAGCCATCCTTGATGGTGGGGCAAGTGTCAGTATCATTACCAAACATTGATGGAAAAATTAGGGTAAGCCGGATCTAAAAAGAGAAGATCTAATCATTAAGATGGCTGATCGGACATCTTCAAGACCCATTGGGCTCTTGGAAAATGTAAAGTTCGTGCATGATTGGGCTTTAGATCATGTATATGTATGCAGGGACTCACAAACATTAAAGTTTGATCTAAGAGCATGGAAGGCAAACCCCATGGAAGGGCAATTGTTTGGTAACGACTCGGTCACAATGGAGAAAACCACATCCCTACAGATATGCCAGCTCACAGAGGGGGAAACCAAGGATGAGGAGGAAATGGAGATGTATGCATCACTCCCTCGGATTTCTATGAGAATTGCATACATGTGTTGGTCACAACAATTGATGTGATGCGACAACCTAAGGGAACCTAGTATTTGGATTCTGGAAACATCCCTATGACTTCCATCTGCATTGTTGATTGGCAAACCGTGGATGGAGAGTCAATGGAGGAGAAATAAAGTACAAAAGGTATCATGGCATGAGTTTGAACCAATAGTCAGCGCATCATGCAATGGCAGAAACAAAAATGGTACCTAGCCCGCCGAAATGCATTACTGCAAAGCAAACCAACGGGATGCCCAATGGTTGAAATATCTTGAGGCTACAAGGGTACATGAGGAATTCTCTAAGGATTGCGGTGAAGAGTTGAGTTTTAAGATTTCTCCCCAGCCTCTCAAGATGTCCAGTATCTTCCCCTGTAATCAAATCCCTCTTCAGAAATATAAAAGATCTTGTTTCTACCTATTTTAGCTTAGAGACAGAAAATATTCTAGAGAGAGGTTATTCAGATTTTAGATATTTTTGGATGGAAAAATATATTATCTTATTAAAATAAATCCCCCCGAAACAGAAGTTCAAAAAGATTTTCAGAAGGTGCATTAGAAATCAATTATAATCTGTTTAAAAGGCCTTATCCTAGGGGTCCAGATTTTTTAAAAAATTTAAATTAAGGTTTTGAGGGACCAAGAATCATCCAAATGTGTGGAGGAGATAATAGAAGAAATAAAGAAAATTCTCCCAAAAATGAGTAAATACTCACATAAGAAGAGTGGACTAAGGACCAAAGGAAATACTAAAAAAATGAATTTTTGACACCTCTAAGAGTGGGGATTCTAAGGAGGCACCTATTTCACGTGTGGTGGAGTTTTAAATTCCTAAAAATTGATATATTTCATCTCTCCTCTCTCCTAATTCAAGTCTAGTTCCAAAAAGTAAGCTAAACTGACCCAAAAATGAATTGACCAAACTGATCTAGAAAATTCTAGAATCAATTTTCTTGGTTAGAAGCTAACTTTTTCCTATAAATAGAAGCCTCCCCCTTTGTTGAAGCTTAATAGTGTTTCATGCACTGTTACTCTACTCCCCCCTAGAGCCAAAAACTATGAATTTATTAATAATTCATTAGTTTTTGACCATTCTCTCTTCTAAAGAATTGGTGGCCACTCTTGTTGCAAAAAAGAGTAGATTCTTCAAACCATCAAGCCAAAGGAAAGCTCCCAGAAATCCCTGTGAGTTAGAAATCCTACTTTTTCTTTACTGTTCTTTTTTAAAATGATAAATTGATGCTATGCCTTGTTGGAAAGGCTTTTCCCCTCTCTTCATTCTTAAATTCAGCCTTTCTTTATCCTAGTTAAGTAATCAAATTGTTAGAATTAAACTTTTAATATTGTTTCTCTTTTAAAAGTGGAATTTGATTAGTTTAGAATGCTTTAAACCATTTGGGGATAATTTTTAAGTAATTTAAGGTTAGGAAAATTTGAAAAATGGTTAGCCTCACAAAGGAGGTTATGGTAAATTTTTCTTAAATTTTGTGAAATAAGTTTTATCTTTTATTATTTAAAAAGTGTAATCCCCATCGTTTGTGTATTCTAAAAGTGTTATTTCATTCTAGGCATAGAAAAATGCATAGTATAAATATTTTTATTATAAAAGTGTTATTTTCATTAAAATTAAATTCTATGCATAGAAGGATGCATATTGATTATTTTTTAAATTATACAAGAGTGATTTTTCAATATTGATTTTTATGCATAAAATGATGTATAAAAGAAAATTTTTATTATAAAAGTGTTACTTTCATCAATATTGATTTTTATGCATAAATAGATGCATAAAATATTTTTTTATATAAAAAAGTTGCTTTCACCAATATTGATTTCTATGCATAAATGAATTTTTTATTATAAAAGTGTTACTTTCATCAAAATTGATTTTTTTATGCATAAAAGGATTTTTATTTCATATAAAAGTGTTATTTCCATAGAAGTTGGATTTTAGGCATAAAAAGATGCCTACAAAATTTTTTATATCAAAATAAGAGTTCTCTTTAATCCTATGTTTAAATCCCATGAATATTGGAAAATAATTAACGCTCCAAGTATTTTCAAACTCAAATTTTACCAAATGATGCATGCCTGCTATAAGATGAGTCCCCTTACTATTAGGCATTTTGGATTAACCACTTGACGTTCCTACACATCCTCTAATGGGGAATTGTATATAGATCTATTACTAACTTGGCTCTCTCAAATGTTATCAAAACCATCTTTAACATGTGTTTCTCCTTGTTCTTAATGCATATCAATTAACATTTGGTATAAATAAAGGTTTTTCATTTCTAGCATGTGTTTCCCTTGCACTTAATGCATATCAATCATCATTTGTTGTAAATAAAGGTTTTTTATTACCATGATTCTTTAACAATGACAGTTGTGATTTCTACAACCTATAAAATCAGAGAAGCTAAAACTTACTCAAATGCGCAAACACATGTCCATAGTGATTCTTCATCATATTTCCAATCCAAGAAACCATTATTTTGTTCATAAAAGTTCACCCCACCATGATTCACAAAATCATGCATGTGGTTGAGTCCTAACACTACAACAAAAGGAAGGGGTAGTGGATACTGTAAGTGTCGGGGTGTAAGCAATATTGTAAGTGCCGCTATAAGGGACACTATTTTTTCTATGCTATAAGCATCGTTGTATAACCGAGGCTATAAATGCTGGTATAATCCATGCTATAAGCACCGATGTAACCCATGCTATAATCACCGCTCAACGACACTGAGAACTTGTTTTTTTCGGCAAATTGACGTATTATCCCCAATCTACCCCATTTTAATTCAATATGTTGAAGACAGATCTAGATTATATACACAAACATATCAACATATCAAAATGCATGTGAAACATACATTTGAAATATATTAGCTCCTTAAAACTAGCTTGTATATTAAATCCAAAATTCCATAGAAGGTGAGTTACATCTTGTGCTAAAGCCAAAATGCCATGATAGGAAAGCTACATCGAGTCTCGAGTTACATAACATGGAATACACAAAGACAAAGGTAGAACATAGTAGGCTAGCGGTCTCTACTCATCCTCATAATCCTCCTCCTCCTCCTCGCCTATTGCCTCTTCTTCATCTTCCTATATCACATAAGATTAAGTAGTATTAAAATACAAATTAGTTAAATTTTTTAAAGCTTCTAAAACCAAAATAATTTAAACTTTTAAAACTTATTCAAACAAGTAACTTTCAACGGGCATAGCATCATAGTTCAAAGAGACACCGTACTATTGATGCAACCGTTCAAAACCTATCCGAGATTCCATTACAATAAGGATAGTCGTACTCCATGAGAAGGAGAGCGCCCCACTACATTTTTCTACATTAAACACATTAGAAAAGAAAAATTTATATAAGTTTAAATTCTATGTAAAACAAACTTTTTGAATACAAAATGGCTAGGTGAAACGTACCCATATTCTATTCCGTGATCTATGGAGAAAATTTCTCAAAACTCAAAGAAAAATCACATCATACTTCAGAAAACAAAGAGATTTCTCTCTCTCTCTCTCTCTCTCTCTCTCTCTTTCTCTGTCTCTCTCTCTCTCTATCTTGCAACTCAAGGCTCTAGAAGAAGCCCAAAAAAAAAGCCCACGAGCATTAGTAGATTATCATGCACGAAAAACAACAAAGATATAAATCCCTTCTAAAAACATGACCTTGAATCAAATTAGAGATGCTACATATAGAAATTAGAGATGTAAAACCCGATATGAGTTTCCTTTAGGCTAAACTACTCATTATGACCCTCTTATACATTATCTAACATGGTTAAGTATAGAATAGAAATTGCTTACAAATGACACCACAAAACATGCATTAAAAGCCCCAAAATTGACCAAAAATCGACATCTCTAAAATTACTAAATTTGTGACCAAACTTAATACTTTATGTTCTCTAAGTATTTTCCACTTTTCAAAATTAAATGTATATGCTAAAAAATCAGGGAGTCAAATGGACCCAAAACTACGTACATATGAGTATCTTACACAAGGTGAGAAATACTTACAAATTTGGCAAGGAAAGATGGCCTTCCACTCGATCCAAGATAAGAAGCCCTATCTTATGTTGTTGTACTCTGGCTACTTCTCTTTCTTACTTGAATACATCGAGGTTTTCTCGATATTTATTTTTTCCTTCTTTCAATCTTTATCTAATTCTCCTCACAACTTGAGGCCACAATGCTTGATGGACTTATCAATCAATGATTTCCTATGACTCATATGGCCTTGCATACAATCTAGCATCTTAAGGTCATGAAACTATACGTTAAGGTGTAGCGCAGGAAATTCTGTCTTCAATACACTTAGAATGTTTTGTTTTTTAGCAAATAACCCACATGACCCATAAACCTTTCCACACCTTTGTAGTTGGTGGGCAGTGGTAGTTCCAAGATTAACTTGACCTTACTATCATCAGGATATGCCCTTTTTTGAGACTATGTGTCCTAGTATCACACCATGCTTGACCCAAAACTGGCACTTCAAAGGGTTTAGTGATATCCGATATAATCGACAATGTTCAAACACCTTCCTCAAATAAAGGATCTTTCCATTGAGAATGTGCATGACCTTGTAAGCGAATGTTCCCCACATGGTATTGAAGGCAGTCTTATGATGGTCTTCTGGTGCTATGGACACCTGATTGTACCCTGAAAACCCATCCAAGAAGCTGTATGCTTCCCTTCTAGCCACTCTTTCCAAGACATGTTTGGTATACGGCAATGGGTAATGGTCCCTTCGAGCGGCTGCATTTACTTTCTTAAGATCGACACATACTCTCAATTTTCCATTCTTTTTCGGCACTATCACAATGGGTGATAACCAATCCGTATGTTTGATTTTGTAGATAAAGTTAGCAGCAATGAGCTTTTCAATTTCCTCCTTTATAATTGCTGCATACTTTGGATTCATTTGGTATGGTTTTTGCCTGGTAGGTTATGAACCTTCCATAATTGGAATCATATATGTCGTACAACCTTGAGCGGTACCCCTTTCATTTCCCTATAGTTCCAAGTGAGACAATCCTTGTATTCCTTGAGAAGAGCGATAAGCTCTACTTCTTCCTTAGAGGTCAAATCTTTGGCAATATATACGGCTCTTACTTCTTCCCCTGATTCCACAATATCAACCTCCTTGACTTCTGTCAGGCCATCATATGATGTTGACAGCCCTTCCTCTCTTAACCTAGTGGCTGTTAACACGGCCAGTCTTCGATCATCAATTATATAGTTCTTGAAATGGTTAGACACTGAGAGTACATTCGTTTTTTCCTCATTGTCTTTTTTTGTTTCTTCCATGATTTTCTTGGCCTCAGGTTCTGCCTCTGCCAAAGCTTTGTTACGTTTTCTACGTCTTGTTTTTGTAAGTTTGGGTATATTGGTTTTCTTAAGGGTGTTTTGATCTAGATTCCTCCCTTCCAACGATATTTTACTTGTGAGATCCCACTACCCCCTCCGCGCACCAAATTCCCGATTGTTGCTAGCAAACAACGAAAGTAGCTCTCTCTTGTGCAGGGCAGGGTTTCCCACTTGGGGCATTGCCCTCGAATGTCCGGGCACAAGACTAAGCTGGTAGTCATTCCGAAAACCGAAATCGAGAAAATTTCCCATGCCTGAAAAATGGGGACGATTCCACCATTTTGAATTTCTTAACGAATTTTTCTAACGAGGTCAAGATACTGAACTAACCTTCATCTAAATAAACCAGATAGAAGGGAAATTATTATAGACTTAACTTGAAGGAATCAACGCTTTTTTCCTAATTGAATTAGGCACAGCCGTTGATCTATTCATTTGAGAAGTCTTCAGGTTATTATTTAACTATTCGAGTTCTAAGCGTATTCCTATTAATCAATTTTATTATTAAAACTCTACTGATTCCAGCCTATCCGGTCCATGGGTTAGCCACCACTCGAATTGGTAGAACCAAACAAGTACTCACCCACCCATAATTGAATACCTTTCTTAACCAACCACTCGAATTGGTAGAACCAAACAAGTACTTACCCACCCATAATTGAATGCCTTTCTTAACTTTTTCTTTAGAATACAGATACGCACACACTCCTCTTTAAACTTTAACTTATAAAACATTCCATTGACAAACAATTATTGGTTACAGATATCATAACTCAAAATTTCCATCGAGTTCCTTGTTTCTCAAAAACAGGTATCACTCTGGACTCTCCGTCGAGACCAGTTAGCCGGCAACACATGGGTGTCCTAAGCACCACGAGCCCGTGCATCGCCTAGTCAAAACCCTCTAGGATCCTCCTTAGGTGTCCTGGCACTTCACTCAGGGACCGCTTCGTCGGCCCTCACCCATCCTACTAGAAGCACACCATTTTACACCATACCCAGGAGGCTGGTCAAGACTTGGGCAGGTTTTTGCCACCACGTGAGCCGTCCTTTGAACACTCCTCGCGAGCTGTTGCAACCGAACTTCCCTTAGAAAACACATATACCAAATGCTCCCTCTTCTGGCGTAAGACACTCCTTTAAGAAAACATGCAAGTTTTTAGTTTTGATTTTCTTTTGAATACAATGAGTATATCTTAATTCCGTATCCAAAGACTTCTAGATCACAGGTCTGGATTCCCAAGCAAAATTCTTCGAATTCTATAATCTTGATCCTCATATCAAAATCAAAGGTCTCAACTTAGTTTCAGATT
The DNA here is from genome assembly GCF_041138505.1 of Cibotium barometz. NCBI lineage: Eukaryota > Viridiplantae > Streptophyta > Polypodiopsida > Cyatheales > Cibotiaceae > Cibotium > Cibotium barometz. The sequence goes on from NC_141104.1 coordinate 30,939,615, forward strand.
CATTGGGTGATTTGAGTATAGATTACTGAACTGGTCACATCGTCTTTTCTTCAAACTGACGAAGGAGTTACGTCTTGGTCATAGTTTGATTCAAGGGTTGAGTCTGGAAAGGTTCTCCCTGAACTATCTTTCTCGAAGGGTAATATTTCAATTACTACTTTACTGAATTTGATTCATGGAGTATTTTGCTTAACTGAATTCAAAACGAATCACGAATTCTTATGAGGAATAAGTTAATCATTTATCTAAAATTCCGACTTCGATAGTTTTTTTGAATTTTCTTCATTACCATCCTAGAGAATATGAAACGGTATAATTTTCCTTCACTGAAATCAAGATGATGCAAAAAAACAATACATTCTAATTATATTCAAGATAGAATTTCCTATGCTACACCCTAACATATAGTTTAATGACCTGAAGATGTTGGAGCGTATTCAAAGACATGTGAGGCATATGAAATCATTGATTGATAAGGCCATCAAGTATTGTGGCCTCACGCTACAAGGATAATCAGATAAAGATTGAAGGAAGGAAAAAACACATATTGAGAAAACCTCGATCTATTCAATCAAGAAAGAGAAGCAACCGGAGTACGACAACATAGGATAGGGCTACTCATCTTGGATCAGGTGGAAGGCCATCTTTCCTTACTCAATTTGTAAGTATTTCTCACATTTCCATTTAGTATTCAAAATTTCGTTTTACATAGAATTTAAACTTATATAAATTTTTCTTTTGAATGTGTGTTTAATGTAGAAAAATGTGGTGAGCCACTCTCCTTCTCATGAGGAGTACGACTATTCTTATTACAATGGGATCTCAGATATGTTTGAATGGTTGTGTCAACAACATAGTGTCTCTTTGAACGTTGATGCTATTCCTATTGAAAGTTACTTGTTTGAATAAGTTTTAAAAGTTTAAATTATTTTGGTTTTAGAAGATTTTAGAAATTTACCTAGTTTGTATTTTAATATTACTTAATCTTATGTGATATAGGAACATGAAGAAGAGACAATAGGTGAGGAGGAGGAGGATGATGATGAGGATGAGTAGAGACCCCTTGCCTACTATGTTTTACCTTTGTCTTTTTGTATTCCCTGTTATGTAACTTGAAACTCGATGTAGCTTGCCTATCATGGCATTTCGATTTTACTACAAGCTGTAACTCGTCTTCTATGAAATTTTGGATTTATTACAAATAAGTTTTTAGGAGCTAATATATTTCAAATGTATGTTTCACATATATTTTGATATGTCAATATGTTTGTGTATACAAATTAGTTCTGTAGCCAATCTTTTAAAAAAAAGGTTCTTAGTGCCACTGAGAGCGACGATTATAGCATGGGTTACAAGGCGCTTATAGAGTGGATTATACCAACATTTATAGCCTCGGTTATAACGGTGCTTAAAGTGTGGGTAAAAACGGTGCTTATAGCATAGAAAAAATAGTGTCACTTATAGTGGAAATTATAGTATTGCTTACATCCTGACACTTTTCCATTTCTCTTTATAAAAGCCATATTATAAACTTCGCTACCCTCTCTTTTTGTTGTAGTGTTAGGTCTTAACCACCACAGGAAGTATTTAGAGAATCATGGTGGTGAACTTTTATGAAATTACAAAAGAATGGTTTCTTGGATTGGAAATATGATGAGGAAACACTATGGACATGTGGTTGCACATTTGAGTGAGTTTCAGCTTCCATGGTTTTGTAGGTGGTAGAAATCACAACCGTGATTGTTGAAGAATCATGGTGATAAAAAACTTTATTTACAACAAATGATGATTGATATGCATTAAGTGCAAGGGGAAAAACATGTTAGAGGTGAAAAACCTTTATATATACCAAATGTTGATTGATATGCATTAAGAACAAGGAGAAACACGTGCTATAGATGGTGTTGATAACATTTGAGATAGCCAAGTCAGCATGATTATGTAGCAGAGATAAGAGTCAGAGGAGTGCTTCTTGGAAGAATCAGAGTGATAATATCACATATAGACAAAGACGAGATGACTAGAGTAGTTCACACATGATGAGAGAATACCAAAATACCATGCACTTGAACACTTGGATGAAGATTTGTTGGCATGATTATGTGGAATCACGGGCATGATTCTTAGAAAAATCATGACCATGAGAATTAATGCAACATATGAAATGAATGTAAAGTATACATATGGAGTGCATTTTTCAAGTATTGTGGTGATGATTTAAGTGTATTTCCACATGTTTTTGCAGTCGTGATTTTTAGGTGAAGAAATCACGGGGATGATTTCTAGAGAATCACGGCAATGAAAGCTTATTGAAATGTAGTGAGAGTGATCATCTTTTTATTTTTGGAATCATGAGCAAAATTTTAGGAAAATCACGGCAAATGGTTTTGTGGTTTTCTTCATCCATAAGAAGATATGTTAAGCATGGGTAGCATCTTTATGATGGCAAATGATCAATTCTGATGACTTTCTTTAGGCGTGATTGGGGATCATGGCTGTGATTGGCATGATTGTAAAATAATGCATGATTGTAAAATAACCACCAACCAAACTTTTTGGGTAGTGTACTTTTGGCGAATTTACCTCCAGAACCCACTAAAAACAAGAGAATTTTGGGCGATTTAAAGCGCTCTTGGTGTAATAGCTCGACAATATGAAAGACCCCTCGAAAATAGCCCTTGGGCTAAAAATAGCCGTTTATTCACTACTACATGATAGCCTAATACCGGCGCTTATACCGACGTCATTAAACGGGGTCTAAAAAAGCCCCGCTCATCGGTATAAACGTCAGTATCTGCGCCGGAACGACGATGTCGGTATAAGCGTCGGGGATTAATATCGGCACTTATACCGGTGTCTATACCGACGTTACACCAACACCTATACCAACGAGTATACGGGCATCTATACCGACGCATATATCGACAACTATACCGGCCCCTTTACCGGGGAATTTACCGGTGTCTAAACCGACGTTACACCGGCGCTTATACCGATGAGCATACCGGCATCTATACCGGCACATATACCGGCAACTATACCGGCACCTGTACCGATGTCGGTATAAGCGTCGAGGATTAATATCGGCGCTTATACCCGTGTCTATACCGACGTTACACCAACACCTATACCAACGAGTATACGGGCATCTATACCGACGCATATATCGACAACTATATCGGCCCCTTTACCGGGGAATTTACCGGTGTCTAAACCGACGTTACACCGGCGCTTATACCGACGAGCATACTGGCATCTATACCGGCACATATACCGGCAACTATACCGGCGCCTGTACCGATATCTATACCGGGGAGTATACCGACGCTATAGCAGAATTTTTTTTAGACAGAATGGTGTTGCCTGGCTGCCTGCAATGAATAGGACTCACTACAAGACAATGCTGCCATACACGCGTTTCATACACGCGATAAATTACGAACGCGTGTATGGTCGCGCTTGTATTTGAATAGAATCGGGCGCGTGTATCTTTGCATTTAAATTCGCGTGTATATTTGCATTAATAAACGCGTGTATAAAAGCGTCTATATACACGCAGTAATACACGCACCTATACACGATAATATTTACGGGGTAATACTCGCTATTATACACGGATAAATACACGCAACTATACACGGATTAATACACGCATGGCAGAGAAAAACTGAAAAAAAACTGAATTCCTTTACAAAATTAAAAACTATTTTCCTTAAACCATCTCATAGTACATTACAGTATAGATCATTACACAATCCCACTACATGCATTTACAACAATGAAATATATTCAAGAATAAATCATATTGCATATGAGATGATGGAAATGTCATCAATTTAGAACATACAGTGACGGATTGGTTAGGGTTCGATCTCATCTTCAATAAGATCCATCCTTGCCAAACGATCAACATCAATATCCATTTGATCAATTGGTAAGGCTACGATTAAATTTATTCCACTATCGATATTCTGTACTCCATTGATAATGGTATCGATGTCCTGATCATCCTCATCAACATCACCATCATCCTCAATGGTAGGGTCATTCTCATGATCATGAGAAATGGCATGCTCATCCTCATTATCACGATCATCTCTTATTTCTTGATCATCGATCACAACATCTTCAATGGCATATGCATGTTCGACGTCATCTTCATTGCGGCTTGTTACATCCTCCATATGCTCCATATCAGTGAATGTATTATACATCACTTTGGAACGTGGTGCAATAGGGATGACGTACCACCATTTGATGTCATGCACCATTGGTAGATAGATAACCTACTCAAATACACACAGTACAGTAATTAATTAGCATATCAAAAGTCAAGGGGTACGCGAGCTTAGATATATATGTACATGAAACACATTAGTAAAAAAATGCATACCTGCTCACATTGTTGTGGCAATACGAGCCTATCTTTCTTTGTTTGCCAGAACTTTGTAGAGTCAATAGTTACATATCCACTTGCATGGCGTTTTATCGTTGCATCAGGCCCTTTTTCCACCACGTTCATTTGCCATTTGACATCCAAAACATACACAAAGAAGCGACGAAAGTCAAGCCTAAATATGTCTTGGATTATGCCACAATAATCATCCATTTTTCCATTAGCTCCCTCAAAGCTACTAATGACACCGCAATCTTGTGTATTTCTCTTTTCATCAATTCTTTGTGTTCGAAAATGCTTGCCTTCACACCATATAGCATTGAACATAGTGCACTGGACCAAAATAGAAACAATATTTGTGTAAGCAATGTGAATAAATATTAAAAGAAAATCACTTACAACTAATGCAAAACATTAGTTCTATGTACCTTTGACATGCATCCTCGTGCATACTCCCATTCTTCCGCCGTGATATGCAGCCCCTCGTCACTCTCTGCTCTCTCCATTTCCTCATGCAACCAATCAACATGGATATCATTCGGAAGTGTTGCTAGATGCTTAGGGTACGCCTTCCGAGAGCCATGTTGCCTCCGAAAGAGAGCTCTTTCTGCTTGCCTTTTTGTCCTTGCATCCTCATATCTTGTAACCCATCTGCTCATCACATCACTATTAAGGATACAAGTGAAATTGAGATCATCAATCAACGTTTTGTCAATTACTTTACTCTGTCCTTTTCCTTGAGGCACAATAGAGGTCATCCTCAAGTCCTCTTCATTGCTCCATAGTCGTGGCAAAGAGCTGTCCACCTGACCAAGAAATTCTGAAATATATACAAGCGACTCTTGTATCAACCAACCCTCGGCCATGCTTCCTTCAGGCCTTGCACTTTGCCTCACAAAGTCTTTTAAGGTCTTCATGAAGCGCTCTAGGAAGAACATCCAACGTGCATGCACAGTACCACATAAAGCAATTTCGTCCACTAAATGCACAATGAGATGTAGTTGACTTGTGAGAATGGTTCGCGGAAAAGTCTCCTCTACCAAACAAACCACCTCCACTGCCATAACACGCGCATCATCCAACGTGGCTGGATCAATTGCTTTGGAACTAACATATCTGAAAAATAAATAAATAGTACGTTATACCTCATGCACGTTCATTTTGCAAGGTATAATGAAGGGTGATCTGAGCATGGGTTTTACATACCTCACAAGCTCGCCCATCTTATAAATACATTTTTTCAAACTCTTATTCGCACAATGGTCGATGCTAGTAGGTAGTATGAACTGCGCACATAAGAGCACATTTATGGTTTATGGCATTACAAAATTTAATTTCAACGTACGTACAAAACTTGGAAAACGCTTACTTGAAGCATCTTGTGCCAATCGTGGGACTTCAACCCATATAGTTGCTCAACGCCTCTTTTCTTAGTGGTTGTAAAGGCTCCCTTCAATGATCTCATGCATCCAGTGGGAGTACGCAAAGTGGTGATGGCCTGCTTTACCTGCTTCTCCTCTTTCTTTGATATAATCCATGGTGCAGGCGGAAGACGAACGTGCCCACCCACCTCTCGTGGCCAAGCTTGACGCATACGTCCTGCGACCCGCAAGTCCTCACGTACGCTAACATTGTCTCGTTTACCAATAATATGTTCCCAAATACCAGATCCCACATTCTTGAAGATGTGCATGGGATCAAGAAGATGGTTGATCTTAAGATGGGTCCAATATGGCAGCCGGAAAAAAATGGAGTACCTGCACAAGGGATTGCTCTATGTGACCTTTAATCCAATTAGAGACTACACAAAACAAGATTGAAAAAACATCACTATACCTGTTCATGCCATCTGGAGGAAGAATAGTTGTAGACTCCCAAATACGCTTCCAATCTTTTGCACGAAGTGTTTGTGGAGGAATGTTACTCTTACTAGCAACATATTTAGGATGATCTGAGGGGAGAAATCGATGATGATTATCGAATATAGTCTTACACAAACCATCAGCATACTCATGTACTAACGAAGGGCCACAAATAAACAGGACATGCATGTTTACCCGATGTTTTCAAACCTGTTAAAATATAAATAAAAGTTAGAATAATAAAGTCAAACCGTCTAATTAATATATATAGCCAATAGTAATAGAGTAGGGAGGTAATTAGACGTCTTACCAGAACAATCGCTGTATCCAAGCTGTTTTAAAGCTGGGCCACTCATCTTCAATATGCTTCCAAGCAGGAGTGTCTGCGGGAATTCTCCACATGCCATCATCCGATCGATGTGAGGAATGCCATGACATGAGCTCTGCTATAGATTTGCACTTGAACATGTGTTTGATGCGAGGAATTATAGGAAAGTGTCGCAAGACTTTACGAGGTACATCAAAACTCTTCATATCTGTTCTGTACCTTGCTTCACCACAAGTGGGACATGTCAGAGCCTCCTTATGCGTCCCACGAAAGAGAATGCAATCATTGACGCATGCATGTATTTTATCATAATCCAGTCCTCCAAGAGATGTCACATAGCGCCTCGCTATGTCTCTTGAGGTGGGCAGTCTATTTTCCTTTGGAAGCATATTTGACAATAGCCTGCATCCAATATCATCAATTATAATTAGTCTTAAATCCTAAACCTTAAACCACTAATTCAAATTTATAAGTTAGAATGCTTACTTCAACAATGCGTCAAGACTTGCATTGCTCCATCCATAAACTGTTTGTATATTAAGTAGTTCAAGGGAAGCACGTAAAACTGAGAATGTGCACCCTTCAAACACCGGTGTCGATGAAGCTTTATAAAGATGCTCTTGTTCCATATCATCGTCGTCCATACCTTTGGGATCATCCTTAAAAAGATTTCGCACCATATCATCAAGCACCTCCTCTTCCACAACTTCGTGAGGTGCAGGGCTATTGTCGTCCCTTTCCCACTCATCTCTGACATTAGATCCCGAAGCTCCAGCATCATCTCGTCGACGCTTTACGTGCTCTCGTCGCGCGTAGGGTACCATGTTAGGGTGTGGTACTGCATCCTGCTTCAATTTATCAAATTATATGTTACAACTCTATTAATCTAATTTGGATACCATGAGTCATTTGAATACCATCAATTTACATCTACTCACCTCCAAACCTGTTTGATTCCATTCTCCATACATGGAGATATGATTCAAGGTAATTCGACGTGCTCGTACAATGCATCCTTGACATCGATTACACATACATTTGATCCGTTGTCCCAACCACACATCGCGATTACGATGACGCATTGTCTCATCTTCCTCAGAACTGCTTGAAGAGGTTGATGACATCCTGTGTACAAATCAGAAAACACAAACTCATTATATATTTTTAATGAAAGCACAAAAACGCGTGTATTCACGCGGCTATCTCCTACAATTTGCGTGTATAAACGCGGCTACTTCCTAAAAAACGCGTGTATTCACGCGGCTAATATCTGCAAAACACGTGTATAAACGCAGCTACAATCATGTACACGCGAATATACCTGCGTTTATATACGCGAATATAAACGCACACATAAACGCGGCGGCATATTTAAACTAAACATAGCCCGCCTTCCCCAAATATAGATTTTGAACTTAGAAATCAACAGTGCGCCTGTTTTCGCCTCTTCCAACAGCAAAGAGGGAGCAGAGAAAGGAGCACACACACGGGAGAAGGAGGGAGCAGAGAAGGAGCAGAGAGGACTCACTTTTTCAGAGGTGAGTCACTTTGTCCTGTGCCTTGTCTCTTTTGTCAGATTTGTTTACTTTGCTCTTTGCTCTTTGGGTTTGTCTTTTTGCACACGATTGGGTTGCTGCATCCTGACAGGGGCGACAATGGCTGGTCCTTTTGTAAGGACATTCTGTTTTTGTCGGGGGGTCGGTCTTTTCGAGAAATTTTTTTCGCAGGTCGCGTGTAAGAACGCGTGTAGGAACGCGTGTAACCTGTCTGCAGAGTTTTTCCACGCGCATATACACGCGTTTGTTGCCGGGTATATACACGCGTTTTTTGCCGGGTGTATACACGCGTTTCTGCAGACAGAAAGCTGCCGCGTTTCAGATTTCAGGGTTTGCAGGCATTTGACTTGTGTAATGACAATGTGTGAGTCAAGAGACAGCCCATGATGTACATGATGATGTTTGTTGCAGGTTCTTTATGGATATTCCAGGTTCTTCATCCGATCCATTTGCGTACAGCAATTGGTTGATGGAGATGATGAATCACTTTGGGCGCCAACCTGGTCCGGTTGAGTTTACAGAGTATATGTATGTCCATCCCCCTCCTTCCCTGCCTGGTGTCTATACCCCTGTCGCGAGTATCCAGGGCACTCCAGTGCCGTCTATTCCTCCGAGTCCGACGAGACGGCATGCAGCTTCTCCTCTTCCACGTCCACCGAGGAGACATACCTCGTCCCAGACACACTCACGTACACCCTCACAGCCACCATCACGTGCTCCCTCAGAGCCACTGTCACGTCAGGGCTCACAGCCACCGTCACGTAGACAATCCCCCAGTCGTGACTCCACCCGCAGCAGTAGGAAGAGTGGGAGTGGGGGAGGATGCGGCGGGTGCTTTGGTGGGGGAGGTGGGGGAGGTGGGGGAGGTAGTAGGGCACGGGGTGAGAACGCGTGTAGGAACGCGTGTAACCTGTCTGCAGAGTTTTTCCACGCGCATATACACGCGTTTGTTGCCGGGTATATACACGCGTTTTTTGCCGGGTGTATACACGCGTTTCTGCAGACAGAAAACTGCCGCGTTTCAGATTTCAGGGTTTGCAGGCATTTGACTTGTGTAATGACAATGTGTGAGTCAAGAGACAGCCCATGATGTACATGATGATGTTTGTTGCAGGTTCTTTATGGATATTCCAGGTTCTTCATCCGATCCATTTGCGTACAGCAATTGGTTGATGGAGATGATGAATCACTTTGGGCGCCAACCTGGTCCGGTTGAGCTTACAGAGTATATGTATGTCCATCCCCCTCCTTCCCTGCCTGGTGTCTATACCCCTGTCGCGAGTATCCAGGGCACTCCAGTGCCGTCTATTCCTCCGAGTCCGACGAGACGGCATGCAGCTTCTCCTCTTCCACGTCCACCGAGGAGACATACCTCGTCCCAGACACACTCACGTACACCCTCACAGCCACCATCACGTGCTCCCTCAGAGCCACCGTCACGTCAGGGCTCACAGCCACCGTCACGTAGACAATCCCCCAGTCGTGACTCCACCCGCAGCAGTAGGAAGAGTGGGAGTGGGGGAGGATGCGGCGGGTGCTTTGGTGGGGGAGGTGGGGGAGGTGGGGGAGGTAGTAGGGCACGGGGTGAGAGAGGAGATAGAGGGAGAAGAGTTAGAGGAGACAGTTCGGAAGAGGAGGAGATGAGAGAGATGGAGAGAGTGGTTTGCTATGATGTGACGGATAGGGGCGGGATAGTGATGGATGCGAGGGGGAGGGAGGTAATGGAATACATGCGTGGGGTAGTATCAAACTCATATAGAAATTGTTTTATTAAATTTAAAGATCAAAATAGCCGATTAGTTGGGGAGGTGATAGAGGCTGTACACAGTCGGTACCCCAATCCCCCACATGCTACATTCTCGGATGTATGGGGAAGGACGCGAATAAGGGAGATCTTAAGTAATAAAAGATCTCACCTTAAAAAACTCGCGTACGATGACCGGCTAAATGTAGCTGCGGGTGGCTATCCTGCCGAGAAACCTGCCACTGCGCACAAACGCGAGTGGAAGGAGGCAAAGAAACGAGCAGAGGGTGGCGTGAAGAGCAGGCAGCATGTGGAGGCACGACGGATCCAGATGGAGACCGTTGGATCTTCGCATTTCGGATCTGGCGGCGTCGAGTCATGGGAGGCAGAGTTCGTAAGTATCCTGTCACTTTATTTGATTGTTTACTTAATTCATTGATTCTATGAATTGTTTTAATCTTACAAATTGTGTTGATTATGATACAGCGACGGGTTACGGGGAGGAAGCCCACAACCCACGATACTGCGTATGCTCGCCGGCATAGCAGACGTGACACGTGGGCCATCTTCAGAGCCGAGGGACGTATTACGGACGCGCAGTTTGAGTTGGCCATGAGACCATACGGTCGACAGGTACTTGAAAATTCGTAACGAATGGTTTTGGTTTATTGAATTGCATATATATATATATATATATACTTATATACTATATATTACTTGAACAGGCACAAGCTGCTGATGATCCACCGGCCGCCGCTGCAGAGGGTGGACGTGAGCACTACTCCTCGGACATTCCGACCGATGCGAGCTCATCTGAGCATGAGGGGAGCACCGAGTCATCATCTGGGTCTGAGTAGTACTCAGATTTGTAGTATCACATTCCATATTTAGGATGTGATTGTATATATTTTTTTGTAAACTCAAGCCATGGGCTACTTCGAGATATGGACTCCCTTGTATACATGTATGAAATTTTGATAGTAATATTGAATTGATTGATCGATAGTATTACATTCATGGCTCTCTTGAATCGTGTAATGACAATGTATGCATTCATGTCGTTCTTGTCTTAATCTCCCTCGTGCATATGTTCTTCGTGGATGGTCTAATGCACCAAAAACCCTAAACCAGAGAGTGCTATTGGGTGCTGGAATGCTGGAACAGTATTCAGGCACCAAATAGCACTCTCTGGATTTTTTTTTTTGCTCTCTGTTCGCGTGTATAAACGCGTCAAAACTGCTAAAAATTGCGTGTATCTGCGCGGATACACTGGAAATAACGCGTGTATACACGCGTATAAACTGGCAGTAACGCGTGTATAAGCGCATCTAAATAAAATAAACGCGTGTACAGACGCAAGTAAAAACGCGGCTGGGACATTGGAACTGAACAGGATGCGGCTATACACCCGTGTATAACCGCGTCTAATAGTAGAAGACGCGTGTATACTGGCGTGTATTAATGCGTCTGCAAAAAAAAACGCGGCTACACACCCGTGTATACGCGCGTCTGAGAGGTACTTTACACGCGTTTTTACACGCATGTCTGTGGCCGCGAGAATACACGCGCTGATACACGGGCCCGCTACTTTTTTTCACAAGTCATTTTTAGCGGCTAAGAGCGCGGGTATGAGCCCAATCCCTTGTAGTGACTCAACAGCAGTAAACAGACAACACCATTTTGTCTAAAATAGAGCACAAAAGACAACCGTGCTCGTTTTTTTATTTTTCAGATAAACAAGAAATTAAATTAAACATTAATACTCAAGAATGTTTTGATCATATACCAATAGTTTGAAGGTCGTTTACATTATGGTAATGCCTCCCAATTGACATTCTCTCCTTCTTCTTCAAGCATCTCAAATAAGGCCACAAGGCCATGTTTGTGAGTGTACTTCTCTTCTCGTCTACTTGGTGGGCGATTCATGGCCAACTCCTACACAAACGATTAACAATTACAACTTTTAGAAATCAACATTTAGCCCACATACATACATTTAGATAAACAAAATTGCTACAAATACTTATGAATTCATGGCGCATGGTTTCATAACCACCACTCCCAAGATGAGAAGCCCCTACTGTTTGGAGTCTTGCCCTTGCCGCCTCTCTTTGTTGTTGAAACCTCTTTGGTGTCTCTGTGAGCTCCTGAGCAATGGCTTCCCACTCCCTGTCATCTAGCCAAACAAGTTTCTCTTTCCCCTCTCTAAATGCATCCCTCGCCTCTGACCTACGATGCCCCATCAAAATGCGAGCTGTATACTGTATCCACTCATTAGAGATGACATTCATAGGGTTAGATGGCTGAAACTCTTGCTTTATCTTTTTATTTATGTAATTTTTCTTCTCCTTATCTTGCTGATCCCATTTAGTCATGATAGAGTTGTGAAACTGTATAGTGCACAATTGTCGAATTCGTGTCTTCATTGCCTTCCCTGCACTATTCATTATTGGTGCCCCATCCCTAATTGTGTATATCTTGCTGTTTTCATGGTCATGTGTACTCCAGGGAGTGGAAGGTGAACCTATGGGTGTGCTGTCAATAGATGAGAGCGAAGGACGACGCTCACGTGGTGGTGGTGTCACAGGATCTATGGCACTACCACCACAACAACCTCCCCCTAAAGACCTAATACGTGAGCAATGTCTATGTGAAGAAGTGTTAGATCGAGCTGTAAGAGGAGTGGAAGGTTGTGTGGTATGAGGTGTGGGAGCTGCTATCGTACCTACGAGTGTGGGAACTGGCATCGTGAAGCCAGATGGTGAGGCAGATGTCCCTGCTCCAGAACCCCAATAACTCTGAGCCATGGCTCTCTGCTCTGGAGTCATGGACGAGAGAAAACCATATAACTGCTGGGGACTCATGCCCTGCGGTGTAGGGTTAAATGAGAAATTAGGACTGTAGTGTCGAGCGGCGGTGAGTCATCACCCATGGCGTGTTGGATAAAAAACCATATGACAAACTTGTGCGAAATGAAAATTACACGGTAAACAATGAAAGAACCATATGACAAACATTAACAATGATAAACAACAATGGTAAAACCATATCAATTTGCACCTACACTAGTGATTATGATGGTAAACATTAACAATGGTAAACAATGAAAGGACCATATGACAAACATTAACTTTCCTAAACAACAATGGTAAACCAGATCACTTTGCACCTTCAATGTCATAAAATCATTACAAATATGTCATAACTATTTGCATAATCATTAAGACACTACTACATGTTAGCCTAATATCGGCGCTTATACCGACGTCATTGAACAGGGTCTAAAAAAGCCCCGCCTCATCGGTATAAACGCCGGTATATGCGCCGGAACCACGACATCGGTATAAGCGTCGGGGAACAAAACCGGCGCCTATACCGGTGTCAATACCGATGTTTCACCGGCGCTAATATCGACGTCTATACCGGCGTCTAAACCGGCAACTATACCAGCACTTATACCGGGTTGTATACCTGCCCCTATACCGACGTTCACTGGCATCTATACCGACGGCAGTACCGGCACTTATACCGGCATATATACCGATGAATATACCGGTGTATATACCGGGGAATATACCGACGCAGTACCAAAAATTATTTTTTGGACAGAATAGTGTTGCCTGGCTGTTGCCTGGCTGCTTGCAATGAACAGGATCAACAACAGCGAACAGAGAGCACCATTCTATCTAAAATAGAGCACAAAAATAACCGTGCTCGTTTTTTTATTTTCCAGATCGATAAACAAGAAATTAAATTAAACATTAATACTCAAGAATGTTTTGATCATATACCATTAGTTTGAAGGTCATCTTACATCATGGTAATGCCTCCCAATTGACGGTCTCTCCTTCTTCTTCAAGCATCTCAAATAAGGCCACAAGGCCATGTTTGTGAGCGTACTTCTCCTCTCGCCTACTTGGTGGGCGACGATTCATGGCCAACTCCTACACAAACGATTAACAATTATAACTTTTAGAAATCAACATTTAGCCCACATACATACATTAACATAAATAAAATTGCTACAAATACTTACGAATTCATGGCGCATGGTTTCGTAACCACCACTCCCAAGATGAGAAGCCCCTACTGTTTGGAGTCTTGCCCTTGCCGCCTCTCTTTGTTGTTGAAACCTCTTTGGTGTCTCTGTGAGCTCCTGAGCAATGGCTGCCCACTCCCATCTAGCCAAACAGGTTTCTCTTTCCCCTCTCTAAATGCATCCCTCGCCTCTGACCTACGATGCCCCATCAAAATGCGAGCTGTATACTGTATCCACTCATTAGAGACGACATTCATAGGGTCAGATGGCTGAAACTCTTGCTTTATCTTTGTATTTATATAATTTTTCTTCCCCTTATCTTGCTGATCCCATTTAGTCATGACAGAGTCGTGAAACTGTATAGTGCACAATTGTCGAATGCGTGTCTTCACTCATTGCCTTCCCTGCACTATTCATTATTGGTGCCCCATCCCTAATTGTGTATATCTTGCTGTTGTCATGGTCATGTGTACCCCAGGGAGTGGAAGGTGACCCTATGGGTGTGCTATCAACAGATGAGAGCGAAGGACGACGCTCACGTGGTGGTGGTGTCACAGGATCTGTGGCACTACCACCACAACAACCTCCCCCTGAAGACCTACTACGTGAGCGACGTCTATGTGAAGAGGTGGTAGATCAAGCTGTAAGAGGAGTGGAAGGCTGTGTGGTATGAGGTGTGGGAGCTGCTGTCGTACCCACGGGTGTGGGAACTGGCGTCGGGAAGCCAGATGGTGAGGCAGATGTCCCTGCTCCAGAACCCCAATAACTCTGAGCCATGGCTCTCTGCTGTGGAGTCATGGACGAGAGAAAACCATATAACTGCTGGGGACTCATGCCCTACGGTGTAGGATTAAATGAGAAATCAGGACTGTAGTCGTAGGGCGGTGAGTCACCCATGGCTTGTTTGGACAAAAAACCATATGACAAACTTGTGCGAAATGAAAATTACACGGTAAACAATGAAAGAACCATATGACAAACATTAACAATGATAAACAACAATGGTAAAACTATATCAACTTGCACCTACAGTAGTGATTATGATGGTAAACATTAACAATGGTAAACAATGAAAGAACCTTCAATGTCATAAAATCATTACAAATATGTCATAACTATTTGCATAATCATTAAGATACATCATTTTAAAAATCATTATCTATTCTATCATCCTCATTAAGATCAGTAGCCCCAAAGAGATCTATGTCTATGTACATTTCAGCATCCTCATCATTAAAATTCCCTTGATGAAGGATGTCCTCATCATCTATGTCTTCTTCCTCATCAACATGTTTTTCAGCTTCCTTGGTTTGCACCTCTTCATTTGGATCTTGCTCTAGTTGCTCCTCTTCATTTGCTTGCTCCTCTTCATTGTTGATATCGGCTTGTTCTTGCTACTCTCCACCACCCTGTGCATCCA
This sequence comes from Cibotium barometz, assembly GCF_041138505.1. Lineage (NCBI taxonomy): Eukaryota > Viridiplantae > Streptophyta > Polypodiopsida > Cyatheales > Cibotiaceae > Cibotium > Cibotium barometz. The sequence continues at coordinate 30,954,960 of NC_141104.1, forward strand.
CATCACCTTGTTGTAGCTCAAATTCTTCAAAAATTCGCTTACTGCGGGGGGCGACTTGAACCACAAATAGCCAGTGTGGATCTTTTGGATCCGCTTTAAAGACAACCTGCTCACAATGCGCTAGGCGCACAAAAGTATCTTGCTGATCGGTCCATACCTTGGTGGAGTCCACTTGGATGAGGCCACTCTTGTCTCTACGTACAGTTGCATGTGGCCCATTCGTGATTACCTTGAACCACTTCACATCAAAGATGAACAACTCAAAACTTTTGAAGCCAACCTTTAATATATCTTGAATGGTTCCAAAGTAATCAAGCATTCCAGTAATTGTGTTATCATCACTTGCACTTGCACGACTTTCTTGAACAAACTGTGCTGTGACACCACAATCAAAGGTTGCTCTTCTTTGGTCTATTCGTTCTACTCGAAAATGATGTCCATGTGACCAAAACGCCCCATATTTGTGATACTACAAATAGCACATAAAGATTGTTGATGGAGAAACAAACACTGAGACATGTAGAGAAAAAAAAGAGAGACATGTAGAACTTAAACACTTACATGCCAATCGCATCCTTTTGTAAGCTCCTCCTCCTCCTCTGTTATAGTTAAACCAGCACGTTTGGCTTCTAAAATTGTAGCTTCTAGCCATCTACCTGTGGGAAAGTCCGGAAGAGCTTGCATACCTTCTGGATATGGGAGACTTCTTGTAGTGCGATTCCTTCTGAAACTTAAACGATCTTGTACTCGCTGTCGCTTGAGAGCTTCATATGTCTCAATCCACTTCTCCATTACATGAGAGTTCAAGATGCAAAATTTATTGATTTTTTCCCTCAAATTGTTATCCATCTTTCTCTTAATGCCTTGGCCTTGAGGTTCCTCACCAATGACTCGCCTGTTAGACTCTTGAGACCATAGTCGAGGTATCTCTGGATCTGAGGAACTTAAATATTCAGTGATGTAAACAAGGGACTCTTGTATCTGCCACCCTTCTGACATACTACCCTCTGGGTGAGCCATTTGGCGAACAAATCCCTTTAATGTCTTCATAAACCTCTCCAAAAAGAACATCCATCTTGAATGGACTGTTCCAGCAACTGCAACCTCATCTACAACATGAACTAGCAGATGCATCTGGATTGTTAATAAACTTGTAGGGAAAAACTTCTCTACCATGCAGACTGCCTCTATGGAGTTTAAACGCGCTGTCTCCAAAGTGTCTCTCTTTATCTCTTTTGAAGAAATCCCGCGCACCAATGTGCCAATCTTATAGATAGTTGCTCTAATTTCTTCAGTGAGGCAATCTTTTATTGCTATGGGTAGCACAAATTGTAGAAACTTGTGCCAATCATGACTCTTGAGGCCACTAAGATCATCATCCTTTGTAAATGCACTTTTCAAGCAATGCATACAACCTGTAGGAGTCCGAAACTCTGAAATTGTCCTCTTGACTTGTTGTTCCTCCATCTTACTAAAAACCCATGGGGCTCTTGGAAGTAGCACCTTTCCGTTGGGTCTAGTGCGAGCCCACAACTCTTGCATGCAACCAATCTCTTCCAAGTCATCCCTTTGGCCTTTAGTCTCCTTTTTTCCTGTCATGGTCTTCCACAGAATGTCAGCTACATTCTTGAAAATATGCATCGGGTCAAGCAAATGGTTTATAAGGAGATCACCCCAATAGGGGAGTTGGTGAAAGATAGAGAGCCTCTTCATCCCAGGACATGCCAAGTTGCCACATTCCTCCCATTTGATCTTCCAATCGCTTGCCTTCAATGCACTTGGAGGAGGTCTTCCTAGATTACCATCCCGCAATTCATGATTTTCTGGAAGATACCTAACATGTCCTTGGTAGACATTCTTTCGTAATGCTTTTGAGTATCTTGAATCAAGTCGAGGACCACATACATGACATGCATTGTAACCCGATAAAGACAAACCTGAGCATTCTCCATAGCCAGGCCAATCATGCATTGTCCACATGAGAATACCTTGCACAGTTGTAAGTCTTTGGCCACTCTGCTGCTTTGACATGTCCTTCACTTCAATTCCGTTCCACAAGGTGCGTAACTCATCAATAAGTGGTGCCAAATATACATCCATGTTCTTCACCTTGTACTTTCCTGGAACTATTAATGAGAGCAACAAATGACCTTTCTTTATTGCTAACCATGGCGGAAGATTATAATTCACAAGGCAAACAGGCCATGTGCTCCATGAAGAGCTCCTTAAACCAAAAGGGTTTACACCATCCATTGCTAGGCCAAGACGGAGGTTTCGAGGTTCTTCCTTAAAAGCCAGCCATTTCTCTTCAATGTGTCTCCATGCGGGTGAATCAACAGGTACACGCATCACTTCATCTGTGGATCGAGTTGTGGCATGCCATGTCATCAAGCTTGCTATAGATTTGCATCTGAACATGCTTTTTATTTTTGGGATGATTGGAAAGTGCCTAAGAACCTTTACCGGGACAGCTTCCCCCTGAACATCTTCTCTATATCTGTTAGAGCCACAATGGGGACATTCTTGCAAATGCTCATATTCATGGCGGAAGAGGCAACAATCATTGCGACAAGCATGAATATTATTATTATCCATGCCTATGGATTTTAATAACTTCTTGGCATCTGCACGAGATGGAGGCATCTCGTTGCCAGGGGGCAATATCTGGTCTTTCAAAAGCCTGCAAGTATGGCAATATCTGATCGTTACTATTAAGATTTAGTCAAATACAAGTTGAAAATTTATCATTTCAACAGTAGGTGTAATCTCCAAAAAAAGTCGTTACTTGAATAGTTCAGTGACACTTGTATTAGACCATCCAAAAATTGACCGACTGCAAATTTAGCATCGTAAGAGATGCACGCAATACAGATATGTTGGCACCATTATATAATGGAAGGCGTGCAAGTTTACGCATGGCCTCTTCCTCTGGTTCATAATTTGACCGTTGAGAATGTCGTGGTTGATGATCTTCATGTTCATGCTCCTCGAAGAGAGCTTCTTGTTGCTCGATGAAGGCATCCAACATTTCTTCCATTGGACCTTCTTCCATTTCCTGACCTTCTTCCATTCCCTCGGGTGCTGTTAATTGAGCTTCATCTGTCACTCCCTCTTGCGATATCCTCATCCTTTGTTGGGGACGAGAATTCACAGGCGCAATGTTATCAAGATGCGGCTGCACACTTGCTTAGTTGTACGATTGAAACCGTAAATTTTGCAAGCGCTCCATTGGAAATATGCCAGCGTCATGAACATGCTGGTTGCAAATCCTTCATTTTCGAAAGATTTGGTACTTACATCGCATGCATGGACACGCTATTCTCTCTTCAAGATTGAGAGGCTCCATCTAGCAGGATAACATGTATATGTAGCTCATTAAATACAAATCATTATGCATTACACAAAGCATTATGTAAACCATAAAACAGGGCTTCTTTTCCCCAGCCGTGGGGGAGATTTTAAAAATAACATTTAAAGCGTCAAACGGGCTTCTTTTCCCCAGCCGCCGTTGAGGGAGACTTTAAAAATATTAAAAAAAACGTCAAACGGGCTTCTTTTCCCCAATCGTTGAGGGAGATTTTAAAAATAACTTATACATTAGCTTATCTTCTCTCCATACAAAATTAAGAAGGTAATTAGAACAAGGATGGAGAGAGAAGCTATCTCTATTCATAAATAGCTATTTATAAAGGCCTTATGCAAAAATCTATATGCATAGATTCTGTAAATAGAGCCTACACATTGAGCTCTATGCATAGAAGCCTACACCTAAAGCTGAACGCATAGAGCCTTATGCATAAAGCCTATGCATAATGATCTATACATAAGCTTATGTGTAATGCTCTATACGTAAGTCTTATGCAAGCTTTATGAATAAGGTTTATGGAATCGTATGCATAGTATGGCTTGCAAGGCTTAAGTATAAGCTTGCATAATAAGGCTGCAAGACTTATGCATAAGCTCTATGCATAAGCCATATGCATAAGTCTTATGCATAAGCTCTATGCATAAGTCTTATGCATAAGCTCTATGCAAGACTTATGCATAAGCTCTATGCAAGACTTATGCATACGCTCTATGCATAAGCCATATGCATATCTTATGCATAAGCTCTATGCATAAGTCTTATGCATAAGCTCTATGCAAGACTTATGCATAAGCTCTATGCATAAGCCATATGCATAAGTCTTATGTATAAGCTCTATGCTATAAGCCTTCTGCACTATGCTAACCCTTAATCCCATCACCCAATGGTGTAATAAACATGATCTTGTCTTACATGGATAAGAGATCTTACCTTGATAACACTCTATGAATAAAGAGAATACCTTATGCATAGAAAAACAGAGCATAAGAAATATATGTTATATGTATAAGAGAGTATAAACATTCAAAAAGCTTATGCTCTCCATCCATGCAAGGCACTCTACATCAAAAAAAGCTTTATGCATAAAAACATAACGCATGTGAAGCCTTATGCATAAAGCTCATCCATAAGATTTATACATAAAACATTATGTATTAAGCTTTATGCATAGATCTTAATTCATGCCTTCAGCTAGATTCATATAGCTCTATGCATAAACTCTATGTATAGAGCTTGCATAAGCTTACAAGCCCTATGTATAGAGCTTTCATAATCTTACAACCTCTATGTATAAAGCCTATACATAGAGCATATGCATTAAGCTTTTACAAGAAGGCTATGCATAGAGCTTTCAACAAGAAGGCTATGCAAGCTCTATGTACAATGTCCATGCAAGCTTTCAAGAAACCTATGCATAGAGATTTTATAAGCTTGCAAACTCTATGCATAAAGCCTATGCATAGAGCTTATGCATAGAGATTTCACAAGCTCGCAAGCTCTATGAATAGAGCTTATGCATAAAGCTTGCAAGAAGGCTATGCATAGAGATTGCAAGCTTATGATAGGTTTTATGCATAGATCTTGAATTAATCCTATGTATAATCTTGTAAGAACCCTAAACTAAACCTAAACCATAAAACAGGGATGCAATAATACGTAGAAAAAAGCATAAACAAGAAAAATCGAAAGAGGGTCTACCTCTTTTTTGCGAAGCTGAAGGAGAGGATTGGTGAAAGAGCTGCAAAACAGAATATTAAACAAAATAATTAGTAAATTAAACATAAGAATAAGAACTAATACAAAGTAATACAAAACCCTAAAATCTCTATGCATGCATTAGGAGATCTATGCATACATAGAGAGCTCTCAACATGCATAGAGAGCCAAAAAAAACACAAAACCCTAAACGTCCTATATCCTAAATTAAAAAGCAAAAGCAAGAGCATATTAGTAAAAGTGGAGAAGGAGAAGAGGAGAAAAGAGGAAAGAAGGAGAAAAGAGGAGAGAGGAGAAAAGAGGAGAAGAGGAGAAAAGAGGAAACGCATACCTTCTCTGCAACACCGCGGAAAACAGAGAACAATACGCTCTCGGTTGTAAAAAACTTACGAGCGTCGGTATGTCCTTCGGTATAAGCGCCGGTATATACTTCGGAATGTGCGTCGGTATCAGCAACGGTATATGCTTCGGTATGTGCTTCGGTATACGCGTCGGTATACGAAAATTTCAAATTAGCCCGCCCGACTTGTCTCCTCCAAGATTACGACGGGCATACTGACGTTCGACATTTGCGTCGGTATGCCCTCAAGCTCTAGTAGTGAGATACATCATTTTAAAAATCATTATCTATTCTATCATCCTCATTAAGATCAGTAGCCCCAAAGAGATCTATGTCTATGTACATTTCAGCATGATGAAGGATGTCCTCATCATCTATGTCTTCTTCCTCAACATGTTTTCCAGCTTCATTGGTTTGCACCTCTTCATTTGGATCTTGCTCTAGTTGCTCCTCTTCATTTGCTTGCTCCTCTTCATTGTTGATATCGGCTTGTTCTTGGCTGCTCCCCACCACCCTGTGAATCCACATCACCCTGTTGTAGCTCAAATTCTTCAAAAATTTGCTTACTGCGGGGGGAGCGACTTGAACCACAAATAGCCAGCATGGATCTTTTGGATCCGCTTTAAAGACAACCTGCTCACAATGCTCTGGGCGCACAAAAGTATCTTGCTGATCGGTCCATACCTTTGTGGAGTCCACTTGGATGAGGCCACTCTTGTCTCTACGTACAGTTGCATGTGGCCCATTTGTGATTACCTTGAACCACTTCACATCAAAGATAAACAACTCAAAACTTCTGAAGCCAACCTTTAATATGTCTTGAATGGTTCCAAAGTAATCAAGCATTCCAACAATTGTGTTATCATCACTTGCACTTGCACGACTTTCTTGAACAAACTGTGTTGTGACACCACAATCAAAGGTTGCTCTTCTTTGGTCTATTCGTTCTACTCGAAAATGACGTCCATGTGACCAAAACGCCCCATATTTGTGATACTACAAATAGCACATAAAGATTGTTGATGGACAAACAAAAACTGAGACATGTAGAGAAAAAAAAGAGAGACATGTAGAACTAATACACTTACATGCCAATCGCATCCTTTTGTAAGCTCCTCCTCCTCCTCTGTTATAGTTAAACCAGCACGTTTGGCTTCTAAAATTGTAGCTTCTAGCCATCTACCTATGGGAAAGTTCGGAAGAGCTTGCATACCTTCTGGATATGGGAGATTTCTTGTAGTGCGATTCCTTCGGAAACTTAAACGATCTTGTACTCGCTGTCGCTTGAGAGCTTCATATGTCTCAATCCACTTCTCCATTACATGAGAGTTCAAGATGCAAAATTTGTTGATTTTTTCCCTCAAAATGTTATCCATCTTTCTCTTAATGCCTTGGCCTTGAGCTTCCGCACCAATGACTCGCCTATTAGACTCTTGAGACCATAGTCGAGGTATCTCTGGATCTGAAGAACTTAAATATTCAGTGATGTAAACAAGGGACTCTTGTATCAGCCACCCTTCTAACATACTACCCTTCGGGCGAGCCATTTGGCGAACAAATCCCTTTAATGTCTTCATAAACCTCTCCAAAAAGAACATCATCTTGAATGGACTGTTCCAGCAACTGCAACCTCATCTACAACATGAACTAGCAGATGCATCTAGATTGTTAATTAACTTGTAGGAAAAAACTTCTCTACCATGCAGACTGCCTCTATGGAGTTTAAACGCGCTGTCTCCTGTAACATACCCATTGTAAATAACAATGTACTTGCTTCAGGGTTGAAAAATGTAACATACCCATTGTAAATAACAATGTACTAGCTTCAGAGTTAAAAAATATAACTTAGTTTGTCATTTTTACGATCAAAAAACTTCTATTTTTAGAAAATGAGCCATTTTTGCTTAGAAATTTATAATTTTGAATCCAAAATTGGAATCTACACGTAATTTCACGCTTAAAATAGTTTTTTTCTGAACAAAAAACGGGTACTCAGAATGGGTTTAATTAAGCTTTTAAGCCTTTAATCTGCGAAGTTCCAACCTAAAATAGTAACTATCCAGGCGTCTAATCAACGAACGGAACACGCCCCCATGGTCACGGGGCAAGGCCAGACATTTTCGTCAAAAAAAAATTTTGACCCCCCGGGACGACGGCGGGCGGCCGGCGTGGGCCCCACCACGGGCACCGCCCGTGAAACGACCGACAATCCACCCGGGACACCCAAGTGTGTACACGACCTAGACGCACCCTCCAGCACACCCCTACACGTACCCCCTCCTCCCAGAACCCTCTATCCACAGGTGTCGCGCTCTCTCTCTCTTGGGGACACCTCCACCCCCATGTGTCACACTTTCTCTCTCTTCGAGACACCTCCACCCCAAGGTGTCTCACGCCCACACTCTCTCCCGGACACCTACACCACCCAGGTGTCACCCTCCCGCACCCGGACGTCCACCCTCCAGCACCTATAAAAGGACCCTCCCAGCCCCCTTCTCCAAGCAAGCCCCCAGCAAGGTCCTACGCGCAAGCCCTCCCTCAAGTTCTAGGACATGTCCTACACTCTTCTCCCCCCCCGTGTGAATAGACTTAAAGTGTGCTTGTTCTCCAACCCTTGCCTTGCTCTTCCCTAGGCCTCCCTAGACGTACACTCTTCTCAAGAGCTCTCCAAGTTAAGGACACCCTCTCAATTTCCCCCCCCCATATGCGGCGACTTAAACTTAGGCTAAGAGGTCGTTCCTACGCATAAGCCCAACAAGCTTTTCCTACCCCAAACGGACTCCGTTTTGGAATCCGTTTGAACCAGTAGAATTCTCTCTTTTCTCTCCACGTTCCCAACCTCTTATATTCACCCCATTCTCTGTCTATCCTCTTAAAACTCTTGTGCTCCTATGGCGCCGAAACGCCGCCGAAATGAAGAACCACGCGCTGCCCAAGGAGGGAATGAAGCGAATCGTGTCCCTGCAATCGGCTTCGCCCCTCTTGAAGCGAATAGGCACGAAAACGATAACCAGGTTGGTCATTTAACAAGTTTAAGTAAAATTCTCGCTTATGAAGCTTAATGCAAGGATTCGAAATAATAGGAAAGGAACCAAGGTTAAACCCCTAGTATAGATGGCCTAAAGTACCTTATGGTTACTCTTAAGTAAAGTTATAAGATAATAATTTTGCTTTTGAATCATTGTCTTTCCGAAACGATGGTTTTTGTTAATGTGTGAATTCATTGAATAAAGGCTATGTCTCTTTTTATTGGATACACTGCTGGTTTATTGGTAACATGCAGGTATAGCTTCTCCCCCCCTTAGCTAACTCCGTGCTTGCCTGTGTAGCCGGGCGGAGGATATAGCGAGGCCGGGAGTCGGCCCAGGGCAATCCCCTCCTATGCCACTGGGAATTGGATTTCACCACCAGGGTGATGTATATATGCTGCCTAGTTCTGTGGGTCCAGGCTAGTGCGGTGACTTAACCCCCACCTCATGAGGAGACGTCCCCTCCGAAGGGCGAGAGGGTTTGGTACAAGCGGCAGTACCTGAGGGGGTGACAGGACGGCTTGGCCCTCATCGGCTAGCTGATGAGGGCCAAGCCGCCGTCCTGTCACCCCCTCAGGTACTGCCGCTTGTACCAAACCCTCATCGGCTGACTGACGACGAGGGGAGACGGTCCGTGAGGTTTATCCAGCTGGTTGAGGCTGGAAGATCGAATTCTAGAGCATCGGTATGGTTGTGGTTGTGGTTGTGATTGGATTGTGGTTATGGTTATGGTTATGGTTTGGACATGAAGTTTGGATTGGAATATCGGCCCGGTTCCAGGGTCTTTGTAAATATTTTTCACTGTAAGTATGTTTGTTGATTTCAATGTTGTGCTAAGGAAGATTTCTTTTAAGGAATCAAGTGTAATTAATTAACAAAGAAATTTGTTTTTAAGTGTTTCACAGTGTGGTAGGACTTAATTAGAAAACAATTGAACGGGTGAGTGTGTGGAAAGTGGGAGAATGGATGCCCTGACGGTACCATTCTAAGGATGGGTGGACCCGGTCAGTCGGGCTTTCTACTAGTCGTAACTTACGATACTTAGGGAATAGTAGAATCCCGAACAAGACTTGTTTTAGGGGACCGAGCCAGCGGCCGTGCCTCATGAATTAGGGGGGGAAAAAGGCGTTGGCTTCCTTGAACCAAGTGTGGGTCTTGTTCCATCTCCACGCACATTCCGTGTGCTGGGGATTAGAATTTCCTTTAGGATGACTACGCTTCCCCTACGAGATAGAGTTAGGTCCCTCTGTTTGCTCGTAACCTTGTATTTCTACAAGATCGAGGTATCGTCAATCGGAAAATAACACGAGACTTAACCGCCTATCAAAAGGATTCCCCCCCCTACGGGTTGGGGTCCTTACACGTGGTATCAGAGCAGGTTTAGACTTGGGAGATTATTCTCTTGTTGCTCTAGGAATTCTTGTTAAACTAATCTAGTTACGGCTGGATGCAGGAGGACAAGATGGATCCCTATTCTCGCTTCCTGGTATTCCAATGCATGTTCATGACTACTTGTCGCTCTTCCGAATTTGAGTTCCGTGACACTATGATGCACATTGTAGACAAGCTAACCCTTCCTCATTACACTCGCATCGAAAGGGGATGGAACAGAGCTGAGTATTGGCATCGTCGATCTACCTATTTCATCATTCGAGCTGAGCACGTCGGCAATCTCACCAACGACTTGAGGCGGATCCGATATCCCGAGATGTTGCGGATGGTTCGCCTGTTCTGGTTTATTGGCACTCCTCGTAACACCTATGTCACTATCGATGGGAATCGCATGTTGCAGAATCGATGGGTTTATGATAGTGTGACTCGAGTTGTATCCCCTGATAGAGTAGCCGTTACCCGTCTTTCTAGACGTGGTTTACCTCCCCTACCAGAGACTTATCGAGTTCTTGAAACCATGGGAGAACCCCCCTACTTTTTCAATGCTACCACCGCAGATCTTTATTAGGCTCCCTAGAGGACTACCATGTATATAAATAAGATTGGATTTAGTCCAATCCTTGTAAATGGCTTGGTTCACTTGTAAATATCAAAGCTTGGAATAAAAGGTTTTGATTTTCACACTCATTGTCTTATGTGTATTAAACCGCCTAAGTGATATGATTCTAAATTGAGCTTCATATTGATAACCAGGATCGTCAACTTCTTGCTCCCAATGCATAATATACAGATACACAGGAGAAGAAGCTTCTCCTCAAACAAATGCAACCTCCCTCATTTAATGGGGCAGGTTCAAAGATTGAAAGGGATGCAGAAGTTTGGATAGAAGCCATGGACGATTACTTTTCGGCTGCTGGTACACAGGAATCAAGAATCAATCCATGCTTGCCAGATTCCGTCTTATCGGGGACGCCAAACTTTGGTGGAGGCAATGGTGCCGAGATAAGGGCGTCACTGAAGATACCCAAACCTGGAGTGACATTAAGAAAGCTGTGAAGGGCCGTTATCTTCCCCCATCTCATGAATCTATTAAGATGAACGAGTTCTTCAGCCTCAAGCAGCTTAGCTTAACCTTGGAGGAATACTACTCAAAATTTGTCACACTTGGCAAATATGCTCCACCTATGTCGATCACTCAACAAGTGGCCCGATTTTGCCAAGGGCTGAATGAACCTTTGGATTCTCGCCTTGAAGCAATGAAGCCAACTACCTTGCAAGATGCTCTTACCCGAGCCAAACCTCTGGCTAAAGAAGTAAAGAGTGGTCAAGCAAAGAAAGAGTCTATCCTGAGTCTAACCCAAGGGGGCGCCTTCAGAGGAATTACCAATCGAATTTCCACCACAACACTATTGGTCAGTACCCCAATAATTTTATCCCCCGTAGTTATGCTAATTCCACTTCAGAATCCTATGGGGACCAAAGGTGCTTTTATTGCAATGAAGTTGGCCACTTCCGGAATGAATGCCCCAAACTTGCAAGACCCTCTCTCAATCCTAGTGTCATTGCTGCTCCACAAGGCGGCCGGGCAGTTCAAGGTCGTGGGACTCCTAATAACCGCCAAGCTAGACGAGGTAGTGGTGGACGAGGTAGTGGTGGACGTGGTAGTGCTGGACGAGGTAGTGCTGGACGTGGTAGAGGTCGTGGACTGACTGCCCGTGTCTGCTCTATGATTGGTGAACTGACTTTAGAGATGGAAGAAGAAGAGAAAGCCACCATTCATGCAACTGTAGAACATCAAGGACCTAATCACATCAGTTTTCTGTTATCCAAGCTCCGGCTACTTATCAAGGTAGATCTTTCCAGCTCTTGATTGATTGTGGTAGTACGCAAAGCAATGATTGTTGAGTTAGCTAGTGGAAAAGAAGAAGTATCCTGACATTGTGTGGGAGATCTGGAATTTGAATTGGGTGGTGAATCAACCCATGGGTATTTCAGAAGCTTACCATTAGGGATTTATGATGGAATCCTTGGTATGGACTGGTTAATTGCAAACAATGCTGACATTCACTGTGCTGAAGGAAGCATCACCTTTAAGAATAGTCAAGGACAGGTAGTATCAGCCCAGGGAAAAACAGGTAAACCCAAATTTCATTTGGTCAGAGCTAATCACCTTCTTAAGGGAGTGCGCAAGGGCCAACAGATCTTCCTTGTCAAACTCAACAAGGTAGATGAAAGCAACCCAGATTTAGAACCCTCTTGGCTCCAGGAGTTTTCAGATATCTTTCCGGAGGAACTTACAAAACTACCCCCATCTCGAGAAGTAGATCATGGGATTGAGTTAATCCCTGGTGGGGCTGAATCAGTTTCAAGGAGACCTTACAAAATGTCTCTTCCTGAAGCCATAGAGCTCAAGGAACAACTTAGGCAGCTCATTGAGCAAGGATTCATTCGCCCTAGTAATTCCCCATGGGGAGCGCCTGTTCTTTTCCAGAGAAAGAAGGATGGCACGCTTCGTCTTTGTATTGACTACCGAGGCCTAAACAAGGTCACTGTCAAAAACAAATACCCCATTCCTTGCATCGACGAACTTCTTGACAGACTTTATGGATCCAGAGTTTTCTCCAAGATGGATTTAAGGTCTGGCTACTATCAAATTAGGATCAAAGAATCAGATATCTCCAAAACCGCTTTCAATACCCGCAATGGCCACTATGAATTTACAGTCATGCCATTCGGATTAACCAATGCTCCCGCCACCTTCAACCGTCTTGGATGAATTTGTCCTTGTCTTCTTTGATGACATCTTGGTCTATTCTCAGTCAAAAGAGGAACATGAGGAGCATGTATGCAAAGTATTGCAAATACTGCGCGAACATAAGCTCTATGCCAAGAAAAGCAAATGTACCTTCTTCACTTCCCAAATTGAATATCTAGGGTTCATTGTCTCCTCAGAGGGCATCTCAATAGACCCTGCCAAAGTCAATGATATATTGGAATGGCCACCCCCTAGGACAGTCAAAGAAATCCGTGGGTTTCTAGGCATCACAGGATGGTATAGGATCTTCATCAAGGATTATGCCAAGATAGCCGCACCCTTAACTGATCTCCTCAAGAAGGAATGTAAGATAGTATGGTTACCAATCCACCAAATCAGTTTTTAGCCAACTTAAGACTATCCTCACCTCAGCACCAATTCTGAAGCTCCCTGACTTCACCAAAGAGTTTGAGGTTGTCACTGATGCTAGTGGTGTCTTAATTCAAGAAGGAAGGCCTGTGGCTTACACTTCTCGTAAGCTTAAACCCTATGAAGTTAATTATGCTACCCATGATTTGGAACTCCTTGCAGTTGTTCATTGTTTCAAGTTATGGAGACACTATCTCCTAGGCCGTAAGTTTCTACTTGTAACTGACCACTAGAGTTTAAAGTGGATCTTCACCCAGCCCAATCTCAACATGAGGCAAAGGAGGTGGATTGAGATTCTGCAAGAGTTTGATTTTGATATCAAATTTCGTCCTGGAAAGGATAATGTTGTAGCAGATGCCCTCAGTCACAAATCCTTCCTAAGTGCAATCTCTATGCTAAATAACCCCATCCTAGACAAGGTAAAGCAGGTTTCACCTCATGACCCTGATTAACAAAAGCTAGTAAGCCTAGTTCACAAGGAGGCACCCACAGAAAAGGAAAATGTATTGATCAAGGGATACACCCTCGATGATGAATGCCTCTACTTCATGCATAGGTTATGTATTCCCAAAAATCTTGCACTGAAGAAGATGATCTTGTATGAAGCTCATGATAGCCCCGTAGGAGGACACCCAGGTTATGCAAAAACCTTGAATGCCTTAAGGAGAAGTTACTTTTGGCCTGGAATGAAGAGAGATATCCTTCAATACATCAGACAATGCCTTTCATGTCAAAGGATTAAAGCTGAAAGAATCAAAATGCCCGGGAAACTCCAACCTCTGGACATTCCTCAGATGAAGTGGGAATGTATCAGTATGGATTTTGTCACAAGTCTTCCCACAACACAAGGAGGATATGATTCTATCTTAGTAGTTGTGGATATGCTTACCAAAGTGACCCATATTATCCCAATAAAGAAGACATTTAAATCTTCTGATATTTCCCACCTTTTCATCAAGGAAATCTTTAGGCTTCATGGATTGCCAAAAAGAATAGTCAGTGACCGGGACTCTGACTTCACTTCAAAGTTCTGGACATCATTATTCCAGGCTATTGGAACACAACTTTGTTTCAGTACAGCTTACCACCTAGAAACAGATGGTCAAACTGAGAGAGTTAATCAGGTTATAGAAGACATCCTGAGAGCCTATTGTGGGCGTGAACCAAAGAAGTGGATTCAGTATCTCCCTCTAGTGGAATTCTCTTACAATACATCCTATCACCACCCGAGTCACCACCAAAGCATAGGGATGTCACCATTCAAAGCTCTTTATGGTCAGGAATGTTTGTCCCCCTTAAATTTCTCTGACCCCACACTAAAGGTTGAAGCCTCTAGGATGATGCTTGAAGAAATGGAAGAACAAACCAAAGCTATTCGTAAGGATATTAAAGCCGCCCAGGATCGACAGAAGCATTATGCTGATACCAAAAGATCTGAAAGAATTTTCCAGCAAGGTGACAAAGTTTTTCTTCGAGTGTGGCCAAAGAGAAGTTCCTTATCTCTTGGAAAATTTAGGAAGCTGAGTCCAAGGTATTGTGGGCCTTATGAAGTCATCAAATGTTTGGGAAAACATGCCTACAAACTTCGCCTCTCCTGACCCACCTCAAAATCCATGATGTATTCCATGTAAGCTTGCTAAAGCCATATGTGCCTCATCCTGATCATGTTCTTGATGATGAACAAGTTGTAATGCCAACTCAGGGAGTCCTTGAAATGAGACCTAATAGAATCATCGACTCTAGAGAAAGAGTGCTTCGCAATAGAATCCTTAGGGAACATTTAGTGGAATGGAAAGATTACCCTGAGGAGGATGCCACTTGGGAGGAAGAGTCAACCCTCCAAAAGAATTACCCAGAGTTCGTGCCGAGATGCGGACATCTCGAGTTCTTTTAGTAGGGAAGGATGTAACATACCCATTGTAAATAACAATGTACTTGCTTCAGGGTTGAAAAATGTAACATACCCATTGTAAATAACAATGTACTAGCTTCAGAGTTGAAAAATATAACTTAGTTTGTCATTTTTACGATCAGAAAACTTCTATTTTTAGAAAATAAGCCATTTTTGCTTAGAAATTTGTAATTTTGAATCCAAAATTGGAAACTACGCGTAATGTTACGCTTAAAATAGTTTTTTTCTGAACAAAAAACGGGTACCCGGAATGGGTTTAATTAAGCTCTTAAGCCTTTAATCTACGAACTTCCGACCTAAAATAGTAACTATCTAGGCGTCTAATCAACGAACGGAACAAGCCCCCATGGTCACGGGGCAAGGCCGGACATTTTCGTCAAAAAAATTTTTTGACCCCCCCGGGGACGACGGCGGCGGCAGGCGGCCGGCGTGGGCCCCACCCCACGGGCGCCGCCCGTGAAACGACCGACAATCCACCCGAGACACCCAAGTGTGTACACGACCTAGACGCACCCTCTACACATACCTCCTCCTCCCAGAACCCTCTATCCACAGGTGTCGCGCTCTCTCTCTCTCTCTTGGGGACACCTCCACCCCCATGTGTCACACTTTCTCTCTCTTCGAGACACCTCCACCCCAAGGTGTCTCACACCCACACTCTCTCTCGGACACCTACACCACCCAGGTGTCACCCTCCCGCACCCGGACGTCCACCCTCCAGCACCTATAAAAGGACCCTCCCAGCCCCCTTCTCCAAGCAAGCCCCCAGCAAGGCCCTATGCGCAAGCCCAAGTTCTAGGACATGTCCTACACTCTTCTCCCCCCCCCCCCCCCCCCCCCGTGTGAATAGACTTAAAGTGTGCTTGTTATCCAACCCTTGCCTTGCTCTTCCCTAGGCCTCCCTAGACGTACACTCTTCTCAAGAGCTCTCCAAGTTAAGGACACCCTCTCAATTCCCCCCCCCACATATGCGGCGACTTAAACTTAGGCTAAGAGGTCGTTCCTACCCATAAGCCCAACAAGCTTTTCCTACCCCAAACGGACTCCGTTTTCGAATCCGTTTTTTGAACCAGTAGAATTCTCTCTTTTCTCTCCACGTTCCCAACCTCTTATATGCACCCCGTTCTCTCTCTATCCTCTTAAAACTCTAGTGCTCCTATGGCACCGAAATGCCACCGAAATGAAGAACCACACGCTGCCCAAGGAGGGAATGAAGCGAATCGCGTCCCTGCAAAATCGACTTCGCCCCTCTTGAAGCGAATAGGCACGAAAACGATAACCAGGTTGGTCATTTAACAAGTTTAAGTAAAATTCTCTCTTATGAAGCTTAATGCAAGGATTCGAAATAATAAGAAAGGAACCAAGGTTAAACCCCTAGTATAGATGGCCTAAAGTACCTTATGGTTACTCTTAAGTAAAGTTATAAGAAAATAATCTTGCTTTTAAATCATTGTCTTTCCGAAACGATGGTTTTTGTTAATGTGTGAATTCATTGAATAAAGGCTATGTCTCTTTTTATTGGATACACAGCTGGTTTATTGCTAACATGCAGGTACAGCTTCACCCCCCCTAGCTAACTCCGTGCTTGCCTGTGTAGCCGGGCGGAGGATATAGCGAGGCCGGGAGTCGGCCCAGGGCAATCCCCTCCTATGCCACTGGGAAGTGGATTTCACCACCAGGGTGATGTATATATGCTGCCTAGTTCTGTGGGTCCAGGCTAGTGCGGTGACTTAACCCCCACCTCATGAGGAGACGTCCCCTCCGAAGGGCGAGAGGATTTGGTACAAGCGGTAGTACCTGAGGGGGTGACAGGACGGCTTGGCCCTCATCGGCTGGCTGACGACGAGGGGAGACGGTCCGTGAGGTTTACCCAGCTGGTTGAGGCTGGAAGATCGAATTCTAGAGCATCGGTGTGGTTGTGGTTGTGGTTGTGATTGGATTGTGGCTATGGTTATGGTTATGGTTTGGACAGGAAGTTTGGATTGGAATATCGGCCCGGTTCCAGGGTCTTTGTAAATATTTTTCACTCTAAGTATGTTTGTTGATTTCAATGTTGTGCTAAGGAAGATTTCTTTTAAGGAATCAAGTGTAATTAATTAACAAAGGAATTTGTTTTTAAGTGTTTCACAGTGTGGTAGGACTTAATTAGAAAACAATTGAACGGGTGAGTGTGTGGAAAGTGGGAGAATGGATGCCCTGACGGTACCATTCTAAGGATGGGTGGACCCGGTCAGTCCGGTAGCTTTCTACTAGTCGTAACTTACGATACTTAGGGAATAGTAGAATCCCGAACAAGACTTGTTTTAGGGGACCGAGCCAGCGGCCGTGCCTCATGAAATAGGGGAGGAAAAAGGCGTTGGCTTCCTTGAACCAAGTGTGGGTCTTGTTCCATCTCCACGCACATTCCGTGCTGGGGATTAGAATTTCCTTCAGGATGACTATGCTTCCCCTGCGAGATAGAGTTAGGTCCCTCTGTTTGCTCGTAACCTCGTATTTCTATAAGATCGAGGTGTCCTCAATCAGAAAATAACACGAGACTTAACCGCCTATCAAAAGGATTCTCCCGCCCTACGGGTTGGGGTCCTTACATCTCCAAAGTGTCTCTCTTTATCTCTTTTGAAGAAATCCAGCGCACCAATGTGCTAATCTTATAGATAGTATCTCTAATGTCTTCAGTGAGGCAATCTTTTATTGCTATGGGTAGCACAAATTGTAGAAAGTTGTGCCAATCATGACTCTTGAGGCCACTAAGATCATCATCCTTTGTAAATGCACTTTTCAAGCAATGCATACAACCTGTAGGAGTCCAAAACTCTGAAATTGTCCTCTTCACTTGTTGTTCCTCCATCTTACTAAAATCCCATGGGGCTCTTGGAAGTAGCACCTTTCCATTGGGTCTAGTGCGAGCCCACATCTCTTGCATGCAACCTATCTCTTCCAAGTCGTCCCTTTGGCCTTTAGTCTCCTTTTTTCCTGTGATGGTCTTCCACAGAATGTCAGCTACATTCTTGAAAATATGCATCGGGTCAAGCAAATGGTTTATAAGGAGATCACCCCAATAGGGGAGTTGGTGAAAGATAGAGAGCCTCTTCATCCCAGGACATGCCAAGTTGCCACATTCCTCCCATTTGATCTTCCAATCGCTTGCCTTCAGTGCACTTGGAGGAGGTCTTTCTAGATTACCATCCCGCAATTCATGATTTTCTGGAAGATACCTAACATGTCCTCGGTAGACATTCTTTTGTAATGCTTTTGAGTATCTTGAATCAAGTCGAGGACCACATACAGGACATGCATTGTAACCCGATATAGACAAACCTGAGCATTCTCCATAGCCAGGCCAATCATGCATTGTCCACATGAGAATACCTTGCACAGTTGCAAGTCTTTGGCCACTCTGCTGCTTTGATATGTCCTTCACTTCAATTCCGTTCCACAAGGTGCGTAACTCATCAATAAGTGGTGCTCAATATACATCCATGTTCTTCACCTTGTACTTTCCTGGAACTATTAATGAGAGCAACAAATGACCTTTCTTTATTGCTAACCATGGCGGAAGATTATAATTCACAAGGCAAATAGGCCATGTGCTCCATGAAGAGCTCCTTAAACCAAAAGGGTTTACACCATCCATTGCTAGGCCAAGACCGAGGTTACGAGGATCTTCCCTAAAAGCCGGCCATTTCTCTTCAATGTGTCTCCATGCGGGTGAATCAGCAGGCACACGCATCACTTCATCTGTGGATCGAGTTGTGGCATGCCATGTCATCAAGCTTGCTATAGATTTGCACCTGAACATGCTTTTTATTCTTGTGAACATCTTCTCTGTATCTGTTAGAGCCACAATGGGGACATTCTTGCAAATGCTCATATTCATGGCGGAAGAGGCAACAATCATTGTGACAAGCATGAATATTATTGTAATCCATGCCTATGGATTTCAATAACTTCTTGGCATCTGCACGAGATGGAGGCATCTCGTTGCCGGGGGGCAATATCAAAGCCTGCAAGTATGGCAATATCTGATCGTTACTATTAAGATTTAGTCAAATACAAGTTGAAAACTTATCATTTCAACATTAGGTGTAATCTCCAAAAAATCCTTACTTGAAGAGTTCAATGACACTTGTATTAGACCATTCAAAAATTGACTGTAAATTTAGCATCGTAAGAGATGCACGCAATACAGATATCTTGGCACCATTGTATAGTGGAAGGTGTGCAAGTTTACGCATGGCCTCTTCCTCTGGTTCATAATTTGACCGTTGAGAATGTCGTGGTTGATGATCTTCATGTTCATGCTCCTCGAAGAGAGCTTCTTGTTGCTCGATGAAGGCATCCAACATTTCCTCCATTGGACCTTCTTCCATTTCTTGACCTTCTTCCATTCCCTCGGGTGCTGTTAATTGAGCTCCATCTGTCACTCCCTCCTTCGATATTCTCATCCTTTGTTGGGGACGAGAATTCATAGGCGCAATGTTATCAAGATGCGGCTGCACACTTGCTTGGTTGTACGATTGAAACCGTAAATTTTGCAACCGCTCCATTGGAAATATGCCAGCGTCATGAATATGCTGGTTGCAAATCCTTCGTTTTCGAAAGATTTGGTACTTACATCGCATGCATGGACACGCTATTCTCTCTTCAAGATTGAGAGGCTCCATCTAGCAGGATAACATGTATATGTAGCTCATTAAATGTAAATCATTATGCATTACACAAAGCATTATGTAAACCATAAAACAGGGCTTCTTTTTCCCAGCCGTGAGGGAGATTTTAAAAATAACATTTAAAGCGTCAAACGGGCTTCTTTTTCCCAGCCGTTGAGGGAGATTTTAAAAATATTTAAAAAAGTGCCAAACGGGCTTCTTTTCCCCAGCTGTTGAGGGAGATTTTAAAAATAACTTATACATTAGCTTATGAATATGTGCTTTAGGCAATTACATTAGAGTATATACATATAGACATAGCGTTTACATGCATGTCTTAGACATTAGATTTCAAGTCGAAAAAGAGACCGAAACGCCTTGGGTAAGCGCCAGGAAGAAAATCTCTCTCTCTCTCTCTCTCTCTCTCTCTCTCTCTCTCTCTCTCTCTCTTTCAAAGTGTGTATGTGTGTATAAAGACAAATAAGCACATACATTAATTTCGTATGCACTCACATCTATGCTAATATTAGCATAGATGTGCATAAAACAACAACCTTGCATACTCAATTTCAATTAAAAATTACAAATTGAGAACAAATTAAAAATAACATGCTTTCATACTCAATTTCTATTAAAAATTATAAATTGAGAACAAAAAGAGAAGTAATATTAATAAAACAACATAATTGGTAATATGCTTACCTCTCAAATGTGGATTGGATAGTGCGTGTTCGAAGCAGATCTGCAAGGTAGGACATACGTGGAAGAAACAAACCTACACACACATTGCATACATTAGTAATAGATTCACATACACAAGCTCTCTCACTCTCTACATCTCTCACAACACACATACAAATCTTCTCTCCATAAAAAATTAAGAAGGTAATTAGAAGAAGGATGGAGAGAGGGGATAGCTCTATTCATAAATAGCTATTTATAAAGGCCTTATGCATAAATCTCTATGCATAGATTCTGCAAATAGAGCCTACACATTGAGCTCTATGCATAGAAGCCTACACCTAAAGCTGAACGCATAGAGCCTTATGCATAAAGCCTATGCATAGTGATCTATACATAAGCTTATGTGTAATGCTCTATATGTAAGTCTTATGCAAGCTTTATGAATAAGGTTTATGCAATCGTATGCATAGTAAGGCTTGCAAGCCTTAAGTATAAGCTTGCATAATAAGGCTGCAAGACTTATGCATAAGCTCTATGCATAAGCCTTATGCATAAGTCTTATGCATAAGCTCTATGCTATAAGCCTTATGCACTATGCTAACCCTTAAACCCATCACCCAAGGGTGTAATAAACATGATCTTGTCTTACATGGATAAGAGATCTTACCTTGATAATGTCAAGCTGAAGGAGGGGATAACAATCTAAGACCTACAAAACATAACATGAAAAAAAGTGATTAGTAACACACTATGTCTATACATATATAAACTCTATGAATAAAGAGAATACCTTATGCATAGAAAAACAGAGCATAAGAAATATATGTTATATGTATAAGAGAGTATAAACATTCAAAAAGCTTATGCTCTCCATCCATGCAAGGCACTCTACATCAAAAAAAGCTTTATGCATAAAAACATAACGCATGAAGCCTTATGCATAAAAGCTCATCCATAAGATTTATACATAAAACATTATGTATTAAGCTTTATGCATAGATCTTAATTCATGCATTCAGCTAGATTCATATAGCTCTATGCATAAACTCTATGTATAGATCTTGCATAAGCTTACAAGCCCTATGTATAGAGCTTTCATAATCTTACAACCTCTATGTATAAAGCCTATACATAGAGCTTACAAGAAGGCTATGCATAGAGCTTTCAACAAGAAGGCTATGCAAAGATCTTGAAAGAAGGCTATGCAAGCTCTATGTATAATGTCCATGCAAGCTTTCAAGAAACCTATGCATAGAGATTTTATAAGCTTGCAAACTCTATGCATAAAGCCTATACATAGAGATTTTATAAGCTCGCAAGCTCTATGCATACAAGCCTATGCATAGAGCTTATGCATAAAGCTTGCAAGAAGGCTATGCATAGAGATTGCAAGCTTATAGACAGGTTTTATGCATAGATCTTGCAATAATCCTATGTATAAGCTTGCAAGAACCCTAAACTAACCCTAAACCTGGCACCCAAGGGTGCAATAATACGTAGAAAAAAGCATAAACAAGGAAAATCAAAAGAGGGACTACCTCTTTTTTGCGAAGCTGAAGGAGAGGATTGGTGAAAGATTGGTGAAAGACCTACAAAACAAAATATTAAACAAAGTAATTAGTAAATTAAACATAAGAATAAGAACTAATACACAAGTAATATAAAACCCTAAAATCTCTATGCATGCATTAGGAGATCTATGCATACATAGAGACTCGGGGGAGTCACTATATGTAAATCCTCTATATCACGTGCGTTCAAGGCCTATTTAAAAAGTCCCTTATCTGTGAATTTTTTAGTGAATATAATGTATCCTTTCCTATTCAAATCTGTAATTTTTTTTTAAAATACAATAAATAAATCCCCTCTGTAAATATATTTCTGTAAGTTTTAAATATTTAAAATGTCCTTCTGTTGAACCCACGTGATACTTACATATTTATACGAGTGACCCCCCCGAGCATAGAGAGCTCTCAACATGCATAGAGAGCCAAAAAAATCACAAAACCCTAAACGCCCTATATCCTAAAAAGCAAAAGCAAGAGCATATTAGTAAAAGCAAGAGGATAAGTTAAAGTGGAGAAGGAGAAGAGGAGAAAAACACCCAACAACAACAAGAGTGGGTTGAATGTAAAAAGACGAAAGCTTGAAGGAGATGGACGGACGCATACCTTCTCTGGATGCAATTCGACGCCGCGCAAAATAGAGAACAATAGGTTCTCGGCTGTAAAAAACTTACGAGCGTCGGTATATTCGACAGTATATTCATCGGTATATTCGTCGGTATACGCGTCGGTATTCGCGTCGATATACGCGTCGGTATATGAAATTTTGAAAATTGCCCACCCAACTTTTCGCCTCCAAGTTTACGACGGGCATACCGACGTTCGACATTTGCGTCGGTATTCTAACGTCGATATTCCCTAAACCTCTAGTAGTGATTTTTTCCTTCAATGAAACCTATTTGGGTGGGAATGGTTTGTAACGTGACAACCTATGGGCGTGAGTCTTGTACATATGAATTCATGTTTGGGCCAAAGGCCAAGGGGCATAATTGTAATGAGCCAATGGGTTGCATGGTCATGTGTGAAGGCCAGGAAGTAATTTAGTGTGAAATGGGGGATAGATATAAAGGAAAATGGGCCAAACCCCTAAGTACCCTTTATGAATGATAATCACACTTTGAGAGCTTTTTCTCGAGCTTCTATGGTGGTAGTGCCTTTTAGTGCAGGTGGTAGTCCATCATGACTGCAAACCTCTTCTCTCATTCCCTCCTCTCTTTCAAACTCCTCATGTTGAAACCTAGTGTGTGATATGTGACATAGCTTTATATTGTTTTGGTAAGCACACACACTTTATATTGCCTTGATGAGAATTTAATTAAGGACATGACAAAGGTGAGGTGATGTGCCATGAGTCGTGTGAGAAGGAAACTTTTTGACTATAGTTGACTTGTATGATCGCATTGAAACAAAAGAAATGGGACATGAACCCCCCATAATGGCCTCGTGCTATGCATAGAGAGTTGCATACACTTTCCTTTGTTTAATATAATTCTGTCGTGGGGGGGAAGGAGCACACATGGAGGTCGTGTTATCTATAAGATCGAGTACAAGCAATCAAGACTTAAGACAATAACATATCGTACCGCATGGCACAAACAACGAGTTAGGGGGGGGGAGAGAGAGAGAGAGAGAGAGATTAGATGAGAGTAAATCTATAAGAAATGGGAGAACATTATATACCCATGAGCATAACAATGTGTACTAGACCATTTCTCTTGGCTACCTCGTATTTTATTATATCTATAAGAAATGGGAGAACATTATACACCCATGGGCATAACAATGTCTACTAGACCATTTCCTTATACAGCCATATTTTATTTTATTCGAGGAAGCAATGCTCGGAAGAGGCTTGAGAGATGAATCGTACTCCAACATGGCCTGCGCATGTAGAAAACCAGAGGGAACATGTGATCAGAAGAGAAGAATTAGCCACACACAGAAACGTATTAGGAGGAGGATGAGGAGGCCCTTAATACACTTTCTACACACACTGCAGCTGTGTGAAGAATGATAAGGTGAGAGCATACTCACTTTGCTTCCTTTGCACGACGGTACACACCTAGTAGCAAATGCCAACAGGAGAAAGCAAGAACAAGCAACCCATTGAACCACAGCAGCTCATTGGATGGAAAGTGCAGATTCCTCCTCTTCCTATGCAATCGTCGTTTGGCTGCAAATTGTCTATGCTGCCTGCTGCCGCCATACGCATGTCATCGGGGCTGGTTGACACGCCCGACTGTTCGGCCACATGATTGTCTGCATCCGCCGATCATAGGTGGTTTGTAAGTGTATACATGTATATGAGGATTAATCTTATTATTACACGTTACCTAGGTGTCGGCCCGTTGATCCGGTGCAAAAAATGGCGATCACCAGCCATGTAACTATCACAAGCATCTTAGAAGCTTTACGTCCTCCTGCACCCATGTCTCGATGTGTGTGAGAGGCCGAGAAAGTGAGTGTGCGCGCGCGTGTACGTGACTGTGATGTGGGAAGGAAGAGAGGGCTGCCGCGGTTTTATAGAAGTCGTGGTGTTGCTGCTTCAAACATGCAGTTTGGTCCTACCACTTATAACGTAGAATTATATTGTATTTTCTAAGTGTTTGTAAATTTTTTTGTTTGGTTAATTGATCGTGGCATTACATATTTACCACTAATGTAGAATTATATTATATTTGCTAAGTGTTTGTAAAGAAAAATTGTTTAGTTAATTGATTGCGTCATTACCTTTTTATAATAGATATGAAGACTATAGTAGCTCAATGGTCCCTCCAATAGGCAAAAGATGTATATTCCCATGTAGATTTGTTTAGTACATTACTCCATATGTAGTCTATTAGAAGATTGTGTGCCATTGTGGGATCAGTAAATTAATTGTTAGATATTTTTCCTTGAATGCTTGTAAACTTCTAGTTGCTAATTTGTTTGTTTCATATGTGCCAAAACGGTTAAAGACTCTGAAAATGATGAGTTCATTTATTTTTTGTTGGCGAATTTATATTGAGTATGAGTGTGTGATATATGGCCCGAACACTTAGTGATGCCATGACGTTGTGGCTATTTTGCATGTCTTCATCATAATGTTTTTTCAATGAGCTCCTTATGTTATGTGAGTGGACTATGAGTTGGTATTTCATTTTTTAAATGCCAAGTGTTTGGATTTTGTATTTTGATCTTTTTTGAAGGGATAAACCTAAAAGATAGGTCGGGAGTTTTATATTTTCCCAAGTGGGTGTCAACTCAATGCTAAAGCATTAAATAAACAAAATGTAAAGCATAAAACAAAAGGATTCATATATTTTCGTTAGTGGTATAATATAAATAAAGCCCTATCTAATCACTATATCCTAAAGCATTAAGCACAAAAATCTAAAACATAAAACAACAAAAATATGAAGCAACAAATGACAACCACACACATCCACATATGACAATTTAACGTACTCATATGTACGTATTTTTGGGTCCATGTGACTCAGCAATTTTCATCATCTATATTTAATGTTGAAAAGTAGCAAATACTTAGAGGACATAAAATATTAAGTTTGGTCATAAATTTAGTAATTTTAGATATGTCAATTTGGTCAATTTTGGGACTTTTTATGCATGTTTTATGGTGTCATTTGTAAGCGATTTCTATTCTATACTTAACCATGTTAGATAATGTATAAGGGGGTCATAGGGAGTAGTTTCGCCTAAAGGAAGCTCCTATGGGGGTTTACATAGTGAATATACTTGCATGAGAGCCCGAATAAGGGCTTGGACACCAAATTGACCCTTCATTTTCAGTAATGGTCTCGCATGAGGTGTAGATAACTCTATTTGCTAGAGAGACGTATTAAAGAAAGTTAGTTCATCATAGGAATAACAAAGTCCGTGTTTAGATAATTGGGAGATTTCGCATGGGGTGGCCGGTATTCGCGAAACGAATCCGTCACCATTTTCCAATGTTATATATATATATATAATATCTTCTTCAATTTGGTTCGGGGTCATGTTTTTAGAAGGGATTTCTATCTTTAACATTTTCATGCATGATAATCTACTAATTCTCAGGGGTTGTTGTTTTTGGCTTCTTCCAGAGCCTTGAGGTGATTTCTGTGCAGGATAGAGAGAGGAGAGAGATTTTGAGATTCGGGCTGGCCGTCCTTAGAGAAGGAATACCACATAGAGAACATGATTTATATCCTCTGGGAGCCATTTGGTAGAACCCAGAGTGGACGAGATTTAGAAGAGGTATACCTGGGATAGTCGCGACGTCCAGCGTGGTGGTTGGGTGGATGGGCATCAGAGAAAGGCCCTATTGGCTAGATCTTTTGTTGGTGATTCTCTCTCTGATTTTGAGTTTTTGTATCGACCAATATTATTGTTACTTTGGATTGTAAACGATTATGGTTTATTGAAAATCTCTTTGTTTTCTGAAGTATGATGTGATTTTTTTTGTAAGTTTTGAGAAATTTTGTACTTAGATCATGGAACAGAATATGGGTACGTTTCAGACACAAGAATATACATCCAACAATCTTAAGTAGCTGCCAACATGTAAAGTTGAACTACACAATTAACATGAATGTAAGAACTCTTAAAACTTAAAATTCGTTGAAGGAATTAAAGATTAAACTTAGCAGTATTCATCACATATAGAACATGCTAAAATCCCAAAGTTTTACATTAGATGGATATGGCATAATACTTCCCAAAAATAAAATATAGTATAAGCCTACTTTAGAAGCCTATACTACATGAAAAAAATATGTTAAAACCCCAAAAAGAAAAATCTAAAGTAAAAAACATGGCAAGCTAAAACATCATATTAGGTACAATTTGGCCTTAAAAAGGGGCCCTCTAAAAAATACCGTCAACTTTCTCTTAAAAATGGGTTGATGGTTAAATTTTAACAAATCAAATCAAAATCTGTCAGAGATTATAGATTGGGAATCTACTCTTCAAGATCTTTCCAATGATATATAGCGTGATAGACAATTTTGTATATTCAAGAAGTTCCCAAATTGGAGATGATGTGGTGTAACATGTCATGTCATCATTGCCAAAGGCTAGGAGATATCTTCAAGGGAACCACTCACCTCTACTCCCCTCAATGTGGGATCATTCTGATGGTCGAGCTCATAACCCTTGAGGTCTCAAAGACCAATACCGCCATGGTTAGCTTACCATTCTCGTTCTCCTGCGATCGTTTCACACCGTCCGGTTGCACTATGGACACTTCTCTCACATCAAATCACTCACACACACTCACTATCATGCATTAGAGATATGATTAGAGAGAGGTTTAGCGAGAGGGAAAGCTCAAGTGTCCTTGCATTATAAGAGAAATTGCCTTATATACATGGCCATAACTCTTCACACACACTTAAACTCTGGCTGGGTATGTGCTCGAAGCTTCTATTTGTCTTGCTTCATCTTATAACACATTAATGAATTATAACACTAGGGAGCACATCCTAGGTCACTACCACACGCTCTTGGAGCAGGAAACATCATTAATTATCCATTGGACCCATAAGTGCCCGTCCAAGTTTGAGATTTGGACACCATTGCTTCATGGCTTCTTTGTACATGAGTTTAGTTTTTCCATCCTTGACATTTAATTTAGGTTACTCATGATTTAACATATATTTGGGTGTGGCAAACCTTGTTAATGCAAAAATGGGTTAGCATCCCCGCCTTTCTAATGTTGATCGTGTCGTCAGGATCGATTCAAGACTTTGTCGAGGGGTAGTTGTATACTTGGTGCTGATAAGTAGATGTTGCATGTCTTTGATCCTCTAGAGGAATGAAGAATATAGTTAGTAAATGAAAATATCAAGAGAATATGGGGTCCTAATGGTGGTGGGGGCCATTACATGTGATTCACACTTGGTCACTCTTTTTGGTTTTCCTTTTTTTGCACTCATATGCAAGGTAACAAGATTTTTTGAGGTTAGTGGGCATGCTATGGCTATTAATAATGATGAAAGAAGAGAGGTAGAGGTATGGAAGAGCATTCAGAAGAAATCCCTATGAGCTCATCTGCTTTGTTTAATGTATCCCTTTGCAAACTACTTTATTACCCATGTTCTTTTTTATCTAATAATAATAATTAGGTGCTCTTTAACCATTGGTAAAGCTAATACACAATGAAGTAAAAAAATGTGATTCTTTAAACTCTTATTGCAGCTATCGTACCAAAATATTTGGAGAGGATTGAAAAGATTTAGGCAACTTCCGAGGTTGTGGAGTCATTTTTTTTAAAGGGCCAGAGGCTATTTGAATGAGATCATTGGCTAATGGTGGAAAGGATAAATTTTAAGGAATTCAAGGTGATCGGTCTTACCATGGGTTATGCATACACCCATTATGGTCATCCCATCTAGAAATGTACTTGGAAGTTGTCAATGAAACAAGGTTTCCACTAGTGGTAGGTAAGTAAAGGTGTACTCACTAAGTAGATGCTTCCTTTGATTGTAGTAGACAAGGATGATTGGCTAGTTGTTTGAAGACTATTCTTCTTTATGAATGAACCACATGCATGATTTTGAGAATTAGGGTGGTGAAATATCTATGAAATTGCAGAAGAACGATTTCATATATTGGAAATATGATGAGAAAACAATGTGGCCATGTGATTACACATTTGGGTGAGAACATTTTCTTAGATTGGAAATATGTGGTTACACATTTGAGTGAGTTTTAGCCTCCATGATTTTGTAGGTGGTTGAAATCACATCGTGATTGTTGAAGAATCACAATGATGAAAAGACACAACTTTTACGTATTTGGAAGAAGATTTATTGGCGATTTTGAGAAATCAACGGGCGTGATTTCTGAGATAATCATGGTTTAACAAACTATAGTATTGATTTTATGAAACTTCTTATCTATTTTAAGGTGGACCCATTAGTTGAAACTTCTTGTACCACCTTATTTGTTTGTACACTGAGTTTTTGTTGATGTGATTTTTAGACTCATGGTAGTGGTTTTGGGAGAATCATGGTAGTGAATACTTTCATTATCTATTTTATTCCATCTAATCCTTGAAGAATTTGATGGCAATAATTTGTATACCCACTAGTACAATTTGACCTTGAAGTATTTGATGGCAAGGAGTTGTACACATAATAGCCCAATTCAACCTTGGTAGCATCCACATGGGTATTGATGAATTCTTTGACCTTTTCACTCCTTCCAATGATGATTCACCAGATTGTGCTTATGGGAGGTTCTTGTGGCATTCTACCCTTACAAGTAGTGGTTCTTGTGGCTTCATGGCATTTGTTTTACCACCATAAGATCAAAAGTTTCTTGTGTTTATTTACCTTTTTAGGAGAGTAGGTTCTTGTTTCTGCTACACCATTAAGCTTCTGCAACTTCTTCTCTACTCGTTCAAAGAGCGCATTTATGTAGATGATCTATGGGGACATCTCTGATTGTATCCCGTTAATGGATGAAGTGATGGTGGGAAATTCTTCTTGGTGTCTAGAAGTAGAGTTTTCCATGTGGTTAGCCTATTTTTGTTTTGTTCTCCATACCATAGAATTATTTTGTGCTCGTTGAGTTGAAATTGATGATGAAACCTAATTAATCTTAACAGCTTTCGGCACCCATATGATGGTATTACTTTACAGAGTATCCTTGAGCTTGAAGTAGTTTTGTAGGTACCCATATTTGATGAATTCTTGGGTATCTAGCATGATATCTTTTGTGTTGGGTTCTTTGTTTTGGTGCAAACTTCTTTCTAGGTGTATACCTCTTCTTATTTGGGAGAATGGTTTGCCTTTTTGGGATCTAAACTTGGGTTTCACCTTTATGATATCCTTTGGTTTGTAGTATTACCTTTGGAATCCATATTTCCTTTACTTGACCATTCTCTTGTGTGTTTGCCTTTGATACCATGGTTGAAATTGCCTTATTTTTGTCTTCTTGTCAGGCCTTTGAATTTATACATGTGAACGTTTTTTGGTCTAACTACGTAGCTAAATAGGACTAGTACCCTCTCATATAACCCTTGTACTTGGAGAAGACCCTTTTTCACCCATCTTTGGATGATTTGGAAATGCCTTGATAATCTTCTTGGTGGAGAAGAATGGCTTTCCTTGCTATAATTGAAGCTTTTGTACCTATCTTGATATGACTTGGTGATGCTTTAATGTTAGGTTGTTGCAGCATTGATGAGTGATGAGGCTAGGGTCTTCAATAAATAAGGGCTATCGATGTTGAGGCTATGTCTTGGATTTTACCAAATCCAAATGTGGATTCGGTGTCTTTTGTGATTCTAGACTTAGGGACTTTAGCAAGAAGGATTGTCATTTTGACAAGCTCACCATGATAGCTTTCAATGATGATAACCTTGGTTGTCATGGTCAAGGATTGTGCAATTGGAAATAAAGGGATTATTGATGATGAGGATACCCTGTGTTGTGATTCTTTTCTTTTGTTGTGCTGATGTTTCTTGGGATTTTTTCTTTTATTATAGGAACTTCAACACCGGGTTCTTTGTTACATAGGGTTTTGACCATTGGTGTTTGGGAATTGTTTTCTAGGAGTGGCTATTGTAGATGAGGTTTTGTGGTTTAGATCTTGCTTCTTCCTTGGTGACACTAGAGGTTCTTGAGACATGGTGGTTGTATCTTGGGCAGCTCTTTATATAAAAAAATGTTGCCCTTATTCTGAGCCTAAGTGAAAAATAATGGTCAAGCTCATCATGGAGATCTGCATTTGAGGGTTTTAAATATGTAGATCTGGGGTTGGGTCCTTTTTAGGGATGGTTGATTTAGAGAGTCCATCACAAATAATCTTCCATGGAGAGGGTGGGTATTCACCAAGTGTTGTTTCTAATGTACATACTAATCGATGCCTTTGGATAGGGTTATAAGTGTTAAGAATCCTAAGTATCTAGAGCATGCAACAACAGAAGCAATGTAAACAGGAGGAGAGAAAGAATGAAAGAAACATAAACAACTTACTAAATCATCATAAAGACACCTGGATAGGGTTGTTGCAAGATCAGGGTGTCCAGTTTTATCCAGTTTATGCTCGACTGGGACAATGTTGCTTGGAGAGCAAATTTTGGGGGGCAAGATACTTAAATCGAGATCAAGCAAATAATAGAAAATATGCTTGTCCTTAAATTAACCGAGTATAACTTAAATTAATATAAATTAGTCTAATTAATCAAAATTAATAAAAATATGATGAAATGATAAACAAATAATCTTTCCGTACTTAGAGTGATCCAATTTATTTTTCCATAGATGCACCATTACAAGTACACTAGTCCCTATAGGTTTTAGATGATTCACATCAAAAATTTAATTTTACTAATTAGATTATTAATATTTGCAGGCCTTCTAATAGTGTGGAAGAAATTTAAAAAAGAGATCATAAAAAATCCAACCATTGGATTTGCAATTTTTACTAACCACCACATTCTACTAATGTCTCAGTATCTATCCACTCTTTTGATCTACAAGATTGAGGATTTTAAGTGGTAGCTATTGTGGGTACAAAAAGTGGCGTATATTATAACACTTTAAAGACCTTGAAATATTTAAAGAAAATAGACAAATATCTTAAAATTTTCTCAAAAAATCAAGTTAAGCTCTATATTATGTGAATATCTAAGATACAAAGTGGGAATCTCATATGAGTTTATATGTAAAAGATATTAGCATTTTATGGAATCACTTCAAATTCGGGACAGGTGTATACATTGACTTTGTATCTAAGAAAATGAGGACTTTTGACTATCTAATGCTTAATCAAATTATGCAACTATATTTACAACTTTGAATATGATGTTCCAACAAAAGAACTTGAAACGAAATTCCTTCCTTTACTAGGAGAGATTAGCCACTAAAGGTAAACAAATGCCTATTTTTTTACTGTTTATAGGGTGCCTGAGTGGACAAAACTGGGCACCCTGATCTTGCAACCACCCGATAGCTTGAGAGAATACAAGATGTATAGAAATCTTCTTGTATTACTTTCTACTTCAGCCACTCCAAAGTTGGCTTACCCTTCTCCTTCATGTGTTACTTGTCTTCCTACAAAAACTAGAGTCTCTTGCCCTTTATATACAGTCCACCAAGGGCTAGAATTGGGCCAATCATAGATCCCTCTTCCACCCACATGCCCACTTTAGTTGAGTGTGTTCCCACCTTCATTACCTCTTCTGCTCATCCTTAACCTTGTACATCAAATATTTCAACACCCCCCTGTCAATGCCACCATGGGACAAGCTGAGCATTGTATATACAAGTTCAAAAAAGACCTCCTCTCAACCATAGGATAGAAGATAAGCTAGGTATCCTTTATATCATAGGATTTTACAAAAGAGATGAGTTATAGAATAATGTGGTTCACTCCCAATTCTAGTAAGCATGCTTCACTCCTCAACTAGAAGAGTTGCTCGGAATGTGAGGAACTTACAAAATTCCCCTCAACTTTAGTGATATTTTTGGTACAATCTCTTCCAAAATGACCCTTCTTCTTGCAAAAAGTACATTTCAAGGTGGCTTTGGACGTACCGTGTTTCATCATAAAGGCTTGAGTTTCTCTTTAACTGATCTTTCTTGAAGCATTGAGCTTCAACATGCTTCTTCTTCTTGCAAAAAATGCATTTCAAGTTGGATTTGGAGTTATGCAAAAATACTATTATATCTTGTTTAAGAATTGTTGCAAAAATAACTTTAAATGTTGGATCTAGAAGGTTATTCCAATGTGGTCAAAAGGCTATGAAACGATGGAGGCATTCTCTTCTTCAAGAGCACAACAATAGCATCATCTTCTTCAACTTTAGCATCAATGCCTCTGCAAGTTGTCCCATGATTCTATTCATCTCACTAATGAAGTCTCCAAGAGAGCCACCCTCCTGCATATCAAGGCCATAAAAGTTCACCTTAAGTGCAATCTTTGAGTGCTTTCCTTTGACTCCATAAAGCTTCTCAAGATCATCCCAAACCTCTTTTGCTGATTTCATACTTGCCACAAGATGGATTAGTTTTTTATGCATATGAAGTGAAATGATATCATGAGCCCACTCATCATCTTCTACCACCTTCAAATCTTCAAGGTCCAACTTCTTTGTGCCTTTTACCAAAGGCCATAAACCTTTTAGCATCAGCGTATATCTTACTTGAAGTTGCCAACTATGGAAACCCTCGATCAAACTTCTCAATCGGGGCTCCAATCTCCTTTTACATGATTGATAGGGGTAGGAGAGGTCTTACCACTTGCAAAAACAAGGATAGTGTCTAACTCCATTTACAAGGTAAAAAATAATTCATGTTTTGAAGAGTGCTGTGCTTGAAGCGGGTTCAAGGATCTACAAAATCACCTTACACTTTGATGTGCAAGAGTGAGTGGAAAACACATTGGCAATCCTTTGAGAGAAAGGGTTGAAAACTTTAAAAGAAAAACGTTTGAAACCTTAGATAAGGTTTTAAAAGAAACCTTAAAAGAGAGAGGTTTAAGAAAAACCTTAGAAAAAAAGGTTTAAAAGCAACCTTAAAAAAACCTTTGAAATTATTTGATGATGATTTTCTTTTCTAAGAAGAAAAACGGAGAATGTATGCATTGTGCTCCTCTTGCCCTGCGTTGTCGGATGTCGCGTTGTTTTCTGCCCTAGTCGCCTACTGCTATAGGTGAAGATGGTTGTGTTTGTTGTGCATAAGGAGCTTATGTTAGCCTACTTGCAATATCGTTGGTGTCTGACGGACGACATAGCCGCCGTCGGACGGACTGCACCTCCGTCACCATCGACGAATGGTGCTGCAGATACCACCAGCCCAGCAGAGGCTGCCCTTTAGATGGCTACTTCCTTTGAAAAGGGGCTAAGAGGATGCACCCAACACCACTTTAGAAGCACATTCGGTGACCCACGTCTTCACAACTGCAGGACTTCAAAGATGATTGATGACTAAAAATGCTCACGGAATTCTTTGATGGAAAATCAGACGAAACTTCTTCTTGGCGATGAGACTTCTTCATCTTATTCCAAGCTTCAAGAGCTTGTTGGTGATGAAGTCTTCTTCTTGATTAAGCTCTTCAACACTCCATTTCCCCTACACTTCTTCTTGGAGTGTCTCTCCTTCTTCTACCACCTCTTTCTTGATTGGGAATGGTTTATGAGAGAGACAGAGAGATAAACAAGGGGATCTTAACCTTAACAAGGCTCTGATACCGTGTTACGAATCATGGGTATCTAGAGCATGCAACAACGGAAGTAATGTAAACAAGAGAAAAGAAAGAATGAAAGAAGCATAAACAACTTACTAAATCATCATGAAGACACCATAGCTTGAGAGAACACAAGATGTATAGAAAGCTTCTTATATTACTTTCTCTTTCAGCCACTCCAAAGTTGGTTTACCCTTCTCCTTCATGTGTTACTTGTCTTGTTACAAAACATAGGGTATCCTTCCCTTTATATAGGGTCCACCAAGGGCTAGGGTTGGCCCCTTTTTCACCCACATGCTAACTTTATTTGAGTCATGTGTTCACACTTCCATTAGCTCTTCCTCTCATCATTAACCTTGTACATCATATATTTCAACAATAAAGAACATTGAGTGTTATTTCATCCTTGTCACAAAATGGAACCACCACTTCATTGTTAGAAATCTTCATGGAACATGTTCGGCTTATGAAGTTTAGTATAGCTTGCACCAAGGTAGCCCGATCCCTTCCTAGGATAAAATGCTCTTCTAGGACATAATATAACACACAAATATTACAATTAAAGGGGTTATAATCCACATAAACAATCCATTCAAAATATCCTAGACATGGCATGCCTTGAGTGCTAGTCTACAAAATCCATTCATGAGCTTGCAAGCTCGGATCGCCTATACAACACCATAGCTCATATGTCATGAGATTACTTTGCTTGTAGGGATAGTTTTGAGATTGAATGGTTTGGACTCCCAAGCTTGTTTAAAATCCAATTTTTATTCTAGGAATCCATTGGAATGGTTCATGTTTTGGAGTCTTAGGTTCTAAAGCTTCAAGTTCTTGAGCTTCCAATTGTTTTTTCCTTTGCAAGTAGTGTTCAGGCTATACAACCTCACTTTCAAGAAAGTCTCACTTTTAGGAAAGGGTTCTCGTGAGATAAGAGAAATGTGAAGAATTTTTCATGGAACTCTTAGAAGATATTTTTCTTTCTCTCATCAATGGAGTACTAGGTGTTGTCTGTTGGCCAAGCCGCCAAATAACCGTCGCCAACCGTTGAGTCGAAGTGGCACTGCCGAATGTCAGAAATAGCACCCATTATTACTATTTAATAGGTTTCTACTTTGTAAATCCATCGTGGTTAGAACACGATGATATCTCTGTACTTCATTATGACTACAAATGAGTAGTATAAAAGGATGTGCCGAACATTATAATTAAGGTTATTGTTAATAAGGCTTTATAAGACTACTATCTCTATATATTTTTGACTCTTTGCAATAGAGGAAGATCACTTTATTTTGTATCATTCTCTCCATATCTCCTGGGTTCATATGTCTGTTTTGTTGTCTTGTCTTTTATCATTATGAGTGATTCTATCTGTTCAGTCTTTCAATATTTCTGTTGTGCAACGATTGGGATCTTTCGCACGAGTCGAGTAGTCTTAGTAGTCAGTTTTGTTTGCATAGTTGCCTATAGCCGATCGATTGTGACTATTTGTCTTGTCCCCAATTCGTATCCTTGTGTATGTTGCGTGCATAACCAAAGCCACTCAGGAGGTTTCTCG
The DNA here is from genome assembly GCF_041138505.1 of Cibotium barometz. NCBI lineage: Eukaryota > Viridiplantae > Streptophyta > Polypodiopsida > Cyatheales > Cibotiaceae > Cibotium > Cibotium barometz. Next base: position 30,990,536 of record NC_141104.1, read on the forward strand.
GGACAATGGTCAGTACCCAACAACACTTTGGAAACCACGATGCATCTTGCTACCTCTTTCTTATGTTGTTTTGCTTACTGCTTGATTGTTTTTATGTTTGAATCAATATCCCTTTTGTTCGAATCAATCATTCATGTCTACACATGAACTGCACTACTTGACCCGACGTGAAGCTCGGGAACTCTAGTTCGCCACACCCAATGAAACCCCCACAACACTTGAACCCGAAGACTTGGAATCCGAATCCAAAGAAGAACCGGTAGCCCCGCCTCCACCATTGTTCATACCACCACCCCCACCTTCAACACCACAACCTTGCTTAACCCCACCCCCACCGCTGTTCATACCCCCACCATAACCCCCAAAACCCCAACCCCGCCTTCTCAACTACAACATGCTTCTGTGACCAACTGTCACCATGAAGTATCCCAGGTTCTCTGAGAAATCCTTGAAGGATGCGGATGCTCACATTCTTCTATTTGACAATGATTGGTGCATGAATGTACCCGGCCTTGTGGACCAAAATCTAAAGAAATCCACCTTCGTTGTCCCGACTCTCCAGAAGAGTGACACTCTTTTGGGTTGCTCAGTATGAGTACACCCACTTTCCCACCTATGATACCATCATAGATGCATTCTTTCAAAGATTCAGGCGGTAGGACAAGACTTCCGTGCAGGTTCTTGAATAAGTTATGCTTGATGAATCAAAAAAACCTGACAGTGGACGATTATGCTGCCAAATTTTGAAAGCTTCTCCATATATTGGATGCAGCCAATCGGCCTGCACAGAGGAGATCCTCAACTTGTACTTCATGAAGGGCAGCCTCATTAAACAATTAAAACGGGCAGTAGAGCCGGTGTAGATCTTACCACCATGACTCTGGAGCACCTGGTAGAATCAGATCTGAGGGCTGAGCGTGTGCTGGTAGGATCTGTCAAAAGCAAGGGAAAAAGCAATAGCAAAAAGAAGTCCAAAATGTTCGCTTCTAAATCTTAGGATGAGGAAGATGATTCTGATAACTCATCAAAATTAGAGGAGGAGGAGGAAGATTCCCAGCAAGTTAAAGAGCAAGAAGGCAAGAAAGACACCCAAGGAACTGGCTACAGCCATGGCGCCAAATCCCCTCTCCTAGGTCCAGTCAGGTACTTGGTGTGCGAGGTGTCGCAATCATGGACATGAGTTAAAGAGTGCGGCTTAAATGAGCTTTGGTGTTCCGTTTTCTGAACCGCCATTGATACCACAGAAACATGCCGACACAATGGGAGGAGAGCACCTCCACAGTAGCCACTAATCCAAGCCCCTATAGTGGCAGTCGTCCAACCTGCCCACCACCAATGGCTATGCTTGATCCCGCAGACCCCCCAATTCTATCCCTGTGGACATTTGCCTCCAAGGGATGTTTCTGGTGCACCACTCCCCATTTTCACATGTTTTTATTGCCATTCCCCAGGCCATCCACAAGTTGAAATGTGACATTTGAAGGAAGCACAAGGTTGAGGTGGAAGGAGCCCAGGCTTCAACATGTGGACCCCCGGTAGTGAATGACATTGAAATCCAAGATCTAGAGGAGCCAAAAGAAGTCAAGCCAACCAAAAAGGTGGCTGAATCATCAACCATGGCAGTGACATGGTCAATGAAACTCGCGTCTCTAGCGGCGATGGCCAAAGATTCGATCTTAGATAAGAGGGGAAAGAAAAAGGTTATCACTTAGCAAGAGAAGAACTAGGTCCAAATGGAAGTGTCCAACTCGCTGGATAAGTAGCAGGCCAGAGAGGCACTGAAAAAAAAGGACCTAGAAAGGCAGAAGCCACTTTGCTTCTGCTGCTGTGACCAGAACCCGAAGTCAGTTTACCAAAGATCAACTCGAAGAAGGAAGGCAAAGTATCCTCACCAGTAGAGCTACTAAGGCCAAAGCAAGGTGCAGATCAAAGTGAAATTCGACCCAAAAATTGAGACAAGCCAACTTCAACTGGTCAGAGAACTGCAACATTGCATTCTGAGATGGCTCAAGTTGACGCTCTCTGAAAGAAGCACCCATAGTTTAAGCCCTGAATTGGGAGTTTCCAATGGTGCCTCTCAAATGCCAAGCAGAATTATTCCACCACTCATAGGAAAGCCCTTGGCATGATTTATTCAGTGAGTAAGTTTTGCCACTACTTGCTAGGTAACAAATTTACCTTCCATGTGGATCATTCCACCCTTCTCTATCTTGTGAATAAGCAGAGTTTGGCAGGCAATATGGCATGGTGGATGCTGATCTTCGAGGAATTCTAGTTCACCATATACTGCACACCCCGGCGGGTGCGTATCATATAGTAGTTGATTACCTATCCAAACTAGAATCTGGTAAAGCCCTGATTAGCGTAGCCGATGACCTATCCACTACAGAGATGTTCACAAATGAAGCCGACATCCTGATTCCACAAACATGGAAGGATGAAATACTAGCGTTTTTCACCACTGGTCTAATGGAGTATAGCCTTTCTTGGGATCAAAGGAAATGGATTGTTATCCAAAGCCGATCTTTCCAAGTAATAGCTGGCCAGATGTACAAGAAAGGCATTGAACAGATCCTCCGGAGGTGCATTCCACATCACAAACAAGAAACCATTCTCAGGGAGGCCCATCAAGGCATGACAAGGCACAAGACAAAAGATCCTCTAGGTCAGTCTCTAGTGGCCATCGATAATCGGTGATGCCTACAAGTGGGCCAAGCAGTGTGATGTTTTCCAAAGGCTCAGTAAACAGAGACTGCATGCCACATAACCTATCCTTCCCCTCAAGCTATTCGAGAAATGGGCTCTCAATTTCCTGGGACCGTTTAAGCCACCACCCTGTTTCACCAAGAACAAATATATTCTGGTGGCAACAACAACAAACTATAGCACAAAGTGGGTGGAAGCTCGAGTGCTCCGGGACAATTCGACCAAGTTAATAGCCAAGTTTCTCTTTGAAATGATCATCAGCTATTTTAGCTCCCAATTGAGCTGATCAGTGACCAGGGCAAGCACTATGTGAATGATGTCATCTCTAGTTCTCGTCATGCAACATCTCATCATCCACACGAGATCCACGGTGTACTATTCTCATGCAAACGATCAGGTTGAGTCCACCAACAAAATACTCCAGCGGATCTCGACAAATCTAGTCAATGAAAATTGCACCGACTCGAATGAAAAGCTACACTTAGCATTGTGGGCATTCCGCATCACCTACAAGGTCTCCACGGGAATGAGTCCATTAAAATTGGTATCGGCCACAGAAGCAATGGTGCCAATGGAGTTCCTAGTGCCAAGCCTTCAAATTGCCATCGTCGATAAATCAAGCCCCAAAGAGTCTCTATAGCATCATTTGGATCAGCTCCTTGAGCTAGATGAAGATCACTTCAAGAGCTTCTTCATCATTGTAGTGATCCAAAAGCAGAGGAAGAAGTGGGTCGACCACCACCACTCCAAGTTCTGATTCTTCAAGGAAGAGGATCCAATCCCTTTGTTCCCAGTTGGCCGATGAAGCTCAAGATAAGGTTGACTCGACCATTCTCAATTGTGGAGAAATTATATGATAGAACTTTCCTCCTCGGCATGCTCAGAGGGGAGCGCTTCAAGCTAGTCCAACGACTGGGATCATACAACGGGCTAATGCCATCAAATCCATTCATTTATGTGATGGTGTCACTCACCCACTAGCTCACAATCCATCACATTAACTCGGGTGCCCCTCTCTAAACAATCATTGTAGATTCTCCTAGGAAGTCGAGCAATGTGAGCCCACATCATCATGATTATTCAATGGCGATGTGGCAATCTTGCACGACACATAGCACCGTAACTAAATTTGGGTTACCACTAATTGAAGTTAACTATATTTTATCTATCTATTTGCATGCAACCACTTTTCTTGCTCACAACTATGACCTTGCACTTGCACAACCCTTTGCTACATTTGCAACTCCTTCTCTTCTCTCTTACTCACCGTCTCTCTTGTTTATCATCATGGTGACCTTGCACCTGTGCAACCCTTTGCTACATTTGCAACTCCTTCTCTTCTCTCTCTCCCTTGTTTATCATCATGGTGACCTTTGAACCCTTCACCAGTAACGCCACCGACAGCGCAGAAGTGAAGGCATGGCTAGAGACCACATGCCTTCCCAAATTCCTCAACATCCCTTACCACACAATGCCTATACACCTCAACACAAACGACCTTGTGCGCCAACTACGCGTTGATACCACAATCACCTTGTGCGCCAACTACGCGTCGATACCACAATCACCTTGTGTGGTTATGAAACCACACAAGGTGATTGTGTTAGAGTGGTTATGAAACCACTCTAACAGAAGCCTGGGTGGCCAACTGCTTAAATCTACCCCTCATCAGCCTCATAGAAGTTTCCCCGGCCAAGAAGGAATTCCTCGTACTACACACCTTTGGTGACCGTGTGAGCAGGGCACATAAGCCACCAACATTCTGTGCGATAGAATGTTTCTGGAGACCATATGACCCATCACATCTTTGCAACCGCCATGGGCTAGCTCCGTAAAGAGGAGAAAGGTGAAGACTTGAGAAACCCGCTTCTTCAACATAGTCCTAAGAGATGCCAACTGCCTATAGAAAAGCAACACCCACACAAAGATGGAACAACTCCTCACCCTCATGTTTTTGTTCGGCATAGTTCTTGTACCAAACTCGGCCCCGACCATCGAAGCCGCAACACCGTCCCCACCTTCCCTAGCACCTCTAGAAGTGTAAAACCCTCCAGAACCCGAGCCTAAAGACCAATTGGTTCCTTTTCCCATTGAAATCGCCAGCTCTGTGAGCAAACCACCAGCCTTAACATGGAGATGGGGTGCACCCGCATTTCTCCCATGGCATCCTAGTTCAAAAGGAAGCTAATCTTGGCCTCCAATAACTCCAAAGAGAAGAAGCAGTGTCCTCTTGGAGTTGCCCTCCACTCAGCTCTGCTGTCGAAGAACCTTCTTCCCATCCTAATCACCCCAACTCAATCTTTGGTATCCTCCAACACTACGGGAGACTACCACCGCCCATCGACATCCCCACATCCCACCGGTACGCTGAGTACCTCGCCCAGTGCTTCCAAGGAGAAGACCATTTTGGCACCCACCAAGAAGTCACCAAGACACTTCGCCTACAAGACACCATCACATCCGCCTCTAGCAAAAGAACAACCCCCTTCGAGATCGGATGGTGGATATGTAGTAGGAGCTTCATATGCCAAAGAGGCTAAAGCTCGATCCGCCTCCCAATTCACCAATTTTTTCAACTCCCTCAAAGCACAAACCCTCAAAAGGAGAAAACCCAAATCACCTTCCTTAATGCCTAGCTCAAGTCCCACACAAATCCCTTCCTCGACACACCATCCAAATCGACATCGGCATTGTCATGGGACCCTTTTGTACTTCTTAAAGAATTAATTAAAAATCTCATAAATTACATCATAATTTGAACAAAGACTTGAATTAAAATTGATAATTAAATAACGTAGCATAACATAAGGGAAAAGCATTTTAATAACATCACCACCATCAAAATTAAAGGATAGAGAATACCGCACAGTATACCAGATTGGGTGCAATCTCCCCCCTCAAGCATGTAGCTCCCTTCCACGACTTGAGTATTTAGAGAATTTTATTCATAAAAATAGCCCAAGGGCTAAGAATAGATGAGCGTACAAATTGGCTTGCTTTTCCCACTTTTGGGGTATTTCTTTACATATTTTTAATCATATCAAAATCCCTAAGGTTTTTACATATAAAAACCTTTGCCCAAATATAATTGTTAGTGGGCCTTGTTACATAAAATGAGTTTGTGCACATTTGCACATATCTTAATCTTGTGCTCACTTGCACATTTCATTAAGCTGAATCCTGTACAAATTAAATTAAACATATTTTTGTACAATTATTAATTCATAAAAAATATGATAAAATATAAACTTGTAAACAGTCCTCCCATTTGAGGAAGCAACTGTCCTTAGTTGCGTAAGAAAAATAACTATAGAACATGATTATGTTTGTAGGAATTGATGTCATAACTTGCAAGGTAAACTCAGACGTCCAAACATGGCTCAGAGAGGCACAAAGGCATGGCTCAGAGGTTTTTATGGACATGGAATACCAATCAAGAAAAACTCATGCGACACCAAAATTGGTGATCATCACACACCGATCAAAAATAATATGCACAAAAAATTTAATACATGATTCACAAAATAAAAATGATCATCATCTTCACACCACCTCTCAATCCACAAGCCATACGACACCTCAATCGGTACCCTCATATAGTGCGACACCTCAATCGGTACCCTCGCACTTCTCATTGCTATACTTAGACACTATCTAGGTTAGTTAAACAATTAATTGAACACATTAATTAATCCCAACGTCATTTTGAGATATAGACAACCCATAAAAAATCAAATAACAACCACACACACGTTTGCCAAGTGTAAGTACCCCAAGAATCACCCCTCCATACGAACCAACTAAAACAAACAATGGAGGCCCACATCATACCATATACGGGCATCCCTAATATACAATTGCATAAATGCATGAGAGAATGGATTCATGATTGGTGTGGAAGACTAAATTTACACAAAATGCATATGCAATAAACCAATCAAATGAATGTATTTAAGACAAGTCTAAGTGTCCCATACCACATAGGCGCGTCATAGGCGCGTTGTATATGCACATATAGGATGGTAAAAAGATAGAAGACATAAATGTGTCTTGAGTAAGTATATGAAACCAATCTGATGTCCCATAGATTAATTCCATACATCACTTCCTTCAGAATAAAAGTTTGAGGCAGAGTGGCCAATTCCCTCTGAAACTTAAATTCAGACAAAAATTTTCTATATCTAGAAATTTTATTTTAGTTACTCGACTTGAAATAACCTTAATGTTGAATCTATAATTTATTAATTAGGTTCTTAGGTTATAAAAATAGTTATGAAAAGTTGTATAAAATGAAATGAATATATACATATACATACCTCCATCGTTGTGGTGTAATTGAAATAATCTATAAAAAATAATATTAACACTCGAAAGAGATGTGAGTTGTTATTACTTTTATGGATAGGATATATAAAGTTATTAATCAAAATCTTACGAGAAACTTGTCATCATAAAAATAAAAGTTTAATTGGTTATGGATATAAGGATATGAAGATGCTAACCTTGAGTTGGAAAAGTTATTTCAGGGAATGGGATATTATAAATGAAAAATGGATGAATTTGATAAAACATGAATAACTAGTAATGATTCAAACCACCTTGATTAAGTAAACAAGTCTGGATGATGAAAGATTAATTTACTTTTTAAGTTGAAATAATGAAATTTAGCAATTATAAGGTTGATTTAAGCATAAGAGTCGTACCTTTTATATATTCGATTGCAATGATGCTCTACATTGAGAAAAATGAGAAACAATGTGAATGGATTGAAATATGATTATTCTTCCAAACGTAATTATGAATTTATAAGAAATAGAACTTAGAGTAGTATGAATTCAAATTCTATGCATAATTACATTATGCATAGAATAGGTATAAGAAATAGAACTTAGAGTAGTATGAATTTAAATTCTATGCATAATTACATTACCTTCCAAGTAAGTTTCTTATACCTATTCTTACAATAATTACATTATTGTAAGAATAGGTATAAGAAACGTACTTGGAAGGTGTTTGAGTCACCGTCTAAAAGATAAAACTTACATAGAAATATTGGAAACATTATTTACTAAGTTATAGAGGATACATTATTTAAAGGACACAAATTTCGTATGTGATTATTTAAAAATTATGAAAAATGGAGAATCAATTTGCTACTATGGGAATAAAGATAATGAAATACCACTTCCAAAATAGAAATCTTTAATATAACAAGAGAAATGAATACAAATATTTTGATTAAAATTTACATCGTTCTGATGATGCGGGTATGGTCAGGTATTAGTATCTTCTTAGGGGGTAATCTGGTCCTAAGGTAACGTAATCGATTCATAAATTCTCCATCCATTATCGATGAATTCTCTTCTATAGTATATCCACGTACGATGTCCATCCCGCTGCTCTAGAAGGTAGCAAAAATGAATGGTTGGAGTAAAAACCGTGGTGTTTCCAATAGGTATGAAAACAAAGCATCCCTCACAATCATGTGTCCAGAGCTTTGACCATTCATATTGTTGCTTGTTGTTGAATATCCATAGTAGTTGTTGAAAAATAGCATGGTTGCATTCACATATATATGCTAAACGGGTACATTGTGTCATGAGTTGCATTAGTTCTAATTGTGTAAGTGGATCATGGGGTGATGTGATTGAGTCATAATGTTATAATCATCAAAAATAATAATTTTATATGAGGATGTTATGCTGTACAATAATTTTTGGTTTTAGTGAGGGAGTCTTGAGGTTAGGCACTATTATAATTTTAAATAGAATGAAAACTAATAGCAATCTAAAGAAATGAAAAGAAGTAATAGAACTACTAAAGTTTATAATTCAAAACCAAAAAATAAATTTAAATACATCTTTAATCTAGGACGACCAAGGATGCCATGAGTTCTGCTCATACACTCTAAAGAGATGTCGAGGAAAGGTATTCATGAGGTTACTGATAGCTATTATGGGGAATGTTACCAAAATGTTGGGTACGTGGATACAGATTTCAGAAATCACGTCGAAGAAGTATAAAATATAGAGCTTGGGTAAAGCATCAAGGAATGTATTATGGGTAACAGTCCTAATGTCGAAGTCTACGACTTTTGTTTTGGAGTCCCAAGCAATTCCTAGTTGCCATAGTATTATAGAAGTCCATCCTTTACAGAAGGGCCATGGGGAAGGTTCATGGTCGATGAGTTCCTTGACTAGAAGGTTCATGGTCGATGAGTTCCTTGACTAGAAGGTAAATATGTGGTCCGATAGTCTCTCTGAGTGCCCATAAAAGTGGTCGATTGCCCAGCCATATTACCGATGTTGATTTCAAACCAAGGTTGTCGGGCTTTACAAGACAAGGAAAATTGTAAGAAAATTTTAGGTAAGGGTCTTTTAAATATCACATAACATATAACCAAAAAGAAGACTTAAATGAAAATCATGTTTTTGATCTACCCCTATTTATATGTTATGCTTTGTTGTTTAACAGTGAGAAGGCATTGAAAAATTTAAATACAACATATGAAGAGTTAGTATAATTAAATTAGGGATGAGGTGAGTTGAGGGATTTTAAGGGTAAGCGTATAAATGTTTCTCTCGAGAGAAATAAGATGGATAGTTGGAGTAGGCTTTAGAAAATTACTTGTCTAGCTTTACAATGGTCACTTAACAAGACTTTTCTTCTAATTTCCCCTTGGCCGATGAGTATTTTTGGCCTCTAAGATTTTTAGAAAGAGGGATGATCAAAGATATTTTAAAAGCTTTAATTTTAAGTCTCAAAGGTAATTCTATTAAAAGTTATAAACAACTAATGTATAAAATATATAGAGTCCTTATGTATATTTAATTATTAACCTCTTTAATTTCAACAGCATCTCATGCACTTATGGTCATTGATTTACAATTGAAATGGGTATATATAAAAAGCTTGATTTTTAAGCCCTTAAACAAAGCTACATATTCTTGGAATTCGGCCGCTTGAGTAAATAGGAAAAAATAAAAGGGAAGCAAATATATCAAAATTTACTTCTTGTAAGGTGCGCCTGGCTGCCCGATAGGAAGAGTTATATATATTTATGTATATCTGTAAAGGCTTGATGATTTAGCCTTTAAACTAGGCTTCTATAACTTGGCCATAAGCTTTGGTAAAGGAAAATTTGTGCATAAGGGACATGAAGCCGACAGTCTCGCGGCGCACAGAAAAAGGCATAAATGAAGAATTTATATATATTTGTAATGTTTAGTAAAAGTTTTGCTCTTTAAATCAAGCTTTAATCAAAGTTTCACAGTCCGCCTCCTCCCCCCCCACCCCACACACTGTCTGTGCGCTGAAAATATCAAGGTATATATATATATATAATTAGCGTTAAGCTTTATATATATATATATATTTATACAAGCTTTAATCCCACTCTAAGTAACAATGCTCGAAGCCATGACAACCCACGTGGTCTAGCCAATTCTCCTCACTTCGTAGAACCCCTTTCCATGGTGCTCAACCAAAGGCTTCCAACCTTCAAGGTTCTTCCACTAAAGATGTGAATGACCACATTCTCCATATGCAAGAGTTGGGGAATTGAGTGGGAGGATGCCTTCTTGGTACTCTTTCAGTACACTCTCCAAGATCTAGAGATAAGTGGTTCAATCGATTCCCAACTAGCCACTTTGCTGAGACTGAGCCACTCTAAAGAACACCTTCCTTCTCACCTTCCATCTTGGTTATACTATGAGGACCGCATTTTCCAAAGGCTTGGGAGGCTACATCTGCTTACCAAGGGAGAGGGTGTTAGAACTCATGACATGTACCACAATGCTGGTGGCCCGCTTACCAACTTACCTTGACAACTTCATGGTCCATTAATGACATAGGCCTTACCAAGGTCCATCTAACAAAAGATTTGGGAGAGTCAGACCCCCACCAACTAAATTGTTAGAAAGTTGCCCCCCATAACTACACTGTCGAAATTCTAGGAGCTATCCTCTTAACTTGAAAATTCCATGACTCATCTTTGAGCGTGATTTGGGCTCTGTAAATCCAATGGTGACACAACTAGATGACATTCAAATTGAGCCAGGAATCTCCGAGCAAGGAAAGTACCCTGCTCCAACTCAAAAAGGAGATTAAAGAATCGAAGACTCAACAATGATAAAGAATCGAAGACTCAACAAGAAGCCAAGAGGGGTCTCTGGTGTGTTATATGATAATCACTTGGACAAACCATCCAAGAATGCCCAAAAAGGATATACTTATCCCTTTAGAAAAAATGAGGACATGAAGACAAATATTGCTACTACCTAAAGGGGTTCTGGCAACTTCATCACAGTAACAAACGCCTCACCTCACCTCGACAACCCATTATGCTATATCTGCCCTTGGCGTTACACCAACCTTCCATGCTGGTACACCTTACTCTTGCCAACCCACTCCTCTTGTAACCTACCTTCCACCACTCATTCCTAATGTACCTGCACACCAGCCACCATGGCAGCAGCTCCCATGAACCATCCTACTTTCCCTCCATAACTATGAAATCTATAGATTTGGAGAATATGGTCATTACCAAAGGCGAAGGTTCTCTTCCCTCTACAAGAATTGTCTATAATCCAAAGATCATCCCAAGAAAAGGGCATCCACTTCATACAGCTTCACATTCCCAGCCCCTACCACCCACTTAGTCTTAGTAGGACATCCACCGCCCACTTTTCCTCTTTCCTCTTCCACCCTTGGTGTGTCTCTCACACCCACAACACCCACTCATGAGGATCCACCATCTACCATATTGGTAACCTGATCACAAAGAAAGGCCATGCCTAAAGAGAAAATAGAGGATGAGCCCAATGATAACACCCCACCACTCCATTGCACAGTCATAGATGTGTCCTTGTTGCAAGCCTTCAAGGACCTGCACAACCAACCGTCCATGTTGGACAACCCACTTAGCCCCTCCCTCCCACATTCCAAACCACAACTTACACCTTTCTTTGTGGAAGATCTACTCAAGCAAAATACAATGCCAGTGAACCTCTTTGTTCTTCTTCGAGTCAGTCCCAATTTTCAACAATGTCTCAATGCAGTATTGGATCAACTCAATGGTACGCCACCCAATTATAATGGTACAATATGGTGGGTTTCCACAAGGTTTGGTGTTGCTGGTTGCATGGGTGTAATCCGTACGAGTCCCTCCCTTACATGTTATCGGGGCGAGCCCCCGCCTCTCTATGGGGGGCGATTCATGGTACCCCACTTTTCGAGGCAATTGTTGATGGTGGCTCTAGGGTAAACCTCATGCCCGAATTTACACTCCATGGCATAGGTCTCAAGGTTACACAACCAGCTAATAAACGGGAGGTGACCCTCATGGGCCTTGTAGAAGGTGTCCTTGTAGTTATTCCAAGGGATTCCATTCCTACAGGAGTTTGTGATGATCCGGCCTCCTAAAGTCGGAGGGGCCTACTCATTACTCACATTGATCATCCATGGCTTTGGAGTACAAGTTTTGTGGATGACTAGGGCTCTGACGAATTGTGGATTCCTCTCAAGAGAATGGCCCATAGGAGCTAAAATTGGAGGAAGTTCTGGACCAAGGGAACTATGGTGCCATAGTAAGGCCCACTTCATCTCCCAACTCTTTGATGCCCACCTCCTGGCCTAATAAAGAAGAAGGCCTTATTTCCCATGTTGATTAGTCATAATTCCTTGCTGGGATCCATGTAGTAGAAGGCCTGACATCATATATGGAGGTACCAAGAGACTCTACCAACCTTTCCTCCATGCACTATGAGGTTGTAGGCCTAGGAGAATCCATCATGGATTGCCTCACAGAGGACATAATATGGTCAAATCTCTCTCCCACAAAGGCAACAAACCCCCAACCATAAACTTGACCACTTCCCCCTGATCCAACAGAGAGAATCAACATAGGATGTGAAAGCACCGACGTTTGTCATGGGGGAGTGTCCTAAGTCCTAGATGAAAGACCACTCCAGCACCTTCCCAATTTACCACCAGCCGCCCGCTAGCTCAGAACTCCACTGTTCCCTCCAAATAAGTTGATAGAGGGGAACCACTTGACCTTCCATCTTGCCAAGATCCCATCTAGGAATTCAATCTTGGCACTTTAGATGAGGCTCATCCCATCCTGTTAGCCTCTTGGTTGTAGGATCACCCCACTCTCCTTAAGCAAGTCACCTCCTTCTTCTGATCTTATGAGGATTTATTTGTGTGGACATAAAAAGACATATATGGCATTGCAGATAACATTGGTGCTCACACTATCCCTCTCTAGGAGGGCAATCGACCCGTTCAGGGGAAAGGCTACAAGCTCAACCCAAAGTATACATAGGATTGTCAAGGTGGACTGGAAAAGATGGAGGATGCCAAAAACATCTCCTGACCAGAACACTATGTATGGATCTCCCCCATGGTAATCTCTTCCAAGAATAAGACCAACAAGATTCATGTCTGTGTGCACTTTTGATCTCTCAAAAAGACTCATGTCTATGTGGACTTTTGGTCTCTCAACAAAACAACCATCAAGGATGGATTTCCCCTCCCATTCATCAATTGGGTTTTAGAGGATGTTGCCAAGCATGCCATTTACAACTTTATGGATGGTGTGGATACAACCAAGTTGCCATCCATGCGAGCAACCACGCTAGGAAAACTTTCATCACACAATGGGGTACCTATTTCTACAGCAAGATTTCCTTTGGGCTATGTAATGCTCCGGCCACCTTCCAATGGCTCATCACCAATATCATCGAGTACCTCCTCAATTTTCTTTGTACTTTCATTGATGATTTTGTAATCTCATAGGCATTCACTTTGGCTAGAGGCCTTTCCAAAACATCTCTCTCAGTTAGGTCTAGAGTTTTCCAAGTGTTTCTCCTCCTGGCTACACGTTAACCCCTTTAAGTGTCATTTCTTGGTGGTCCAAGGCACCCTCCTAGGCCACATCATCTCTTCCAAGTGTTTCTCCTCCTGGCTACATGTTAACCCCTTTAAGTGTCATTTCTTGGTGGTCCATGGCACCCTCCTAGGCCACATCATCTCTTCCAAAGGCTTGGCTTCTAACCTAGATAAAATTGTGAAATCCTTTGCCTTCCTCCTCCGATCAACCCTAAAGGAACCCAAGTTTTTTTGGACACATTGACTATCATCGTTGTTTCATCATCAACACATACGCCGATGTGGACCTTCTACGAACTCACCTAGTCAAGCCATCCACAATCTTCCAGTGGTCTCACCGAGCCTTTACTCCCTTCTCCTACCTTAAAAAGCATCGCACGGATGCTCCCATTCTCATCCCACCCAACTAGATGGCCATATTCCATGTCCATCATATACAAATACAAGCCTCACTGTTGTGGGCATGGTCATTACTCAACCCAGTGCAGAATACAAGATGGAGACACCAATCTACTATGCCACAGTCACCTCATAATACCCGTTGAACAAACCTACACCAAACTTAGCAGGAAGGCTTAGCTATAGTTTATCCTTACCAAATGCATCTTCATCATCATCTCCTACCACCATGCTCTCAAGTATCTTCTTAATAAACCCTAGGTGGCGGTCGTGTCTGCTGGTGGTGCTTGCTGCTCTTCCAAGAATTTGACTTTGAGATCCTTCTTCACCCGGGAAAACAAGACGTCACGGCAGACCACCTCTCGTGCATCGACACTAGGGAACCTGCAATATGTATTGATGATTACCTTCTTGATAGTGTCCTTTCCAAAGTTGCTCAGATTGGTATGGGGATGTTCGTGCCTTGCTTTCCACGTGATGATTTCTAGTAGTAGCTGGTGCTAGTCCCAAGGACAAGCAAAATCTTCTAGTGGTGAAGATCCGACCCTTCCAACTCATATCTTGGCCAACTCTACAAGGCTATTCATGATGGTGTTTTGTGCATGTGCGTCAACCCTCATGAAGTGCCTCACCTGGTCAAAGACACCCATTCTGGCCCTAGTGGTGGCACTATCTTGGGCATCCTTTTATTCCAACATGGCATGTGGTGGCCCATAATGTTCAAATATTGTATTAAGTTTTCCAAATCTTATGATTCTTGCCAAGAGTGAAAGCCAAAACCCACCTGTCAATTTCATCGATCCCTCTAGATCTCCCTCGCTTGGTCCCCATAAGAGAAACGGGGTCTTGATTTTGTAGGGTCCATCGACCCAGTCTTCGTTCAATCTTCTTCTTCTTCTTCTGCTTTGGTTTTCTAAGTATAGCCTCTAGGAACACAGAACCTCTAGGACATATGCATACAATATTAATCAAGAGCTTCTTTTTACAGCTAGTCCACCCATCAATTGCAATTGTACAACCAATTGTAGGCACAAAATCAAACATTGTACATTTCAATGCAAGTTCAGTCGTATGTTTAATCTTGTGAAGATACTTTGTCCGCATTTTATTGTAATTAGGCAATTGAAACCCAGACTTTGTTGTACTCATCAATGCATCTTGAAAAATAGGATTTTGTATTACATTAAATGAAATCCCACATGCAACAAATGCTTGTATCCATTTTGAATAGCATCCCTTGCTTATCAAATGCTGCCTACAAAGGTTTTTTCTCTTTACATTTCTTCTTGCTAGAACCTTGTGTCATGTATGTAGGCTAAGTATTGGCAAATGGACATGATAGAAAATGAGTACTTATGATTGGACAAGTATTGGAATGATCAGCATGTGCTATTGATTCATGTGTTGGATCATAAGATGACATGCATTCACTTGTAGACATGTGTGTATTATCTTCTTCGCCGTTTCCATTGGTTGTACTAAAAAGCCTAATTTCCTTTTTATATTTACATCCTATTTGACCTTAAGCTTTGCTACATGTTTATGTAGTTTATTCTATAAGTCCCTAGGGGGTATTGTGCAATGTTCAACATTATTACCAATGCCAAACAAATCTTCTTTGATTCTCGCAGCGCTACCATGAAATGCGTGACCGCAACTTTTACACCACGCATGAGATGATGTTTTTCTTATCTTACCTCATCAACATAATCCCATTTTGGACCATGTTCTAGAAAACATATGCGAAAGAATATTATATATGAGAAATACCCTAATTGAACAAATTAAAATAGGTATATCACATCAAGACAAAGTTACTGTTGATAAAACATTATAGATTCTTTAATCTTTACAAAGGAACATCATACACGATCGCCTTTTATACATTTAAGTATTTATATATACTTTGCAATGTGACATCTTTTATGACCATGTCTCTTTTAACATTTTTGAATTAAAATATGATTACTTAACTTTAGAAACATGACAAATTTAATTGTAAAACAAGTTTTGAGTAACAAGCATGAAAGAAGTCTACTCATAATGTCCATGTAATGCATGAAAAATCAATTAAAAAATACATAGAGGTCCCATTTTCTGGAACCCCTTGATTCTCCATCTCTGTCTCGTAACACCTTAGATAGCTTTCTGGATCGTAACCATCAAATATATTGACCCTGTCATATACCAATTGCACCGCAATTTCCACCGCTTCCTGATTTTGCTTTTCTTCTTCAATCTTCCTGAACCGCTCTTCAAGCTCTTTCATCTCTGCATATAAATGCTCCATTTTGCTAGCCATCTCTACGTACTCTCACCCCAGCGGTCTCACGTCGGGTTCACCAAAGATGTCGTGACGTGGGCGGTGTCGCTGGGAAAGCGCGGGACTTCTGGCTGTGAGAGTAGCTTTCAAATCCCAAGCATTAAATGTCTTCTTAGCTTCTCATGAAACAAAGTATAGCATGGTATTATCACAATCTCTTGTCTCAGGCATACATTCAATGGAATTGTCTCCACAACTCATACAAGACATACTCATCTTCTATTCTGTTGATACAAAGCTTATGGCAAGAGAACTCATGATCATCTTCATATATCATCATCAAAGCTTCATCATAATGGAAGGTCTTCACATAACATATGCTATATGTTTGTACAAAATGATTGACATGCATCAACACTCACGAGACAAAACAAATTAAACTCACATGACATCATCAAATCCAAAGGTATACATATCTTCAGCATATGCATGCCAACAGCAGCCCATAGCATAGCTTCAGCACCAATAGTTGCCTTCATATAGAAGCTTGGAAGCCATGTTGATGTTGGAGAGGGTCCGGTTCAACTCAGTAATCACTTGTTGTGTAGACGGAGACGCCCACCCTCTGGCTATTACAACGGAACCTAAAGCTTAGCTTTCTCATAGGAACTGGCAGCGAGTCGATCCCCTCCTAAGCGCAGGCTAGCACTACTCTTTTTCACACACGAATCATCAGAACAGCCCTCAGGTGAAGGTTTCCTGCACCCCCACCGGCGACTTCTACGTGCCCAGCGGCTCCAGTCCTCTGCAGGGAAGCTGTATATTTTAAAAAAAGCACGCCTTTCTTTTGCGCTTCTGGTTGTCAACCCCCCCCTTCTCACCAGCCCGGCCTTTCCTTTATTCCTGCAGCTGTGCAGAGAGTTCCCCTTCTCTATCACCTCCCAGCCAGATGATCCTCTCCTCGCTGCAGCAGCTAGCGTGCTAAAAGGGCTCCTCGCCAGCAGCTTCTCCCAGCCACTCTCCTCTGCACACGCAAGGCGGCTGGCCTTTTTCTTCCACGCCTCCTCTCTGCAAGCCCATCAGAGCCTCCAGCCCTCCCCTGGTATTCGGCGCACCCTTGCTTCCTCTCCTTTCTGCACCCAACAGGCTCTTCCTCTTACCCAGGCCCTCCCTTTTTCTCACGAACCGGCCCCTCCATGTCTATCTGCTGCTGCGCGCCAGCTCCCTTTTGAACCTGTTTCCCCCTCCCAGCTCTTCGTGGTTGCTCCCTCGTATGGCTGCCCCCCCTGTATATCTGCCGCCTCTCGTCCGCTTTTTCTCTGCAGAATCCCCTTTTTTTGCTGCGCCAGAGCAGAGAGCTCCTTTCTTCTCCCGCCGCCCTCCTCTTCTTAGCGGCCAACTCCCACCAGCTTCTTCGTCACCTTCTGGATAGCGAGCTGGCAGCCACGTGAAGCTCCCACATGGCCATTCTTTTTGTGGCCACGATTATCATTAATTTTATTTTATTCTAAGGCCTGCCACCTCAACATTCCCTTACATACCAATACCCATGGCACATGGCCCCCCAGTATCTTTATTGCCCTTGCTTTCACACATTCTCAAACACAACCTTCAGTGCCCATTGTATTTTGACGTGCCCACACATATCAAGCGGTCGCGCACACATACGAACTGATCTCACCTCCAGTGAACCTTACTCCAGACAGGCTTGTAACAAGCTGAACACCAAACCATTTCACCTGTACACCTGGCAACGCCCTCAAAAGCAAAACCCTCCACACGCCATACATCCCATATGTACACAGGCACTTAATCCCATGCATCTGGATTTGCATTTAATAGCCTCACATGCATGGTTTCACACCATAGACGTGCTGCGGCACGACAACGTGAGGAAGGGGAGTCAGTGAGAGACTTTATAAGTCGATTGAAGCATCTAAATTCTCGTTGTACTCCCGATGAGCGCTTCAATAATAACCAACTGCTCGATAGATTCATCCGAGGATTGCGCCACGAGGACATTTACAATGGCCTAGTCATTAGAGGTCTTACAACGTGGGAAGCAGTCACTGCCAATGCAATCCAGTTAGAAGACAACTTGATGATTGCAAGTAAAAAGGTGTCTTCGGAGACAAAATCCGTTAGTTCGCAAGTATCTGGGCACGAGCCAATGACGGTAAAACCTATTGCCAAGGAGCCCAAGATATCCGAAATGTCTGTGAACGACCTTACTAAGGCTCTCCAAGAATACTTTAGGGGTAATCGAGTTCCTCAAAATAGCCATATGTACCCAAGGAGAGAGCAACAATGGTGTTCGGTGTGCTTAGGACCACATAACACGAGTGAATGTCCCACATTCAGAGTCAAATTTAATGGGAATTGCAATGCATGTGGTAAGTATGGCCATCAATCTAAAGATTGTCTAGTACTTAAGCGAATGTTGGCAAATCAGGCACCACTAGCCTGGTCAAACACACCTCAAGTACCCGCGCTAATGCCTGCACAACCTGTCGAGCAACCGTCACACAGCACATAGTTCCAATTAATCCGAATGTAGTCCAGTCTGTGCCGTTACCACCGCCAAGGCTAGGACCACAACCTCCACATCCAAGGATTACCCCTGTAAACCAAATGGATTGTGAGTCACATAGTGTGTGTGGGGATTATGAAGAGGAGATAGACCCCACTGTTTCATATGGGATTGATACGTTTGAAATGATTCCCCAGTACTACATGGAGGATCATTTCGGGCAAGCCAAGCCTGTATATCAAGCGGCTGCTCTCGCCACACAAGAGGGCAAAACCTTAATACCTTGGCGAGGAGACCACCTCTTCAATGCTACGATTGTGGTGGACCGCATCGTGTAGCGGAGTGCCCTAATAGGCTACAGAAGATCGCTACTCAAATGCAACCAAATCAAGGGAGCACATCGGGAATGCCGGTACTTACATGTAATCGTTGTTGCATAGATCATTTGATCGCTCAATGTCCACATAATCCTAATGCACCCAAGATTACGCCATTGAACTTGGTTGAGGTCACCAACCAAGCACGAGGAACCACACCCGTTGTACCCGCGAATGTAGTTACACGGTCAATGCTTCAAAATCAAAACTACATTCTTGAAGAGAGGGATACTGCATCAATCGCTCAGGCGAAGAAAAAGAAAACACGACGGAAGAGATCGCTTAATGCCACGAGCTCCAAGCCTAGTTCAAAGACTAACATAGGGACAGGAGACGACCCCGTGTATATGAATGATCCTGAAGATGATTCCGATTCAATAGAAACCATGGGGACCAAAGCCACTACCTTAAGGGAGGAACCCACTCGGGAGCTCAATGAAGGAGAATCAAGCGAGTACATAAATAAGGAGAAACAGAAGGAAACTTCCTCGGCCCCACAACCAAGTCAGTTAATGCCCTCTCGACCACCCAAACTGACTCTGAGACTCCCCAAGACAAGCCACGTGGGCCAAAAACCCTCAAGAAAAAGATTGGAACTTACCCAAACCGAGTTGAGGAGATTGAACAAGTGCAACACTTAAGGGGTTTGGTGGAAGAAACACAAAGAGAACTGGAGCCAAACCCGAGAAAAATCAAAATTCCAGACACAGTGTTTCCTACGCAAGTTCAGCCTCACAGGAACCATAAACCGTTAGCTATACCTAGTATCATTCGGGAAGAAAGTGAGGATAGGACATCAGGAAGTGGGCAAACACCCTTTTTGCTTGAAAGAATCTTTAGTGAGGGAATGCCTGACCCCATCGAAGAGGAAGTGATTCCATCTTCACCAATCCCTAGTCAAGGGGCGATGTCTCGAAAAGTACCGTTGAATGTGTCTAAGCTAATGGATTTCATGTCCTCTGAAATCAGAACCACGATCATATCCAAATTATACGGAGATCCTGAGCTATTCTTAGCTCTTTGGGCATTTCTCAATGGAGAACTAAAGGCGGGGCTACCACAATTTGCAAATATGGATAGACCCGACACGCTTCAAGATGAAGGGGAACATTGGGATCTACAACCCAACCTAGATAAAGACTCGGTCGTTGAAATACCTGTGAACAAGTTGGGACAATACTTTGAAGGTGATGAATCTAATGCAATCCTCCCTATTACTACCAAGGGATTAACTCTAAAGGGAATCCTTGATGGTGGTGCTGGAGTGAGCATTGTGACTAAAAACTGTTAGGAATCTATGGGGAGACCTCACCTCGAAGTCACAAACATAGTGGTTAAGATGGCAAACGGAACTATTGCTAAACCTATTGGAATATTAAGGGACCTTAAGATCAAGGTTCTGGGATACAAGGTAAGACATACCTTCATTGTAATGGATTTCTCCAAGCATCCTATGTCATATCAAATGATCTTAGGACGTCCTTTCATGAGGGAAGCACAAATGGTGCATGATTGGTCGAAAAACCATGTCTACCTACAATTCCAGGACTCGGTCATTCGAGTTGATCTTGAGAATGGTCGTGCGCATCCTTTAGGAAGCAAGGTTATCATTGATAATCGATCGGATACCACTGTTCACTCCGCCCCATTAAGGTATTGCTATACATGCAAAAAAGAGACTGATGATGGGAAAGATTCTCCTTATATGGATGTCCTACCAGGTATGACTAAGTCGGATAACGTGAATTGGGTACACCTAGCAGCAACCATAGACACATGGGAAAATAGAGGCACAAGTTGGGTAACACCTGAGGGGCAAGATATGCCACCGTTAGTGCCAATAAACATGATAGGTGTTATGCACTTGACTCCTGATGGCGAGAAAGTGGCAAACTCCACTGACACTGAAAGTAGCGAGACTCTGACCAATGCAACTCTGAGTATGAATCTCAAGAAGAAACTGACTCTGAGCCTGATGGGGGGGATGAACCAAATATTCACCCAAATGTGGAAGCAAGGTACTCAAGGCCTAGGACAGTGACCTCCTGCAGTTCATCCGAAAGTGAAGATCGACCAAGTGAGTCAGAATCTGATAGAAACAAAAATCAAAAACTTGGTAAGAAGAAAACGAGACATAAGCGCCAACGCTATCGAGCTAATGTATGCACTGCAATAAACAAGGAAAGATCCACTGTAGAATGGCTTAGTTATGTAGGAGAGCCATTGATGCTCATCGGAAGTTAGCGGATAATTGGGGACAATACCTCCAAAGTGTCATGTGGTGTATTCCGCAACCTCATGACGTCGCCCAATTAGAAATCGAAGAGAAGCCGAAACTAAGTCGTACTGCAAGAAGGCGGCAAAACCAAGAGTTGGCTCAGCAACAAAAGGAAGCAGAATTGAAAGAAAAAAGCCTGGCACAACAAGAACCAGTAGACTTACACCCCGCACCCGAGCATTTCAAATCATTTACCACCCACAGGAGGGGAACGTAAAGTGGTCTACACAAAAGCCCAACGAACGCCTACCAATGGGAGTTGCGGTGTCTACGATGGCCCTGCGGTAGTTAAGGAGATAGACTTAGCAGATCCGGGTGAGGAGTCGAAACCAGTTTTTATTGCTCAAGACCTCACCAAGGCGGAAGAAGCTGCACTTACAAAGCTTCTTAAAGAATTCAAGGACATATTTGCTTGGACATATCATGATATGAAGGGTGTTCCACCCTCAGTGGTGCAACACACGATTCCAATGATTAGCACTGCTAAACCAGTCCAGCAACGTCCCTACCCAATGAATCCTAAGTATGCAAAGATTGTACAAGAGGAAATTGAAAATCTTGTAAAATGTGGATTCATATACCCTATTGAGCACTCAGAATGGGTTTCTCCGATAGTCATCGTACCAAAGACGAATGGGAAACTCAGAGTGTGCGTTGATCTCAAAAAGGTTAATGCAACCACCAGAAGGGATCATTACCCCTTGCCATATTCTGAACATGTGCTTGAAAGAGTGGCAGGCAAGGAGGCATATAGCTTTTTAGATGGGTACTCGGGTTACAATCAGATTTCAAATGCAGTCGAGGACCAAGCTAAAACAGCATTTATCACGGAGTTTGGAGTGTTTGCCTTTCGCGTCATGGCCTTTGGCTTAACCAATGCACCTGCAACATTCCAACGATTGATAAACACGGCCTTTAAGGAATATCTAAGGGACTTCTGTGAAGCTTTCTTAGATGATCTTTGTGTTCATTCCTCTTGGGATGAGCACTTGATGTGTTTACGAAAAATATTTGAAAGGTGTAGATTATATCGCATCTCCTTGAATCCTTTCAAATGCCAATTCTAGGTTAAACACGGAGTTATCTTAGGGCATATAGTGTCCAAAAATGGGATTTCCACGGACGAGAGTAAAATCAAGGTCATTCTGGAATTGCCACCACCCACCAACTACAAGGGAGTCCAACGCTTTATGGGCCACGTTGGTTATTATCGAAGGTTTATTCTCTTCTTCGTCGAGATAGCTCGACCATTGTATAAGCTTCTCATCAAGTTTATTTGGACCGAAGAATGTGACCGTGCCTATGAGCTATTAAAGAAGGCCTTGGCGAGTGCTCCAATCTTGAGAATGCCTAACTGGGATTTACTCTTCCATGTGCATATTGATGCATCAAACTTTGCTATTGGGTGTGTGTTAACTCATCCTGGAGAACACAAGCTAGACTACCCCATTAGCTTTGCTAGTCGCCAGTTGAACGATGCTGAGATGAACTACACCACTACCGAGCGAGAAGGGTTGGCAATGATATATGCAGTAAGGAAATTTCGTTATTACCTCCTTGCCACCAAGTTTGTTTTCTATGTGGATCATCAAGCATTGTTGTATCTGGTAAACAAACCATGCTCCACAGGAAGAATCACACGATGGCTATTGATTCTTCTTGAGTTTGATTTCACTGTTGTTGTGAGACCTGGCAAAAAACATGTTATGGCTGATCATTTGTCTCGCATACCTAATGGTGAGGCTCCTATGGGGGTTGATGATGACTTACCCTTACCTGACACTTCCCTGTTCATGGTGGTGGAGACAATGCCTGGATGGAGTGAGAAGATTGTTAACTTTTTGGTTAATGGCTTTCCACCCAAAGAGCTTCGTAAAGATCTAGCTCGAAAGCTAATCAAAGAATGCGAACCCTATTGCCTGATAGCCGGGACTCTTTATAAAAGAGGAAAGGATGACGTTCTTAGGCGTTGTGCCTGAGAGGATGAGTATCTATACATTTTGCAAGAGGCACATATGGGCGTAGCCGGTGGTCAATTCTCAGGAGACTTAACTGCGCGAAAGATCTTACAATCAGGGTATTGGTGGCCCACTATGTTCCAAGATGCATCACTCTTTGTGAAGGGTTGCGATGAATGCCAATGATACAAGAAACCCCAACGGAAAGATTAGATGCCCCTACATCCAATCAAAGTAAACCAACCATTTGAAAAGTGGGGTTTAGACTTTGTAGGTCCAATTAGCCCAGCGGCCCGAAACACACAATCTCGCTATATTATTGTGGCCACTGACTATATGACCAAATGGGCTGAAGCGAAAGCGACACGTAAGGCAGATGCGAGGACAATAGCCAAGTTCCTCTTTGAAAATATAATCACACGCTTCGGTTGTCCTTTTGAACTTGTGAGCGACAATGGGACGCATTTTATAAATGACGTGATTAAGGAGCTCACAACAAATTGCATGATATCCCATCACCTTATTATCCGCAAGCGAATGGCCATGCCGAGAGTACAAACAAGACATTAATCTCTGTTCTGACAAAGACTGTTGAAGCTCATCGCACGGATTGGGATCTAAAGCTTACGACAGCTTTATGGGCCTATCGTACTGCGTACAAAGTGGCTATTAATTGCACACCATTCAAAATGGTATATGGCCAAGAAGCAATCATGCCGTGGGAATTCATCATTCCTAGTCTTCGTGTTGCTACTCAAGAGGGTTGGGATGGTAATCCCTTGTAGAGCGTCTGTATATTCTTGAGCGGCTAAACGAAGAAAGACAATTGGTTGTGTACAATGCCCTTGTGGAGAAGGATAGAAGGAAAAAATGGTTTGATCGCCACCTGAAGGACAAGGACATCAAGGTTGGGGATAAAGTCCTGATGTATGGAGTGCGAAACGAAAAGAAGAAGCTCAAATATGCTAGTAAGGGACCGTATAGAGTATGTGAAATTACCCCGCAAGGTACCATCAGAGTAGAGACTCTCGACGGAGTTGAAACCATTGGATTCCTTAATGGGAGTAAATTCAAAAGATACTATGACCCCCTGAGCCAAGAGGAATTACATGCAATCCATCAAAAGAAGGTAGCTAAAGAACAAGCTGAGCTTAAAAAGATACAAGCGAGAGTCGAAGCCAAAGAACATCAACAGCGTGCTAGGCACCAACGAGAAGCCAACTTGGGAATTACACAAGTATTTTTCGAGGAGACAGAGGAGGATTCACTGGAATCTGACCCGCCTCTAAAATACCCAATTGAGTTACAGAGTCCTTACGGGGAGGTGCTGTATAATGCATTATTGGATACAGGAGCTCAACACAATTTGCTATCATATGGCGTGTGGTGTCAACTTGGAAAACCACCTTTATCCAAGAGTGCTATCCAAGTTTAAGGTATCAACAAGAAGAAAACCCCTATCTCAGGAATTCTGCACACTCCGGTTTCCTATGACAAGGGGACCGTAATTCAAAGCTTTTTGGTTATGCCTGCTGGTACCATGGAAGGCACTGTAAACTTAGGGTGCAAATGGATGATGGCCACCAAGTGCAATATCGATTGGGCAACTAGACAAGTCACAATGCAAGAACCAACACTAGGTATGACCGCTCAAAATCTGGCTCCTAAGCCATCGACTCTGGACAAAATGCTGGATAACGAAAAATCACAAAGTCCAGTGGCAAAACCATCTTTGATTGTTTGCCACCCCTCTAACGCTTCAACGCCAAGAGTGGAAACATGCAGGGTGGTCTCTAAAGCTCCGCTTACTATGCCAAAAAACACATACAAATGGGTCCCAAAAGCTTTGTTAACAAATACTTCCCGTGCTCATTCTCGTTCAGACACGAAGCCTCGTAGGAGGAAAGCAGCTACCCACTCGAGAAAGGGCAATGTAACATCGCGATGGATCCCTAAAAAATTATTAGTAGCCCAAGGGTACTACGAGGGGAATGACCAGATTTGGGTCCCTAAACATAAGCTGAATCCCTCTACATCACCTGTAAAACCTTGCAAACCAATTGTTGCCACCCCAATGACAATTCAAGACCGTGGTAAGGGAAAGGTAACAGAGTGCTCCGCACCACTTCTTCGAGAGTTAGTTTGGATTCCCAAACGATATCGATCATTACCACCTAGCTCAGGAAGGGGGGAGCCACATGAAGCTTCTAGCTTCTCATGCCAGGTACACACTCATATAGAAGTTTCTACATGCTCTACACCTACTCTTGTCAACACCCAACAAAAAACCGATGAGTCTACATCTCCCCTTGTAATAGTATCGTCGGAAACCATTTCCTCCATTCGTCAATGGGAGCGTACACTACCATCTTTGCAATTGGATGTGGCCACAAGGGTCATAAAAAGCTATCTACCCACATCACAACCTATGACCCGTTGGACAAATTGGTTCCAAGAGGCTGCAACATCATTGCAAATAATATGATCTACCCAAGGAAAGGGGGAGCATGTACTCACGCTCGACATTCTAATGCTTCCTCCTTAGCCTTCTCCCCTGACCATGTAATTGCCAAATTCAAGGGGATGTATATATATAGCTTCATACACAGAAAAGAAAAGCAAAGCAAAAAATAGTAAAAAGAGCAAGAGCACGTTAAGAGCAGAAATATCCGTATATACAATCAAGAACTAGATTGACCTATCATAAACCTACTGATGCTATATCTGTGTTTGCAGATATGGCAGATGCACGATCATTATACACTTCATCCACTCCCACCTTTGATGAGAGGTATCATCTGTACCTTTCTCAGATATTTCACATGTGCTATCCTGTAATTGAAACTGAATGGGATCATATAGATGTACTAGCCAGAGAGGAAAATGTTGAGGAATTAGAATGGCTAATTCGCCTATTGACCATGACTGACCCCTACTCCGTAGAGGAAATATCCCCGATAGCCCAATGCTTTCCTTTTCCACAAGATGACGATCCTCGCATGGTTACATTCTTGATGAGTTTATGCGGATGGGAAAATGAAAAGGAAATATCCGACAATGATGAATGGACGGATGAAACTCATGGCACTACTGAGGTTGACTTTATTTATTTGGATGATGCGGATAGAGGCTTAGCCTTAGGGCTAGAGCCAGGACTCTACAACATCCTCTTACCGTATCCTCAGTAGTAGTGTGGTGACTGGTAGGTAGGTTAGTGTTTTTAATTTTTTTCTAGTTTGGATTCCTTAAACGAGTCTTTAATTTTTCACACTGATGTGCCTCTCGAGGTATAGTGCTTGTTAGTTGGTTGTACAGGTGGAAAAGTTTGAGGTGGGTTCGAATCAAGGAGATCTCCAAAATACAGGTGTAATTCTTCCATACCCACTCTCTTTCATTTTTACTGTTCAATTAATTGCATGAACTATAATGCATGACCACATGGAAATTGTCAATGTACTACTTAGTTTTTGAAGTTGCCTAATGTGCTAGTGTGAATCATTTATGAGTTTAACCTTATTGGATATATTCTTGAGAATGCATGCAGTCTTTAGTTAACCTTGGAATACGATTGTCTTAGGTCTAGGATCAATTTGACACCTGGCCATGTGTGTGTTGACCTCTAAGACATAGCTTTTACCCCTTTGTCGAAAGGATGCAAGACAAATTATAGTTCAGGAGCGAAGATCAAAAGAAATTTATTTTAAAAAAAAAGCCTACAATAAATGGCAATACACGTATATGATGTGCTTTAATGTTGGCCTATCGCCTTATTGATACTTGGTAGGCGAGGAGTATTCTACTCCAGACCGATGCCTTGGTTGGTAGGGGGTAGCCTTGCCTAAGGTGAACTAATAGATTCATGGATAATGCCTTGTGTTAAACATGGTACCTGGATCGATCTTAGTTTTGCCTTAGGAAGGTCGCCATTGTGTATAAAAATTATCACGTGCGTAAAGAAATAAAGGCAAAAGGCTCCTTTAACTCTGATGTTTCTTGTGTCCCTAGGCTCGTGGTATAAACTTGTTCTTAGAGTAGACACAGTGTGGTCATCTGTTTATTTATTAAGCTTGGTTATTTTCCTTGACTTAGGCCAGTTATAAACCTTGATTAATCTTTGACACCTTGCTAACTCTTGATTTACTTTCAATAATTTTAAACTCCTATTAATTTGCTACACTAGCTCATTCATGTGACCCTTAAACTAAGTTCTCATAGCAACATCAATTGTTGTCTAACATGCTTGAATTTATACACTTTATATCTTTTGAATTCCAGCATACTTTCACTCTACTTCCCTGTTTTGCAGACGGTCCACCATAACAACCCTATCGAGCTTACCATACCATAGCTTCCGAGGACGAAATCTACATCAGGAAGGGGGGCATGTTAACCTATGAACGGACATTGAGACGTACTATGTTTTACGTCATTAATTTAAATATTCTGAGTCATGGGCCGGGCTTGTCGGCACCATATGTTAAGGATGAAGGGATTGGGTGATCGTCGATGAGAGGGGCACCTTGGATATCAGTAGGATAAGGGTTAGGGTCGGCCGGCCATGTATGGGCGCCCAAGTGTGAACGGCCAAGTCACCTATAAGAGTCAAATGTAACCCTAAAATCCTCATTCTCATGTGTTGTGAATACAAGAGTGCTCTTGCCTTATCTCCTTGGTTTCCTTCTCCTGCGTGTGAGAGAGAGAGAGAGAGAGAGAGAGTGAGAGAGCGATCGAGCACTGTGTAGTGGCACGGCGGCGGCGGCGGCGAGGCGGTAGAGCGGCAACGGCGGCTCCTCCTTCACGGCTGCGACGCGGGAATCCTTCAAGGCGGCAGTTAAGCGGTGAGTGACACACCTTTTGCATTCTGTTTGAGCTTGCCTTCCTGGCTGTATGCTTGCAGCCATTCGTGGCTCGCATACGGTGTTCGGCAAGTCCCCAGCTACGACCTGTGCGGCAAAAGCGCACAACTATGTAATACACCATGACCATGATCCCCAGATGGGGAAAGACATGCACCAGTGAGCCTGAACACTCCCCCATTGTGCTGCTGAAGGATCCCTCATAAGTCTCACATTCGACTCAAACACTCATGTGCCCATCCAAAGGAGGTGCTCCTGCTAAAATCATCACCACCCCCAAAAGTAGAAACATTTTGCTACTTTTGACACTTCTAAACACCTTCTTGATTCAGATTGCTCTTGCTCTGAATACCTTTCCGATTCAAAGAGCTCCTAAACCCCTTCACACCCCCTTCCTAATTCATACAGTCTTATCTCTGGCAAGTTTGATTCTTTAGACACCTTCTTACATTAGCCGACTCCTAAACTCCCTTAGAACCTTGGGCCATTAGGTTGTTCAAATAGCTCACAATCTTCAAAAAGCTAACTATTCAATCTCTGAACATGGATTTCATCTATACCAAGTTGAACATCTTCTGATCTAGATTCCCTCCATATTGAGACAGCCTTCATCGTGACACTTCTTACTTCAGCCAACTTCTAAACCCAATAGTCTAGCTATGATCAACTCCTAATTTAGCATCTATTGACGTCACTCGCTCCACTGTGCCACAGCTCGAATCCAAGAGCTCTAGATTTAATTATTGAGAAGTTATGAGGTACTCGGGTTTAGGATTAGCTTAGGCTTAAGCATGCATGCATCTAGATTAATCTTAATGCATCTATTAAGCTCTATGAATAGAGCTTAATGCATGCATTAAGCTCTATGCATAGAACTTAATAGATGCATTAAGCATTATGCATGCATTAAGATCTATGCATAAGCTTAAGCATTATGCTCAAGCTCTATACATAAGCTTAAGGCTTATGCATGGAGTTTAAATGTGTTGATTTCCTATGCTATGCATGAATGGAGAGTATAAGTTTTTTGAATGTTTATACTCTCTTATGCATATAGCATATATTTTTTATGATCTCTTTTCTTTGTATAAGGTATTCTCTTTATTCATAAAGTTTACATGGGTATAGACATAGTCATCACAATGCTTGATAGACCTCCTTATGTTATAATTCAGTGAGTGACTTTGCATGCTAATGTAAGGAGATCAAGCAAGTATTGTGAAGTGGAATCCTATGTGATATTAGAGTATACATAGGCACCATGCATGCATGCATATAGATCATGCATAGAGCTTTTCTCATAAATGTCGGTCTTGCATTGTTGTCCTCTCCTTCGGCTTGACACTATAGAGGTAAGATCTCTCATTCATGTAATCATTTAGGGTTATCCATATTGCATTCATCTTAAGCATAGAACACCATGCATGCATGCACCATGCATATTAGAGACTACATAAGCACCATGCATGCATGCATATAGATCATGCATAGATCTTATCTCATAAATGTGTTACTAATCACTTTTTCTCATGTTATGTTTTTTAGTTCTTTTATTGTTGTGTTCTCCTTCGGCTTGACATTGTTGAGGTAAGTTCTCTTATTCATGTAATCTTAATATTTTCCTTGCTTTTCATTATTGCACCCTTCGATGTTAGGGTTTAGGATTAGCTTAGTCTTAAGCATGCATGCATCTAGCTTAAGCTTCATATATACATTAAGCTCTATGCATTAAGCTTAAGTATTATGCTCAAGCTCTATGCATAATATTAAGGCTTATGCATGGAGTTTAAATGTGTTAAGTTTCTATGCTATGCATGGATGGAGAGAATAAGTTTTTTAAATGTTTATACTCTCTTATGCATATAGCATATATTTTTATGCTCCCTTTTCTATGCATAAGGTATTCTCTCTATTCACAGAGTTTACATGTGTATAGACATAGTCATCACAATGCTTGCTAGACCTCCTTATGTTAGAATTTAGCTAGTAAGAAACAGCTTGCTCTAATTTACTCGTATGAGGCATAAAAGAGGTTCAAAGGGATGCATTCAACATATACACTTCTTATACAAGATTCGCAATACGTTGGGGATTATTTTATGAAGTTTTGGAGGTCTGAAAGGCTCAAATCATGATCTTTTGGACAGCTTCGGCAAATAAGTGTGAAGTGATTTATGTTGATGCTTATGCAAACCATCCATACCATGGTTCTATTTTGAGCATGTTTCGAGGACAAAACATATTTGGGTGGGAATGGTTTGTAATAAAGTAGTGGACACAAGTTGTACATGTGAGGCCAAGGGCCAAGCATAAATGGTATTGGGCCAAAGAGCCAAGTGTACGTGGGGAACATAGGCTTATGGGGCCAAAGGTCAACTAGGGTGGACATTAATAAGTATGTGTGAAAAGGGGGGCATCGTATATGGGTAAAATTTAATAGCTAATCATAATTAACTCATACTAATCAAAGTTACAACCTAATAAGCTTCCATGGCAATCTCTCCCTTCTCCTTGCTCATGGATGGTGCTCCTACACCCATGTAATCACTCCATGCCTTGAGTGATCACCGCTAGTTCAGTGCAATTAGTTTTCCCTAATCTTTCACCTACTCAAGCGATGATCCATTCTCTTGAATTAATTAATCACTTGCAATTTTTGGTTAATATTATGATTTTTTGGGTATGGGGAATCTAAATCTAGCATTATATCTCTCTAATTATGATTAAAAACTATTTTTTAAGTAATAGAAATCACGAATAAGAAAAATTGTTGAAAATTAGCATCGTGTCTCTCCCTCTCCAGATGTTGAAATTGAGCAAGACAAAAGTCGTTTTGGAGTTTTTTAGGGGTGAGGAATATGACCTCATGACTAATGGCACATCACCTAATCTTCTTCATGTGCTTAATTAAACTGTCAACAAGGAAATATAAAAGTTTCTAAGCTTACTGTCAGGCTAAAATCTGAGAGGTATTTTGGATCAGTGTATATATGGTGCGTGTGGTGTGTGAATAAAATTTGCCCTGAATGCCCTGGCAAGTGTACAGGCTGGGTGGTTTTGTTGAAAGCTGGGTTATGCACGTGTTACTTCCGGAGAAAATGCTGGAGATCTGGAGTTTTTATGGCAACTGTGTGGTGTGCAAATGGTTACTAAGCAGAGCACCGACTGGGAAATTGATGGGTAATCATCGTGTTTAGCAAGTTAATGATGCAGCTGACGAGAATGCAGGCAACTCTCGCATTTTTTGGAAGATTCGGCGCGGTGGTATTTTCTGGAAAAGTATAAGGGGAAGGGGCTCTTGTAATAGTAGTGGTGGCCATTACCTTGTGGGTTTAAGGCTTTTTGGAAAAGAAATAAAAATATAATATAATATGGCCAAATTAGAAGGCCACATGGAAGGAAAAGGTGGCAGCCAGCAGCAGAACTTCGAGAAGGTGGTGGAAGGCGTCGCCAGAGAAAAGCCGAAGAGAAGCCTTGTAGAAAAAAGACGCCAGGGAGTCATCGCCTTCGCTCGGGGCTGTAGCTGCGAAGGCAGGAGAGGGCCGCATAGGAGACTGGGTGCAGCCGACTGGCGTCAGAAGTGGGCCCGGGGGGTTTCTTGGACGCAGATAGGATGATGCGCAGCTGCAAGTACAGAGACGGGGAGCTCTCGGACGTAGCTGCAGAACTGAGAAGGAGAAGAGGTGCTTGCTGAGGCGGCCTGTTGTGCTGGGGAGAGTCGACTGAGAGCCTTGTGTGTGTGAAGGCCGGCGCAGAGTCGCTTTGCAGGTAGCTGGTCGTGTGGGCTCTCGGGCGTGAACTGCAGCCAGGTGGAACGAAGAGAGGCTGGGGCTCTCCCGTATGAGCTACAGTGAAGCGTCACGGCTGCAGCTACAGACTTAGAGTGGTCGAGCTGGCAAGAGCGCGGAAGAGTGGTAAAGAGTTGGGGACTATGGTCGCTGCGTTGAGCTAAAGAGGTGGTGGGGCCTCTGTGTAAAGAAGGGCAGCAGCAGCAGGTTAAGAAAGGCACAGTTGTGTGCATGAAAAGGGAGCCGCCTGGGAGCAGCTGGCGATGGGTGCTGGCGAGGACAGATGAAGGGTGCGCAGCCATCAAGAGTGCAGAGGTGGTGGGCCTTGTGTGGAGGCAACTAATGGGCTGGAGTACAGCCATGTGAGAAGAAGGAAAGGCTGGTGTGGGGCCTTGTGTGTTGGATATAGAGGGGCTTGTGTGTTGGCTGGAGTACAGCCGGGTGAACAGAGAAAGAGGCTGCAGGTCTCTTGGGTGATGTCTAGTGTGGGCATCTGATTGGAGCAGCATAGAGGGTTGCTGTGAGGAAGGGTACATGAGATGTGGCTTGGGCTAGGTATCTGGGATGCTGCGCTGAGCAGTGGGTTGTGGTGTTGAGGATTGTGCGAGGCTCTGGGGTTGGTGAGACTGCTGGTCACGACATACAGAGAGTGGGAGCTGCTGAGTGAAGGTTAGCTGGTGTGGGCGCCTTCTGGTGAGAGTAGCTGGTCTTGTGTGGGCGGTGATTGCAGGCAGTGTGTGGATGCTGACCAGAGAGGGAGCCTTGGGTTTTTGTGTGGGTTGGATGCAGAAGTGGTGCTGATGTGTGGGCTGGAGACAGTGGGGCTCGCCTACGACAATTGGCAGGTAGCAGCAGACAGAGAGTAGCCAGGCTACAAAGAAAGTGAAGAAGGGTTGCTGGTGTGGGCGCCCTCTGGAGATTACAGGGACTGGGAGACAGAGGCTCGGTTGTCAGACGCAAGGGTGTGATTCCCTTGGCAGTAAATCCTGGCCAGAGTCCTGGTCTTTGGTGTATTTGCTGTGTTTATACAGTGTGTATGGTGTTATGTTTTTTGTTGAATGATCATCTGTCCTTCATGGTTTTGAGCTGTCTTATGGTGTGGGTGGGTGGCGAATGTTGAGAGAGTGTTCCAGCCGGTGGCTGGTGGTGCCCCGTTCGTGGTAGTTTTTCCAAGTTTGGGAGGTGGAAGAGCTATAGAGGCAGGTTCTTTCTTCTTTTTTTCACCTCGCATCCTTCTGGTGCCCCCACTGAGGAGTTGCTCAGGATTTGTGTGACTGAGGAGTGGCTCAGTTTGACAGAGGATAGCTCAGGGATTTCTCTTACGAGGGTGTATGCCCCAGAGTGAGAGATTGAAGGAAGGTGTTTTTGGGTTTTTTGCTTGGGATTGGAAGTGAAGTTTGGGATCAAGATGATGTCTTACCCAGAGTTTTATGGTGGTCCGAATGAGGATGTGGCAGACTTCTTGGAAAGGATGGAGGTTGCATGTATAAGCAACCATATTAGTGAGCAGGTACAGGTGTTGCGGCTATTGAGCATCTGTTTGAAAGGGGATGCAAGGACCTGGTACAGGGCTTATGAGGAGTCATTAAGGGATGCTGTTCCACGCATTGAGATGACTGAGGATGGATTGAAGACAGCACTTAGCAACAGGTTCAAGAAGGTGGAAGACCCCGACAAGATTTGGCATGAGGTGCAAGCTCTGACACAAGGTGAGTTTGAATCAATAGATGATTATATGAAGAAATTTTCTTTGCTATGGGAGACTCTATGCAGGGCTTTGGGAGAAAATCAGGTACCGCCTGACATGATGAAGAAAAACAAGTTTGTAGCTGGACTTAAGAGGAGTATTCGTTGGAAAGTGGAATTGAAAAAGCCCAGGTCTTTTGAGGATGCGGTGGAGATTGCTAAGTCAAAAGATTGGAAACTGCAGCGAATGAATCAGCTGGGGATGATTCCAGTTGTAGCACAGCCAGAGATTCGGAGAGTGGAGGCTACACCTATGAATGCAGTGATGGAGAGGATGAAGCCCACTGAAGGTCAAGCTATGCAGATGGTGCCTCAAGCTAGTCAGGGAGTACCTATGGTTTCTGCAGGTTTTGATGAGGGATTGCGACAGGATATGAAACAGATGGTTGATCTTATGAAGAATTTGAGCTTAAATTTAATGGGAAGTACAGGTGGTGGACGTGGTAGAGGCCGAGGCAATAATTATGAAGGGGGAGATGGACAAGCAGGATATGGACGTGGTCACGGTAGGGGCCGTCATTTCATCCCTACATGCTGGAACTGTGGTGAGCTAGGTCATCTGAGTACAGATTGTGATAAGCCTCAACGTATGGGTGGTGATATGTACCCACTACCTTCACAGCTACCTGACAGGTCGAATGATTATGGTATTGATATTAGGGATAAAGCAGGTCCCAGTGGAATCACAGCTGAGGAGAAGGGAAAAACTAAGGTGATAGATGTGGTCACCCTTGAGAAGATGAAGGAGACAGAAGCAGATGTGATGCCTTTGGGGAAACGGATGCCACAGGAAAGGGAAAGCAAGGATGCTGCAGGGCCCAGCAAGAAGAAAGGAAAAGTGAAGGAAGGAGAAGATGTGAAGGTCAAGCAGAAGCGGAAGCCTCGTAGGAAGTTTCAGGTAACTGATTTTCCACTAGGGGGTGGGCAGAATAGCTATAGCTTGCAGGAGGACATGGCTGGAAGGAAGGCTAACATTACTTTTGGGCAATTGATAGAGTTAGCTCCCAATTTGAAGCGTCAGTGGAAAAGACTTGTGAATCCGAGAGAGAAGGAACCTGCTAAAGGGATAGTGACTGTTCTATCTATTCAGGAGTTGCCTGACATATGTCCTGTGGTGAATGTGTGGTACAAAGGGAAGAATCTGGGAGAGGCATACATAGATGGTGGAGCACAGATTTGTGTGATCACATTAGCAGCTGTGGAGAGGCTTGGTCTTGATTTTACTGAAGCATCTGGATTTCGTATTCGGCTAGCAAATCATCAGAAAGTCAAATGCTTAGGTATGGTTAAGGAATTAGAATTGGAAGCTTTTGATGTGAAGGTGCTTGTGGATTGTCATGTTATGCCTGCAGGAATGGGTGCATTCCCCATTATTTTGGGAAGACCATGGCTGAGAGCAGTGAAAGCTGTTCAGGATTGGAGGAAAGGGGTCATTACTCTGTATGACAGGAGAGGTGATAAGAAGCAGTTTAATATGGATAACCAGAAGCCTGTCAATGATGAAGAGGAGAGTGAAGCTGATTCGAGTGATGACACGACCAGTACCACTACTAGTGAGGGAACAGAGGATACTTCATCGAGTGAGGAGGATGCAGAGATGGATGCCGTGGTTATTGATGAGGAAGTGCTTGGTGATGAAGTTGCTGAACAAGAAGAAGCCATACATGAGGAATGCGAGGAGGTACAAGTGGATCCTGAGCAAAGGTATGCTTGTGATGTGAAAGAGCTTGTTTTTGAGTCTTTGGATAATGAACCTGTGTGGGATGAGTGGGAAATAGACAGTCTACAGGATGATGAGCCTGAGTTGGAGCTGGATGATGAGATGTGCATGAATGTTAAAAAAGCCATGATCAGAATTGAGGCTATGAAGAAAGAGAAGCAACAGAAGGCTTTGAATGATGCTGAGGTTATGGATAAGAGGGATGCTGTAATGGATGAATCTCTTGGTGATTTTGATGAAGATGAGCATACAGGAACTGAGGTGGATGCTTTGGCAATGGTGCCTGTTGAAGAGGAGTTTGTTTTGCCTGTGGTGGCTGGTTTTGATGGTGAGGCTTCTTATGCTGATGGTGGACAGGAAAATGTTATGGTACAGCAGGTTTTTCTTGATGAAGCTTTCATCAATTTTTACCCCCAGCAAGAATTGCTGCACTGGTTCTCCGATATTGGTGCTGATCGTATCAGGGATATTGGGATTGAGATGAGACGGGATGGTGTGTATGTCAAGAGCTTTATCTCCAGAGGTTCTGGTGATATGTTGTGGGAAGTGGGATGGAAGATTATGCCTGGGGAGGATGACAGAGTTTCTTGGATCACCTGGAACAAAGATGTGCTGGTTACACTGTATGATGCTCAGAGAATTGATGGAGGGAAACGTGGTCATTGGAGGGAAACGTGGTTATATGCTTTCTGCTGATCATAAATGATTCAGCAAGCTAGGGGTTGGGCAAAGTATGTCAGGCTAAAATCTGAGAGGTATTTTGGATCAGTGTATATATGGTGCGTGTGGTGTGTGAATAAAATTTGCCCTGAATGCCCTGGCAAGTGTACAGGCTGGGTGGTTTTGTTGAAAGCTGGATTATGCACGTGTTACTTCCGGAGAAAATGCTAGAGATCTGGAGTTTTTATGGCAACTGTGTGGTGTGCAAATGGTTACTAAGCAGAGCACCGACTGGGAAATTGATGGGTAATCATCGTGTTTAGCAAGTTAATGATGCAGCTGACGAGAATGCAGGCAACTCTCGCGTTTTTTGGAAGATTCGGCGCGGTGGTATTTTCTGGAAAAGTATAAGGGGAAGGGGCTCTTGTAATAGTAGTGGTGGCCATTACCTTGTGGGTTTAAGGCTTTTTGGAAAAGAAATAAAAATATAATATAATATGGCCAAATTAGAAGGCCACATGGAAGGAAAAGGTGGCGGCCAGCAGCAGAACTTCGAGAAGGTGGTGGAAGGCGTCGCCAGAGAAAAGCCGAAGAGAAGCCTTGCAGAAAAAAGACGCCAGGGAGTCATCGCCTTCGCTCGGGGCTGTAGCTGCGAAGGCAGGAGAGGGCCGCATAGGAGACTGTGCAGCCGACTGGCGTCACAAGTGGGCCCGGGGGGTTTCTTGGACACAGATAGGATGATGCGCAACTGCAAGTACAGAGACGGGGAGCTCTCGGACGTAGCTGCAGAACTGAGAAGGAGAAGAGGTGCTTGCTGAGGCGGCCTGTTGTGCTGGGGAGAGTCGACTGAGAGCCTTGTGTGTGTGAAGGCCGGCGCAGAGTCGCTTTGCAGGTAGCTGGTCGTGTGGGCTCTCGGGCGTGAACTGCAGCCAGGTGGAACGAAGAGAGGCTGGGGCTCTCCCGTATGAGCTACAGTGAAGCGTCAGGGCTGCAGCTACAGACTTAGAGTGGTCGAGCTGGCAAGAGCGCGGAAGAGTGGTAAAGAGTTGGGGACTATGGTCGCTGCGTTGAGCTAAAGAGGTGGTGGGGCCTCCGTGTAAAGAAGGGCAGCAGCAGGAGGTTAAGAAAGGCACAGTTGTGTGCATGAAAAGGGAGCCGCCTGGGAGCAGCTGGCGATGGGTGCTGGCGAGGACAGATGAAGGGTGCGCAGCCATCAAGAGTGCAGAGGTGGTGGGCCTTGTGTGGAGGCAACTAATGGGCTGGAGTACAGCCATGTGAGAAGAAGGAAAGGCTGGTGTGGGGCCTTGTGTGTTGGATATAGAGGGGCTTGTGTGTTGGCTGGAGTACAGCCGGGTGAACAGAGAAAGAGGCTGCAGGTCTCTTGGGTGATGTCTAGTGTGGGCATCTGATTGGAGCAGCATAGAGGGCTGCTGTGAGGAAGGGTACATGAGATGTGGCTTGGGCTAGGTATCTGGGATGCTGCGCTGAGCAGTGGGTTGTGGTGTTGAGGATTGTGCGAGGCTCTGGGGTTGGTGAGACTGCTGGTCACGACATACAGAGAGTGGGAGCTGCTGAGTGAAGGTTAGCTGGTGTGGGCGCCTTCTGGTGAGAGTAGCTGGTCTTGTGTAGGCGGTGATTGCAGGCAGTGTGTGGATGCTGACCAGAGAGGGAGCCTTGGGTTTTTGTGTGGGTTGGATGCAGAAGTGGTGCTGATGTGTGGGCTGGAGACAGTGGGGCTCGCCTACGACAATTGGCAGGTAGCAGCAGACAGAGAGTAGCCAGGCTACAAAGAAAGTGAAGAAGGGTTGCTGGTGTGGGCGCCCTCTGGAGATTACAGGGACTGGGAGACAGAGGCTCGGTTGTCAGACGCAAGGGTGTGATTCCCTTGGCAATAAATCCTGGCCAGAGTCGTGGTCTTTGGTGTATTTGCTGTGTTTATACAGTGTGTATGGTGTTATGTTTTTTGTTGAATGATCATCTGTCCTTCATGGTTTTGAGCTGTCTTATGGTGTGGGTGGGTGGCGAATGTTGAGAGAGTGTTCCAGCCGGTGGTGGCTGGTGGTGCCCCGTTTGTGGTAGTTTTTCCAAGTTTGGGAGGTGGAAGAGCTATAGAGGCAGGTTCTTTCTTCTTTTTTTCACCTCGCACTTACCAAAGCAATATAAAACTATGTCACATATCACACATTAGGTTTCAACATGAGGAGTTTGCAAGAGAGGAGGGAGCGAGAGAGAAGAGATTTGTAGTCATGATGGACTACCACATTAACTAAAAGGCACTACCACCATAGATCTTAAGAAAAAGGTCTCAAAGTATGATTATTATTCATAAAGGGTAATTAGGGGTTTGGCTCATTCTCCTTTATACCTAGCCTCCATTTCATACTACAATACTCCTTGGCCTTAACACATGACCATGCAGCCCTTTGGCTCATCAAATATGCCCCTTGGCCTTTGGCCTAAACATGAATTCATATGTTTTGGAGATAAATTTGCCAAAAGTACACTACCCAACCATAAGGTTATGGTTGGCAGTTATTTTACAATCATGACAATCACAACCATTATCCCCAATCACGCCTAAAGAAAGTCATAGATGAAGAAAATCACAAAACCATTTACCTTGATTTTCCTAAAATTTATGCTTGTGATTCCAAAAATCAACAAATGATCACTCTCACTAAATTTCAATAAGCTTTCATTGCCATGATTCTCCAGAAATCATCTCCGTGTGATTGCTTCACCTAAAAATCATGACTGTAAATACATATGCAAATACAATTAAATCATCACTAATACTTTTGATAAATACACTTTATATGCATGCTCTACATTCATTTGATGTGTTGTATTAATTCTAATTGCGGTGATTTTTCTTAGAATCATGCTCGTGATTCCTCATAATCATGCCAACATCCAAGTGTTCAAGTACATGGTATTTTGGCATTGTCTCATCATTTGTAAACTACTAAAGTCGTATCCTCTTAGTTATATGCAATATGATCACTGTGATTCTTCCAAGCATCATTCACGTGTTTCTTATCTCTGTTGTTGTTGCATAATCATGCTAACTTGGATATATCAAATTCCATCAAAACCATCTCTAACTTGTGTTTCCACTTGTTCTTCATTCATATCAATTATCATTTTGGTGTACACAAAGGTTTTTCATCTCTAACATGTGTTTTCCCTTGCAATGAATGCATATCAATCATTATTTACTGTAAATAAAAGCTTTTTATCACCATGATTCTTCAATAATCCCGGTTGTGATTTCTACCACTTGCAAAATCATGGAAGATAAAACTCACCCAAACGTTTCCTCATCATATTTCTAATCTAAGAAACCATTATTTTGTAATTTCATAAAAGTCCACCACCAGTGTGATTCTCAAAATCATGCACATAAGTTGAGTTCTAATACTACAACAAAAAGAGGGGATAGGGGCATTTATAGCATCGCTTTTATAAAGGGAAATGGAAAAGTGTCATCGTGTAAGCTGCATCACTGTAAGCATCCCTATTTTTCTATTCTATAAGCATATCGTTATAACCCAGGCTATAAGCAGTGCTATAACCTATGATATAAATGCTAGTATAATCCATGTTATAAGCATCGTTGTAACCCATGCTATAGTCAGCGCCCACTAGCACTGAGAATACTTTTTGTTTTAGGCAGATTGGGGCATTGTCCCCAAACTGTCCCATTTAATTCAATATGTTGAAGACAAATCTAATTTGTATACTTGAATATATCAACATATCAAAATACATGTGAAACATACATTTGAAATATATTAACTCTTGAAAACTTGTTTGTATTAAATCTTTCTCTGAATAGAAATCAAATTTAATAATTAATATCAGTGATATCCATGCATATTCATAGGTGAATATGTACATGGAGTAATTAGAATATTTCTTTTAGATGCAAAAATGGTGGGAATTACTCTTTTGGAATAACATAAAAACAAACTTTCTTTTTCACAAAAATTCTCGAATATTTTTCCATAACCTCCTTTGTATGGCTGACCATTTCTCATTTATATCTTTCTTCACTTCACTTAATTAACCCAATTTAGAATTATAGAATTTTAATCTATACAATTTTCTAAATTCAAGAGTGTAAACAATAAGAAGAGTTTAATTAATCACTTAGTTAATCTTTCTAAGATTAAGAAAGGTTGGAATAATGTAAAGAAGAGAAAGTGGTGGTCTTTTCATTAAAGGCATAGCATTTGAATTTAATTTAATCATTTGTAAAACATTAAAATCAAGAAAATCGTAGATTTTTCATTAAAAGTTATAAACAAAGTAAGAAAAATTAGCTTACATGGAGCTTGTAAGCTCTCCTTTGGCTTGAGGGATTGAGGGTATTGTTTGAATCAATAGTGGCCACCAATTCACTTTGGAGAGGATTAGACCAAAAACAATTGAATTATTAAAAAATTCAATGTAGATGGCTTAGGAGACGACAGGAGCACAGTAATAGTGCATAAACACCATTAAGATTTTACAAACGGGGTGTCTTCTATTTATAAGAAAAAGTGAGCCTCTAACCAAGCAAACTGATTCTACAATTTTCCAGATCAGTTTGGTCAATTTTTGACCATTTTTGGGTCAGTTCAGCGCTTACTTTTTAGATCTTGTTTTGAAATAGGAGAGAGGAGAGATGAAAATATCTTATTATTTTTGAGTTTAAAACTCCTCCACACATGTGAAATAGGCGCCTCCTTGAAGAGCCCCCTTCTCCTTACCAAGGTGTCAAAAATGTATCATTATACCCAAAATATCTCATTTTTTCTAGTAATATTCATAGTTTTTTACTAATAAATCTTATCCTCAGTCAACTCCTCATCTACTCATTTTTGGGTATTTTTCTTTTATAAATTGGATTTATCTCCTCCCCACACTTGGATTGATCCTATTGGTCCATAGGAACCTTAATTGGACCATAATCTAAAAATTTGTGAAAATCTAGACCCTTAGGTTAAGGTCCTTTATACCTATTTTTAATTAATTCCAATTGTACATTGGAAAGTTCTTTTTATATTTCTATTTCAGGGGAAACCATTTTAGACACTAGGAGGATTTTTATATCCAAAAATATCTCAATTTTGGATTACCTCCCTCTAGACATTTTCTCTCTCTAGGCCAAACAGGGTAAAACTGCATCTTTCTTTTATTTCAGAGAGGGGAATAATTATAAGATTAGAAGGGAAGGTTCTTACACCTGTACACCTCAAAAGCTGGAGGGAGGAATCTTACATCCTACCCCACTTAAAAAACGCGAGATGTCCTCATCTCGCAAACTAGAGGACAACTCTTTTCCTTATAGTCTGGTCAACCCAACAAAATCCTGGGATAAAGATCCCTTATATAGAACTCATCATGAGATAACAATTCATTCAGATCATATCATTCATATCTTTAACACAATAATGGTCCATTAGACCAAAATTTCCATGTGAACAGTCCTCCATGGGAATTTCAATTATATAGATTTTTAATTTGTCATCCCTTAACTTGATCCACTAGGTCAAGTGTTAACAGTAGCAATCTGTCTCAGCACAATCCACTAATCTCACAACAAGACAAAGCATCTACAGACGTGCACACAGACGCGTTTACTCAACTAAAAAAAAACTTACGGGCGCGTCTATTTGCACATCTATTAGCGCGTCTACAGACCCACGTCTAAAGGTGCGTTTAAAAGGTAGCAAATAGACGTGCTTATAGACGTGCCTATAGACGTGCATATAGACGCGCGTATATAGACGCACAAATAGACGGTCGGGGAGAAATTTAAAAAATAGACAGACGCATGCATAGACACGTTTATACATGCAAACAGATAGACGTGTTTATAGATGCTCAAATAGACGCTTCTTGAACAGACAAACGTGTATATAGACGCGTTTATAGACGTGCTACAGAATATTTTTTAAATTTTGTGTGCTTTAACAGAATGCTGTGTATGTTGTGTATGCTATGTAGTTACATGAATCCCATTTCCACATTGTGTAATTCAATTCTTACAGCCAATCGCATTTTAATTAGCACTCTTGCAAGCACGTCTATAGCCGACATTAATTACAATTCCAAATAAAACATTACAACT
The DNA here is from genome assembly GCF_041138505.1 of Cibotium barometz. Taxonomy (NCBI): domain Eukaryota; kingdom Viridiplantae; phylum Streptophyta; class Polypodiopsida; order Cyatheales; family Cibotiaceae; genus Cibotium; species Cibotium barometz. The sequence continues at coordinate 31,032,828 of NC_141104.1, forward strand.
CCGAAACGTTTAGTTACAAGAAGCCATTAATTGATAGCTCAAAAAAGTGCTTGTATGTACATATAGCACGAAGCTAAGCCACATCTTGTGGCTTCAAGTACCAAAAATAAGAGGAGTGTATATACAAGAGGCACGAAGCCAAGCCAGTGGCTAAGTACAAAAAAGGTAGCTAGCACTACTCGCTCCGTTCTGTGCTCCCTTCTCTGCCTCCTTTTTCCTCGTCTTCTTCCTCATCTTCTTGTGCAGGGTCCTGTAAACAAGGGATAACATATATCAATGTATGAAAAATTAAATCTTTATTTATAATATTGACATTATTTAATTACTTTTAAATACCCCAGTAGCCCGGATATACTGCTCCTCCAGTAATCAACCCGTCATTATAGAAGTGCCTCCATGTATCTTCTCTGCGATGGTGGTGGTGGTAGGCTGTCTCGACACAGGAGTAGGGTACCTGCCCATGATATCAAGCTGCAAGATGACACAATTTGCGGAGGGGTTAGTATAAAGAAACAACCTCCTAATAAACTACATAAACAATATAATTTGAGATCGATACTTTCAAACTCGTCCTCCCATGATTCAACACCCCCTGCTCCAAAATGCACACTTCCATATTGCTCCATTTGGATCCTTCGTGCCTCCATGTGCTTTAGGAAACAACCTCCTAATAAACTACATAAACAATATAATTTGAGATCGATACTTACAAACTCGGCCTCCCATGATTCAACACCCCCTGCTCCAAAATGCACACTTCCATATTGCTCCATTTGGATCCTTCGTGCCTCCATGTGCTTTAGACTGGGTTCCTCCTTCGCTGACTTCATTGCTTTCTTCCACTCGCGGGCCCCTTGGTGGTTGATCTCCCTGGAGCCTGGCAAGCTCCGCTAGTGCATGCCTCTTAAGCGAAGATCTTTTATTGCTAAGTATCGAAACAATCTTTGACTTCGCCCATTTATCTGTGAACTGAACATTGTGGGGGTTAGGATACCTAGAGCGAATAGCAGCGAGGGTCTCATCAACTAACCTCTTTGGTTGATCTTTGTAGAATAAAGCAATCTCTGTAATTGTTAGCAATTTCAGAGTGCATGAAGGCCATGATGTCCTTCCCCAGTGCATCCATCAAGATGCCTCCTGTGTGAGTGATGTTATAGTAGATCGTACCATCACCCGGAGGCACGTCTAAATCATCTGAATCATTCTCGTCTCCACCACCACCCCTCCCAAAGCACTGTGCCATGCATCCCCCACCGCTCTCCTTGCTACTACGCCTGCCTACTGTGTCGTGTCGAGCTAGTACGCTGGCCACTTGTAGCTGCTGGAGAACCAAGTCTCGACTGCACGGGAGTACGCCGATGGCTCTGTGAGGCAGAAGGGCCTCCTGACAGCATGGGGGAAGGGGCATAGGACGGCATGGGGGAAGGGTCTCGGCTATGTAGCCGGCGGGCTGTGTTGACTCCACTAGGGTAATCTCAAAAGGTGTGGGGTTGGGGTGGTTTGGAGTCTGCAGTGAGGACTCCTGGGGGGTGTTTAGAGTACTCGTCATGTAGCCGTATAACTTCGCAGGACTGGGAGGGTGCCCCAAAAGGTTATATAAGTCCCGAAAGATGGTCTCCCGATGAAGATCAGGTGAGCCTGAAGAGTTTCCTGGCCACATGATGAACTGGAAAAAAGAAAAAAAGAAGATTACTTTGATGAACTGAGAAGAGAAAAAGAAGAGAAAAAGAGAGAAAAAGAGAGAAGGAAAGATAGTAGAAAAGGCATGCACACAGCGGGGATAAAAGAGAGGAGAAAGGAGAGGAAAAGAGAGGAGAAAAAGAGGGGATAAAAGAGAGAAAAAGAGAGGAGAATAGAGGAAAAAAGAGAAAAAAAAGAGAGAGAAAAAGAGAGGAGAATAGAGGAAAAGAGAGGAGAAAAAAAGAGAAAAAGAGAGGATAAAAGAGAGAAGGAAAAAGAGAGGAAAATATAGAGTGCAATCTATTTTTTCAATCATGTTTTCCCTTTCCATCATTAATGCAATCCCTTCTTCAATCATGCAATCCCTTTCCATCATTCATGCAATCCCCTTCTTCAATCATGCAATCCCTTTCCATCATTCATGCAATCCCTTTCTTCATTCATGCAATCACTTATTTCCATGAAAGGAGAGGAAAGGAGAGGAGAAAAAGAGAGAAAAAGTGGGGATAAAAGAGAGGAGAAAGGAGAGGAAAAGAGAGGAGAAAGGAGAGTAAAAGAGAGTAGAAAAACTGGGGATAAAAGAGAGGAGAAAGGAGAGGAAAAGAGAGGAGAAAAAAAGAGAAAAAGAGAGGAGGGAAAAAAAAGAGAGAAAAAACACAGCGTCTATATTCGCGTTTAACAGCGCGAATATTTGCATTTAACAGCGCGTCTACAGACACGGCTACTTGTTTCCAACACAAAGTAGATGTGTCTATAGACGCACTTTTAGACGCACTCTCAGATGCGTCTATAGACGCGCTCTGACAGACAAATAAAGACGAAAAGGACATGCGCCCTGTGAGATCCCTCTGCCCCCTCCGCGCGAGGCAGGGTTTCTCACTCGGGCCTCGCCCTTGAATGTCTGGGCACGAGACTAAGCTGGTGGTCACTCCAAAAACCGAAACCGGGAAAAATTCCCAAGCCCGGAAAGCAGGGACGATTCCACCTTTATGATTTTTTATTTTATTTTTTTTAAACGAATTTTTCTAACGTGAACAATTCTACGCTATCCTTCAACTGTATAAATCAGATAGAAGGAAACTATCACTGATATAATTTGATCATTTTAGTAACTTCAATGCTTTTTTCCTGATCAAGGTCAGGCAGCACAGCCGTTGATCCACTTATTTGAAAAATTTATCAGGGAATTGTCTAACTATTTGAATCTTAGCGTAATTCTAAGATTTTTCAGTTTGATTATTAAAACTCCACTGATTTCAGCCTGACCCCATCCGGCCCATGGGTTAGCCACCAGCCTACCACTGGAATCAGTGGAACCAAACAAGTGCTCACCCACCCATAATTGATTTTAGCTTTAGAAAACAGATACGCACACACTCCTCTTTATTAAACTTTAATAAAAACAATCCTTGATAAACAATTTACGGGTTATACATGTCATACTTCAAAATTTCCCATTGAGTCTTTGTTTCTCAACAAAACAGTATCACTTTGGACTCTCTGTTGAGAGCAGCGAGTCAACAATGAGATTCAATGATAGATTACAAAAAACATAGGTCCATCATATAATATCTTCCTTGACATACGCATGGATGTCCTCAGCACCGCGAGCCCGTGCATCACCTGGTCAGAACCCTCCAGGATCCTCCTTAGGTGTCCTGGCACTTCACTCAGGGACCGCTTCGTCGGCCCTCGTCCATCGTACCGGAAGCGCACCATTTTAACCATACCGAGGCTCGTCAAGACCTCGGCAAGCCTTGCCGCGTGAGCTGTCCCTCAAACACTCCCCGCCAGCTGTTGCAACCGAACTTCCCTTAGATAAACATATATGCCAAATGCTCCCTCCAGCATTCTGGCGTAAGACAGTCTTTTAAGAAGGCAGGGTTTCTATGCAAGTTTACAGTTTTGATTTTGTTTGAATACCATGAGTATATCTTTAATCTGTATCTCGTTACTTCTAGATCAAGTTCTCAATTCTAAACAGAATTCCTCGAATTCTGTTAACTTGATCCTTAGATCAAAATCACAAGTCTTAACTTAGTTTCAGATTTGGTGGGTGATTTGGGTACATTTTTCCTGAGCTGGTACATCGTCATTGATTGAAACTGACGAAGGAATTAGGTCTTGGTCAATAGTCTGAGTCAAAGTTTAGGTCTAGAAAGGTTCTTCCTAAAATTATCTTTATCGAAGGTACTATCTCAATTTCTCTTTTTTTTTTCTAAAATTTCTTTCAACGAATATTTGTTTAGAGATTTCAAAAACATGGATTTCTTGAGGAATATTCATTTACGTCGATCTCCGATTAAAATTTATCTTTATGCATACTTCTATGCATTAAAATCAAATATGATAAAAGTAACACTTTTATAATAAAAATTTATCTTTTATGCATTCTTCTATGTATTTAAATCAAATATGATAAAAGTAATACTTTTATAATAAAATTTTATCTTTTATGCATACTTCTATGCATTAAAATCAATATGATAATAAAAGTAACACTTTTATAATAAAATTTTATCTTTTATGCATACTTCTATGCATTAAAATCAAATATGATAAAAGTAACACTTTTATAATAAAAATTTTATCCTTTATGCATACTTCTATGCATGAAAATAAAATTTGATAAAAGTAACACTTTTCATATAAAAATTTATCCTTTATGTATACTTCTATGCATGAAAATAAAAAATGATAAAAGTAACACCTTTGATATAAAAATTTATCCTTTATGCATACTTCTATGCATGAAAATAAAAATTGATAAAAGTAACACTTTTGATATAAAATTTATCCTTTATGCATACTTCTATGCATGAAAATAAAATTTGATAAAAGTAACACTTTTGATATAAAAACTTATCCTTTATGTATAATATAAAAATTCAATTTCTCCATGATTACAATGAAATTCTTTCAATTAATCTAGGATGATAATTCCTAGAATATGGTAGGAAGTCCTCTTTTCATGCTTTGAATGAAATTATTTTATGTGTAAATTTTTACAAAATTTTACCATAGCTCCGCTGCTATGACTGATAAATCTCAATTATTTTAAAAGATAAAGCTTATCTTTAAGGGAATGATTAGAATGATCCCTAATTGGATCATTAACCCATAATGGATTGAATAAAAAATAATCATGAAATACATAAACTAAAAGCATAGAAAAAAAACCATTAATTTGGTCTCAAGCATAGATTAATCTTGGATTAAGGAAAAGCTTTATGAAAAGCTTCATTTGGATTGAGAATGGGTCATGAGTATGACCCATTCTTGAGTGAGAGAGAGAAATTTCATAAAAACCATTAGAATTAAGCATAAATGGAAATTTATGTAATTCTTTACTATTATTAATCAATTAACTTCAATAGCATTCATCAAATTATGTAACTCTTCACTACTATTCATGAATTAACTTCAATAGCATTCAAAAACCATTCCAATTAAGCTTCTCAAGCTTGAGAGGGGTTGAGAAGAGAGAAACATTGAGAAATTTTAGAAAAGATCAAAATTCACCATTTACCTTACAAATTGCTTGATTCTTTGTTCACGGTAGAGGCCCCCAACCAATCAATTGGTTTAGTATGTTGATGGAGCCACCAATGGGGATTGAAGAAAGAGGGAAGTGTCAAAAACTAGTGAATTATTAATGAATTCATAGTTCTTGGCTTAGGTGGAGTAGAGTAACAATGCATTAAACATTGTTGAGTTTCAACAAAGGGGAAGGCCTCTATTTATAGGAAAAAGTGAGCTCCTAACCAAACAAACTGATTCTAGAATTTTCCAACTCAGTTTGGTCAATTTTTGACCATTTTTTAGGTCAGTTGAGCTAACTTTTTTCAACTAGACTTGAATTAGGAGAGAGGAGAGATGAAATATCTCTATTTTTATGAGTTTAAAACTCATTCAAGCATGTGAAATATGCACCTCCTTTAATGGACTCCCCTTCCTTACATATGTGTCAAAATAGAATCATTATACCCAAAATATCTCATATTTTTAATATTGCTCATAGTTTTTTACTAATAAACCTTGTACATTTTCAACTCTTCATCTTATGTGAGCATTTACTCATTTTTGGATACCCAAAATATCTCATATTTTTAATATTGCTCATAGTTTTTTACTAATAAACCTTGTACATTTTCAACTCTTTATCTTATGTGAGCATTTACTCATTTTTGGATACCCAAAATATCTCATATTTTGAATATTGCTCATAGTTTCTTACTAATAAACCTTGTACATAGTCAACTCTTCATCTTATGTGAGCATTTACTCATTTTTGGGTATCTTCTTTTACAAATTGGATTTATCTCCTCCCTACACATGGATTGATGCTATTGGCCCATAGGAACCTTAATTGGACCATAATCCAAAAATTTTTGAAAATCTAAACCCTTAGGCTAAGGTCCTTTATACCCATTTCCAATTAATTCCAATTGCACATTGGAAAATTCTTTTTGAATTTTTGTTTTAGGGGAACTTATTTTAATAAGATGAGTTATTTTTCTATCCAAAAATATTCATAATCTGAATATTCTCTCTCTAGAATAATTTTCTCTCTCTAGAAAACAGTTAGAAATAAGATCTTTTATATTTCTAAAGAGGGATTTGATTACACGGGAAGATGCTGGACATCTTGAGAGGCTGGGGAGGAATCTTACATTCTCTCCCGCTTGAAAAACGCAAGATGTCCTCATCTCACAAACTGGGGATAATCCCGCAACAACAGATCGGCTTCATTCTCCCAGGTGGCATCTTCAAAAGGATAGAACTTTCATTTTACTAATAGTTCTCTGAGAATTCTGTTCCTGAGAATCTTTTCTCGAACATCGAGAATTTCTTCAGGTTGGAGTTCCATCTGTCCTTGGGTTGAAGAGGTTAGGATTTCATCATCAAGCATATGATTTGGGCTTGGCACATATTTCTTTAGAAGGCTTACATGAAATACATTATGAACCTTGAGATGAGGAGGCAAAAGAAGCTCGTAGGCTAAGTCACCTACTTTCTTTGTAATCAAATATGGCCCACAATATCTGGGTGATAACTTCTTGTACTTCCCAAGAGATAAGGAACTTCTTTTGGGCCGAACTCGAATGAAGACCATATCTGCCTCTTTGAATTCTCTATCTGTCCTCTTCTTATCTGCATATTGCTTCTGTCTATCCTGGGCAAATTTTATATCTTTACGAATTGACTGCATGTGTTGCTCCATGTCGTCAAGCATCTGTCTGGACATCTCGATCTTAATCAATGGGTCAGACCAAGTTAATGGAGTTAAGCAATCTTGTCCATACAGAGCTTTAAAAGGTCTCATCCCGATACTTCGGTGATAAGAAGCATTGTAGGCGAACTCGACTAGATGCAGATAGCTTAGCCACTTCTTGGGTTCCCTGCCACCACAGCATGTCCGAAGTATATCTTCAATTACTTGGTTTACCCTTTCAGTTTGACCATCGGTCTCAGGGTGATAAGCTGTGCTGAGATCCAAGAAAGTTTCCACTGCTTCGAAAAATGTAGTCCAAAACCTTGAAGTAAATTTGGGATCTCGGTCACTTACTATTCTCCTCGGTAGGCCATGCAATCTGAAGATTTCTTTAAGGAACACTCTGGCCACATCCACTGTGCAGTGTAGGTTTCTTTTACTAGAATCAGATGGGCAACTTTGGTTAGTCTGTCGACTACCACGAAGATGGAGTTGTAACCTGATTGCACTGAAGGTAATCCAGTAATGAAGTCCATACTGATACATTTCCACTTCATCTGGGGGATGTCCAATGGATGTAACTTCCCAGGCATTTTTACTCTCTCAGCTTTGACTTTCTGGCATGTCAGACATTGACGTACATGATTCAGCACATCCTTTTTCAAACCAGGCCAAAAGAATCTTTTCTTTACGGACATGTAGGTCTTGATGAAACCTGGATGTCCTGCAATAAGGCTGTCATGGGCTTCATTCAGAATTTGGTCCTTGGTTCCCTCATCATTGGGAATGCATAACCTGCAATTATAATACATAATGCCGTCATCCAGGTTGTACCCTTGAACTCTGTTCAACTCCTGCGGAGTTTTGCTTTCCTGCATAAGTAGGGTAGCAATAGGGCCAAAGAATCTATCCTGCATGATCTTCTCACTTGCTTGAATAATCAAAGGATTTGATATTACAGTAATTGCAATCAAGGAGGCTTTTCTGCTGAGAGCATCTGCTACCACATTCTCTTTGCCTGGGCGGTACTTGATTTCAAAATCAAATTCCTGCAAGGTCTGCATCCACCTTCTTTGGCGCATGTTGAGGTCCTTCTGAGTAAAGATCCACTTTAAGCTCTGATGATCTGTCATCAAAGTAAATCTTTTACCCAGTAGGTAATGTCTCCACAACTTTAAGGCATAGACTACTGAAAGCAATTCCAAGTCGTGGACAGCATAATTCCTCTCATGCGTTCTGAGCTTTTGGGATTCATAGGCCACTGCATGACCTTCCTGCATGAGTGCACCTCCCAGGGCAAAACCACTTGCATCAGTTTTACTACCTCAAAGGGTAGAGAGAAATCTGGTAGTTTCAGAACGGGATTGGTTACCAAGGCGGTCTTCAGCTTATCAAAAGCACTTTGGCACTTGGCAGACCATTGAAATGGGATATTCTTTTTGAGAAGGTTAGTCAGGGGGCGAGCTATGAGAGCATATTTTGGTATAAAAATTCTATACCAACCAGTAAATCCCAAGAATCCTCTGACTTCTTTCACTGTCTTTGGTTCGGGCCAATCTATGACAGCTTGGATTTTTGCGGAATCTGGAGAAATTCCATCTTTGGATACCAGAAAGCCCAAGTATTCAACGTGGTCCGACAGAGAAAGTGCATTTGCTCTTTTTAGCAAAGAGTTGATGCTTCCTTAGAATCTCAAGAACTTTTCGGACATGAGTCTCATGGTCGGCTGCATTTCTTGAGTAAATCAGAATGTCATCAAAGAAAACTATAACAAAGTCATCCAAGTATTCTCTGAGGATGTTCTGCATTAGGCGATTGAATGTAGCTGGGGCATTAGTTAATCCGAACGGCATGATAGTAAATTCATAATGCCCATAGCGAATATTGATGTGGCTGTTTTTGGTATATCTGGATCATTGATCCTGATCTGGTAATACCCGGATTTGAGATCTATTTTTGTGAAGATCTGGGCTCCATTTAGCCTGTCCAAAAGCTCATCAATCCTTGGGATAGGATACTTATTCTTAATTGTCAGCTGATTTAGACCTCTGCTGTAGTCCACACAGAGTCTAAGTGTTCCATCTTTCTTTCTGAAAGAGAACTGGCGCACCCCAAGGTGAAACACTGGTTCTTACAAACCCTTGTTCTAACAGCTGCCTAAGCTGTTCCTTGAGTTCGATGGCTTCAGGAACTGGCATTTTGTAAGAGCGTAGGGCTACTGGTTGAGCTCCGGGGGTCAATTCAATCACATGACCTATTTCCTGAATTAGAGGCATTTCAGTTAGCTCTGCTGGGAATAGATCATCAAATTCACTTAACCATTCTAGTTCTTTAGCTTTAAGCTTTGAGTCTACAAGGTTCATTTTGACAACATAAATTTGCTGCTTCTTCCTAAGTCCTTTCAGTAACCTAGAAGCTTTTACTAACTGAAGGTCTGGGGATCCGGAAACTCCAGTTCCATGGACTTTGTTCCCGTGAAGGTCATGGAAGGAAATGGTTCCATTGTGACAGTGTATGTCAGCTTGATTTTTGTGGAGCCAATCCATTCCAAGGATTCCGTCAAAAACTCCTAGAGGTAAGACTTTGAACTGACAGTCGGTTACATTACCATCTAGATTGAACTGGATAAGATCTGTCTCATGGTGAGTGAAAAGAGTCTTCCCACTGGTCAATTCAACTTGCATAGGTTTCCCTGATTTCTATTCTAAGACTAGCTTATGCAAGCATCCAGGGGAAGATGACGGAGAACTGCTGGTTAGGCCCTTGATTTTCAATTGGAGCATAGATCTGCTCTTTTTTCTCTTCTACTACATCTAAAATTGTGACTGCTCTGGCTACTGCAGTCTGAGGTAGAACTCTTTCTCTTTTGTTGTTCCAATTCTGGGAAGGAGTTCTGAGATTACTCTGGATAGAGGCAGATGGCTGGGCTGGAATTCTTCTAGGGTTTCCCTGGGTTGGGCAAGACGGACCCTGATTAGACTAGAATGAAGGGGTTGATCTCTGAATTCGGGGTTCTTGACTTCCCTGTCCCCTTGACATGGCAGGAGTCGGGAAGTCTTTTAACTGGTGACCAAAACCCTGGCATCCAAAACATCGATTTTCAGTTCTGAGCTCATCCTTTTGATTTTTTGAAAGCGGTGAGGTTCCTGAGAAAGTACTCTGGGGGAAGGGTCTTCCTTCACTTCTGAATCTTCCTGCATCCTGATTCTGATTCAGGCCTTGCTGCCTCTTTGGGAGTGGAAAGTTGGAAGTACTTCCCTGGGCTTGGAATCTCTTAAAGTTAGAGGGTGCAGGTTTTGGTGGGACCTTTACTACAAAAGCTTTGGCAAAATCTTTTGCCATTCTTACTGCTTCAGCCATGGACACTGGCTTGGCATTTTTGACCAATGTGTCCAAGGGTTCGTTCATTCCTCGAATGAACCTGGCCATGAGTTGCTCTTCATCAAGAGGTGGTGAATATTTGAGTAGAAGGGCAAAGGCCTCGTGATATTCCTCGATGGTTTTGCTCTCCTGCTTTAGTTCTAAGAATTCGTTCATTTTGGTTTCTAAAAATCCAGGAGGGCAAAAACTCTTTCTTAGATAGGTTTTTAGATCATTCCAGGATTGAGTATTTCTGTCCAGACGATTGGTGTCACAGTGGTTCCTCCATGCTACCCTAGCTATTTCCACTATTTTCAGCCGGGCAAGAGCCATTTTGCTCCGCTGATTGTATCCTGTGACGTCAAAATACTCTTCCATGGCTTCCACCCATTTCTCTACAGCCTCGCCCAGGTTCTCCCCTTTTCCTTTGAAGGGTCCTGGCTGAGTCCTATGAAGAGCCTTGCGAACATCGAGGTCAAGCTCGTCATCTTCAGAGACAGGGTCTGGCTGACGACCACGGTTTCCTCGTCTCATGATTCTGCCAAAATTTATATATTAATAAATTTTTATTTTGATATTATTCATGATATCCTAAGACTTAAGAGTTCGAAAAACAATTTCTTAAGCAAGACAAGATCTTATTGGAGATCTATGACATATGTCCGATAACAGATTTTTCTTTATCAGCAGATCGTCCGCCGTAAACAATCATTTATACAACAGGAAATTTTTCTCCGAAAAATATTTTTTTATTTATATAAAAGTTGCATTATGTACATAGAGCAGCTCGGCTCAAGAATTCAAAATATCCTCGGAAAATGCATATGACGACGGTATTGGGCCATAGCCATGCCCTGATACAAACCTCCACTTACTGACAAGGGAGCTATTATATTCCATTTAGGAATAAAACAACTAAGAAGTCTGTAGACTTGGCATGCAAGCCTGAAATTCCGAGGCGTCGAATGATATAAAATGACACCACGTACCATTTTCAGCTTTAACAAGATCATAGCCAATGAGAGGCTCTCCCACAGCATTGCACGGCGGTCGCAAGAGGCGTGGACATATTGCCCTGCAAACCACTTATGCTGAAATCTCTCCGCTGGGTTAGGAAAATATAAATCCTCGAAATGGCGTGCGAGTTTTGTTCGGCTTATTCGAGTTGAAGCGGAAGAGATGAGATGCTCGAAGGCAAATGCAATCATATCTTGAGACTGGGTGAGGTCGGGAGTACCAGATAAATAGGGGACTTCCATCTATAAAAACAATTTCTTTGATTAAAATTTCTTCATTAAAGAAGCTTACGGAATGAAAATACATTATGAAAATGCTTTTTCTGAGTTCTTATTATCAATTTCAGATAAGAATTTATTTATCCTTATTAGCTTTCAATTTTGCTCTGATACCAACTGTGAGATCCCTCTGCCCCCTCCGCGCAAGGCAGGGTTTCTCACTCGGGCCTCGCCCTTGAATGTTTGGGCACCACGAGACTAAGCTGGTGGTCACTCCAAAAACCGAAACCGGGAAAAATTTCCAAGCCCGGAAAGCAGGGACGATTCCACCTTTATGATTTTTTATTTTATTTTTTTTAAACGAATTTTTCTAACGTGAACAATTCTACGCTACCCTTCAACTGAATAAATCAGATAGAAGGAAACTATCACTGATATAATTTGATCATTTTAGTAACTTCAACGCTTTTTTCCTGATCAAGGTCAGGCACAGCCGTTGATCCACTTATTTGAAAAATTTATCAGGGAATTGTCTAACTATTTGAATCTTAGCGTAATTCTAAGATTTTTCAGTTTGATTATTAAAACTCAGCCTAACCCCATCCGGCCCATGGGTCAGCCACCACCCTACCCACTGGAATCGATGGAACCAAACAAGTGCTCACCCACCCATAATTGAAATGCCTTTCTTAACTTTAGCTTTAGAAAACAGATACGCACACACTCCTCTTTATTAAACTTTAATAAAAACAATCCATTTTCATCACATACACATCCACATTCATTTGCTTCCCATGTCACCCTTTCTCATATCCTCTCTTCTCATTCACATCCACATCTATTTACTTCACATCTCATCCACATTCATTTTCATTACACCACATCCTATCACATAACATTTACATCTTATCACATCGCATTTACATCTTATCACATCTCATTTACATCTTATCACATAACATTTACATCTTATCACATCTCATTTACATCTTATCACATCCATTCACATCCTATCGCATCCCGTTTACATCTTATTACATCTATTCCACATCCTATTCCCATTTAGTAGCTTTTTCTACTTTGATACCGATAATGGGACTTTTTTTAAATTTATGCCAATTGCTTGGCTTAGATAAAGATTCTTTTTCTCGACGACTATTTTCATATTCCTTCCCAATTTCTCAATTGAATTATACTCAATATTCCTCTTTTGAATAAAAGAATTCATGGGATTTACAAAAATCAATTCTACCCATATTTCCACTTTTGATGAAATATCATAAATTGAATTATACTAAAAATTACTCTTCTTCCCATTTGATTTCATGGATCTCAAATACCATGGCAATTCCTCTTTTTGCATTTAATTATTTGCATTCTAATGTCACGAAAATTCCTCTTTTATCATCAAATATTTCTCATTTAAAAAATTCATCTAAACTAAAATACCCATTAATTCAATATGCTAGGAATTTCTCTTTCACATCTAAGTGATTGAATTCCAAATATCATAGGAATTCCTCTTTTACCATTTAAATATTTCTCATAGATAAAATAAAACTATCTAAAATTCATCTTTGAATTTAAACAAAATATCTAATAATTTCAATGAGGAATAAATTAATCATTTATGTGAATATTTTGATCTTGATAGATTTCTTGAATTTTCTTTTTACAATCCATGTGAATATAGAAATTTCTCTCTTAGAGTATTTAATTATTCATTTATCAAATACTCATAGAATTTAAACATAGAATTTAAGAGAATTCTAATTTTGATATAAAAATTCTTTATGCATCTATTTATGCATAAAAATCAACTTCAATGGGAATAACACTTTTATAAAAAAATCCTTTCATGCATCTATTTATGCATGAAATCAATTTTAATAGGAATAACACTTTTAAAATAAAAAGAATTTCTTTATGCATCTATTTATGCATAAAAATCAATTTTTATAAGAATAACACTTTTATAATAGAAAAAATTCCTTTATGCATCTTTCTATGCATAGAAATCAAATTTAATAAGATTAACACGTTTACAATAAAAAATTTCCTTTATGCATCTTTATATGCATAGAAATCAAATTTAATAAGAATAACATTTTTATAATTAAAAAATTTTCTTTATGCATCTTTCTATGCATAGAAATCAAATTTAATAAGAATAACACTTTTATAATTAAAAAATTTCTTTTATGCATCTTTCTATGCATAGAAATCAAATTTAATAAGAATAACACTTTTATAATAATAAAAATTTTCTTTATGCATCTTTCTATGCATAGAAATCAAATTTAATAAGAATAACACTTTTATAATAAAAAAAATTTATTTATGCATCTTTCTATGCATAGAAATCAAATTTAATAAGAATAGCACTTTGATAATAAAAAAATTTCCTTTATGCATCTTTCTATGCATAGAAATCAAATTTAATAAGAATAACACTTTTATAATAAAAAAATTCCTTTATGCATCTTTCTATGCATAGAAATCAAATTTAATAAGAATAACACTTTTATAATAAAAAAATTTCTTTATGCAAAGAAATCAAATTTAATAATTAATATCAGTGATATCCATGCATATTCATAGGTGAATATGTACATGGAGTAATTATAATATTTCTTTTAGATGCAAAAATGGTGGGAATTACTCTTTTGGAATCACATAAAAACAAACTTTCGTTTTCACAAAAATTCTGGAAACTTTTGCTATAACCTCCTTTGTATGGCTGACCATTTCTCATTTTTATCTTTTTTCACTTCACTTAATCAATCCAATTTGGAATTATACAACTCTAATCTACAGAATTTTCTAACTTCAAGAGTGTAAACAATAAGAAGAGTTTAATTAATCACTTAGTTAATCTTTCTAGGAAATGTTGGAATGTAAAGAAGAGAAGAGGGTGGCCTTTTCATCAAAGGCATAGCATTTGATTTTGATTTAATCATTTACAAAATAAAAAAATCAAGAAACCATAGATTTTTTCATTAAAATTCATAAACAAAGTAAGGAAAATAAGCTTACATGGAGCTTGTAAGCTCTCCTTTGGCTTGAGGGATTGAGGGTTCTACTATTGTTTGAAGAAATAGTGGCCACCATTTCACTTTAGAGAGAATTAGGCCAAAATTAATTGAATTATTAAAAAATTCAATGTAGATGGCTCCTCACAAGAGAGGAGTAGAGTAACAGTGCATAAACACTATTAAGCTTTTACAAAGAGGGAGGCTTCTATTTATAGGAAAAAGTGAGCCTCTAAGCAAGCAAACTGATTCTAGAATTTTCTAGATCACTTTGGTCAATTTTTGACCATTTTTGGGTCAGTTCAGCGCTTACCTTTTGGATCTAGTTTTGAAATAGGAGAGAGGAGAGATAAAAATATCTTATTATTTTTTAGTTTAAAACTCCTCCACACATGTCAAATAGGCGCCTCCTTGAAGAGCCCCCTTCTCCTTACCAAGGTGTCAAAAATGTATCATTATACCCAAAATATCTTATTTTTTCTAGTAATATTCATAGTTTTTACTAATGACATCTGCAAATCGCATCAAAACATAGTCATGTAGCTACTCATAATTTGTGGAATAGGTTGTCTGAGCATGCTAGCGCGGACACAATCGCTAAAAAAGGCAGTTTGTGAAAATCAACCTCCGATCCTCCAACTTTTTTCTTCGAAGCATCTGAAACTTGATGCAAAACATCAAGTTTTGTGGTAGAGTTAAGGTTTTTCATCAACTTTGATGCAAAACATCGAGTTGTCTGGAAAAGTTGATGTTTTGTATCAACTCGATGCACAACATCAAGTTGTGTGGAAAAATTTATGTTTTGCATAAACTCGATGCAAAATATCAACTTTTAGGCTAAAAGTTGATGTTTTGCATCGAGTTGATGCAAAACATAAACTTTTCCACACAACTCGATGTTTTTCATCGAGTTGATGCAAAACATTAAGTTTTATGAAAAAGTTGATGTTTTACATTGATTTTATGCAAAACATCAACTTTTCCATAAAACTTGATGTTTTGCATAGAATTAAAGAAAAAATATACCTAGGATAAGGTGATATAGGTAGAACATAGGTTTACGGCTAAGGATGTGAAAAACACATATGGTCACAACCTTTGACTACAAGTTTGAGAGGAGGTCATTAAAAAAATACTTATCTATGTAACCATGTAACCTTTGTATCATAAATAATATTGCTACATATAAGATGCCAAAAAATCATGATAACACAAGAGCTAGATGAGATAATACATGATGACCTGTAACCCATTGGTTTTAATCCAAATAAGCAAGGCTCCATTGATTTGGAATACCACAAGTTGATTGATTCACCAATCCTAATTTTTATTCTACAATTTAATTTTAAAGCTGAAGAACTATAAGCAAATACACGTGGTGCGACCATCCATGTCGACGACGAGGATGGAGATGCATGTGAGCCTATGTGCAGTAGTATGCTCTCCAGCATAGGGGACCTTAAATCTACTGTCATTGTGAAAGCTCTAAGCTCTTCTCTACCACCATTCTAGAAGCCCAAAGCTCCTCTCTTTTCTCTTTGTACACAATTGTACACAAAGACAATGTCGCGAGCGAAGATTGCATCTCTCAGCATCCTTTGCATGTCCTCTAAATAATTGTAACCAGAGTTCATTCTACACTACCCTTAGATATACCATCTTTCAACATCCTTCACATGCACTATAAATAATTATAACTAGATCCGCCACTTAGTGTGCGGGGAAACCAACCCTGCCACCATAGACACGCTAAAAGTTGGTATGCCTAGTGGGACTCGCAAAACTTGGAGTCATGTTAACTCACCCTTATCTTTGAGTCCTCTCTGTATGACCAATAAGAACTCACCCTTATCTTTGATTCCTCTCTGTATGACCAATAAGAACTGTCATGGTAATCTAATCAATCCATCTAAGATTCCTTTCTCAACGCATGGCCATAGTCATAAGAGGTTCAACTACGTACCATCTAGGGATCCCTTCCACCTCTTCCTAAGTTTGCCAACATTGGTAATCCCACTTTAAGTAACAATGCTGGAAGCCATGACAACCCACGTGGTCTGGCCAATCCTCCTCACTGCATAGAACCCCTTTCCATATGGTGCTCAACCAAGTCAATGTCAGGCTTCCAACCTTCAAGGTTCTTCCACTAAAGATGTGAATGACCACATTCTCCATATGCAAGAGTTGGGGAATTGAGTGGGAGGATGCCTTCTTGTTGGTACTCTTTCCATCCACTCTCCAAGATCTAGAGATGAGTGGTTCAATCGATTCCCAACTAGCCACTTTGCTGTGTGAGTGAGCCACTATAAAGAACACCTTCCTTCTCACCTTCCATCTTGGTTATACTATGAGGACCGCATTTTCCAAAGGCTTGGGAGGCTACATCTTGGTTATACTATGAGGACCGCATTTTCCAAAGGCTTGGGAGGCTACATCTGCTTACCAAGAGAGAGGGTGTTAGAACTCATGACATGTACCACAATGCTGGTGGCCCGCTTACCAACTTACCTTGACAACTTCATGGTCCATTAATGACATAGGCCTTATCGAGGTCCATCTAACAAAAGATTTGGGAGAGTCAGACCCCCACCAACTAAATTGTTAGAAAGTTGCCCCCCATAACTACACTGTCGCAATTCTAGGAGCTATCCTCTTAACTTAAAAATTCCATGACTCATCTTTGAGCGTGATTTGGGCTCTGTAAATCCAATGGTGGCACAACTAGATGACATTCAAATTGAGCCAGGAATCTCCGAGCAAGGAAACTGCTCCAACTGAAAAGGGAGATTAAAGAATCGAAGACTCAACAAGAAGCCAAGAGGGGTCTCTGGTGTGTTATATGATAATCACTTGGACAAACCATCCAAGAATCCCCAAAAAGGATATACTTATCCTTTTATAAAAAATGAGGACATGAAGACAAATATTGCTACCTAAAGGGTTCGGCAACTTCATCAGAGCAACAAACGCCTCACCTCACCTCCACAACCCCCAACCTAGCCCATTATGCTATATCTGCACTTGGCGTTACACCAACCTTCCATGCTGATACACCTTACTCTTTCCAACCCACTCCTCATGTAACCTACCTTCCACCACTCATTCCTAATGTACCTGCACCAGCCACCATAGCAGCAGCTCCCATGAACCATCCTACTTTCCCTCCCTAACTATGAAATCTATAGATTTGGAGAATATGGACATTACCAAAGGCGAAGGTGCTCTTCCCTACAAGAATTATCTATAATCCAAAGATCATCCCAAGAAAAGGGCATCCACTTCACACAACTTCACATTCCCAGCCCCTACCACCCACTTAGTCTTAGTAGAACATCCACCACCCACTTTTCCTCCTTCCTCTTCCACCCTTGGTGTGTCTCTCACACCCACAACACCCACTCATGAGGATCCACCATCCGTCATATTGGTCACCTGATCACAAAGAAAGGCCATGCCTAAAGAGAAAATGGAGGATGAGCCCAAGGATAACACCCCACCACTCCATTGCACAGTCATAGATGTGTCCTTGTTGCAAGCCTTCAAGGACCTGCACAGTCATAGATGTGTCCTTGTTGCAAGCGGCCTTCAAGGACCTGCACAACCAACCGTCCATGTTGGACAACCCTAGCCCCTCCCTCCCACATTCCTTTGTTGGTCCCCATAAGAGAAACGGGGTCTTAATTTTGTAGGGTCCATCGACCCAGTCTTCCCACACCCAAGCTGGTGAAAATAAATCCTTGTCTCGCCACCGATTACGCGTCCAAGTGGGCGGAAGTCCAAGCCACCAAGGATTGCACGGCCAGCAGGGTGGCTTGGTTCTTGTATGAGCACATCCTTGTGCGCTTGATTGCCCCTTGGAAGTCAACAATGACACATGCTCTCACTTCATCAATGAAGTCAACCACAACCTTACTAAGCAGGTATAAGATCTTCCACCACGTCATGTGCTTTTTACCCCTAGGCCAATGGATAGGTGAAAGCACCAACAAAGTGCTCTGCCCACTAACTCCACAAGATGTGTCAACACCCCAGTCTTTTGTGTGAGTCCCTCCTCGACACCTTGTGGGCTCACAAAACCTTACAGAACCACCTTCAAAGCCATGAAATGCCACAGTCCCTTTAAGCTAGTCCAAGGCTTGGAGGTCATTCTTCCCTTTGAGTTCAACCAAAGGTCATACCAGACAAACCAGGCTTTGGACGTGAAAAAAAATAGAAAAACTCCATGGCATGACCGATATCTCAAGAAGCCTCGGTTCCACTAGGAAGGCCAATTGGTTATGGCGTACCAAACTTGTTATTTTAAACGGGCAAAGAAGCTACTTCTGCCTTGGGAAGGACCATTTCTCATCCACCAAATTCTTCCTCCATGGAACTATGCAACTCTGCACTTTGGACAGCTTGCTTCTACCACTGGTCAATAGCTCTTAGATCAAGGATTATCACCCAAAACTTGCCCTACGGCCCTTCCTTACCAATAGTCCACCCCACTTTCCCAAAAAAATAAAAACAATAAAAAAAACCATCTCCCTAACTCCACCAAAGGTTAGGTATGCGCAGTTTAAGATTAGGTGTGTTGACTTATAGATTAGGTTCACGTATCATACGTTGTCATGTGATCAATCGTATCTCATCTATAATTTTTAAGGTATGTGATAAAATTTCATACAACGTTGTTTGGGGAAAAATCGTGTGATGAAATTAATGTTTGAAATTTATCAGTGATTAATTTAAATTTTTTACATTTTGTAGAATATGGCCGAGTCAATTAATAGGCCTCAACAAAAACTCCTTTCACAGACTATTTGCGTGTATTTAATAAAAATGCTTGAAAATGAGCTCTGATCATGTTTTGATCCAAAGAGGAAGGAAATATCTCTTGATCCTAACAGCTTCCTGATTCGGATACCTTTGTGATGATGCAGACATCTTCTAAGCACCTTCAAACCCTCTTCCTGATTCAAACATCTTCTAAGCACCTTTGAACCCTCTTAATGATTTTGGTAGCTCCTGATTCAGACAACCCTGAAATGGACTAGATCCTCTAATGGGGGTGGATAAGGGCATAGGAGTGTGTAGCCTAAGAGTAGAACCACCCATCATAGTACCCCCCATAGGTATTATAAGGTTAACTATGGAAGGATTCAAGGGTGGAGAAAAACATTTTCACACATTCTCTATACTATATCGATGCAATAGTTGCGACCAACTGTGAGAGTCGCTCCATATCTGGATCATCAAACGATTGGACACTAAACAACGAGCTGTTGGGATTCTCAAGTATGGATCCTCCCCCCACATGTATACATTATAAAAATGACCCTAATGTGTATAGCACAAGGAGGACTTAAAAAGTATATTTATTATGTGTATACCTTATGCAAGCATTAAGATTTATGTGTATACCTTATGCAAGCATTAAGATTTATGCATAAGCTTCTACATTCAGATTCAATGCATAATAATATATTTATTATTATGTGTATACCTTATGCAAGCATTAAGATTTATGCATAAGCTTCTACATTAAGATTCAATGCAATCATCTTATGTGGGCATTTGCTCATTTTTGGATATTTTCTTTTATTCATTGGATTTATCTCCTCCCCACACTTGGATTGATCTTATTGGCCCCCATAGGAACCTTAATTGGACCATAATCCAAAAATTTCTGAAAATCTAGACCCTTAGGCTAAGGTCCTTTATACACATTTTCAATTCATTCCAATTACACATTGGAAAGTTCATTTTGAATTTTTATTTTAGGGGAAACCATTTTAGACACTAGGAGAATTTTTATATCCAAAAATATCTCAATTCTGGATTATCTCTCTCTATACATTTTCTCTCTCCAGGCCAAAACAGGGTAAAACAGGATCTTTCTTCTATTTCAGAGAGGGGAATAATTACAAGAACAGAAGGGGAGGTTCTTACACCTTTACACCTCAAAAGCTAGAGGGAGTAATCTTACAGCTCTTATTCTTCTGATTTATATTTATTGCACCCCCAGGTGCCGAGGTTTTAATTTTTACATGCATTTAGCTTATTTCGAAGGTTTAGCTTGTTCCTAAGCTTAGTGGATGCATTTCCAAGCTTATACATAAATCCTAGAGCCTATATATGCATAAATCTTTAAGCTGAAAGCTTATGCATAAAGCTTTATGCATGCTTAAGCTTATGTATAATGCATAAAGCTTTAAGCTTAAATATTATGCATAGAGCTTAATGCAATCGTTAAGCTTTAGTTGACTGAGTACAAGCTTTATTAGTTTCAAACTATGAGATATTACTAAAAAATGAGATATTTTGGTACAATGATACATTTTTGACACCTTGGTAAGGAGGGGGGGAGACTTCAAGGAGGCGCCTATTTCACACATGTGGTGGAGTTTTTAACTCAAAAAATTGTGATATTTTTATCTCTCCTCTGTGCTAGATCAAACCAAATCAAAAGGGAGCCAAACTAGGTCCAAATCTTGTCCAAATTCAGCCAAACTGAACCTGGAAAATTCTAGAACCTAGTTGGACTTGGTTAGAGGCCTCCCTCACCTATAAATAGATCCTTAGTCTTTTGTAAAAAAATCTGTGAACTATACCCTCGGGGGGTCACTATATGTAAAATATCCCTATCGCGTGCGTTCAAGGCCTATATTTTAAATCCCTTATTTGTGAATTTTTTAATCTATATAATATCCCCTTTTCTTTATGAATCTGTAAATTTTTTTAAATCATACCCTTATGTAAATATATTTCTGTAAGTTTCATAAATTAAAATAATGCTTCTGTTGAACGCACGTGATATTCACATTTTTTTGTGAGTGACCCCCCCCGAGAATATACCATGCCAGTATAACATAAAATAATGATATTTTTTATTATCCCCCTTAAAAATCCTCTACTTTTGGAGAGAGTGGAGCCTCTCTCTCTCTTCAACCATCCTTGGAGCTTTCCTTTCAACACACTAACCAATTGATTAGTTGGGGGCTTAGAGAAGCAAGCAAAAACAAGAGGTAAAGTGTAATTTTATGGTTTTTCTCTACTATTCTCAATGTTTTCACTTCTCAACCTCTCTCAAGCTTGAGAAGTTTATAAATTAAGTGTTTATAATGCAAATCAAGCTTTTCTTAAGAGTTGTAATGAATAATTAAGAAAAGTTTACATTTATGCTTAATTAGGATGTTTTTATATTTATCTGTCCCTCCCCAAAAGAATGGTCATTCCTATGACCAATTCTCTATTCAATTGATGCTTCTCATGGAGAAATTCTCAATTCATAAATCAAACTCTAGGCTTGTGAAGCTAGAGGTTAAGAAAATGGTTTTTTATACTTATATGCTAGTAAATGATGGTAATCCTATGAGTTAAATCCATAAATTAGATTGAAGGTTAAGAGATAGTTATACTATCAAAATTACATTACTAAGTCTTATTCTTTTCAAAAATATTAAAAATTGTCAGTAATAGCAGTAGAGCTATGGTAAAATTTTTAAGAAATTAATACATAATTCATTCTTTGCATAATGTGAAAAGAGGACTTCCTATCATATTCTAGGATTGAATATCCTAGGCTAAAAGAATTATTTTCATCACATTCAATGGAAAACTAATTTTTAAGATTTATGTATAATTAAATAATTAAGAAAAGAAAATTATGGTAATTTTATTTAAATGATAAAAGAGTAATTACCATGACATTTGGAATTCAATCATTTAAATAGGAAGAGTGAAATTCTTAGCATATCAATTTTCTAGGTTCAGTTTGAATCAATTTGGACAAGATTTGGACCAGTTTGGCTCTCTTTTTTATTTGGTTTGATCCAAGAGAGAGGAGAGATAAAAATATCACAATTTTTTTTAATTAAAAACCCTTCCATACATGTGAAAGAGGAACCTACCTCAAGAGTTCCCCTTTCCTTACCAAGGTGTCAAAATTGCATCATATTCCAAAATATCTCATTTTTTTAGTAATGTCTCATAATTTTTAACTAATGTCTCATAATTTTTTTAGTAATGTCTCATAATTTTTAACTAATAATTTTTAACTAATGTCTCATAATTTTTTAGTAATGTCTCATAATTTTTAACTAATAAACATTGTACTCAATCAACTCTTCATCTTATGTGAGTATTTACTCATTTTTGGGTATTTTCTTTTATTCTTTTGTATTGATCTCATCTCAACACTTGGATTAATCCAGTTGGCCCATTGGAACCTTAATTGGACCATAATCTAAAAATTTCTAAAAATGTAGATCCTTAGGCTAAGGTCTCTTATACAATTTTCAATTAATTCCTAATGCACATTGGAAAGTTCATTTTGAACTTTCGTTTGAGGGGAATCCATTTGAGACACTAGGAAGATTTTTATATCCAAAGATATCTCAATTTTGGGTTATCTCTCTCTAGATATTTTCTCTCTCTAGGCCAAAACAAGATAAAACAAGTTCTTTATTCTATTTCAGAGAGGGCAATAATTACAAGAATAGAAGGGGAGGTTCTTACACCTTTACACCTCAAAAGCTGGAGGGAGGAATCTTACATCTTATCCCACTTAAAAAATGTGAGATGTCCTTTTCTCGCAGGTGGAGAATAATCTCTTTCAACTTCTTCCTGTTCAATCACTTCTAGTGTTACTAGAAGTGGATAGCCGATTTGGAAACATCTCTCTTTGACTTCCCCTATTCTGAGGTAGAGGTCCTGCATTACTTTGGATTGAAATTGAGGGTTGGTTAAAGGGTCTACCTCTGGGATTTCCCTGATTTTGATCGAAAGGAACCTGATTACTTTGGAAGGAAGGAGTTGGAGTCTGCAATCTTGGTCCTTGACTTCGTTGCCCCAAAAACTTTGATCCAAAAGGAGTTGGGTAATCTATACTCCGATGTCCAAATCCTTGACAGTTATAGCATTTCACTTCTTTGTTCAAGGGTGGAACTTTTGAAGTTGAATTCTAGGGAATTGAGTTCCAAGAAAAGGACCTTTCTTCCATTCTGGAACTTCCCATATCCTGAGATTCACCTTGTTGCCTCTTAGGTGGTGGAAAGTTGGAATCACCTTCTGGAGTTAGAAATCTTTTGAAAGATGATGGTGCTGGCTTTGGCAGGACCTTGACATCAAAGGCCTTGGTGAAATACTTCGCCATCCACACTGCTTCGGCCATGGAAACTGGCTTGGCATTCTTCACTAGGATATTCAAAGGTTCGTTCAGTCCTCGAATGAACCTGGCCAATCAGCTCTTCTTCATCCAGCCATGGCGTGTACTTAAGGAGGAGAGCGAATGCTTGATGATATTCTTTAATAGTTCTACTCCCCTGGGTTAACTCTAATAATTCATTCATCTTGGTTTCCAAAAAGCCAGGAGGACAAATCTTTTCCTTAGGTAAATCTTCAGATCATTCCATGTCAGGGTTTTCCTATCCAGATGGTTTGTCTCGTAGTAGTTTCTCCATGCCACTCAGGTGAAAAGGTCCCCCCACAAAATCCTGGGATAAAGATCCCTTCTACAAGAAGAACATACAGAACTCATTATACCAAAGAATAATTCATTCATATTCTTATCACAATAATGGTCCATCAAACCGGAAATTCCATCTAAACATTCCTCCACTGGAGCTTTAGTTATGTAGGTTCTCAATTTTTCATTCCTTAATTAGATCCACTCGGTTAAAGGTGAAACAGCAACAATCTGTTCACACATTCCACTAATCTCATAGTGATTTGCTGGTCATAATGGTCATTCCAGTTACTAACATCATCACTAGGATTCATCCCATTCATCCTCATTGTGGCTTTGTTCAACTTATCTTCTTTCAACTAGAATTTAGAAATCATTATATTTCAATCAGAATCCAAATCAACTCATCATCTCTCAACTAGAATTCTAAAATCATATCAACCAGCATTCGAATTCATCATCTGGATAGCATTTTTGCTTATAATTTCAAGGTCTTGGATTTACTCGCATATATTGCCAGAGAGAGCAATTATACCCATGGTATATACGAGTAATCCGATCCTTGGAACTATAAGGTAAATACCATCATATCTAGGCCTCAAGCAAGTCAGGGATTTCATACAATTGCGGTACCAGCTGAATACCCTATTTTCAATTTGTGAATCTTTATTCTAAATATCAATTTTTATAAATTTCATCACATAATTACAATCTTTTACTGGTACTTCATAATTTTTTTATATTTCTTGCTTCTCGGTTGATCCACTTTAGCCAATTCGCCTCTAATACTAGGTGAAAGATCCCTGTCCTCTTCGTGCAACGAATTGAGGGGTGCTAGCAAAATGAAAGTAGCACTTCTTGCACAGGGCAGAGTCTCCCACTCGGGGCCTTGCCCACGAATATCCGGACAAGAGACTAATTCCTCGGTTCTTCTAGAA
This sequence comes from Cibotium barometz, assembly GCF_041138505.1. Classification (NCBI taxonomy): domain Eukaryota; kingdom Viridiplantae; phylum Streptophyta; class Polypodiopsida; order Cyatheales; family Cibotiaceae; genus Cibotium; species Cibotium barometz. The sequence goes on from NC_141104.1 coordinate 31,057,736, forward strand.
CCGAATCTGGAAAAATTCCCTCGCCGAGTAGACATAGGCAATTCCACCGAGAAAAATCTAATCTAATGTAGTCAAGAGCCTTAACTAACCAAACTGATCCGACCGAACCCGTAAGTCTGGTCAGATGAAGGAAGAGACTTTCACTTGGATCATAGAGTCCAACGCTTTTTTCCTCATCACAAGAGGCACATCCGGCCGTTGATTCTTTTCCATAGAACAAAGGTTATCCGAGATTTACTTCAACTATCATAACTTAATAGAAATGAGTCTCATTTTAGGGATCAATCAGTCCAGCCGCCTAACCCCATCAAATCCCATCGGTTAGCCAGCCGCCCAACAACTGTAGTGATAGGATCCATTTTGAAATTTGGTTATGTTTTTCCCCAGGTACCAGGGAAAAGAGTTCCCAGGCCCCCTAGCTGGCACTTCAAGCAAACTTCAAGATAGTCACACCACTTACACACCCAATATGAAATTGCATGTTTCACAGATTCAGCTATCTTTAAAACAATCTTTTAATCAAACTATAGTATCAGTGATCATAATCCTCCAAAATATCTAGCTTGAATTCTTATTTCCAATCATTCTTTCATCGGAGTACCTATGGCATCATTAGCAACCAAAACGCTCACCACTTGTTCACCCAGGGGCCTTTTCAATAGTTCCTAGCTCATAGTACCCGAAAATATAATCACATAAGAAAACTCTAGATGGACTCTGCATTGAAGATCAGCAAGATCAACCAACAGATCCATATCAAAGAGTCATGGACTCATCCATTGAGGACCAGCAAGGCCAATCAACTAGATCCATGCTCAAGTTAAGAAAACAACTCTAACTGCTTATTCCATTATCGTCCCTCATGCAAGCATGGGTATCTTCGGCGACCCGAGCACCATATTGTCAGCACCCTCTAGGCTCCTTCGCAGGTCACCTAGCGCTTCACTCAGAGGCTACTTCCTTGGTCCCTCATCACTGTACCGGAAGATCACCATTTAAATCAAACTGGGGCTGGTCAAGACCTCGACCGACCATGCTACGTGAGACATCCTCCACTGACTCTCCATCAGTGTTGTAACTTTATCACTTAAGTCTCCATCAGTGTTGTAACTTTATCACTTAGGTCTCCACGACCTCATTCACAAGATGGTCAAAATGCTTCCCCACCATTTTTGACATAAAATAGTCATTTAAAAACAGGTCATAAATACAGTTTCTAACGAACTCTCATCTTTCCACATTGTTCCACATCATTTCTCATTAATCCACATTCTTCTACATCAATTCACATTGTTTATTCCACATCCAGTCGTATGTATTCCCATCGTCTTCATCCATTCCCATCCAATCGCATCATATTACATCTCATCACATATATCCTCTCATCACATCATGTCACAACATATTGACATCACGTCTCATCCATTCATATCACATCACATCCATCTACATTCATTTAAATCCACATCACATCCACATATCATGACATTATATTTACATCTATTTACATCACTTCACATCCATTCACATCCACCCAAGTCCACATCACATCACATCTCATCTATCCATATCATATCTCATCCATTCATATCTAACCAGATCCACATCACATTCACATTCACATCCATTTACATCTCATCACATCCAGATCCACATCACATTCACATTCACATCCATTTACATCTCATCACATCCATTCACATCCATCACACCCATTCACATCCCTCACATCCCATCACATCCATCCTCATCTTATCACATCCATCCTCATCTTATCACATCTCGTTCACATCCATCCACATCACAGCACTTCCATTCCATCCACATCTATCCATATCACACCACATCCATTCACAGCTCATCACATTCATCCACATCCATTCATTCATTCACATTCACATCTATCCACATTCATCCATTCATTCACATGCACATCTATCACATCACATCTCATTCTCATCCATTTACATCACATCACATCCTTTCACATATCATCACATCTCATTCTCATCCATTTACATCACATCACATCCTTTCACATATCATCACATCTCATTCACAACTCATCACATTCACATTCACATTCACATCTCATCACATCCACTCACATCTTCTCACATCACCTTCACATCGCATTCACATCTTATCACATCCACTTTTAATACCGATAGGACTTTTCTAAGTTTCTGCCAATTTCTTGGCCTAGTTAAAGGTAGTTTTTCTCGATCCCATGAATCTACATAACAGAGTGTGGTTGAAAGGGAAAATAAACCTTATCATAATTGAATAGTAAAAATTTAGAAAGAGCATTTAAGTATTGTATTTTCATTCCTTAAGCTTCATTAATGAGAATTAATTCTAAACTTCAATTTACTCATTGGATCCTCGATCTTCTCAGGGATTTTTTTCTAAAGTTGAAATAAAAAACCCCTCCTATTAATGTAATCGTGTTAATTTTTTTCAATGTATCTAATTAAAAAACCCCTCTTGTTGAACTCACGTGTGGTACACTAACATTTTTTGAGGTGAACCCCCCGAGATAAAGACCCAACTGAATTTATTGTACAGTTCAAGAATCTATTGTCCCTCCTCATCTTTTTGATTAAGAACCTCAACAAAGTGTATATTACTTATCTTCTTCCTTCTTTGAGACAAGTCACCATTAAAGAAACAAATTTATGAAATAGATAAATATTAATAAAATAATACCTTAATGTAAGTCATTCGATTAACCCAACATGTCAAAATTAATACTTTTCACTCATAAACTAAAGTAGCAAGAGACTAAACTTGCTTATTACATTTCTGCCAGAGTCCCAAGGAGTCTCCAAACCAACAAAAGTCAAAGGTTCAAAACTTGCAAATAGCACACAGATAAATTTCAAATAATATCGATATACTACATTATCAATATTAACAATAAAATTAAAAATTAAAAACTTACCATTTAAATATTAGTAAACTTTGAATAAAAAGAGAAAGAAAATTTCTTATTACCTTTTCCTTTCCCAAACTAAAAAAATTGTAGACCAACACCAAAGCTTCAAAAACTGCACAACACTATTGCGAGCAAAATAGGTAACTGTCAAGCGTTACCTAAAAAGATTGCCTTCCAAAATGTGTGAAATCTCAAAAATTTCTTAAAAACATAGTTTTTTGAAAACACATCTAGAATTCCATGTATAAATTTAAAAAATACATGAATTTTGCTATTTTTTTCAAGATTGAAAACACGTGTTCAACCTTTGTAGATTTATAAACTGCTCTGTTGTTTGTGACATAAAAATAAACTTGACTTACAAAATGACATAGGAGTCTACATAACTTAAAGAAATATCAATCTTTTTCAAATAAAAAATTATTTTATAAATTTCATGAATATAAGACAATATGCATAAATATGCACATTATTTGATAAGCACTCAAAAAATATTAGAATACATAACAATATAAGCTCCATAATTTATAAAACAATCTACAAACATCCTTGAGTCTATTTCTAGACCCAAATAGTAAATCCTTTAGTATATACTTACCTTGATAGTTTGCATGATATAATTATTTGCTCTATTATTTATAAGCAGATAGTGAGCATGATATACAACCAATGCTAAGAGTTTAAAGAGGTCAACTTATAGGTGTGCAAAGGTAGACTTGTATTCATATATATATGTAGAAGATGGTAACTATGGAGGCTCTGAGTAAACCTAAGCATCTTAAAAGATATATTTTTTTAGCAGGACAATCTTAGAGGCAGACATCATATAGCCTATGGGTGTAAATTTCGACCCACAAAGGCATTTGTTTTCATGAAGGGGAATTTTGTATGCAATATGGATAAGGCTGGCGGGAAGAAATTGTAGCCTATATCATGTATGTACATATGTGGTAGTGGCAAAAATTCAAAGTATGCATATGTTGATGTTTGATCTAGATAGCCATTATGATGAACATAGGTGATAGTATATCTAAGCGTAGTGTAGGAATGAGCTCTTCTTTGTACAATATGTCCAGAGTCCTCGATGCTCATAGTGCAATATGTTAGAGACTATGGAGTAAAACAGGACATAGACGATGAGATTTCAAAACAGACAAGACTACAAGAGGAACAAGAACACTTGCACTACTCGAATAAGACTGTTACATTTTCTTCACAATATCGTGCACACTTAGCAGAGGTTAGAGTAAAGAGGATGACACACAACTCAAGTTGATGAGACAAGTGAGTGAAGAACACCTAGGTATGGCTACCAAGTGGTATGAAGGATGAAGCAAGAAGGATGTTCTTTAGGATGAGTCGAGGAACCATATAAGTAGTCTAGGGGGGTCGCACATGTGTTCGAAGAGGTCCTAGGCCAAGAAGGAGCTCAAGGGATGCCTTCAACATGTTGCCTAAGAGATATCCAAATAGATTTATAAACTTTATGGTTCCACAGACAATTATGAGTTCGTGTAAGTTTTTGAATAGCATTGTGATACTTTTAAAACTATTGGCTGCCTATCTAAGGGTCAAGCTTTCACATTATTATTAACAAGAAAATCGAGTCGATGGTTTACCACATAGTGGATCGAAATCAAAGTGAATTTCAAAACTTTGAAGGTAGATTTTCTCTATGGATTCTTGAGGCAAGGTTGTAAGATTCCTCCACAGCCTCTCAGGATGTCCAGTATCTTCCCCTGTAGTCAAATCCCTCTTCAGAAATATCAAAGATCTTGTTTCTACCTGTTTTGGCCTAGAGAGAGAAAATATTCTAGAGAGAGATTATTTAGATTTTGAATATTTTTGGATGGAAAAATTTCTCATCCTATTAATATAAGTTCCCCTGAAACAGAAGTTCAAAAAGATTTCTAGAAGGTGCATTAGAAATCAAGTATAATCTGCTCAAGAGGCATTATCCTGAGGGTTAAGATTTTTTTAAAATTTTAAATTAAGGTTCCTATGGACCAATAAGATCAATCCATGTGTGGGGAGGAGATAAATCCAATTTGTAAAAGAAATTACCCAAAAATGAGTAAATGCTTACATAAGATGAAGAGTTGACTATGTACAAGGGTTATTAGTAAAAAACTATGAGTATTACTAAAAAAATGAGATATTTTGGGTATAATCATTCCATTTTGACACATATGTAAGGAAGGGGAGTCCCTTCAAGGAGGTGCATACTTCACATGCTTGAATGAGTTTTAAACTCAAAAATAATGTGATATTTTTATCTCTCCTCTCTCTTGGATCAAACCGAATCAAAAAGGAACCAAACTAGGTCCAAATCTAGTCCAAATTTAACCAAACTAAAATCTAGAAAATTCTAGAAATCAGTTGGTCTTGGTTAGATCCTCCCTCTCCTATAAATAGAACTTGAGTCTTTGCAAAAAAATAGGAGAATTATACTATGCCAAAATTATGCTGAAATCATTACTATTCTCTAAAATTCTCTCCAAATTGAAGAAATTGGAGCTTCCCTCTTTCTTCAATCTCCATTGGTGACTCCATCAGCACGCCAAACCAATTGATTGGTTGGGGGCCTCTACCATGAACAAAGAATCAAGCAATTTGTAAGGTAAATGGTGAATTTTGATCTTTTCTAAAAATTCTCAATATTTCTCTCTTCTCAACCCCTCTCAAGCTTGAGAAGCTCAATTGGAATGGTTTTTGAATGCTATTGAAGTTAATTGATGAATGGTAGTAAAGAATTACATAAATTTCCATTCATGCTTGATTTTAATGGTTTTTATGTAATTTCTCTCTCTCACTCAAAGAATGGTCATTCTCATGACCTTTTCTCAATCCAAATGAAGCTTTTCATAAAGCTTTTCCTTAATCCAAGATTAATCTATGCTTGAGGCCAAATTAATGGCTTTTTTCTATGCTTTTAGTTTATGTATTTCATGAATATTGATGATTCAATCCACTATGGGTTAATGATCCAATTAGGGATCATTCTAATCATTCCCTTAATGATAAGCTTTATCCTTTAAAATAATTGAGATTTATCAGTCATAGCAACGGAGCTGTGGCAAAATTTCTTTAAAATTTACACATAAAATAATTTCATTCAAAGCATGAAAAGAGGACTTCCTACCATATTCTAGGAATTATCATCCTGGATTAATTGAAAGAATTTCATTGTAATCATGGAGAAATTGATTTTTATGTTATGCATATTTGATGAATTAAGAAAAAGAGAATTTCTAGTAATTAATTTTATGTTAAAAAGAGTAATCCCCATCGTATGAGTATTCTTAAAGGGTTATTTTCATTCTAGACATAGAAAAATGTATACTAGAAATATTTATTTATAAAAGTGTGATTTTCATCATAATTGATTTTTATGCATAAGTAGATGCATAAAAGAATTTTTTTTATATTAAAAGTGTGATTTTCATCATAAAGGATTTTATGCATTAATTAGATGCATAAAAGAAATTCTTTTATATTAAAAGAATGATTTTCATCATAAATGATTTGTATGCATAAATATATGCATAAAAGATTTTTTTATATTAAAAGTGAGATTTTTATCATAATTGGATTTTATGCATAAATTAGATTCATAAGAGAAATTCTTTTATTCTAAAAGTGTAATTCCTACTAAATTGGATTTATGCATGGAAAGATGCATAAAGAAATTATTTTAACCCAAAAGTGTTATTCTCATCAATTTTGATTTTATGCATAGAAAGATGCATAAAGAATTTTATTTTTAATTCAAAAGAGTTATTCTTATCAATTTTGATTTTATGCATAGAAAGATGCATAAAGAATTTTATTTTTAATTCAAAAGAGTTATTCTTATCAATTTTGATTTTATGCATAGATAGATGCATAAAAGATTTATTCTAAAAGTGTTAATTTCATTAAGATGGAAATTTATGCATAGAAAGATGTATAAAAGATTTATTTTTATTTCGAAAGTATTATTCTCATTAAATTAGAATTTATGCATAGTAAAATGCATAAAAGGATTATTATAAAAGTGTTATTCCTACTAAAGTTGTCTTTATGCCTAATAAGATGCATATGGGAAGTGATAGGATGTGATAAGATGTGTATGAGAAGTGATAGGATATGATAAGACGCGTATGAGATGTGATAGGATGTGATAGGATGTGTATGAGATGTGATAGGATGTGTATGAGATGTGCTAGGATGTGAGAAGATGTGTATGAGAAGTGATAGGATGTGATAAGATGCGTATGAGATGTGATAGGATGTGATAAGAGGTGTATGAGATGTGATAGGAGGTGATAAGATGCATATGGGAAGTGATAGGATGTGATAAGATGTGTATGAGAAGTGATAGGATGTGATAAGATGCATATGGAATGAGTTAGGATGTGATAAGATGCATATGGAATGAGTTAGGATGTGATAAGATGAGTGAGGATATGATAAGATGTGTATGGGATGAGGTAAGAAGTGTATCTAATGGGATAAGATGTATATGGGTTGTGATAGGGTGAGAATGTATGTGATGTAAAAGAATAGATGTGAAGGCGTATGTGGCTATATGAATGGGAATGTAGAAATGGATGTATGGATGTGGATGTATGAATGTGAACGAGGATGTGAATGTATGATATAGATGTATGGATGTGGATGTATGGATGTAGATGTGAATGTGGATGTATGAATGTGGATGTAAATGTGAAAATGGATGTATGAATGTAGATATGGAATGTGGATAAGGATATGGATGTAAGAATGTGGATGTATGTGAATGTGAATGCGGATGTGGATGTGGATATGGATGTATGGATGTGGATGTATGAATGTGAACGCAGATGTAAATGTGTAATATAGATGTATGGATGTGGATGTATGGATGTAGATGTGAATGTGGATGTATGAATGTGGATGTAGATGTAAAAATGGATGTATGGATGTAGATGTGGATGTGGATGTATGGCTATGGATGTGGATGTGGATGTATGAATATGGATGTGAAAATGGATGTATGGATGTGGATGTGGATGTATGAATGTGGAAATGGATGTATGGATGTGGATGTATGAATGTGAAATGGGGATGTGGATGTATGAATGTGGATGTGGATATGGATGATGTGGATGTGGATGTGGATGTGGATGTGGATGTGGATGTATGAATTTAGATGTGGATATGGATGTGTATGTATGAATCTAGATGTGAATGTGGATGTAAGAATGTGGATGTAGATGTGAAAATGGATGTATGGATGTAGATGTGGATGTGGATGTATGGATGTGGAGGTGGATGTATGAATATGGATGTGGAAATGGATGTATCGATGTGGATGTATGAATGTGGATGTGAAAATGGATGTATGGATGTAGATGTGAATGTGGATGTATGAATGTGGATGTGGATGTGGATGTATGAATGTGGATGTGAAAATGGATGTATGGATGTAGATGTGAATGTGGATGTACGAATGTGGATGTGTATGTGGAATAATGAATGCAAAAATGTATGTGAATGGATATGAAGTCGATATGAGCGAATGGATGAGATGAGATTTCATGTGAATCAGAATGTGAATGAATAATATAAGATGTGAACGAATGAGATGTAATGAGAAATGGATGTGATGAGAAATGGATGTGATGAGACGTAATGTAAATTAAGAAAGATAGGAATGGATGTTATGTGAAGTGAATGAATCTGATGTGATGGGATGGAAAATGATGTATCTGGTCAAGAATGGATACACATGTGATTTGGAATTGGGTTAAGTAATATGGATTGATGTGGAACAATCTGGAAAGACATGAGTTCATTATAGAAACTGTATTTATGACCTGTTTATAAACGACTGTTTTATGTCAAGAATGCTGGGGAAGCATTTTGACCATCTTGTGATTAAGGTCGTGGAGACCTAACTGATAAAGTTGCAACTGCTAAGACGAAGAGTCAATGGAGGATGTCTCGCATAGCAAGGTCGCGACCGAGGTCTTGACCAGCCTCAATGGTGAGCTTTTGGTACGGTGGATGAGGGACCAAGGAAGCGGCCTATGAGTGAAGCACTAGGTGACCTGCGAAGGATCCTAGAGGGTGCTGACCATACGGTGCTCGGGCTCTGGGTCGCCGAAGATACCCACACGTGCGTTGTGGAAGATACCCACACGTGCGTTGTGGAAGATATTGGAACAAGGAGTAAGAGTTGTTTTCTGAAACCGAGTATGGATCTAGTTGATTGACCTTGCTGGTCCTCAACTGATGAGTCCATAGGTCTCTTATATGGATCTATTGGTTGATCTTGGTAATCTTTAACGAGGATTCCATCTTGATTTTTATAAGTGATTATCTGTCGGGTACTATGAGCTAGGAACTATAGAAAAGGCCCCTGATGAGTGAATAGGTGGTGAGCGTTCTGGTTGCCAATGATGCCATAGATACTCCGATGAAGAAATGATTGGAAATTAAGATTCAACCAGATACTTGGAAGTTTATAATCACTAACACTATGATTTCATTAAATGAGTGAATTAAATACATTTAAATCTAGGAAAAAGGCAATTTCATATAGGGTGATAAGTGGTGTGACTAGAGTTAAATTTGCTTGAAAGTCCGGCTAGGGGGCCTGGGAACTCTTTTCCCTAGTACCTGGGACAAAACCTAACCAAATTTCTAATTGGATCCCATCACTACAGTGGTTGGGCGGTTGGCTAACCCATGGGACTGGATGGGGTTAGGCTGGACTGATGGATCCAAAAATCGAGACTCAATTTCTGTTTAGTTCGATAGATGAAGTAAATCTCGGACAAAAATTGTTCTATGGAAAAGAATCAACAGCTCTGCCTCTCAATGAGGAAAAAAGCGTTGATCTCTATGATCCAAGTACAGTCTTTTTCCCTGATCTGACTATGAGACTTACGGGTTCAGTCAGATAAGCTCAGTTACTTAAGGCTTTTGACTACGTTAGGGAAAAGTTATCCTGGTGGAATCGCCCGTGCTTTCCGGGCAAGAGAAGTTTTTCCAAGCTCGATTTGGAAGAATCGAGGAATTAGTCACCTGTCCGGATATCCGTGGTGGGCGAGGCTCCGAGTGTGGGACCCTGCCCCGCGCAAGATGTGCTACTTCCGCTGCTAGCACCCCGAATCCGTTGCACGTTGGGGACAAGGATCTTACACTTGGTATCAGAGCCAATTTGGCTAATGAGGATCAACCGAGAAGCCAAATATGTCAAAAATTTATCAAGAAGCACTAAAAGGTTGTAATTATGTGATAAAATTCATACAATTTGATATTCAAACTGAAATTCGTAAATTGGTAATTGGGTCTTCATATGGAAGTACCGCAATTATATGGAATCCCTGACTTGCTTAAGGCCTAGACATGATGGTATTTATCTTATAGTTTCAAGAACCATGACTACCAGTATATACCGAGGGTATAACTGCAGCTCTTTACTGGCAGTATATACGAGTAAATCTAAGACTTGAAATTATAAGCATTAATGCTATCCAGATGATGAATTCGAATGTGGTTGATATGATTTTTAAATTCTGGTTGTGAACTGATGAGTTGATTTTGATTCTGATTGAAAAATGATGATTCTTGAAATTTGGTTGAAATGTAATAAGCTGAGCAAAACCACAATGAGGATGAATGGGACGAGTCCCTGTGATGATATTCATAACTGGAATGACGTTAATAACTTCAGCAAATCACTATGAGATTAGTGGATTGTGCTGGCATATTGCTGCTGTTAACACTTGACCTAGTGGATCAAGTTAAAGGAGGTTAAATTAAAATCTGCATAAATGAAAAATTTCCATGAAGGACTGTTCAGATAGAAATTTTGGTCTAATGGACCATTATTGTGATAAGGAATTGAATGTTATGATCTGAGTGAATTGTTATTTAATAATGAGTTTTATATAAGGGATCTTTATCCAAGGATTCTATTTGGGTTCACCAAAATATAAGGAACCCATAATGAGTTGGATCTTAAGAAAAAGAATTCTCCTCTAGTTTTGCGAGATGAGGACATCTCGCATTTTTTAAGTGGGGTAGAATGTAAGATTCCTCCCCAGCCTCTTAGGATGTCCAGTATCTTCCCCTGTAGTGAAATCCCTCTTCAGAAATATCAAAGATCTTGTTTCTACTTGTTTTGGCCTAGAGAGAGAAAATATTCTAGAGATAGATTATTTAGATTTTGAATATTTTTGGATAGAAAAATTTCTCATCCTATTAATATAAGTTCCCCTGAAATAAAAGTTCAAAAAGATTTCTAGAAGGTGCATTAGAAATCAAGTATAATCTGCTCAAGAGGCATTATCTTGAGGGTCAAGATTTTTTTGAAATTTTAAATTAAGGTTCCTATGGGCCAATAAGATCACTCCATGTGTGGGGAGAAGATAAATCCAATTTGTAAAGGAAATTACCCAAAAATGAGTAAATGCTCACATAAGATAAAGAGTTGAGTATATACAAGGGTTATTAGTAAAAAACTATGAGTATTACTAAAAAAATGAGATATTTTGGGTATAATCATTTCATTTTGACACATATGTAAGGAAGGGGAGTCCCTTCAAGGAGGTGCATACTTCACATGCTTGAATGAGTTTTAAACTAAAAAATAATGTAATATTTTTATCTCTCCTCTCTCTTGGATCAAACCGAATCAAAACCAAATCAAAAAGGAACCAAACTAGGTCCAAATCTAGTTCAAATCTGGAAAATTCTAGAAATCAGTTGGTCTTGGTTAGAGCCTCCCTCTCCTATAAATAGAACCTGAGTCTTTGTAAAAAAATAGGAGAATTACACTATGCCAAAATTATGCTGAAATAATTACTATTCTCTAAAATTCTCTCCAAATTGAAGAAATTGGAGCTTCCCTCTTTCTTCAATCTCCATTGGTGACTCCATCAGCACGCCAAACCAATTGATTGGTTGGGGGCCTCTACCATGAACAAAGAATCAAGCAATTTGTAAGGTAAATGGTGAATTTTGATCTTTTCTAAAAATTCTCAATATTTCTCTCTTCTCAACCTCTCTCAAGCTTGAGAAGCTCAATTGGAATGGTTTTTGAATGCTATTGAAGTTAATTGATGAATGGTAGTAAAGAATTACATAAATTTTCATTCATGCTTGATTTTAATGGTTTTTATGTAATTTCTCTCTCTCACTCAAAGAATGGTCATTCTCATGACCTTTTCTCAATCCAAATGAAGCTTTTCATAAAGCTTTTCCTTAATCCAAGATTAATCTATGCTTGAGGCCAAATTAATGGCTTTTTTCTATGCTTTTAGTTTATGTATTTCATGAATATTGATGATTCAATCCATTATGGGTTAATGATCCAATTAGGAATCATTCTAATCATTCCCTTAATGATAACTTTATCTTTTTAATCCATTAAGGGTTAATGATCCAATTAGGGATCATTCTAATCATTCTCTTAAAGATAAGCCTTATCTTTAAAATAATTGAGATTTATCAGTTATAGTAGCGAAGCTATGGCAAAATTTTATAAAAATTTACACATAAAATAATTTCATTCAAAGCATGAAAAGAGGACTTCCTACCATATTCTAGGAATTATCATCCTAGATTAATTAAAAGAATTTTATTGTAATCATGGAGGTGTGGAGGTATGCATGTAGATGTAGATGTATAGATATGGATGTGAATGGAGATGTGGATGTATGCATGTAGATGTAGATGTATAGATGGGGATGTGAATGGAGATGTGGATGTATGCATGTAGATGTATAGATGGGGATGTGAATGGAGATGTGGATGTATGCATGAAGATGTATAGATGTGGAGGTGAATGGAGATGTGGATGTATGCATGTAGATGTAGATGTATAGATGTGGATGTGGATGTATGCATGTAGATGTAGATGTATAGATGGGGATGTGAATGGAGATGTGAATGTATGCATGTAGATGTATAGATGGGGATGTGAATGGAGATGTGGATGTATGCATGTAGATGTATAGATGTGGAGGTGAATGGAGATGTGGATGTATGCATGTAGATGTAGATGTATAGATGTGGATGTGAATGGAGTTGTGGATGTATGCATGTAGATGTAGATGTATAGATGTGGATGTGAATGTGGAGGTGGATGTATGCATGTAGATGTAGATGTATGCATGTGAATGTGAATGTGGATGGGGATGTATGCATGGAGCTGTGAATGTGGATGTGGATGTATGCATGTAGATATGAATGTATGCATGTAGATGTGGATGTATGGATGTGAATGTGGATGTGGATGTGGATATATATATGGATGTGAATATATGATATGTGATGTGAAGGAATCTGAAGTGATGAGATGGAAAATGATATGATGGGAGGAGTACAATGTAAGATTCCTCCCCCAACCCCTTTTTGATGTCTAGCATATTCCCCTGTAATCAATTCCTTTTCTGAAATATAAGAGATCTTGTTTGTGGGCTGTAATCAATTCCTTTTCTGAAATATAAGAGATCTTGTTTGTGGGCTGTTTTAACCTAGAGAGAGAAAATATTCTAGAGAGAGAATATTCAGATTTTGAATATTTTTGGATAGAAAAATATCTCACCTTATTAAAATGAATCCCCCTGAAACAGAAATTCAGAAAGAATTTTCCAATGTGCAATTGGAATTAATTGGAAATAGGTATAAAGAACCTTAGTCTAAGGGTCTAGATTTTCAGAAATTTTTGGATTATGGTCCAATTAAGGTTCCTATGGGCCAATAGCATCAATCCATGTGTAGGGAGGAGATAAATCCAATTTGTAAAAGAAGATACCCAAAAATAAGTAAATGCTCACATAAGATGAAGAGTTGAAAATGTACAAGGTTTATTAGTAAAAAACTATGAGCAATAAAATTTTGACACATATGTAAGGAAGGGGAGTTCTTTAAAGAAGGTGCATATTTCACATAAGATGAAGAGTTGAAAATGTACAAGGTTTATTAGTAAAAAACTATGAGCAATAAAATTTTGACACATATGTAAGGAAGGGGAGTTCTTTAAAGAAGGTGCATATTTCACATAAGATGAAGAGTTGAAAATGTACAAGGTTTATTAGTAAAAAACTATGAGCAATAAAATTTTGACACATATGTAAGGAAGGGAAGTTATTTAAAGAAGGTGCATATTTCACATAAGATGAAGAGTTGAAAATGTACAAGGTTTATTAGTAAAAAACTATGAGCAATAAAATTTTGACACATATGTAAGGAAAGCCTGGAGTTCTTTAAAGGAGGTACATATTTCACATGCGTGAATGAGTTTTAAACTCAAAAATAATGTGATATTTTTATCTCTCATCTCTCTTGAACCAAACCAAATCAAAATGGAACCAAATCGAATCAAAAAGTAACCAAACTAGATCCAAATCTAGTCCAAATTCAACCAAACTGACTTGGAAAATAATAGAATCAGTTTGTTTGGTTAGGAGCTCAATTTTTCCTATAAATAGAAGCCTTCCCATGTTGAAAAAAATATAGTGTCTTATGCATTGTTACTCTACTCCACCTAAGCCAAGAACTGTGAATTCTTTAATAATTCACTAGTTTTTGATACTTCTCCCTTTCTTCAATCCCCATTGGTGGCTCCATCAACATACTAAACCAATTGATTGGTTGGGGGCCTCTACCGTGAATAAAGAATCAAGCAAATTATAAGATAAGTATAGTGAATTTTGATCTTTTCTATAATTTCTCAATGATTCTCTCTTCTCAACCCCTTTCAAGCTTGAGAAGCTTAATTGGTATGGTTTTTGAAATGCTATTGAAGTTAATTAATTAATGATAGTAAAGAATTACATAAATTTTCATTTATGTTTAATTCTAATGGTTTTTCTCTCTCTCTCACTTAAGAAATGGTCATACTCATGAACCATTCTCAATCCAAATGAAGCTTTTCATAAAGCTTTTTCTTAATCCAAGATTAATCTATGCTTGAGAATAAATTAATAGTTTTTTTTATCTATGCTTTTAGTTTATGATTATTTTTATTTAATCCATTAAGGGTTAATGATCCAATTAGGGATCATTCTAATCATTCCCTTAAAGATAAGCCTTATCTTTAAAATAATTGAGATTTATCAGTTATAGTAGCGAAGCTATGGCAAAATTTTATAAAAATTTACACATAAAATAATTTCATTCAAAGCATGAAAAGAGGACTTCCTACCATATTCTAGGAATTATCATCCTAGATTAATTAAAAGAATTTTATTGTAATCATGGAGGTGTGGAGGTATGCATGTAGATGTAGATGTATAGATATGGATGTGAATGGAGATGTGGATGTATGCATGTAGATGTAGATGTATAGATGGGGATGTGAATGGAGATGTGGATGTATGCATGTAGATGTATAGATGGGGATGTGAATGGAGATGTGGATGTATGCATGTAGATGTAGATGTATAGATGTGGATGTGAATGGAGATGTGGATGTATGCATGTAGATGTAGATGTATAGATGGGGATGTGAATGGAGATGTGGATGTATGCATGTAGATGTATAGATGTGGAGGTGAATGGAGATGTGGATGTATGCATGTAGATGTAGATGTATAGATGTGGATGTGAATGGAGTTGTGGATGTATGCATGTAGATGTAGATGTATAGATGTGGATGTGAATGTGGAGGTGGATGTAAGCATGTAGATGTAGATGTATGCATGTGAATGTGAATGTGGATGGGGATGTATGCATGGAGTTGTGAATGTGGATGTGGATGTATGCATGTAGATATGAATGTATGCATGTAGATGTGGATGTATGGATGTGAATGTGGATGTGGATGCGGATATATGTATGGATGTGAATATATGATATGTGATGTGAAGGAATCTGAAGTGATGAGATGGAAAATGATGTGATGGGAGGAGTACACATATAAATGAAATGTGGAATAAGTAATGTGGGTTGATGAGGAATAATGTGGAAAAATGAGAGTTAATATAGAAACTGTATTTGTAAACTGTTTGTAAATGCTATTTGTAAATGATTGTTTTATGTCAAGAATGGTGGGGAAGCATTTCGGCCGTCTTGTGATTAAGGTCGTGATGATAAAGTTGCAACTGCTGACGGAGAGTCAATGAAGGACGTCTCGCGTAGCAAGGTGGGCCGAGGTCTTGACCAGCCTCAGTGCGATTAAAATGGTGAGCTTCCGGTACGGTGGATGAGGGGCCAAGGAAGCGGCCTATGAGTGAAGCGCTAGGTCACCTGCGAAGGATCCTAGAGGGTGCTGACCATACGGTGCTCGGGCTCTGGGTCGCCTAGGATACCCACGCGTGCGTCGAGGAAGATATTGGAACAAGAGTAGGAGTTGTTTTCTGAAATCGGGCATGGATCTGGTTGATTGACCTTGCTGGTCTTCAATGGATGAGTCCATGGCTCTTTATATGGATCTGTTGGTTGATCTTGCTGATCTTCAACGAGAGTCCATCTTGATAAGTGATTATATTGCCGAGTATTATGGGCTAGGAGCTAGGAAACGGCCCCTGAGAGTGGATAGGTGGTGAGCGTCCTAGTTGCCAATGATGCCATAGATACTCTGATGAAGGAATGATGGGAAAATTAAGAATCAACTGGATAAATTGGAAGATGGTGATCAGTGATACTATGGTTTTATTAAAGGATTGTTTTAAACTGGTTGAATCTGTGAAAAGGCAATTTCATATTGGGGGTGTGAGTGGTGTGACTAGTTTTATTTTTGCATGAACATTCGGCTAGGGGGCCTTGGAACTCTTTTCCTTGGTACCCGGGACAAAACCTAACCAAATTCTTAATTGGATCCCATCACTACAATGGTTGGGCGGTTGGCTAGCGGTTGGCTAACCCATGGGATCGGATGGGGTTAGGCTGGACTGATGGATCCGTAAATCGAGACTCAAACTTTTGTTTTTACGATAGATAAAATAAATCCCGGACAGTAACTGTTCTATGGATAGGAATCAACGGCTGTGCCTCTTGAATGGGGAAAAAAGCGTTGATCCCAATGATCCACGTGCAAGTTTCTTCCTTGATCTGACCAAGTATCTTATAGATGTAATTGGATCAGCTCGATCAGAAATGATCTTGACTACGTTAGAGTAAAAAGTTATCCTGGTGGAATCGCCCGTGCTTTCTGGTAAAGGAAGTTTTTTCGGGTTCGATTTTGGAACAACCGACGGATTAGTCTCTTATCCAGATATCCGTGGGTGAGGCCCCGAATGTGGGACCCCTGTCCCGCGCGAGGAGTGCTACTTCCGCTGCTAGTATCCCGAATCTGTTGCTCGGTGGGAACAGGGATCTTACAGTTTGTATCAGAGCATTTGGTTAATAAAGATCAACTGAGAAGACAAACATGTCAAAATTTTATCTAGAAAGACAAAAAGGTTATAATTGTGTGATATAATTCATACAATTTGATATTCAAACTGAAACTCGTAATTTGGTAATTGGGTCTTCAAATGGAAGTACCGCAATTATATAGAATCCCTGACTTGCTTGAGGCCTAGACATGATGGTATTTATCTTAAAATTCCAAGGGCCGTGACTATCGTATATACCGAGAGTATAACTGCAGCTCTTTACTGACAGTATATACGAGTAAATCTAAGACTTGAAATTATAAGCGTTAATGCTATCCAGATGATGATTTCGAATGTGATTGATATGACTTTTTAATTCTGTTTGAGAATTGATGAATTGATTTGGATTCTGATTGAAAATTCTGATTGAAAAATGATGATTTTTAAAAATTAGTTGAAATATAATGAAACCACAATGAGGGGGAATGGGACGAGTCCCTGTGATGATATTCATAACTAGAATGATGATAATGAATTCAGTAAATCACTATGAGATTAGTGGGTTGTGCTATCAGATTGCTACTGTTAATACTTGATCGGTAGATCAAGTTAAGGGATGTCAAATTGAGAACTTGCTTGACTGAAATTTCCGTGGAGGAATGTTCCGAAGGAAACTTTTCGGTCTAATGGACCATTATCATGTTAAAGATATGAATGACATGATCTGAATGAATTGTTATTTAATGATGAGTTCTATATAAGGGATAATTATCCCAGTATTCTGTTGGGTTGACCAGAATATAAGGAACCCCAGAATAAAATTGGATCTTAAGAAAAAGAGCTGGCCTCTACCTTGCGAGATGAGGACATCTCGCACTTTTTAAGTGGGGTAGAATGTAAGATTCCTCCCCAACCTTCCAAGTATACAGGAGTAAGAATCTCCCTTTCTGATCTTATAATTATTCCCTTTCTAAAATAAAAGAAAGTTCTGTTTAAAAAAGGAAGACCCTTTCCCTAGAATACTTCTCAGGAGTCCTGGGACCTGTTTTAAGGATTTAGAACAATGAGTTCAGAAGTGAGAATCGGTGTTTTGGATACCAAGGTTTTGGTTTTCATTCGAGTACGGCCCAAAAGAAGTTCTTTATCTCTTGGGGAGTATAAGAAGTTATCCCCCAGATATTGTGACCCTTATATCTGAATTCAATGAAAGTAGGTGACTTAGCCTACAATCTTCTTTTATCTCCTCATCTCAAAATTCTTAATGCCTTCTATAGAAAAATGTGTCAAACTCAAATCATGGAAAGACGGTAAAACTTCAGTGGCAAGTTACCGTTGGCTTCTAGGTTACGCTAGCTCCTTCCTTTATATAAGTCGTAACTTTTACTTGTCACTCACAGTAATCTTACTCCCATCAATCTCCTTTCTTTCTTAATCTCCTTCATGGCTTGGCAACAGGAATTAGTTTTATCCCTGATGATTTCTCACCTTCAAGACGCAAGAGAGTCTGTGAAGAAAGACTTTATAGAACAGTATGAGCGCTCACTTTTTTCTCACCTAGGAACTTCTGTAGCTCAGACCAAATGGCGGACCTATCAAAACATAACTAGGGTAACACCCTGGGGTCAGCAGCACTTTCGTAACAATGTCCGCTTGTGGCCATGGTTATTGAAGCTTTGGGTTTGGGTCCCCGATACTACTGCGTCATGAGATCAAGGCATCTTGGGTTTTCTGAGCGGGTCTTCTTACTAGCGTGTTTTCTTCCTCATGAGAAGATATGCCTTTACCCCATTTTTGGCTTGCCTCTCAGAGGTCCTTTTGTTAGATCACCTCATATCACTGAGATAGGTGCGGCAATAACCAGCAGAATCATTCCCATAGATGAGTTACCCTATACTTGTGCAGCTTGTGAGTGCTGCTTTTGTGACCATATGATGGACGGGCTTATGGAAGTGTAAAGAGTTCTTCTATCTTTACTGTATAAGTCTCGAGAATGAATAAAGTTTAAATCTTGTTCTTATCTTGCTTTCTTTAAGACTTTTCTTGGTGGTTAATCTTGATTAAAATTTTTCTCTAAGTCTCATATTCGTGCATCTTGCGAAATTATCCCAGTTTGCGAGATGAGGACATCTCGCATTTTTTAAGTGGAGTAGAATGTAAGATTCCTCCCCCCCCCTTTTTGATGTCTAGCATATTCTCCTGTAATCAATTCCTTTTCTGAAATATAAGAGATCTTGTTTGTGGGCTGTTTTAACCTAGAGAGAGAAAATATTCTAGAGAGAGAATATTCAAATTTTGAATATTTTTGGATAGAAAAATATCTCACCTTATAAAAATTAATCCCCTTGAAACAGAAATTCAGAAAGAATTTTCCAATGTGCAATTGGAATTAATTGGAAATAGGTATAAAGAACCTTAGTCTAAGGGTCTAGATTTTCAAAAAATTTTGGATTATGGTCCAATTAAGATTCCTATGGGCCAATAGCATCAATCCATGTGTAGGGAGGAGATAAATCCAATTTGTAAAAGAAGATACCCAAAAATGAGTAAATGCTCACATAAGATGAAGAGTTGAAAATGTACAAGGTTTATTAGTAAAAAACTATGAGCAATAAAATTTTGACACATATGTAAGGAAGGGGAGTTCTTTAAAGAAGGTGCATATTTCACATAAGATGAAGAGTTGAAAATGTACAAGGTTTATTAGTAAAAAACTATGAGCAATAAAATTTTGACACATATGTAAGGAAGGGGAGTTCTTTAAAGAAGGTGCATATTTCACATAAGATGAAGAGTTGAAAATGTACAAGGTTTATTAGTAAAAAACTATGAGCAATAAAATTTTGACACATATGTAAGGAAGGGGAGTTCTTTAAAGAAGGTGCATATTTCACATAAGGTGAAGAGTTGAAAATGTACAAGGTTTATTAGTAAAAAACTATGAGCAATAAAATTTTGACACATATGTAAGGAAGGGGAGTTCTTTAAAGGAGGTACATATTTCACATGCTTGAATGAGTTTTAAACTCAAAAATAATGTGATATTTTTATCTCTCATCTCTCTTGAACCAAACCAAATCAAAATGGAACCAAATCGAATCAAAAAGTAACCAAACTAGATCCAAATCTAGTCCAAATTCAACCAAACTGACTTGGAAAATAATAGAATCAGTTTGTTTGGTTAGGAGCTCAATTTTTCCTATAAATAGAAGCCTTCCCTTGTTGAAAAAAATATAGTGTCTTATGCATTGTTACTCTACTCCACCTAAGCCAAGAACTGTGAATTCTTTAATAATTCACTAGTTTTTGATACTTCTCCCTTTCTTCAATCCCCATTGGTGGCTCCATCAACATACTAAACCAATTGATTGGTTGGGGGCCTCTACCGTGAATAAAGAATCAAGCAAATTATAAGATAAGTATAGTGAATTTTGATCTTTTCTATAATTTCTCAATGATTCTCTCTTCTCAACCCCTCTCAAGCTTGAGAAGCTTAATTGGTATGGTTTTTGAAATGCTATTGAAGTTAATTAATTAATGATAGTAAAGAATTACATAAATTTTCATTTATGTTTAATTCTAATGGTTTTTCTCTCTCTCTCACTTAAGAAATGGTCATACTCATGAACCATTCTCAATCCAAATGAAGCTTTTCAAAAAGCTTTTTCTTAATCCAAGATTAATTTGTGCTTGAGAATAAATTAATAGTTTTTTTTATCTATGCTTTTAGTTTATGATTATTTTTATTTAATCCATTAAGGGTTAATGATCCAATTAGGGATCATTCTAATCATTCCCTTAAAGATAAGCCTTATCTTTAAAATAATTGAGATTTATCAGTTATAGTAGCGAAGCTATGGCAAAATTTTATAAAAATTTTATAAAAATTTACACATAAAATAATTTCATTCAAAGCATGAAAAGAGGACTTCCTACCATATTCTAGGAATTATCATCCTAGATTAATTAAAAGAATTTTATTGTAATCA
Organism: Cibotium barometz; assembly: GCF_041138505.1. NCBI lineage: Eukaryota > Viridiplantae > Streptophyta > Polypodiopsida > Cyatheales > Cibotiaceae > Cibotium > Cibotium barometz. The sequence continues at coordinate 31,078,957 of NC_141104.1, forward strand.
TGGAGGTGTGGAGGTATGCATGTAGATGTAGATGTATAGATATGGATGTGAATGGAGATGTGGATGTATGCATGTAGATGTAGATGTATAGATGGGGATGTGAATGGAGATGTGGATGTATGCATGTAGATGTATAGATGGGGATGTGAATGGAGATATGGATGTATGCATGTAGATGTATAGATGTGGAGGTGAATGGAGATGTGGATGTATGCATGTAGATGTAGATGTATAGATGTGGATGTGAATGGAGATGTGGATGTATGCATGTAGATGTATAGATGGGGATGTGAATGGAGATGTGGATGTATGCATGTAGATGTATAGATGTGGAGGTGAATGGAGATGTGGATGTATGCATGTAGATGTAGATGTATAGATGTGGATGTGAATGGAGTTGTGGATGTATGCATGTAGATGTAGATGTATAGATGTGGATGTGAATGTGGAGGTGGATGTATGCATGTAGATGTAGATGTATGCATGTGAATGTGAATGTGGATGGGGATGTACGCATGGAGTTGTGAATGTGGATGTGGATGTATGCATGTAGATATGAATGTATACATGTAGATGTGGATGTATGGATGTGAATGTGGATGTGGATGTGGATATATGTATGGATGTGAATATATGATATGTGATGTGAAGGAATCTGAAGTGATGAGATGGAAAATGATGTGATGGGAGGAGTACACATATAAATGAAATGTGGAATAAGTAATGTGGGTTGATGAGGGATAATGTGGAAAAATGAGAGTTAATATAGAAACTGTATTTGTAAATGCTGTTTGTAAATGATTGTTTTATGTCAAGAATGCTGGGTTAGCATTTTGGCCGTCTTGTGATTAAGGTCGTGATGATAAAGTTGCAACTGCTGACGGAGAGTCAATGAAGGACGTCTCGCGTAGCAAGGTCGGCCGAGGTCTTGACCAGCCTCAGTGCGATTAAAAATGGTGAGCTTCCGGTATGGTGGATGAGGGGCCAAGGAAGCGGCCTATGAGTGAAGCGCTAGGTCACCTGCGAGCGAAGGATCCTAGAGGGTGCTGACCATACGGTGCTCGGGCTCTGGGTCGCCTAGGATACCCATGCGTGCATCGAGGAAGATATTGGAACAAGGGTAGGAGTTGTTTTCTGAAATCGGGCATGGATCTGGTTGATTGACCTTGCTGGTCTTCAATGGATGAGTCCATGGCTCTTTATATGGATCTGTTGGTTGATCTTGCTGATCTTCAACGAGAGTCCATCTTGATAAGTGATTATATTGCCGAGTATTATGGGCTAGGAGCTAGGAAACGGCCCCTGAGTGGACACGTGGTGAGCGTCCTAGTTGCCAATGATGCCATAGATACTCTGATGAAGGAATGATGGAAAAATTAAGAATCAACTGGATAAATTGGAAGATGGTGATCAGTGATACTATGGTTTTATTAAAGGATTGTTTTAAACTGGTTGAATCTATGAAAAGCCAATTTCATATTGGGTGTGTGAGTGGTGTGACTAGTTTTATTTTTGCATGAACATCCGGCTAGGGGGCCTTGGAACTCTTTTCCTTGGTACTCGGGACAAAACCTAACCAAATTCTTAATTGGATCCCATCACTACAATGGTTGGGCGGTTATAGCGGTTGGCTAACCCATGGGATCGGATGGGGTTAGATGGATCCGTAAATCGAGACTCAAACTTTTGTTTTTACGATAGATAAAATAAATCCCGGACAGTAACTGTTCTATGGATAGGAATCAACGGCTGTGCCTCTTGAATGGGGAAAAAAGCGTTGATCCCAATGATCCAGGTGCAAGTTTCTTCCTTGATCTGACCAAGTATCTTATAGATGTAATTGGATCAGCTCGATCAGAAATGATCTTGACTACGTTAGAGTAAAAAGTTATCCTGGTGGAATCGCCCGTGCTTTTCGGTAAAGGAAGTTTTTTCGGGTTCGGGTTTTGGAACAACCGACGGATTAGTCTCTTATCCGGATATCCGTGGGTGAGGCCCCGAATGTGGGACCCCTGTCCCGCGCGAGGAGTGCTACTTCCGCTGCTAGTATCCCGAATCTGTTGCTTGGTGGGAACAGGGATCTTACACTCCCTGCCTCCCTCCGTCCCTCCTTCCTTTCAATTAGCGCAGTATGCAGGCTTCGTTTTTTTGCTGAGATGTTTTTAATGCTTCTGCACCCAAATCCTTGATAGAGGTAATTGAATTATTTTATGAATATGAATCCATAGGATGGAGAATTTATGAATCGATTACGTTACCTTAGGACCTGATTACTCCCTAAGAAGATACTAATACCTGACCATACCCGCATCATCAGAAGGATGTAAATTTTAATCAAAATATTTGTATTCATTTCTCTTGTTATATTAAAGATTTCTATTTTGGAAGTGGTATTTCATTATCTTTATTTCCATAGTAGCAAATTGATTCTCCATTTTCCATAATTTTTAAACAATCACATATGAAATTTGTGTCCTTTAAATAATGTATCCTCTATAACTTAGTAAATAATGTTTCCAATATTTCTATGTAAGTTTTATCTTTTAGACGGTGACTCAAACACCTTCCAAGTAAGTTTATTATACCTATTCTTACAATAATGATCATGCTTAAACAATTATGCATAGAATTTAAATTCATACTACTCTAAGTTCTATTTCTTATAAAGTCATAATTACATTTGGAAGAATAATCATATTTCAATCCATTCGCATTGTTTCTCATTTTTCTCAATGTAGAGCATCATTGCAATCGAATATATAAAAGGTACGACTCTTATGCTTAAATCAACCTTATAATTGCTAAATTTTATTATTTCAACTTAAAAAGTAAATTAATCTTTCATCATCAAGACTTGTTCACTTAATCAAGGTGGTTAGAATCATTACTAGTTATTCATGTTTTATCAAATTCATCCATTTTTCATTTATAATATCCTATTCCCTGAAACAACTTTTCCAACTCAAGGTTAGCATCTTCATATCCTTATATCATAACCAATTAAACTTTTATTTTTATGATGACAATTTTCTTATAAGATTCTGATTAATAACTTTATATATCCTATCCATAAAAGTAATAACAACTCACATCTCTTTTGAGTGTTAATATTATTTTTTATAGATTATTTCAATTACACCACAACGATGGAGGTATGTATATTTATATATTCATTTCATTTTATACAACTTTTAAAATAAAATTTCTAGATACAGAAAATTTTTGTCAAAATTTAAGTTTCAGAGGGAATTGGCCACTCCGCCTCAAACTTTTATTCTGACGGAAGTGATGTATGGAATTAATCTATGGGACATCAGATTGGTTTCATATACTTACTCAAGACACATTTATGTCTTCTATCTTTTTACCATCCTATGTGTGTGTATACAATGCGCCTATGTGGTATGGGATACTTAGACTCATCTTAAATACATTCATTTGATTGGTTCATTGCATATGCATTTTGTGTAAATTTAGTCTTCCACACCAATCATGAAGCCATTCTCTCATGCGTTTATGCAATTGTATATCAGGGACGCCCGTATATGGTATGATGTGGGCCTCCATTGTTTGTTTCAGTTGGTTCGTATGGAGGGGTGATTCTTGGGGTACTTACGCTTGGCAAACGTGTGTGTGGTTGTTATTTGATTTTTTATGGGTTGTCTACATCTCAAAACGACGTTGGGACTAATTGATGTGTTCAATTAATTGTTTAACTAACATGGATAGTGTCTAAGTATAGCAATGAGAAGTGCGAGGGTACTAATTGAGGTGTCGCACTATATGAGGTGTCGTATGGCTTGTGGATTGAGAGGTGGTGTGAAGATGATGATCATTTTTATTTTGTGAATCATGTATTAAATTTTTTGTGCATATTATTTTGATTGGTGTGACGATCACCAATTTTGGTGTTGCATGAGTTTTTCTTGATTGGTATTCCATGTCCATAAAAACCTGTGAGCCATGTCTTTGTGCCTCTCTGAGCCATATTCATCAAAAATATGATAAAACTTAATTTGTGCAAGATTCAGCTTAATGAAATGTGCAAGTGAGCACAAGATTAACATATGTGCAAATGTGCTGAAACTCATTTTATGTAACAAGGCCCACTAACAATTATATTTGGGCAAAGGTTTTTATATGTAAAAACCTTAGGGATTTTGATATGATTAAAAATATGTAAAGAAATACTCCAAAAGTGGGAAAAGCAAGCTCAATTTGTACGCTTATCTATTCTTAGCCCTTGGGCTATTTTTATGAATAAAATTCTCTAAATACTCAAGTCGTGGAAGGGAGCTACATGTTTGAGGGGGGAGATTGCACCCAATCTGGTATACTATGCGGTATTCTCTATCCTTAAATTTTGATGGTGGTGATGTTATTAAAATTCTTTTCCCTTGTGTTATGCTAAGTTATTTAATTATCAATTTTAATTCAAGTCTTTGTTCAAATTATGATGTAATTTATGAGATTTTTAATTAATTCTTTAAGAAGTACAAAAGGGTCCCATGACAACGCCGATGTTGATTTTTGGATGGTGTCGAGGAAGGGATTTGTGTGGGACTTGAGTTAGGCATTAAGGAAGGTGATTTGGGTTTTTGCCTTGAGGGTTTGTGCTTTGAGGGAGTTGAAAAAACTGGTGAATTGGGAGGCGGATCGGGCTTTAGCCTCTTTGGCCATAGTAAGCTCCTACTACATATCCACCATCCGATCTCGGAGGGGGTTGTTCTTTTGCTAGAGGCGGATGTGATGGTGTCTTGTAGGCGAAGTCTCTTGGTGGCTTCTTGGTGGGTGCCAAAACGGTCTTCTCCTTGGAAGCACTGGGCAAGGTACTCAGCGTACCGGTGGGATGTGGGGATGTCGATGGGCGGTGGTAGTCTCCCGTAGTGCTAGAGGATACCAAAGATTGAGTTGGGGTGATTAGGATGGGAAGAGGGTTCTTCGACATCACCTGAGTGGAGGGCAACTCCAAGAGGACACTGCTTCTTCTCTTTGGAGTTATTGGAGGCCAAGATTAGCTTGCTTTTGAACTAGGATGCCATGGGAGAAATGCGGGTGCACCCCATCTCCATGTTAAGGCTGGTGGTTTGCTCATAGAGCTGGCGATTTCAATGGGAAAAGGAATCGATTGGTCTTTAGGCTCGGGTTCTTGAGGGTTTTACACTTCTAGAGGTGCTAGGGAAGGTGGGGACGGTGTTGTGGCTTCGATGGTCGGGGCCGAGTTTGGTACAAGCACTATGCCGAACGAAAACATGAGGGTGAGGAGTTGTTCCATCTTTGTGTGGGTGGTGCTTTTCTATAGGCAGTTGGCATCTCTTAGGACTATGTTGAAGAGGAGGGTTTCTCAAGTCTTCGCCTTTCTCCTCTTTACAGAGCTAGCCCATGGCGGTTGCAAAGATGTGATGGGTCTTGTTTGGAAGCCATATGGTCTCCAGAAACATTCTATCGCACAGAATGTTGGCGGCTTATGTGCCCCGCTCACACGGTCACCAAAGGTGTGTACGAGGAATTCCTTCTTGGCGGGGGAAACTTCTATGAGGCTGATGAGGGGTAGATTTAAGAAGTTGGCCACCCAGGCTTCTGTTAGAGTGGTTTCATAACCACACAGGGTGATTGTGGTATTGACGCACAGTTGGTGCACAAGGTCGTTTGTGTTGAGGTGTATAGGCATTGTGTGGTAAGGGATGTTGAGGAATTCGGGAAGGCGTGTGGTCTCTAGCCATGCCTTCACTTCTGCGCTGTCGGTGGCGATACTGATGAAGGGTTCAAAGGTCACCATGATGATAAACAAGGGAGGTGGTGGGCGAGAGAGAAGAGGAGTTGCAAATGTAGCAAAGGGTTGCACAGGTGCAAGGTGCAAGGTCACCAATGATGATAAACAAGGGAGGTGGTGGACGAGAGAGAAGAGAAGGAGTTGCAAATGTAGCAAAGGGTTGTGCAAGTGCAAGGTCGTAGTTGTGAGCAAAAAAAGTGGTTGCATGCAAATAGATAGATAAAATATAGTTAACTTCAATTAGTGGTAACCCAAATTTAGTTACGGTGCTATGTGTCATGCATGATTGCCACATCGCCATTGAATAATCATGATGATGTGGGCTCCCATTGCTCGACTTCCTAGGAGAATCTACAGTGATTGTTCAGAGAGGGGCACCCGAGTTAATGTGATGGATTTTGAGCTAGTGGGTGAGTGACACCATCACATAAATGAATGGATTCGATGGCGTTAGCCCGTTGTATGATCCCAGTCGTTGGACTAGCTTGAAACGCTCCCCTTTGAGCATGCCGAGGAGGAAAGTTCTATCATATAATTTCTCCACAATCCAGAATGGTCCAGTCAACCTTATCTTGAGCTTCATCGGCGGATGCAGACCCAACTGGGAACAAAGGGACTCGATCCTCTTCCTTGAAGAATCCGAACTTGGAGTGGTGGCGGTCGACCCACTTCTTCCTTTGCTTTTGGATCACTACAGTGATGAAAAAGCTCTTGAAGTGATCTTCATCTAGCTCAAGGAGCTGATCCAAACGATGTTGTAGAGACTCTTTGGGGCTTGATTTATCGACGATGGCAATTTGAAGGCTTGGCACTAGGAACTCCATTGGCACCATTGCTTCTGTGGTGGCCGATACCAATTTTAATGGACTCATTCTTGTGGAGACCTTGTAGGTGATGCGGAATGCCCACAATGCTAAGTGTAGCTTCTCATTCGAGTCGGTGCAATTTTCATTGACTAGATTTGTCAGGATCCGCTGGAGTATTTTGTTGGTGGATTCAACCTGATCGTTTGCATGAGAATAGTACACCGTGGATCTCTTGTGGATGATGAGATGTTGCGTGACCAAAACTAGAGATGACATCATTGACATAGTGCTTGCCTTGGTCACTGATCGTTTGCATGAGAATAGTACACCGTGGATCTCTTGTGGATGATGAGATGTTGCGTGACCAAAACTAGAGATGACATCATTGACATCATTGACATAGTGCTTGCCTTGGTCACTGATCAGCTCAATTGGGAGCTAAAATGGCTGATGATCATTTCAAAGAGAAACTTGGCTATTAACTTGGTCGAATTGTCCCGGAGCACTCGGGCTTCCACCCACTTTGTGTTGTAGTTTGTTGTTGCCACCAGAATATATTTGTTCTTGGTGAAACAGGGTGGTGGCTTAAACGGTCCCACTCAATCGAGATCCCATTTCTCGAATAGCTTGAGGGGAAGGATCAGGTTATGTGGCATGTGGTCTCTGCTAGCTGAGCCTTTGGAAAACATCACACTGCTTGGCCCACTTGTAGGCATCACCGATTATCGATGGCCACTAGAGACTGACCTAGAGGATATTTTGTCTTGTGCCTTGTCATGCTAAGTGTCCTCCACTACTTCCTTGATGGGCCTCCATGAGAATGGTTTCTTGTTTGTGACGTGGAATGCACCTCCGGAGGATCTGGTCAATGCCTTTCTTGTACATCTGGCCTGCTATTACTTGGAAAGATCGGCTTTGGATAACAATCCATTTCCTTTGATCCCGAGAAAGGCTATACTCCATTAGACCCGTGGTGGTGAAAAATGCTAGTATTTCATCCTTCCATGTTTGTGGAATCAGGATGTCGGCTTCACTTGTGAAGAACATCTCTGTAGTGGATAGGTCATCCGCTACGCTAATCAAGGCTTTACTAAATTCCAGTTTGGATAGGTAATCAACCACTATATGATACGCACCCGCCGGGGTGTGCAGTATATGGTGAACTAGAATTCCTACAGGATCAGCATCCACCATGCCATATTGCCTGCCAAACTCTGCTTATCCACAAGATAGAGAAGGGTGGAATGATCCACATGGAAGGTTAACTTGCCCCAAAAAACTTCATAGCTCCTTCACACACTTGTTAGAATCGGAGCATTTCGGATCACTTCCAGATTGGTTAGGTCTACTCCAATGCCTTCTTGAGAAACAATGTGGCCAATGACCATACCACTCTGGATGACGAAGGCACATTTGGCAGGATTTAGGCTTAGCTTGGACACTCGGCACTTGGCCAAACACACCTGCAGGGGCGTCAGATGTTGAGAGGATTTTCCAAAGACAATGAAATCATCTATGAATACCCGTGAAGGAGTTTAGAAATTTGGCAAAGATCTCATAACCATCTACAACATGGCGAGGGCATTCTTGAACCCGAAGGTCATTACATTAGATTAAAAGACTCCCCATTCCGTGATGAAGGCTGTTTTCTCCCGATATTTGGGTGCAATCTGGACTTGGTTATAGCCACTGAATCCATCTAGGAAGGATTACATTTCATGTCCGGCTACGATATCCATCAGAGAATCCGTGAATGGTAAAGTAAAAGGATCTGAGATGGTGGTTGCATTCAGCTTTCGGTAATGTACACAGACCTTGAGCTTGTAGTTTTTATTTGGAACAATCTCTTGATCGGGGACAACCACATTGCCCGATCAATCGGATAGATGAATCCGACATGTAAGAGCTTATCTAGTTCTTATTTTACCCTTTTGGCATAGTTAGGATTTTTCATATACCTCTATTGCCGGATAGGGACAACATCTTTCTTGAGGTTGATCCGGTGCTGATAGAAATGGGGATTGATCCCTTTCATTTCTGTATGGCTCCATGAAACACATCCTTGAAGGATGTGAGAAACACCCATACTTCTTTGTGGAATGGAGCATCCAACTTGGCACTGACGCAAACCATCTTTGGGTTGACCTCTGTTCCGAGGTTCATCTCCATCGGTACTATTATCATTGGCGAAGGCTTCAAAAAAATTTCAACCTCGTTAGGAGATTTCTCTTTTCTCAATGGATCAAACTGATCCCTGGCCACTTTCCTTTTGTGCTGACTATCTGGCCTGTATCAATCCATTATTTGTACTACATCAACCTTGAAGAGGCTGATTAAGTTGGCATTATGCTAGAGATACTCTTCCTCTTCATCAAGGTCTAAACCTTCCAGCATATTCACTTCCTCGGCAACTTTGGGTCGGGATGGATTTTACACCTTCCGTTGACTAGCTATTGAGATTTTCATCTTTCCTCTACGGATGGTTATCTTGTTCGCATCCCAATCTTGCTTGATTCTTGCCTGATGGAGCCACGAATTGCCTAGTAGCATTGGGTAGGCACCTTAAATATCCTCCATCCAGAGCACTACCATTATGATCTGAAAACTGAATCTATCTACCTCGAGTGTGAGCTCATGGATCAATCCGAGTGGCTGTACCACTCGCCATTTTGACGGCGAATGGAGTGGGTTCCCATTTGCTCAAACTGAGCATTTGACATGTTGTATTCGCCGAGAGTATGTTGACTCTATCCAGTAGAACGTTTGCTATATCCACTCCGTCCAACTTGACCTAGATCATCGAGATAGATTCATCACAGACAAGGGCTTCCCTTGGCGGGGTTTCTTCTCGTCCAGAGGTAGCATGTGGCAAATCAACTACTCCCTAAAGTCTGGAACCAGCGTTTGGAGCTGTTCAACTGACATGTGAATTGAATGCCGCTTTGGATCTTCCCATGGATTGTACTTTGAAGATTCCACTTTGGCAAGTCGACGTAGGCTTTCTTCCTACTTCGGTTCTTCTTCACTGCTTTCTGGCTGTGGTGTCTCTGAAAACTTTTCTTTGGCCTTAGTAGCTGTGCTGGTGAGGATACTTTGCCTTCCTTCTTCAAGTTGATCTCTGGTAAACTAACTTTGGGTTTTGGTCACAGCAGAGTGGCTTCTGCCTTTCTAGGTCCTTTTTTTTGAGTGCCTCTCTGGCCTGCTACTTATCCAGCGAGTTGGACACTTCCATTTGGACCTAGTTCTTCTCTTGCTAAGTGATAACCTTTTTCTTCCCCCCCTCTTATCTAAGATCAAATCTTTGGCCTCCGCTAGACGCGAGTTTCATTGACCATGTCACTGCCATGGTTGATGATTCAGCCACCTTTTTGGTCGGCCCGACTTCTTCTCGCTCCTCTAGATCTTGGATTTCAACGTCATTCACTACTGGGGGTCCAGATGTTGAAGCCTGGGCTCCTTCCACCTCAACCTTGTGCTTCCTTCAAATGTCACATTTCAACTTGTGGATGGCCTGGGGAATGGCAATAAAAACATGTGAAAATGGGGAGTGGTGCACCAGAAACATCCCTGGGAGGCAAATGTCCATAGGGACAGAATTGGGGTCTGCGGTATGGATCAAGCATAGCCATTGGTGGTGGGCAGGTTGGACGACTTCCACTACAGGGGCTTGGATCACTGGCTATTGTGGAGGTGCTCTCCTCCCATTGTGTCGGCATGTTTCTATGGTATCAGTGTGGCGGTTCAGACAAAGGAACACCAAAGCTCATTTAAGCCGCACTCTTTAACTCCATGTCCATGATTGCGACACCTCGCACATCAAGTACCTGACCGGACCTAGGAGGGGATTTTGCGCCATGGATATAGCCAGTTCCTTGGGTGTCTTTCTTGCCTTCTTGCTCTTTAACTTGCTAGGAATCTTCCTCCTCCTCCTCTGATTTTGATGAGTTATCAGAATCATCTTCCTCATCCTAAGATTTAGAAGCAAACATTTTGGACTTCTTTTTGCTATTGCTTTTTCCCTTGCTTTTGTGACAGATCCTACCAGCACACACTCGGCCCTCAGAGCTGATTCTACCAGGTGCTCCAGAGTCATGGTGGTAAGATCTACACCGGCTCTACTGCCTGTTTTAGTTGTTTAATGATGCCCTTCATGAAGTACAAGTTGAGGATTTCCTTTGCAGGCCGATTGGCTGCATCCAATGCTGCATCCAATATATGGAGAAGCTTTCGAAATTTGGCACCATAATCCTCCACTATCAGGTTTTTTTGATTCATCAAGCATAACTTATTCAAGAACCTGCACGGAAGTCTTGTACTGCTTGCATCTTTGAAAGAATGCATCTCTGATGGTATCATAGGTGGGAAAGTGGGTGTACTCATATTGAGAAACCCAAAGAGTGTCACTCTTCTGGAGAGTTGGGACGACGAAGGTGGCTTTCTTTAGATTTTGGTCCACAGGGCCGGTTACATTCACGCATCAATCATTGTCAAATAGAAGAATGTGAGCATCTGCATCCTTTAAGGATTTCTTAGAGAACTTGGGATACTTCATGGTGACAGTTGGTCACAGAAGCATGTTGTAGTTGAGAAGGCGGGGTTGGGGTTAAACAAGGTTGTGGTGTTGAAGGTGGGGGTGGTGGTTTGAACAATGGTGGAGGCAGGGTTACGGGTTCTTCTTTGGATTCGGATTCCAAGTCATTAGGAACTCAATGGAGTCTTTTTGGGCCCTTTAATTTGCCATGAGGTTATGGAAACGTTTAACTTTTTGACAAATAGGAGCCCGCCATGTAAGCAAAAACCAATGGTTTGTAAGAGAGGTGTAAGAGTGGTCAAAGGGTGCACTTTTTCCCCCAAAAAGGGGAGGGGGCAATTTTACAATTTTTGGACCTCCATAACTTCTACATACAAGCTCCGATTTGAGCGGAGATTACAGATCCGTGATCTACGCATCAAGAGCTTTCCATAGATATGTTACATGATATGGTTTTATCTGCTAGATTTTAAATTCCATTTTCCCCCCAAAATTCAAATTCGAATAAAGTAGCCGTTTTGAAGCTTCAAATTAGAAAACGTTTCTTCTTAAGAGAAAAGGTTTGACTCCCTTAAACTGCTAAATAAAAGGGCCCAAGAAGACTCCATTGAGTTCCTAATGCTTCGGGTTCAGGTGTTGTGGGGGCTTCATTGGGAGTGGCGAACTAGAGTTCTCGAGCTTCACGTCAGGTCAAGTAGTGCAGTTCATGTGCAGACATGAATGATTGATTCGAACAAAAGAGATATTGATTCAAACACAAAAACAATCAAGCAGTAAGCAAAACAACATAAGAAAGAGGTAGCAAGATGCATCGTGGTTTCCAAAGTGTTGTTGGGTACTGACCATTGTCCCGAGAAACCTCCTAAGTGGCTTTGGTTATGCACGCAACATACACAAGTTGGTTACGAATCGGGGACAAAACAAATAGTCACAATCGATCGGCTATAGGCAACTATGCAAACAAAACCGACTACTAAGACTACTCGACTCGTGCGAAAGATCCCAATCGTTGCACAACAGAAATATCGAAAGACTGAATAGATAGAATCACTTTTAATGATAAAAGACAAGACAACAAAACATACATACGGACCCAGGAGATATGGAGAGAATGATACAAAAGAAAGTGATCTTCCTTTATTGCAAAGAGTCGGAAATATATAGAGACAGTAGTCTTATAAAGCCTTATTAACAACAACCATAATTATAATATTCGGCACATCCTTTTATACTACTCATTTGTAGTCATAATGAAGTACAGAGATATCATTGTGTTCTAACCACGATGGATTTACAAAGTAGAAACCTATTAAATGGTAATAATGGGTGCTATTTCTGACATTCGGCAGTGCCACTTTGACTCAACGGTTGTTGACGGTTATTTGGCGGCTTGGCCAACAGACAACACCTAGTACTCCATTGATGAAAGAAAGAAAAATGTCTTCTAAGAGTTCCATGAAAAATTCTTCACATTTCTCTTATCACCAGAACCCTTTCCTAAAAGTGAGACTTTCTTGAAAGTGAGGCTGTATAGCCTGAACACTGCTTGCAAAGGAAAAAACAATTGGAAGCTCAAGAACTTGAAGCTTTAGAACCTAAGACTCCAAAACATGAACCATTTCAATGGATTCCTAGAATAAAAATTGGATTTTAAACAAGCTTGGGAGGCCAAACCATTCAATCTCAAAACTATCCCTACAAGCAAAGCAATCTCATGACATATGAGCTATGGTGTTGTATAGGCGATCCGAGCTTGCAAGCTCATGACTGGATTTTGTAGACTAGCACTCAAGGCATGCCATGTTTAGGATATTTTGAATGGATTGTTTATGTGGATTATAACCCCTTTAACTGTAATATTTGTGTGTTATATTATGTCCTAGAAGAGGATTTTATCCTAGGAAGGGATTGGGCTACCTTGGTGCAAGCTATACTAAACTTCATAAGATGAACATGTTGCATGCAGATTTCCAACAATGAAGTGGTGGTTCCATTTTGTGACAAGGATGAAATAACACTCAATGTTCTTTATTGTTGAAATATATGATGTACAAGGTTAATGATGAGAGGAAGAGCTAATGGAAGTGTGAACACATGACTCAAATAAAGTTAGCATGTGGGTGAAAAAGGGGCCAACCCTAGCCCTTGGTGGACCCTATATAAAGGGAAAGATACCCTATGTTTTGTAACAAGACAAGTAACACATGAAAGAGAAGGGTAAACCAACTTTGGAGTGACTGAAAGAGAAAGTAATACAAGAAGCTTTCTATACATCTTGTGTTCTCTCAAGCTATGGTGTCTTCATGATGATTCAGTAAGTTGTTTATGCTTCTTTCATTCTTTCTTTCCTCTTGTTTACATTACTTCCGTTGTTGCATGCTCTAGATACCCATGATTCGTAACATGGTATCAGAGCCTTGTTAAGGTTGAGATCCCCCTTGTTTATCTCTCTGTCTCTCTCATAAACCATTCCCAATCAAGAAAGAGGTGGTAGAAGAAGGAGAGAAACTCCAAGAAGAAGTGTAGGAGAAATGGAGTGTTGAAGAGCTTAATCAAGAAGAATTCATCACCAACAAGCTCTTGAAGCTTGGAATAAGATGAAGAAGACGATTCTCATCGCCAAGAAGAAGTTTCGTCTGATTTTCCATCAAAGAATTCCGTGAGCGTTTTTAGTCATCAATCATCTTTGAAGTCCTGCAGTTGTGAAGACTTGGGTCACCGAATGTGCTTCTAAAGTGGTGTTGGGTGCATCCTCTTAGCCCCTTTTCAAAGGAAGTAGCCATCTAAAGGGCAGCCTCTGCTGGGCTGGTGGTATCTGCAGCACCATTCGTCGATGGTGACGGAGGTGCAGTCCGTCCGACGGCGGCTATGTCGTCCGTCAGACAGCAACAATATTGCAAGTAGGCTAACATAAGCTCCTTATGCACAACAAACACAACCATCCTCACCTATAGCAGTAGGCGACTAGGGCAGGAAACAACGCGTTATCCGACAACGCAGGGCAAGAGGAGCACAATGCATACATTCTCCGTTTTTCTTCTTAGAAAAAAAAATCATCATCAAATAATTTCAAAGGCTTTTTTAAGGTTGCTTTTACACATTTTTTTCTAAGGTTTTTCTTAAACCTCTCTCTTTTAAGGTTTCTTTTCAAACCTTATCTAAGGTTTCAAACGTTTTTCTTTTAAAGTTTTCAACCCTTTCTCTCAAAGGATTGCCAAGGTGTTTTCCACTCACTCTTGCACATCAAAGTGCAAGGTGATTTTGTAAATCCTTGAACCCGCTTCAAGCACAACACTCTTCAAAACATGAATTATTTTTTACCTTGTAAATGGAGTTAGACACTATCCTTGTTTTTGCAAGTGGTAAGACCTCTCCTACCCCTATCAATCATGTAAAAGGAGATTGGAGCCCCGATTGAGAAGTTTGATCGAGGGTTTCCATCGTTGGTAAGTTATCGTTGGCAAGTTCAAGTAAGATATATGCTAATGCTAAAAGGTTTATGGCCTTTGGTAAAAGGCACAAAGAAGGTGGACCTTGAAGATCTGAAGGTGGTAGAAGATGATGAGTGGGCTCATGATATCATTTCACTTCATATGCATAAAAAACTAATCCATCTTGTGGCAGATATGAAATCAGCAAAAGAGGTTTGGGATGATCTTGAGAAGCTTTATGGAGTCAAAGGAAAGCACTCAAAGATTGCACTTAAGGTGAACTTTTATGGCCTTGAGATGCAGGAGGGTGGCTCTCTTGGAGACTTCATTAGTGAGATGAATAGAATCATGGGACAACTTGCAGAGGCATTGATGCCAAAGTTGAAGAAGATGATGCTATTGTTGTGCTCTTGAAGAGAATGCCTTCATCGTTTCATAGCCTTTTGACCACATTGGAATAACCTTCTAGATCCAGCATTTAAAGTTATTTTTGCAACAATTCTTAAACAAGATATAATAGAATTTTTGCAAAACTCCAAATCCAACTTGAAATGCATTTTTTGCAAGAAGAAGAAGCACGTTGAAGCTCAATGCTTCAAGAAAGATCAGTTAAAGAGAAACTCAAGCCTTTATGATGAAACACGGTACGTCCAAAGCCACCTTGAAATGTACTTTTTGCAAGAAGAAGGGTCATTTTGGAAGAGATTGTACCAAAAATGTCACTAAAGTTAAGGGGAATTTTGTAAGTTCCTCACATTCCGAGCAACTCTTCTAGTTGAGGAGTGAAGCATGCTTACTAGAATTGGGAGTGAACCACATTATTCTATAACTCATCTCTTTTGTAAAATCCTATGATATAAAGGATACCTAGCTTATCTTCTATCCTATGGTTGAGAGGAGGTCTTTTTTGAACTTGTATATACAATGCTCAGCTTGTCCCATGGTGGCATTGACAGGGGGTGTTGAAATATTTGATGTACAAGGTTAAGGATGAGCAGAAGAGGTAATGGAGGTGGGAACACACTCAACTAAAGTGGGCATGTGGGTGGAAGAGGGATCTCGGGTTGGCCCAACCCTAGCCCTTGGTGGACTGTATATAAAGGGCAAGAGACCCTAGTTTTTGTAGGAAGACAAGTAACACATGAAGGAGAAGGGTAAGCCAACTTTGAAGTGGCTAAAGTAGAAAGTAATACAAGAAGCTTTCTATACATCTTGTATTCTCTCAAGGTATGGTGTCTTTATGATGATTTAGTAAGTTGTTTATGTTTCTTTCATTCTTTCTCTCCTCTTGTTTACATTGCTTCTGTTGTTGCATGCTCTAGATACTTAGGATTCTTAACATTTATAACCCTATCCAAAGGCATCGATTAGTCCCTACATTAGAAACAACACTTGGTGAATACCCACCCTCTCCATGGAAGATTCTTTGTGATGGACTCTCTAAATCAACCATCCCCAAAAAAGGATCCAACCCCGAATCTACATATTTAAAGCCCTCAAATGCAGATCTCCATGATGAGCTTGACCATTTTTTTTCACCTAGGCTCAAAATAAGGGCAACATATCTTTATATAAAGAGCTGCCCAAGATACAACCACCATGTCTCAAGAACCTCTAGTGTCACCAAGGAAGCAGCAAGATCTAAACCACAAAACCTCGTCTACAATAGCCACTCCTAGAAAACAATTCCCAAACACCAATGGTCAAAACCCTATGTAACAAAGAACCCGGTGTTGAAGTTCCTATAATAAAAGAAAAAATCCCAAGCAACATCATTAGGAAGTGAATGGGGTCTTCTTGGGCCCTTTAATTTGCCCAAGCCTAATCAATGTGATTAAGGAAGAGCCAAATGGGGGATTGCCATGTGGACTGAAATGTTGGGTTTTTAAGAGAGGTGTAAGAGTGGTCAAAGGGTGCACTTTTTCTCCCAAAAGGGGGAGGGGGCAATTTTACAATTTTCCGACCTTCATAACTTCTACATACAAGCTCCGATTTGAGCGGAGATTACAGATCCGTGATCTACGCATCAAGAGCTTTCCATATATATATTACATGATATAGTTTTATCCGCTAGATTTTAAATTCCATTTTCCTCCCAAAATTCAAATTCGAATAAAGTAGCCGTTTTGAAGCTTCTAATTAGAAAATGTTTCTTCTTAAGAGAAAAGGTTTGACTTCCTTAAACTGCCAAATAAAAGGGCCCAAGAAGCCTTCCATTGAGGTCCTAATGCATCGCAACAAAAGAAAAGAATCACAGCACAGGGTATCCTCATCATCAATAATCCCTTTATTTCCAATTGCACAATCCTTGACCATAACAACCAAGGTTATCATCATTGAAAGCTATCATGGTGAGCTTGTCAAAATGATAATCCTTCTTGCTAAAGTCCCTAAGTCTAGAATCACAAAAGACACCGAATCCACATTTGGATTTGGTAAAATCCAAGACATAGCCTCAACATGGATAGCCCTTATTTATTGAAGACCCTAGCCTCATCACTCATGCTGCAACAACCTAACATTAAAGCATCACCAAGTCATATCAAGATAGGTACAAAAGCTTCAATTCTAGCAAGGAAAGCCATTCTTCTCCACCAAGAAGATTATCAAGGCATTTCCAAATCATCAAAAAAGGGTCTTCTCCAAGTACAAGGGTTATATGAGAGGATACTAGTCCTATTTAGCTACATAGTTAGACCAAAAAACGTTCACATGTATAAATTCAAAGGCCTGACAAGAAGACAAAAATAAGGCAATCTCAACCATGGTATCAAAGGCAAACACACAAGAGAATGCTCGAGTAAAGGAATTATGGATTCCAAAGGTAACACTACAAACCAAAGGATATCATAAAGGTGAAACCCAAGTTTGGATCCCAAAAAGGCAAACCATTCTCCCAAATAAGAAGAGGTATACACCTAGAAAGAAGTTTGCACCAAAACAAAGAACCCAACACAAAAGATATCATGCTAGATACCTAAGAATTCATCAAATATGGGTACCTACAAAACTACTTCAAGCTCAAGGATACTCTGTAAGTAATACCATCATATGGGTGCCGAAAGCTATTAAGATTCATTAGGTTTCATCATCAATTTCAACTCAAGGAGCACAAAATAATTCTATGTTATGGAGAACAAAACAAAAATAGGCTAACCACATGGAAAACTCTACTTCTAGACACCAAGAAGAATTTCCCACTGTTCCACGGGAACACTCACGGGAACACAGATTATGGAAGGAGGCTGGAAGCAATTAATGCGAGAGAGCGGGATTGTAGCCATGGGAGCATAAAGACGCACATAATTTTTCCATATTTTTGTGCCGAAGTGCAATGTAAATCGTTTTAGGCCAATGTGGGTTCTAAATGAGAGTTCTAAGTGTATTAAGCAAGGCTCACTTATGGGGTTGTCCGCCCATGCGTGAAAGAGGCCTAGGGTTAGGGTTAGTGACATCTCTACAAAAGAGATGTTAGCTAAAGAAAGTGTACGTTTTTGGCCATTCTCATAAGCTATTGAGTGAAGCTCTTGAGCTCTCAAGCTATGGCAACTCTCTAACTCTCTCTATTGTACTCTAATGAGCATCAAGCTCCAATGAGTATAGCTCCACTTCTTTCTCTTAATCTGTTTTAGCATCATTGAAGTAGATTAATCTATGATTAGTTGAATGCTTCTCTTGTGTATGGTGCATGCTTGTAGTGTGTGTGTGTGTGTAGTCTCCATTGATGCAAGCTCTTGAGTTTGTGGGTTTGTGAATGTTACATTCTATGCTTGTTTAACCTTGTGGGTTAGTAGATGCATGCTTATGGGTTTGCAGGCACACTACAAGGGATTGGGCTCATACCCGCGCTCTTAGCCGCTAAAAATGACTTGTGAAAAAAAGTAGCGGGCCCGTGTATCAGCGCGTGTATAATCACGGCCAGAGACATGCGTGTAAAACCGCGTGTACAGTACCTCTCAGACGCGCGTATACACGGGTGTGTAGCCGCGCTTTTTTTCACAGACGCGTTAATACACGCAAGTATACACGCTTCTTATTATATTAGACGCGGTTATACACGGGTGTATAGCCGCATCCTGTTCAGTTCCAATGTCCCAGATGCGTTTTTACTTGCGTCTATACACGCGTTTCTTTAATTTAGATGCGCTTATACACGCGTTATTGCCAGTTTTTACGCATTAATACACGCGTAATTTCCAGAGTATCCGCGTAGATACATGCAAGTTTTAGCAGTTTTGACGCGTTTATACACGCGAACAGAGAGCAAAAAAAAAATCCAGAGAGTGCTATTTGGTGCCTGAATACTGTTCCAGCATTCCAGCACCCAATAGCACTCTCTGGTTTAGGGTTTTTGGTGCATTAGACCATCCCATTAGACTATCCACGAAGAACATATGCACGAGGGAGATTAAGACAAGAACGACATGAATGCATACATTGTCATTACACGATTCAAGACAGCCATGAATGTAATACTATCGATCAATCAATTCAATATTACTATCAAAATTTCATACATGTATACAAGGGAGTCCATATCTCGAAGTAGCCCATGGCTTGAGTTTACAAAAAAATATATACAATCACATCCTAAATATGGAATGTGATACTACAAGTCTGAGTACTACTCAGACCCAGATGATGACTCGGTGCTCCCCCCATGCTCAGATGAGCTCGCATCGGTCGGAATGTCCGAGGAGTAGTGCTCACGTCCACCCTCTTCAGCGGTGGCCGGTGGATCATCAGCAGCTTGTGCCTGTTCAAGTAATATATAGTATATAAGTATATATATATGCAATTCAATAAACCAAAACCATTCGTTACGAATTTTCAAGTACCTGTCGACCGTATGGTCTCATGGCCAACTCAAACTGCGCGTCCGTAATACGTCCCTCGGCTCTGAAGATGGCCCACGTGTCACGTCTGCTATGCCGGCGAGCATACGCAGTATCGTGGGTTGTGGGCTTCCTCCCCGTAACCCGTCACACTGTATCATAATCAACACAATTTGTAAGAGTAAAACAATTCATAGAATCAATGAATTAAGTAAACAATCAAATAAAGTGGCAGGATACTTACGAACTCTGCCTCCCATGACTCGACGCCGCCAGATCCGAAATGCGAAGATCCAACGGTCTCCATCTGGATCCGTCGTGCCTCCACATGCTGCCTGCTCTTCACGCCACCCTCTGCTCGTTTCTTTGCCTCCTTCCACTCGCGTTTGTGCGCAGTGGCAGGTTTCTCGGCAGGATAGCCACCCGCAGCTACATTTAGCCGGTCATCGTACGCGAGTTTTTTAAGGTGAGATCTTTTATTACTTAAGATCTCCCTTATTCGCGTCCTTCCCCATACATCCGAGAATGTAGCATGTGGGGGATTGGGGTACCGACTATGTACAGCCTCTATCACCTCCCCAACTAATCGGCTATTTTGATCTTTAAATTTAATAAAACAATTTCTATATGAGTTTGATACTACCCCACGCATGTACTCCATTACCTCCCTCCCCCTCGCATCCATCACTATCCCGCCCCTATCCGTCACATCATAGCAAACCACTCTCTCCATCTCTCTCATCTCCTCCTCTTCCGAACTGTCTCCTCTAACTCTTCTCCCTCTATCTCCTCTCTCACCACGTGCCCTACTACCTCCCCCACCTCCCCCACCTCCCCCACCAAAGCACCCGCCGCATCCTCCACTCCCACTCTTCCTACTACTGCGGGTGGAGTCACGACTGGGGGATTGTCTACGTGACGGTGGCTGTGAGCCCTGACGTGACGGTGGCTCTGAGGGAGCACGTGATGGTGGCTGTGAGGGTGTACGTGAGTGTGTCTGGGACGAGGTATGTCTCCTCGGTGGACGTGGAAGAGGAGAAGCTGCATGCCGTCTCGTCGGACTCGGAGGAATAGACGGCACTGGAGTGCCCTGGATACTCGCGGTAGGGGTATAGACACCAGGCAGGGAAGGAGGGGGATGGGCATACATATACTCTGTAAGCTCAACCGGACCAGGTTGGCGCCCAAAGTGATTCATCATCTCCATCAACCAATTGCTGTACGCAAATGGATCGGATGAAGAACCTGGAATATCCATAAAGAACCTGCAACAAACATCTTCATGTACATCATGGGCTGTCTCTTGACTCACACAAATTAAATCATTCAAGTCAGTTGCTTGCAAATCATGAAATCTGAAACGCCGCAGTTTTCTGTCTGCAGAAACGCGTGTATACACTCGTCAAAAAACACGTGTATACACCCGTCCAAAAACGCGTGTATATGCGCGTGAAAAAACTCTGCAGACAGGTTACACGCGCTTCTACACGCGTTCGTACACGCGACCTGCGAAAAAAATTTCTCGAAAAGACCGACCCCCCCACAAAGACAGAATGTCCTTATAAAAGGACCAGCCATTGTCGCCCCTGTCAGGATGCAGTAACCCAATCGTGTGCAAAAAGACAAACCCAAAGAGCAAAGAGCAAAGTAAACAAATCTGACAAAAGAGACAAGGCACAGGACAAAGTGACTCACCTCTGAAAAAGTGAGTCTTCTCTGCTCCTTCTCTGCTCCCTCCTTCTCCCGTGTGTGTGCTCCTTTCTCTGCTCCCTCCTTGCTGTTGGAAGAGGCGAAAACAGGCGAAAACGCATGCACTGTTGATTTCTTAGTTCAAAATCTATATTTGGGGAAGGCGGGCTATTTTTAGTTTAAACATACCGCCGCGTTTATATTCGCATTTATAAACCCGGGTATATTCGCGTGTATATGATTTTAGCTGCGTTTATACACGCGTTTTGCAGAAAGTAGCCGCGTGAATACACGCGCTCTTTAGGAAGTAGCCGCGTGAATACACGCAATTTTTAGGAGATAGCCGCGTGAATACACGCGATTTTGTGCTTTCATTAAAAACATATAATGATTTTGTGTTTTCTGATTTGTACGCAGGATGTCATCAACCTCTTCAAGCAGTTCTTAGGAAGATGAGACAATGCGTCATCGTAATCGCGATGTGTGGTTGGGACAACGGATCAAATGTATGTGTAATCGATATCAAGGATGCATTGTACGAGCACGTCGAATTACCTTGAATTACATCTCCATGTATGGAGAATGGAATCAAACAGGTTTAGAGGTGAGTAGATGTAAGTTGATGGTATTCAAATGACTCATGGTATCCAAATTAAATTAATAGAGTTGTAACATATAATTTGATAAATTGAAGCAGGATGCAGTACCACACCCTAACATGGTACCCTACGCGCGACGAGAGCACGTAAAGCGTCGACGAGATGATGCTGGAGCTTCGGGATCTATTGTCAGAGATGAGTGGGAAAGGGACGACAATAGCCCTGCACCCCACGAAGTTGTGGAAGAGGAGGTGCTTGATGATATGGTGCGGAATCTTTTTAAGGATGATCCCAAAGGTATGGACGACGATGATATGGAACAAGAGCATCTTTATAAGGCTTCATCGACACCGGTGTTTGAAGGGTGCACA
This sequence comes from Cibotium barometz, assembly GCF_041138505.1. Classification (NCBI taxonomy): domain Eukaryota; kingdom Viridiplantae; phylum Streptophyta; class Polypodiopsida; order Cyatheales; family Cibotiaceae; genus Cibotium; species Cibotium barometz. Next base: position 31,100,992 of record NC_141104.1, read on the forward strand.
TTCTCAGTTTTACGTGCTTCACTTGAACTACTTAATATACAAACAGTTTATGGATGGAGCAATGCAAGTCTTGACGCATTGTTGAAGTAAGCATTGTTACTTACAAATTTGAATTAGTGGTTTAAGGTTTAAGATTTAAGACTAATTATAATTGATGATATTGAATGCAGGATATTATCAAACATGCTTCCAAAGGAAAATAGACTACCCACCTCAAGAGACATAGCGAGGCGCTATGTGACATCTCTTGGAGGACTGGATTATGATAAAATACATGCATGCATCAATGATTGCATTCTCTTTCGTGGGACGTATAAGGAGGCTCTACATTGTCCCACTTGTGGTGAAGCAAGGTACAGAACAGATATGAAGAGTTTTGATGTACCTCGTAAAGTCTTGCGACACTTTCCTATAATTCCTCGCATCAAACACATGTTCAAGTGCAAATCCATAGCAGAGCTCATGTCATGGCATTCCTCACATCGATCGGATGATGGCATGTGGAGAATTCCCGCAGACACTCCTGCTTGGAAGCATATTGAAGATGAGTGGCCCAGCTTTAAAACAGAGCCCGGAAACTTGAGACTTGGCCTGGGTATGGATGGAGTGAATCCATTTGGTTTCAAAAGCACCGCATACAGTGTGTGGCCAGTTGTGTTGGTGAATTACAACCTTCCACCATCAATGGCGATCAAGAAGGGACATCTTATGTTATCCCTTCTAATTCCAGGGAAACATAAAGGCCCCCAACTAATCAATTGGTTTAGTATGTTGATGGAGCCACCAATGGGGATTGTTACTCTACTCCACCTAAGCCAAGAACTATGAATTCTTCAATAATTCACTAGTTTTTGACACTTCTCTCTTTCTTAAATCCCCATTGGTGGCTCCATCAACATACTAAACCAATTGATTGGTTGGGGGCCTCTACCGTGATCAAAGAATCAAGCAAATTATAAGATAAGTATAGTGAATTTTGATCTTTTCTATAATTTCTCAATGATTCTCTCTTCTCAACCCCTCTCAAGCTTGAGAAGCTTAATTGATATGGTTTTTGAAATGCTATTGAAGTTAATTAATTAATGATAGTAAAGAATTACATAAGATTCTATTTATATTTAATTCTAATGGTTTTTCTCTCTCTCACTTAAGAAATGGTCATACTCATGACCCTTTTCAATCCAAATGAAGCTTTTCATAAGGCTTCTCCTTAATCCAAGATTAAGCTATGCTTGAGGCCAAATTAATGGCTTTTTTCTATACTTTTAGTTTATGTTTATCGATGATTCAATCCATTATGGATTGATGATCCAATTAGAGACCATTCTAATTATTTCCTTAATGATAAACCTTATCCCTTAGAAAAAATTGAGACTTATCAGTCATAGTAGCGGAGCTATGGCAAAATTTTTATAGAAATTACACATAAAATAATTTCATTCAAAGCATAAAAAGAGGACTTCCTACCATATTCTAGGAACTATCATCCTAGATTAATTAAAAGAATATTATTATGCATGGAGATATGGATGTTTGCATGTAGATGTAGAGGTATGGATGTGAGTGTGAATGTGGAGGTGGATGTATGCATGGAGATGTGGATGTATGCATGTAGAAATAGATGTGTAGATGAGGATGTGAATGGAGATGTGGATGGATGTATGTAGATGTAGATGTATAGATGTAGATGTGAATGGAGATGTGGATGTATACATGTAGATGTAGATGTATAGATGTAGATGTGGATGTGGAGGTGGATGGATGCATGTAGATGTAGATGTATAGATGTAGATGGGAATGGAGATATGGATGTATGCATGTAGATGTAGATGTGAATGGAGATGTGGATGTATACATGTAGATGTAGATGTATAGATGTAGATGTGAATGGAGATGTGGATGTATGCATGTAGATGTAGGTGTATAGATGTAGATGTGGATGTAGAGGTGGATGTATGCATGTAGATGTAGATGTATAGATGTGGATGTGAATGTGGAGGTGGATGTATGCATATAGATGTAGATGTATGGAGGTGAATGTGAATGTGGATGTGGATGTATGCATAGAGATGTAGATGTAGATGTGAATGTATGCATATAGATGTGGATGTATGGATGTGAATATACGATATGTGATGTGAGGGAATCTGAAGTGATGAGATGGAAATGATGTGATGGGATGAGTATACATATAAATGGAATATGGAATAAGTAATGTAGATTGATGAGGGATAATGTGGAAAAATGAAAGTTAAAATAGAAATTGTATTGTAAACTGTTTGTAAATGCTGTTTGTAAATGATGTTTGTAAATGATTGTTTTATGTCAAGAATGCTGGGGGGAGCATTTTGACCGTCTTGTGATTAAAGTCGTGATGGTAAAGTTGCAACTGCTGACGGGGAGTCAATGAAGGACGTCTCGCGTAGCAAGGTTGGCCGAGGTCTTGACCAGCCTCGGTGCGATTAAAATGGTGAGCTTCCGGTACGGTGGATGAGGGGCCAAGGAAGCGGCCTATGCGTGAAACGCTAGGTCACCTGCGAAGGATCCTAGAGGGTGCTGACCATACGGTGCTCGGGCTCTGGGTCGCCTAGGATACCCACGCGTGCGTCGAGGAAGATATTGGAACAGAGTTGGAGTTGTTTTCTGAAATCGGGCATGGATCTGGTTGATTGACCTTGCTGGTCTTCAATGGATGAGTCCATGGCTCTTTATATGGATCTGTTGGTTGATCTTGCTGATCTTCTACGAGAGTCCATCGTGATAAGTGATTATATTGCCGAGTATTAAGGGCTAGGAACTATCGAAATGGCCCCTGAGCGTTCTAGTTGCCAATGATGCCATAGATACTCTGATGAAGGAATGATGGGAAATTAAGAATCAATTGGATAAATTGAAAGATTGTGATCAGTGATACTATGGTTTTATTAAAGGATTGTTTTAAACTGGTTGAATCTGTGAAAAAGGCAATTTCATATTGGGTGTGTGAGTGGTGTGACTAGTTTTATTTTGCATGAACATCCGGCTAGGGGGCCTTGGAACTCTTTTCCTTGGTACCCGGGACAAAACCTAACCAATTTCTTAATTGGATCCCATCACTACAGTGGTTGGGCGGTTGGCTAGGGCGGTTGGCTAACCCATGGGATTGGATGGGGTTAGGCTGGACTGATGGATCCGTAAATCGAGACTCAAACTTTTGTTTTTACGATAGATAAAATAAATCCCGGATAGTAACTGTTCTATGGATAGGAATCAACGGCTGTGCCTCTTGAATGGGAAAAAAAGCGTTGATCCTAATGATCCAAGTGCAAGTTTCTCCCTTGATCTGACCAAGTATCTTATAGATGTAATTGGATTAGCTCGATCAAAAATGATCTTGACTATGTTAGAGTAAAAAGTTATCCTGGTAGAATCGCCCGTGCTTTTCGGTAAAGGAAGTTTTTCCGAGTTCGGTTTTGGAACAACCGACGGATTAGTCTCTTGTCCGGATATCCGTGGGCGAGGCTCCGAATGTGGGACCCCTGTCCCGCGCGAGAAGTGCTACTTTCGCTGCCAGTACCCCGAATCCGTTGCTCGGTGGGAACAGGGATTGATTTATACTTAAAATTGATTGTGATTGATTTGAATATGCATGCCTTGAAAGATTATGGATGCCTTGATTTGAATATGCATGCCTTGAAAGATTATGGACAAGAGATCAGTGTAAGATGATAAGAATGACTTGTGATTGCTTTGTTTTTTGAGATGAATGATTGATATGCACACATATAACTGATTGATATGCATGTGTATGATGAGACTCAACATGAGATTTTGAGATTCGGGCTGGCCGTTTAGACAGGAAACGCCGTACAAAGAACAAGATTTATGTCCTCTGGGAGCCATGTGGTAGAACCCAGAGAGGACAAGATTCAGAAAGAGACATACTCGGGATATCCGTAATGTCCAATGTGGAGGTTGGGTTGACGAGCATTGGAGAAAGCCCTAAATTGGCTGGATTTTGGTCATTATGACTAACCATGTCAAGCATGGTGATGATGACATAATCTTTGAGATAGACACATACATTGTGATTTATTGAGATGCTATGCTTTAATTGATAGAGATATACATTGTGATTTATTGAGATGCTATGCTTTAATTGATAGAGATTTCTATTATGTGAATGTTCTTTTGAGATTACATGATTGTGATAAGAATCTTGGATATGGCATACATGCTTGTTTGTTATTTAAGAAGGCTGATTTGATTGTATTCCTATGTAGAAATAGCAGGATTAAGTGAGTTTAATGTTTTCTTCGATTAAGTTATACGATTAAGATATGGTTAGATTCAGGACCGTCATAGTCCTTTTGAGGAAAAAGCTGCAGGTGGAGAGCTAACTCTGGTTGAGTTTATGTTGGGCCAGTCAACTTGGATAGGATTGATTTTGTGTCAGCCGCCCCCCCGATATCAAAATAGTCACCACGCTAATGATGATATGTCAAGCTCAACATGAGCTAACACTCACAAGGCACCTGCATGACCGTTTGACATTGATATCACTGGTGAGTTTGGTAGATGGCACCGACATATCTTCACCAGAGATTCTACAGTTGGACTACATTGACTAGTTCACATCTACCCACTCCTCTTAGCATGTTCACATTATGGACCACTTGTACATACTCTATTATGTGTGTTAGGAACTTTATCTTTGTTGTAGACCTCTTTCGTTGTGTAAAGAAGAAGGAGAATTTTCAGCCTCTCACCTTGTGTGTTTTCTTCTAGGGTTTGTGTGAGTGTGTGTATGCTTGCAAGTGTTCAAGCTCTCTTTCCCCTACATCTTTTCATGGTATCAGAGCCTGGTTCATGCTAAGGACTGAGCAGTAAGCAAGAGAAGCATAGGAAGTGGTACAAGGGTAAGAGCTTTATCTGCTCTTCTCCCTTTGTGTTGGCTACTACACCCTTGTCAAGAGATCTTCGGGAGGCATCGGTAAACAAACTCCAATTCATGAGCTTTCTTCTCGCAGGAGGAGAGCTATAGGGGATTTTTTATTGTCCGTTGGACAAATTTTCAGGCCAAAAACGCATCTCGGGCGCGTTTGGATCTCTATTTTTCAATTCGCAGTTCACAAGCATTTTGTGGGTAAGTTTCGATTCTCTACAGAACTTTGTTTTTGGAACTGCAAGAAGGGCGATTTGTTGTGCAGACACTGTGTGTGCTGCTGCAAAGAGGTCTAAAAGTTACCATTGTGTGTATGTATGCAAATTGAAGTCACTGGTTGTGACAGTTTGGGTGCACTATAGTAACGCTATAGAGAACACATCAGTTTGTGTGCACGTCAAGCAAGAGTGTTGTTGTTGGTAAATTTGTGTTGTAGAAAAGATGTCGAATGATGGAATAAACCAGATTGTTGCAGAGAAGCTTGGCAAGAATAACTTCCATGCTTGGAGGTTTAGATTGACAAATTTCTTGATGGGAAAAGGTTACTTGGACTACATTGAAGGTGAACATGAGGAGGCACCATAGATACTGGAGATTAATCCAACTGGTGCAGATATAAAAGAGTTTAAGGATTGGAATCAAGGATCAAGGAAAGTCATGTATTGGCTTTCTATCAGTATACAAGACACTATGATTGGGCATATATAGGATGCCAAGTCACCTAAGGAAGCATGGCATACCTTGGTGAGGCTATAATGAAACAAGGCACGAAAGATTCAGTTGAAGAATGAGCTTCATACTATGGAGAAGAAGATTATACCTATAAATGATTATTCTTGAAGATCAATGGCATTGTGGAATCCCTTGTATGAATTGATGTTTCTATTTATAATGATGATAAGGTGGAAGTGTGTTAGCGTGGTCTCGGGCCACAATACAAGGCGTTCAAGATGTCTGTTCAAACTAGGGAGGAACATTCCCAACTTCACAGATTTGGTGTCAATGCTGATCATTGAAGAAGAACTTGAGTGAAGATCAATAGTCTTCACAAAACAAGAACAATTCAGAGCAGCAGGCCTTCTACACAAGTGCAAGTAGAGGACGAGGTAGAGATCGTGGACGTGGCCAAGGTGGTGGGGCTGAACAGGTAATCAGAATTATGGTCAGCAAGCAACAGTCCCAGGACTCACAACAACATACAGGTGGAAGAGGCCTGTTAAGAGGCAGGGAGAGTCAAAGAGGTCGTAGGTATTTGGCATATGCAGCATAATGATACACAAAGGTTTTTTTACCATGGTAAGCCTAGACGTTTGTAGGAAGATTGCTATAAGAAGCAGAGTGACATGCGAAATGGAAAAGTGCAGCGAAACAACTATGCATCCTCTAGCAAAAATAATGACGACAATGAGAGGTTGTTTGTTATGCAACATGTGGTTAATGTTGTGTTTGGAAATGATGTAGCAGCATGTACGGATGACGTACGGTATGTTGATCTAGGTGCTTGGAACCACATGACAAGTCATGGTGAGTGGTTCAAGGAAATGAAGAGTCTTGAAAGACCAGGTTTTGTTGAAACAAGGGATGACACTGCTCATCCGATTGCCCATGTTGGAGATGTGTCATTGTCTATGCAGGATGGTAAAGTGAAGTACCTTGTAGATGTACTTCATGTTTCAAACATTACAAAGAATCTAGTGTCTGTTAGCTAGATGATTGAGCAGGGTTTGCAAGTTCGGTTTAACCCTGATGGTTGTTATGTAGAAGACTTTAAAGATAAGTGCAAGTTGGTTGCAAAAGGCAACAGAGTGGGTAGAATGCTTACATTGAATGTAAATATGCCTAAAGTGAGTGCTGCAATATTTGTAAATAGTTCAAGAGTTTTTGCAGATACAAACATTTGGCATAAGAGAATTGGGCACGTCAATGTGCAAAGAATGAAGTTAATGCAGACTAAACAAATTGTGACAGGGCTGCGTAAGTTTAAAGTTGAAGGTATACAAAAAGTTTGTGAAGCATGTCAATTTGGAAAGCAAACAAAACATGTATTTCCACATGATAGAAATGTGAGCAAGAATATCCTAGATGTTGTGCGTTCAGATGTATGGGGTCCTGCGATGAAGACTATGTCTATGGGTGGCTGCAGGTACTACGTAACATTCATCACCACACGAGGAAAGTGTGGGTGTACTTCATGAAGGAGAAGAGTCAAGTGTTCAATCATTTTCAAAATTTCTAAGTTCAGATGGAGGGAAAGTATACTACTCCAATGAGTTCTCTGAATTCTTGCGAAAGAATGGCACTCAGAGACAATTTACATGTAGATACACTCCGCAACAAAATGTAGTTGTGCTGAAGAGCAAAAAAAATGTAGTTGCATGAGCATTCATGGCAGATAAGAATATGCTACATAGCTATTGGGCTGAGGTTGTGTCTACAACAGCTTATATCATAAACAGGACTCCTATTGTAGCTGTACAAGATGTAACGCCAGAGGAGAAGTTTATTGGCAAGAAACCTAATTTGTCTCACTTGAAAGTTTTTGGATGTATTGCATACGTGCATGTGCTAGATGCGTTTCATACTAAGCTGGATCCAAAAACAAAAAAATGTGTGTTTATTAGGTACTGCCTTGAGCAAAAGGGATATAGATATTATAATCCTACTACACGTGAATTGAGGGATAAGCAGGGATGTTATCTTTGATAAGATGAGTAGCTGGTATGCTGCTAAAAAAGATGTTGGGACTGCTGTAAGTGGAAATGTGGTTGCACAGAATATGCAAGTCAGAAATCACAGTCATTGAGTGGACCAGGAGAGTCCTCATCTAGCGGTTCTGTTGATAGACCATGGAGTGGCAGGTGACATCATAATACCACTCCTAAAAATGTAGTTGGTGCATCACATAAAGGTAAAGAGAAAGTGGTTGAGCCCCTTGGTACGCCTGACATTTCTTCAGGGCATTCTCTTGTTGATGGATATTCTAGTGGCTCGGATGCGGAGCTTGGGATTATAGCCATGAGGACACCTGGTGTGAAGAAGGTTATGGAAGCCATGAATTTAAAACTATAAAGATTTGGAAGAGTCAAAAATCTTGTGCAGAGGTTGACTTATAATGGTTATGTGACACATCACTATGCTTATATGGAAAAAGTTGTGCAAGTTGTAGAACCCACATGTATTGATGAGGCTATTGGAAATATGTGTTGGGAGAAAGCTATGGATGAGGAGATGGATGCATTGTATGAAAATGAGACTTGGGATTTGGTGCCATTGCGCCTGAAGGCAAGAAAGCTATTGGTTAAGTGGGTGTATAAGGTGAAACATAATAGTGATGTTAGCATAAGTAGGTAAAAGGCCAGATTGGTAGCCCAAGGATATGCGCAGACACATTGGGATTGATTATGAAGAGACATTTTCCCCAGTTGCAAAGATGGCAACTGTGAGAGTTGTAATTCCGGTGGCTGCAACTAAAGGCTGGTTTTTACATCAGATGGGTGTCCAAAATGTGTTCTTGCATGGTGACTTACAAGAAGAGGTGTATATGGATTAGCCACCAGGTTTTGAGGATACAAATCACCCAGAGTATGTGTGTAAGCTTGGTAAGTCCTTGTATGGGCTAAAGAAATCTCCAAGAGCATGGCATGACAAGATTGCTGAGTATCTTGTCACTATTGGTTTTCATGTGGCAGATGTAGATCATTCTTTATATATGCGCAAGAGTGATAAGGGTATTGTGATCATCACCAGTTCCATGCAAACCACATCTTAATAGTGTGCGACGCACACTTTGGTATTTGAGGGCCACTGTTGATTATGCATTGTTTTATGCAGCATGTGTACCATTGGAGCTGTAAGATCCCTGTTCCCACCGAGCAACAGATTCAGGATGCTAGCAGCGGAAGTAGCACTTCTCAAGTGGGACAGGGGTCCCACATTCGGGGCCTCACCCACGGATATCTGGATAAGAGACTAATCCGTCGGTTGTTCCAAAACCAAACCCGAAAAAACTTCCTTTACCGGATAGCACGGGTGATTCCACCAGGATAACTTTTTACTCTAACGTAGTCAAGATCATTTCTGATCGAGCTGATCCAATTACATCTATAAGATACTTAGTCAGATCAAGGGAGAAACTTGCACTTGGATCATTGGGATCAACGCTTTTTTCCCCATTCAAGAGGCACAGCCGTTGATTCCTATCCATAGAACAGTTACTGTCCGGGATTTATTTTATCTATCGTAAAAACAAAAGTTTGAGTCTCGATTTACGGATCCATCAGTCCAGCCTAACCCCATCTAGTCCCATGGGTTAGCCAACCAGCCAACCGCCCAACCACTGTAGTGATGGGATCCAATTAAGAATTTGGTTAGGTTTTGTCCCGGGTACCAAGGAAAAAAGTTCCAAGGCCCCCTAGCCGGATGTTCATGCAAAACGAAACTAGTCACACCACTCACACACCCAATATGAAATTGCCTTTTCACAGATTCAACCAGTTTAAAACAATCCTTTAATAAAACCATAGTATCACTGATCACGATCTTCCAATTTATCCAATTGATTCTTAATGTCCCATCATTCCTTCATCAGAGTATCTATGGCATCATTGGCAACTAGAACGCTCAGGGGCCGTTTCGATAGTTCCTAGCCCTTAATACTCGGCAATATAATCACTTATTAAGATGGACTCTCGTTGAAGATCAGCAAGATCAACCAACAGATCCATATAAAGAGCCATGGACTCATCCATTGAAGACCAGCAAGGTCAATCAACCAGATCCATGCCCGATTTCAGAAAACAACTCCTACTCTTGTTCCAATATCTTCCTCGACGCACGCGTGGGTATCCTAGGCGACCCAGAGCCCGAGCACCGTATGGTCAGCACCCTCTAGGATCCTTCGCAGGTGACCTAGCGCTTTACGCATAGGCCGCTTCCTTGGCCCCTCATCCACCGTACCAGAAGCTCACCATTTTAATCGCACCGAGGCTGGTCAAGACCTCGGCCGACCTTGCTATGCGAGACGTCCTTCATTGACTCTCCGTCAGCAGTTGCAACTTTATCAGTTAGGTCCACGACCTTAATCACAAGACGGTCAAAATGCTCCCCCAGCATTCTTGACATAAAACAGTCATTTACAAACAGCATTTACAAACAATTTACAATACAATTTCTATTTTAACTTTCATTTTTCCACATTATCTCTCATCAATCTACATTACTTATTCCATATTCCATTTATATGTATACTCATCCCATCAAATCATTTTCCGTCTCATCACTTCAGATTCCTTCACATCACATATCATATATTCACATCCATACATCCACATCTACATCCATACATCTATTTTCACATCCACATCTACATGCGCATTCATGCATCCACATCCATACATCCACATCTACATGCACATTCACATCCATACATCCACATCTATATGCGTACATTCACATCTACATGCATACATCCACATCTCTATGCATACATCCACATCCACATTCACATTCACCTCCATACATCTACATCTACATGCATACATCCACCTCCACATTCACATCCACATCTATACATCTACATCTACATGCATACATCTACCTCCACATCTACACCCACATCTACATCTACATGCATACATCCACCTCCACATCCACATCTACATCTATACATCTACATCTACATGCATACATCCACATCTCCATTCACATCTACATCTATACATCTACATCTACATGCATCCATCCACCTCCACATCCACATCTACGTCTATACATCTACATCTACATGCATACATCCACATCTCCATTCACATCTACATCTACATGCATCCATCCACATCTCCATTTACATACTCATCTATACATCTACTTCTACATGCATACATCCACATCTCCATGCATACATCCACCTCCACATTCACACTCACATCCATACATCTACATCTACATGTAAACATCCACATCTCCAAGCCTAATAATATTCTTTTAATTAATCTAGGATGATAGTTCCTGAAATATGGTAGGAAGTCCTCTTTTTATACTTTGAATGAAATTATTTTATGCGTAATTTCTATAAAAATTTTGCCATAACTCTGCTACTATGACTGATAAGTCTCAATTTTTTCTAAGGGATAAGGCTTATCATTAAGGAAATAATTAGAATGGTCTCTAATTGGATCATCAATCCATAGTGGATTGAATCATCGATAAACATAAACTAAAAGTATAGAAAAAAGCCATTAATTTGGCCTCAAGCATAGCTTAATCTTGGATTAAGGAAAAGCCTTATGAAAAGCTTCATTTGGATTGAAAAGGGTCATGAGTATGACCATTTCTTAAGTGAGAGAGAGAAAAACCATTAGAATTAAATATAATTAGAATTTTATGTAATTCTTTACTATCATTAATTAATTAACTTCAATAGCATTTCAAAACCATATCAATTAAGCTTCTCAAGCTTGAGAGGGGTTGAGAAGAGAGAATCATTGAGAAATTATAGAAAAGATCAAAATTCACTATACTTATCTTATAATTTGCTTGATTCTTTGATCACGGTAGAGGCCCCCAACCAATCAATTGGTTTAGTATGTTGATGGAGCCACCAATGGGGATTTAAGAAAGAGAGAAGTGTCAAAAACTAGTAAATTATTAAAGAATTCATAGTTCTTGGCTTAGGTGGAGTAGAGTAACAATGCATAGGACACTATATCTACATAAAGAATTCATAGTTCTTGGCTTAGGTGGAGTAGAGTAACAATGCATAAGACACTATATCTTTTTCAACAAGGGAAGGCTTCTATTTATAGGAAAAATTGAGCTCCTAACCAAACAAACTGATTCTAGAATTTTCCAAGTCAGTTTGGTTGAATTTGGACTAGATTTGGACCTAGTTTGGTTACTTTTTGATTCGATTTGGTTCCATTTTGATTTGGTTTGGTTCAAGAGATATGAGAGATAAAAATATCACATTATTTTTGAGTTTAAAACTCATTCAAGCATGTGAAATATGCACCTCCTTTAAAGAACTCCCCTTCCTTACATATGTGTCAAAATTCTATTGCTCATAGTTTTTTTACTAATAAACCTTGTACATTTTCAACTCTTCATCTTATGTGAAATATGCACCTTCTTTAAAGAACTCCCCTTCCTTACATATGTGTCAAAATTTTATTGCTCATAGTTTTTTTACTAATAAACCTTGTACATTTTCAACTCTTCATCTTATGTGAAATATGCACCTTCTTTAAAGAACTCTCCTTCCTTACATATGTGTCAAAATTTTATTGTTCATAGTTTTTTACTAATAAACCTTGTACATTTTCAACTCTTCATCTTATGTGAAATATGCACCTTCTTTAAAGAACTCCCCTTCCTTACATATGTGTCAAAATTCTATTGCTCATAGTTTTTTTACTAATAAACCTTGTACATTTTCAACTCTTCATCTTATGTGAACATTTACTCATTTTTGGGTATCTTCTTTTACAATTTGGATTTATCTCCTCCCTACACATGGATTGATGCTATTGGCCTATAGAAACCTTAATTGGACCATAATCCAAAAATTTCCGAAAATCTAGACCCTTAGACTAAGGTTCTTTATACCTATTTCCAATTAATTCCAATTGCACATTGGAAAATTCTTTTTGAATTTCTGTTTCAGGAGAACTTATTTTAATAAGATGAGTTATTTTTTTATCCAAAAATATTCATAATCTGAATATTCTCTCTCTAGAATAATTTCTCTCTCTAGGCTAAAACAGTTAGAAACAAGGTCTTTATATTTCTGAAGAGGGATTGATTACAGGGGAAGATACTAGACATCAAAAAAAAGGGGGTGGAAGAGGAATCTTACATTCTACCCTACTTAAAAAATGCGAGATGTCCTCATCTCGCAAACTGGGATAATTTCGCAAAATGCACAAACATGAGACTTAGAGAAAAATTTTAATCAAGATTAACCACCAAGAAAAGTCTTAAAGAAAGCAAGATAAGAACAAGATTTAAACTTTATTCATTCTCGAAACTTATACAGTAAAGATAGAAGAACTCTTTACACTTCCATAAGCCCGTCCATCATATGGTCACAAAAGCAGCACTCACAAGCTGCACAAGTATAGGGTAACTCATCTATGGGAATGATCCTGCTGGTTATTGCCGCACCTATCTCAGTGGTATGGGGTGATCTAACAAAAGGACCTCTGAGAGGCAAGCCAAAAACGGGATAAAGGCATATCTTCTCATGAGGAAGAAAACACGCCAGTAAGAAGACCCGCTCAGAAAACCCAAGATGCCTTGATCTCATGATGCAGTAGTATCGGGGACCCAAACCCAAAGCTTCAATAACCATGGCCAAGCGGACATTGTTACGAAAGTGCTGCTGACCCCAGGGTGTTATCCTAGTTATGTTCTGATAGGTCCGCCATTTGGTCTGCGCTACAGAAGTTCCTAGGTGAGGAAAAAGTGAGCGCTCATACTGTTCTATAAAGTCTTTCTTCACAGACTCTCTTGCATCTTGAAGGTGAGAAATCATCAGGGATAAAACTAATTCCTCTTGCCAAGCCATGAAGGAGATTAAGAAAGAAAGGAGATTGATGGGAGTAAGATTACTGTGAGCGACAAGTAAAAGTTACGACTTATATAAAGGAAGGAGCTAGCGTAACCTAGAAGCCAACGGTAACTTGCCACTGAAGTTTTACCGTCTTTTCATGATTTGCGTTTGACACATTTTTCTATAGAAGGCATTAAGAATTTTGAGATGAGGAGATAAAAGAAGCTTGTAGGCGAAGTCACCTACTTTCATTGCATTCAGATATAAGGGTCACAATATCTGGGGGATAACTTCTTATACTCCCCAAGAGATAAAGAACTTCTTTTGGGCTGTACTCGAATGAAAACCAAAACCTTGGTATCCAAAACACCGATTCTCACCTCTGAACTCACTGTTCTAATCCTTAAAAAACAGGTGGAACTCCTGAGAAGTATTCTAGGGAAAGGGTCTCCCTTTTTTAAACAGAAACTTTCTTTTATTTTAGAGAGGGAATAATTATAAGATCAAAAAGGGAGATTCTTACTCCTGTATACCTTGAAGGCTGGGGAGGAATCTTACATCCTACCCCACTTAAAAAGTGCGAGATGTCCTCATCTCGCAAGGTAGAGGACAACTCTTTTTCTTAAGATCCAATTTTATTCTGGGGTTCCTTATATTCTAGTCAACCCAACAGAATACTGGGATGAATATCCCTTATATAGAACTCATAACTAAATAACAATTCATTCAGATCTTATCATTCATATCTTTAACATGATAATGGTCCATTAGACCGAAAAATTTCCTTCTCAACATTCCTTTTCACGAGAATTTCAATTAAGTTAGTCCTCAATTTGACATCCCTTAACTTTATCTACCAATCAAGTATTAACGAAAGCAATCTGACAGCACAACCCACTAATCTCATAGTGATTTGCTGAATTCATTATCATCATTCTAGTTATGAATATCATCACAGGGACTCGTCCCATTCCCCCTCATTGTGGTTTCATTATATTTCAACTAATTTTTAAAAATCATCATTTTCCAATCAGAATCCAAATCAATTCATCAATTCTCAAACAGAATTAAAAATCATATCAATCACATTCGAAATCATCATCTGGATAGCATTAACGCTTATAATTTCAAGTCTTAGATTTACTCGTATATACTGTCAGTAAAGAGCTGCAGTATACTCTCGGTATATATGGGTAGTCACGGCCCTTGGAATTATAAGGTAAATACTATCATGTCTAGGCCTCAAGCAAGTCAGGGATTCTATATAATTGCGGTACTTCCATCTGAAGACCCAATTACCAAATTACGAATTTCAGTTTGAATATCAAATTGTATGAATTATCTCACACAATTATAACCTTTTTGTGTTTCTTGATAAATTTTTTGATATATTTGTCTTCTCAGTTGATCATTATTAACCAAAGGCTCTGATACCAACTGTAAGATCCCTGTTCCCACCGAGCAACAGATTCAGGATGCTAGCAGCGGAAGTAGCACTTCTCGCGTGGGACAGGGGTCCCACATTCGGGGCCTCACCCACGGATATCCGGATAAGAGACTAATCCGTCGGTTGTTCTAAAACCAAACCCGGAAAAACTTCCTTTACCGGAAAGCACGGGCGATTCCACCAGGATAACTTTTTACTCTAACGTAGTCAAGATCATTTCTGATCGAGCTGATCCAATTACATCTATAAGATACTTAGTCAGATCAAGGGAGAAACTTGCACTTGGATCATTGGGATCAACGCTTTTTTCCCCATTCAAGAGGCACAGCCGTTGATTCCTATCCATAGAACAGTTACTGTCCGGGATTTATTTTATCTATCGTAAAAACAAAAGTTTGAGTCTCGATTTACGGATCCATCAGTCCAGCCTAACCCCATCCAGTCCCATGGGTTAGCCAACCAGCCAACCGCCCAACCACTGTAGTGATGGGATCCAATTAAGAATTTGGTTAGGTTTTGTCCCGGTACCAAGGAAAAGAGTTCCAAGGCCCCCTAGCCGGATGTTCATGCAAAACTAAACTAGTCACACCACTCACACACCCAATATGAAATTGGTTAGGTTTTGTCCCGGGTACCAAGGAAAAGAGTTCCAAGGCCCCCTAGGCAGATGTTCATGCAAAACTAAACTAGTCACACCACTCACACACCCAATATGAAATTGCCTTTTCACAGATTCAACCAGTTTAAAACAATCCTTTAATAAAACCATAGTATCACTGATCACAATCTTCCAATTTATCCAATTGATTCTTAATTTCCCATCATTCCTTCATCAGAGTATCTATGGCATCATTGGCAACTAGAACGCTCAGGGGCCGTTTCGATAGTTCCTAGCCCTTAATACTCGGCAATATAATCACTTATCAAGATGGACTCTCGTTGAAGATCAGCAAGATCAACCAACAGATCCATATAAAGAGCCATGGACTCATCCATTGAAGACCAGCAAGGTCAATCAACCAGATCCATGCCCGATTTCAGAAAACAACTCCTACTCTTGTTCCAATATCTTCCTCGACGCACGCGTGGGCGACCCAGAGCCCGAGCACCGTATGGTCAGCACCCTCTAGGATCCTTCGCAGGTGACCTAGCGCTTCACGCATAGGCCGCTTCCTTGGCCCCTCATCCACCGTACCGGAAGCTCACCATTTTAATCGCACCGAGGCAAGTTAAGACCTCGGTCGACCTTGCTACGCGAGACGTCCTTCATTGACTCTCCGTCAGCAGTTACAACTTTATCAGTTAGGTCCATGACCTTAATCACAAGACGGTCAAAATGCTCCCCCAGCATTCTTGACATAAAACAGTCATGATATGAGAGATAAAGATATCACATTATTTTTGAGTTTAAAACTCATTCAAGCATGTGAAATATGCACCTCCTTTAAAGAACTCCCCTTCCTTACATATGTGTCAAAATTCTATTGCTCATAGTTTTTTTACTAATAAACCTTGTACATTTTCAGCTCTTCATCTTATGTGAAATATGCACCTTCTTTAAAGAACTCCCGTTCCTTACATATGTGTCAAAATTTTATTGCTCATAGTTTTTTTAGTAATAAACCTTGTACATTTTCAACTCTTCATCTTATGTGAAATATGCACCTTCTTTAAAGAACTCTCCTTCCTTACATATGTGTCAAAATTTTATTATTCATAGTTTTTTACTAATAAACCTTGTACATTTTCAACTCTTCATCTTATGTGAAATATGCACCTTCTTTAAAGAACTCCCCTTCCTTACATATGTGTCAAAATTCTATTGCTCATAGTTTTTTTACTAATAAACCTTGTACATTTTCAACTCTTCATCTTATGTGAACATTTACTCATTTTTGGGTATCTTCTTTACAATTTGGATTTATCTCCTCCCTACACATGGATTGATGCTATTGGCCCATAGGAACCTTAATTGGACCATAATCCAAAAATTTCCGAAAATCTAGACCCTTAGACTAAGGTTCTTTATACCTATTTCCAATTAGTTCCAATTGCACATTGGAAAATTCTTTTTGAATTTCTGTTTCAGGGGAACTTATTTTAATAAGATGAGTTATTTTTTTATCCAAAAATATTCATAATCTGAATATTCTCTCTCTAGAATAATTTCTCTCTCTAGGCTAAAACAGTTAGAAACAAGGTCTTTATATTTCTGAAGAGGGATTGATTACAGGGGAAGATACTAGACATAAAAAAAAAGGGGGTGGGAGAGGAATCTTACAAGCTATATGGGTACATCTCAGACATAAGATATGCCAGTGGATTTATGTTTTCGTTAGGGAGTGCTTCTGTGACATGCATCAAGAAGCAACCCACAGTTGCCTTCTCAAGTATAGAGACAGAGTATAGAGGCAGAGTATAGACGAGCTGCGGTGGGAGCATGTGAGGTAGCTTGGTTACGCAAGGTACTTGCTCATTTGGGGTTGTATGTGGTTACGCAAGGTACTTGCTCATTTGGGGTTGTATGTGGATAGAAGGATTATCATATATTGTGACAATCTTAGCAGTTAGCAGTTGTCCAAGAAACCAATTTTTAATGCTCGGACGAAACACATTGAGATGCATTACAACTTTATCCAGAGAGAGAGTCTTGGTAGGCGACATAGACTTGGTCTATGTCAGCACACAGGATTAGGTCGCTGACATCTTCATGAAGGCCTTAGAAGCTAAGAAGCTCTATAGATTTCAAGATATGCTTGGAGTTCATGAGCTAGAGTTGAGCTTGAGATGTCAAGCTCAATATGAGGTGACACTCATCACGAGGCGCCTTTTCCACGGGAACACGGATTATGGAAGGAGGCCGGAAGCAATTAATGCGAGAGAGCGGGATTGTAGCCATGGGAACATAAAGACGCACATGATTTTTCCATATTTTTGTGCCGAAGTGCAAGGGAAATCGTTTCAGGCCAATGTGGGTTCTAAATGAGAGTTCTAAGTGTATTAAGCAAGGCTCACTTATGGGGTTGTCCGCCCATGTGTGAAAGAGGCCTAGGGTTAGGGTTAGTGACATCTCTACAAAAGAGATGTTAGCTAAAGAAAGTGGACGTTTTTGGCCATTCTCATAAGCTATTGAGTGAAGCTCTTGAGTGAATCTCTTGAGCTCTCAAGCTATGGCAACTCTCTAACTCTCTCTATTGTACTCTAATGAGCATCAAGCTCCAATGAGTATAGCTCCACTTCTTTCTCTTAATCTATTTTAGCATCATTGAAGTAGATTAATCTATGATTAGTTGAATGCTTCTTTCTTTCTCTTGTGTATGCTGCATGCTTATAGTGTGTGTGTGTGTAGTCTCCATTGATGCAAGCTCTTGCCCACTTCATTGGCAATGAGTTATTCATGACTCTCTCTATGAGCTTGTGGGTTTGTGAATGTTACATTCTATGCTTGTTTAAGCTTGTGGGTTAGTAGATGCACGCTTATGGGTTTGCAGGCATTAGGGAAAGCTAAGATTTATTCAATGTTTGAATGGGATTAAGAGATTGCCATGCATTGCTTGTTCTCTTGATTAGTGTAGTGGATTTAAGGGATTGAGAGATTGATTGAGGTGTTGAATGGTTGAATCGTCAAGTGGTGGTTTGTGTATGTGAGCTCTCCCTCATGGGATAAGCCTTCATGCACTAATCGGGTCCAGTCCTCGGATTGACATTGTGTTTCTTAACACATTTGTTGATCGGTAGTACTCTCTATGAGTACTATATATTGCACGGTAGAGAGAACCGCTCTACAATGGCGCCGCTGCCAGGGAGCGAGTGCCTACATTAGTTGAGCACCATACACACACTACCACTCCCTGTTAAGCTCCAATCGGTTACAAAACTATTGGATAGGAGAGCAGGCTTTGGGACTAATTTTGGTATTTATTTAAGACTAATTTGTTATTAAATTCTCTTTATTTGTCTTGCAATTTGAGTGCGATTGGCTAGCTACGCTTCTCCCTTGAGGTCAGGACAAGGATTCAACACACGGGAAGGATTGGAGGTAGGCGCTAAACCTACAAATTTCAATTTGTGTGCGAAAGAGAGAGGCCTATTTCTGCATTTTTGTCATTCTGTTTGAGGATAATTTTTGCTGTCTAAGGTTAATTTTTACAGTTTCAATTTTCTGCATGTTCGTTTTATTTTCTGTTCTTAGTTTAGTTTAGTTTTTTGCATCTTTAATTTTGTGCATTCTAGTTCTCTGTTAAACCTGCATTTTAGTTCTCTGTTAAACCTGCACCTATAGAGAAACTGAAATCTGTACACACACATGAAGATTGAACATTTCGAATTTGCTGCAAATCTCACAGTTGCACATGCATTGAGTTCCCTGCACATGCATTGAATTCGCCAACTGCACACGCATTGAGTTCACTGCACACGCACTTCAAAAAAGAAAAAAATAATAATAATAAAAGAAGGCGATTGTGCGTGAATAGCGCACCTCGGGGAGAGACCCACACACGCACCATAAAGACCGCCACCGCACCGGATAAGGGGGTGCCCAAAAAAAAGTCTGGAAAATTTTACATTTTCTGCCGCAAAAAATTGGGAGGTTATCTAACTTTTTGAGAGGAGTTACTAAAACACCCATCGTGAAATTTTGGTCCTAGAACCATTTTCCCATAGTGAGTCTGTATGGAAAACTGGTAAATTTTAGGTAATTTTTTATCCGAAAAATACGCTATTTTTTTGGCCTAATGTGTTCGAGGGGGTTCAAAATGGGTTCTGGCAAAGTTTAAGCCAACTTGCAAATTTTTGGATTTTTTTGGAAATTTTTTTTTAAAACCTTAAAATTTGACCTTATGCACTTGTGGTTGGGACATTATATAGACACTGCCATAGGGCCTAGGGCACCTTCTAGAGTACCTACGCAGGAAAGTGGGACCCAATCGGTAGGAAATTTGGCAGATATTGCTGAAACCTTTTCCGAATCCCAATCTGATAGGACAACTAGCTCATTGTCTATGGACAATCTAGGGCCGTCAAATAGTCATCCCTTAGCCCCAAATAGGACACCCACAAGATCTTTTAATCCATTTGAAGCCGACACCATAGGGTTACCACTCAATGTGAGACTTCAATATGTCTACACGAATGCTTAAGGAGCTGAGATCTTTAGGGATCTACAACAACGGTATCTTTAGGGATCTACAACAACGGTATCTCGTTAAGATCGTAGACTTTTTCTCAGAGCTTGATAGAGCACCTCTAGTCAATGACCAGGGTAACATGTACATGGGTGGAGATGGTGTTCTCGCTACAAAGTCACCTATCATTCCAGAGAATGTAGACAAATTAGGAGAGCTCTCTAAAAGTGAGTTCTTAGACTTATCAAAGCCTTCCAGAGCAAGGGAGTCTAGAGATGATTGGCTCATTGAGCCGGACATGCCTGGACCATCCAATGCCCAGTCCTCCTTAAAGCCATCCATAGATGATTTACTTTTTGTAAATCTAAATTTGGAAAGGGACAGGAAAGGCAAGAGCAAAATGGATCAGCGGGCTAAGAACCAATGGGAGTTTGTACGACAAATTCCAGTGACAAAGGTCTTTCAGGATGACCCACTTCAAGAGGTCTATAAGGACTCTTTAGAAGGATATTATGCCACAACTAGATTGCCAGAGCTAGATCTTCCTCTAGCACTTGTGGTGGTAGTCGAGAAGCTTGCAGAATACAAGAACCGAATCGTTGTGATAAATGGGCCAATGAATACCGAACCTTAGATTGGAAGGAGATTCGTGAGCTCACGTGGAAAGGACAACCATTATTCATGGAAGTGTTCTCAACAAATACAGCTAAACCAGGAGAGACAGCCTTTCTTGGAGAAACTGTTGCTCCTCCCCTACGAGAGTTCACTAGAGAGGGACCCTCGACATCAAAGTGGACCACTGCAAGTAGCCCAACTCTAGCACCAAGATATTATCCTACACCAAAAGTGCGACCACAGATCACACCACAACAACGTTTCTCTCACTATGACAATTGGAGGGTAGGGGAGCCAACTCGGCCTCCCATAAATGCACCTCCTGAAATGCGGGTAACAAGATCTTTGGAGGGGGTTGGTGAGGCAGGTAATAGGGGACCCACACCAATTTGGGATGCATATGGACCACCTTACCAAAGAGAGGAACCACTGAGAGTGAGAGGCCATAGGCCCTATGATGAGTATTCAAGACAAGTAAGGCCATCAACTCTTCGAAAACTGGTAAAGAAGTACGAAGGGTCGGGAGATCCATATGACCATGTAGCAGCATTTAGGCAAGCAGTTCTCGAGCTGAGCAAGTGACTGACAAAGCATACGCAAATTGAAGGATTTGGGCTCACTCTTGAGGGAAAGGCCCTTGCTTGGTTTCAGGCACTAGAGGCTTCAGACAAATCTTCTTTATGCGTTTTGGAAGAGAGATTCATTTTGCTACTTTTTCCTTGATGGGGATTCAGCATGACACAGTAGCAAACATCTACTCTTTCAAGCAAGGCGAGACTGAGAGTGTTAGAGACTGTGTAAATAGGATGAAGCAGTACATTAATCGTTGCCTAGAAGATGAGAAGCCCACCCAGAGTCAATTAATTAAAAATTCAACACTGCACACACATCTCTATGCAATGAGTGTTTCCATGATGCTATGGATTTCACAGCAGATAACTTCAAATTCCAAGATGGTACTAGCGCTGAGTTGCAACCTAGAGATCAGTGGGGTGATGACCAAAGTTCAAGGTCTAGCGCACTAGTAAATCGAGACCACATAGCTAACCTAGTACTAAGGAGATTGGGACAAACCTATCGCCCACCCATGCAGCCAAAGTTCACGGTCTAGCGCACTAGTAAATCCAGACCACATAGCTAACCTAGTACTAAGGAGATTGGGACAAACCTATCGCCCACCCATGCAGCCACAACAACAGCAGCAGCAAATGAGGAGTGTACTACCTACAGGTCCTCATCTTTGTGGAGCATGTGGCGGTAACCATAAAACCGAAGAATGTAATACCTTTTCTCCTCTAGTCACAAACCAACCCACAAAGAAGTGGTGCTAGGCGTGTGCTTGGAATTATACCCACACCACACAGGAATGTACTCGCATTGCAAGAATGAGACAGGAGCGTGAGCAGCAAAGGGGTGTAGTGGCTCCACAAATGCATCAACAATATACTAATTTTGAACGTAAGCCACCGATGGCACGAGAGCAAGCACGACCTGTACTTGGAGCTCAACCTCCTGCTCCTGGGACTGCTCCTGCACGAGGTTTGTTGACTACGACAATTCAAATATGTGTAGACACTTGGTAAACCCAAGCTATGTGGAGGAGGAATATGCATCATATTCATCCAAGGAAAATCTCTTTGAAAGTCCCGCATATCCAAGCCAAGCACTGCCAAGGGAAAAAAATTCTTTGATGTTGCTAGGCGGCTACCAACCTAGGACTCCAGGCCCCTCAGGTCAATGGCAGCAAAGGAAAGTAGAAGCCAAACTAATGGGCCCCTGAGTGCAGAGAACCCCATTGGGCTCGTGATTGTCCACATCGCCCAAGGCAAGCAGCTTGATCCAATACAACAGTACCATAATTTCCACCAATTAAAAGATATTGTCTAGGGTGTTGTGTAGAACACTTTCCAAAGGATTGTTTGCTGAAACCACATGAGAAAACTACCTCTCAACCAAAGGTCTCACTCAACTTTGTAAAGGCAATTCCATCACCACCTTCATCAGAGAATGAGGATGTCGTGCCACTTAGAGTCATGACTAGATCACAGACACGAAATGCCGAAATGCAGACTGATGAGACACCTCGAACTAGGGATGCAAAGGCAAATCTAGTGGACAAGACCCTACATTCCAATAGAAAAAGGACAACTAGGAGGAAAAAGAACCGCAACAAGCAAACTAAGAGTGCATCCAGTAGTTCTCAAGAAGTCTCTAAACAAAACATGAAGGATCAAGCTTTTACATCCCAAGAAGTGCATGAGGAGCATCAACCTCAACCTGGGCCTAGTGCTAAACAAGATGAGGCTAGTACAACCGAGGATAGTTCTGGGGGTTCTGTTTTTGTGGATAAGGTGAACGAGACTCTAGATGCCATCATTGATGCTCATAGAAGTCGCATTGCAGCTTTATCTGAGCTACCCAAGAAGCTTCAAGAATACCCAAACCCTCGTTGAGGAGAAGATCAATCTACTTGTACATCAGCAACTCATTAGGAAAGCTCAATCAATACTTGAGGGCCCACCTCCACCGGGGCCCAACCTCTCTTAAGCCAATATTAGAAACCATACCATAAGTGTCATCAAGTTGAGAAATGAAAAGTGAGCTGATCTCACAAGCTCATAGCGAGAAGTTTGCACCAATTGACACCCCATTGAAAGAAGGCATTCTGCCACCATCTAGTCTTACCTTCCCGTGCAATGATGAAGTTATTGATGCTAACGAGGACATGGCAAATGAGATGCGGGCAACAGCAGTTCATGAGAAAGTTAATGAGAATATGTCCTCTATTATTTCACCTCCATTCTCTGAAGTGGATTTTACCAGGGGCACAGAAAACAACTTTAGACGCCCAAGCATCCAGGAGGAAGTTCAAACAATTGTTTCTCCTAGAAGTAAGCATACAATGAAAACCTTACCATCTTATTTGGGAGAATATGAGAACTGTTCTCAAACCTTGAGGATACCCTCCATGCATAGAAGGTTGACAAAGGAGATGGATATGGGTATCGTGCAAGCTATTTTGTTAGCACCAATGGCTTGTACCTTACCTTTGCTTGATTTGATAAATCTTCGACCAAAGTTGTGGAATGATATTGCCACATGTTTGTCAAAGCAGGTATTGCTACAAAAGAGTCACCATCATTGTACTATACACCCTGAGACAAAGCATGTTATGCTAGTTCCTATCAACAAAGTAGGAAAATTTTGTTAGGACGATCAGGGAAATGCTACCCTCCCATTAGAAGTGCGAAAAGTAGATGAAACTGCAATACTTGACAGTGGTGCAAGAGTGGGCATTCTGACAAGGTCCATTTGGGAAAAGTGGGGCAAACTAGCTAGTAGGAGTACCAGGATGCGCTTGCAGCTAGCAGATGGAAGCTTAGAACATCCCATTGGGCTGCTAGAGAACATATTGGTCACCACATGTGGGATTGAATATGAGCACACATTTGCAGTAGTGGATTTTGGAAAACATCCAAACTATGAAGTGATATTGGGTAGACCATTCATGTGACAATTTCAAATGATTCAAGATTGGGGATACAATTATTTGTACCTCCGACATGATTCTGTCATCACAAGGGTCAACCTAAAGAATCACTCATATCGTGATGTAACAAGGTCTCCAATAGATGAGTTTGATTCTGCTTCATCTGAGGGCTCAAGAGTTACATTGTCAGATGGGCGAGAAGATCTGTGGATGTGTGGAGCCTCATGTAAGGATTTCAACACTGAGAGACTTAAGGGTAATTGAAGTGTATCAGATGAGGCATACATTCCACAACCCTTCCCTGAGCACTTAATTGATCCCCTAGAATGGATTCATGTCCTTGCAACATTATCGACATGTGCTTTACCTAAGCTAATTCAATTTTGTGACTCAGATGGATATGACATTATTCCTATATGAATGGTACAACCACGTGACCTTCTAGATGATTTGTACTATGGGGATGCATGCACAACAGCACTGCATGTAGAGGAAGTCTCAGTGGAGGATTTAACACTCGAATCTGCTAATGATGCTGATAAGGAAGATGGATGGGACTCTGATTTGGATGATGATGTGATAATCCCCGAGGAAGAGTTAGGAAAGGCACGCCTACTCTTGAGAGGAAGGGAGGTTCAAGTAGAGATCCCTCGAAGCCAACCTAAACGTAAATGCTGTAAGAGCCATAAGAGAATCCGTAAACAAGATGAGAGGGAACGATGTGAGAGAATACAAAAAGAAGACGAGGAGTTTAAGAATGAACACTCTTGACCACCACCTCACTTCTCAGGAAAGAATGGATATCTATACTATGTCCAAGCACAAGATAGTATCAAAGACCAAGTAAAACGATCAGATAGATTCCAACCAGGAGAAAAGCTAAAAACTGTTAGCAAAAATCGCAAAAAAAAATGAAGAAACCAAAACCAAAACTCAAGTCTCAAACCGATTCAAAAGAGAGTGTCGGAAGTGCAAAGATAACAGTTGAACAAAAAACTCTGATGCAAGATTGCAAAAGAGAGCTCAAAACCGCATGGTCTTCAATTAGTGATAACTCAAGTGGACAAGAACAAGGTCTCAATGTTCCCCCCAACTTCACACAGTACACTCTTCAAGATCGGAAGATTGTTCTTCAACAGCCCATACGACAAAAGCCAAGCATGCCAGGGGTTTCATATGATGGTCCAAAAGATGCAAAAAAATTGATATCGCTAAGCAAGGAGAAGAGCCTCGCTATGTGTGGATTGCCACAGACTTGTCCTTAGACAAGAACAAGGTCTCAATGTTCCCCCCAACTTCACACAGTACACTCTTCAAGATCGAAAGATTGTTCTTCAACAGCCCATACGACAAAAGCCAAGCATGCCAGGGGTTTCATATGATGGTCCAGAAGATGCAAAAAAAATTGATATCGCTAAGCAAGGAGAAGAGCCTCGCTATGTGTGGATTGCCACAGACTTGTCCTTAGATGAGGAGAAGTTATTAATTCAAACAATAAAGGAGTATCGTGATGTTTTTGCTTGGAGTTATAAAGACCTCAAAGGAGTTGATCCAAGCATATGTCAGCATACAATTCCATTGCGAGAGGATGCAAAGCCTTCCAAGCAACGTCCTTATACTTACAATGAGAATTTTGCACGAAAGATAAAAGAAGAAATAGACAAGCTCTTAGAGGTAAAATTTATCTATGAGATTGAACACACTGAATGGGTCTCCCCTATTGTAGTGGTGCCCAAGAAAAATGGAAAACTTCGAGTATGTGTAAACCTCAAGAAGGTAAATGCAGCTACTGTACGTGATCATTATCCACTTCCAATCACGGATCATGTTTTGGAACGAGTTGCAAGGAAAAGGCATATAGTTTCTTGGATGGATTCTCCGGTTACAATCAAGTGTCAATTGATCCAAAGGATCAACACAAGACAGCCTTTGCTACTGAAGATGGCATCTTTGCCTATCGTGTTATGCCATTTGGTCTAACAAATGCACCTGCAACCTTTCAGCGGTTAATGAGTCATGTATTCAAGGAGTACCTTAGGCTATTTCTTGAGATCTTCATGGATGATTTATGTGTTCACTCACAAGAGCGTGATGATCATATAGAACACCTCAGACTTGTGTTTCAAAAGTGTCAAGTTTATCGTATATGCTTGAATCCTGACAAGTGCATATTCATGGTAAGACAAGGGAAAATTTTGGGCCATATTGTTTCTCGCAATAGGATTTCAACAGATATGGATAAAATTGATGTCATTGTCTCATTACCTCGGCCTATCAACCCTAAAGGGGTACAAATATTCATGGGACATTGTGGCTATTATCGTCGATCCATCTACATGTACGCTGTCCTTGCCAGACCATTATATGCTCTTCTTGTAAAGTTTAATTGGACTGACGACGACGAGTGTGAGGAATCCTTTGAAAAGTTGAAGCAAGCATTAGTGTCTGCACCCATCTTACGGGCACCAGATTGGAACCAAATCTTTCATGTCCATATTGATGCTTCAAACTTTGCAATTGGATGTATTTTGGCTCAATCGGGAGAACATAATAAGGATTTCCCAATCTCATATGCTAGTCAACATTTGAACAATGCTGAGAAGAATTATACCACAATAGAAAGAGAAGGTTTGTCCATGATATATGTAGTGAAAAGTTTTACCATTACCTTTTTTGTGGACCATCAAGCACTGCTATATTTGGTGAATAAGCCTTGTGCAACTGGAAGGATTGTGAGGTGGTTTGTCATCCTTCTTGAGTTTGATTTTGAAGTGGCAGCCCGAAAAGGAACAACTCATCTAAGGGCAGATCATTTGTCTTGAATCACCTCTGGAGAATCTCCTGTGGGTGTGGATGATGATATGTTAGATTCAACACTTTTTCTTGTAGAGACAGCTCCTAAATGGTCTGAGCCCATCTTAGATATTTTGACAAGTGGGCAGATACAACTAGCAGGTCCTAATGTGGACCTATGGCGACCATTCAAGTTAATCTCAGGGAGATTATATCGCCAGGGTAATGATGGAGTGTTGCGGCTTATACCTAACCCTGACCAATATGAGGAGATCTTGGAATGGGCACATGAGGGTATTGGTGGAATCCATGCATCAGCTACTACTTGTGTGTGACGTATAACTTAGGATGGGCAATGGTGGCCTACCATGCATGCGGATGCTGAAAAAATTGTTCGTAACTGTGCTTCATGTCATATTCAACAGCCAATTCATAATGTCACATTATTCTAAATTTCAACTACACCAAGTTGGAGTAAGTATATTGTGGACTATCTTCAGCATGGTCATACTGATCGAACAATTCCTAAATGCTATTGAAGTTGAAGCAGCCAACTATATGCTGATAGAGGGCCAACTCTACAAGAGGGGCAAGGATGGCAACTTGCGCATGTGTGTATGTGAAGTTGACTACTTGAAAATCTTGACTCATGCACATGCAGGTGTTGGGGGTGGACTATAAAACATCTGTGGGCACAACCCCATTTGAGCTTACTTTTGGGCTAGATGCAATTCTTCCCATTGAATTTCTTGTACCTACTCTACGAGTTGCTAAACAATTGGACTGGATTGGTCATGAGCTTTCTCAATGCATTGATGAATTAGAAAAGCTTGATGAGACCCGCTTATTGGCGGTAATGGGGATGTATGCCGAGAAGAGGAGACAAAAGCAATGGTATGATGATCGAAATGTAACAACTAGAGCCGATTCAAAAAAGGGGACCTTGTGCTCTTGTACACACTTAAGAAGCATAAGAGAAAGCTCAAGAAACATGGCCTAGGACCATTTGTGATTAATGAGCTTACTCCAAGTGGTGCAGTGTGTTTAGAGACACTAGAAGGTGAGCAAATGCCTAACTTCATTAATGGAAGTCGTCTCAAGAAATACAATGAACCATTAATTGAAGTCATGCTTCAACAAATGCATGCTACCCACACACGAAAAGAAGCACATGACCTACTTAATTGTCAGGCTCAAGAAGAAGCTAAAGCTAGAGTTGCAAAAGCCAAGGAGCATCGCAGGGCTTCTGTGTTGACCTTACAGTTGGCTACTGATGAACAATATGTCGATCCTTTCAATATTCACGTGTGTCTTCATCTTCATGAGACTACCTACTTTGTCTCTGCCTTAATTGACTATGGTGCAGATTATAATGTTCTCTCATTTGACACATGGGTAGCCTTGGGACAACCAACACTTGTGCACATTCCTATTGACTTACGAAGCTTCTCAGGTGAAGATAACCCTATAGAGGAAAAATGTGTCATTATGATGTCCATTCAGGATCACCAGATGTCAGTTCCCTTTTATGTGGCTAGTAAGTCTAAGGCAATGGTAGAGGCTGTTCTTGGTCGATCGTGGTTAAGTGCTACCAATTGTTCATTAGATTGGAAGAATAGACAATACAAATTGCAAATTGATTCTAATTGCATCTTGGGATCTGATGCTCCACGAGTTTTATCATGTCAAAAGGGTGGTAGTTCTACCTTACACAACCCACTTTCAGCATCTGCTCTTCAAGCTCCAAGACAAATGATGTGGATAATCGATGAGTCCTCAAATGAGGGCCATGGCTGGCATGTTCTAACTACTCTAGTCACTGCTCAAAGAAGGCCAGGCAAGAAGGAATTGTCAATTTGGCTACCCAAATATGCGTACAAACTTGTACCATCTAGCCTAGCTGCTAAACCTCCTAAAAAACATATCTTTTCTAAGCCTAAACCTCAAATTGTTACTCATTGGGTCCCAAAGCATGTTCTTAAAGCGCAAGGCTATTATGAGGGTGCAACAGGACTTTGGCTTCCCAAATGCCATGGTTTGCTAGAGGCAGAAGAGTGTATCAATAAGATTCCAAAAGCCACTCTTGGTTTTTCATATCTGTGGGTGCAAAGGAAATCAACACAACCTCTTCAAGATAGGATAGGTGGTTGTAATAGCACCTACAAATCTACGCAATCTGCACAACATCTACGCAAAGAGAAGCAATCTGCACAACATCAACGAGCACTACAACAAGTGTATTCAAATCATAATCTTTTGTTCTTTATGTGCTTTTCACTTTTGCATATATATTGTTTGCATATTCACACACAGTTGGCTGGTTTAAGTTTTAAATTAGTTGTAACCATGTGGTGAGTGATTTCTAGAAGGACTTAGTAGAAGGTATTTCTATTTGAAGACGGTGTAGGATATATGCCTATGCCAAGTTCTTATGCTCTCGAAGTATATTAGTTATCCCTAGTGGTAGCTACCTCTTAGGTATGGGCTAGGTGCTACGATTAATAAAAAATTTACGAAAATCATGCCCTAAAAATATATATACAAGTGAATCGAGACATGACGTGTCTACAGCCATGTGGAATGCTTGGTAGGACCTTGGGTTGTCTTAGCACCTTGGGGCCGATGCCTTGGTTTCCATGGGGTAAACACTGACGTCGAAAAGATTAAGAAAAAGACCTTCAAGGACTCTATCGCCTTGATAGATGCTGGTAGGACTTTGGGGTACATTATGGGCCCTCGAGACCGATGCCCTCATCTTCATGGGGGGTACTTCTTATGTCAAAAAGAAAGAAAAGGGTCTGTCGCCCTTGAGATACTTAGCGGCCTTTAGATTCTCTTGGCTGGCGGAGGTCTCTTGTCCATTGCTTGGGTCTCATTGGGATGGAACCTTCCTCTTTATCATCTTTTACACACACACACACACACACACAAAAAGAGAAAAAAAGAAAGAAAGAAAGAAAGGTCAAATCACCATTGCTCATATTTAGGAGTAGGGTTGCCACTTAGGAATAACTTAAACACTTGTAGGACATTGAGACTGCAGTCATAACCTGCGGTGTACAAGCACACTTGCCTTTGCATAGCACTATCTACCACTTAGTCTCACTTTGACTAGGTTTTACTCACTTCTTTTAGCACTCTTTAAAACTCTAATCGGCCTTTCACTTGCATGCTCACGTGTGAGATTGTCATTCCTGGTTTTTTTTTCAATAAAAGGATTTACTTGTCTTCCATTGTTTTTTACAGCTTTTGCTTCTACCGCGCCCAAGGACGTGCGCGATTTAGGAAGGGGGGAATGTTCCACGGGAACACTCACGGGAACACGGATTATGGAAGGAGGCCGAAAGCAATTAATGCGAAAGAGCGGGATTGTAGCCATGGCAACATAAAGACGCACATAATTTTTCCATATTTTTGTGCCAAAGTGCAATGTAAATCGTTTTAGGCCAATGTGGGTTCTAAATGAGCGTTCTAAGTGTATTAAGCAAGACTCACTTATGGGGTTGTCTGCCCATGTGTGAAAGAGGCCTAGGGTTAGGGTTAGTGACATCTCTACAAAAGAGATGTTAGCTAAAGAAAGTTGACGTTTTTGGCCATTCTCATAAGCTATTGAGTGAAGCTCTTGAGCTCTCAAGCTATGGCAACTCTCTAACTCTCTCTATTGTAATCTAATGAGCATCAAGCTCCAATGAGTATAGCTCCACTTCTTTCTCTTAATCTGTTTTAGCATCATTGAAGTAGATTAATCTATGAATAGTTGAATGCTTCTTTCTTTCTCTTGTGTACGCTGCATGCTTGTAGTGTGTGTGTGTGTAGTCTCCATTGATGCAAGCTCTTGCCCACTTCATTGGCAATGAGTTATTCATGGATAGACTCTCTCTATGAGCTTGTGGGTTTGTGAATGTTACATTCTATGCTTGTTTAAGCTTGTGGGTTAGTAGATGCACGCTTATGGGTTTGCAGGCATTAGGGAAAGCTAAGATTTAATCAATGTTTGAATGGGATTGAGAGATTGCCATGCATTGCTTGTTCTCTTGATTAGTGTAGTGGATTTAAGGGATTGAGAGATTGATTGAGGTGCTAAATGGTTGAATCCTCAAGTGGTGGTTTGTGTATGTGAGCTCTCCCTCGTGGGATAAGCCTTCATGCACTAATCGGGTCGAGTCCTCGGATTGACATTGTGTTTCTTAACACATTTGTTGATCGGTAGTACTCTATGAGCAATATATTGCACGGTAGAGAGAACCGCTCTACAGCGCCTACATGACCGTTTGACATTTATATCACTGGCGGGTTTAGTAGATGGCATCGACATATCTTTGTCAAAGATTCTACAACTGGACTACATCGACTAGTCCACATCTACCCACTCCTCTTAGCCTGTTTACATTATGGACCACTTATATACACTCTATTAAAAAGTAAAACGTGACCTATTTTTGGAGTCAACTTTCATAGATAGCTGATTTTGATGATTCCGCCCGCATTGGGTTGTATATGACTAGTTTTTTATAACCGTGCCCAAAGTTATACCTATAATATCGGGGAAGTACACAAATACTCTTTTTATTATTTTACTTTTGAGATTAAAAATAAATAAATCGATAAGCGTGCATATGAGAGAATCAGAGTCAATGTATGGCACGCTTAATGGTGAGTAATTCTTGAATTCATTAATTATAAATTATCTCCTAAGTCTAAAGACTCATAGAATAAACACTTTTGGAGAGGTAAAGAATTAGAAGTGTAAGATTCCTCCCCAACCTTTGAGGTATACAGGAGTAAGAATCTCCCTTTTTGATCTTATAATTATTCCCTCTCTAAAATAAAAGAAAGATTCTGTTTAAAAAAGGAAGACCGTCTCCCTAGAATACTTCTCAAGAGTCACGCTGTTTTAAGGATTCAGAACAATGAGTTCAGAAGTGAAAATCGGTGTTTTGGATACCAAGGTTTTGGTTTTCATTCGAGTACGGCCCAAAAGAAGTTCTTTATCTCTTGGGGAGTATAAGAAGTTATACCCCAGATATTGTGAGCCTTATATCTGAATTCAATGAAAGTAGGTGACTTAGCCTACAAGCTTCTTTTACCTTCTCATCTCAAAGTTCTTAATGTATTTCATAGAAATAGGTGCCAAACCCAAATCATGGAGAGACGGTAAAACTTCAGTGATGAGACAAGATACCGTTGGCTTCTAAGTTACGCTAGCTCCTTCCTTTATATAAGTCGTAACTTTTACTTGTCACTCACAGGAATCTTACTTCCATCGATCTCCCTTCTTCTTAAACTCCTTCATGGCTTGGCAACAGGAATTAGTTTTATCCATGATGATTTCTCACCTTCAAGACGCAAGCGAGTCTATAAAGAAGGATTTTATAGAACAGTATGAGCGCTCACTTTTTCCTCACTTGGGAACGTTGTAGCTCAGACCAAATGGCGGACCTATCAAGACATAACTAGGGTAACACCCTGGGATCAGCAGCATTTTCGTAACAATGTCTGCTTGGCCATGGTTATCGAAGCCTTGGGTTTGGGTCCCCGATATTA
Source organism: Cibotium barometz (assembly GCF_041138505.1). Classification (NCBI taxonomy): domain Eukaryota; kingdom Viridiplantae; phylum Streptophyta; class Polypodiopsida; order Cyatheales; family Cibotiaceae; genus Cibotium; species Cibotium barometz. Next base: position 31,133,479 of record NC_141104.1, read on the forward strand.
CTGCGTCATGAGATCAAGACATCTTGGGTTTTCTGAGCGGGTCTTCTTACTGGCGTGTTTTCTTCCTCATCAGAAGATATGCCTTTACCCCGTTTTTGGTTTGTCTCTCAGAGGTCCTTTTGTTAGAACACCTCATACCACTGAGATAGGCACGGCAATAACCAACAGAATCATTCCCATAGATGAGTTACCTTATACGTGCGCAGCTTGTGAGTGCTGCTTTTGTGATCATATGATGGACGGGCTTATGGAAGTGTAAAGAGTTCTTCTATCTTTACTGTATATGTTCCAAGAATGAATAAAGTTTAAATCTTGTTCTTGTCTTGACCCTTACTCTCTTTGAGACTTTTTTAATTGGTGATTAATCTTAATTAAAAAATTTCTCTCAGTCTCATACTAGCTAACTTTTTGGAACTAGACTTGAATGAGGAGAGAGGAGAGATGAAATATCTCAATTTTTATGAGTTTAAAACTCATTCAAGCATGTGAAATATGCACCTCCTTTAAAGAACTCCCCTTCTTTACATATGTGTCATAATGGAATCATTTTAATATTACTCATAGTTTTTTACTAATAAACCTTGTACATTTTCAACTCTTCATCTTATGTGAAATATGCACCTCCTTTAAAGAACTCCCCTTCCTTACATATGTGTCATAATGGAATCATTTTAATATTGCTCATAGTTTTTTACTAATAAACCTTGTACATTTTCAACTCTTCATCTTATGTGAAATATGCACCTCCTTTAAAGAACTCCCCTTCCTTACATATGTGTCATAATGGAATCATTTTAATATTGCTCATAGTTTTTTACTAATAAACCTTGTACATTTTTAACTCTTCATCTTATGTGAAACATGCACCTCCTTTAAAGAACTCCCCTTCCTTACATATGTGTCATAATGGAATCATTTTAATATTGCTCATAGTTTTTTACTAATAAACCTTGTACATTTTCAACTCTTCATCTTATGTGAGCATTTACTCATTTTTGGATACCCAAAATATCTCATATTTTTAATATTGCTCATAGTTTTTTACTAATAAACCTTGTACATTTTTAACTCTTCATCTTATGTGAGCATTTACTCATTTTTAGGTATCTTCTTTTACAAATTGGATTTATCTCCTCCCTGCACATGGATTGATGCTATTGGCCCATAGGAACCTTAATTGGACCATAATCCAAATTTTTTTGAAAATCTAGACCCTTAGGCTAAGGTCCTTTATACCCATTTCCAATTAATTCCAATTGCACATTGGAAAGTTCTTTTTTGAATTTCTGTTTCAGGGGAACTTATTTTAATAAGATGAGATAATTTTCTATCCAAAAATATTAAAAATTTGAATATTTTCTCTCTAGGTTAAAACAGTTAGAAACAAGTCTTTTATATTTCTGAAGAGGGATTGATTACAGGGGAAGATGCTGGACATTTTGAGAGACTGGGGAGGAATCTTACAAGAAGATTGAATATTTGACAAGCTTATGACTAGATTCTAGGTATAACCTTAATTAGGGGCTATTTCACGAAGAGTTTATCTTTTCATGTGTTTAGAATACAGTTTACAAATACAGTTTCTATATTAACTCTCATTTTTCCACATTATCCCTCATCAATCCACATTACTTATTCCACATTCCATTTATATGTGTACTCATCCCATCACATCATTTTTCATCTCATCACTTCAGATTCCTTCACATCACATATCATATATTCACATCCATACATATATCCACATCCACATGCACATTCACATCCATACATCCACATCTACATCCATACATCTATTTTCATGTCCACATCTACATGCACATTCATGCATCCTCATCCATACATCCACATCTACATGCACATTCACATCCATACATCCACATCCATACATTCACATCCATGCATCCACATCTATATGCGTACATTCACATCTACATGCATACATCCACATCCACATTCACATTCACCTCCATACATCTACATCTACATGCATACATCCACCTCCACATTCACATCCACATCTATACATCTACATCTACATGCATACATCCACCTCCACATTCACATCCACATCTATACATCTACATCTACATGCATACATCCACATCTCCATGCATACATCCACCTCCACATTCACATTCACATCCATACATCTACATCTACATGCATACATCCACCTCCACATTCACATCCACATCTTTACATCTACATCTACATGCATACATCCACATCTCCATGCATACATCCACATCCACATCCACACTCACATCCATACATCTACATCTACATGCATACATCCACATCTCCATGCATACATCCACATCCACATTCACACTCACATCCATACATCTACATCTACATGCAAACATCCACATCTCCATGCATAATAAAATTCTTTTAATTAATCTAGGATGATAGTTCCTAGAATATGGTAGGAAATCTTCTTTTCATGCTTTGAATGAAATTATTTTATGTGTATATTTTTATAAAATTTTGCCATAGCTCCGCTACTATAACTAATAAATCTCAATTATTTTAAAAGATAGGTTATCTTTAAGAGAATGATTAGAATGATCCCTAATTGGATCATTAACCCTTAATGGATTAAATAAAAATTAATCATAAACTAAAAGCATAGATAAAAAAAACTATTAATTTATTCTCAAGCATAGATTAATCTTGGATTAAGAAAAAGCTTTATGAAAAGCTTCATTTGGATTGAGAATGGGTCATGAGTATGACCATTTCTTAAGTGAGAGAGAGAAAAAACCATTAGGATTAAACATAAATGAAAATTTATGTAATTCTTTACTATCATTAATTAATTAACTTCAATAGCATTTCAAAAACCATACCAATTAAGCTTCTCAAGCTTGAGAGGGGTTGAGAAGAGAGAATCATTGAGAAATTATAGAAAAGATCAAAATTCACTATACTTACCTTATAATTTGCTTGATTCTTTGTTCACGGTAGAGGCCCCCAACCAATCAATTGGTTTATTATGTTGATGGAGCCACCAATGGGGATTTAAGAAAGAGAGAAGTGTCAAAAACTAGTGAATTATTAAAGAATTCACAGTTCTTGGCTTAGGTGGAGGGTGGTTGCAAGATCAGGGTACCCAGTTTTGTCCACTCAGGCACCCTGTAAACAGTAAAAAAACAGGCATTTGTTTACATTTAGTGGCTAATCTCTCCTAGTAAATGAAGGAATTTCGTTTCAAGTTCTTTTGTTGGAACATCATATTCAAAGTTGGAAATATAGTTGCATAATTTGATTAAGCATTAGATAGTCAAAAGTCCTCATTTTCTTAGGTACAAAGTCAATGTGTACACCTTGTCCCAAATTTGAACTGATTCCATAAAATGCTAATATCTTTTACATATAAACTCGTATCAGATTCCCACTTTGTACCTTAGATCTTCACATAATATGGAGCTTAACTTGATTTTTCAAGAAAATTTTTAGATATTTGTCTATTTTCTTTAAATATTTCAAGGTCTTTAAAGTGTTATAATATACGCCACTTTTTGTACCCACAATAGCTACCACTTAAAATCCTCAATCTTGTAGATCAAAAGAGTGGGTAGATACTGAGACATTAGTAGAATGTAGTGGTTAGTAAAAATTACAAATCTAATGGTTGGATTTTTAATGATCTCTTTTTCAAAATTATTCCAGACTATTAGAAGGCCTGCAAATATTAATAATCTAATTAGTAAAATTACATTTTTGATGTGAATCATCTAAAACCTATGGGTACTAGTGTACTTGTAATGGTGCATCTATGGAAAAAATAAATTGGATGACTCTAAGTATGGAAAGATCATTTGTTTATCATTTAATCATATTTTGATTAATTTTTATTAATTTTGATTAATTAGACTAATTTATATTAATTTAAGTTATATTAGGTTAATTTAAGGGCAAACATATTTTCTATTATTTGCTTGATCTCATTTTAAGTACCTTGTCCCCCAAAATTTGCTCTCCAAGCATTGTCCCAGTCCAGCATAAACTGGATAAAACTGGACACCCTGATCTTGCAACAACCCTGGAGTAGAGTAACAATGCATAAGACGCTATATTTTTTTCAACAAGGGGAGGCTTCTATTTATAGGAAAAATTGAGCTCCTAACCAAACAAACTGATTCTAGAATTTTCCAAGTCAGTTTGGTTGAATTTGGACTAGATTTGGACCTAGTTTGGTTACTTTTTGATTCGATTTGGTTCCATTTTTATTTGGTTTGGTTCAAGAGAGATGAGAGATAAAAATATCACATTATTTTTGAGTTTAAAACTCATTCAAGCATGTGAAATATGCACCTCCTTTAAAGAACTCCCCTTCCTTACATATGTGTCAAAATGGAATGATTATACCCAAAATATCTCATATTTTTAATATTGCTCATAGTTTTTTTACTAATAAACCTTGTACATTTTCAACTCTTCATCTTATGTGAGCATTTACTCATTTTTGGATATTTAATTTATCTCATTTTTTTACTAATAAACCTTGTACATTTTCAACTCTTCATCTTATGTGAGCATTTACTCATTTTTGGATACTCAATTTATCTCATTTTTTTTATATTACTCATAGTTTTTTACTAATAAACCTTGTACATTTTCAACTCTTCATCTTATGTGAAATATGCACCTCCTTTAAAGAACTCCCCTTCCTTACATATGTGTCAAAATGGAATCATTATACCCAAAATATCTCATATTTTTAATATTGCTCATAGTTTTTTACTAATAAACCTTTTACATTTTCAACTCTTCATCTTATGTGAGCATTTACTCATTTTTGGATACCCAAAATATCTCATATTTTTAATATTGCTCATAGTTTTTTACTAATAAACCTTGTACATTTTCAACTCTTCATCTTATGTGAGCATTTACTCATTTTTGGGTATCTTCTTTTACAAATTGGATTTATCTCCTCCCTACACATGGATTGATGCTATTGGTTCATAGGAACCTTAATTGGACCATAATCCAAAAATTTCTGAAAATCTAGACCCTTAGACTAAGGTCCTTTATACCCATTTTCCATTAATTTCAATTGCACATTGGAAAATTCTTTTTGAATTTCTGTTTCAGGGGAACTTATTTTAATAAGATGAGTTATTTTTCTATCCAAAAATATTCATAATCTGAATATTCTCTCTCTAGAATAATTTTCTCTCTCTAGGCTAAAACAGTTAGAAACAAGGTCTTTATATTTCTGAAGAGGGATTGATTACAGGGGAAGATACTAGACATCAAAAAGGGGGTGGGGGAGGAATCTTACATTCAACCCCACTTAAAAAATGCGAGATGTCCTCATCTCGCAAACCGGGATAATTTCGCAAGATGCACGAATATGAGACTTAGAGAAAAATTTTAATCAAGATTAACCACCAAGAAAAGTCTTAAAGAGAGTAAGATTCAAAATAAGAACAAGATTTAAACTTTATTCATTCTCGGAACTTATACAGTAAAGATAGAAGAACTCTTTACACTTCCATAAGCCCGTCCATCACACAAAAGCAGCACTCACAAGCTGCACAAGTATAGGGTAACTCGTCTATGGGAATGATTCTGCTGGTTATTGCCGCACCTATCTCAGTGGTATGAGGTGATCTAACAAAAGGACCTCTGAGAGGCAAGCCAAAAACGGGGTAAAGGCATATCTTTTGATGAGGAAGAAAACACACTAGTAAGAAGACCCGCTCAGATAACCCAAGATGCCTTGATCTCATGACGCAGTAGTATCAGGGACCCAAACCCAAAGCTTCAATAACCATGGCCAAGCGGACATTGTTACGAAAGTGCTGCTGACCCCAGGGTGTTACCCTAGTTATGTTTTGATAGGTCTGCCATTTGGTCTGAGCTACAGAAGTTCCTAGATGAGGAAAAAGTGAGTGCTCATACTATTCTTCACAGACTCTCTTGCATCTTGAAGGTGAGAAATCATCATGGATAAAACTAATTCCTGTTGCCAAGCCATGCAGGAGATTAAGAAGAAGGGAGATCGATGGAAGTAAGATTACTGTGAGCGACAATAAAAGTTACGACTTATATAAAGGAAGGAGCTAGCGTAACTTAGAAGCCAACGGTACTATTGCCACTGAAGTTTTACCGTCTTTCCATGATTTGGGTTTGGCACATATTTCTATGAAATACATTAAGAACTTTGAGATGAGGGAATAAAAGAAGTTCGTAGGCTAAGTCACCTACTTTCATTGAATTCAGATATAAGGCTCACAATATCTGGGGGATAACTTCTTATACTCCCCAAGAGATAAAGAACTTCTTTTGGGCCGTACTCGAATGAAAACCAAAACCTTGGTATCCAAAACACCGATTCTCACTTCTGAGCTCATTGTTCTAAATCCTTAAAACAGGTGGGACTCCTGAGAAGTATTCTAGGGAAAGGGTCTTCCTTTTTTAAACAGAAACTTTCTTTTATTTTAGAGAGGGAATAATTATAAGATCAAAAAGGGAGATTCTTACTCCTGTATACCTCGAAGGTTGGGGGAATAATCTTACATTCTACCCCACTTAAAAAAATGCGAGATGTCCTCATCTCGTAAGGTAGAGGACAACTCTTTTTCTTAAGATTCAATTTTATTCTAGGGTTCCTTATATTCTGGTCAACCCAACAGAATACTGGGATAATTATCCCTTATATAGAACTCATCATTAAATAACAATTCATTCTGATCATATCATTCATATCTTTAACATGATAATGGTCCATTAGACCGAAAAAATTTCCTTCTGAACATTCCTCCACGGAAATTTCAGTCAAGTAAGTTCTCAATTTGTCATCCCTTAACTTGATCTACTGGTCAAGTGTTAACAGTAACAATTTGACAGCACAACCCACTAATCTCATAGTGATTTGCTGAAATCATTATCATCATTCTAGTTATGAATATCATCACAGGGACTCGTCCCATTAATCCTTATTGTGGTTTTGTTCAGATTATTATATTTCAACTAATTTCAGAAATCATCATTTTTCAATCAGAATTTTCAATCAGAATCCAAATCAATTCATCAATTCTCAAACAGAATTAAAAATCATATCAATCACATTCAAAATCATCATCTGGATAGCATTAACGCTTATAATTCCAAGTCTTAGATTTACTCGTATATACTGTCAGTAAAGAGCTGCAGTTATACTCTCGGTATATACGGTAGTCACGGCCCTTGGAATTATAAGGTAAATACCATCATGTCTAGGCCTCAAGCAAGTCAGGGATTCTATATAATTGCGGTTTTTTTAATTGAAGTCCTAATTACTAATTTACGAATTCCAGTTTGAATAACAATTTGTATGAATTATATCACACAATTACATCCTTTTGTGCGTCTTGATAAATTTTAGACATAATTGGCTTCTCAGTTGATCTTATTGGAGATTTATGACATATGTCTGATAAACAGATTTTTTTTCTTTTTCCGATCGTCCGTAAACAATCACTTAAATAACAGGCAGATATTTGTATATTTATATACAAGTTGCAATAAGTACATAGAGTGGCTCGGCTCCAAAATTTAAAATCTCCTCGGGAGACGCATAAGACGACGGTACTGGGGGCCATAGTCATGCCCTGTTACATAATTTCTCTAATTGCGAAGGGAGCTCTTATTTTCTCCTTAGGGATAAATCGAGTAAAGAGTCTATAAACTCGGCAAGCAAGTCTGAAATTTTGAGGCGTTGAATGATATATAATGATACCACACACCATTTTCAGCTTTATCAAAATCATGGCCACTGAGGGGTTCTGTCTCAGCATTGCATGCTGGTTGCAAGGGGCGTGGATATATAGCCCTGTAACCACTTATGCTGTTGTCTCTCCACTAGATTAGGAAAATATAATTCCTCGAAATAGCGTACGAGTCTTGCTCGGCTTGTTCGAGTTGAAGCGGAAGAGATGAGATGCTCGAAGGCAAATGCAATCATATCTTGAGACTGGGTGAGGTCGGGAATACCAGATAAATGGGGAACTTCCATCTATAAAAAATAATTTCTTTGATTAAAATTTCTTCATTAAAGAAGCTTACGGAATGAAAATACATTATGAAAATGCTGTTTCTGAATTCTTATTACCAATTTTAGATAAGAATTTAATTATCCTTATTAGCCTTCAACCTGGCTCTGATACCAACTGTAAGATCCCTGTTCCCACCGAGCAACGGATTTAGGATACTGGCAGCGGAAGTAGCACTTCTCGCGTGGGACACGGGTCCCACATCAGGGCCTCACCCACGGATATCCGGATAAGCGACTAATCCGTCGGTTATTCCAAAACCAAACCCAAAAAAACTTCCTTTATCGGAAAGCACGGGTGATTCCACCAGAAAAACTTTTACTCTAACGTAGTCAAACCCTTACTGATCAAACAGATCCGATTGCATCTATAAAGATACTTGGTCAGATCAAGGAAGAAACTTGCACTTGGATCATTGGGATCAACGCTTTTTTCCCCATCAAGAGGCACAGCCGTTGATTCCTATCCATAGAACAAATACTATCCTGGATTTACTTTATCTGTCGTAGTAACAGAATTTGAGTCTCGATTTACGGATCCATGAGTCCAGCCTAACCCCATCCAGTCCCATGGGTTAGCCAACCGCCAACCACTGCAGTGATGGGATCTAATTAAGAATTTGGTTAGGTTTTGTCCCGGGTACCAAGGAAAAGAGTTCCAAGGCCCCCTAGTCGGCGGAAGTTCATGCAAAAATAAAACTAGTCACACCACTTACACACCCAATATGAAATTGCCTTTTCACAGATTCAACCAGTTTTAAAACAATCCTTTAATAAAACCATAGTATCATTGATCACCATCTTCCAATTTATCCCATTGATTCTTAATTTCCCATCATTCCTTCATCAGAGTATCTATGGCATCATTGGCAACTAGAACGCTCACCACCTGTCCACTCAGGGGCCGTTCAATAGTTCCTAGCCCATAATACTCGGCAATATAATCACTTATCAAGATGGACTCTCATTGAAGATCAGCAAGATCAACCAACAGATCCATATAAAGAGCCATGGACTCATCCATTGAAGACCAGCAAGGTCAATCAACTAGATCCATGCCCGATTTCAGAAAGCAACTCTTACTCCTTGTTCCAATATCTTCCTCGACGCACGCATGGGTATCCTAGGCGACCCAGAGCTCGAGCACCATATGGTCAGCACCCTCTAGGATCCTTCGCAGGTGACCTAGCGCTTCACTCATAGGCCGCTTCCTTGGCCCCTCATCCACCGTACCGGAAGCTCACCATTTTAATCGCACCGAGGCTGGTCAAGACCTCGGCCGACCTTGCTACGCGAGACGTCCTCCATTGACTCTCCGTCTCAGCAGTTGCAACTTTATCAGTTAGGTCTCCACGACCTTAATCACAAGACGGTCAAAATGCTTTCCCAGCATTCTTGACATAAAACAGTCATTTACAAATAGCATTTACAAACAGTTTACAAATACAGTTTCTATATTAACTCTCATTTTTCTACATTATCCCTCATCAATCCACATTACTTATTCCACATTCCATTTATATGTGTACTCATCCCATCACATCATTTTCCATCTCATCACTTCAGATTCCTTCACATCACATATCATATATTCACATCCATACATATATCCACATCCACATGCACATTCACATCCATACATCCACATCTACATCCATACATCTATTTTCACGTCCACATCTACATGCACATTCATGCATCCTCATCCATACATCCACATCTACATGCACATTCATGCATCCTCATCCATACATCCACATCTACATGCACATTCACATCCATACATCCACATCTATATGCGTACATTCACATCTACATGCATACATCCGCATCTCTATGCATACATCCACATCCACATTCACATTCACCTCCATAAATCTACATCTACATGCATACATCCACCTCCACATTCACATCCACATCTATGCATCTACATCTACATGCATATATCCACCTCCACATTCACATCCACATCTATACATCTACATCTACATGCATACATCCACATCTCCATGCATACATCCACCTCCACATTCACATTCACATCCACACATCTACATCTACATGCATACATCCACCTCCACATTCATATCCACATCTTTACATCTACATCTACATGCATACATCCACATCTCCATGCATACATCCACATCCACATCCACACTCACATCCATACATCTACATCTACATGCATACATCCACATCTCCATGCATACATCCACATCCACATTCACACTCACATCCATACATCTACATCTACATGCAAACATCCACATCTCCATGCATAATAAAATTCTTTTAATTAATCTAGGATGATAGTTCCTAGAATATGGTAGGAAATCCTCTTTTCATGCTTTGAATGAAATTATTTTATGTGTATATTTTTATAAAATTTTGCCATAGCTCCGCTACTATAACTAATAAATCTCAATTTATTTTAAAAGATAGGTTATCTTTAAGGGAATGACTAGAATGATCCCTAATTGGATCATTAACCCTTAATGGATTAAATAAAAATTAATCATAAACTAAAAGCATAGATAAAAAAAACTATTAATTTATTCTCAAGCATAGATTAATCTTGTATTAAGAAAAAGCTTTATGAAAAGCTTCATTTGGATTGAGAATGGGTCATGAGTATGACCATTTCTTAAGTGAGAGAGAGAAAAAACCATTAGGATTAAACATAAATAGAAATTTATGTAATTCTTTACTATCATTTATTAATTAACTTCAATAGCATTTCAAAAACCATACCAATTAAGCTTCTCAAGCTTGAGAGGGGTTGAGAAGAGAGAATCATTGAGAAATTATAGAAAAGATCAAAATTCACTATACTTACCTTATAATTTGCTTGATTCTTTGTTCACGGTAGAGGCCTCCAACCAATCAATTGGTTTAGTATGTTGATGGAGCCACCAATGGGGATTTAAGAAAGAGAGAAGTGTCAAAAACTAGTGAATTATTAAAGAATTCACAGTTCTTGGCTTAGGAAGAGTAGACTAACAATGCATAAGACGCTATATTTTTTTCAACAAGGGGAGGCTTCTATTTATAGGAAAAATTGAGCTCCTAACCAAACAAACTGATTCTAGAATTTTCCAAGTCAGTTTGGTTGAATTTGGACTAGATTTGGACCTAGTTTGGTTACTTTTTGATTCGGTTTGGTTCCATTTTTATTTGGTTTGGTTCAAGAGAGATGAGAGATAAAAATATCTCATTATTTTTGAGTTTAAAACTCATTCAAGCATGTGAAATATACACCTCCTTTAAAGAACTCCCCTTCCTTACATATGTGTCAAAATGGAATGATTATACCCAAAATATCTCATATTTTTAATATTGCTCATAGTTTTTTTACTAATAAACCTTGTACATTTTCGACTCTTCATCTTATGTCGGCATTTACTCATTTTTGGATACTCAATTTATCTCATTTTTTTACTAATAAACCTTGTACATTTTCAACTCTTCATCTTATGTGAGCATTTACTCATTTTTGGATACTCAATTTATCTCATTTTTTTTATATTACTCATAGTTTTTTACTAATAAACCTTTTACATTTTCAACTCTTCATCTTATGTGAAATATGCACCTCCTTTAAAGAACTCCCCTTCCTTACATATGTGTCAAAATGGAATCATTATACCCAAAATATCTCATATTTTTAATATTGCTCATAGTTTTTTACTAATAAACCTTGTACATTTTCAACTCTTCATCTTATGTGAGCATTTACTCATTTTTGGATACCCAAAATATCTCATATTTTTAATATTGCTCATAGTTTTTTACTAATAAACCTTGTACATTTTCAACTCTTCATCTTATGTGAGCATTTACTCATTTTTGGGTATCTTCTTCTACAAATTGGATTTATCTCCTCCCTACACATGGATTGATGCTATTGGCCCATAGGAACCTTAATTGGAACATATTTCAAAAATTTCTGAAAATCTAGACCCTTAGACTAAGGTCCTTTATACCCATTTCCCATTAATTTCAATTGCACATTGGAAAATTCTTTTTGAATTTCTGTTTCAGGGGAACTTATTTTAATATACTGAGTTATTTTTCTATCCAAAAATATTCATAATCTGAATATTCTCTCTCTAGAATAATTTTCTCTCTCTAGGCTAAAATAGTTAGAAACAAGGTCTTTATATTTTTGAAGAGGGATTGATTACAGGGGAAGATACTAGACATCAAAAGGGGGTGGGGGAGGAATCTTACACAAGGAGAAGTATTTTTAAAGAAAAAATAAAAAATCAAGGTTTACCCAAGGGTACAAGTTCTTGGATAAAGAGAGAACATCATCAAAGATCTAAGGGGTAAAGAGAATAAGGCTATAAAAACCTTTGGGCAAAGGTTGGATGGTTTATGGAATTTTCTCTAAGAGGGTACACGACTAGCTTTGTCATGTGATAGTGGTTTCTTATCCTCTCCACTTGCACCAGATTATCGTGGGACCATTACCTTGAATTTTGTATGCCTCGGACTTCCTTTCGATCCAAGTGGTTGCATAGATACCCTCATCATCGATGAGAGCCCTTTATCATTTCCATTTGACCCTAGGGGTCATATGATTCATGTATGGCTCTTCTGCTACATCAACATTCACACATGCATGTGATGTTTGGCTTTTGTACCTAGCAACTTGTATATGTCTTTTCTTTAGGCACGACCACCCTTCGATTTTGAGGACGAAATCAGTGTAGGAGGGGATGGATTTTAATGAAGTAGTTTTCATTGCACATGCACATGGGGAATGGGGCCTAGGTACTTGGCCTTAGGGACATTTACATGTGTACTTTTGGGGGGCCTTGGACTATATTAGGTAAAGGGCTCATGGACATTGTACCTTTTGATCATTTATACTTTCATGAGTACTCTTACACTTTTGGAGCTCTAAGCTTCCATGGTGAACTTCTCCCTGTTGAGAATCTATGTGTGTACTCCATTATGAGTGCAATAGGTACTACTCCCTATGAAGAGTGGGTCATGTGTGTACTCCATGATGATGCTAATGAGTGCAATCCCTAGTTTTCGTTCATTGCACGCATTTGGAGTAATCTTTGGGGATAAAAACCGATGAGATTGAGGAGTTTCACTCTGTACTACTCCAATGCCAATGGGAACCCTCTTGTAGTAGGAAGGAGGAAAAGAAGATAGAGAGCTAAAGGCATACCAATGTAGGATAAGACCTAGCATAGGCATATATTGTTTTTTCTTTTTGGGAAGTATGATATATGCATCTAGTGTAGTTTGTTGACGTTTTAGCATGTCCTACATGTGTTGAATAATGAATATGAAATAGCTTTGAAACTTATATAATTGTATATCTAGATCTTTATTTCCAAAAAAATCATATTGTAGATCTAGACCTTTGGGCTTTCAAATGCACCTACTATTTTCCAAAGATTTATGAACTTAGCTGAGGCCAAGGTAGCCCGACTTGAAATGTGGTTTTTCTGAGAATGGAATTGAGGGAGATCCTAAAAAAGTGGAAACTTTCTGTTAGAGGCACCTCATAATGTTAAGCAGTTGATGACATTCACACATAAGGTAACATTACAAGAGAATGAGAACATAGCCGCGCAACATAGAGAGAGAGAGATGGAAGTGACAAAGGGACCACACACAAATTTGCGATCTGACGGGGTTTACGTGGCTATTTACGTGGATATATGCGCGGCTATTTACGTGGATATATGTGCAGCTATTTGCAGCGCAAATAGCCACGTAAATATCGTCACAAATAACCATGCAAGTAGCTGCGCATATAGCCTCGCTCTATTATTAAAAAATTTGAATAATCCCGCGTTGATGCCACAATTATTTTTGCTTCCCCTTTGCTCCCTTTGCTGTACATAACCCTAAGTTTTTGAAACCCTCTCTTCCTCATGATGTCTGCACCTCACCCTTTGTCCTCTCCTCACAAAATCTCCTCCCCACTCTTTGTCCTATCTTCACAAAGTCTCCTCTCACGTCTCCTCCCAAGGAGGATTCCTTTACAAGGTAATCGAAAGTATCCTCCCAAGGACGATTCCTCACAAGGTAATCTCTATCCCACTTGTCTCTCCCACCTCTTCATATATTCATGGTTTTTGAATGGTATGTTTAGAATTAGGGTTTTTGATTAGTATTCTTTTCACTCTCTCTTTCTCTCTCTCTCTCTCATGGATAAGCTTCTTATGTTTAAAATTTTTGAACAATATTCTCTTCTCTATCTCTCTCTCTCTCTCTCTTTCTTATGCATAAGCCTAATAGGCTTATGCATAAGAGGCTTATACTTAAACCTTCTTATGCATAAGAGGCCTATACTTAAACCTCCTTATATATAAGGCTTAAACCTCCTTGTGTATCCATGCTATTCACACTTTGTATTACTAATTATTTTCTCAACTTTTTGTTTTGTTTTGTAGGTCTTCTAATCCTCTCTTTCAACTTCACCAAAAAGAGGTACATGCTTTTCTCTCTTACCTCTCTTTTCCATTTTGTATGTATGCATTAGGTTCTTAGGGCTTTTGTATGTATGCATTCCTAATCCTTTCCTCACCCTTTTGTTGGTTTTATAGGTCTTCTAATTTTCTCTTTCAACATCACCAAAAAAAGAGGTAAGTGCTTTCCTATCTTTCCTTTATTTCCTATCTTTTTATCCTCTCTTTCCTCTATTTTTATCTACCAAAAAGAGGGGTTTTGTTTTGTAGGTCCTCTATGCATAGAGCTTAATCTATGAATAGAGCTCTAATCATAGAGATTAATCTATGCATTAAGCTCTATTCGTAGAGCTTAATGCATAGATTAAGTTCTATGCATGCATTCATAATGTATAGAGATCTATGCATAGATTAAGCTTTATGCTGCATAGAGCTTACTACATGCATAGAGCTTAATCTATGCATGCATTAAGCTCTATGCATGCATTCTTGATTCATAGTCGAGGTACAGTTTAGTTTAGGCTAGCGTGGCTTGCATAGTGCTTTATGCATAAGCCTCATGTATAGCTTTATGCATAAGGCCTCATGCATAGCTTTATGCATAAGGCCTCATGCATGCTTTATGCATAAGCCTTATGCATAAGGCCTCATGCATAGCTTCTAATCTCCGTGCTTTTAATCAATAAAAGTAGGAAGGACAAGGAGCTCATGGGTATGTGGAGGAGATCATCCGGGTCAGCAAGGTGTGAGTGGTGTGCCATGAGAAAGGGAATGTTTGAGATGATCTAGAAACGTAATCTCATGGGAATGATGACCACGTATGAAAGCTTCCCGAACACACTTTTTCCAAAAAGGGTGACATTGCAAAAAATATGGCACGTGGATTATGAAATCTCCAGAAGGGCTACTTTTGGCTTTCGACGTGAAGAAGAGGAAGACAGAGAAAACTAAAGAAAAGATTGAGAGTGCGAGTGCATGTGCAAGTGTGAGTGTGAGATTTTCATGAGAGTGAGAGTGCGAGTGAGATAGCTCGGGGGTGGTCGCGTGGTCGCGTGGTTCGAGATCTTTCCTCCAAGACTGTGTCATATCAGGTTGTTGTAAGATTTCTTGATTATATATAGAATTGTTCTCTTTCTGCCTCAAAAATTTGTGCAAAATTCTATTTTCTTGAGATTGTGATTATTAAGCCCAAGACTTACAAGTTATGACTTAGATATAGCAACTAGAGATAATCTTACTAGTTAGAATGTGATAATTAATTACATTAAAAATATGGATTCATGTATGACTTGAAAGAATTAAAAGACTAAGAGAAGTTAATGATTGTTTGAATTAAAAGCTTGTTTTTATACTCGGGGTTTATTTTGATGGATTTGAATATGCTTGTCTTGAAAGATTGTGCACTAGAGATTAGTGTAAGATGATAAGTAAGACTTATGATTGCTTTGTTTTGAAATGAATGGTTGATATGCATGTGTATGATGAGACTTGAGATGATATTTTGAGATTCAAGCCAACCGTCCTTAGATAGGGAATGTCAGAGAGAGAACGAGGTTTATGCCCTTTGGGAGCCATGTGGTAGAGCCCAGAGAGGACGAGATTCAGAAAGAGGCATTTTTGGGATAGCCGCGATGTCCAATGTGGAGGTTGGGTGGACGGGCATTGGAGAAATCCCTAGATTGGGTGGATTTTGGTCATTATAACAAACAATGTTGTCGAGCATGGTGATGATGATAGAATATTTGAGATAGACACATACATGGCGATTGATTGAGATGCTATGTTTTAATTGATAGAGCTTTCTATTATGTGAATGTTTGTTTTAGATTCTATGATTCTTTGTTTATGTGATAATAATCTTGGGTATGGCAAGCATGCTTATTTTGCTATTTGAGAGGTTTGATTTGATTATATTACTATGTAGAAATAGCACAATTAAGTGAGTTTCAATGCTTGCTTAGATTAAGTTATACGATTCAGATATGGCTAGATTTGGGACCGTCTCACAGTCAATGGGTGTATATAAGTTGAAAATCGAAATGCTAGAATTACCTTCATAAGTGCTTTTATTGATACACTTTCAGCTTATGATATGATGCCATGAGATCATGAAGACATGATCATTGAGGATAATTTGGATGTGCATACAATCGTTGTTGACACAAGGGATGATGTATCATGTGATGATGTACATGCCTATGAGAATGCAAACGAGGATAAGGATTATACACATGGTGGAGACATGTGCATTGTTGGTCATTGTGACATTAGGCATCATGATGATGATGCTCATGCAAGTGTTTATGACTCATCTACTATCATTACTAGTGTGATGAGGAGAGCATCTATGTTATGTGGATGATGGTAGTGTGTGTACACATGCTACGTATGATGAGGATGAGTGCTATGATGCTAGTGAGAATGTGGATGACATTGATGATGTGGATGACATTGATGATATGGATGAGATCGATGATGAGGCTACTTATGCATTTAGTATTGAGAAGCTATTGGGTACCGCATGGAGGTTCTATGATGGGAACCCAATCTAGGACCCTTTTTTGAGAGATGAGTGGAGATTCTATGATTGTGACTTCTACGAGGGTTATGCAAACAATGATGAGGATTATGCCTTGGTACATATGGATTATGCTCAGGTAGTCACTTGTGATGTGCATCATGCCTATGGACCTATGTACGGTGATGGATGCGCAGTGAGGACATGGATTTACATTTGATGGAGCATGTTATGCAGTATGAGGCATTCTCTTTTGAGGCTCATGGATGTCAATACATTGGATGTATCTCATTGATGGATGTGGTGCATTATACCATCCATTTGATCTAGGAGGAGGCATGAATGATACAGTCATGGGTCACGCATGGAATGAAATTTCCATTCGACCTAGGCATCATTATCAATAGCCTCACCATCAATGACATCCTTTTATCCTTTCCATTTGATCCCGGAGGGCTTCGTGTGGACATGACTTCGATGCGGATGCACCTAGGCCATGAGCGCATTTTTAGCTTTTGTATATGTTTTGTGCATGACCACCCTTCAATTTCGAGGATAAAATCAATGTAGGAGGGGATGGTTTGTAATGAAGTAGATTTGGTTGCACATGCACATGCACATGGGGGATGGGGCCTAGGCATTTGGTCTTAGTGTCATTTACATGTGTACTTTTGGGGGCCTTGGGCTATAAGACACATAGGGCTCATGGGCATTGTACAACCTCTTGATAATTTTGACTTTACCTTTATTGGAGCTCTTATGCCCAAGCTTCTATGGTGTTCTTCTCCCTTAGAGATGAAGTTGGTTACTACACCCATGTTATCTACTCCATGTCATGAGTGGGTCTTTTACTTTCTTGCATGCTTATATTGTTTTGTTTGGTATATTTTAGCTCAGATGCATCTATTATTGATATCATTTACTAGGATTAATGTGTTTAATCAACATGTGTGTGCTGGTGTGATATGGTGAGGATTAATGTGTTTAATTAGGTGTGTGCAATGCCAAATATTATTTTGGATGTAGGTGAAGAATGAGCTGATTATGTGTCAATCGTGGTGAAACATGTGTTGCACCACTTTGGGATATTTTTGAAGACATGTGAAAACCTTTTATGGTTTCATATTTAGGCATCAATATTTTTGTAAGGCTAAGGTCTTATACCTTTGTATATACCAAGTAGTATTTTATACTTTTGTTAGGCCCAAGACTTCATATTAATTCTTTCTATATTTTTGTAGAGCTTGCATGCTCATAAACTCAAAAGCACTTGTGGCGTTTTTTTTTTGGAATTATCTTTTTGGAGTACAAGTGCTTTCTCTAATATATATATATATGGGAGAGTGGTACAAGGGCCATAATCTACCCAGGGGAGATTGAACCCACTCTTGTGTCGAGACTGATCTCTTCTATATTCTCCAACTCTCTCTTATCTATTTTATTTGGTTTATAAAGGTTTATGCTTTTAATTTGTCCAAGTATATATTATGATCTAATGTTTGTGCTAAGAGATTAGAGTTTCCTTCTCCAAGTGTCTTAAGGTCATGAAAGTGGTATCATAGACTTGGGGACCACTGAAGGAGAAGGATTTTTAAAGAGAAACTAAAAAATCAAGGTTTACCCAAGGGTACAAGTGCTTGGATAAAGAGAGAACATCATCAAAGATCTAAAGGGTAAAGAGAATAAGGCTATCAAAGATCTAAAGGGTAAAGAGAATAAGGCTATCAAAACATTTGGGCAAAGGTTGGATGGTTTATGGAATTTTTTCTAAGCCATTACATCAAGAACCAGATCAAAGGCTAGAGTCCAATATCAACTTTTTCAAAACCACCTTTGCAAAAATTTAAAACGATCCCTCTTTTTGCAAAACCAACTTCTTCAATTCTCAATCCCTCAAGGATCAAGTCTTATGAATGAGATCAACACGCAAAGTGATTTAATCCTCTAATCACTGAATTGCTAACCTCATCTCATAGAAGAAGTCTATATTCAAGGGCTCATAATCTCTTGCATCAATTTGTTTTTTTTTTAAGAAGGGATTTGTGCCCTGGGGGCTACTGCTATTTTTTTTTCCTTTAATTTCTCTTTTTGCTTCTTCGCGCACAGCCGCAAACTGATTCTTCTTTCTCCTTAAATTTTTTTTGCCATGGCCCACTAGCTTCCTCTCCTCACCTTAAACCGATTCACAGTGGCCACTTTGCTTCTTTTTGCATTGTTTGCTAAGCACTACCTGATTAAGCGCTTTGTTTTAATAAGCTTAACTATAAAGCTTTTGTAAAAGCTTTAAAGATTTAAGCTAAAAGCTTTACATTACTAGCTTTGTGTAAAAGCTCACAACCCACAAAAAAAAAAGAAGCTCCAAAAAAAATGATATGGGTATATTATGTTCTCCCATTTCTTATAGATATACTCTCATCTAGTCTCTCTCTCTCCCCCCTCTCTCTCTCTTCCTCCCTCTCCCTCTCTCTCTCTCTCTCTCTCTCTCTCTCTCTCTCTTGGATTAACTCGTTGTTTGTATAACATGAACATTTTGCAAGAGAGGCTGGAGAGAAAGAAGAGATTTGCACTCATGATGGATTACCAACGGCACTAAAAGGGACTACCACCATAGAAGGTTGGGAAAGTAGCTTTCAAAGTATGATTATGATTCTAAAAAAGTTAATTATAGGGGTTTGGTCCATTGTCCTTTATACCTAGCTCTCATTTCACACTATAACCCTCCTTAGTCTTGATGAGTAGATGTCAATGAGCCCAAATATATCCAAGAGAGTAATACATCCTTTATGGAGCCAATGATTCCAAATGTGTCCACCAAGAGAGTAATCCATCATGTATGGATTACTATGTCTAAGAGAGTAATCCATCCTGTATGGACCCACCAATGCCTAACAAATAGCCACCAAAGAAAGCCCTCCAAATATGTACCATGAGGTTATATGTCTAATATGAAATTCCCAATCATGTACATGTATAAATTTCAAAAATGAGGCCTCCAAAATTGTCAATATCAAAAAAATTTCAACAAGCATTAACCTCATGTTTTTTCTTCCAAGACCTTATGCCATGCTTCTCAAAACCTCATCATGACCCTCAAATATACAATTTGGCTAACATGAAGCTTCTTCATCTGGTAGTCCCCTCCGTTTGATGAGACATTTATCCGTGGTATGCTTTTGAAGTACCTTCTCCCTTGTACCCAACACCTTATATGTACATACTCAATTCATTCTCAATGACACCCTCCTCATTCATGGGAGGTAATTCCTCATGGACTTTCACCTCTTGTCTCACATACAAATTCAAATTTAAAATATCAAAGACATCATGAGTTCTTGTAGTAGGTGGAAGTAGTAGCTGATAGGCTAATTCACCAACCCTTCTAACCACTTGATAAGGAATATAAATCATTTCTTCAATTATATTGGTATCCTACAAGCATCCTCATATTGTTTCATCCTTACTTAGGCACTCTTCATATTCTCTTTACATTGATGGAGGAGCGCTTGATTCACCATCTCTTATTTGAATGCAACCATCAGCACATTGCTTCACAACTTGTCATCTCCACTGGTGACATATTAACCATAATCTCACCATGCATGCTTCCTTAACTATAGGAGGCAACGCTTGTAGCACTGGAGTGACCTAAAAAAAGTAAATTCGTGTTGTGTCAAACATGTTAGGAAACATCAAAAATACGTTTTGGAAAAACGTTGGACAATCCAAAACAAATCCAAAGGTAAAAAAGAAATTCTCAAACTTGTCGGAGGCATCTGTAGGACCATCAAATGCCCCATACTAAAAGAGAGAGAAAATTTAGTTTTGAAAATTTATGTGAACCAAAATATCTCTTTTGGTGCGAGGGATTTGTAAAGAAAAATAGACGGCTAATAAAATGCAAAAGAAGTGAGAGTTTTAGAGATCAAGTTAATAATGAAGCTACTTAATAGATGTTGACTTCTGAATTAGATAGTAAAATCCTTTTGAGGTCATGAGATATACATGTGACCTATAAATTCATTGTACTACTAGTATTTAAAAAATAGACATTTACAATGTTCTTTTAACCAATAGAGTATAGCTAAGGAAAATTTGTTGCTATAAGATTCCATATATTCTAGTTATAAAATCCGCATTTAGAGTAATTTTTTAGGGTAAAAATCGATTAAATTGAGGAGTTTCACTCTCTCCAATGCCAATGGGTACCCTCCTGTAGTAGGAGGGAGGAAAAGAAGATAGAGAGCTAAAGGCATGCAATTGTAGGACCAGACCTAGAAGTCTCTTGTGTTATGGAATCACTTCATTTACTTGGGTGCCCGCCCACAAATTGAGCGATTCATATGCTCACTTTGTGCTCCAAACAAAGTAATTCAGTAGTGAAACAAAATATCCTTAATCTCTTTTGTCTCTTAAATACAGTGATGAAGTGGAATTTTTTGGGGTTATATATTTCATATAGAATGTTTGGAGGAGTTATTAGCATGGTGTATTCATACAGTGTAGGCTTTCTTTTGGGAAAGTTTGAAGGCTTCTAGGGTAGTAGTATAGTCATGGAGCCTAGGCATATATTGTTTTTTATTTTTGGGAAGTATGATATACGCATCTAGTGTAGTTTGTTGAGGTTTTAGCATGTTCTATATGTGTTGAATGATGCACGTGCTATATGTACTGAATGTTGTCATGTCCTATATGTGTTGAATGTTGCCATGTTCTATATGTGCTTATATTATTTTTGGAAAGTATGCTATACGCATGTTGTATATGTGCTTATATTGTTTTGTTTTTTGGAAGTATGCTATATTGAGCATCTAGTGTAGTTTTTTGAGATTTTCTCGGGGGGTCACTCATAATATGTAAGCATAGAATGTGGGTTTAATAGAAGGGCATTTTAAATTTCATTTTTTACCCATTTTTTACATATAGAAGGGTACCATTTAAAAGGGATGTTATTCATAGGTTAAATAGAAAAAGGAGATGCTTTATTCATGAAAATTTATAGATAAGGAATTCCTGAAATAGGCCTTGAACACACGTGATATAGAGGGTTTACTTATAGATAACCCCCCAAGGGGATTTTAGCATGTTTTCTATGTGGTGCACGCTGCCTAGTTTTATATTTGTTTCCTTTAAGGCCTTTTAAGTTTTAAGAATTTTCACATTCATGTTAATTGTGTATTTACACGCTACATGAACTAGTGGCTACTTGAGATTGTTGGATATATATTCTTGTGAATTTTTACTTTACATTTTGTTGTTTGGGGTTTTAGCATGTTGTATGTATGTTGTCATTTTGTTACTTTAGATCTTGTTGTTTATGTTTTATTCATGCAGTGTAGGCTTCTTGAGTAGTCTTATATTGTATTATCTTTCTGAAAGTATGCCATACCCATGTAGTGTGGTTTTTTTGGGTTTTAACATTTTCTATATGTGATGAATACTACCAAGTTTTATCTTTGCTTCCTTCAACAACTTTTAAGTTTTAAAAATTCTTACATTCATGTTAATTGTGTATTTTCAATTTACATGTTGGCGGCTACTTAAGATTATTGGATGTATGTGGTTGTCATTGGTCACTTCAGATTTTGTTGTTTTATGTTTTACAGTTTTGTGCTTAATGCTTTAGGATTTAGGATTTAGATAGTGCTTTATTTATAATATACTTGATATTCACTCGAGAAAATATAAAACTCCTTTTGTTTTATGCTTTGGATTTTTTTTGTTTAGTGCTGCTTAGCATGTACTTGACACCCACTTGGGAAAATATAAAACTCCCAACCTATCTTAAAGGTTGGTAGAGCTATAAGTACAAAAAAGATCAAAATACAAAATCCAAAAACTTGGCATTTAAAAAATCAAATACCAATTCCCAGTCCACTCGCATTACATGAGGTATTTAAAAACAATTTACAAAGACATACAAAACAGCTACAACATCATGGCATCACTAAGTGTTTGGGCCAGGTATCACAAACCCATACCTAATATAAGCGTGCTTATTGAAATTCTTCAAGAAAGAATATTAACTAAATTCATCATTTTTGGAGACTTTTACATTGGCACGTATCAAACAAACGAAGCAACTAGAAGTTTACAAGCATTCATATATCTTCTAAAAGACTACATGGGAACATCTTTTGCCTATTGGAGGGACCATTTAGCTATTTCTTATATATATATATTATATTAATAAAGGTGATAACACGATCATAACTAAAGAATTATGTTTTTGCAAACACTTAGCAATTACAATATAATTCTACATATGAAACTTGTTAGTGGTACATATAATAAAAAAAGTAATGCCACAATCAATTAACCAAACAAAAAATTTTACAAACATTTAGAAAATAACATATGGAACTTGTTAGTGGGAGCACCAAATTGCACGTTTGAAGTAATCAACTTTTATTTGAAGCTACACGGCCTTCTATAAAAACGCGGCAGCCCTCCTTCCTTCCCACACAGTCACATACGCATCCACCAATTCACGAGACATGGGTAGTAAAGCTTATAAGATGCTTGGGATAGTTACGTGGGTGGTGATCGCCTTTGCTTGCGCCGAATCAACAGGCCGACACCTAGGTACGTCGTGAAACAATAATCTTCATTCTCAAGTATCGTAGGATAGGACATGCATGCATCTCTATTATATCGGGCATGCATCCATATTATATACACCTCAATCGGGTGCAGACAATGTGGCCAAACAGTCGGGCGTGTCCACCAGCCCCGATGACATGCGCATGGCGGCAGCAGGCAGCATAGACATGGCCAAACAGTCGGGTATGGCGGCTGCAGGCAGCATAGACAATTTGCAGCCAAACGACGATTGCATAGGAAGAGGAGGAACCTGCACTTTCCATCCAATGAGCTGCTGCGGTTCAATGGGTTGCTTGTACATTGGCCTGTTTCCTCCTAATGCCATTTGCTTCTAGGTCGTGCAAAGGAAGCAAAGTGAGTATGCTCTCGCCTTATCATTCTTCAGTACACACTGTACCTCGCCGTCCACAGCTATGTAGAGATGCTCTCTGTAGAAAGTGTGTAAACGCCCTCGTCATGATACTTTTCTGTGTGTACTGGCTAATTCTTCTCTTCTGTTTTTTCACATGAGCAGGTCATGTTGGAATGCGATTCATAGCATTCTTCCGAGCATTGCTTCCTCAAAAATAAAATAAAACATGGCTGTATAAGGTGGCCAAGGGAAATGGTCTACTAGACATTGTTATGCCCATGGGAATGCAATGTTCTCCCATTTCCTATAGATATAATAAAATACAAGGTAGCCAAGAGAAATGGTCTAGTAGACATTGTTATGCTCATGGGTATATAATGTTCTCCCATTTCTTATAGATATACTCTTATCTAATCTTTTTCTCTCTCTCTCTTAACTCGTTGTTTGTGCAATGCAACAAGTTATTGTCTTAAGTCTTCTTGCTCATACTAGATCTTTCTTATTCTCTTGTACATTTTGCCATGTTTTCTGATCTCTTGTAGTTAATCTCTCACGCACCTCACGTGATGCTGGCTTGTTTTTGCACTCATTAGTTCATGAACATTTTGTACACAACGAAAATCACGCCGCACCTTTTCTATCATCTCTGAGAACAAATATGTGACCCATCTACAATCTCTTATTCTGCATAAAATTTCCTTTCTCATCATAAAATAGATTTGTGAGCCACCTTGTGACCATACAACAAAATTGCAAAAGCTTTTTTAAAGAAAATAAACTTCTAGCTGTATCACATAAAAAAAATAATTAATAATATCAATCACCCAGGACCTGCACTTAATCCTGCTATTTTTACATAGAAATACAATCAAATCAACCTTCTCAAATAGCAAACAAACATGCATGCCCTATCCAAGGTTCTTATCACATAAGAAAAGAATCATGTAATCTCAAGCAAACATTCACATGAAATAAATCTCTATCAATTACATCATAGCATCACAATCAATCACAATGTATGTGTCTATCTCAAGATTCTATCATCATCACAATCAATCACAATCAATCACAATGTATGACTAGCCATCTTGTCCATGCTCGACAAGATGGCTAGTCATAATGACCAAAATCCAGCCAATGTAGGGCTTTCTCCGATGCTTGTCCACCCAACCTCCACACTGGACATTGCGGCTATCCCGGGTATGCCTCTTTCTGAATCTCGTCCTCTCTGGGTTCTACCACATGGCTCCCAGAGGGCATAAATCTCGCTCTATGTCCGGCATTCCCTGTCTAAGGAAGACCGGCCCGAATCTCAAAATCTCACACCGAGTCTCATCATACACATGCATATCAATCATTAATCCACATGCATATCAATCATTCATTTCAAAACAAAGCAATCACAAGTCATTCTTATCATCTTACACAGATAATCTCTAATCCACAGCCTTTCAAGACAAGCATATTCAAATTTAATCAAAATCAACCTCAAGTATAGAAAAAAAAATTATTTCAAATAGTCATTAACTTCTCTTAGTCTTTGAATTATCATGTTCTAACTAGTAAGATTATCTCTAGTTGCTATATCTAAGTCATAACTATGCTTAGGTATTAGTCCATTTGGTCTATTTAGACAAGGTAGTCAATCTTGATAGATAAATGCTTCGCAAAACAATCCCCTTATGAAGGTTTTACCTAGAATCTAGTCATAAACTAGTAAAATATTCTATTTTCTAATTCTTTATCTCCAAAAGTGTTTATTCTATGAGTCTTCAAACTAAGGCGATCATTTATAATTAACAAATTCAACCGTTAAGCGTTCCATACCTCAACTCAGATTCTCTCATATATATACTTAACGATATATTTATTTAATCTCAAAAGAATTTAAAGAAAAATAATAGAAAGAGTATTCGTATACTTCTCCGATATATTTGCTGATGTCTTAATTGATTGGGAATCCATGTCTACTCTCTTCCACAAGTTGTGGAAGAGCTGTTTGTAGATTTGGCAAGCCTCTTATATCTGCTAGGGGGTGTCAGGGCTACAATGTGCAACAGGTATAACTTCACGCATAGTTATCAGATATTAGTCATGTGGGTACTTAAAATTACCAGAACGCATGCGTTCTACAACCCATAGCTAGGCAGAATCTCCAAAATGAGCTGTATGTGAAAGTTGACTACAAAAAATGGTCATAGTTTAACTTTTTTTATCAAATTTCGATTTGCATGTCCATCTACACACTTTTAAAGGCTTCCTTTGATTCAAGTATACTAACTAATTGAAAACTCGATCTTGAATTTTTACTTAATTTTAACACTTAGAATCTTCACTACTTAAAAACCACTGAAAACCTGCTGGAATTCATTACTGAAATCTGTAGCATCCAAAACCTAGGATTATCTTTAATCATAACCTAGTTATTCTCAGAGGTATGTTACAATCTTTCGCTATGTGGGCCTACGAGACAACTACGAGAGTAGCTACAAAATTTTCACATACCACCTAGTTTTTGGGAAGGAAGCCCTAATGCCCATTGAAGTGGAAATCCTCAGTTTGCAATTTGTGTTAAAACATCACAAGAAAGACATAGATGAATATAAAGAGAGGTTGAGCTGTTCAAGCTGGCTAGGGAGGAAGCTCTAGACACACCATTCAGCTGAGCAATAAGAGGGATGAGCCGTTCAATGAGACAGTGAAGGATAAAGGCATTAAGGAGGGGGATCTTGTGCTTGGGTACAAAATCAAATTGGATAACAATTTCCAAACAAAATTCCCAATCAAGTAGAAAGGTCCTTTGAAAGTTATGCACATTTATGAGAAAGAAACTTAGTAGGTGGTAGATCTCGATGATCAACTTCATTCAAAGATAGTAAATGGCTACAGATTAAATCCATATTGATGCAGAGTCATGACAGTCCAGAAAGATTCAGAGACAATAGATGAAGACTTGCTTGATAATGAAGTTGCTGTTACAGACAAGCATGAAGACGGTTGTTGGGAGTTGGATGTATTGTTTGATGAGGAGTGCTTCAAAGAGTCCATAACAAGTGGTTGAACATAAATGCTCCAACCATGGGGGGTTTGGCAAAAGATGAGAGGTTTTTTTTGTGGCCAAGGGGATATGCTCCATGAAAATCCTCATCCCAACCCAAAGGGAATAAAATAATACATTGGGAATGATTAGGGAACTTAAGAAAACATAGGATCTTACATGAGTAGTTTCTCTTTGGTAACTGATTGTAAACAATTGATGTTAGAAATGTTTCATGGTGGTTAGCCGACAAGATTGGGTAGAGTAGGTGAGAATATGCATGGAGATATATTAGAGTTGCACACGAAAAAGAGGGGCGTGTAAGTAACTCTAGCATGGAGAGAGAGAGAGAGAGAGAGAGCAGTGTGGAAGCTTTTGCGTGTTCAAGAAGTTCTTGCTCTGAGGAGAGAGCTAGTGTTTGGACGTGAAGATTGTGGGGAGAAGCTGGTTGGTTATATGTAGGCTTGCTCTATGTTGAAGGCGACTAGTAATTGTTGAGAATACTTGATCTTCCCCCCAGAGCAAGGGATTGCAGGAGTGGTTGACTATTCTACCTTGGTGACTGTGTCCTACAATCTCACTGAGTGCAACACTGATGAAACTTGGGCAAGTCTAAGGATTGCTATAGAATATATAGTGTTGCTGATGTTGTGCAAACTTGAGTATATATGTTTAAGTTCTTGTAGTAGGTAGAAGTAGTAGCTGATAGGCTAATTAACCAACCCTTCTCACCACTTGATAAGGAATATAAAATCATTTCTTCAATTATATTGGTATCCTACAAGCATCCTCATATTGTTTCATCCTTACTTAGGCACTCTTCATATTCTCTTTACATTGATGGAGGAGCGCTTACATCTTCTCAACTTCTTCCTTTGCATTTGGATTAACCATCTCTTGTTTGAATGCAACCATCAGCACATTCACCTTATTACGATACATTCCTTCACAACTTGTCACCTCCACTAGTGACATATTAACCATACTCTCACCATTCATGCTTCCGTAACTATGGGAGGCAACGCTTACAGCACTGGAGTGACCTGAAAAAAGTAAATTGGTGTTGTGTCAAACATGTTAGGAAACATCAAAAATGCGTTTTGGAAAAACGTTGGACAATCCAAAAAAAACAGAAGGAAAAAAAGAAATTCTCAAACTTGTTGGAGGCATCTGTAGGACCGTCAAATGCCCCATACTAAAAGGGAGAGAATTTTTAGTTTTAAAAATTTATTTGAACCAAAATATCTCTTTTGATGCAAGGGATTTGTAAAGCAAAATAGACGGCTAATCAAATGCAAAAGGAGTGATAATTTTAGAGATCAAGTTAATAATGAAGCTACTTAATAGATGTGGACTTATGAATTAGATAATGAAATCCTTTTGAGGTCATGTAGCTTATCAAAAAATTGGCTTGTATATCCTTTTCTTTTGGAAAGACCTCGATAACAAAAACAATTTCTACTCTATGGAGAAGGGAGGAGATATACATGTGACCTATAAATTCATTGTACTACTAGTGTTTAAAAAATAGACATTTACAATGTTTTTTTAGCAAATAGAATGGAGCTAAGGAAAATTTGTTGCTATAAGATTCCATATATTCTAGTTATAAAATCCACATTTAGAGTAATTTTTGAGGGTTTACTTATAGATAACCCCCCAAGGGGATTTGTAGCATGTTTTCTATGTGGTGCACACTGCCTAGTTTTATATTTGTTTCCTTTAACGCCTTTTAAGTTTTAATAATTTTCACATTCATGTTAATTGTGTATTTACACGTTACATGAACTAGTGGCTATTTGAGATTTTTGGATGTATATTCTTGTGAATTTTCACTTTAGATTTTGTTGTTTGGGGTTTTAGCATGCTGTATGTATACTGTCATTTTGTTACTTTAGATGTTGTTGTTTATGTTTTTTTCATGCAGTGTAGGCCTCTAGAGTAGTCTTATATTGTATTATCTTTTCGGGAAGTATGCCATACCCATGTAGTGTGGTTTTTTTTTGTTTTAACATTTTCTATATGTGATGAATACTACCAAGTTTTATCTTTGCTTCCTTCAACAACTTTTAAGTTTTAAAAATTCTTACATTCATGTTAATTGTATATTTTCAATTTACATGTTGGCGGCTACTTAAGATTATTGGATGTATGTGGTTGTCATTGGTTACTTTAGATTTTGTTGTTTTATGTTTTACAGTTTTGTGCTTAATGCTTTAGGATTTAGTGATAATGCTTTAGGAATTAGGATTTAGATAGTGCTTTATCTATAATAAACACTTTTGGAGAGGTAAAGAACCATCACTAAGACATGCTTTATAGAGCATTAGAAGTCCTAAAACTTTGTAGTTTTGACTTCTCTCTAATTCTAAATATATTGAAAGATATTACTCTCCCAAAGAGACCAGCTGTTAGGCTTTGCCTTAGACATTTCTATCAAGATTGACTACCTTGTCTCTATATAGACCGGATGGAGTAATACGTAAGCATAGTTATGTGACGCTTCATAACTTCAGATAAATATTTTTCATAAATTCTTGTTGTAGAAAGTGTGTAGAATGTTTTGTTAGGACATTTTTGACAAAATTTTATGTTGCAGGAAATTTTTTGGTTTTGGTCATTTTAAGGTAGTTGCCATTTTTGTGGGTGAGTTTTGATTAGGTTAGAGGTGGAATTAGGAGAAGTTTTCTATGAGAGAGTTTTTACGTTTTGTACATAGAAGAACTTTACTGAAGTGAAATCTCTGTGATTCACATTATTTCACATCCGTTTAATGACTCCAAAGCGGGTTTTGAGTGGTTTTGCACTAAAAATGTGCCTAGATTTTCGTGTCAACATTGCAGGTCCTAAACGGAGGTCAACAATAAAGATTTAGCCTCAGACGAAGAGATACAAAGTCGAATAGAAGGATGGAATGTTCGAGATAAGCTATTGAGCATCCTCATCGGGTCAGCAAGGTGTGAGTGGTGTGCCATGAGAAAGGGAATGTTTGAGATGATCTAGAAACGTAATCTCATGGGAATGATGACCACGTATGAAAGCTTCCCGAACACACTTTTTCCAAAAAGGGTGACATTGCAAAAAATATGGCACGTGGATTATGAAATCTCCAGAAGGGCTACTTTTGGCTTTCGACGTTCACGAAGAAGAGGAAGACAGAGAAAACTAAAGAAAAGATTGAGAGTGCGAGTGCATGTGCAAGTGTGAGTGTGAGATTTTCATGAGAGTGAGAGTGCGAGTGAGATAGCTCGGGGGTGGTCGCGTGGTCGCGTGGTTCGAGATCTTTCCTCCAAGACTGTGTCATATTAGGTTGTTGTAAGATTTCTTGATTATATATAGAATTGTTCTATTTCTGCCTCAAAAATTTGTGCAAAATTCTATTTTCTTGAGATTGTGATTATTAAGCCCAAGACTTACAAGTTATGACTTAGATATAGCAACTAGAGATAATCTTACTAGTTAGAACGTGATAATTAATTACATTAAAAATATGGATTCATGTATGACTTGAAAGAATTAAAAGACTAAGAGAAGTTAATGATTGTTTGAATTAAAAGCTTGTTTTTATACTCGGGATTTATTTTGATGGATTTGAATATGCTTGTCTTGAAATATTGTGCACTAGAGATTAGTGTAAGATGATAAGTAAGACTTATGATTGCTTTGTTTTGAAATGAATGGTTGATATGCATGTGTATGATGAGACTTGAGATGATATTTTGAGATTCAAGCCAACCGTCCTTAGATAGGGAATGTCAGAGAGAGAACGAGGTTTATGCCCTTTGGGAGCCATGTGGTAGAGCCTAGAGAGGACGAGATTCAGAAAGAGGCATACCTGGGATAGCCGCGATGTCCAATGTGGAGGTTGGGTGGACGGGCATTGGAGAAATCCCTAGATTGGGTGGATTTTGGTCATTATAACTAACCATGTTGTCGAGCATGGTGATGATGATAGAATATTTGAGATAGACACATACATGGCGATTGATTGAGATGCTATGTTTTAATTGATAGAGATTTCTATTATGTGAATGTTTGTTTTAGATTCTATGATTCTTTGTTTATGTGATAATAATCTTGGGTATGGCAAGCATGCTTATTTTGCTATTTGAGAGGTTTGATTTGATTATATTACTATGTAGAAATAGCACAATTAAGTGAGTTTCAATGCTTGCTTAGATTAAGTTATACGATTCAGATATGGCTAGATTTGGGACCGTCTCACAGTCAATGGTGGGTGTATATAAGTTGAAAATTGAAATGCTAGAATTACCTTCATAAGTGCTTTTATTGATACACTTTCAGCTTATGATATGATGCCATGAGATCATGAAGACATGATCATTGAGGATATTTTGGATGTGCATACAATCGTTGTTGACACAAGGGATGATGTATCATGTGATGATGTACATGCCTATGAGAATGCAAATGAGGATAAGGATTATACACATGGTGGAGACATGTACATTGTTGGTCATTGTGACATTAGGCATCATGATGATGATGCTCATGCAGGTGTTTATGACTCATCTACTATCATTACTAGTGTGATGAGGAGAGCATCTATGTTATGTGGATGATGGTAGTGTGTGTACACATGCTACGTATGATGAGGATGAGTGCTATGATGCTAGTGAGAATGTGGATGACATTGATGATGTGGATGACATTGATGATATGGATGAGATCGATGATGAGGCTACTTATGCATTTAGTATTGAGAAGCTATTGGGTACCGCATGGAGGTTCTATGCTGGGAACCCAATCTAGGACCCTTTTTGAGAGATGAGTGGAGATTCTATGATTGTGACTTCTACGAGGGTTATGCAGACAATGATGAGGATTATGCCTTGGTACATATGGATTATGCTCAGGTAGTCACTTGTGATGTGGATCATGCCTATGGACCTATGTACGGTGATGGATGCGCAGTGAGGACATGGATTTACATTTGATGGAGCATGTTATGCAGTATGAGGCATTCTCTTTTGAGGCTCATGGATGTCAATACATTGGATGTATCTCATTGATGGATGTGGTGCATTATACCATCCATTTGATCTAGGAGGAGGCATGAATGATACAGTCATGGGTCACGCATGGAATGAAATTTCCATTCGACCTAGGCATCATTATCAATAGCCTCACCATCAATGACATCCTTTTATCCTTTCCATTTGATCCCGGAGGGCTTCATGTGGACATGACTTCGATGCGGATACACCTAGGCCATGAGCGCATTTTTAGCTTTTGTATATGTTTTGTGCATGACCACCCTTCAATTTCGAGGATAAAATCAATGTAGGAGGGGATGGTTTGTAATGAAGTAGATTTGGTTGCACATGCACATGCACATGGGGGATGGGGCCTAGGCATTTGGTCTTAGTGTCATTTACATGTGTACTTTTGGGGGCCTTGGGCTATAAGACACATAGGGCTCATGGGCATTGTACAACCTCTTGATAATTTTGACTTTACCTTTATTGGAGCTCTTATGCCCAAGCTTCTATGGTGTTCTTCTCCCTTAGAGATGAAGTTGGTTACTACACCCATGTTATCTACTCCATGTCATGAGTGGGTCTTTTACTTTCTTGCATGCTTATATTGTTTTGTTTGGTATATTTTAGCTTAGATGCATCTATTATTGATATCATTTACTAGGATTAATGTGTTTAATCAACATGTGTGTGCTGGTGTGATATGGTGAGGATTAATGTGTTTAATTAGGTGTGTGCAATGCCAAATATTATTTTGGATGTAGGTGAAGAATGAGCTGATTATGTGTCAATCGTGGTGAAACATGTGTTGCACCACTTTGGGATATTTTTGAAGACATGTGAAAACCTTTTATGGTTTCATATTTAGGCATCAATATTTTTGTAAGGCTAAGGTCTTATACCTTTGTATATACCAAGTAGTATTTTATACTTTTGTTAGGCCCAAGACTTCATATTAATTCTTTCTATATTTTTGTAGAGCTTGCATGCTCATAAACTCAAAAGCACTTGTGGCGTTTTTTTTTGGAATTATCTTTTTAGAGTACAAGTGCTTTTTCTAATATATATATATATATATGGGAGAGTGGTACAAGGGCCATAATCTACCCAGGGGAGATTGAACCCACTCTTGTGTCGAGACTGATCTCTTCTATATTCTCCAACTCTCTCTTATTTATTTTATTTGGTTTATAAAGGTTTATGCTTTTAATTTGTCCAAGTATATATTATGATCTAATGTTTGTGCTAAGAGATTAGAGTTTCCTTCTCCAAGTGTCTTAAGGTCATGAAAGTGGTATCATAGATTTGGGGACCACTGAAGGAGAAGGATTTTTAAAGAGAAACTAAAAAATCAAGGTTTACCCAAGGATACAAGTGCTTGGATAAAGAGAGAACATCATCAAAGATCTAAAGGGTAAAGAGAATAAGGCTATCAAAGATTTAAAGGGTAAAGAGAATAAGGCTATCAAAACATTTGGGCAAAGGTTGGATGGTTTATGGAATTTTTTCTAAGCCATTACATCAAGAACCAGATCAAAGGCTAGAGTCCAATATCAACTTTTTCAAAACCACCTTTGCAAAAATTTAAAACGATCCCTCTTTTTGCAAAACCAACTTCTTCAATTCTCAATCCCTCAAGGATCAAGTCTTATGAATGAGATCAACACGCAAAGTGATTTAATCCTCTAATCACTAAATTGCTAACCTCATCTCATAGAAGAAGTCTATGTTCAAGGGCTCATAATCTCTTGCATCAATTTGTTTTTTTTAAAGAAGGGATTTGTGCCATGTGGGCTACTGCTAATTTTGTTTTTCCTTTAATTTCTCTTTTTGCTTCTTCGCGCACAGCCGCAAACGGATTCTTCTTTCTCCTTAAATTTTTTTTGCCATGGCCCACTAGCTTCCTCTCCTCACCTTAAACCAATTCACAGTGGCCACTTTGCTTCTTTTTGCATTGTTTGCTAAGCACTACCTGATTAAGCGCTTTGTTTTAATAAGCTTAACTATAAAGCTTTTGTAAAAGCTTTAAAGATTTAAGCTAAAAGCTTTACATTACTAGCTTTGTGTAAAAGCTCACAACCCACAAAAAAAAAGAAGCTCCAAAAAAAATGATATGGGTATATTATGTTCTCCCATTTCTTATAGATATACTCTCATCTAGTCTCTCTCTCTCCCCCCTCTCTCTCTCTTCCTCCCTCTCCCTCTCTCTCTCTCTCTCTCTTGGATTAACTCGTTGTTTGTATAACATGAACATTTTGCAAGAGAGGCTGGAGAGAAAGAAGAGATTTGCACTCATGATGGAGTACCAACGGCACTAAAAGGGACTACCACCATAGAAGGTTGGGAAAGTAGCTTTCAAAGTATGATTATGATTCTAAAAAAGTTAATTATAGGGGTTTGGTCCATTTTCCTTTATACCTAGCTCTCATTTCACACTATAACCCTCCTTAGTCTTGATGAGTAGATGTCAATGAGCCCAAATATATCCAAGAGAGTAATACATCCTCTATGGAGCCAATGATTCCAAATCTGTCCACCAAGAGAGTAATCCATCATGTATGGATTACTATGTCTAAGAGAGTAATCCATCCTGTATGGACCCACCAATGCCTCACAAATAGCCACCAAAGAAAGCCCTCCAAATATGTACCATGAGGTTATATGTCTAATATGAAATTCCCAATCATGTACATGTATAAATTTCAAAAATGAGGCCTCCAAAATTGTCAATATCAAAAAAATTTCAACAAGCATTAACCTCATGTTTTTTCTTCCAAGACCTTATGCCATGCTTCTCAAAACCTCATCATGACCCTCAAATATACAATTTGGCTAACATGAAGCTTCTTCATCCGGTAGTCCCCTCCGTTTGATGAGACATTTATCCGTGGTATGCTTTTGAAGTACCTTCTCCCTTGTACCCAACACCTTATATGTACATACTCAATTCATTCTCAATGACACCCTCCTCATTCATGGGAGGTAATTCCTCATGGACTTTCACCTCTTGTCTCACATAAAAATTCAAATTTAAAATATCAAAGACATCATGAGTTCTTGTAGTAGGTGGAAGTAGTAGCTGATAGGCTAATTCACCAACCCTTCTAACCACTTGATAAGGAATATAAATCATTTCTTCAATTATATTGGTATCCTACAAGCATCCTCATATTGTTTCATCCTTACTTAGGCACTCTTCATATTCTCTTTACATTGATGGAGGAGCGCTTGCATCTTCTCAACTTCTTCCTTTGCATTTGGATTCACCATCTCTTATTTGAATGCAACCATCAACACATTGCTTCACAACTTGTCATCTCCACTGGTGACATATTAACCATAATCTCACCATGCATGCTTCCTTAACTATAGGAGGCAATGCTTGTAGCACTGGAGTGACCTAAAAAAAGTAAATTCGTGTTGTGTCAAACATGTTAGGAAACATCAAAAATACGTTTTGGAAAAACGTTGGACAATCCAAAACAAATCCAAAGGTAAAAAAGAAATTCTCAAACTTGTCGGAGGCATCTGTAGGACCATCAAATGCCCCATACTAAAAGAGAGAGAAAATTTAGTTTTGAAAATTTATGTGAACCAAAATATCTCTTTTGGTGCGAGGGATTTGTAAAGAAAAATAGACGGCTAATAAAATGCAAAAGAAGTGAGAGTTTTAGAGATCAAGTTAATAATGAAGCTACTTAATAGATGTTGACTTCTGAATTAGATAGTAAAATCCTTTTGAGGTCATGAGATATACATGTGACCTATAAATTCATTGTACTACTAGTATTTAAAAAATAGACATTTACAATGTTCTTTTAACAAATAGAGTATAGCTAAGGAAAATTTGTTGCTATAAGATTCCATATATTCTAGTTATAAAATCCGCATTTAGAGTAATTTTTTAGGGTAAAAATCGATTAAATTGAGGAGTTTCACTCTCTCCAATGCCAATGGGCACCCTCCTGTAGTAGGAGGGAGGAAAAGAAGATAGAGAGCTAAAGGCATGCAATTGTAGGACCAGACCTAGAAATCTCTTGTGTTATGGAATCACTTCATTTACTTGGGTGCCCGCCCACAAATTGAGCGATTCATATGCTCACTTTGTGCTCCAAACAAAGTAATTCAGTAGTGAAACAAAATATCCTTAATCTATTTGTCTCTTAAATACAGTGATGAAGTGGAATTTTTTGGGGTTATATATTTCATATAGAATGTTTGGAGGAGTTATTAGCATGGTGTATTCATACAGTGTAGGCTTTCTTTCGGGAAAGTTTGAAGGCTTCTAGGGTAGTAGTATAGTCATGGAGCCTAGGCATATATTGTTTTTTATTTTTGGGAAGTATGATATACGCATCTAGTGTAGTTTGTTGAGGTTTTAGCATGTTCTATATGTGTTGAATGATGCACGTGCTATATGTACTGAATGTTGTCATGTCCTATATGTGTTGAATGTTGCCATGTTCTATATGTGCTTATATTATTTTTGGAAAGTATGCTATACGCATGTTGTATATGTGCTTATATTGTTTTGTTTTTTGGAAGTATGCTATATTGAGCATCTAGTGTAGTTTTTTGAGATTTTCTCGGGGGGTCACTCATAATATGTAAGCATAGAATGTGGGTTTAATAGAAGGGCATTTTAAATTTCATTTTTTACCCATTTTTTACATACAGAAGGGTACCATTTAAAAGGGATGTTATTCATAGGTTAAATAGAAAAAGGAGATGCTTTATTCATGAAAATTTATAGATAAGGAATTCCTGAAATAGGCCTTGAACACACGTGATATAGAGGGTTTACTTATAGATAACCCCCCAAGGGGATTTTAGCATGTTTTCTATGTGGTGCACGCTGCCTAGTTTTATATTTGTTTCCTTTAAGGCCTTTTAAGTTTTAAGAATTTTCACATTCATGTTAATTGTGTATTTACACGCTACATGAACTAGTGGCTACTTGAGATTGTTGGATATATATTCTTGTGAATTTTTACTTTACATTTTGTTGTTTGGGGTTTTAGCATGTTGTATGTATGTTGTCATTTTGTTACTTTAGATCTTGTTGTTTATGTTTTATTCATGCAGTGTAGGCTTCTTGAGTAGTCTTATATTGTATTATCTTTCTGAAAGTATGCCATACCCATGTAGTGTGGTTTTTTTGGGTTTTAACATTTTCTATATGTGATGAATACTACCAAGTTTTATCTTTGCTTCCTTCAACAACTTTTAAGTTTTAAAAATTCTTACATTCATGTTAATTGTGTATTTTCAATTTACATGTTGGCGGCTACTTAAGATTATTGGATGTATGTGGTTGTCATTGGTCACTTCAGATTTTGTTGTTTTATGTTTTACAGTTTTGTGCTTAATGCTTTAGGATTTAGGATTTAGATAGTGCTTTATTTATAATATACTTGATATTCACTCGAGAAAATATAAAACTCCTTTTGTTTTATGCTTTGGATTTTTTTGTTTAGTGCTGCTTAGCATGTACTTGACACCCACTTGGGAAAATATAAAACTCCCAACCTATCTTAAAGGTTGGTAGAGCTATAAGTACAAAAAAGATCAAAATACAAAATCCAAAAACTTGGCATTTAAAAAATCAAATACCAATTCCCAGTCCACTCGCATTACATGAGGTATTTAAAAACAATTTACAAAGACATACAAAACAGCTACAACATCATGGCATCACTATGTGTTTGGGCCAGGTATCACAAACCCATACCTAATATAAGCGTGCTTATTGAAATTCTTCAAGAAAGAATATTAACTAAATTCATCATTTTTGGAGACTTTTACATTGACACGTATCAAACAAACGAAGCAACTAGAAGTTTACAAGCATTCATATATCTTCTAAAAGACTACATGGGAACATCTTTTGCCTATTGGAGGGACCATTTAGCTATTTCTTATATATATATATTATATTAATAAAGGTGATAACACGATCATAACTAAAGAATTATGTTTTTGCAAACACTTAGCAATTACAATATAATTCTACATATGAAACTTGTTAGTGGTACATATAATAAAAAAAGTAATGCCACAATCAATTAACCAAACAAAAAATTTTACAAACATTTAGAAAATAACATATGGAACTTGTTAGTGGGAGCACCAAATTGCACGTTTGAAGTAATCAACTTTTATTTGAAGCTACACGGCCTTCTATAAAAACGCGGCAGCCCTCCTTCCTTCCCACACAGTCACATACACATCCACCAATTCACGAGACATGGGTAGTAAAGCTTATAAGATGCTTGGGATAGTTACGTGGGTGGTGATCGCCTTTGCTTGCGCCGAATCAACAGGCCGACACCTAGGTACGTCGTGAAACAATAATCTTCATTCTCAAGTATCGTAGGATAGGACATGCATGCATCTCTATTATATCGGGCATGCATCCATATTATATACACCTCAATCGGGTGCAGACAATGTGGCCAAACAGTCGGGCGTGTCCACCAGCCCCGATGACATGCGCATGGCGGCAGCAGGCAGCATAGACATGGCCAAACAGTCGGGTATGGCGGCTGCAGGCAGCATAGACAATTTGCAGCCAAACGACGATTGCATAGGAAGAGGAGGAACCTGCACTTTCCATCCAATGAGCTGCTGCGGTTCAATGGGTTGCTTGTACATTGGCCTGTTTCCTCCTAATGCCATTTGCTTCTAGGTCGTGCAAAGGAAGCAAAGTGAGTATGCTCTCGCCTTATCATTCTTCAGTACACACTGTACCTCGCCGTCCACAGCTATGTAGAGATGCTCTCTGTAGAAAGTGTGTAAACGCCCTCGTCATGATACTTTTCTGTGTGTACTGGCTAATTCTTCTCTTCTGTTTTTTCACATGAGCAGGTCATGTTGGAATGCGATTCATAGCATTCTTCCGAGCATTGCTTCCTCAAAAATAAAATAAAACATGGCTGTATAAGGTGGCCAAGGGAAATGGTCTACTAGACATTGTTATGCCCATGGGAATGCAATGTTCTCCCATTTCCTATAGATATAATAAAATACAAGGTAGCCAAGAGAAATGGTCTAGTAGACATTGTTATGCTCATGGGTATATAATGTTCTCCCATTTCTTATAGATATACTCTTATCTAATCTTTTTCTCTCTCTCTCTCTCCCCCCTTAACTCGTTGTTTGTGCAATGCAACAAGTTATTGTCTTAAGTCTTCTTGCTCATACTAGATCTTTCTTATTCTCTTGTACATTTTGCCATGTTTTCTGATCTCTTGTAGTTAATCTCTCACGCACCTTGTAAGACTCCTCCCCCAACCCCCTTTTTGATGTCTAGTATCTTCCCCTGTAATCAATCCCTCTTCAGAAATATAAAGACCTTGTTTCTAACTGTTTTAGCCTAGAGAGAGAAAATTATTCTAGAGAGAGAATATTCAGATTATGAATATTTTTGGATAGAAAAATAACTCATCTTATTAAAATAAGTTCCCCTGAAATAGAAATTCAAAAAGAATTTTCCAATGTGCAATTGGAATTAATTGGAAATAGGTATAAAGAACCTTAGTCTAAGGGTCTAGATTTTCAGAAATCTTTAGACTATGGTCCAATTAAGGTTCCTATGGGCCAATAGCATCAATACATGTGTAGGGAGGAGATAAATCCAATTTGTAAAAAGAAGATACCCAAAAATGAGTAAATGCTCACATAAGATGAAGAGTTGAAAATGTACAAGGTTTATTAGTAAAAAAACACATATGTAAGGAAGGGGAGTTCTTTAAAGGAGGTGCATATTTCACATAAGATGAAGAGTTGAAAATGTACAAGGTTTATTAGTTTTAAAAAAAAACTATGACACATATGTAAGGAAGAGGAGTTCTTTAAAGGAGGTGCATATTTCACATAAGATGAAGAGTTGAAAATGTACAAGGTTTATTAGTAAAAAACTATGAGCAATATTAAAAATATGAGATATTTTGGGTATCCAAAAATGAGTAAATGCTCACATAAGATGAAGAGTTGAAAATGTACAAAGTTTATTAGTAAAAAAAAACACATATGTAAGGAAGGGAAGTTCTTTAAAGGAGGTGCATATTTCACATAAGATGAAGAGTTGAAAATGTACAAGGTTTATTAATAAAAAAACTATGACACATATGTAAGGAAGGAGAGTTCTTTAAAGGAGGTGCATATTTCACATGCTTGAATGAGTTTTAAACTAATAAAAATTGAGATATTTCATCTCTCCTCCCTCCTCATTTAAGTCTAGTTCCAAAAAGTTAGCTTAACTGACCTAAAAATGGTCAAAAAGTGACTAAACTGACTTGGAAAATTCTAGAATCAGTTTGTTTGGTTAGGAGCTCAAATTTTCCTATAAATAGAAGCCTCCCCTTGTTGAAAAAAATATAGTGTCTTATGCATTGTTACTCTACTCCACCTAAACCAAGAACTATGAATTCTTTATGTAGATATAGTGTCTTATGCATTGTTACTCTACTCCACCTAAACCAAGAACTATGAATTCTTTATGTAGATATAGTGTCTTATGCATTGTTACTCTACTCCACCTAAACCAAGAACTATGAATTCTTTATATAGATATAGTGTCTTATGCACATTGTTACTCTACTCCACCTAAGCCAAGAACTATAAATTCTTTAATAATTCACTAGTTTTTGACACTTCTCTCTTTCTTAAATCCCCATTGGTGGCTCCATCAACATACTAAGCCAATTGATTGGTTGGGGGCCTCTACCGTGAACAAAGAATCAAGCAAATTATGAGATAAGTATAGTGAATTTTGATTTTTTCTATAAATTCTCAATGATTCTCTCTTCTCAACCCCTCTCAAGCTTGAGAAGCTTAATTAGTATGGTTTTTGAAATGTTATTGAAGTTAATAAATTAATAATAATAAAGAATTACATAAAATTCTATTTATATTTAATTCTAATGGTTTTTCTCTCTCTCACTTAAGAAATGGTCATACTCATGACCCTTTTCAATCCAAATGAAGCTTTTCATAAGGCTTTTCCTTAATCCAAGATTAAGCTATGCTTGAGGCCAAATTAATGGTTTTTTTTCTATACTTTTAGTTTATGTTTATCGATGATTCAATCCATTATGGATTGATGATCCAATTAGAGACCATTCTAATTATTTCCTTAATGATAAGCCTTATCCCTTAGAAAAAAATTGAGACTTATCAGTCATAGTAGCGGAGCTATGGCAAAATTTTTATAGAAATTACGCATAAAATAATTTCATTCAAAGCATAAAAAGAGGACTTCCTACCATATTCTAGGAACTATCATCCTAGATTAATTAAAAGAATATTATTATGCATGGAGATATGGATGTATACATGTAGATGTAGATGTATAGATGTAGATGTGGATGTGGAGGTGGATGGATGCATGTAGATGTAGATGTATAGATGTAGATGTGAATGGAGATGTGGATGTATACAGGTAGATGTAGATGTATAGATGTAGATGTGGATGTGGAGGTGGATGGATGCATGTAGATGTAGATGTATAGATGTAGATGTGAATGGAGATGTGGATGTATGCATGTAGATGTAGGTGTATAGATGTAGATGTGGATGTAGAGGTGGATGGATGCATGTAGATGTAGATGTATAGATGTAGATGTGAATGGAGATGTGGATGTATGCATGTAGATGTAGGTGTATAGATGTAGATGTGGATGTAGAGGTGGATGGATGCATGTAGATGTAGATGTATAGATGTAGATGTAGATGCGAATGGAGATGTGGATGTATGCATGTAGATGTAGGTGTATAGATGTAGATGTGGATGTAGAGGTGGATGTATGCATGTAGATGTAGATGTATAGATGTGTATGTGAATGTGGAGGTAGATGTATGCATATAGATGTAGATGTATGGAGGTGAATGTGAATGTGGATGTAAATGTATGCATAGAGATGTAGATGTATGCATGTAGATGTGAATGTACGCATATAGATGTGGATGTATGGATGTGAATATACGATATGTGATGTGAGGGAATCTGAAGTGATGAGATAGAAATGATGTGATGGGATGAGTATACATATAAATGGAATATGGAATAAGTAATGTAGATTGATGAGGGATAATGTGGAAAAATGAAAGTTAAAATAGAAATTGTATTGTAAACTGTTTGTAAATGCTGTTTGTAAGTGATTGTTTTATGTCAAGAATGCTGGGGGGAGCATTTTGACCGTCTTGTGATTAAAGTCGTGATGGTAAAGTTGCAACTGCTGACGGGGAGTCAATGAAGGACGTCTCGCATAGCAAGGTCGGCCGAGGTCTTGACCAGCCTCGGTGCGATTAAAATGGTGAGCTTCCGGTACGGTGGATGAGGGGCCAAGGAAGCGGCCTATGCGTGAAGCGCTAGGTCACCTGCGAAGGATCCTAGAGGGTGCTGACCATACGACGGTGCTCCGGCTCTGGGTCGCCTAGGATACCCACGCGTGCGTCGAGGAAGATATTGGAACAGAGTTGGAGTTGTTTTCTGAAATCGGGCATGGATCTGGTTGATTGACCTTGCTGGTCTTCAATGGATGAGTCCATGGCTCTTTATATGGATCTGTTGGTTGATCTTGCTGATCTTCAATGAGAGTCCATCTTGATAAGTGATTATATTGCCGAGTATTAAGAACTAGGAACTATCGAAACGGCCCCTATGCGTTCTAGTTGCCAATGATGCCATATATACTCTGATGAAGGAATGATGGAAAATTAAGAATCAATTGGATAAATTGGAAGATTGTGATCAGTGATACTATGGTTTTATTAAAGGATTGTTTTAAACTGGTTGAATCTGTGAAAAAGGCAATTTCATATTGGGTGTGTGAGTGGTGTGACTAGTCTTATTTTGTATGAACATCCGGCTAAGGAGCCTTGGAACTCTTTTCCTTGGTACCCAGGACAAAACCTAACCAAATTCTTAATTGGATCCCATCACTACAGTGGTTGGGCGGTTGGCTAACCCATGGGATTGGATGGGGTTAGGCTGGATTGATGGATCCATAAATCGAGACTCAAACTTTTGTTTTTACGATAGATAAAATAAATCCCGGAGAGTAACTGTTCTATGGATAGGAATCAACGGCTGTGCCTCTTGAATGGGGAAAAAAGCGTTGATCCCAATGATCCAAGTGCAAGTTTCTTCCTTGATCTGACCAAGTATCCTATAGATGCAATTGGATCAGCTCGATCAGAAATGATCTTGACTACGTTAGAGTAAAAAGTTATCCTGATGGAATCGCCCGTGCTTTCCGGTAAAGGAAGTTTTTTCGGGTTCGGTTTTGGAACAACCGCGACGGATTAGTCTCTTATCCGGATATCCGTGGGTGAGGCCCCGAATGTGGGACCCCTGTCCCGCGCGAGAAGTGCTACTTCCGCTGCCAGTACCCCGAATTTGTTGCTGGGTGGGAACAGGGATCTTACAGTTGGTATCAGAGCATTTGGTTAATAAAGATCAACTGAGAAGACAAATATATCAAAAATTTATCAAGAAACACAAAAAGGTTATAATTGTGTGAGATAATTCATACAATTTGATATTCAAACTGAAACTCGTAAATTGGTAATTGGGTCTTCAGATGGAAGTACCGCAATTATATAGAATCCCTGACTTGCTTGAGGCCTAGACATGATAGTAATTATCTTATAATTCCAAGGGCCGTGACTACCCGTATATACCGAGAGTATACTGCAGCTCTTTATCTAGATGATGATTTCGAATGTGATTGATATGATTTTTAATTCTATTTGAGAATTGATGAATTGATTTGGATTCGGATTGAAAATGCTGATTGAAAATACTGATTGAAAAATGTTGATTTTTAAAAATTAGTTGAAATATAAGGAAACCACAATGAGGGGGAATGGGACGAATCCCTGTGATGATATTCATAACTAGAATGATGATAATGAATTCAGCAAATCACTATGAGGTTAGTGGGTTGTGCTGTTAAATTGCTACTATTAATATTTGACCGGTAGATCAAGTTAAGGGATGTCAAATTGAGAACTTGCTTGACTGAAATTTCCGTGGAGGAATGTTCCGAAGGAAACTTTTCGGCCTAATGGACCATTATCATGTTAAAGATATGAATGACATGATCTGAATGAATTGTTATTTAGTGATGAGTTCTATATAAGGGATATTTATCCCAGTGTTCTGTTGGGTTGACCAAAATATAAGGAACCCCAGAATAAAATTGGATATTAAGAAAAAGAGCTGTCCTCTACCTTGCGAGATGAGGACATCTCGCACTTTTTAAGTGGGGTAGAATGTAAGATTCCTCCCCAGCCTTCGAGGTATACAGGAGTAAGAATCTCCCTTTCTGATCTTATAATTATTCCCTCTCTAAAATAAAAGAAAGTTTCTATTTACAAAAAGGAAGACCCTTCCCCTAGAATACTTCTCAGGAGTCCCACCTGTTTTAAGGATTTAGAACAATAAGTTCAGAAGTGAGAATCGGTGTTTTGGATACCAAGGACGTGGTTTTCATTCAAGTACGGCCCAAAAGAAGTTCTTTATCTCTTGGGGAGTATAAGAAGTTATCCCCCACATATTGTGACCCTTATATCGGAATTCAATGAAAGTAGGTGACTTAGCCTACAAGCTTCTTTTATCTCCTCATCTCACAATTCTTAATGCCTTCTATAGAAAAATGTGTCAAACCCAAATCATGGAAAGACGGTAAAACTTCAGTGGTGGCAAGTTACCGTTGGCTTCTAGGTTACGCTAGCTCCTTCCTTTATATAAGTCGTAACTTTTACTTGTCGCTCACAGTAATCTTACTCCCATCAATCTCCTTTCTTTCTTAATCTCCTTCATGGCTTGGCAACAAGAACT
Organism: Cibotium barometz; assembly: GCF_041138505.1. Lineage (NCBI taxonomy): Eukaryota > Viridiplantae > Streptophyta > Polypodiopsida > Cyatheales > Cibotiaceae > Cibotium > Cibotium barometz. The sequence continues at coordinate 31,178,326 of NC_141104.1, forward strand.
AGTTTTATCCATGATGATTTCTCACCTTCAAGACGCAAGAGAGTCTGTGAAGAAAGACTTTTTAGAACAGTATGAGCGCTCACTTTTTCCTCACCTAGGAACTTCTGTAGCTCAGACCAAATGGCGGACCTATCAAAACATAACTAGGGTAACACCCTGGGGTCAGCAGCACTTTCGTAACAATGTCCGCTTGGCCATGGTTATTGAAGCCTTGGGTTTGGGTCCCCGATACTACTGCGTCATGAGATCAAGGCATCTTGGGTTTTCTGAGCGGGTCTTCTTACTGGCGTGTTTTCTTCCTCATGAGAAGATATGCCTTTACCCCGTTTTTGGCTTGCCTCTCAGAGGTCCTTTTGTTAGATCACCTCACACCACTGAGATAGGTGCGGCAATAACCAGCAGAGTCATTCCCATAGATGAGTTACCCTATACTTGTGCAGCTTGTGAGTGCTGCTTTTGTGACCATATGATGGACGGACTTATGGAAGTGTAAAGAGTTCTTCTATCTTTACTGTATAAGTTCCGAGAATGAATAAAGTTTAAATCTTGTTCTTATTTTGAATCTTGCTCTCTTTAAGACTTTTCTTGGTGGTTAATCTTGATTAAAATTTTTCTCTAAGTCTCATATTCGTGCATCTTGCGAAATTATCCCAAGTTGCGAGATGAGGACATCTCGCGTTTTTTAAGTGGGGTAGAATGTAAGATTCCTCCCCCAACCCCCTTTTTGATGTCTAGTATCTTCCCCTGTAATCAATCCCTCTTCAGAAATATAAAGACCTTGTTTCTAACTGTTTTAGCCTAGAGAGAGAAAATTATTCTAGAGAGAGAATATTCAGATTATGAATATTTTTGGATAGAAAAATAACTCATCTTATTAAAATAAGTTCCCCTGAAACAGAAATTCAAAAAGAATTTTCCAATGTGCAATTGGAATTAATTGGAAATAGGTATAAAGAACCTTAGTCTAAGGGTCTAGATTTTTAGAAATCTTTAGACTATGGTCCAATTAAGGTTCCTATGGGCCAATAGCATCAATACATGTGTAGAGAGGAGATAAATCCAATTTGTAAAAAGAAGATACCCAAAAATGAGTAAATGCTCACATAAGATGAAGAGTTGAAAATGTACAAGGTTTATTAGTAAAAAAACACATATGTAAGGAAGGGGAGTTCTTTAAAGGAGGTGCATATTTCACATAAGATGAAGAGTTGAAAATGTACAAGGTTTATTAGTATAAAAAAAAAACTATGACACATATGTAAGGAAGAGGAGTTCTTTAAAGGAGGTGCATATTTCACATAAGATGAAGAGTTGAAAATGTACAAGGTTTATTAGTAAAAAACTATTAGCAATATTAAAAATATGAGATATTTTGGGTATCCAAAAATGAGTAAATGCTCACATAAGATGAAGAGTTGAAAATGTACAAGGTTTATTAGTAAAAAAAAACACATATGTAAGGAAGGGAAGTTCTTTAAAGGAGGTGCATATTTCACATAAGATGAAGAGTTGAAAATGTACAAGGTTTATTAATAAAAAAACTATGACACATATGTAAGGAAGGAGAGTTCTTTAAAGGAGGTGCATATTTCACATGCTTGAATGAGTTTTAAACTAATAAAAATTGAGATATTTCATCTCTCCTCTCTCCTCATTTAAGTCTAGTTCCAAAAAGTTAGCTTAACTGACCTAAAAATGGTCAAAAAGTGACCAAACTGACTTGGAAAATTCTAGAATCAGTTTGTTTGGTTAGGAGCTCAAATTTTCCTATAAATAGAAGCCTCCCCTTGTTGAAAAAAATATAGTGTCTTATGCATTGTTACTCTACTCCACCTAAACCAAGAACTATGAATTCTTTATGTAGATATAGTGTCTTATGCATTGTTACTCTACTCCACCTAAACCAAGAACTATGAATTCTTTATGTAGATATAGTGTCTTATGCATTGTTACTCTACTCCACCTAAACCAAGAACTATGAATTCTTTATGTAGATATAGTGTCTTATGCATTGTTACTCTACTCCACCTAAACCAAGAACTATGAATTCTTTATGTAGATATAGTGTCTTATGCATTGTTACTCTACTCCACCTAAGCCAAGAACTATGAATTCTTTAATAATTCACTAGTTTTTGACACTTCTCTCTTTCTTAAATCCCCATTGGTGGCTCCATCAACATACTAAGCCAATTGATTGGTTGGGGGCCTCTACCGTGAACAAAGAATCAAGCAAATTATGAGATAAGTATAGTGAATTTTGATCTTTTCTATAAATTCTCAATGATTCTCTCTTCTCAACCCCTCTCAAGCTTGAGAAGCTTAATTAGTATGGTTTTTGAAATGTTATTGAAGTTAATAAATTAATAATAATAAAGAATTACATAAAATTCTATTTATATTTAATTCTAATGGTTTTTCTCTCTCTCACTTAAGAAATGGTCATACTCATGACCCTTTTCAATCCAAATGAAGCTTTTCATAAGGCTTTTCCTTAATCCAAGATTAAGCTATGCTTGAGGCCAAATTAATGGTTTTTTTTCTATACTTTTAGTTTATGTTTATCGATGATTCAATCCATTATGGATTGATGATCCAATTAGAGACCATTCTAATTATTTCCTTAATGATAAGCCTTATCCCTTAGAAAAAAATTGAGACTTATCAGTCATAGTAGCGGAGCTATGGCAAAATTTTTATAGAAATTACGCATAAAATAATTTCATTCAAAGCATAAAAAGAGGACTTCCTGCCATATTCTAGGAACTATCATCCTAGATTAATTAAAAGAATATTATTATGCATGGAGATATGGATGTATACATGTAGATGTAGATGTATAGATGTAGATGTGGATGTGGAGGTGGATGGATGCATGTAGATGTAGATGTATAGATGTAGATGTGAATGGAGATGTGGATGTATAAAGGTAGATGTAGATGTATAGATGTAGATGTGGATGTGGAGGTGGATGGATGCATGTAGATGTAGCTGTATAGATGTAGATGTGAATGGAGATGTGGATGTATGCATGTAGATGTAGGTGTATAGATGTAGATGTGGATGTAGAGGTGGATGGATGCATGTAGATGTAGATGTATAGATGTAGATGTGAATGGAGATGTGGATGTATGCATGTAGATGTAGGTGTATAGATGTAGATGTGGATGTAGAGGTGGATGGATGCATGTAGATGTAGATGTATAGATGTAGATGTAGATGCGAATGGAGATGTGGATGTATGCATGTAGATGTAGGTGTATAGATGTAGATGTGGATGTAGAGGTGGATGTATGCATGTAGATGTAGATGTATAGATGTGGATGTGAATGTGGAGGTAGATGTATGCATATAGATGTAGATGTATGGAGGTGAATGTGAATGTGGATGTAGATGTATGCATAGAGATGTAGATGTATGCATGTAGATGTGAATGTACGCATATAGATGTGGATGTATGGATGTGAATATACGATATGTGATGTGAGGGAATCTGAAGTGATGAGATAGAAATGATGTGATGGGATGAGTATACATATAAATGGAATATGGAATAAGTAATGTAGATTGATGAGGGATAATGTGGAAAAATGAAACTTAAAATAGAAATTGTATTGTAAACTGTTTGTAAATGCTGTTTGTAAATGCTGTTTGTAAATGATTGTTTTATGTCAAGAATGCTGGGGGGAGCATTTTGACCGTCTTGTGATTAAAGTCGTGATGGTAAAGTTGCAACTGCTGATGGGGAGTCAATGAAGGACGTCTCGCGTAGCAAGGTCGGCCGAGGTCTTGACCAGCCTCGGTGCGATTAAAATGGTGAGCTTCCGGTACGGTGGATGAGGGGCCAAGGAAGCGGCCTATGCGTGAAGCGCTAGGTCACCTGCGAAGGATCCTAGAGGGTGCTGACCATACGACGGTGCTCCGGCTCTGGGTCGCCTAGGATACCCACGCGTGCGTCGAGGAAGATATTGGAACAGAGTTGGAGTTGTTTTCTGAAATCGGGCATGGATCTGGTTGATTGACCTTGCTGGTCTTCAATGGATGAGTCCATGGCTCTTTATATGGATCTGTTGGTTGATCTTGCTGATCTTCAACGAGAGTCCATCTTGATAAGTGATTATATTGCCAAGTATTAAGGGCTAGGAACTATCGAAACGGCCCCTGTGCGTTCTAGTTGCCAATGATGCCATAGATACTCTGATGAAGGAATGATGGGAAATTAAGAATCAATTGGATAAATTGGAAGATTGTGATCAGTGATACTATGGTTTTATTAAAGGATTGTTTTAAACTGGTTGAATCTGTGAAAAAGGCAATTTCATATTGGGTGTGTGAGTGGTGTGACTAGTTTTATTTTGCATGAACATCCGGCTAGGGGGCCTTGGAACTCTTTTCCTTGGTACCCGGGATAAAACCTAACCAAATTCTTAATTGGATCCCATCACTACAGTGGTTGGGCAGTTGGCTAACCCATGGGACTGGATGGGGTTAGGCTGGACTGATGGATCCATAAATCGAGACTCAAACTTTTGTTTTTACGATAGATAAAATAAATCCCGGAGAGTAACTGTTCTATGGATAGGAATCAAGGGCTGTGCCTCTTGAATGGGAAAAAAAGCGTTGATCCCAATGATCCAAGTGCAAGTTTCTTCCTTGATCTGACCAAGTATCTTATAGATGCAATTGGATCAGCTCGATCAGAAATGATCTTGAGTACGTTAGAGTAAAAAGTTATCCTGGTGGAATCGCCCGTGCTTTCCGGTAAAGGAAGTTTTTCTGGGTTCGGTTTTGGAACAACCGACGGATTAGTCTCTTATCCGGATTTCCGTGGGGGTGAGGCCCCGAATGTGGGACCCCTGTCCCGCGCGAGAAGTGCTACTTCCGCTGCCAGTATCCCGAATCCATTGCTCGGTGGGAACAGGGATCTTACACACCTCACGTGATGCTGGCTTGTTTTTGCACTCATTAGTTCATGAACATTTTGTACACAACGAAAATCACGCCACACCTTTTCTACCATCTCTGAGAACAAATATGTGACCCATCTACAATCTCTTATTCTGCATAAAATTTCCTTTCTCATCATAAAATAGATTTGTGAGCCATCTTGTGACCATACAACAAAATTGCAAAAGCTTTTTTAAAGAAAATAAACTTCTAGCTGTATCACATAAAAAAAATAATTAATAATATCAATCACCCAGGACCTGCAACATCCACAATTACGTGCGGACTGCCCAACCTATGCTCTGATACCAACTGTGACGGTCCTGAATCTAACCATATCTTAATCATACAACTTAATCTAAGAAAACATTAAACTCACTTAATCCTGCTATTTTTACATAGCAATACAATCAAATCAACCTTCTCAAATAGCAAACAAACATGCACGCCCTATCCAAGGTTCTTATCACATAAGCAAAGAATCATGTAATCTCAAGCAAACATTCACATGAAATAAATCTCTATCAATTACATCATAGCATCACAATCAATCACAATGTATGTGTCTATCTCAAGATTCTATCATCATCACAATCAATCACAATCAATCACAATGTATGACTAGCCATCTTGTCCATGCTCGACAAGATGGCTAGTCATAATGACCAAAATCCAGCCAATCTAGGACTTTCTCCGATGCTTGCCCACCCAACCTCCACACTGGACATTGCAGCTATCCCGGGTATGCCTCTTTCTGAATCTCGTCCTCTCTGGGTTCTACCACATGGCTCCCAGAGGGCATAAATCTCGCTTTATGTCCGGCATTCCCTGTCTAAGGAAGACCGGCCCGAATCTCAAAATCTCACACCGAGTCTCATCATACACATGCATATCAATCATTAATCCACATGCATATCAATCATTCATTTCAAAACAAAGCAATCACAAGTCATTCTTATCATCTTACACAGATAATCTCTAATCCACAGCCTTTCAAGACAAGCATATTCAAATTTAATCAAAATCAACCTCAAGTATAGAAAAAAAAATTATTTCAAATAGTCATTAACTTCTCTTAGTCTTTGAATTATCACGTTCTAACTAGTAAGATTATCTCTAGTTGCTATATCTAAGTCATAACTATGCTTAGGTATTAGTCCATTTGGTCTATTTAGACAATGTAGTCAATCTTGATAGATAAATGCTTCGCAAAAAACAGTCCCCTTATGAAGGTTTTACCTAGAATCTAGTCATAAACTAGTAAAATATTCTATTTTCTAATTCTTTATCTCCAAAAGTGTTTATTCTATGAGTCTTCAAACTAAGGCGATCATTTATAATTAACAAATTCAACCGTTAAGCGTTCCATACCTCAACTCAGATTCTCTCATATATATACTTAACGATATATTTATTTAATCTCAAAAGAATTTAAAGAAAAATAATAGAAAGAGTATTTGTATACTTCTCCGATATATTTGCTGATGTCTTAATTGATTGGGAATCCATGTCTACTCTCTTCCACAAGTTGTGGAAGAGCTGTTTGTAGATTTGGCAAGCCTCTTATATCTGCTGGGGGGTGTCAGGGCTACAATGTGCAACAGGTATAACTTCACGCATAGTTATCAGATATTAGTCATGTGGGTACTTAAAATTACCAGAACGCATGCGTTCTACAACCCATAGCTAGGCAGAATCTCCAAAATGAGCTGTATGTGAAAGTTGACTCCAAAAAATGGTCATAGTTTACTTTTTTTTATCAAATTTCGATTTGCATGTCCATCTACACACTTTTAAAGGCTTCCTTTGATTCAAGTATACTAACTAATTGAAAACTCGATCTTGAATTTTTACTTAATTTTAACACTTAGAATCTTCACTACTTAAAAACCACTGAAAACCTGCTGGAATTCATTACTGAAATCTGTAGCATCCAAAACCTAGGATTATCTTTAATCATAACCTAGTTATTCTCAGAGGTATGTTACAATCTTTCGCTATGTGGGCCTACAAGACAACTACGAGAGTAGCTACAAAATTTTCACATACCACCTAGTTTTTGGGAAGGAAGCCCTAATGCCCATTGAAGTGGAAATCCTCAGTTTGCAATTTGTGTTAAAACATCACAAGAAAGACATAGATGAATATAATCTCGATGATCAACTTCATTCAAAGATAGTAAATGGCTACAGATTAAATCCATATTGATGCAGAGTCATGACAGTCCAGAAAGATTCAGAGACAATAGATGAAGACTTGCTTGATAATGAAGTTGCTGTTACAGACAAGCATGAAGACGGTTGTTGGGAGTTGGATGTATTGTTTGATGAGGAGTGCTTCAAAGAGTCCATAACAAGTGGTTGAACATAAATGCTCCAACCATGGGGGGTTTGGCAAAAGATGAGAGGTTTTTTTGTGGCCAAGGGGATATGCTCCATGAAAATCCTCATCCCAACCCAAAGGGAATAAAATAATGCATTGGGAATGATTAGGGAACTTAAGAAAACATAGGATCTTACATGAGTAGTTTCTCTTTGGTAACTGATTGTAAACAATTGATGTTAGAAATGTTTCATGGTGGTTAGCCGACAAGATTGGGTAGAGTAGGTGAGAATATGCATGGAGATATATTAGAGTTGCACACGAAAAAGAGGGGGTGTAAGTAACTCTAGCATGGAGAGAGAGAGAGAGAGCAGTGTGGAAGCTTTTGTGTGTTCAAGAAGTTCTTGCTCTGAGGAGGGAGCTAGTGTTTGGACGTGAAGATTGTGGGGAGAAGCTGGTTGGTTATATGTAGGCTTGCTCTATGTTGAAGGCGACTAGTAATTGTTAAGAATACTTGATCTTCCCCCCAAAGCAAGGGATTGCAGGAGTGGTTGACTATTCTACCTTGGTGACTGTGTCCTACAATCTCACTGAGTGCAACACTGATGAAACTTGGGCAAGTCTAAGGATTGCTATAGAATATATAGTGTTGCTGATGTTGTGCAAATTTGAGTATATATGTTTAAGTTCTTGTAGTAGGTAGAAGTAGTAGCTGATAGGCTAATTAACCAACCCTTCTCACCACTTGATAAGGAATATAAAATCATTTCTTCAATTATATTGGTATCCTACAAGCATCCTCATATTGTTTCATCCTTACTTAGGCACTCTTCATATTCTCTTTACATTGATGGAGGAGCGCTTACATCTTCTCAACTTCTTCCTTTGCATTTGGATTAACCATCTCTTGTTTGAATGCAACCATCAGCACATTCACCTTATTACGATACATTCCTTCACAACTTGTCACCTCCACTAGTGACATATTAACCATACTCTCACCATTCATGCTTCCGTAACTATGGGAGGCAACGCTTACAGCACTGGAGTGACCTGAAAAAAGTAAATTGGTGTTGTGTCAAACATGTTAGGAAACATCAAAAATGCGTTTTGGAAAAACGTTGGACAATCCAAAAAAAAACCGAAGGAAAAAAAGAAATTCTCAAACTTGTTGGAGGCATCTGTAGGACCGTCAAATGCCCCATACTAAAAGGGAGAGAATTTTTAGTTTTAAAAATTTATTTGAACCAAAATATCTCTTTTGATGCAAGGGATTTGTAAAGCAAAATAGACGGCTAATCAAATGCAAAAGGAGTGATAATTTTAGAGATCAAGTTAATAATGAAGCTACTTAATAGATGTGGACTTCTGAATTAGATAATGAAATCCTTTTGAGGTCATGTAGCTTATCAAAAAATTGGCTTGTATATCCTTTTCTTTCGGAAAGACCTCGATAACAAAAACAATTTCTACTCTATGGAGAAGGGAGGAGATATACATGTGACCTATAAATTCATTGTACTACTAGTGTTTAAAAAATAGACATTTACAATGTTTTTTTAGCAAATAGAATGGAGCTAAAGAAAATTTGTTGCTATAAGATTCCATATATTCTAGTTATAAAATCCACATTTAGAGTAATTTTTGAGGGTTTACTTATAGATAACCCCCCAAGGGGATTTGTAGCATGTTTTCTATGTGGTGCACACTGCCTAGTTTTATATTTGTTTCCTTTAACGCCTTTTAAGTTTTAATAATTTTCACATTCATGTTAATTGTGTATTTACACGTTACATGAACTAGTGGCTATTTGAGATTTTTGGATGTATATTCTTGTGAATTTTCACTTTAGATTTTGTTGTTTGGGGTTTTAGCATGCTGTATGTATACTGTCATTTTGTTACTTTAGATGTTGTTGTTTATGTTTTTTTCATGCAGTGTAGGCCTCTAGAGTAGTCTTATATTGTATTATCTTTTCGGGAAGTATGCCATACCCATGTAGTGTGGTTTTTTTTTGTTTTAACATTTTCTATATGTGATGAATACTACCAAGTTTTATCTTTGCTTCCTTCAACAACTTTTAAGTTTTAAAAATTCTTACATTCATGTTAATTGTATATTTTCAATTTACATGTTGGCGGCTACTTAAGATTATTGGATGTATGTGGTTGTCATTGGTTACTTTAGATTTTGTTGTTTTATGTTTTACAGTTTTGTGCTTAATGCTTTAGGATTTAGTGATAATGCTTTAGGAATTAGGATTTAGATAGTGCTTTATCTATAATATACTTGATGTTCACTCGAGAAAATATAAAACTTCTTTTGTTTTATGCTTTAGATTTTTTTGTTTAATGCTTAGCATGTACTTGACACCCACTTGGGAAAATATAAAACTCCTAACCTATCCTAAAGGTTGGTAGAGCTACCACTACAAAAAAGATCAAAATACTTAATCCAAAAACTTGGCATTTAAAAGATCAAATACCAACTCCCAGTCTGCTCGCATAACATAAGGTATTTAAAAATAATTTACAAAGACGTACAAAACAACCACAACATCATGGTATCACTAAGTGTTCACACCATGTATCACAAATCCATACCCAATATAAACGTGCTTATTGAAATTCTTCAAGAAAGAATATTAACTAAACTCATCATTTTTGGAGACTTTAACATTGACACATATCAAAGCATCTAGAAGTTTACAAGCATTCACATATCTTCTAATAGACTACATGGGAACATCTTTTGCCTATTGGAGGGACCATTCAGCTATTTCTTATATATATTATATTATTTAAAGGTGATAACATGATCATAACTAAAGAATTATGTTTTTGCAAACACTTAGCAATTACAATATAATCCTACATATGAAACTTGTGAGTGGTACATATATAAAAAAAGTAATGCCACAATCAATTAACCAAACAAAAAAATTTACGAACGCTTAGAAAATAACATATGAAACTTGTTAGTCACAGCACCAAATTGCACGTTTGAAGTAATCAACTTCTATTTGAAGCTACACGGCCTTCTATAAAAACGTGGCAGCCCTCTCTTCCTTCCCACATAGTCACATACACGCGCACACACACACGCATCCACCAATTCACGAGTTACATGGATGCTTATAAGATGCTTGTGATAGTTGCGTGGATGGTGATCGCCTTTGCTTGCGCCGAATCAATAGGCCGACACCAACAGGGAAGGACAAGGAGTTCATGATCTTCGTGCTTTTAATCAATAAAAGTAGGAAGTACAAGGAGTTCATGGGTATGTAGAGGAGATCATCCCTAGACACGTAGTAGGATAGACTTAAGTAATTTCGCTAAAAAAAGCATACGAAATAGCTTTTAAACTTATATAATTGTATATCTAGATCTTTATTTCCAAAAAACTCATATTGTAGATCGAGACCTTTGGGCTTTCAAATGCACTTGCTACTTTCCTAAGATTTATGAACTTAGCTAAGGTCAAGGTAACCCTACTTGAAAATGTGGTTTTTGAGAATGGAATTGAGGAAGATCTTGAAAAAGTGAAAACATTCTGTTAGAGGCACCTCATAATGTTAAGCAGTTGTGATGACATTCACACATAAGGTAACACTACAAGAGGATGAGAACATAGCCATGCAAACTAGAGAGAGATGGAAGTGAGAGAGAGGCCATGGATGAATTTGCAATCTGGCGGGGTTTATGCAGCTATATGCACGACTATTTGCTGTGCAAATAGCCGCACAAAAAACCATGCAAATAGCCATGCATATAGCCCCACTCTGTTATAAAAAAAATTCGATTAATCCCGCGTCGATGCCACAACTATTTTCGCTTCCCCTCTGCTCCCTTTGTTGCTGTACATAACCCTAAGATTTTGCAACCCTCTCTTCCTCATGATAGCTGCACCTCACCCTTTGTTCTCTCCTCACAAAATCTCCTCCCCACCCTTTGTCCTCACCTCACAAAGTCTCCTCCCAACAAGGAGGATTCCCGAGGTAATCGAAAGTGTCCTCCCAATGACGATTCCTCATCAAAAGGTAATCTCTATCCCCCTTGTCTCTCCCACCTCTTCATATATTCATGGTTTTTGAATGATATGTTTAGAATTAGGGTTTTTGATTAGTATTCTCTTCACTCTCTCTTTCTCTCTCTGTCATGCATAAGCTTCTTATGTTTAAAATTTTTGAATGGTATTCTCTTCTCTCTCTCTCTCTCTCTCTCTCTCTCTCTCTCTCTCTCTCTCTCTCTCTTTTTCTTATGCATAAGCGCCTAAGAGGCTTATGCATAAGAGGTTTATACTTAAACCTCCTTATTCATAAGGCTTAAACCTCCTTATGCATAAGGCTTAAACCTCCTTGTATATCCATGCTATTCACACTTTTAGGGTTTTTTATTACTAATTCTTTTCTCAAATTTTTGTTTTGTTTTATAGGTCTTCTAATCCTCTCTTTCAACTTCATCAAAAAGAGGTAGGTCTTCTAATCCTCTCTTTCAACTTCATCAAAAAGAGGTAAATGCTTTTCTCTCTTTCCTCTCTTTTCGATTTTGTATGTATGCACTAGGTTCTTAGGGATTTTGTATGTATGCATTACAAATCCTTTTCTCACCCTTTTGTTATCTACTAAAAAGAAGGGTTTTATTTGGTAGGTCCTCTATGCATAGAGCTTAATCTATAAATAGAGCTCTAATCATAGAGCTTAATCTATGCATTAATCTATGCATAGAGCTTAATCTATGCATAGATTAAGCTCTATGCATGCATTCATAATGCATAGAGATCTATGCATAGATTAAGCTCTTTGCATATAGCTCTATGCATAGAGCTTAATGCATGCATAAAGCTTAATCTATGCATGCATTAAGCTCTATGCATGCATGCTTAATGCATAGTGCTAGGGTATGCTTTAGTTTAGGCTAGCATGGCTTGCATAGTACTTTATGCATAAGCCTCATGCATAGCTTTATGCATAAGGACTCATGCATAGCTTTATGCATAAGGTCTTATGCATGCTTTATGCATAAGCCTTATGCATAATGCTTTATTATGCATAAGCTCTATGTCTAAGGCCTCATGCATAGCTTTATGCATAAGGTCTCATGCATGCTTTATGCATAAAATTTAGCAGCGTAGCTTGCATAGCAGCGTAGTTTACATAAGGCTTGCATAGCGGCATAGTTTACATAAGGCTTTTGTATGTATACGTTACAAATCCTTTTCTCATCCTTCTGTTGGTTTTGTAGGTCCTCTAATCCTCTCTTTCAACATCACAAAAAAGAGGTAAGTGCTTTTAGCTTTATGCATAAGGCCTCATGCATGCTTTATGAATAAGCTTTAGCATAGCTTGCATAAGTCTTAGGGCTTGCATAGTGGTATAGCTTGCATAAGTCTTAGGGCTTGCATAGTGGCATAGCTTGCATTATATTTTGTATGTATGCATGACTAATCTTTTTCTCACCCTTTTGTTGGTTTTGTAGGTCCTCTAATCCTCTCTTTGTTGGTTTTGTAGGTCCTCTAATCCTCTCTTTCAACATCACGAAAAAGAGGTAAGTGATTTCATATCTTTCTTGTATTATTATTGCACTCTTGGGTGCTAGGGATTTGTTTTGTAGGCTTGCACATAAGCGTTATGCATAATGCTTTATGCATAATGCTTATGCATGCTTTATGCATAAGGCCTCATGCATAAGCTTTAAATTTTCTTACTCATTTGACTTAAAGAGCCGGGACTATTTGTTTAATTTATTTTTTAAAATTTTCTTGGTTTGTTTATATTTTTTATTTGTATAGATGTGGCATGGGTCCTCGTTCTCTTGTCCCAGAGACCCATAGGTTGAGGCTTTCATCGATTCTCAAAGACTGCTTGCTAGGGAGGTAGAGGGTATCTTTGGCTATACTGTCACTCCCGAGCAGTTGTTGGTAGCCTATGCTGCACGCACCTCTTTACCATCAGGTCCGCAATTTTATTGAGTCATTTTTGTTAGTGCTAAACTGACTTGAAGCTTTATTTTAACACCGTGATAATTCTGGTAGATTATGCTACATCACACTGTTTTTGGGGGTTAAATGGTTAACCATACAATTTTGAAAGAAGATCAGATTATCTCGGTTTTTCTTTATAGTACCCATAAATTGATATCACTTCCGGCTTCACTAGAAAAAAAATTCTACCGTGGATACAGACTTTGCATCGATATGATTCTATTCCGTGTCTGGCATTCATTCTAGTACTTGACCCCGGAGATCGTTGACCAATTAATCAATTTTCATTATGGGAAAAGAGCTTTTATTTAAACGGGTCGCACACTAAGCATAGCAATTTTTTTTTAATTTGAAAGAAAAAAGTGAGTGTAGATTGTTAGAATTGGAATAGAATGGAGCTGTCGTGGATTCTGCCAATATTTCTCAAATAGTTTCACTTCCTATGGAAGGAATCATTCAGTATCCCTAAATATCCAAATCTTTATGCCTAAAACCCCATGAATCGTTTGGGCCGGATGGTAGCAATAATTTATACGGGCCCTAATAGTCTGGAGAGGAACTCTACCCTCCCTGGCCCACTCGACTCGAGCCATTTCACTACCATTGAGACATCCGGCTATTTGTATCTTAATACCTTTATTACTGGTTCTTCCAACCAATTTGATAGCTCTCTTCATAGTCCTTCGAAAAGCAACCCTATTTTTTGACTGTGAAGCAACATGTTTCGCTAGGATTTTTGGTTCCCCATATGGTTGAGCAACATTATTTAGGTTTATTCGAAGCTTTCGATTCCCGAGACCTAACATATTTTCTATATTGCTTTTCATTTGATCAACTCCTAGACTCTACTCCTCAATGAGTAGATCGGGAAATCCTGTATGTATCTCAATCCGAATGGGATCTGTCTTTCGCTGAATCTCTATATGCCCAACCCCGCCATAATTTGAAGAATCCTTCACGTGTTTTTCTACATACCTCTCAATGGAGGTGTGTATTTTTCTATCTTCTTCAAGAAATTTTGGATAATCTTCCATCTGTGCGAACCGATAAGAATAATGCTTCTTCGAGTCGAAAATCGAGTGGATGAATCTTTCGCCCCATATATATTCTTCCATGACTCAATATTAGATTAGTCTTTATTTGATATTCCTCTATTTCCCACATCCCAACAGCGTCCTTTGCCAGGCACTTCACTTGCCTTTACATTCACCCCTCATCCGTCAGCCCTAGTTAGTGCTATAGCATCTCCTACATCTCCACCTTCAAGAGATGTGACACCTCATAGTTCTCATGGCTCTTATGAGAGTGGCAGTCGTCATCGTAGATAGGGAGGATAGTCATGGAGATAGTGGCAGTCGTACCTCACGCCGCACTAGCCCTGAGAGTGGAGGTGAAGGAGATAGAGGGTGCCTAGGGCAGTGCTTTGGGGGTGGGGATAGTTTTTCAGAGTCACCACCACATCATGATGATATATCATATTATGATATCATAGATGTGCACTACAAGAGAATCATTGTTTTTTTTACGCTTAGTTTCCATGCCTAGTTGTGCGCAAGATAATTTGAGATGTCGGGGGTGCGCAAAATCTGGAAAGATTTTGAATTTGAATGAAAAGTAGTGTTGCCTATATATATAGAGTCCTCTATATATAGCGGTGTAAACCCTAGGTCCCTCTATATATACACATCGCATGTGTATTCTACATACACTTCTTGGGGCTCATCTAAGGTGTCGTTTCTCTTGTCTTTCTCTCCCTCACAGTCTGTTCAACATGGTATCAGAGCTATGGTTCTACGTGAACCTAGAGATCTCTACAGGTCAAAGTCTATTGGAGAGGTTTGTGTGACTCTCATCTCCATACGAAGGCACTCTGCGCTTCTGGTTTGAAGAAATAAAAAGCAAGGCAGTCGAAGCACTTTGGGCTTTTGTTTGAGGAAAGAAAAATCAAACACGTTATCATCATCACAACTTCCAAGGTCTTGCTTTGAAACGACAGCTGCAATATGAAGAAGTTCCAGGTAGTAAAGCTAGAAGTCCGAGATGGAGTACGATTGGTCACAAGAAGAGCCCATGGCGACCGCCGTGACATGATTATCAATTTGGTTGAAGCCTCTTATTTAGGAATCGATTTTTGTTGAGTCAAAGAAAAGCTTTCTGTACTCTATCGAAGAGGAGGTTGTGTTAGTATGCTCGTCAGATATAAATCTTTCCCGCACCTTAATCCTCTCCAAATCAGCAGACGCTTCAAGAGTCTTTCATCAGATTCCAATAGTTACCTTAATCGTCTTATAACACAAGCGGTGTTTTGATCAAAGATTAATTGCGATGATGATGATATCGGATTCCAACAAGAGGTCTTCTTATAATTATGAATGCAGTCTTACATCGACAGCTAGCTACGCTGAAAGCAAGATCTTAAACTATGGAACCTTCATCGTCATGCAAATCTCTTAATCGTCAAACAAATCTCTTCATCAACAAAGAGCTAAGTCCTCTTTTGTGATCACTTTTGATGGTTTATGTTGTGAAAACTAACTCTTACACGCAATGCTGCTATCTTCACTTCTTATGGTTTCTTGATCATATATACATTGCAGCTTGACATATTCATCATTTTTTCAACTAAATCAATCTGAAAATCTATGATTTCATGGATTCGCCCCTCCCTGTCAAGCCTGCTGTACGTTTGATGGCTCTCGAGCTTGTTGCATGTTTGATGGCTCCCTCATGCGGATCCCTCATGTGGATCAAGGAATGACTATACTATTGGCTCATGTTTGATGGCTCCCTCATGCGGATCCCTCATGTGGAATGACTATGCTACTGGCTCTCAAGCTTGTTGCATGTTTGATGGCTCCCTCATGTAGATTCCTCATGCCGATCAAGGAATGACTATGCTAATGGAATGACTATGCTACTGGCTCTCGCGAGCTTGTTGCATGTTTGATGGCTCCCTCATGTAGATTCCTCATGCGGATCAAGGAATGACTATGCTAACCATGGCCTTGATATTTTGCGAAGGCAGTAGGTGCCAACAAGAGCAGGAGAGTTTGGATTATGGCGAGATAAGTTCTCTAATTTATAGTTTGTTTTGCATTAACTATGAGAAATTGTATTGAAATTCATACATGAATCCACTATCAAAAAGCGTCTCTTAGACAGAGCATAACTACTATTTTACACAAAGTTCAGGCAGGCAATGAACAAGGCAGAAAATGCAGCAAGTTCTTTGGCTATTGATTCTCTCATCAACTACGAGACTCTGAAGTTCTTCAATAATGAAACTCACGAAGCAAAAAAGTATGATGCCTTTTTTTAAAAAAAACAGTATGAGGATGCTGCATTAAAGACACAAAGCAGACGATTGATTACACTCAGAAACCGAGGCTACACATACAACACCTGCAGTCCAGCATGAGGCAAAAGCCTACTGCTTGATTGTACCTACTGTGGGGACTCCAGCAGGAGGCAGCGCTATATGACCGCCAAATATGCGTAGCAGGGGTCGAAGCACCACGAAGGTTTGTTCTTCAACGCAGGTATTTTAAGAAAGAATATTTCCTACTTCATCACTTTCATGTTTCTGCACTTGCTTGCATGTGCATCTATGTGCGTGATGATGCACACGGGTCAACACAAGTTCAATATTGTGCGTGATTGGGTAACCCATGAGTGCCATGCGAGGGGTCTTTAGTATCTTATGCAGAACCTCATACATCAATATTTGAGAAAAGTTGCGCAAAGGATGGTGATGGGTGGTGAAATATGGCATCTTGTGATGTAACGTGACATTGTGGGTAGATATCCTACCCTAGCAAAGACTGGCTACCATCTTTGCCACAGTAAAAGAGATACATGGGATTACCTTCACGAAACAAAGGGATCACCTCCGACGAACATTACAATCGAGCAAGGAGAACACCAATGCAGGTAATACTTCTTATTTTTATTTACAAAACATGTTTCGACCTTTATAATACTTTCTAATTTTTTTTTTATGTTCGCTTTGTGTAAGCACAAGGTGTATAAGGAGGACAAGAAGACTCGAAGAGTGATGACTCCTCCGAGTAGTCGCCCCCTAGTTTTTCTTCATGTATACTTTTGGTTTATACAACTATGTTTCTTTTTCAAGCCTCATATGGCTATCATCATGTATGGACAACTTCTTGGATATGAGATGAAATTTTTCATCTTCTTTATGTATCTATGTTTTTATTCAAGCCTTATGTGGCTATAATCATGTATGGATAAATTTTTGGATATAAAATATAAGTTCTGATCTTCTTTAATCAATATTCAAAGTATGTTCACAAATCTTTTTGTGCATATCTATCTTTAATTTAAGTTTTTATGTTGATATCTTTGCTAATCTTGATTAGTCTATGTACAAGTAAGCAAAACCTTAAACCAAAGAGTTATCTGTGTGCAAAAAATGCAGCTGTATGTGCAGAAAATGTAGCTGCATGTGTAGAAAATGCAGCTGTATATCTGCACGAGTCGCTCTCTGGATTTTGTTTTAATTCCAGAGCGCGTTTATAAGCACATCTATTATGCAGTATAGACGCGCATATAGATACGCTTAAAGCCTCTATTATAGATGTGTGTCGCTAGATGCGATTTTAGATGCACTCGTAACATTTTAAACCACGTTGTCAAAACGCATCTATAAATGCGCCTACGGTCGCTTTTCCTTGTAGTGGTGCTATAAGAAACATGGCTAGATTTATTTATCTTCTTTCTAAGGATTTATACCCATTGCATCAAGCATCCCAAAGGGATCCCTTTGTGTGGCAAGACAATGAAGAGGAAGCCTTTCTATAGATTAAGGAAATTCTGAGAACTTTGCCTATTGTTATGCCCCCAGATTGGAGTAGGTAATTCTTTGTAAATCCTAGTGTGGCATGGGAGAAGATGCCATAGGTGCAATATTGTTGCAGCAAGGAAGAGAACATTCTTATATGAGACCAGTATATTTTGTGATCAGAATAAAGACATTTGGATAAAGGAAATATTCTAAGGTAGAGCTTGTAATGGTAGATGTGGTGTTTTCCTTAAGAAAATTCGGGTCTTACTTCCTAAGACTTTCAATATATTGACACATTACTCTTTACATGTCCATTATGATCTTTACTTGTCCATTTCATTCAATATGATCTTCCATCAAAGAAATTATCTAAATGGCTAGTTGAATTGCAATAGTTCCAATTCACTTGCATAATGATAGTACAGGGGCTACATTTGCAGATATTTTGACATATAGAGAGAATCCATTCATATATTGAGGGAAGAGACCCTGATGAAGAAGAAGGTACCCAAGTGGACCCTGAAGCATATCTGTCCAATGCTTTTACTCTGTTTTTTGATGGATCCTTTAAGAGAAGCTAATTAGGGGTAGCCAGTGGGGTTGTTTTGTTGAATCAAAAAGGTACAATCGTATATCAAGAAGGTATTAAGTTACACGTGCAGACCAGCAATGAAGGTGAGTATGCCACCTTGGAGTATGGACTCCAATAGTGTCCTAAGAGAGGTATTAGTAGGCTAATTATCAATGGAGACAGTTTACTGATTATTAGACAGCTTCAAAATGTCTGGAAGGCCAAGAATCTCAAGTTGAAGGTGTGGTGCTTTCAAATGAGTCGAATGTTGTTGAGATTTCAAGAAGTCTAGATTCAACATGAGAAGAGGGAACCAAACCATGTTGTACACACATCATCAAGAGGGGGGTTAGGCAAGGATTTGGATGCATATGCCATAACTGTAACCTACCCTAGTTATGTTGGAAGGGAGAGTTTACTTGAAGTGGAAGAGTTTTTGCACACATGTATGGTACCTTCAAGTTTATCAAAAAATAGAAATATGGTTTCATAAGGAGGGCTCTGCAGTACAGTATTGTTAATGATAAATTGTATATTAGGAAAAATTTGGACTCAAAATGGGCTCATAGTGTTTATCAAAAAAATAGAAATATGGTTTCATAAGGAGGGCTCTGCAGTACAGTATTTGTTAATGATAAATTGTATATTAGGGAAAATTTAGACTCAAAATGGGCTCATAGTAGTGAAATTTTAATAAATTAACTCGGAAGTGAGTGGAGTTTAGACATTTGGAATCTACTCTTCTAGACCTTTCCAAAAACATATATCACGATGGACAATTTTGCACATTCAAGAAGTCCCTAAATGTGGTGATGATAAACGTGTCATGTAACCACCAAATTTAGAGACTTCTTGAATATGTAAAATTGCCCATCATGATGTATATCATTGGAAAGGTCTCAAAGAGTAAATCTCAAATGTTCAAACTCCACTCACTTTTAAGTTGATTTGTAAAACTTTCAACATGAGACCATGTTTGTAGAGAGAGAACGTGTAAGAATCCTTAAAGGGCCCAATTTGAGTCCATATTTCCCCTAATGCATGAATGGCAAGGATTTGGTTCTAAGAATTAGGGTCCCAACTAGAGAAGAGATCTTTTTCATAATGGCTTCATATCATGAAGGGGTTTGTGGAGGGAGCTTTTCCATGAAGTTAACTCTGAGAAAGATTCTTATTGCAGGTTCCATGAAGTTAACTCTGAGAAAGATTCTTATTGCAGGTTATGTGTGGCCCAATTTGAGGAAGGATGTCTACCATTGGTGCAGAAGCTATGAGCCATGTCAAAAATAAGGAAGGAGAGTGTTTTTCACCATGAGTTTAGGAGAACCATTATTTCATATGGAGCTTTTTAGAAATGAGGTTAGATGCAATTGGTCCTCTACCCACAACTGCCAGGGGTAGGAGCTACATCTTAACTAGAGTGGATTACCTAACCAAGTGGGCTGAGGCTAGATGTGTAAAAAACATTACTACTAAGGAAGTGTCCAGGTTTCTCTTTGAGGATATCTCTGCAAGATTTGGTATGCCCTTGGAGTTGTTGACAAATCAAGGACCTAGTTTCAAAGGCCAAATTGTAGAAGAGCTTATGTATAAATTGCAAATTACACACCCCTTATTATCCATAATGTAATGGGCTAGTTGAAAGGTTCAATGGGGAGTTGTGTACCATGTCTAGAATACCATCCCAAATAATGGCACTTACATGTATCTTTAGCTCTGTGGGCCTACACGACAACTACGGTGAACAGCTACAAAATTTTCACATACCACCTAGTTTTTGGGAAGGAAGCCCTAATGCCCACTGAAGTGGAAATCCTCAGTTTGCACGTTGTGTTAAAACATTAAGAGAAAGACAAAGTGTTCCACGGGAACACTCACGGGAACACGGATTATGGAAGGAGGCCGGAAGCAATTAATGCAAGAGAGCGGGATTGTAGCCATGGGAACATAAAGACGCACATAATTTTTCCATATTTTTGTGCCGAAGTGCAATGTAAATGGTTTTAGGCCAATGTGGGTTCTACATGAGAGTTCTAAGTGTATTAAGCAAGGCTCACTTATGGGGTTGTCCGCCCATGTGTGAAAGAGGCCTAGGGTTAGGGTTAGTGGCATCTCTATAAAAGAGATGTTAGCTAAAGAAAGAGGACATTTTTGGCCATTCTCATAAGCTATTGAGTGAAGCTCTTGAGTGAAGCTCTTGAGCTCTCAAGCTATGGCAACTCTCTAACTCTCTCTCTATTGTACTCTAATGAGCATCAAGCTCCAATGAGTATAGCTCCACTTCTTTCTCTTAATCTATTTTAGCATCATTGAAGTAGATTAATCTATGATTAGTTGAATGCTTCTTTCTTTCTCTTGTGTATGCATGCTTGTAGTGTGTGTGTGTGTAGTCTCCATTGATGCAAGCTCTTGCCCACTTCATTGGCAATGAGTTATTCATGGATAGACTCTCTCTATGAGCTTGTGGATTTGTGAATGTTACATTCTATGCTTGCTTAAGCTTGTGGGTTAGTAGATGCACGCTTATGGGTTTGCTGGCATTAGGAAAAGCTAAGATTTAATCAATGTTTGAATGGGATTAAGAGATTACCATGCATTGCTTGTTCTCTTGATTAGTCTAGTGGATTTAAGGGATTGAGAGATTGATTGAGGTGTTGAATGGTTGAATCGTCAAGTGGTGGTTCGTGTATGTGAGCTCTCCCTCATGGGATAAGCCTTCATGCACTAATCGGGTCGAGTCCTCACTAGTACTCTATGACCACTATATTGCACGGTAGAGAGAACCGCTCTACTGTACAAACCTGCACCTGTAGAGAAACTGAAATCTGTGCACATTCGCTGCAAATCTCACAGCTACACACGCATTGAATTCGTTGCAAATCTCACAACTGCACACGCACTGAATTCACTGCACACGCACTTCAAAAAAGGAAAAATAATAATAATAATAATAAAGGAAGGCGGCTGTGCGTGAACAGCGCACCGCGCGGAGAGACCCACACACCGCACCATAAAGACCACCACTGCACCGGATAAGGGGGTGCAAAAACAAAAAAAAAAGAGTGGAAAATTTTTCATTTTTTGCCATAAAAAATTGGGATTTTATCTAACTTTTCGAGAGGAGTTAGAAAACACCCATCGTCGAAATTTCGGTCCCGGAACCATTTACCCATAGTGAGTTAGTATGGGAAACTCGTAAATTTTAGGCGATTTTCGATCCTGAAAAATACACTATTTTTTTGGCCTAATGTGTTCGAGGGGGTTCAAAATAGGTTCTCGCAAAGTTTGAGCCAACTTGAAAATTTTTGGATTTTTGGGAAAAAAAAACCTTAAAATTTGACCTTATGCACTTGCGGTCGGGACGTCATATAGACACTGCCATAGGGTCTAGGGCACCTTCTAGAGTACCTACGCAGGAAAGTGGGACCCAATCGGTAGGAAATTTGGCAGATATTGCTGAAACCTTTTTCGAATCCCAATCTGATACCCTTTCCAGGACAACTAGCTCATTGTCTATGGACAATCTAGGGCCATCAAATAGTCATCCCTTAGCCCCAAATAGGACACCCACAAGATCTTTTAATCCATTTGAAGCCGACACCATGGGGTTACCACTCAATGTGAGACTTCAATATGTCTACACGAATGCTCAAGGAGCTAAGATCTTTAGGGATTCACAACAACGGTATCTCGTTAAGATTGCGGACTTTTTCTTAGAGCTTGATAGAGCACCTCTAGTCAATGACTAGGGTAACATGTACATGGGTGTGGAGATGGTGTTCGCTCTATGAAGTCACCTATCATCCAGAGAATGTAGACAAATTAGGAGAGCTCTCTAAGAGTGAGTTCCTAGATTTATCAAAGCCTTCCGGAGCAAGGGAGTCTAGAGATGATTGGCTCATTGAGCCGGACATGCCTGGACCATCCAATGCCCAGTCCTCAAAGCCATCCATAGATGATTTACTTTTTGTAGATCTAAATTTGGAAAGGGACAGGAAAGGCAAGAGCAAAATGGATCAGGGGGCTGAGAACCAATGGGAGTTTGTACGACAAATTCCAATGACAAAGGTCTTTCAGGATGACCCACTTCAAGAGGTCTATAAGGACTCTTTAGAAGGATATTATGTCACAACTAGATTGCCAGAGCTAGATCTTCCTCTAGCACTTGTGGTGGTAGTCGAGAAGCTTGCAGGATACAAGAACCGAATCATTGATAAATGGGCCAATGAATATCGAACCTTAGATTGGAAGGAGATTCGTGAGCTCACGTGGAGAGGACAACCATTATTCATGGAAGTGTTCTCTACTAATACAACTAAAGCAGGAGAGACAGCCTTTCTTGGAGAAACTGTTACTCCTCCCCTACGAGAGTTCACTAGAGAGGGACCATCAACATCAAAGTGGACCACTGCTGCTGCAAGTAGCCCAACTCTAGCACCAAGATATTATCCTACACCAAAAGTGCAACCACAGATCACACCACAACAACGTTTCTCTCACTATGACAATTGGAGGATAGGGGAGCCAACTCGGCCTCCCATAAATGCACCTCCTGAAATGCGGGTAACAAGATCTTTGGAGGGGGTTGGTGAGACAGGTAATAGGGGACCCACACCAATTCGGGATGCATATGGACCACGTTACCAAAGAGAGGAACCACTGAGAGTGAGAGGCCGTAGGCCTGATGATGAGTATTCAAGACGAGTAAGGCCATCAACTCTTCAGAAACTGGTAAAGAAGTACGAAGGATCGGGAGATCCATATGACCATGTAGCAGCATTTAGGCAAGCAGTTCGAGCTGAGCAAGTGACTGACAAGCATACGCAAATTGAAGGGTTTGGGATCACTCTTGAGGGAAAGGCCCTTGCTTGGTTCTCGCTTGGTTTCAGGCACTAGAGGCTTCAGTCAAATCTTCTTTACGAGTTTTGGAAGAGAGATTCATTGCTGCTTTTTCCTTGATGGGGATTCAGCATGACACAGTAGCAAACATCTACTCTTTCAAGAGCAAGGTGAGACTGAGAGTGTTAGAGACTGTGTAAATAGGATGAAGCAGTACATTAATCATTGCCCAGAAGATGAGAAGCCCACCCAGAGTCGACGATTAATTTCTCTCTTCTTAAAAGGACTCAAAAATTCAACACTGCACACACATCTCTATGCAAAGAAGCATACAAATTTCAATGAGTGTTGCCATGATGCTATGGATTTCACAGATAACTTCAAATTCCAAGATGGTACTGGCCCTGAGGTGCAACCTAGAGATCAGTGGGGTGATGACCAAAGTTCAGGGTCTAGCGCACTAGTAAATCCAGACCAGATAGCTAATCTAGTACTAAGGAGATTGGGACAAACCTATCGCCCACCCATGCAGCCACAACAACAGCAGCAGCGCGACGAATGAGGAGTGTACTACCTACAGGTCCTCATCTTTGTGGAGCATGTGGCAGTAACCATAAAACCGAAGAATGTAATACCTTTTCTCCTCTAGTCACAAACCAACCCACAAAGAAGTGGTGCCAGGCCTGTGCTTGGAATTATACCCACACCACACAGGAATGTACTCGCATTGCAAGAATGAGATAGGAGCGTGAGCAGCAAAGGGGTGAAGTGGCTCCACAAATGCATCAACAGTATACTAATTTTGAACGTAAGCCACCGATGGCACAAGAGCAAGCACGACCTGTACTTGGAGCTCAACCTCCTGCTCCTGGAACTGCTCCTGTGAGGTTTGTTGACTACGACAATTCAAATATGTGTAGAGACTAGGTAAACCCAAGCTATGTGGAGGAGGAATTTGCATCATATTCATCCAAGGAAAATCTCTTTGAAAGTCCCGCATATCCAAGCCAAGCACTGGAGCCTCAACCGGGGGAACAAAATTCTTTGATGTTGCTAGGCGGCTACCAACCTAGGACTCCAGGCCCCTCAGGTCAATGGCAGCAAAGGAAAGTAAAAGCCAAACTAATGGGCCCCTATTATGAGTGCGGAGAACCCCATTGGGCTCATGATTGTCCACATCGCCTAAGGCAAGCAGCTCGATCCAATACAACAGTACCATAGTTTCCACCAATTGAAAGATATTGTCTAGGGTGTTGTGTAGAACACTTTCCAAAGGATTGTTTGCTGAAACCACATGAGGAAGGCACCTCTCAACCAAAGGTCTCACTCAACTTTGTAGAGGCAGTTCCATCGCCACCTTCATCAGAGAATAAGGATGTCGTGCCACTTAGAGTCATGACTAGATCATAGACACAAAATGCCGAAATGCAGACTGATGAGACACCTCGAACTAGGGATGCAAAGGCAAATCTAGTGGACAAGACCCTACATTCCAATAGAAAAAAGACCACTAGGAGGAAAAAGAACCGCAACAAGCAAACTAAGATTGCATCCACTAGTTCTCACGAAGTCTCTAAACAAAACATGAAGGATCAAGCTTTTACATCCCAAGAAGTGCATGAGGAGCATCAACCTCAACCTGGGCCTAGTGCTAAACAAGATGAGGCTATTACAACCGATTGGGCCATATTGTTTCTTGCAATGGGATTTCAACAGATATGGATAAAATTGATGTCATTGTCTCATTACCTCGACCTATCAACCCTAAAGGGGTACAAATAATCATGGGACATTGTGGCTATTATCGTCGATTCATCTACATGTACGCTGTCCTAGCCAGACCATTATATGCTCTTCTTGTAAAGTTTAATTGGACTGACGAGTGTGAGGAATCCTTTGAAAAGTTGAAGCAAGCATTAGTGTCTGCACCCATCTTACGGGCACCAGATTGGAACCAAATCTTTCATGTCCATATTAATGCTTCAAACTTTGCAATTGGATGTATTTTGGCTCAATCGGGAGAACATAATAAGGATTTCCCAATCTCATATGCTAGTCGACAATTGAACAATGCTGAGAAGAATTATACCACAACAGAAAAAGAAGGTTTGTCCATGATATATGCAGTGAAAAAGTTTCGCCATTACCTTTTGGCAAACAAATTTATATTTTTTGTGGACCATCAAAAGCACTACTATATTTGGTGAATAAGCCTTGTGCAACTGAAAGGATTGTGAGGTGGTTTGTCATCCTTCTTGAGTTTGATTTTGAAGTGGCAGTCCGAAAAGGAACAACTCATCTTAGGGCAGATCATTTGTCTCGAATCACCTCTGGAGAAGCTCCTGTGGGTGTGGATGATGATATGCTAGATTCAACACTTTTCCTTGTAGAGACAGCTCCCCATGTGTTAAATGTGGAGAGCTTGATTGCTGGTCTTGGTCAGTGCATAAGAAATCATGGAAGTGGGGAGAGCAGTTCAACTCGAGAATCAGTTTCTGCCATTATCAGTGGCAATCACGAGATCAAGGATATTGTCGAAGCTACCTACCTCCGCATAATGGATACATGTGGTGCTTTCGGAGAAGCACACCTTTATGATGTTGGTTGTCGAAAGATAATTGATGCTATAAAAGAGCAACAAGACAAGTTAAGTGCCCATGTTGATAGGCTTGGAATGGAATTATCAAGCCTTAAAGTAACATTGAATAGGTTTGGGGCTTTACTTACCAAAATGAGTCGTAGATTGCAAACACATGGAATGTAATTACTCATTTGGTTCACCAATTAGGAGTTGATCTTATGATCCTTTTGTAATGCTTATGACACTATTATCTTTTTGTAACTTTGGGCTCTAAGTACTCTAATGATAATGATGGTCCTTTACTTACCAAAATGAGTTATAGATTGCAAACACGTGGAATGTAATTATTCATTTGGTTCACCGATTAGGAGTTGATGTTATGATCCTTTTGTAATGCTTATGACAGTATTATCTTTTTGTAACTTTGGGGTCTAAGTACTCAAATGATAATGATGGTCCTTTTTGTCTCTCAGATATCATTGCGAGAGAGAGAGGGAGAGAGAGAGAGAGAGAGAGATTGATTTATATATGTGGATATAATCTCTTAGTATTTATATGGAGATTATAGAGAATGTCTCTTTTAATGGTTTTTTATAGAAAATTCTCTTTTTATGGTTTTTTGTCTCTTATATGTACATGGGGGGAAGAGAGAGAGAGAGAGAGAGAGAGAGAGAGAGAGAGAGAGAGAGAGAGATTTCTAAGCTTGGTTTGGTCATTGGAAGACATTGGATGTTGATTTTATAATGTTTTTGTAATATTTGTGACATTGTTATTATCTTTTTATAAGTATATATGTAATGTTTTAGGATTATAGATTTTGTCTGTTATTTTTATATATGTAAGTTTTAAGGAAAAATGTGAAATGAAGTTAAGGGGGAAAGAGCTCTCATCTTTTCTACTTTGTGGATCAATGTAGGTACATTAGCTTTTCATAGGGCTGCCATATTGTTGATTTGTCATATAGTTTGGGTCTTCCTTAGTCTTTTGAGGTAAGCTACCAAAACTTTGCTTTATTTTTGTTTTTCTTCTTAATTGTATGTTTATTTTTGGAATTTATGATTTTTAAATACGAATAGTTCGATATAGTTTGATAAGAGCATAAGGATTTTAATGCTCATCATGAGAAAAGATGAAACTTGGCAAAGATCAAATAAGTTTATGAAATTTACTTACCTACATATAAGCACAATCTAGCTTGAGTCAGAGAGATGGATATATATATAGATATATATATGTATATATATGTATGTATATATATGTATATACATGTATGTATATGTATATGTATATGTATATACATATACATATATATATATATATATACATATATATATGTATATATGTATATATATGTATATATGTATGTATATATATATGTATATATGTATATATGTATATATACACATGTATATATCATATATGTATATATGTATATATATATGTGTATATATACATATATATGTATATACGTTGTCGTGCTATGGCACGTCTATGGTGTGAAACCATGCTTATGAGGCCATCAAATGCAATTCCAGATGCATGGGATTAAGTGTCTGTGTACATACGGGATGTATGGCGTGTGGAGGGTTTTGCTTTTGAGGGCGTCGCCAGGTGTACAGGGAGGACGGTATTGGCTTTGAGCTTGTTGCAGGCCTGTCGGGTGAGAGGTCAGATGATGGAGATGATGTCAGCTGCTCGGATGTCTGGATATGTGTATGCGTCTCCAAGAGAAGCGAGCATTCAAGGTTGCTATTTGAAGAGGTATGAGGTGCATGGGCAAATAAAGATGAAGTGGCCAAGGAAAGTATGGGCATTGGTGTGAAAAGAGATGTTAAGGTGGCCATTTTTCAAATAAATAAAAATAAATAAAATCAAATAAGAAATGGACGTGCCTTCCTAAAAAGTTGGCGTGGAGCTTCAGTAGCCGCCAGCTGGAAATCCAGAAGCTTGGCGAGGCTGGCGAGTCGGAGAAGGGGGCGGCGAGAGAAGAAAGGAACGCTCTGGCGCAGCAAAAAGGGGGGGCAAAAGGGAATTCTGCAGGCTGGGGAGCACAAGCTGCTGGGAGAGGCTTCTTCAGAAGACGGACCAGAGCTGCAGAGGCACGGGTGAAGGTGCCGTGGTGACGGGAAGATAGATATAAAAAAAAAGGTTGTCACCTTGCTGAGGCGCCTGCAGAGCCTGGCTGGTGGGTTTGCAGAGTACAGGCAACAGACAGAGGTGGTGGGATCAAGGTGGTGAATACCCCGGGCAGCCTACAGACAAGAAGAAGTATTGCCGCCTGGTATTGCTTGTGATACTGGTGAGACGGCAGGGCGGAGCCGGCAGATAGAGGAGCCCCGTGTGTGCATTTGGGAGATGGCAGGGAGCCGACGGGAAAGAGAGCCCCCGGGTGTGTTCTGGTGTGAGGGCTGCACAGAAGAGCAGCGGGGAGAGAAGTGGACACAGAGGATCACAGCTGGCGCAGGAGGCCACCTCTGAGTGTGTGCTCGCCAGGAGGCCGTGTTGCAGAGTGGAGGACGGCCACACGCTGGTGTGCAAAGGTCACTGGGGTGCTGCAGACAGCAGATAGACGGGCCTTGTAGAGGGGCTCCCTTTGGCGCAGCTGGAAGACAAAAGCGAGTGGGAGCTGCTTAAGAGTTGTGAGCGTGGGTTTGAAGGGGCCATCGTGTGGCGAGCTGCAAGAGCTGGGACATGCGCAGCCAGGAGCGTAGTAAAGCTGGTGTAGCGGAGGAAGCAGCCGCCTTGTAGAAGACGATTTTCAGAGAGGCCGCTGCATATAGCTACCGTGTGCAAAGAGGGCGAGACGGGGTGACTGGCAGAAAAGGTGGCCGTTCAGAAAGGCGCAAGAGAACTACAGAAGAGGTGGCTATCTGGTTTTTTGGGGAGGTTCTGGGTGGAGCAAGTAGAAGGCCTGCAGCACGGTGGACAGCTCCCTTAGGAAAGGGAGTGGCAGCTCAGCCTCAAAGACAATTTTGGGGCTCAAACAAGTTGTTGGCCGATGGATCTGGGAGAAAGCCTCAAACTCTGGACTCTCGCTCTGCCAGCTTGCGAGAGGAACGCCAGCTTCAGTCTCAACTTGGCCCTTATGTAGGATGGAGGAGATAAGTGATTACTTTCACTGAATGCTGACAAAAATTGTAAGCTAATCCAGGATGCATATCTGGTTGGGTGCCTTCTAGAGTGACCTGTACTACAAAGGTTGAATGTTTTTCTGGTTATTGTGGGGTCTCAGGAGGATCCATTCAGTAGTCAGGATTTCTTTAGAAGGTTTATTTTGTATCTTTGTTGCTGCTGGATTTTGGGACACATTTTAGGGGATGAATTTTCTGTATTTTGCTCCTTGAAGAATTATATGTTGTGTTTCTTTACTGGGATTTTGGATGTAACTCTCACAGCCAGACACCCAGTGTGTTCCCGGCTAGACCGCACACGTCACGACTTGACAGTGGTAGTATGGATATGGTTGAAGAGGAAGAGGATGATCTTCCTGGAACTGCAGAAGATGAAGACGACATCCAGTTATATGTGGACCTTGATGATGATTTGGCACATACCAGAGGATGTGCAGGTTTAGAGGGGGTGGATGTCGTGCCATGGCACGTCTATGATGTGAAACCGTGCATGTGAGGCCATCAAATACACATCCAGATGCATGGGGTTAAGTGCCATGATGAGTCATTATATGATGCCATGTACATATGTTCATATTGTAAATGAGGTTCAATAAGACAAGCTGAGGCTGAGCCAGATCTAGGAGTTTCTGTATATGAGTGTGGAGGGTGATGGTTCTGCTGTTACTAAGAGCCCATGGGTAAGTTAGAAACATCCAGTTATATATATGATGGTATGAGTGGCACGCCAAAGGGATAAGTTAATGATGTTAATGGCTTCCCATGTGCATAATGTGTGGTAGCTTTTAAATGGTATTGATTGGGTCAAATCAGTGAATACCTCTTATGGAATGCAAACATGAGAGCATCTCAATGCACAAAGGAATGTATTTATGAAGATATGGGAAAATACTTGAATGAACAATTGGGGAGTCTATAAATCACATGGCCAATATGATGATTTATACACTACGGAGACATCAAGAGTAATAGAGATTCAATGGACATTACAGTGCCGAAGAATTTGTTGAATGCCGGGGAATAGAATTAAATGAATTGCCTTGCATTGAGAGCTTTAACCTTAATGCTAAGGTTATGCTTTGCATTGAGAATTTTAACCTTAATGTTAAGGTTAGAAGTAACACATAATGGGTGGCAGCGTACGTGGAAAGGAAATACATAAGAAATGTATTTCTTTTATTTGGGAATTTTCTAGATGGCATGGAAGGGAAATGCGAGCGCAGCCTTTGTAATTGGAAATTCCCGCATGAATAGCTGCAAAAGGTGGTGGGGGGCGCCGAGTTCTCCGCGGGAAAAAAGGGAAAAAACCAGAGGCGGACGACGGCGAGTTCAGTGAGGAAAAAAATCTCTGCAGAGAGAGGAACAGCGTCCAAATCTACTAGTGTTTTTAATTTCATGAATACACACACTGTTTGTGTCTTGTAGGTGTTAGAATTGGAGGGAATCTTGAGTATTATTAAGGGAGATACTCTTTGTTTTTTTTGATGACCTTCATCGAACAGTCGACGGCGAGCAGCTTGTGATTGGTGAAACAAATGAAGAGATACACGCATGTAAATCATCAGTTAAGTGTTTTTTTTTATTATTTTCTTTAAAATTACTCTCACTCTATACGATTTGAGAGAATCGTATATCCCATACATCAAAAAGAATTTGGAAATGAATAGAAGGACTTTGGGAAAAAGCTAAAGAATTTGGAGCTCGGAGATTTGTGAAAAATGCATTGAAGTTGAGGGTAATTCGCCTTACTTTCTACTCGAATGAATTTTGGAAATTACGAGTATGTTAAAGCTATGCCAAATGCTATCTTTTGCTTGTGAGATGTTAGAATATTAAGGCAGGTTTTCAGGTGAAAAAGAGCATCTTGATATAATGGTTTTGATGGCACTGGATGTAAAGGATGTAACTGGTCACATGTATATTGGAAAAATTGGAAGGCCTTGTTATGCCTACATGTGAATGGTTCAAAGGATTTCGAGAGAGAAGTCAGTGAGTAAAGGAACCAACACTTGGTATGCAATTTTGTGCAATCATCAGGATGAATTCAAGGATGTATTGAGGTGAATCGACACATGAATTTGTCATTGAAAATAGTGACGATCAATACTCCTTGGGAAATTTTGTGTGTGAGTTTTCTTGTTAGATTTGACATTCACTCTCACAGCTAGAAGTCTCGTACTTTCCTGGCTGTACCGCACACTTCACGACATCTTTTGGTGAACCCGACGTGAAACCGCTGGGGTGAGAGTACGTAGAGATGGCTAGCAAAATGGAGCATTTATATGCAGAGATGAAAGAGCTTGAAGAGCGGTTCAGGAAGATTGAAGAAGAAAAGCGAATTCAGGAAGCAGTGGAAAATGCGGTGCAATTGGTATATGACAGGTCAATATATTTGATGGTTACGATCCAGAAAGCTATCTAAGGTGTTACGAGACAGAGATGAAGAATCAAGGGGTTCCTGAAAACATGATGATTGCATCTTTTGCATACCTTGTAAGTCCTGATTTAAAAGATGAAGTGCTGGAACTAGCAGAGTATCACTCCAAACGATGGAGTGATTTTGCAGATGCACTTATTTATGCGAGTTCCAGGTATAATGTGAGCTGTGATAGTGTTCCAGCAACAATCAGAGCCAATTTAGAAGCGGTTGTTGATGCATGTCTTATGGAGGACAATCAATTGCTATTCAAGGCTGATACAGAGATTGTGGAGGCTGTTTATGCTAAATTGGGACTGCAAAAAGCCATTAGTGAGCAACAAGGCCTTCACAGTGCCAAAAGTGATGCTTTGCTACAGACTCATAAAGATGCAATGGGTGAACTGTGCAAGTATAATCTGTCTTCTTTGTTTGAGGGTGCAGACATACAGGGTCCTATGATCATACCAAATGATGTGTATGCCTATGCTTGAGGAGACACTTGATTCAGAGAGCTTCAGGACAGGTGCTCAAGACCCAGTACACGAGGAAGAGGACTGTGAAGCATGTAAGCTGTGTAAACTTGAGGATTCTCATGACGAAAGTGCTCATTTGAAGGGTATTCCTCAGGTGTCGTATCATATGTGTGAAGAACAGCAGGAACCAATGCTTCTTGCTGAAAGCATGATTGCAGAGTTTGAAGATCTAAGACAAGAAGAAGATGCTATCATTACTGCATTCTTATCTGGTTATGATGCTTATAAGCAGGATGATGTACATGAATATGCAGATGGGCCACAAGTATGTGTGATTGATTTAGAGGGGGTGAGTGATATGGGTGATTCCAACAGTGATGTTGCTTCTGAGGCTGGTTGCCAAGGTTCTTTGGATTTGGGTTATCTTGGAATGCTAACAGGGTGTTCCAACAATAAACAGGGTGATGCTATGTCATCAGTGTCAGGGTTACCTTGCAACCACATTTGTGAGCAACAATCTCGAGCTTGGAAGCCTGTTTATGATGATGATTTGGAGAGGGAAATTGAATCTGTCTTTTTGGATCATGCAGGGTTCAATGATATACAGATTCAAGGGTACTTGGGTGAGGGACCCATAAATCTAAGCCCATCTGCAGACAGGTATCAAGAAATACTGGGAGATAACATGCAGGATATGCAAAGTGTGGTCACAGAGCCTCAAGAGGCTGCATATGAGCAACCAAATGGATATAGCTATGGGGGTATGAATGTTCATGATAATCAATATGTGGGATTGCAAGATGATAATGGCTTCAATGCGATTGATCCTGGATTGGATGCTATCTTAGATGATGCATTGGATGATTTCATGGTATGTAATAGATCCCCATCAGCTTTGAGCTCTTCTATGCTTGATGCTAGTCAACTGTTGGTTGCAAGTGAGGATGAGCAGGTGTTATGTAAGCCAAATGATTGTGATGAGATTGGTTCAGATCTGGAGGCTATTCTCGATGATGCCTTGCTGGACTTTGTATGTGTTGATGCTTTTCCGTCTTTGGATGAGAAGAATGAATGTTTGTCAGTGGGTGAGCTGGATCCACGCAAGGTAGATTTGGATGGGATGTTACCAAGTGTGTGTTCCATGCTGTTAATGCAGTTGTTACTTGGTGTGGCCATACAATATGTGGTGCAAAGGCTTCAAACATGGCCTGAGGAAAATTTTGAAGTAAATCATTTTGAAGAGCATCCCACTTTGAATGATGAGGGTAATCATACATATGCAGGGAATCTAAGTGAGGATAGGGCTTCATATGAGCAAAGGATATGGCACATATGCCAAAAACGATTGGTATTTGATCTAGGTGGGAAAGCAGAACCATTCAGATGTGATTGCTAAGATATAAATATCTTGCAGGCTAGGGGGGGTAGGCTAAGATGTCATGCTATGTTTCAACAAAGGATAACCCCTTGTGAGTGGCACTATGTATATTCTTCTACTGTTTCATGTTTACTAGGGTGATACCAACTGGGTCAGGATTGACAGGGTTTAAGACGCCTAGTTGGATGCTTGTACATATACCAATGTTGGTGTGCAAATAATGCATGGACACTGAATTCCAGGACCTGTGTGGCACATACCAGAGGATGTGCAGGTTTAGAGGGGGTGGATGTCGTGCTATGGCGCGTCTATGGTGTGAAACCATGCTTATGAGGCCATCAAATGCAATTCCAGATGCATGGGATTAAGTGTCTGTGTACATACGGGATGTATGGCGTGTGGAGGGTTTTGCTTTTGAGGGCGTCGCCAGGTGTACAGGGAGGACGGTATTGGCTTTAAGCTTGTTGCAGGCCTGTCGGGTGAGAGGTCAGATGATGGAGATGATGTCAGCTGCTCGGATGTCTGGATATGTGTATGCGTCTCCAAGAGAAGCGAGCATTCAAGGTTGCTATTTGAAGAGGTATGAGGTGCATGGGCAAATAAAGATGAAGTGGCCAAGGAAAGTATGGGCATTGGTGTGAAAAGAGATGTTAAGGTGGCCATTTTTCAAATAAATAAAAATAAATAAAATCAAATAAGAAATGGACGTGCCTTCCTAAAAAGTTGGTGCGGAGCTTCAGTAGCCGCCAGCTGGAAATCCAGAAGCTTGGCGAGGCTGGCGAGTCGGAGAAGGGGGCGGCGGGAGAAGAAAGGAACGCTCTGGCGCAGCAAAAAGGGGGGGCAAAAGGGAATTCTGCAGGCTGGGGAGCACAAGCTGCTAGGAGAGGCTTCTTCAGAAGACGGACCAGAGCTGCAGAGGCACGGGTGAAGGTGCCGTGGTGACGGGAAGATAGATATAAAAAAAAAGGTTGTCGCCTTGCTGAGGCGCCTGCAGAGCCTGGCTGGTGGGTTTGCAGAGTACAGGCGACAGACAGAGGTGGTGGGATCAAGGTGGTGAATACCCCGGGCAGCCTACAGACAAGAAGAAGTATTGCCGCCTGGTATTGCTTGTGATACTGGTGAGACGGCAGGGTGGAGCCGGCAGATAGAGGAGCCCCGTGTGTGCATTTGGGAGACGGCAGGGAGCCGACGGGAAAGAGAGCCCCCGGGTGTGTTCTGGTGTGAGGGCTGCACAGAAGAGCAGCGGGGAGAGAAGTGGACACAGAGGATCACAGCTGGCGCAGGAGGCCACCTCTGAGTGTGTGCTCGCCAGGAGGCCGTGTTGCAGAGTGGAGGACGGCCGCACGCTGGTGTGCGAAGGTCACTGGGGTGCTGCAGACAGCAGATAGACGGGCCTTGTAGAGGGGCTCCCTTTGGCGCAGCTGGAAGACAAAAGCGAGTGGGAGCTGCTTAAGAGTTGTGAGCGTGGGTTTGAAGGGGCCATCGTGTGGCGAGCTGCAAGAGCTGGGACATGCGCAGCCAGGAGCGTAGTAAAGCTGGTGTAGCGGAGGAAGCAGCCGCCTTGTAGAAGACGATTTTCAGAGAGGCCGCTGCATATAGCTACCGTGTGCAAAGAGGGCGAGACGGGGTGACTGGCAGAAAAGGTGGCCGTTCAGAAAGGCGCAAGAGAACTACAGAAGAGGTGGCTATCTGGTTTTTTGGGGAGGTTCTGGGTGGAGCAAGTAGAAGGCCTGCAGCACGGTGGACAGCTCCCTTAGGAAAGGGAGTGGCAGCTCAGCCTCAAAGAAAATGTTGGGCTCAAACAAGTTGTTGGCCGATGGATCTGGGAGAAAGCCTCAAACTCTGGACTCTCGCTCTGCCAGCTTGCGAGAGGAACGCCAGCTTCAGTCTCAACTTGGCCCTCATGTAGGATGGAGGAGATAAGTGATTACTTTCACTGAATGCTGACAAAAATTGTAAGCTAATCCAGGATGCATATCTGGTTGGGTGCCTTCTAGAGTGACCTGTACTACAAAGGTTGAATGTTTTTCTGGTTATTGTGGGGTCTCAGGAGGATCCATTCAGTAGTCAGGATTTCTTTAGAAGGTTTATTCTGTATCTTTGTTGCTGCTGGATTTTGGGACACATTTTAGGGGATGAATTTTCTGTTCTTTGCTCCTTGAAGAATTATATGTTGTGTTTCTTTACTGGGATTTTGGATGTAACTCTCACAGCCAGACACCCAGTGTGTTCCCGGCTAGACCGCACACGTCACGACAACGTATATATATATGTGTATATATACATATATATATATACATATGTATATATATATATATACATATGTATATATATATACATATGTATATATATATATATACATATGTATATATATATACATGTATATATACATATGTATATATATATATATATATTCATGTATATACATGTATATATAGATGTATATATATATGTGTGTGTGTATATATATATATATACACATGTATATACATGTACATATACATGTGTATATACCCACTTGAGACTAGACCGCTTAACGTCGACTTACAGGGTTATTTCTACCCAATCGACGGGGAGACTTGAACCCAGGTGGGTAAATGTCATCCCGAGAGAGAGAGAGAGAGAGAGAGAGAGAGAGAGAGGGTAATGCAATTACAATGTCTTCCTTTTTTGCCCATGAAGAGAGAGAAGTGCCATTTGCTAATACAATAAGAAGGGAGAGTATCGGAGAAATTCCCTCTTATGTATTTGACAAAAGAAAGGGAGGAATTTTGTCTATCCTCCATGAACTCCCGCCCGTACAAGGTACACATGCAGCTACTTGGCCTTTGGTATATTCGTGCACTTTAAGTCACTCATTAGGAGGGATGACACATGAGTGTCAGTTTTGTGGAGCACAGATATGGGCAAGCGAAAAGAAGATGAGTTGTGGACAGGTTCTTGGCAAATATTGTTGTAAACATGGGGTGTGTCTGTTCCTTCACTTGCTGAACCACCTGAGCCATTAAGGTCTCTTTTGATTGGTAGTGACACTACAAGTAAAAAATTTCGAGAAAACATCAGGGCTTATAATAGTGTGTTGGCTTTTTCATCATTGGGTGCACAAATAGATGACTCTCTCTTTCACAATAGTAGTGTCTATACTTTCAAGGTGCATGGGACTGTTTATCATCGGATTGGGTCCTTGGTCCCCAATAATATGTACAATCCTAAGCCACAGTTTGCACAGTTGTATGTGTTTGATACTGAGCACGAATTACAAAATCGACTAGGTGTCATGAATGGATTGGAATCCACAACCCTAGAAGCACTTCAATCCATGATGCACACTTCTAATCCATTTGCACAAGCTTTTAAGTATGTGGGAAGAATGTTGAGTGACAATCCGAGTTTGGATTTGAAAATGACTATATGTGAGACGAAATCCACATCTAGGCAGTACTCAATGCCAACAGTTTCTGAGATTGCTGGTATCATGATTGGTCAAGGTGATGATCATAATGTTGGTCGTCGTGATATTTTATTGCATACTCGAGAAGGCACATGCAAACACATCTCTAATTTGCATAGGTGCTATATGCCTCTTTTGTACGTCATGTTATTTCCAAGAGGGGAGGACGGATGGCACTTGAGAATCCCTTATTTTGATGCACAAGTGAGAATCCCTTATGTTGATGCACAAGTGAGTGCATTGAGAAATGGTCATTGTGTGACTCAACGACAATACTATGCTTATCGATTGTAAATTCGCCCAGATACAAATGCATGCTTGCTACATGGTGGAAGATTGTTGCAACAGTTTATGGTTGATGCCTATTGCAGTGTTGAAGAGTCACGATTATCTTGGCTACGCCATAATCAAGAAAGTTTGCGTTCAGAGGTTTATAGTGGTTTAGCAGACATGCTTCATGTAGAAGGAAGTGGAAGTGGTATTGCAGGAAGGACAGTGGGAAGCAGAATAGTGTTACCTTCCAGTTTTATTGGTGGGCCACGACAAATGTATCAAATTTATCAGGATGCCATGGCAATTGTTCGTTCAAAGGGCAAGCCCGATTTATTCATTACTTTCACCTGTAACCCAAAGTGGCCAGAGGTATTACATGCTTTACTCCCAGGGCGGCAAAGTGCATGTGACCGGCCTGATTTGACTACTAGAGTATTTCACCAAAAACATTCAGATATGATGAAAAATATCGTGAAGAAGGAGCTCTTTGGTAAGGTGATTGGATATGTGAGTGTCATTGAGTTCCAAAAAAGAGGATTGCCTCATTCACACACGTTATTGATCTTGGATAGTGCCCATAAACCTAAGACTGTCCAAGACTATGACAGATTAGTATGTGCCGAATTGCCTGACAAGCAAATGTTTCCTACTCTGCATGATGTCATGTTGCATTGCAATATCCATGGGCCCTGTGGGCCATTCAATCCAAGTGCAATTTGTATGGATAAAGGGAAATGCACAAGGAACTATCCACGAGCTTTTGCACGAGACTACTGTGGATGAGAGTGGTTACCCTATGTATATGCGTCGAAATGATGGAAGAACTGCGGCATTGAAAAAGTGTAATGTTGATAATAGATGGGTTGTGCCATATAACCCTTATCTTTCAGTCACATATAATGCTCATGTAAATGTGGAAATATGCTCAACAATAGCAGCAGTGAAATATCTTTACAAGTACATATACAAGGGGCATGACAGAGCAACAATAAGATTTAGCACTGTACAAGGTGAGGATGTTAATGCTGCTTGCGTAGTTGATGAGATTCAGAGGTATTTGGATGC
Organism: Cibotium barometz; assembly: GCF_041138505.1. NCBI lineage: Eukaryota > Viridiplantae > Streptophyta > Polypodiopsida > Cyatheales > Cibotiaceae > Cibotium > Cibotium barometz. Next base: position 31,216,561 of record NC_141104.1, read on the forward strand.
ACGTTACGTCTCTGCATCAGAGGCATGTTGGAGTATGATTTACACAATGAGAAGCCTGATGTGCAACGGTTGTAGGTACACTTAGATGGGGGTCATAATGTTATCTTCAGAGATGATGATAATATTGCAGATGTTTTTCAGAGGAAAAATGTAGGCAAGACTACTATGTCTGAATGGTTTACCTGTAATCAACAACATCCTGAAGCAAACAATACATTGTATAGTGATTTCCCTCAACAATGGGTTTGGAACTCCAGGTTGAAGAAATGGACCAAAAGAAAGATTGGAAACACTATAGGGCGCATGTACTTTGTAGCTCCTTCGGCAGGTGAGGCATACTATGTTCACCTACTTCTTACAATATGTAAAGGATCTAAGTCATTTGAAGATTTGCGTTCGCTCAATGGTCACATCTATCCTTCTTTCAAGGCAGCTTGCATTGCCAGAGGGATACTGGAAGATGATTCTGAATGGGTTGCATGTATGGAGGAAGCATCATCCATGCAAAATGCCTTGCAGTTGAGATATCTTTTTGGTACTGTATTGCTATTTTGTGAGCCTTCCTGTCCAGGAATATTGTGGAAGAGATTTCGAGAACAAATGATAGAAGATTTTCTATACCAGTTATCGAGAAGCAGGGGTCAGTTTATTGGTATTGAACAATTAGCTGAAACTCATGCACTACTACATTTAGAAGAGATTCTTCGTGCTCAGAGACGGACATTGGCAGATTTTGAAGGAATGCCTGAACTAAACAGAACTGATTTGGAAGTCTTGGGTGAAAATAGATTGCTATTGGAAGAGAGATCTTTTGATACTGTCGAACAATCTAACCTGTCAAGTGCTATGGAGTCAACATTAACAGATAGCCAGCGTGTTGCTTTCGATGTTGTAATGCATGCAATTACGGCAGATGCAGGTGACATTTTTTTCCTAGATGGTCCGGGGGGATTGGGCAAGACCTATTTGTATAATTACTTGCTTGTGCGAGTACGTGGACAAGGGTATGTTGCTTTGGCCACTGCATCGTCAGGTATTGCTTCTCTACTCTTGGCGAATAGACGTACTGCACGTTCTAGATTCAAGATACCTCTGGAGCTAAACAATTCTTCAACTTGCAAAATCCCTGTACATCGACAACTTGCTGAGGTTTTGAGAGTTTGTAAGCTCATTATTTGGGATGAGGCTCCAATGATTCATCGTTATGCTTTTGAAGCATTGGATAGGAGCTTACAAGATGTATTATTCTCAGATAAGCCATTTGGTGGAAAGGTTGTATTAATGGGGGGATATTTTAGACAAATCTTGCCTGTTATTATGAAGGGAAGACGTGAGAATATTGTTAATGCAGCATTGTGTCGTTCCTTTCTATTTGTTGCTATAAGATTCCATATATTCTAGTTATAAAATCCGCATTTAGAGTAATTTTTTAGGGTAAAAATCGATTAAATTGAGGAGTTTCACTCTCTCCAATGCCAATGGGTACCCTCCTGTAGTAGGAGGGAGGAAAAGAAGATAGAGAGCTAAAGGCATGCAATTGTAGGACCAGACCTAGAAATCTCTTGTGTTATGGAATCACTTCATTTACTTGGGTGCCCGCCCACAAATTGAGCGATTCATATGCTCACTTTGTGCTCCAAACAAAGTAATTCAGTAGTGAAACAAAATATCCTTAATCTATTTGTCTCTTAAATACAGTGATGAAGTGGAATTTTTTGGGGTTATATATTTCATATAGAATGTTTGGAGGAGTTATTAGCATGGTGTATTCATACAGTGTAGGCTTTCTTTCGGGAAAGTTTGAAGGCTTCTAGGGTAGTAGTATAGTCATGGAGCCTAGGCATATATTGTTTTTTATTTTTGGGAAGTATGATATACGCATCTAGTGTAGTTTGTTGAGGTTTTAGCATGTTCTATATGTGTTGAATGATGCACGTGCTATATGTACTGAATGTTGTCATGTCCTATATGTGTTGAATGTTGCCATGTTCTATATGTGCTTATATTATTTTTGGAAAGTATGCTATACGCATGTTGTATATGTGCTTATATTGTTTTGTTTTTTGGAAGTATGCTATATTGAGCATCTAGTGTAGTTTTTTGAGATTTTCTCGGGGGGTCACTCATAATATGTAAGCATAGAATGTGGGTTTAATAGAAGGGCATTTTAAATTTCATTTTTTACCCATTTTTTACATACAGAAGGGTACCATTTAAAAGGGATGTTATTCATAGGTTAAATAGAAAAAGGAGATGCTTTATTCATGAAAAATTTATAGATAAGGAATTCCTGAAATAGGCCTTGAACACACGTGATATAGAGGGTTTACTTATAGATAACCCCCCAAGGGGATTTTAGCATGTTTTCTATGTGGTGCACGCTGCCTAGTTTTATATTTGTTTCCTTTAAGGCCTTTTAAGTTTTAAGAATTTTCACATTCATGTTAATTGTGTATTTACACGCTACATGAACTAGTGGCTACTTGAGATTGTTGGATATATATTCTTGTGAATTTTTACTTTACATTTTGTTGTTTGGGGTTTTAGCATGTTGTATGTATGTTGTCATTTTGTTACTTTAGATCTTGTTGTTTATGTTTTATTCATGCAGTGTAGGCTTCTTGAGTAGTCTTATATTGTATTATCTTTCTGAAAGTATGCCATACCCATGTAGTGTGGTTTTTTTGGGTTTTAACATTTTCTATATGTGATGAATACTACCAAGTTTTATCTTTGCTTCCTTCAACAACTTTTAAGTTTTAAAAATTCTTACATTCATGTTAATTGTGTATTTTCAATTTACATGTTGGCGGCTACTTAAGATTATTGGATGTATGTGGTTGTCATTGGTCACTTCAGATTTTGTTGTTTTATGTTTTACAGTTTTGTGCTTAATGCTTTAGGATTTAGGATTTAGATAGTGCTTTATTTATAATATACTTGATATTCACTCGAGAAAATATAAAACTCCTTTTGTTTTATGCTTTGGATTTTTTTTGTTTAGTGCTGCTTAGCATGTACTTGACACCCACTTGGGAAAATATAAAACTCCCAACCTATCTTAAAGGTTGGTAGAGCTATAAGTACAAAAAAGATCAAAATACAAAATCCAAAAACTTGGCATTTAAAAAATCAAATACCAATTCCCAGTCCACTCGCATTACATGAGGTATTTAAAAACAATTTACAAAGACATACAAAACAGCTACAACATCATGGCATCACTAAGTGTTTGGGCCAGGTATCACAAACCCATACCTAATATAAGCGTGCTTATTGAAATTCTTCAAGAAAGAATATTAACTAAATTCATCATTTTTGGAGACTTTTACATTGGCACGTATCAAACAAACGAAGCAACTAGAAGTTTACAAGCATTCATATATCTTCTAAAAGACTACATGGGAACATCTTTTGCCTATTGGAGGGACCATTTAGCTATTTCTTATATATATATATTATATTAATAAAGGTGATAACACGATCATAACTAAAGAATTATGTTTTTGCAAACACTTAGCAATTACAATATAATTCTACATATGAAACTTGTTAGTGGTACATATAATAAAAAAAGTAATGCCACAATCAATTAACCAAACAAAAAATTTTACAAACATTTAGAAAATAACATATGGAACTTGTTAGTGGGAGCACCAAATTGCACGTTTGAAGTAATCAACTTTTATTTGAAGCTACACGGCCTTCTATAAAAACGCGGCAGCCCTCCTTCCTTCCCACACAGTCACATACGCATCCACCAATTCACGAGACATGGGTAGTAAAGCTTATAAGATGCTTGGGATAGTTACGTGGGTGGTGATCGCCTTTGCTTGCGCCGAATCAACAGGCCGACACCTAGGTACGTCGTGAAACAATAATCTTCATTCTCAAGTATCGTAGGATTGCATCTCTATTATATCGGGCATGCATCCATATTATATACACCTCAATCGGGTGCAGACAATGTGGCCAAACAGTCGGGCGTGTCCACCAGCCCCGATGACATGCGCATGGCGGCAGCAGGCAGCATAGACATGGCCAAACAGTCGGGTATGGCGGCTGCAGGCAGCATAGACAATTTGCAGCCAAACGACGATTGCATAGGAAGAGGAGGAACCTGCACTTTCCATCCAATGAGCTGCTGCGGTTCAATGGGTTGCTTGTACATTGGCCTGTTTCCTCCTAATGCCATTTGCTTCTAGGTCGTGCAAAGGAAGCAAAGTGAGTATGCTCTCGCCTTATCATTCTTCAGTACACACTGTACCTCGCCGTCCACAGCTATGTAGAGATGCTCTCTGTAGAAAGTGTGTAAACGCCCTCGTCATGATACTTTTCTGTGTGTACTGGCTAATTCTTCTCTTCTGTTTTTTCACATGAGCAGGTCATGTTGGAATGCGATTCATAGCATTCTTCCGAGCATTGCTTCCTCAAAAATAAAATAAAACATGGCTGTATAAGGTGGCCAAGGGAAATGGTCTACTAGACATTGTTATGCCCATGGGAATGCAATGTTCTCCCATTTCCTATAGATATAATAAAATACAAGGTAGCCAAGAGAAATGGTCTAGTAGACATTGTTATGCTCATGGGTATATAATGTTCTCCCATTTCTTATAGATATACTCTTATCTAATCTTTTTCTCTCTCTCTCTTAACTCGTTGTTTGTGCAATGCAACAAGTTATTGTCTTAAGTCTTCTTGCTCATACTAGATCTTTCTTATTCTCTTGTACATTTTGCCATGTTTTCTGATCTCTTGTAGTTAATCTCTCACGCACCTCACGTGATGCTGGCTTGTTTTTGCACTCATTAGTTCATGAACATTTTGTACACAACGAAAATCACGCCGCACCTTTTCTATCATCTCTGAGAACAAATATGTGACCCATCTACAATCTCTTATTCTGCATAAAATTTCCTTTCTCATCATAAAATAGATTTGTGAAAGGAAATTTTATGCAGAATAAGAGATTGTAGATGGGTCACATATTTGTTCTTCAATAATGAAACTCACGAAGCAAAAAAGTATGATGCCTTTTTTTAAAAAAAACAGTATGAGGATGCTGCATTAAAGACACAAAGCAGACGATTGATTACACTCAGAAACCGAGGCTACACATACAACACCTGCAGTCCAGCATGAGGCAAAAGCCTACTGCTTGATTGTACCTACTGTGGGGACTCCAGCAGGAGGCAGCGCTATATGACCGCCAAATATGCGTAGCAGGGGTCGAAGCACCACGAAGGTTTGTTCTTCAACGCAGGTATTTTAAGAAAGAATATTTCCTACTTCATCACTTTCATGTTTCTGCACTTGCTTGCATGTGCATCTATGTGCGTGATGATGCACACGGGTCAACACAAGTTCAATATTGTGCGTGATTGGGTAACCCATGAGTGCCATGCGAGGGGTCTTTAGTATCTTATGCAGAACCTCATACATCAATATTTGAGAAAAGTTGCGCAAAGGATGGTGATGGGTGGTGAAATATGGCATCTTGTGATGTAACGTGACATTGTGGGTAGATATCCTACCCTAGCAAAGACTGGCTACCATCTTTGCCACAGTAAAAGAGATACATGGGATTACCTTCACGAAACAAAGGGATCACCTCCGACGAACATTACAATCGAGCAAGGAGAACACCAATGCAGGTAATACTTCTTATTTTTATTTACAAAACATGTTTCGACCTTTATAATACTTTCTAATTTTTTTTTTATGTTCGCTTTGTGTAAGCACAAGGTGTATAAGGAGGACAAGAAGACTCGAAGAGTGATGACTCCTCCGAGTAGTCGCCCCCTAGTTTTTCTTCATGTATACTTTTGGTTTATACAACTATGTTTCTTTTTCAAGCCTCATATGGCTATCATCATGTATGGACAACTTCTTGGATATGAGATGAAATTTTTCATCTTCTTTATGTATCTATGTTTTTATTCAAGCCTTATGTGGCTATAATCATGTATGGATAAATTTTTGGATATAAAATATAAGTTCTGATCTTCTTTAATCAATATTCAAAGTATGTTCACAAATCTTTTTGTGCATATCTATCTTTAATTTAAGTTTTTATGTTGATATCTTTGCTAATCTTGATTAGTCTATGTACAAGTAAGCAAAACCTTAAACCAAAGAGTTATCTGTGTGCAAAAAATGCAGCTGTATGTGCAGAAAATGTAGCTGCATGTGTAGAAAATGCAGCTGTATATCTGCACGAGTCGCTCTCTGGATTTTGTTTTAATTCCAGAGCGCGTTTATAAGCACATCTATTATGCAGTATAGACGCGCATATAGATACGCTTAAAGCCTCTATTATAGATGTGTGTCGCTAGATGCGATTTTAGATGCACTCGTAACATTTTAAACCACGTTGTCAAAACGCATCTATAAATGCGCCTACGGTCGCTTTTCCTTGTAGTGGTGCTATAAGAAACATGGCTAGATTTATTTATCTTCTTTCTAAGGATTTATACCCATTGCATCAAGCATCCCAAAGGGATCCCTTTGTGTGGCAAGACAATGAAGAGGAAGCCTTTCTATAGATTAAGGAAATTCTGAGAACTTTGCCTATTGTTATGCCCCCAGATTGGAGTAGGTAATTCTTTGTAAATCCTAGTGTGGCATGGGAGAAGATGCCATAGGTGCAATATTGTTGCAGCAAGGAAGAGAACATTCTTATATGAGACCAGTATATTTTGTGATCAGAATAAAGACATTTGGATAAAGGAAATATTCTAAGGTAGAGCTTGTAATGGTAGATGTGGTGTTTTCCTTAAGAAAATTCGGGTCTTACTTCCTAAGACTTTCAATATATTGACACATTACTCTTTACATGTCCATTATGATCTTTACTTGTCCATTTCATTCAATATGATCTTCCATCAAAGAAATTATCTAAATGGCTAGTTGAATTGCAATAGTTCCAATTCACTTGCATAATGATAGTACAGGGGCTACATTTGCAGATATTTTGACATATAGAGAGAATCCATTCATATATTGAGGGAAGAGACCCTGATGAAGAAGAAGGTACCCAAGTGGACCCTGAAGCATATCTGTCCAATGCTTTTACTCTGTTTTTTGATGGATCCTTTAAGAGAAGCTAATTAGGGGTAGCCAGTGGGGTTGTTTTGTTGAATCAAAAAGGTACAATCGTATATCAAGAAGGTATTAAGTTACACGTGCAGACCAGCAATGAAGGTGAGTATGCCACCTTGGAGTATGGACTCCAATAGTGTCCTAAGAGAGGTATTAGTAGGCTAATTATCAATGGAGACAGTTTACTGATTATTAGACAGCTTCAAAATGTCTGGAAGGCCAAGAATCTCAAGTTGAAGGTGTGGTGCTTTCAAATGAGTCGAATGTTGTTGAGATTTCAAGAAGTCTAGATTCAACATGAGAAGAGGGAACCAAACCATGTTGTACACACATCATCAAGAGGGGGGTTAGGCAAGGATTTGGATGCATATGCCATAACTGTAACCTACCCTAGCTATGTTGGAAGGGAGAGTTTACTTGAAGTGGAAGAGTTTTTGCACACATGTATGGTACCTTCAAGTTTATCAAAAAATAGAAATATGGTTTCATAAGGAGGGCTCTGCAGTACAGTATTGTTAATGATAAATTGTATATTAGGAAAAATTTGGACTCAAAATGGGCTCATAGTGTTTATCAAAAAAATAGAAATATGGTTTCATAAGGAGGGCTCTGCAGTACAGTATTTGTTAATGATAAATTGTATATTAGGGAAAATTTAGACTCAAAATGGGCTCATAGTAGTGAAATTTTAATAAATTAACTCGGAAGTGAGTGGAGTTTAGACATTTGGAATCTACTCTTCTAGACCTTTCCAAAAACATATATCACGATGGACAATTTTGCACATTCAAGAAGTCCCTAAATGTGGTGATGATAAACGTGTCATGTAACCACCAAATTTAGAGACTTCTTGAATATGTAAAATTGCCCATCATGATGTATATCATTGGAAAGGTCTCAAAGAGTAAATCTCAAATGTTCAAACTCCACTCACTTTTAAGTTGATTTGTAAAACTTTCAACATGAGACCATGTTTGTAGAGAGAGAACGTGTAAGAATCCTTAAAGGGCCCAATTTGAGTCCATATTTCCCCTAATGCATGAATGGCAAGGATTTGGTTCTAAGAATTAGGGTCCCAACTAGAGAAGAGATCTTTTTCATAATGGCTTCATATCATGAAGGGGTTTGTGGAGGGAGCTTTTCCATGAAGTTAACTCTGAGAAAGATTCTTATTGCAGGTTCCATGAAGTTAACTCTGAGAAAGATTCTTATTGCAGGTTATGTGTGGCCCAATTTGAGGAAGGATGTCTACCATTGGTGCAGAAGCTATGAGCCATGTCAAAAATAAGGAAGGAGAGTGTTTTTCACCATGAGTTTAGGAGAACCATTATTTCATATGGAGCTTTTTAGAAATGAGGTTAGATGCAATTGGTCCTCTACCCACAACTGCCAGGGGTAGGAGCTACATCTTAACTAGAGTGGATTACCTAACCAAGTGGGCTGAGGCTAGATGTGTAAAAAACATTACTACTAAGGAAGTGTCCAGGTTTCTCTTTGAGGATATCTCTGCAAGATTTGGTATGCCCTTGGAGTTGTTGACAAATCAAGGACCTAGTTTCAAAGGCCAAATTGTAGAAGAGCTTATGTATAAATTGCAAATTACACACCCCTTATTATCCATAATGTAATGGGCTAGTTGAAAGGTTCAATGGGGAGTTGTGTACCATGTCTAGAATACCATCCCAAATAATGGCACTTACATGTATCTTTAGCTCTGTGGGCCTACACGACAACTACGGTGAACAGCTACAAAATTTTCACATACCACCTAGTTTTTGGGAAGGAAGCCCTAATGCCCACTGAAGTGGAAATCCTCAGTTTGCACGTTGTGTTAAAACATTAAGAGAAAGACAAAGTGTTCCACGGGAACACTCACGGGAACACGGATTATGGAAGGAGGCCGGAAGCAATTAATGCAAGAGAGCGGGATTGTAGCCATGGGAACATAAAGACGCACATAATTTTTCCATATTTTTGTGCCGAAGTGCAATGTAAATGGTTTTAGGCCAATGTGGGTTCTACATGAGAGTTCTAAGTGTATTAAGCAAGGCTCACTTATGGGGTTGTCCGCCCATGTGTGAAAGAGGCCTAGGGTTAGGGTTAGTGGCATCTCTATAAAAGAGATGTTAGCTAAAGAAAGAGGACATTTTTGGCCATTCTCATAAGCTATTGAGTGAAGCTCTTGAGTGAAGCTCTTGAGCTCTCAAGCTATGGCAACTCTCTAACTCTCTCTCTATTGTACTCTAATGAGCATCAAGCTCCAATGAGTATAGCTCCACTTCTTTCTCTTAATCTATTTTAGCATCATTGAAGTAGATTAATCTATGATTAGTTGAATGCTTCTTTCTTTCTCTTGTGTATGCATGCTTGTAGTGTGTGTGTGTGTAGTCTCCATTGATGCAAGCTCTTGCCCACTTCATTGGCAATGAGTTATTCATGGATAGACTCTCTCTATGAGCTTGTGGATTTGTGAATGTTACATTCTATGCTTGCTTAAGCTTGTGGGTTAGTAGATGCACGCTTATGGGTTTGCTGGCATTAGGAAAAGCTAAGATTTAATCAATGTTTGAATGGGATTAAGAGATTACCATGCATTGCTTGTTCTCTTGATTAGTCTAGTGGATTTAAGGGATTGAGAGATTGATTGAGGTGTTGAATGGTTGAATCGTCAAGTGGTGGTTCGTGTATGTGAGCTCTCCCTCATGGGATAAGCCTTCATGCACTAATCGGGTCGAGTCCTCACTAGTACTCTATGACCACTATATTGCACGGTAGAGAGAACCGCTCTACTGTACAAACCTGCACCTGTAGAGAAACTGAAATCTGTGCACATTCGCTGCAAATCTCACAGCTACACACGCATTGAATTCGTTGCAAATCTCACAACTGCACACGCACTGAATTCACTGCACACGCACTTCAAAAAAGGAAAAATAATAATAATAATAATAAAGGAAGGCGGCTATGCGTGAACAGCGCACCGCGCGGAGAGACCCACACACCGCACCATAAAGACCACCACTGCACCGGATAAGGGGGTGCAAAAACAAAAAAAAAAAGAGTGGAAAATTTTTCATTTTTTGCCATAAAAAATTGGGATTTTATCTAACTTTTCGAGAGGAGTTAGAAAACACCCATCGTCGAAATTTCGGTCCCGGAACCATTTACCCATAGTGAGTTAGTATGGGAAACTCGTAAATTTTAGGCGATTTTCGATCCTGAAAAATACACTATTTTTTTGGCCTAATGTGTTCGAGGGGGTTCAAAATGGGTTCTCGCAAAGTTTGAGCCAACTTGAAAATTTTTGGATTTTTGGGAAAAAAAAACCTTAAAATTTGACCTTATGCACTTGCGGTCGGGACGTCATATAGACACTGCCATAGGGTCTAGGGCACCTTCTAGAGTACCTACGCAGGAAAGTGGGACCCAATCGGTAGGAAATTTGGCAGATATTGCTGAAACCTTTTTCGAATCCCAATCTGATACCCTTTCCAGGACAACTAGCTCATTGTCTATGGACAATCTAGGGCCATCAAATAGTCATCCCTTAGCCCCAAATAGGACACCCACAAGATCTTTTAATCCATTTGAAGCCGACACCATGGGGTTACCACTCAATGTGAGACTTCAATATGTCTACACGAATGCTCAAGGAGCTAAGATCTTTAGGGATTCACAACAACGGTATCTCGTTAAGATTGCGGACTTTTTCTTAGAGCTTGATAGAGCACCTCTAGTCAATGACTAGGGTAACATGTACATGGGTGTGGAGATGGTGTTCGCTCTATGAAGTCACCTATCATCCAGAGAATGTAGACAAATTAGGAGAGCTCTCTAAGAGTGAGTTCCTAGATTTATCAAAGCCTTCCGGAGCAAGGGAGTCTAGAGATGATTGGCTCATTGAGCCGGACATGCCTGGACCATCCAATGCCCAGTCCTCAAAGCCATCCATAGATGATTTACTTTTTGTAGATCTAAATTTGGAAAGGGACAGGAAAGGCAAGAGCAAAATGGATCAGGGGGCTGAGAACCAATGGGAGTTTGTACGACAAATTCCAATGACAAAGGTCTTTCAGGATGACCCACTTCAAGAGGTCTATAAGGACTCTTTAGAAGGATATTATGTCACAACTAGATTGCCAGAGCTAGATCTTCCTCTAGCACTTGTGGTGGTAGTCGAGAAGCTTGCAGGATACAAGAACCGAATCATTGATAAATGGGCCAATGAATATCGAACCTTAGATTGGAAGGAGATTCGTGAGCTCACGTGGAGAGGACAACCATTATTCATGGAAGTGTTCTCTACTAATACAACTAAAGCAGGAGAGACAGCCTTTCTTGGAGAAACTGTTACTCCTCCCCTACGAGAGTTCACTAGAGAGGGACCATCAACATCAAAGTGGACCACTGCTGCTGCAAGTAGCCCAACTCTAGCACCAAGATATTATCCTACACCAAAAGTGCAACCACAGATCACACCACAACAACGTTTCTCTCACTATGACAATTGGAGGATAGGGGAGCCAACTCGGCCTCCCATAAATGCACCTCCTGAAATGCGGGTAACAAGATCTTTGGAGGGGGTTGGTGAGACAGGTAATAGGGGACCCACACCAATTCGGGATGCATATGGACCACGTTACCAAAGAGAGGAACCACTGAGAGTGAGAGGCCGTAGGCCTGATGATGAGTATTCAAGACGAGTAAGGCCATCAACTCTTCAGAAACTGGTAAAGAAGTACGAAGGATCGGGAGATCCATATGACCATGTAGCAGCATTTAGGCAAGCAGTTCGAGCTGAGCAAGTGACTGACAAGCATACGCAAATTGAAGGGTTTGGGATCACTCTTGAGGGAAAGGCCCTTGCTTGGTTTCAGGCACTAGAGGCTTCAGTCAAATCTTCTTTACGAGTTTTGGAAGAGAGATTCATTGCTGCTTTTTCCTTGATGGGGATTCAGCATGACACAGTAGCAAACATCTACTCTTTCAAGAGCAAGGTGAGACTGAGAGTGTTAGAGACTGTGTAAATAGGATGAAGCAGTACATTAATCATTGCCCAGAAGATGAGAAGCCCACCCAAAGTCGACGATTAATTTCTCTCTTCTTAAAAGGACTCAAAAATTCAACACTGCACACACATCTCTATGCAAAGAAGCATACAAATTTCAATGAGTGTTGCCATGATGCTATGGATTTCACAGATAACTTCAAATTCCAAGATGGTACTGGCCCTGAGGTGCAACCTAGAGATCAGTGGGGTGATGACCAAAGTTCAGGGTCTAGCGCACTAGTAAATCCAGACCAGATAGCTAATCTAGTACTAAGGAGATTGGGACAAACCTATCGCCCACCCATGCAGCCACAACAACAGCAGCAGCGAATGAGGAGTGTACTACCTACAGGTCCTCATCTTTGTGGAGCATGTGGCAGTAACCATAAAACCGAAGAATGTAATACCTTTTCTCCTCTAGTCACAAACCAACCCACAAAGAAGTGGTGCCAGGCCTGTGCTTGGAATTATACCCACACCACACAGGAATGTACTCGCATTGCAAGAATGAGATAGGAGCGTGAGCAGCAAAGGGGTGAAGTGGCTCCACAAATGCATCAACAGTATACTAATTTTGAACGTAAGCCACCGATGGCACAAGAGCAAGCACGACCTGTACTTGGAGCTCAACCTCCTGCTCCTGGAACTGCTCCTGTGAGGTTTGTTGACTACGACAATTCAAATATGTGTAGAGACTAGGTAAACCCAAGCTATGTGGAGGAGGAATTTGCATCATATTCATCCAAGGAAAATCTCTTTGAAAGTCCCGCATATCCAAGCCAAGCACTGGAGCCTCAACCGGGGGAACAAAATTCTTTGATGTTGCTAGGCGGCTACCAACCTAGGACTCCAGGCCCCTCAGGTCAATGGCAGCAAAGGAAAGTAAAAGCCAAACTAATGGGCCCCTATTATGAGTGCGGAGAACCCCATTGGGCTCATGATTGTCCACATCGCCTAAGGCAAGCAGCTCGATCCAATACAACAGTACCATAGTTTCCACCAATTGAAAGATATTGTCTAGGGTGTTGTGTAGAACACTTTCCAAAGGATTGTTTGCTGAAACCACATGAGGAAGGCACCTCTCAACCAAAGGTCTCACTCAACTTTGTAGAGGCAGTTCCATCGCCACCTTCATCAGAGAATAAGGATGTCGTGCCACTTAGAGTCATGACTAGATCATAGACACAAAATGCCGAAATGCAGACTGATGAGACACCTCGAACTAGGGATGCAAAGGCAAATCTAGTGGACAAGACCCTACATTCCAATAGAAAAAAGACCACTAGGAGGAAAAAGAACCGCAACAAGCAAACTAAGATTGCATCCACTAGTTCTCACGAAGTCTCTAAACAAAACATGAAGGATCAAGCTTTTACATCCCAAGAAGTGCATGAGGAGCATCAACCTCAACCTGGGCCTAGTGCTAAACAAGATGAGGCTATTACAACCGATTGGGCCATATTGTTTCTTGCAATGGGATTTCAACAGATATGGATAAAATTGATGTCATTGTCTCATTACCTCGACCTATCAACCCTAAAGGGGTACAAATAATCATGGGACATTGTGGCTATTATCGTCGATTCATCTACATGTACGCTGTCCTAGCCAGACCATTATATGCTCTTCTTGTAAAGTTTAATTGGACTGACGAGTGTGAGGAATCCTTTGAAAAGTTGAAGCAAGCATTAGTGTCTGCACCCATCTTACGGGCACCAGATTGGAACCAAATCTTTCATGTCCATATTAATGCTTCAAACTTTGCAAAATTGGATGTATTTTGGCTCAATCGGGAGAACATAATAAGGATTTCCCAATCTCATATGCTAGTCGACAATTGAACAATGCTGAGAAGAATTATACCACAACAGAAAAAGAAGGTTTGTCCATGATATATGCAGTGAAAAAGTTTCGCCATTACCTTTTGGCAAACAAATTTATATTTTTTGTGGACCATCAAAAGCACTACTATATTTGGTGAATAAGCCTTGTGCAACTGAAAGGATTGTGAGGTGGTTTGTCATCCTTCTTGAGTTTGATTTTGAAGTGGCAGTCCGAAAAGGAACAACTCATCTTAGGGCAGATCATTTGTCTCGAATCACCTCTGGAGAAGCTCCTGTGGGTGTGGATGATGATATGTTAGATTCAACACTTTTCCTTGTAGAGACAGCTCCCCATGTGTTAAATGTGGAGAGCTTGATTGCTGGTCTTGGTCAGTGCATAAGAAATCATGGAAGTGGGGAGAGCAGTTCAACTCGAGAATCAGTTTCTGCCATTATCAGTGGCAATCACGAGATCAAGGATATTGTCGAAGCTACCTACCTCCGCATAATGGATACATGTGGTGCTTTCGGAGAAGCACACCTTTATGATGTTGGTTGTCGAAAGATAATTGATGCTATAAAAGAGCAACAAGACAAGTTAAGTGCCCATGTTGATAGGCTTGGAATGGAATTATCAAGCCTTAAAGTAACATTGAATAGGTTTGGGGCTTTACTTACCAAAATGAGTCGTAGATTGCAAACACATGGAATGTAATTACTCATTTGGTTCACCAATTAGGAGTTGATCTTATGATCCTTTTGTAATGCTTATGACACTATTATCTTTTTGTAACTTTGGGCTCTAAGTACTCTAATGATAATGATGGTCCTTTACTTACCAAAATGAGTTATAGATTGCAAACACGTGGAATGTAATTATTCATTTGGTTCACCGATTAGGAGTTGATGTTATGATCCTTTTGTAATGCTTATGACAGTATTATCTTTTTGTAACTTTGGGGTCTAAGTACTCAAATGATAATGATGGTCCTTTTTGTCTCTCAGATATCATTGCGAGAGAGAGAGGGAGAGAGAGAGAGAGAGAGAGAGAGAGAGAGAGAGAGAGATTGATTTATATATGTGGATATAATCTCTTAGTATTTATATGGAGATTATAGAGAATGTCTCTTTTAATGGTTTTTTATAGAAAATTCTCTTTTTATGGCTTTTTGTCTCTTATATGTACATGGGGGGAAGAGAGAGAGAGAGAGAGAGAGAGAGAGATTTCTAAGCTTGGTTTGGTCATTGGAAGACATTGGATGTTGATTTTATAATGTTTTTGTAATATTTGTGACATTGTTATTATCTTTTTATAAGTATATATGTAATGTTTTAGGATTATAGATTTTGTCTGTTATTTTTATATATGTAAGTTTTAAGGAAAAATGTGAAATGAAGTTAAGGGGGAAAGAGCTCTCATCTTTTCTACTTTGTGGATCAATGTAGGTACATTAGCTTTTCATAGGGCTGCCATATTGTTGATTTGTCATATAGTTTGGGTCTTCCTTAGTCTTTTGAGGTAAGCTACCAAAACTTTGCTTTATTTTTGTTTTTCTTCTTAATTGTATGTTTATTTTTGGAATTTATGATTTTTAAATACGAATAGTTCGATATAGTTTGATAAGAGCATAAGGATTTTAATGCTCATCATGAGAAAAGATGAAACTTGGCAAAGATCAAATAAGTTTATGAAATTTACTTACCTACATATAAGCACAATCTAGCTTGAGTCAGAGAGATGGATATATATATAGATATATATATGTATATATATGTATGTATATATATGTATATACATGTATGTATATGTATATGTATATGTATATACATATACATATATATATATATATATACATATATATATGTATATATGTATATATATGTATATATGTATGTATATATATATGTATATATGTATATATGTATATATACACATGTATATATCATATATGTATATATGTATATATATATGTGTATATATACATATATATGTATATACGTTGTCGTGCTATGGCACGTCTATGGTGTGAAACCATGCTTATGAGGCCATCAAATGCAATTCCAGATGCATGGGATTAAGTGTCTGTGTACATACGGGATGTATGGCGTGTGGAGGGTTTTGCTTTTGAGGGCGTCGCCAGGTGTACAGGGAGGACGGTATTGGCTTTGAGCTTGTTGCAGGCCTGTCGGGTGAGAGGTCAGATGATGGAGATGATGTCAGCTGCTCGGATGTTTGGATATGTGTATGCGTCTCCAAGAGAAGCGAGCATTCAAGGTTGCTATTTGAAGAGGTATGAGGTGCATGGGCAAATAAAGATGAAGTGGCCAAGGAAAGTATGGGCATTGGTGTGAAAAGAGATGTTAAGGTGGCCATTTTTCAAATAAATAAAAATAAATAAAATCAAATAAGAAATGGACGTGCCTTCCTAAAAAGTTGGCGTGGAGCTTCAGTAGCCGCCAGCTGGAAATCCAGAAGCTTGGCGAGGCTGGCGAGTCGGAGAAGGGGGCGGCGAGAGAAGAAAGGAACGCTCTGGCGCAGCAAAAAGGGGGGGCAAAAGGGAATTCTGCAGGCTGGGGAGCACAAGCTGCTGGGAGAGGCTTCTTCAGAAGACGGACCAGAGCTGCAGAGGCACGGGTGAAGGTGCCGTGGTGACGAGAAGATAGATATAAAAAAAAAGGTTGTCGCCTTGCTGAGGCGCCTGCAGAGCCTGGCTGGTGGGTTTGCAGAGTACAGGCGACAGACAGAGGTGGTGGGATCAAGGTGGTGAATACCCCGGGCAGCCTACAGACAAGAAGAAGTATTGCCGCCTGGTATTGCTTGTGATACTGGTGAGACGGCAGGGCGGAGCCGGCAGATAGAGGAGCCCCGTGTGTGCATTTGGGAGACGGCAGGGAGCCGACGGGAAAGAGAGCCCCCGGGTGTGTTCTGGTGTGAGGGCTGCACAGAAGAGCAGCGGGGAGAGAAGTGGACACAGAGGATCACAGCTGGCGCAGGAGGCCACCTCTGAGTGTGTGCTCGCCAGGAGGCCGTGTTGCAGAGTGGAGGACGGCCGCACGCTGGTGTGCGAAGGTCACTAGGGTGCTGCAGACAGCAGATAGACGGGCCTTGTAGAGGGGCTCCCTTTGGCGCAGCTGGAAGACAAAAGCGAGTGGGAGCTGCTTAAGAGTTGTGAGCGTGGGTTTGAAGGGGCCATCGTGTGGCGAGCTGCAAGAGCTGGGACATGCGCAGCCAGGAGCGTAGTAAAGCTGGTGTAGCGGAGGAAGCAGCCGCCTTGTAGAAGACGATTTTCAGAGAGGCCGCTGCATATAGCTGCCGTGTGCAAAGAGGGCGAGACGGGGTGACTGGCAGAAAAGGTGGCCGTTCAGAAAGGCGCAAGAGAACTACAGAAGAGGTGGCTATCTGGTTTTTTGGGGAGGTTCTGGGTGGAGCAAGTAGAAGGCCTGCAGCACGGTGGACAGCTCCCTTAGGAAAGGGAGTGGCAGCTCAGCCTCAAAGACAATTTTGGGGCTCAAACAAGTTGTTGGCCGATGGATCTGGGAGAAAGCCTCAAACTCTGGACTCTCGCTCTGCCAGTGTAACTCTCACAGCCAGACACCCAGTGTGTTCCCGGCTAGACCGCACACGTCACGACTTGACAGTGGTAGTATGGATATGGTTGAAGAGGAAGAGGATGATCTTCCTGGAACTGCAGAAGATGAAGACGACATCCAGTTATATGTGGACCTTGATGATGATTTGGCACATACCAGAGGATGTGCAGGTTTAGAGGGGGTGGATGTCGTGCCATGGCACGTCTATGATGTGAAACCGTGCATGTGAGGCCATCAAATACACATCCAGATGCATGGGGTTAAGTGCCATGACGAGTCATTATATGATGCCATGTACATATGTTCATATTGTAAATGAGGTTCAATAAGACAAGCTGAGGCTGAGCCAGATCTAGGAGTTTCTGTATATGAGTGTGGAGGGTGATGGTTCTGCTGTTACTAAGAGCCCATGGGTAAGTTAGAAACATCCAGTTATATATATGATGGTATGAGTGGCACGCCAAAGGGATAAGTTAATGATGTTAATGGCTTCCCATGTGCATAATGTGTGGTAGCTTTTAAATGGTATTGATTGGGTCAAATCAGTGAATACCTCTTATGGAATGCAAACATGAGAGCATCTCAATGCACAAAGGAATGTATTTATGAAGATATGGGAAAATACTTGAATGAACAATTGGGGAGTCTATAAATCACATGGCCAATATGATGATTTATACACTACGGAGACATCAAGAGTAATAGAGATTCAATGGACATTACAGTGCCGAAGAATTTGTTGGATGCCGGGGCATAGAATTAAATGAATTGCCTTGCATTGAGAGCTTTAACCTTAATGCTAAGGTTATGCTTTGCATTGAGAATTTTAACCTTAATGTTAAGGTTAGAAGTAACACATAATGGGTGGCAGCGTACGTGGAAAGGAAATACATAAGAAATGTATTTCTTTTATTTGGGAATTTTCTAGATGGCATGGAAGGGAAATGCGAGCGCAGCCTTTGTAATTGGAAATTCCCGCATGAATAGCTGCAAAAGGTGGTGGGGGGCGCCGAGTTCTCCGCGGGAAAAAAGGGAAAAAACCAGAGGCGGACGACGGCGAGTTCAGTGAGGAAAAAAATCTCTGCAGAGAGAGGAACAGCGTCCAAATCTACTAGTGTTTTTAATTTCATGAATACACACACTGTTTGTGTCTTGTAGGTGTTAGAATTGGAGGGAATCTTGAGTATTATTAAGGGAGATACTCTTTGTTTTTTTTGATGACCTTCATCGAACAGTCGACGGCGAGCAGCTTGTGATTGGTGAAACAAATGAAGAGATACACGCATGTAAATCATCAGTTAAGTGTTTTTTTTTATTATTTTCTTTAAAATTACTCTCACTCTATACGATTTGAGAGAATCGTATATCCCATACATCAAAAAGAATTTGGAAATGAATAGAAGGACTTTGGGAAAAAGCTAAAGAATTTGGAGCTCGGAGATTTGTGAAAAATGCATTGAAGTTGAGGGTAATTCGCCTTACTTTCTACTCGAATGAATTTTGGAAATTACGAGTATGTTAAAGCTATGCCAAATGCTATCTTTTGCTTGTGAGATGTTAGAATATTAAGGCAGGTTTTCAGGTGAAAAAGAGCATCTTGATATAATGGTTTTGATGGCACTGGATGTAAAGGATGTAACTGGTCACATGTATATTGGAAAAATTGGAAGGCCTTGTTATGCCTACATGTGAATGGTTCAAAGGATTTCGAGAGAGAAGTCAGTGAGTAAAGGAACCAACACTTGGTATGCAATTTTGTGCAATCATCAGGATGAATTCAAGGATGTATTGAGGTGAATCGACACATGAATTTGTCATTGAAAATAGTGACGATCAATACTCCTTGGGAAATTTTGTGTGTGAGTTTTCTTGTTAGATTTGACATTCACTCTCACAGCTAGAAGTCTCGTACTTTCCTGGCTGTACCGCACACTTCACGACATCTTTTGGTGAACCCGACGTGAAACCGCTGGGGTGAGAGTACGTAGAGATGGCTAGCAAAATGGAGCATTTATATGCAGAGATGAAAGAGCTTGAAGAGCGGTTCAGGAAGATTGAAGAAGAAAAGCGAATTCAGGAAGCAGTGGAAAATGCGGTGCAATTGGTATATGACAGGTCAATATATTTGATGGTTACGATCCAGAAAGCTATCTAAGGTGTTACGAGACAGAGATGAAGAATCAAGGGGTTCCTGAAAACATGATGATTGCATCTTTTGCATACCTTGTAAGTCCTGATTTAAAAGATGAAGTGCTGGAACTAGCAGAGTATCACTCCAAACGATGGAGTGATTTTGCAGATGCACTTATTTATGCGAGTTCCAGGTATAATGTGAGCTGTGATAGTGTTCCAGCAACAATCAGAGCCAATTTAGAAGCGGTTGTTGATGCATGTCTTATGGAGGACAATCAATTGCTATTCAAGGCTGATACAGAGATTGTGGAGGCTGTTTATGCTAAATTGGGACTGCAAAAAGCCATTAGTGAGCAACAAGGCCTTCACAGTGCCAAAAGTGATGCTTTGCTACAGACTCATAAAGATGCAATGGGTGAACTGTGCAAGTATAATCTGTCTTCTTTGTTTGAGGGTGCAGACATACAGGGTCCTATGATCATACCAAATGATGTGTATGCCTATGCTTGAGGAGACACTTGATTCAGAGAGCTTCAGGACAGGTGCTCAAGACCCAGTACACGAGGAAGAGGACTGTGAAGCATGTAAGCTGTGTAAACTTGAGGATTCTCATGACGAAAGTGCTCATTTGAAGGGTATTCCTCAGGTGTCGTATCATATGTGTGAAGAACAGCAGGAACCAATGCTTCTTGCTGAAAGCATGATTGCAGAGTTTGAAGATCTAAGACAAGAAGAAGATGCTATCATTACTGCATTCTTATCTGGTTATGATGCTTATAAGCAGGATGATGTACATGAATATGCAGATGGGCCACAAGTATGTGTGATTGATTTAGAGGGGGTGAGTGATATGGGTGATTCCAACAGTGATGTTGCTTCTGAGGCTGGTTGCCAAGGTTCTTTGGATTTGGGTTATCTTGGAATGCTAACAGGGTGTTCCAACAATAAACAGGGTGATGCTATGTCATCAGTGTCAGGGTTACCTTGCAACCACATTTGTGAGCAACAATCTCGAGCTTGGAAGCCTGTTTATGATGATGATTTGGAGAGGGAAATTGAATCTGTCTTTTTGGATCATGCAGGGTTCAATGATATACAGATTCAAGGGTACTTGGGTGAGGGACCCATAAATCTAAGCCCATCTGCAGACAGGTATCAAGAAATACTGGGAGATAACATGCAGGATATGCAAAGTGTGGTCACAGAGCCTCAAGAGGCTGCATATGAGCAACCAAATGGATATAGCTATGGGGGTATGAATGTTCATGATAATCAATATGTGGGATTGCAAGATGATAATGGCTTCAATGCGATTGATCCTGGATTGGATGCTATCTTAGATGATGCATTGGATGATTTCATGGTATGTAATAGATCCCCATCAGCTTTGAGCTCTTCTATGCTTGATGCTAGTCAACTGTTGGTTGCAAGTGAGGATGAGCAGGTGTTATGTAAGCCAAATGATTGTGATGAGATTGGTTCAGATCTGGAGGCTATTCTCGATGATGCCTTGCTGGACTTTGTATGTGTTGATGCTTTTCCGTCTTTGGATGAGAAGAATGAATGTTTGTCAGTGGGTGAGCTGGATCCACGCAAGGTAGATTTGGATGGGATGTTACCAAGTGTGTGTTCCATGCTGTTAATGCAGTTGTTACTTGGTGTGGCCATACAATATGTGGTGCAAAGGCTTCAAACATGGCCTGAGGAAAATTTTGAAGTAAATCATTTTGAAGAGCATCCCACTTTGAATGATGAGGGTAATCATACATATGCAGGGAATCTAAGTGAGGATAGGGCTTCATATGAGCAAAGGATATGGCACATATGCCAAAAACGATTGGTATTTGATCTAGGTGGGAAAGCAGAACCATTCAGATGTGATTGCTAAGATATAAATATCTTGCAGGCTAGGGGGGGTAGGCTAAGATGTCATGCTATGTTTCAACAAAGGATAACCCCTTGTGAGTGGCACTATGTATATTCTTCTACTGTTTCATGTTTACTAGGGTGATACCAACTGGGTCAGGATTGACAGGGTTTAAGACGCCTAGTTGGATGCTTGTACATATACCAATGTTGGTGTGCAAATAATGCATGGACACTGAATTCCAGGACCTGTGTGGCACATACCAGAGGATGTGCAGGTTTAGAGGGGGTGGATGTCGTGCTATGGCGCGTCTATGGTGTGAAACCATGCTTATGAGGCCATCAAATGCAATTCCAGATGCATGGGATTAAGTGTCTGTGTACATACGGGATGTATGGCGTGTGGAGGGTTTTGCTTTTGAGGGCGTCGCCAGGTGTACAGGGAGGACGGTATTGGCTTTGAGCTTGTTGCAGGCCTGTCGGGTGAGAGGTCAGATGATGGAGATGATGTCAGCTGCTCGGATGTCTGGATATGTGTATGCGTCTCCAAGAGAAGCGAGCATTCAAGGTTGCTATTTGAAGAGGTATGAGGTGCATGGGCAAATAAAGATGAAGTGGCCAAGGAAAGTATGGGCATTGGTGTGAAAAGAGATGTTAAGGTGGCCATTTTTCAAATAAATAAAAATAAATAAAATCAAATAAGAAATGGACGTGCCTTCCTAAAAAGTTGGCGTGGAGCTTCAGTAGCCGCCAGCTGGAAATCCAGAAGCTTGGCGAGGCTGGCGAGTCGGAGAAGGGGGCGGCGAGAGAAGAAAGGAACGCTCTGGCGCAGCAAAAAGGGGGGGCAAAAGGGAATTCTGCAGGCTGGGGAGCACAAGCTGCTGGGAGAGGCTTCTTCAGAAGACGGACCAGAGCTGCAGAGGCACGGGTGAAGGTGCCGTGGTGACGGGAAGATAGATATAAAAAAAAAGGTTGTCGCCTTGCTGAGGCGCCTGCAGAGCCTGGCTGGTGGGTTTGCAGAGTACAGGCGACAGACAGAGGTGGTGGGATCAAGGTGGTGAATACCCCGGGCAGCCTACAGACAAGAAGAAGTATTGCCGCCTGGTATTGCTTGTGATACTGGTGAGACGGCAGGGCGGAGCCGGCAGATAGAGGAGCCCCGTGTGTGCATTTGGGAGACGGCAGGGAGCCGACGGGAAAGAGAGCCCCCGGGTGTGTTCTGGTGTGAGCGCTGCACAGAAGAGCAGCGGGGAGAGAAGTGGACACAGAGGATCACAGCTGGCGCAGGAGGCCACCTCTGAGTGTGTGCTCGCCAGGAGGCCGTGTTGCAGAGTGGAGGACGGCCGCACGCTGGTGTGCGAAGGTCACTGGGGTGCTACAGACAGCAGATAGACGGGCCTTGTAGAGGGGCTCCCTTTTGCGCAGCTGGAAGACAAAAGCGAGTGGGAGCTGCTTAAGAGTTGTGAGCGTGGGTTTGAAGGGGCCATCGTGTGGCGAGCTGCAAGAGCTGGGACATGCGCAGCCAGGAGCGTAGTAAAGCTGGTGTAGCGGAGGAAGCAGCCGCCTTGTAGAAGACGATTTTCAGAGAGGCCGCTGCATATAGCTACCGTGTGCAAAGAGGGCGAGACGGGGTGACTGGCAGAAAAGGTGGCCGTTCAGAAAGGCGCAAGAGAACTACAGAAGAGGTGGCTATCTGGTTTTTTGGGGAGGTTCTGGGTGGAGCAAGTAGAAGGCCTGCAGCACGGTGGACAGCTCCCTTAGGAAAGGGAGTGGCAGCTCAGCCTCAAAGAAAATTTTGGGCTCAAACAAGTTGTTGGCCGATGGATCTGGGAGAAAGCCTCAAACTCTGGACTCTCGCTCTGCCAGCTTGCGAGAGGAACGCCAGCTTCAGTCTCAACTTGGCCCTCATGTAGGATGGAGGAGATAAGTGATTACTTTCACTGAATGCTGACAAAAATTGTAAGCTAATCCAGGATGCATATCTGGTTGGGTGCCTTCTAGAGTGACCTGTACTACAAAGGTTGAATGTTTTTCTGGTTATTGTGGGGTCTCAGGAGGATCCATTCAGTAGTCAGGATTTCTTTAGAAGGTTTATTCTGTATCTTTGTTGCTGCTGGATTTTGGGACACATTTTAGGGGATGAATTTTCTGTTCTTTGCTCCTTGAAGAATTATATGTTGTGTTTCTTTACTGGGATTTTGGATGTAACTCTCACAGCCAGACACCCAGTGTGTTCCCGGCTAGACCGCACACGTCACGACAACGTATATATATATGTGTATATATACATATATATATATACATATGTATATATATATATATACATATGTATATATATATACATATGTATATATATATATATACATATGTATATATATATACATGTATATATACATATGTATATATATATATATATATTCATGTATATACATGTATATATAGATGTATATATATATGTGTGTGTATATATATATATATACACATGTATATACATGTACATATACATGTGTATATACCCACTTGAGACTAGACCGCTTAACGTCGACTTACAGGGTTATTTCTACCCAATCGACGGGGAGACTTGAACCCAGGTGGGTAAATGTCATCCCGAGAGAGAGAGAGAGAGAGAGAGAGAGAGAGAGAGAGAGGGTAATGCAATTACAATGTCTTCCTTTTTTGCCCATGAAGGGAGCGAAGTGCCATTTGCTAATACAATAAGAAGGGAGAGTATCGGAGAAATTCCCTCTTATGTATTTGACAAAAGAAAGGGAGGAATTTTGTCTATCCTCCATGAACTCCCGCCCGTACAAGGTACACATGCAGCTACTTGGCCTTTGGTATATTCGTGCACTTTAAGTCACTCATTAGGAGGGATGACACATGAGTGTCAGTTTTGTGGAGCACAGTTATGGGCAAGCGAAAAGAAGATGAGTTGTGGACAGGTTCTTGGCAAATATTGTTGTAAACATGGGGTGTGTCTGTTCCTTCACTTGCTGAACCACCTGAGCCATTAAGGTCTCTTTTGATTGGTAGTGACACTACAAGTAAAAAATTTCGAGAAAACATCAAGGCTTATAATAGTGTGTTGGCTTTTTCATCATTGGGTGCACAAATAGATGACTCTCTCTTTCACAATAGTAGTGTCTATACTTTCAAGGTGCATGGGACTGTTTATCATCGGATTGGGTCCTTGGTCCCCAATAATATGTACAATCCTAAGCCACAGTTTGCACAGTTGTATGTGTTTGATACTGAGCACGAATTACAAAATCGACTAGGTGTCATGAATGGATTGGAATCCACAACCCTAGAAGCACTTCAATCCATGATGCACACTTCTAATCCATTTGCACAAGCTTTTAAGTATGTGGGAAGAATGTTGAGTGACAATCCGAGTTTGGATTTGAAAATGACTATATGTGAGACGAAATCCACATCTAGGCAGTACTCAATGCCAACAGTTTCTGAGATTGCTGGTATCATGATTGGTCAAGGTGATGATCATAATGTTGCTCGTCGTGATATTTTATTGCATACTCGAGAAGGCACATGCAAACACATCTCTAATTTGCATAGGTGCTATATGCCTCTTTTGTACGTCATGTTATTTCCAAGAGGGGAGGACGGATGGCACTTGAGAATCCCTTATTTTGATGCACAAGTGAGAATCCCTTATGCTGATGCACAAGTGAGTGCATTGAGAAATGGTCATTGTGTGACTCAACGACAATACTATGCTTATCGATTGTAAATTCGCCCAGATACAAATGCATGCTTGCTACATGGTGGAAGATTGTTGCAACAGTTTATGGTTGATGCCTATTGCAGTGTTGAAGAGTCACGATTATCTTGGCTACGCCATAATCAAGAAAGTTTGCGTTCAGAGGTTTATAGTGGTTTAGCAGACATGCTTCATGTAGAAGGAAGTGGAAGTGGTATTGCAGGAAGGACAGTGGGAAGCAGAATAGTGTTACCTTCCAGTTTTATTGGTGGGCCACGACAAATGTATCAAATTTATCAGGATGCCATGGCAATTGTTCGTTCAAAGGGCAAGCCCGATTTATTCATTACTTTCACCTGTAACCCAAAGTGGCCAGAGGTATTACATGCTTTACTCCCAGGGCGGCAAAGTGCATGTGACCGGCCTGATTTGACTACTAGAGTATTTCACCAAAAACATTCAGATATGATGAAAAATATCGTGAAGAAGGAGCTCTTTGGTAAGGTGATTGGATATGTGAGTGTCATTGAGTTCCAAAAAAGAGGATTGCCTCATTCACACACGTTATTGATCTTGGATAGTGCCCATAAACCTAAGACTGTCCAAGACTATGACAGATTAGTATGTGCCGAATTGCCTGACAAGCAAATGTTTCCTACTCTGCATGATGTCATGTTGCATTGCAATATCCATGGGCCCTGTGGGCCATTCAATCCAAGTGCAATTTGTATGGATAAAGGGAAATGCACAAGGAACTATCCACGAGCTTTTGCACGAGACTACTGTGGATGAGAGTGGTTACCCTATGTATATGCGTCGAAATGATGGAAGAACTGTGGCATTGAAAAAGTGTAATGTTGATAATAGATGGGTTGTGCCATATAACCCTTATCTTTCAGTCACATATAATGCTCATGTAAATGTGGAAATATGCTCAACAATAGTAGCAGTGAAATATCTTTACAAGTACATATACAAGGGGCATGACAGAGCAACAATAAGATTTAGCACTGTACAAGGTGAGGATGTTAATGCTGCTTGCGTAGTTGATGAGATTCAGAGGTATTTGGATGCACGTTACGTCTCTGCATCAGAGGCATGTTGGAGTATGATTTACACAATGAGAAGCCTGATGTGCAACGGTTGTAGGTACACTTAGATGGGGGTCATAATGTTATCTTCAGAGATGATGATAATATTGCAGATGTTTTTCAGAGGAAAAATGTAGGCAAGACTACTATGTCTGAATGGTTTACCTGTAATCAACAACATCCTGAAGCAAACAATACATTGTATAGTGATTTCCCTCAACAATGGGTTTGGAACTCCAGGTTGAAGAAATGGACCAAAAGAAAGATTGGAAACACTATAGGGCGCATGTACTTTGTAGCTCCTTCGGCAGGTGAGGCATACTATGTTCACCTACTTCTTACAATATGTAAAGGATCTAAGTCATTTGAAGATTTGCGTTCGCTCAATGGTCACATCTATCCTTCTTTCAAGGCAGCTTGCATTGCCAGAGGGATACTGGAAGATGATTCTGAATGGGTTGCATGTATGGAGGAAGCATCATCCATGCAAAATGCCTTGCAGTTGAGATATCTTTTTGGTACTGTATTGCTATTTTGTGAGCCTTCCTGTCCAGGAATATTGTGGAAGAGATTTCGAGAAGAAATGATAGAAGATTTTCTATACCAGTTATCGAGAAGCAGGGGTCAGTTTATTGGTATTGAACAATTAGCTGAAACTCATGCACTACTACATTTAGAAGAGATTCTTCGTGCTCAGAGACGGACATTGGCAGATTTTGAAGGAATGCCTGAACTAAACAGAACTGATTTGGAAGTCTTGGGTGAAAATAGATTGCTATTGGAAGAGAGATCTTTTGATACTGTCGAACAATCTAACCTGTCAAGTGCTATGGAGTCAACATTAACAGATAGCCAGCGTGTTGCTTTCGATGTTGTAATGCATGCAATTACGGCAGATGCAGGTGACATTTTTTTCCTAGATGGTCCGGGGGGATTGGGCAAGACCTATTTGTATAATTACTTGCTTGTGCGAGTACGTGGACAAGGGTATGTTGCTTTGGCCACTGCATCGTCAGGTATTGCTTCTCTACTCTTGGCGAATAGACGTACTGCACGTTCTAGATTCAAGATACCTCTGGAGCTAAACAATTCTTCAACTTGCAAAATCCCTGTACATCGACAACTTGCTGAGGTTTTGAGAGTTTGTAAGCTCATTATTTGGGATGAGGCTCCAATGATTCATCGTTATGCTTTTGAAGCATTGGATAGGAGCTTACAAGATGTATTATTCTCAGATAAGCCATTTGGTGGAAAGGTTGTATTAATGGGGGGATATTTTAGACAAATCTTGCCTGTTATTATGAAGGGAAGACGTGAGAATATTGTTAATGCAGCATTGTGTCGTTCCTTTCTATGGAACTCTATCAAAGTTCTAAAGTTAAACTGGAAATATGCGTATTCAATCAAGCAATACTAATGGATGCAATGAGTTTAAACAGTGGGTCATGAATATTGGGAATGGAGTTGTCGATGATAATACGATGGTGACACTACCAAGTAATACGGTCTTGCAAAGATCGACTCTTAAAGACTTGGTACATTGGGTATACTCTGAATTGGGTATATTGTTAATGCAGCATTGTGTCGTTCCTTTCTATGGAACTCTATCAAAGTTCTAAAGTTAAACTGGAAATATGCGTATTCAATCAAGCAATACTAATGGATGCAATGAGTTTAAACAGTGGGTCATGAATATTGGGAATGGAGTGGATTGTAGCGATGATAATACGATGGTGACACTACCAAGTAATATGGTCTTGCAAAGATCGACTCTTAAAGACATGGTACATTGGGTATACTCTGAATTGGCTATCACTACGACATATGCTTCATACTTTAGTGAGCGTGCTATTCTTGCTCCAATAAACAGTCAAGTGGATATTGTGAATAAGACAGCTTTGGATGAGCCTAAGCAATATTTCAGTGCAGATTCAATTCTTGAAAATGATGAAAATTCATTCCTATATTCCACAGAATTTTTGAACACAATCGACCTTCGAGGCGGATATCCACCTCACTGCTTGGTTTTAAAGTTAGAAGCTCCTGTTATTTTGCTTCATAACTTGGATCCAAGACGTGGACTCTGTAATGGTACACGGATGATATGTAAGGCCTTTCACTCTAAAGTCTTGGAGACTGAAATCATCACTGGTACTAAAGTTGGTGAAAGAGTATTTCTTCCACGGATTACCTTTATATGCAACGAGGCCCAACTACCATTCACCACGGAGACAGTTTCCCGTGCGGCTGGCATTTGGCATGTCAACAATAAACAAATCACAAGGCCAAACCCTAAATGTCTTGGGGTTGTATTTGGTGACTCCAGTGTTTACTCATGGGCAATTGTATGTCACGTTGTCACGAGCACGGTCTCCTCATGCTGTGAAGGTGTTACTTGAGGATAACGCTAATGTGGAGTGTTCATTTGATGATCTTCAAAATTATACACCTACAACAAACAATATTGTTTATAAGGAGATCTTGATGACTTCAGAGTGACAAGTCAGGTTTCTTATATTAAGTTCTGCAATTTGATTAATTTTGTTGTGATTTCTTTTTTTATACATATTTGTCCATGGTAAAAGTACCTATTTTTGTTGTTTATGTTTTGACAGACATGTCTAAGATTACCTTTACATTGGACATGCCTTTGTCGAGGATAGTAGGTGAGTTATTCTCTATATTTGTATAACTTTTCTTGATTACAAAGTATGGAACATGACATTCTATACTGATGTCTATCTGTATAGAGCCACCACTATGGTCAGCTCCTATTATTGCAGGCCACGTAGCAGGGATTATGATTGATGCTTATAGGGATGGGTAAGTATAAGTGTAATTGTTAGGCATTGTATAAATATTTTTTGAACCTATATATAAATAATTGTATAACCTATTTGTTATGCTTTGATTTTAGGATATTGCATGACATTGATACGTTTATGGTAAGAGTTGTCGACGAAGGCATCGAGATGTACGGGATCGGTGTTCCTGATGAGGAGTGGGGTGTCTATTTGTTTTGGAGAGAGATGGACAGATGCTTTGCATCATTTGAGGGGTATTCAGTACCCGATGTGACTGGTTGTTTCTTACATCCATCATGACCATTTGGTATTCGTTATGGGTTTTATACTAGAGCTCCTCATGTTCCATCCACTTGATGTTCTATTGTACGAGGTAACTTTGATTATGTTTTTCTATTATAAGATTTTATTTATCGATGTGTCGTTATGTGCAGGTCCTTTTGAGATTTTATTTATTGATGTGTCGTTATGTGCAGGTCCTTTTGAGATTTGATTTATCGTTGTTTCGTTTGTGCAGGTCCTTTGCATTCATCGATAGTAGAGCATGTGCGGGATGGATCACCGCTTTACAATAGAGAGCGTATTGTGAGGAGACAAATGAATGATCCTTCTCACAAGAGAAGAATTCAATTTGTTGATTCTAAC